>NC_134598.1:32117642-33317642 GCF_037038515.1 Microtus pennsylvanicus
TGCAGGCAGACACGGTGCTGGCTACATTTTGATCAGAAGGCAACAGGAAGTGGACTGTCTGTCACACTGAATGAAGATTGAGCAAAAGAGACCTCAAAGCCCACCCTCACAGTGACACACTTCATACACTTCCTCCAACGAGACCACACCTACTCCAGCAAGGCCACACCTACTCCAACAAGGCCACACCTCCTTTGGGGGCCATTTTCTTTCAAACCACCACAATGCACAAACAAGTAACATAGCTATTCATTGCTGTTATCAGATATCACATACTGTACATAATTGTATATGTTATGCTGTTTTATCACCAGCAGCCTACAGGTATGTTTACTTGCATCATAGCAAACATGTGAATGGTGGTCCTATTTTATCCAGTGGTGGCAATATCACTAAGATCATAGGAATGTTTAAGCTCTGTTATAAATTTATGGGCCACCATTGTATTTATTGTACATGGCCTATGACCAATCATTGACCTCAACAGCATTATGTGGTGTGTAACTATATCAGTAAAATTCTCTAGGGTGAAATGATTTCCAACTATAGGCGAGAGTTTGGCACACCCAGCCAAACTCCCTGGTTCAAATTTCACTCCAGATATTTGGATCTCCCAACTCAGCTGATGTTGGGCAGTATAAAAGTCTATCCTCATTTCCTGCCATTAATTGCAGTGTGGAGTGACTGAGGTTGTTCTAACAATTACTGTGCTTCACCACCTGGGTGCCACTGTCCTAGGGGGCCTTTTGGGTTTGCCGTGGCTCGGCTGTCATTTCCTGTCTTTGGCTGCCCCTGGTAGAAACTGTTAATGTAAAGTGTGGTTTTCTTGTTTACCAGAGGGGAGTCTGGTGCACGCAAAATCAGTTTACTCTTAGTTAGTAGAGGCAAAGGGGTAGAGGTGTCAGTGGAGGACAGGGCAAAGGAGATTGCTCACCTCAAAACTAATCAAACAGCACTGATGTGTCCCGTGGATCCAGCCTCCTAATTACTTCTCTGATTCACCCTCATCTCTACTCCCATGGCTACTGTGTTCCCCCAGGCCATCTTCTCTCTCAGTTTAAGCAGCCAAGAGCCTCCTAACTGGTTCCTCTGCCTTCTCCTCAGCCCTCTTCCTACTCCCACTGAACACTGCCTTCCCTGCACACCTACGCCATTCTCAGCAGCAGATGTGAGAAAACCAGTGATTGCTTAGAGTTTGCAGAGAAAGGAGATGTTGGCATTAAAGGGAGAGAAACAGAGATACCGAAATACTTGGCATATTAATTTCTTTCTGCTGTCCTAACTGAGTACCACAAATCTAGGAGTTTAAAATAACATTCACCTATTAGAGTTTGAAAGTGATCTAACTGAGCAAAAAACCCAAAGCCTTGGAAAGTCTGGATTCCCTAACTGGTAGCCCAGTGAGAACATCCTCTGAAGACTATTCTGGGTGTTGGCAGAATTCAGTCCCCTGTGGCTGCAGAAGTGAGACTCTGGGACTCTGGATGTCATCAGGGATAATTTTCAACTCCTAGGGACCTTCTTCATCCCTGACTTCTGGCTCTCCTTACCCTCAAAAGCAGTGATGGGAGATTGAATCCTCCTATCTTCTTATCTCTTTTCCTTCTCCCCAGACACATATTTTCTCAATCTTTTGCCTTCCTCTTCCACTTTTAAGTTCCCAAGTGTTTAGATTAAATTCACCAAATCTAGGCTATCAATTGCCTATGTGAAGTCTATGACTTTTAAAAATTATTTGCACATATACATTGTACAAAGTGACTGATTTCATAAAAACTTGTTCACACAAATATATTATGTGCTTGACTTTTCACTCTCATTATTGATCCCTCCTCCTTCCCCTCCTGATAATCCTTTTCTTTTCCTCAAAGTTATATTACTATTTTCATGTATACATGTATTTACATGTATTTTATATACATGTAAAGAGATAGATAAATGTAGATATCATTTAGATTCTGCATATGAGAGAAAAATGTCTTTGTGGGTTTGGTTTACTTTGCTTAATATGACCATTTATAAATGGCATAATTTTATTCTTTCTTACAGCTAAATAAAGCTCCACCGAGTATACATCAAACTTGCTTTATGTATTCACCTGACGATGTAGATCTATATTCATTTCATATTAAGGCTACTTTTATTAGTGAAACAGTAAATATGGATATGTAAGTGTCTCTGCAGTGCACTGACACACACACACACACACATATATATATAGTTACAATATTTGTTCATTTACATTTGACAAATTAAGGAAAATACTCTATCTTATATTCATGTGTCTAAAATTTTATATCTAATTTATTCTTTATTATAACTAAGGAAAACTATAACTACCTTTCTTCAACTCTTTAAATACTCCAGAAGGATATATTACTTAAGTAAACAGAAAGTGCATTGTAAGCAATTTCTAAAACTCCAGAATTGACAGGGATATCTTGCTGCCTGGAAAGTCAACCAAAGTTCTTCTGTAACATTGGGGCATCATCTTCAGTCTACAGGCCCATAGTATTCAGCAGACTTTTCCATGAAGCAGGAAATTTGATTGACTGTTTTACCTCTATTGGCATTTTGTCAGTCACTTTCTTCTGTATCCTGCAGAATATATGGTAGACTCTTTGATGAAGCAGAAGTACTGTATCACCTTTAGGCAAGTTCAGAAGTCATTTTTCTGTGGATCCTGCATGTCCAGTTCATAAAGCATACCATCAAGCAGTCCAAGCAAGAGCACTATCTTGCCCAAATGACTAACCAACTCCATAAGGAGCCTCTTCAATGACCATCAGTTTCCTCAAGTAGATTGGTATTACCAGGAGCAGATGTGTTTCATTGTCATGAAAAGTCCTAAGTTCTTAAACATTTTAAATGTCATATTCTGTTGGTCTTCTAAATATTTGAAGAATAACTATCCATCTGAAATATATCTCTAATCTAGAAAACCTAACTAACATGACTACAAGCTTGACTATTATAGATGACTATTAGCCTATATTTCTTAATTATACATTACATTTTTCAATGAGCTGCACAAATACAATACCTTAATCAAGAGCAGAAATATACATATAATAAAATTGAGTCCTTTTCTCACATTCTCACAAGTATTGGTTGCTTATTTTGTTTAAGAGCCATTGTGGCTGGGGTAGAGAGAATCTCAATGTAGTTTTTGATTGAGGTCCATAACTTTAATTCTGTCTACAAAGTCCCTATTGTCGAATAACACAGCATGCTCACCAGTTCCAAGAATGAGGACATGGACATCTTGGGGAGGGTATTAATCTGCCAACTCTAAGATGATCAGTCATCACAATGAAGAATTACCCACCCAGAATGCCAACAGCAGCCCTTTGAGAAATCCTGAGTAATTCTTCTAAAATGAAAATCTGATTATATCATTCGATTTTGTAATCCTTTAGGAAATTTTCATTGTCCTTAAGATACAACTCAGAGAAAATGCTTTATTTCATGCTTGTAAGAATGTTCCTTCTAATTGAGGATGTCTCACTACTGGGCCTCCATTCCTTGGCTCCTGGAACACTGAATAAGTTTCAAGTGTTCTGTATGCTCTCATGCCTCCCATTCTTTACCAAGGCTCTTTCTCCCACCTAGGATACTCCTTTACAAAACTCTCTCACACCACCCTTAGCCTAACCCTAATTCAATTTTCAGGTTCACTTCAAGATTTTATTTCTTTGTGAAAAATCTTCTGTGTCCCTAAAGTCTGATTTAGGCTCTACTCCTAGATACCCCCATGATGCCTACCTGTCCCCACTCTCTCAATCACAATGCTTTGTAATTTCTTTCTTACCTATTAATTTTATATAATCATTTGCATTCAAAGAACATTATACCTAAACTCCATATTTGCCTGAAATTCAAATTATTATTAATCCAGTGCTATAAAGGAAAGAACTGACACTCATTTAAGATCAACAGTTGTTTGAGAAAGTATGACCCTGAAGGTAGCAATTTCTGATTCTACATCAATAGCACGATACCTTTCTGAACTAACAAGTTTTGCATTATACAAACATTCTACAACTTACAATGGAGTTGCATCCTGCTAAGCACATCCAAACCTATTTAAATACCCATGTTTACTGAAATAGCTACACTGAAATGCCATAAATTGAAGGAGTATTTTAACATACTCCAACTATCGTGCCTCTTAGTTTAACAAGATGGCATACCATAGAGGATTAGTGGATCAAGGACTGACTGAGCTGTGGCTTATAGTCCCTAAAATGCAAGAGGAAAAGATCAAAATTCAAAATTCAAGTATAGTCTCTACTCAATGAATATTGCTTTCATAGTTTTATATTTTCTTGAAAGTTAAATCAACCCATCATAATTCAGGGACCACCTGTAGTTTAAAGATAACTATACCACAGAATCTTCTCATTTCACTGTAAAATAAAAATATTTAGCGCTTTTTCAACATGAAGAAAGGCACTCATTAAGGCTAAATGACTTAGCCAAAATCATAGAGTCAGTACATGGCAATTTGGATCTAAAAGCCAGATGTTTTTGCTTTAGTCTTCTTATTCTAACTGAATACTTAAGAATGGCGAAGACCCTAGAACTTGAAGAACAGAGACAACCATTTTGGCAATGCATGTCATTTTCTCACACTCTCTACACACACACTCAATGGAGAACTTTGACCAATGAAAGATTTATGTAGACAAAAAGGGAACTTCTCTATTCATGAATCCCTCATACATTATGCAGGTGGCAAAAGGGAGGTATGCATTTGTGTGAATTTAAAATCCAAAAAGGTAAGTGATGCTATTAATAATGGCAGTTAGCTCATGAGCAAATGATGATTATCATATGGATCAGAACCCCTGTGTGATATAGGGAAATCTGCCTCAGCAGTGTATCACTCTGGAGCCACTACAGCCAGCCTCTAACAGGGCCTCCAGGACTCCTCACCATGCAGTAAGCACGTCCTTGTGAAGGAGGACTGATAGAGCAAATGATGGGACACTGAAGGCGTGATGCTGTGTTCCTTTAAGGCTAGGTCATAAGAAGCATTTGCATCTTCCACTTTGGTGGAAACAGGGGTGCTAAAAGCAGAGGAAGACATCTACCATACCTCATGAACATAGGCCGCTCTACAGAGAACTGAAAATACTCACCAACAGCCCTTCCAATCCCCACATGACTAAGCCACCTTGTAATCAGATCCTTCGGTCCCAGTTAAGGCCCCAGGTAGCAGCAGCTCCAGCCAATATCTAAGTAAATATGGGAAATCACAAGTCAAGACCACTTCATTGAGGAGCTCCTACAGTTGTTGACGCATAAAACTAAGAAATAGTGTGCATTGTTGTCCCAAGCCTCTGCACTTAGCTGTATTATAGATAATAGTACAGGCTGCAATATGTACAATCGCAATTTTACCTGGCAGAAAGCAGAGGGGTGCTTTTGAACCTATTGGACTGCCAGAAGATCTGGTGCTGTGGGACAATGGTCTTGTACTATTTTAATAAAATGCTGATTGATCAGTAGCCAGGCAGGAAATATAGGCAGGGTGACCAGGCAGGAGGTAGAGGCGGGGCAGTGAGAACAGGAGAATTTGGGAAGAAGAAAGATTCAGTTTGTTGTCATCACCCAGCCCAAGAGGAAACAAGATGAGAATGCCTCACTGATAAAAGGTACCAAGCCACATGACCAACACAGGCAAGAATTATGGGTTAATATAGGATGTAAGAGTTAATAAGAAGCCTGAGATAATATGTCAACCGATTTATAATTAATATAGACTTCTGTGTATTTCTTTGGGACCAGGTAGGACAGAAACCTCTGTCAACAATCTGGGACACATGATATCAGAGAGCATAATCAGTCAAAGGTCCCCAAAATGTCAGCCTCCTTTATCTTTAACTTTCATCCTTCCTTCTTTTTGCATATGTTAAATTATTGTAATCTTTCTCCACATGGCAAGAAAAAGGACCAACCACACCATCAGGTATTGAACTTCCCTTCTGCCCATCCATGGTTGTATGAGTCTAGAAAGTGTGCCCATTAACGCTGGTTGTCTATCCTAGACTGATCAGTGGAGGTCAGGTGAGTGGAAATGATAAAAAAAAAATTATGCCCGTTTCCCAACGAATCACATTATTAGACTGAGGAAAGGAACATTTCCTAGAAGCAGAGTGGAGCAGGTAGTTTCCTTGGATGAACCCAAGAGGCTCACTACCCTCCGTGTGTGAGCATAGGAGCATGAGAATGCCACATATGAATTCATGTTCAAGGGGTTGTTCTCTCCATATAAAACGACAAACCTGATATTGCTTTCATGGATCATGCCATGTCATGATCTGGCCCCAACACAAAGCTTATCTCTAGATAGAAGATCACACCAACTATGTTTTCAGGGAAGATCGGACTTATTTTCCAAAGAGAAAGGGAGAAAGAATTAAAAAGGCAATTTAAAGCAGCCACAAATTAAGAAATAGTTTGAAGACTGTTTTCCTAAAAACCTAGTTGATGAGAGGAAAATACAGTAATAACTCATAATGACAGACACCTGGGCTCCAAGCTCAAGAGCTGTGGTCTGGATATGAAGCATCCCCCATAGAGGCTCATGTCTTTAGATCCTGAGGTGTAGAGGTGGGATCTAGGTGGCTTTAAGCTCACCTAGATCCAAGTTTCTTAACATTAACTTCCTGCAGGGTGATTCAACCTGCAAGTCCTCAGAGCTGGACTATATTAAGAACCTAAATTCAGGCTGTGGAGGTATCTCAGTGGTTATGACCACTAGCTATTCTTCCAGAGGACCTGGGTTTGGTTCCCAGCACCCATATGGCCACTCATAACCATTACAACTCCTGTTCCAGGAGCTATGATGCTCTGTTCTTGTCCCTTGTGGGTACCAGACATGCATGTGGTACACAGACACACATGCAAACAAAACACCCATATGCATAACATTAAATTAAGTTTTTCAGAATATAAACCTCAATTCTACTAAAATATAGAGCCGAACAAGTAAAAGAATTGTGTTTTACATCTAGGAAGTCCACAAAGCTTTCATGGGAACCATTATTCCAATGACTTTTTTTTTTCAAACAGAGAAAAGAAAAATGAGACTCTGCATAAACCACATCAGCATACACCCTTCCCTAACATGCATTTCTGGTCCGAGCCCCATGCTGGCTCACTGGAGTCTTCTCCACCAAGCAAGGTGAGAGCCCTTATCAAACAGGCAGAGTCTGGAGGAAAGAATGTCTTGCAGCCTTGATAAGCTCCAAGGCACCAGGCCAGGGTAATGGACCATGGGAGACAGAGCAAGGGCCTGCCAAGCTCAACAGTATGCTGTAGTGGCTGCATCGGAAAATGTTTTAATTTCCATTTTCAAGCGCAAAATATTTTCCCCTCATGCTTCGGCTAAATTAGGTAGTTAAAGTCTGTGAAGTGGCAGTAATTGGAAACAATGGATTTTATATTTGACATGTATTATTTTAGTGGGATCTGTTTTACATTTACATCAAACATCCAAGGACCCCTGCAGAAGTTTCTTTTGCTATTGCATTACCATTTAACTCTAATAATGCACTTTGAATCCCCTTCACAATTATAATTACAGTATTTCAGATGGAATAGAAGCCAGGACAGAGGTAAACCCCCCTGGAAGCCATGCCCACTGCTCCTCTCGTCATGATGAAACTTCACAAGTTCATACTTGCTCAATACAATTTTACACACATTCTTTGCATCTCCATATTGGTCTCTAATCACATTTCCATATATTACTTATTATACACTACTTCATCAGAAATCTCCTCAAGGGCAAACGTCATGTTTTAGCCCCCATGGCACTTCTTGAAACCAAAGCACATCAAAACTGATTAGTGGTGTCTTCTAAGAAATGGGATGTGCGCTTCGGAGGAGACAGTAGGGAAGACAAAATTGGTTTAAACTAACGCATTCTTAAGGCATTGCCCACTATGAATTGGGTTCATACAAAAAAGTAGGGGAGGGTAATTCTTTTGGTCTCTGGTTATCTGAAAAGCAAGTCAGGGAAAAGAGAAGAGCTAAGAGTTAAAAAGTGTGGAGTCTTAAAGAATTGAATAATTCTAAGATTCACACCTTCAAACAGAATGATCACAGGTCCCACACCTAATCTCTCAAAGTTCATTTCCACATCTTGCAACAAAATGACTAAGATACCTGTTTGAAAACTCAAAGAACATATGCATGCAATAAGCCAACTACCCAGAGGAGTTATGGATTTTAAACATTTTTATTGTGTTGTAGAAGAAGGCCACAGAAGGTCCTTCTTCGCTTTGATGATCAGATAAATATAGACTAAGCAAAGCTTTAAAATAATTCTCAAAGATGTCACTAAAGATAGGAAGGTGTCTACCTTTCAGATCAGAGAAGAAACTAAGAGTCACAGAGAACAAAGGGGAGAAGAAAGAAGACTCAAGATCACAGAGACTAAGACAAAATCTTACAGCAAAATTAGCCCATTTTTATTTATAGAGATAAAAGCATTAGTGCAGAAACTTTTTACACCTTCTATCTCATTTGATTCTTGTGCTATTAGTATATCCATTTTGCAGGTGAGTAAATTGAGGCTTGGGAAAATAGATAGCTCTTCAATTTAACCCAGGAGCTGCAGTACTAAGTTGACTTAACAGCCTATGGTGGTTTGAAAAGATATGGCCTCCATAGACTCATGTGTTTGAATGTTTGGCCCATAGGGAGTGACACTATTAGGAGTTGTGGTCTTGTTGGAGGAAGTGTGTCACTGTGGAGGTGGGCTTTGAAGTCTCATATGCTCAAGTTAAACCCACTGAGAGACATACTCTACCTCTGCTGCCTGTAGATCAAGATACAGAACTCTCAGCTCCTTCTCCAGAACCATGTCTGCCTGAAAGCTACCGTGTTTCCAGCCATGATGATAATGGGCTAAGCCTCTGAGACTATAAGCCAGCCAAAAGAAGATTTTAAACAATCCTACATTCTATACAATATATTATTATTACTTTCTAACCTACCCTTTCTCAATTCCCTCCCATGCTATCAACACCCCACACATACCGGTTCCTTCCTAGACTCATGATTCGGGGTGACTCACGTACTTTAATCAGGGCCATCGGTGTGATCAATGAACGGAAACTATACACTAGAGCCTGGTGATATCACCAGTAGGCAATAGTCCTCCTTTCCCTGAGTCTATCAGTAGCAAGGAGTTAAGCAGTGAGAGGTGGGGCTCTCTGAGCTCTTCCTCCATCCTTGCCTAACTGTTGGCAGACCCACTCTGTGAAAACTCAGTGCTCAGCTGCAGTGAGTTCCTAATTGCAATGCTGTGTCTTGTCTAGGAGATGCTATTTTGTAGCCTTTATATTCTAGAGTCTAATTTGACTCAAAATAAAAAAAATTTTAAGCAACATTTGTCGGAAGTCCCATAGATAAGTCTGAAATGTTACCATAGGCATCCCATATGAGAAATTCTGTGAGCACGCAAGCTGACATGTTTCCAACCATGATCGTAATGGACTAAAACCCTGAAACTATAAACCATCCCCTGCTAAATGTTCCCTTTTATAGGAGTTGCCGTGGGCTAAACATGGCAGCTTGCAGGCATGCTTGTAGTCCCACGTACAAGAAAGGTTCCCTCAAAAGGCAACAAGTGAGAGTCCAGTCTGAGTATGCAAGTAACAGGGTTGCCTAGGAACCATCACCCAAAGTATTGCCATTCTGTCAAACCATAGAAGTTAGCAGAAGTGGTTCTAGTGTTTAGTCCAGTCTACCGCTGGGCACGTGGGAAACTGGGGAGCCTACAAAGCTAGAGTCCTCCCTTTTCATCATTGCCTGCCTACTCCACGCTGCAGCCAAGTCACTCACCAGAGTCCTGATGTGTCCCCAGCTGATTCTCTTGCACTTCCCAGCCCCCCCGCCCCGTCAAACTCACTTTCCACCAAGCAGATCCCCTACCTTCCCACTCAGAGCTCCTTGCTATTATTCTTAGAGCGGAGAGCAATGCTCGTGTTGTGTGCAAAGGGCTTTCCATCACTTGGCCCCTCTCCTTCCTAAATTTCCTAAATCACCACGGCCTTTTGTTCTCTAAACCCCTGTGACATTGCTACCTTTTCTAAAGGTCCCATTCCCCCTTCCACCCAAGGACCATGGCATCTCTGTTCTCGACTTGCTATACTCTGAGACAATGCCCCATCCAAAGCTTTCTCAGACTCCAGTCCAAGCTCCATCTTTTTCACCCAGCACGCCTGGCCTGGATCATCACCACTTTAGACTCAAAGTTATGCACCCGTACCAGATTGAAAATTCCAAGAGGCATTGAAACACGCCCGTTTCATACAGGAGCTTATTGCCAATACTAACCGGTGCGTACTTCACCAGCCTGTGCTGGGTGGTTGTGGCACATGGGGAAGCAAACACAGAGTGGAGTCAGCACTTCACTATGCCATACACTTTGGGGTTAATAGAAGGAACACGTGGAATCCTACCTTCTATACCTGATAGTATTTATGTCCTTCCCACCTTAAAATACACCTGTTATTTCAGGCATGCATTTATTATTCATGTGCATCCTAAACAAGTGCTTTGCCACTGAACTATAACCCCAGTTAGACAGACGCTCACAAGGTGGCCCAGGCTGACCTTGAACTCATTCTATAATCCAGACTGGCTTTGAACTTATAATTCTCCTGCCTCCACTTCCTAAGCAGCTAGTATTGCAGGCCTGCCCCAGCAGGTCTGGCAAGAAACAGGGTTTAGAATCAACTAGGGCAGTGGTTCTCAGTCTGTGGGTCACCACCCTTTGGCGTGAACGACCCTTTCACAGAGGTCACCTAAGAAAACACAGATATTTACTTTAAGATCCCTAACAGTTGTGAAATTATAGCTATGAAGTAGCAACAAAAATAATTTTAGGGTTGGGGGGGTCACCACAACGTGAGAAACTGTATTAAAGGCTCACAACATTAGGAAAGTTGAGAACCACTGAATTAGGGCCATAGATACTTTCTGAGGCAAGTATTTCATTTTATAATCAAAGAAGCCTGTGGCCAGGGGGCTTTCGTGGTGCTTGTAAGGGCATATAGCCAGTGACTGATGGAGTCAAGTCACATCCGAGGCTACACCGCCGTTTTCTGGATTGTCCTCTTACTCTGGCTAGGTTTTGGTCCATCAATTATAATTCTAGACCGACACTCAGTGTCTCGCCTGCATCACACAGCCAAACTCGGCCCCTCTGACTTCTCCGTCTTCCTCCTCCACCTTTAACCCTGAGTCCCCACTGACTTTCTTCATCTTACTTAGCTTCAAAATTACTTCCTTGTGTTTGCCTCAACACACTTCCCTGACATCCTGAACTCTCCATAAATAAGCTAGTGACAAAAATAAATGTATTCCGTCCTTCCTGCCTTCTCAGAACTAATCTGGCGCCACGGGGAATACAGGGATCTCAGAATTTCCTTCTGTCCCTTAAGAAACAAAAAATCTCTGTGAGGAAATATAGCTTCCATATCAGGTGCTACTAGGGCAACAGAAAAAAAAAAAGCAATAATGGTAATCAAGTTTGTAAAACACAGTCTGAAAGGTTTAGAAACACTGCCAGAGAAAGATGGCGGGCCACACAGGCTGAGTAGGGAAGACGGACATTGGTCTGCATCTTGAAGAAAGTAAAGAGCGTAGACCCACTGAGAGGAGAGAGCAATGGTTAGACACACCGTCGCTTAGCAACAGGAAGTATCTTAAGACGTAATGTCAATAGAGATGGCGAAGTTTGGCCTTAGATGGAGAATAGGCCAGGCATGAGGATGCCAAGCTCAACAGGGGCATAGGCCTTGTCTCAAGTACCAAGGCGACTGTGACACACACAGACAGTGCGACTCTCAAGTCTTCCCTGGATTCTCAGTTGTCAAGATGTCAGTGCGAACAGTCAGTCAATGGCGAAGCTAGCCCTCCTTACTTGCTTCCTGTCGTCTAATATACCTGCTTCATTCAGTTGACTAGTAAGCTTGGAGCTTAAGCAGCATAATGCTAAGGGCTTTGTCTATGTGATCTCACTTGTCCTCAGCCTTCTCAGTGTGCCGGGAAGAGCAGGTGACCTCATTATCGCCACCTTATAGATGGAAACTGAGGCTTCCTTAGATGAAATCATTTACCAAAGGAGAGGGTTCAGGGCTCCAGGGAGTCTCTGCCCATGCTCTCCTACTTTTGACTCTCAACAAAAACAAAGAATGACACTGGGTGGTGATGGTGCACGCTTTTAATCCCAGGACTCTGTGGGCAGAGGCAGGTGGATCTCTGTGAGTTTGAGGCCAGCCTGGTCTATAGTAGTTTCAGGACAGCTAAAGTTGCATAGAGAAACCCTGTCTCAAGAAACCATCCTGGTCCACAGAACGCATTCCAGTACAACTAGGGCTATTACACCAAGAACCCCTGTCTCAAAAAGCCAAGCAAACAAACCAAAAACCAAAAATGACTCCAGTGAGTCCACTGTAGCCCATAAAACCTAAACAATACAGTGTGGACTCGGTGGACTTTCTTCCTTGCCTGTTATGAGCAATCTTAGGGATTTCAAATAATAGAGATGTTCAATCATCAGTTCTTACAACCTGATGCTATTGCAATGTTATTAGTCTAGGAGTGCTAAGTCACAAAAAAAAAGAAAAGAAAAGAAAAGAAATGAAATGAAAAGGGTTTTGGGTTTGCTTTGTTAAGTGTGTCTGAACTGGTGACCCCCAAACCCTATGCATTGCTCTGCATTCTCCCCGCCACTTGGGTCAAAAAGGAGCGTTTTAACATACCACTTCCACCGTACTGTAAAGTTACAATGAGAAAGGAGGAAAGACACTAGGAACAGGGAGGGCACAGCTTGCTCCTTGCTAGCCTGGAGTAGTTCCAGTGACCACCTTGACTTATCTTCCTCCATCCCTTCCATTGCCCATCATGTGTGTTGACTATGGCGATGCCTCCGGCTTGAGCAAACTTGACTTCCTTGAGGATTTCATTTTGCTCACTCCTAGCACATCCCTCCTGACCCTTCATCATTCTTGACTCTCGCTGCCTCTTCCTTTCCTTACCGGGAAGGGCACAGGCTAACAGGGTCCACCCATCCTCATCCTTAGCCACGCAGGAACACCACACTGACGCAAGCCCAGAATTCGGCTCTGCAAAGTCCTAGAGTTCTCTCCAAAACACGTCAGCGTGATTAGCCCAGAGACCCAATTCACAGCCCTCCTACTTTTATAGCGGCATTAAATATAAATAGCACAAACTAGATACCAGCTCCTGAGAAATAGTTCAATTAAAGCCTGCAAGGAGGGTGCCTCTTGATTTTAATGTGTTTAATCCCCTGGGAAGCAGAATTGTATATGCTCATCTCTACTTGTAGAATTTTCTTTTTGTTTCAGACTTGTAGAAATTGCACACAGCCTCTCAAAAGGCTAAAAGCTGTTGATATCGCTGTTAGCCCCAAACGAATTTTTTTTTGAAGGGTGAAAGTGGGTGGAAGGATTTTTGCTTCATTTCACTTGAGAAACAGTCGAGGTCTTAATCCCCAGGGTCGCTAGCCTTGGGAACAGTATACTGAAGAACACAGTATGGTGTTTTCTCCCAAGTCTGAAAGCCGTGTAGCACCACATCCCAGAGCAAACACAATTAAAGGAGAAAATCGCCAAATGGAGTCCTCAGGTGGTGTGGTATTTTCCTTTTCTCAGATTTCACAAAAGGGCCGGGTCGAGAGCTTCTGCTTTTATTTCTAGGGGAAGGCATTAGGGGGTTCAGACCATTAGGCATTCACCCTGAAACTTGTTTACTTCTGCTCCCTTCACTCCGCACAAAGAGAGCCCTTCCCCTGGCCACCTGAACCCCGTGCGTGCATTCACTCAACAGAGAATACCTGTGAAATGATTCCTTGCTTTCACTTTGGTTCTGAAAAGGCTCCTAGGAGATGGCATCTCCATATCAATTCTCAAGTGAACATGCATCCCAAATTAATGAACAGCAAACCCTTGTTCCTTTCCATAACTAATGATTCTCTTCTTCAGGCAGATAAACCCTCGGGATTAGACGATGTCTGTCTGTCCTAGGCTAAAAAACACTTATACTAGAGAGAACAAAAACCCTTCAGATGCTCTCAATAGCAGCCAAAGTGCCCCGCTTACATTTTTGCACCTGTTATGGCTGAAGGCCCTGCTTTACTCTGGCAGTGAAGATTCTAAACACAGGCTTTACAAAAGAATTTTTCAACCGTGAACCGCGGTAGGACCTGTGGCTTCTAGGATCTCTGATTGTTGTAAAAACACACGTGAGTTGTGCATAATGAAACCAAACATGATTTATTTATTTATTTGTTTTTTTTGAGACAGGGTTTCTCTGGCAGTCCTGGGACACACGCTGTAGATCAGGCTGGCCTTGAACTCACAGATTCGCCTGCCTCCGTCTCCCGAGTGCTAGAATTAAAGGCGTGCATCACCACCGCCCAATCCTGAGCTTGTTTCATAATCAGAGTGGTCCAAAAGTACAGTCCAGAAACACATAGTATGCAAACACAGATACGAATATGGAGTTTACCTTGGTGTGTGCATTCACTAAACAGCGGAAGTAAAGCTCTATATCTCAGCAAGCAGCAGAAAGAGAGGGTAGCACTAGGCCTGGCTTAGGCTTCTGAAACCTCAAAGCTCACCCACAGTGACACACTTTCTCCAATAAGGGGGCACCTACTCCAATAAGGCCACACCCTATGAACCTATGGGAGCCGTTTTCATTCAAACCTCCACACACAGGAAGCAGAAGGAGAACAGGAAATAGGGCCAGGCTATACAACTCTCACCGTCTTCTCCCAGTGACATTCTTCTTTCAGCAAGGCTCTACCACTTCAAGGCTCTTAACCTTCACCAAACAGCGCCACCAGCTGGGACCAAGTGATCAAAAATGTGAGCCTATGGGGGATATTTCTCATTCAAACCAGACTAGACTAATCCTACAGGAAGGCAAGTTGGCAGCCTCCAGACCACATGCAGTAAGTGCAATCAATATCTTGCTGCTGAAAAAGTGCATGGAACATCTTTTGAAGACACCCATTTCATTTCCCTCAGGTTGAGACTCAGAAACAGGGTTTGCTCGCCCACAGAGTGGTTCTATTTTCAATTTAATGGTGCTAGCATTTCTATCCCCACGGGGTTCTTTGATGACATCTCATTGCACTTTTGATTCATACCTCCTGGATGGTTCATTATGCTGAAGCCTTCCAGATATCTGCTTTGACAAAATGTCTGTTCTGGTCATTCACTCATTTTTTGGGGGGAGAGGGGCAGGTGATTTGTTTCTTGGTTTTGTTTTATTTGTATGACTTTCTTAAATGTTTTGGATAGCAATGCTGGATCCTCTATACAGGTGCAGATAATTTTTTTTTAAATATTTTTTTTATTTTATTTTTTTATTAATTTATTTATTTATTAAAGATTTCTGTCTCTTCCCCGCCACCGCCTCCCATTTGCCTCCCCCTCCCCCAATTAAGTCTCCCCCCAGCCCGAAAAGCAATCAGGGTTCCCTGGCCTGTGGGAAGTCCAAGGAACCCCCACCTCCATCCAGGTCTAGTAAGTTGAGCATCCAAACTGCCTAGGCTCCCACAAAGCCAGTACGTGCAGTAGGATCAGAAACCCATTGCCATTGTTCTTGAGTTCTCAGTAGTCCTCATTGTCCGCTATGTTCAGAGAGTCCGGTTTTATCCCAGGCTTTTCCAGACCCAGGCCAGCTGGCCTTGCTGAGTTCCCAATAGAACATCCCCATTGTCTCAGTGTGTGGGTGCACCCCTCGCGGTCCTGAGTTCCTTGCTCGTGCTCTCTCTCCTTCTGCTCCTGATTTGGACCTTGAGATTTCAGTCCTGTGCTCCAATTTGGGTCTCTGTCTCCTTTCATCCCTTTCCATTTTGTCTGTTCTGTCTTCTGTCTGTTCAGAAGCTTAAGTGTGATGTAGTCTTTCTTGTTTATCTGTGCAGTTGTTACCTGTGGTCTTCATACCATTTCAAAGCAAAAATTATTACTGTGTCCATCACAGTAATATTCATAAGACTGAAACAATCTAAGTCTCCATCAACATATGAATGAAACACATGTGAACCAAAATAAACCTCTTTTTCTCATAAATTACCCAGCCTCAAAGGTTCTGTTATTGCAACTCAAAATGAACAAAATCTGGGTACCAATTTTCAGATACGGGCAATTGAACACCATTCAGCCATTAAAAAGAAGATAATTATGTCATAATCTTACAACAATATGGATGAACCAAGAGGTTCAATTTTAAATAGCCAGACACGGTGAGACAGATACTGTATGACATCGTTTACGTGTGTAATTGCAAACACTCAAAATAATAAGAGCAGAAAATAGAATCGTAGCTGTCAGAGGCCAGGAGAAGAAAGAAATGGGAAGATGTGTATCAAAGAGTATGCTATGACCTGAATGTATTTGCTCCCAACAAAACTCAAGTTGAATCTTAATTCTTCAAGGATATGGGGTCTCCTGGGAAATGCTCGGGTCACGGTGATAGAGGCGATCAGAAGTCCTCAGACATCAAAATTCCCTTCTCCGGTGTGTTTGAGATATCCCTTCTTAGGACTGGATTAATTTAGCAGAGGATCCAGTTTTTCAATACAAGCTCAGCAGCCTTGAGTATTCCCCCTTCACTCTGCCCCCCCCCACACACACACACTTTTCTTCCATTAGTCAAAGCAGCATGTGGTACTTCCCAGGTGTGGCACCAACCCAATTTATTGCATTAAATTGCAAATAGAACCACTGTGTGGCTGAGAAAAACCCCATTTCAACACACAGGAAATGCAATTGGTATCTTCAAGAGAAATTCCATGTGCTTCTTGGCCTCCAAAACTGTGAACAAAATAAACCCCTTTTCTTTATAAATTATCGAGTCTCGGGTGTTCCTTTCATTGCAACTCAAAATGGACAAAACCAGACTATAAACTTTCAGATTTAAGTTGTGTAACCTCTTGAGAATCTGATGTATAATATGGTGACCACAGCCACTAAGGCCATATTGTTGGCTTGACACTTGCTGAACACAAGCTTCCACTGGCTGGACCACATTCACATGCATAAACACAGAGAAATAAAATACAACCTCCTACAACTACAGCTCCAGGGAATCCAACACCTTCTTTTGGCCTCTGTGAGCACCTACACACAAGTGTGCACATACTCACATGCAGATACACACATAGACATGCAAACAATAAAAATATTTTTACACAGAGCAGAAGTTAAAATTTCTCAGCCCAACCATATCATAAGAAAAAGATGTGTTTGGAGAAGAAACAGAAAACCGAGGATGAAATCAAGCAACATTTTAATAAGAAAATTCACATGTATAGGAAAGTCAAATATTATTACCAAAGCAACGAAAAATTGTCCCCCTAGAGCACTTTGTAGATCTCAAGGTCTTCTTCTCTCATAATAAGCTCATATCTATATCATAGATAGATAGATGATAGACAGACAATAGATACATAGACACATAGCTACATAGATATTGTAGATAGAGAGAGATAGAGAGGGAAAGATGGATGGATAGATAGATACATACATACATACGTAGATGCGAGAAGTAGAATCAATGTTCTGACAAAGTATCATGAGACATCCTCCACAAATGCTACTGAGGTCATTTTGTGTTGGCCATCTACTGCTTGGCACGGTGCCTGCCCTTGGCATGGGTCTGTAGCCCCATTGAGATTCCGTTGGAGAAAACTCATTTCTTTGTGAGTGGTTAGCCTTTAAAAATAACATCTGGGTTAGGAATGGGGGCTTATGTCCTCTTCACCTGGGCATACACTTAAGAAGAGCTACTCTCAACAATGGTGGGTGGGTGTTTGGGAAGTTAGCAAAATCACTCCAATCATTATTTAAAGCATCCTGTAAAGCCCCATTTTGCTTCATGTCTTGGGAAGAATTTAATGCGAGAACAGAAAATGAGATTCTGACACGTCAACCCTCACTTCCCATGAATTTAGGCAGTGCGTGAAAAGAAGAACAAAGGAGCTGTCCAGCCCTGGCAGTAGGACATCCTCAAATCCCCCATAGGATGCCTGTGGCAGAGTGGCTATCATCGGCTTCAGCTGAGAAGAGGACATGAGTCTCTGGGGTGATAAAACCTGATACAATCCACAACCCAGGAAGTAACAGAGAATGGGATTCAGAGTTAAACCACTGGAGACCTAAATGTATTTTCATATCTCGAAGGGTCGTGCTGGTGAGTCATCTTCCCAAGATGCTGCGGCAGAGAAGATGAAGATAGAGCAGGAGAAGATAGGGCAGGAAGAAAAGCGTGACCTTGGAATCTGAAACTCCCGAGAAACCCACAGCATTCTTTCCCAAAGGCAGAGAGGAGGGAGGGCATTGCTGCTTTCTCTTTGTGCCTTTGCTTCTGTTGTTTTCTCTCCCATTCAATATTTTCTGTAATAAATCTGTTGCCTGGTGTGGGTGTGGGTAAGAGGTTTATCTGAGATTTAGACCACATGCAAAAAAAAAAAAAAAAAAACAGCAGAGTGTATGTACAGGTGGACACACACACACACACACACACACACACACACGGGGCTTGTGTTCAATGGGGACGTTCACACATGGCACTAAGGATAGTGCCATGAAGCTGATTTTTCTCCAAAGGCTTCTAATCCCAGCTCAGCAGGGATTTAAATTATACAATGAAGAAGCGACTTGTTGGATAACATCCAAAGATTTTCTTAAAATATAATTGCAGTATACCTAACACTTCCTTAACATGTATACATTGTACTTACGACTCGTAGTCAAAATATCCCCCTAACCGTCTTCTTTTTCAGCTTTTTTTTCTTTAGTAGGTGACAGAAGTGCTCTTGTTGTAATTAATGAAGTACAAAAATATTGGGAAAACATGCCTACAGGCCGAAACGATGATTCTATTACTAATATATTCCCTTGGCTTGCCTTTTGAACTCTTCTGCCTCTTGCCTTGCAGCTGTGTTTAATGAGTGGGGAGATTATTCAAATGAGCACACAGCACAGCATTGTTCCCCAGGCACCGGCCATCATGAGCAGGCTGCTCCCACCAGAATCAGGCAATGGGGGCAGGACATGACTCTTCCCCACCCAGCCACAGGAGTGCAAAATAATTTTTCAGACACCAGATCGCATTCTAGATTGGGAGGGAAGCGTCCACAGATCACTTGACCAAACAAAAGGCCCTCAGAAGTAGCCTTCTGGAAAAACCAGCTCTGCTGCAAGTCACTGGACTTTTAGCTTGTCACCACCTGTCAGGAATGGAGTCTGTTTGCATCTAATAATGAAACCCAAAGCCTTGCAAGAATACCCTTCAGAAAGCATTGTTGGTGGGCGTGGGGTCTCCCTCTCAGTGCACACTAAAATAAGGAAAGCTGCAAGCCGGCAGGCCAGTCCCAGTGAGTCTTAGGATGCTGAAATTAGTTTCTTCTCATTCCGAGATTTAAAAGTAAAAACAACTCTGTAGGAGAGAAGCCCTGGCAACAGTTACAAAGTTGCCAAGAAAATTTAATAAGAACTAATTTCAAACTGATAAGTATTCAACCCAATACGGTGGGATTAAGCAATATGAATTCTTCCTGGGAATTTACGGAGATAAACATCTCATGAATAAGTAAATTCTGAAATAGAAGGCTAGGGGGGGTGTTCATTGATTTTGAAATCATTTGTTTAAGAAAGTGCCCTGGAAGAGAAAATTATTATGGCTGGTAATATAACAGTTATATTCAGAAAGAGCCCACTGCTTGGGCTCACGGCAGGGTAGAAAGACTACCCACCCAAGACAAATTGAAATGCCTAAGTTGGATCCGCAAAGGGCAGGAGTTGCTTTTTAGGTGTAGGGAAAGTCAGTTAAACAAAAGCTATGGCATCAACTTTATCTCTCTAGCACTTTTGCTAATGCCTGATTGGAGGAAGGGTTTTAGAACAACAACAAAAAAAAAATGCTATTTGCTGGAACACATAATTCTGGTTACTATTTAGAACACAGTCTGGGTCATTCCAGCAATTTCCAAACAAACCTTTTTAATTTGGCAATCTCATTAAAGTCAAAAAATCGGGGAAGGTGTGATTTTCTTTAACAATGGTGGGAAAATAATGGGTATTTTGGTAAATTCTGGATTTCTCCAGGAAATTCTATTATTAAATTCAGCATTTCCTAATTTGATGGAGGTTTTTACCCCTTTGGTGTTCCTCTCAACACCTCCTATTTGCTACTTCTTAATTGTTACCCAAGAATAAGGAAAGTAACAGTTGCATTTTGTTTCTAGTGAGATAGTTCTGGTACACGTGGCTGTGGCTCTGCATGGGTGTGCACTGGCACATGCATGCATGTGTGTGGTATGTGGTACATGCAAGTAAGTGGTCTGGCGCACATGCTAACTTGTACGCATGCAGAGTCTAAAGCAAGACACCAGGGAACATCTTTTTCTGTCACTCTCTACACTGTTGCCTTGAGGGTCTCTCGTCCATGAACTAAATGATAGTTGGGTTGTTGTTGTTGTTTTCTGCTGGGCTTGCTGGCCAATGAGATCCCAGGATCTACCTGTCCCTCACACCAATACTAATGTTACAGACCTATGCAGCCACCCCGGACTTTTCTTGGGGAACCAGTACTCTTACCCAGTGAGCCATCTCTCCTGCTCCTGTGATGGAATGCTCCTGTGCTTGATGAGGCAGCATTGGGATCCACGTGCATGACACGCTGCCCATCCGCTTCTAGTCTTTAAGGAAGAAGTTTCCTTGGGGCAAATTCTCCCTTCCTCTACTCTCTCAATTCAACCCCTTTCTATCTCTTCCAGGACCACTTTAAGATGCTGTGGTCCCTCTGTCTTTATTCTTGCTATGTCTGTTGATTCATTCCCCTTAGCCTCGTAAGGTACTCAAGTGACCTGACTTCTCTTAAGTCAAATGTTTATTTATAATAACCCATGGTATGCCAGATTCTCTAGTGACCCCACAGGGCTCTCTGTACGGTCACATCATTTGACCCATTTTCCACCAACCCAATCACCTAGAAATGTTTCTTAAGGTTCATTTACACTCAGCTGCCTCAAGTCCTTGTCAGGGGTTCCTCTCACTGCCTCCATGGCCTACATTCTCCTGGGCCTCCTGCTCCTGTTGAGTACCCTTGCTGATCTTTGACCATGAAATCAGTCCCATCCTTCTTTGCTATGAAAACATGGCAAGCATTCCAAGGTCAATCTAAAAGTTCTCATCTTCAGAAGCTTCCTTAACTCAGCATCTAAGAAATGAGTCACCTTGCCTGAATCTCTGTGACAGCTATTGGCACATCAGATGAAATTTCCCTTTGTTGAAGATCTTCTCCCAGTCAGTGGGTTGCCTTTGTGTCTTAGCGACAGTGTCCTTTGCTTTACAGAAGCTTCTCAGTCTCAGGAGGTCCCATTTATTCAATGAGGTCCTTAATGTCTGTGCTGCTGGGGTTATACGTAGGAAGTGGTCTCCTGTGCCCATGTGTTGTAGAGTACTTCCCACTTTCTCTTCTATCAGGTTCAGTGTGTTCGGACTGATATTAAGGTCTTTAATCCATTTGGACTTGAGTTTTGTGCATGGTGATAGATATGGATCTGTTTTCACTCTTCTACAGGTTGACATCCAGTTTTGCCAGCATAATTTGTTGAAGATGCTCTCTTTTTTCCATTGTATACTTTTAGCTCCTTTATCGAAAATCAGGTGTTCATAGGTTTGTGGGTTAATGTCAGGGTCTTCTATTCGATTCCATTGGTTGACTTCTCTGTTTTTATGCCAATACCAAGCTGTTTTCAACACTGTAGCTCTGTAGTAGTGTTTGAAGTCAGGGATGGTAATGCCTCCAGAAGATCCTTTATTGTATAAGATTATTTTGGCTATCCTGGTTTTTTTTTCCACATAAAGTTGATTATTGTCTTCTCCAGATCTGTGAAGAATTTTGATGGGATTTTGATGGAGATTGCATTGAATCTATAGATTGCTTTTGGTAGAATTGCCATTTTTACTATGTTGATCCTCCCAATACAGGAGCAAGGGAGATCCTCCCATTTTCTGGTGTCATCTTCAATTTCTTTCTTCAAAGACTTAAAGTTCTTGTCAAATGGATCTTTCACTTCACCAACCTCGCAACTGACAAAGGTCTGGTCTCCAAAATATATAAAGAACTCAAGAAACTAGACCGTAAAAGGCTAATCAACCCAATTATAAAATGGGGTACTGAGCTGAACAGAGAATTCTCAACAGAAGAAATTCAAATGGCCAAGAGACACTTAAGGTCATGTTCAACTTCCTTAGCGATCAGGGAAATACAAATCAAGACAACTTTAAGATACCATCTTACACCTGTCAGAATGGCTAAAATAAAAAACACCAATGATAGCCTTTGCTGGAGAGGTTGTGGAGAAAGGGGTACACTCATCCATTGCTGGTGGGAATGCAAACTTGTGCAACCACTTTGAAAATCAGTGTGGCGGTTTCTCAGGAAATTCGGGATCAACTTACCCCTGGACCCAGCAATACCACTCTTGGGAATATATCCAAGAGAGGCCTTATCATACAACAAAAGTATATGCTCTACTATGTTCATAGCAGCATTGTTTGTAATAGCCAGAACCTGGAAACAACCAAGATGCCCTTCAATGGAAGAATGGATGAAGAAAGTATGGAATGTATACATATTAGAGTACTACACAGCAGTAAAAAACAAGGACTTCTTGAATTTTGCATGCAAATGGATGGAAATAGAAAACACTATCCTGAGTGAGGTAAGCCAGACCCAAAAAGAAGAGCATGGGATGTACTCACTCATATTTTGTTTCTAGCCATAAACAAAGGACATTGAGCCTATAATTAGTGATCCTAGAGAAGCTAAATCAGGAGAACCCAAAGAAAAACATAAAGGCATCCTCCTGAATATTAACCTTCATCAGGCAATGAAAGGAGACAGAGACAGAGACCCACATTGGAGCACAGGACAGAAATCTCAAGGTTCAAATCAGGAGCAGAAGGAGAGAGAGCACGAACAAGGAACTGAGGACCGCAAAGGGTGCACCCACACACTGAGACAATGGGGATGTTCTATCGGGAACTCACCAAGGCCAGCTGGCCTGGGTCTAAAAAAGCCTGGGATAAAACTGGACTGGCTGAACATAGCAGACAATGAGGACTACTGAGAACTCAAGATCAATGGCAATGGGTTTCTGATCCTACTGCACGTACTGGCTTTGTGGGAGCCTAGGCAGTTTGGATGTTCACCTTACTAGACCGGGATGGAGGTAGGGGTTCCTTGGACTTCCCACAGGGCATGGAACCCTGATTGCTCTTTGGGCTGACGAGGAAAGGGGACTTGATTGGTGGAGGGGGAGGGAATTGGGTGGCGGGGAAGAGACAGAAATCTTTAATAAATAAATAAATTTATAAAAAAAAATTTCCCTTTGTTAACCTGACAAGTAGTATTGAACTTGGTGGGAGACATTGTTTTTCAGAAGGTAAATCCCATGACCTCTTCAACTGCAGTTACTTAGGTGTTCTCTTCCAAGGCACAATTCGCAGTATAATTTCCATGAAATCAAATGCCCATGAAAGCAACATCATGTATCTTCAAGGGCTCGCATGCATTGCCAGCCTGTGTCTGCTTACCTCTGTCCATCAAGGTCCCCTACAACTTCTCTGACTTCTCACATTTTCTGACATTCCCTCACCATTCTACCGCCTGGGACCTGCTCTCTCCAAATCTCCACTTAACTGTTTCCTTTATATCATTAGAATCCATTGCTCAGTCTTAAGCACAATCACATTGTTTTGGTTTTATTTCTTGATGGGTGTCATCATCTGTCTCTAATCTTTAAGTTGACTTCTTTGACTATAAGCACATTTGAAGGCAGAGTTTGGCTTATCTTACTCAAAGCCAACTACTCAATGTTCACAACACAGTGTAGGGTTCCACAAATGTGGGACATGAATGCAAACCTCGTGGTCTCTGATATGGGAAGGCAGGAATTCCTTAATCTATGTTCTGATTTCCCTATGGTCCATAGTCTCCCTTTCTGATAAATAGTACTTTCTCAAGAATTTATTGAGTGAGCAACTGAAAAGAAAGATCTTTGATTATATACTGCTGATAAAACCCTCGGAGCCACAGACTTCTAACCCCCACTGTCCATGAGAATCTTCTGAAGAGCTTTTTCAAAATGCCAGTGCCCTGCCCTCCCCCCGCCAAGAGATTCTGATTTAATTAATTTGAAAAGGGGCTTAGACATCAATATTTTTTAAAAAGGCCCCAGATGATCCTAATGGAAATCCAAGGTTGAGAATCAAGGCTCTAACCTGTATAAAAAAATGTCAAGTCCAAATAAAGGCTGAATTCTGAGCAAGTTTTAGAACATGGTTATCGATCCAGTTCTTGAATTGCTCTTCATGAGGAACTGCGGGCAAGTGGCCTCTTTTTGCAAAGATCTGCTAAAAGAACACTTTGAAACAAAGCAGAGGACAGGGGGAGGGAACTTGATTTGAAAGCATACACTGAACTGAAGGAGCCGCCCTTCAAAACAAACACAGCATGGACCTGTCTACTGTTCAAGATTTCCTTGAGAAAAATACAAAACAAAACAATCGCCTCTAGCCTGCACCAGTTCTGCACATCCAATCTCAGAAAGGCAATGGCCATCCCTCTTACAGAGACTGGGAGTGCAATTGCCAAGGGGTGGGTTGGTTGTCTCTGTCATAATATTAATGGGTTAAAATTAATGGCATGCGCCTATTTTGCTCAGGATTCAACAGCCATGCAATGAATTAGATGGAGAGATGTTTAGAAAGCCGAAAAAAAAGAGAAAACTTTCCTAATTAGAAAACAAGGAATGGGAAGATAAAAGGTTGAACAAAGTCAGGTCTCGCTCCAATTTGCCTGGAGACATCCCAACACTTGCTTCAGAATAAATCGAATCGTTCCTGCATACATTCAATATTTGTTAATAAACTGTCAGCCAGTGATTTTCTCCATTTCCTGCGCACACAGAGGCTGACATGTGGATTGTCGGGCAGGCACACGCTCAGGGCCACTTGTGACAACCCTATCTGCGTAGGCTCAGCCCAGTTTCCAGAGAAGACTGCCTCCCCAACTTGAAAACCAAGGGGAGGAAAGACAGCACAGGTAATTCCTCCTGCTTCCCATATGGTCTCGGGGAGAAAAATAATGATTTCCAGAGGCAATCTGACAAGGACTTTCTACCCTGCTAGTCTGGGTTAGGGTTTCTGAATGTGATAAATAACAGGGCTCTCGGACAGCCCATTCTTTTCCTTATTTTGATACTTCTACAGCAGTAATCATGCCTCTCGCCAGGTGTTATAAAGACCAAGACAAATGTCCCCTATTGCTATTCTGTCAATGCAGCTCAACCCAAGCTGAAGAAGGACACCCCTGCCGGATGTCGGAAAGGAAGCATTTGTCTTGTCTCCATTGCATGCAGAAGCACATCTTGCTCCATCAAGATCCCCAGGTCAGAGAAGGAGAATGCACTCCAGACAGCAACGGGGCTTGCTTGCTTAGCTCCGCAAACCATGCCCTTCATGCCCACTCTCCATACCCAAACTAAGATTTATTTTTCCTTTTCTGAGACTATCGATTAGCCTGTGTAACAGACCTATAAGGTCAAAGAGCAAAAACAATTCCTTTATCAAATAAAACGGGCATTGGACTGAATGGCTTCTTTCTAATCGGGACTCCACACAGCTATTATTGACGGTGCGGTACTTAAAAAACAGAAAATCATTTCTAAAGAGGTGGCGCAGGAACCCATCTGAATATTGTTGATGCCCAAACAGATGGAGTTGGGTTTAATTGTTGAAATAAATTGCCATATGGAAGAAAACACAGCTGATTATTGCATTAACACTAATGGTAATAGGTTTCATCATTCTCTTGTCATTATAGCTACAGTTGTCTCCATCCTTTAATCAATATACCTAGGACGAAATGCAGATTGTGGAATCGGAGATTGGAAGGCGATCGCAAAAATCACCTAGCCATCTTCCAGACACGTGCCAACATGGAAGTTTTTGTAAGGCATACACCCCAAACCTGAATAGGAATGACTCCTGAAGACACCAAGAACCTCAGAACAGGACAATCACAGAGAGTTAGGTCGTGGGGCTCACAGCCATGGCGCAAGGTTAGCAAATGAACGTGGGGCAAGGTTTGGTGCCATTAGATGAAATAGATAAGGCAGGTCAACTTGACACAATGTTTCTTCATGCTTAGCGTCTTCTTGAAAGAACACCCAGGATGCTCTGACTGCTCTATTCATGCATTTTTGCAGTGATTTCTCACTTATTAACTTCTGGAGATAGTCTCCATATAAAATAAAATCTATTGTGGATGAGAAGAGGAATACATCAACAAGACACAGGAGGAACTGGGGAAGAAGAAAACGGGACATGGGACGGGGGGGGGGGGGGATCGTCCGTTTCTAAGCATACTGAGTGAAGTCTCTTTCCCTTGTAGTTTTTCTCATAACTGTTGATCCTTCCCTGGTCCTCTCGTCTCTGTAAAGTGGGAAATGAATGGGAATTGATCTGAAAAGCTATTTCAAAAGTTATTACAGGATTGTCAGTAATCCTTCTAAACCTCACCTCCGTCCCCACTGCCGCCCCAATACCAGACACACAAAACCCTTTGAAAAGCTAGTGTTGGGAGTCCGGAGCAAGAAAAGAGAAAGACAGCGGCCAATTCCAGCCCCCACCCAAGCTCAAGGTTAGTGACCCCAAAAAACACTGAAAGGATCCCTCGGAATTCTGTCAAAGAGATTGTAGAGCACATGGGGTAGAGGCTTTGCCTCCTGGTTTGTGTTTCGTCCACTGCAGTGCCTTTAAGAAATGTGCAAATCCTCTCATTTTCCCTGGCTTCCACCCCTGACAGAGCCCGTTACAGGACTCCTTACCTTTCAGTTCCGTATCATATTTGTTTTTTTTCCCCATCTTCCCTTGCCAGTTTGTTAGTTTCTGGAAAAGACTAGAAAATGAATACGTAATTTTCTACTCAACCTAGCGCCCAACAAATGCTATAGCAGGTACTCAGTACTGATTATCAAGAAAGGACACAAATCTAACTGAAGTTGCTGAGTTCTGAAGCCTGTCTTAGAAGGTGTGTGTTTATGTGCTTGTATCTGTTGGTGCTAAGCAGGGTTAGCACGGAAGTTAAGCTGCTTCAACAGAGACACCTGAAAAACATAGAAGTTAACTTTGCTCTTACATAATAGGCTAGTAGCAGGCAGGTGATAGTCTGAGGTAGGCAAATGAGTCTGTTCTATGATGTCATTCTAGAACCAAAGCCTGTATGTTGACCCTGACATCTTCAACACAGGAGTTCCATCTTCGGGTCTAAGGGTTGGTTGATAATGACCTCATTCTCGTGTCTTGTAATTGGCTGGCTATGGTCAGATGTAATGGTAACTGACTACTTGCTGCTGGCCACTCAGCAGGTCAGCCAGCCATGATAGTGTTCGGGGGTTACCAACAGTTACTCTACTCATAAGAGATAGTGGAAAGATGGCTCAGTAGGCAAAGTTCTTGCCATGCAAATGGGAGGAACAGAGTTTTGACCTCCCCAGAGCATGGCAGCTGTTTATAATCCCTGTACTCATGAGAACTTCTAGAGCAATCTAGCTAGCCAGTCTAGCTAAATTAATGATCTCAGTGTTGAAGTAAGAAAGCCTATCTCAAGGAAGACACATGCTGTCAACCTCTGGCCTTCAAGAACATATGCCCCTCCCTCCACAAGCATGCATACACGCATCTACATCACACATACAACTGCATACAAAAATGGAGCTATCAAGATTATCATCAGCACTATTCAAGGCTCTGTTTACATAACATACAAATGCACAGTGGCCAAGGCAAGGTGCACACTGAAACTCAAACTCAAGGGACAAAGAAATAGACTCCATTGTGAAGCTGCTTAGAATGTCGCCTCACAGCGGACCTGAATAAAGAGGAAGAGGCATCTGACAGTTTTTAAAAATAATCTATCACAAAAGCTATACTGAAAGTTTGACCACCAAAAGTATCAGAGAACATTTGTTAAGGATTTACAGGAAAAAGGATGTCCTAAACTTGTTTGCGAAATTTGGTGAAAGAAATAATTTTGTGCATATTGCCTGCAGAACCAAGGAAGTAGTGTGTGTGTGTGTGTGTGTGTGTGTGTGTGTGTGTGTGTGTATTTGCTTAAAGTATGACAGGGGCATTATGAAGACAAAAGTGACTTTCTCTCTGGGGAACATGATTAATGCTCCCCAGAAAGGAATTAGGTTGAGTTTAGAAAATAAAACAACATTATTCCAAAAGGAGATCACCCACACCACCCCTCTAATTAGGTTCAGCACTGCCTACTCCATGCTGTGCCCTATGAAAAGTCTGAGAAGACAAGAGGCTCCAGTGTGCATTGACTTGAGTCTCAGCTTACATAGCACGGAACCAGAGAAAGACCGCTCTTCAGCATCCTGTGTGGAACACAATTCTCTCTCCTCTCCTCATCCTCCTTCCCCTTAATATTCTTCTGATTATTATGGTGAGAGCTTAAACTTATTTGAATTGATAGACATTTGCCTGTTCTTCTACTAGAATTTAAAGCCTTTAGAAGTGGTGTGTGTGATGGCCATACATATGGAATAAGAGGACAACCTTAGGCATCTGTCAGCCCTCACCTTCTACCTTGTTTGATGCCAAGGCTCTTGCTTTTTGGTACTCTCTACACCAGGGCATGTGGCCTCTGGGTTTCCAGGAATAGTTTTGTCTCTACTTCCCTTCTTACCACAGAAACATTGGGGTCACAGACACACACTGTTCTGCCTGACTTTACGTGGATTCTTTGAACTTTAACTCGGATCTTCAAGCCCACACAGCAAACTCTTTACCCAACTGAACCACCTCCCTTGCCCTAGAAATTGTCTATTTTTATTCGTTATTGTATCCTAAGTACTTAGAACAGTGTCTGGTGTATAGTAATATTTAACAAGCAACCATTGAGTAAATTATTCTTCATAACATATATGCATGTATTATGTTATAGATAGATAAATGATAGATAGATAGATAGATAGATAGATAGATAGATAGATGATAGATAGATAGATAATGATAAAGATAGAAAAACAGGCAGAGAGATAGATAGATAGATAGATAGATAGATAGATAGATAGATAGATAGATAGAGATAGATTGATCATTTATGGTCACAGGGTATATATATTTATCTATTCATCTATGCCACTGAAAAATAATTGTTAAAGTGTGGCCTGGGATTCATGAACAATCTCTACTCATAGGACATCATTGCCACTCTAAAAGTCTTAAGTTAATGGTCCTCCTGTTTGTAATTGCCTCCAAATGTTACTCTATTACATCAGCATTCACTGATTGCTATCTAATAGGCATCTCACTTGAATTCATGAACTTAATCTTCTTTTGTCCTAGCGGATACAATAATTTAAGGAGAATCTTCATGAACTGCAATTGCCTAAAATGCACCCTCTTGTGTACGGGAAATTTCTCCCTTAAAACACGTAGATTATGTCTGTAATTGTTACTGCTCTTCATCTAGATGACCCTTTTCCTGTTCGTTGAACAAAGCCCAGACAATGATGAGAACCAGTGCTCTGTACCACAGATGGTCCTCAACAGAATTATCCCCTCCACACTCCTTCTCCACAATACCTATTGCCGATGTGTGATGAAGAGGCTGGATGCATCTCCAATCTGTTGGTTTCCAGGAAGAAGTCTCCCCAATTAATTATTGCTTGGAGGCTCTCCTCTCTTTAAACACAGCTATTTGCTGTGTGATTTTGTTCTGCTACTACAATGTCCCCCACTTTAAACAAATGAGAATAAAAGCTGCCGGTTGATAGCTCATGGATGGCTTTGAGCTTAACCTTTCCATGCCGGGATACACTTGGATGACAGGGGACAGGTGGAGAGAGAGAGAGAGAGAGAGAGAGAGAGAGAGAGAGAGAGAGAGAGAGAGAGAGAGAGAGAGAGAGAGAGAGAGAGAGAGAGAGAGAGAGAGAGAGAGAGAGAGAGAGAGAGAGAGAGAGCTCCATGAAAACTACAGGTCAACAGAAAGAGCTGTTGGGGGAAAGTTACACTGGACAGGAAGTAGCCAAAATTATAACAGCTTTTATTTTCCTAGATTTCAGCTGGAAGCCCCTCTCTCCACTACAACACAACCACCTCCACTTTTAAAGCTCTCCATCCTGCACCCAGACAGCTACAAGGTCTCTATTTTCATCTCACTTCTCTCTGCTCTAATTTCTTTCCCACCGAATCACCGGTCTTCTTCCTAGACTACAAATGGAGGAATCACATCTCTTCACATCGCCAGGTCCTCAGCCCTTCCTACTGCTGCTGGTATCCAGTCCACACCCCTGAGCAAACCCTAAACCCACTGCTGAATCAGCCCTAGGCCTCTCTTTTCCCTTCCACCACTCCCCCTACCCCCGCCGCTTTACACACCCTTAAGTCACATCAACATTCCAGCTAAGGAGAGACACCTCATTAAGAAGTTTCCTGTTTCTCACCCTGGATTCTCTTGTTTTGTTTTGTTTTGTGTGTTTTGCTTTTTTTTTTTTCTACCAAGAATCTCTTCCCTTGCCACCAGCTCATTTCTCAATGTCCAAACCACAGTCAACTTAAATCATGAGACCCAGCCTGGTCTTTTCAATTAAAATTAATTGTTCCCTCCGTGTTCTTTCCAGCCTTGCAATTTCCCCTCTAATACACACCCACCGGAGTCAGCTTTCTTGCGAATATTTATTTGCGTCTATTCCACTAAACTGCCAAGGTTTTAAAATACATTCATTTCTGTGTCCCTCCGGAAGCTTACACTGGGCGTTAGACATGATTTCAGATACTGCAGGTGTGTTAGTAATTTACATAATGCTCACAACAGCTTAGATAGTAGGTACTTTTATCCCTGCCTTACAATTGGGGAGAAAAAGTAGAGTACAGACAAGCAAAGTGTTTTCTCTATCCTCACGTAGCTAAAAAGTATTGAAGCAAGTCAACCTGACCTCTGAGTCCACATACTTAAATTCTCTACAGCATGCATATTTAAGTCTATCCAAACATGCACATTTAGACAGTTCCAAAAGACAACCAAAAATTCTGTAAGAGCAGGCGATAAAAATATTAAGGCAATGTTGAGTGTGGTGGCACACATATCCACTCTCCACTCTCGAAAGTCAAAGGCAGCGGGGATCACAAGCTTGAGGCCAGCCTGGGCTACATGGGGAGACACTGCCCCCAAAGTTGAAAGAAGAAAGGGAAAAGAGAAAAGAAGGGAAGAAGGGAAGGACACAGAGACAGAGGGAGAGAGGGACACAGGAAGACAAAGCTGACCAGAGCTCAGAGAAGCTGAACTGCTTGGCCTAGTTTCTACAGTGAGTTAGCAGCAGACAAAGCAGTCTGTGAGACACTTGAGCTGGACTTTAGATGGATCACGGCTGCCTTTTGGTTCCTATGCAATGATTGAGCTATGTCTTTAGAAATGAGAAATGTAGTTGAATCTCATGAAATTATACGAAGTAATGAGGAACTCGGGCAAGGACGGGTCTCAAGGCGCTGTCAGCTTGCTCCCTCAAGAAACATCACTGCAGCTGGAACTTGACTAGACATAAAGTACAAAAAAAAAAAAAAAAAGTTAAATTCACAGATTTAGCAAAAATGTGGAAAACTAGAAAAATTCCTTCAGGACACTATCCCCCTACCCCATGCTGGGAGCCGGGTACCAGACAATCTTTATTATATTGTTGGACACATCCTACAAGAAAAAACTAGATTCCTAGGAATGCACAACTTCAGGTAGTAGTGGCACACACCTTTAATCCCAGGAATAAGGGGGCAGAGGAAAGTGGATCTCTGTGAGTTCAAGACCAGCCCGTTTTTCTTTTAGAAGCTAAGCAAGCATGTACTACATACGAGAGTACTAAAACCCATTTGTTTTGAGTTTCCAAGAATAAATCTGTATTTTCCAAAATAACCTACTCATTTGAAATCGACCTCCCAGGGTTCCTTCCTAATTGCTCATTGACCTGGGGAAAGTTCTCAGTTTTGTTGTTGTTGTTTGTTTGGTTTGGTTTCTTTGAGACAGGGTTTCACTGTGTAGTCCTGGCTGTCCTGGAACTTGCTCTGCAGACCAGGCATCATCCTCGCCTCTTCCTGGCATGGGCTGGGAAGCAAGACAACACGCACCTGCTAGAACGCAATCAAATTTCGCCGACGGCTTCCAATATCTGCAGTTTTCTTTCACAGACTAACTTAACATTAGAGCAAGGAGCTGAGGACAGCACACTCCGGTCAATTAACTACAAATCTGCAATCCTCCTGCTTCAGAAATCCTTTCCTTTTAGGCTACTTTTCATATGACTTAGATGTTAAGCAAATGTGGGTTGTACTGGAAATCCCCGTAGATTGAGAGAGAGTATAGAGTATTAGTTTGTAATAAGAAAATTTAGGGTAGAGTTTTTTTTCAGAACCATCATTGAATGGATGGATATAGAGCACTTTAGAGTGATCTATTTTAAAAATTCAAATGTTACTTTTAGCCTTTACTAAACATTTAGAAGCATGCTGTAGTGAGATTTAAGGCTTTGAGCTTTAGATCAAAACACACCTAAACTAGAACCTTTCTCTCCCTGCCACCCACCCTTCTCTGCTGCTCTCTGACAAAAGTAACTTTGAAAGAGTTACTTGAGTTCCCTGAGCCTCCTTTCCTTATTCTCATACTTAAATTGTCGTTAAAAATAAAATCCCTCATAAAATATGTGCACATGACAGCTCCTTTAAAAAAAATCTCATGCAATCGAAATGAGATTATATTTTTATTACTTGAACTTAAATATGCTTCACTTTAACATTACCTCCATAGTCGAGAATACATAACTCAGCATTTTATAGCCAAGAAAAAAATTCATGCTAGCACCTTAGATGCTCTAAAAACAGTGGTGTTTTACCCGTGGAGTGTGTGTGTGTGTGTGTGTGTGTGTGTGTGTGTGTGTGTATGACTTAAGTTTCCCAATCACAATGAAGCCTAAATTCTGTGACTTTATTTCAGAGGTTCCTCAATAAGCACATGTTGAATGGATAGATGGATGGATTGAAAGAAATGTATTCTTGGACACATAGCTGACACTTTCTACGAGGTTTTTAGAAGGAAAAAGACAGAAATCCATCTTTGATGTATATTTCCATCTTGAGCAACTGGATCAGAAGTCCCATTTATTACAAAAAAAATGAACTTGGCAGTGTCCTCTGAGACTTCAGGACCATAGCCACATGGAGCTAGAGTGAAGAAGAAGAGAAGAAAGAGGGAAGAGTGAAGGTGAGGTAGCTTAGAGCGTGGACCAACTTCGGAGGCTGGCCCAAGGGAAGCGAGGGGTCTAATTTAAGGTTCAGAGTAAAATGAACCTTAAATGCTCTAGGCTATCCCACCTCCACTCTTACCTCTTTCTTCTTCTCTTCTTCCTTTGTATCCTCCACTCCTTGCACAACTCAGGGAAACAACAACCTCTGGGTAAGGCAGTCGGACAGATCACAGTGCAATGGCAAATTCACAAAGGGGGGGAAGCAAAGTCACCCAGGAAAGGATAGTAGTGGTGGCCACCGGAGATCTATTTATTGTTTATTGACCCCAGTCCTGCACCCTGAGGGTCGAGGATAGAACTTCAGCCTGCAGGAGAAGACATGAGAAAAACCCAAACAAGCTGATGCCTGCATCCAGAGAGCCAGGAAAATTATACAGAGGCATGGCTGAGCAGAGTACGAAGAAGGAAATGAAGGTACCAAGCCAGATAAAAGGAGAACAGGCACAACTCCAGCCAGTGACAAAGCAAGTCATATCCCAAACTTTCACCCCCAATGAGACCCGAAGAGGTGTGTTGTTCAGCACCCACAGCTGGGCTATGAATACTAAATCCTAAGGCTAAAAGTGAATAAAACATCAACAATCTGGTTGCCTGAACAATACCAGCCTGATGACATCACTAGCCAACACACCAACAAGGATGGGAGAAATTCCACAAGGTCCAGTCCCTCAATGAAGAGATACAGAAGCTCAATGGCTATGGAAAGAGGGAGAACCATTTTCTCCAGGGATAAGATCCCTCCTAGGTCCAGACCTGGGCAGACCTAGAGCGTGCTGCTGCAGTCTCTGGGAGCTCATACGTGCATCGGTCCTGCTGTGCTTACAAGGCCTTGCTTCCTTTCCTCCACTCCTCTGGCTCTTCCAATCTTTCTGCAGGATTTTCTGAGCCCCAAGGAGAGGGACCTGATGGGGACATCCCTTTCAGGACTGAGAATTTCAAGGTCTCTAACTTTTTACACACTGCCCACTTGTGGCTTTCTCTGTGTTTGTTTCCACCAACAGCAGGAAAGAACTTTTCCGACAATGGCTGAAAAAGACACTGATCGACTCACAGATCAAGAATACCTTAGCCTATATAGATGAGGGCTGAGAACTTCTGCACAATGCTGCCAAATTGAATTTCCCTTAGTGGCTACTGTGAAATTAAGTACAAAAGATACAGGACAATGGGAGGCACTTGGAGCACACATGAGCAAAGCAAATCTTTGTTCTCAAGATGTTTCATTAACAGATGAAATAGCAAAGAGAGATGGTGAAATATGCTAAGGCATAAAGCACATAGAGACAGAATCCGTAATTGTTTCCATGCAATTATTTTCAATATCACCCCCTGCACATTTCTTAGACCCTCAATCATACTGTAGCTGTTCTGTTCTCTGGGACTTATTTCAGCCTCTCTGAAGGAAGTTTCTAGGACTGTGAGCTGCCCTCTAAGTAAACAGAAAGCTCATAGGGGGCTTTGTGCCCATGGAATATGTTCTTGAATATAGGGGGTCGTTTTCGAGAACTATAGCTCCATTTCTAGAGTTAAATAGAAACGGATACACACAAATGAAAATCAATTGTTTAAAGAGACAAAAATTTTTCTTAATACCTTGATTCTGAAATAGTTTCCCCAAGCATCCATGATGAACATGTCAAACTAGAGATGGTTCTTCTTCCACTAGTTTCAAAACAATGGCTTCAGCTATTTTTAATAAATAAAATTACAAAAATTATTATATAGCTTCCTGATACAGCAGCACAAATAATTTAGGAGACAAATATAAACGAATTACTACTTTAAAAGTTGAGGTGCGTGATACCTAAAAAATGAAATTTCACTGCATCTGGACATAGAAAATATTCAATCAACTGATGGTCTTATAACAAAACCCCACTCTTTGGAAAAGATAACCACCATAGTCAGTTGGTTACTGTCTTAGACTAATATTTAAATTTATTATAAGGAAAGTCAGTGGTGTGCATCATATTTATTAATTTAAAATAATTAAAATCTTGAGAATTAAGCCAAATCAGAATGTAGGCTATGAATACCAGTAAATGCATTATTCACCAAGACAGATTCCTGATTCCTCTCTAAGCCATAGAGTTGTGGAGAGACAGAGGCAAAGGTACCCACATAGAGCATTTAGTAATACTGGAGATCAAACCCAAGAATTTATACATGCTAGACTAGTGTTCATTTACAGAATTGTACCCCAGCCTGACATTTCGAAGGTAAATACTCCATTATAAAAAAAATAAAAAGAACAACAAAAACTTGTTTGACTCTTACCAACCTAAATTTCTTTCTCCGTCTTCTAAGAAGCCAAAAGCTGGGACCCAGTTTCCATTGTCATCATTCCTGGATCCCCAATTTTGGATAAACATGTGCTCCTGGGTAAATAATTTTGCTCTACAGTTTGATTATGATGAGACGTAAGGCCCTAGTAAAATATTCTGGGTGAAGGAAGCTAGGAAGGAATGAAGGGAAAGTGGTAAAATATAGAGGGAGGGAGAGAAAAAAGGAGGGAGGGAGGGAGAGAAGGAGGAAGGGAAGAAGGGAGGGAGGAAAGAGAACCAAGACTGTTGTGTCTGTTCAGACCACTTCTATTCACTATTGAACTTAAGTTCTAGTCCAGCAAATTAAATAAGAAATAGAAAGCATCAAGATAAAAGATGGGACGAAAAGGAAAAATATATCTACTTGCAGATGACATTATCATTTATGAAAAAACACCTGAATAAATCTGCTGGAAAATTATAATTAATAAACAGAAGCAGTAAGACTTCAGGACACAAGATCACTATATAAAACCAATACTACTTCTACAAACAATAAACAACCTGGAAATGAAAATGAGAAATAACTCCATTCGAAATGACGTTTAGGAATAAATTTAACAGAAGAGTACCAGACCTATCTATGCTCAGAACACTAAACTGCTCTCTCAAGAGGTATCTCTGTACCCACAGATGGGTGTAGCTCTCAGTCCTCGTCAGAGAACCTCCCTAGAGTAGTGGGCAGTGAACAACTCCAAGATTCAGAACTGGTTAAAGTGAGGAGAAAATATCTGTAGGGTGCTCCATCCTAAATAGGACATTGGCATCACACTCCCTTCTCATGAGGGATATCACAGGAGAGGCAACAATATTGTAAGAGGGAGAGCGAGGGTAAAGCAGCATTTCCTGTTATGATGGGACCATCATACCCACGAACACATGGCCACTGTGGCTCATGACCTATATAAGATCCAACCAGTCACTGCTCTAGCATGGACGGGAAGTGATACACAAACACCCAGTCCTTGTCCAGGCGCTATTGAGGGCTGATAACTGCTAGAGGAAGGAGAGTCAGTTTTTTGGGAGTATGGCCTCTAGGAACCATGATCCAGTCCATGGCCCCACAAACATGTATAGGGCAGCAGTAACTGGGGTTAGTGGGTAAAAAAAAAAAAAAAAATCGAGGAGGATCTAGAGTGTGGGAGTGGGAGGTGAATATTATTAAAATGCATGGTATGTGCATAAAACCCTCAAAGAATAAATAAAAATATTGGAAACTAGACACCACATCTTTAAAAACAAAGAAAATAAATTTAAGAGAGCGACGATTAGAAGATGAACAATAACATTAAGACAAACATGGCCCCAAAATGTATCTGTGTGTTCATTGCAATTCCCTATTTGAAAACATCTCAACAAGAGGCTGGAGAAATGGCTTGTTCAGTAAAGTGGTGTTAGCTTAGAGACAAGTATGTAAGTCGATGGGGTGAACTAGCAAAGAACTGAAAAACTCTGGAAACTGTGGCTAACTGATTTCTGGCAAGGCAGCCATAATGACTCAGTGGTCTAATAAATCTCTGCAACCAATGATGACACAACAGTATTCTCTTGCAAAACAAGGAGGTTTGGACCACTTCCTTGTACTGCACACAGAATTTACTAAAAATTGATGAAAACTCCAAACATAACAGCTGCAACTAACATCACAAGAAATTAGAGAAGTAAATCCTCATGGCATTTGTTTAGACAAAATGCTTCTTTAATAAGTTACCAAAAATCCAAATGAGGGGCTGAAGTGTGGCTCAGTGGTGGAGCGTGTGTTTATCAGGCACTAAGTTCAATCCTCCCTCATCTTCCCCCAAAAGAAACAAGACAAAAAGAAATGGCTATTCATCAAAGCCAAGGCTTCAAAATGAGCTAAAGACATCCTTTCCTTTCTAAGCTGGTTATATCCGGTAATCTGTCACAGTGGTGAAAGCTAGTCAGCATGGTTATCATCAAGAAAGTGAAAAGGCAACTAACAGAAAGGAGCAGATTTACATATAATATCTATTTGGTTATGGTATCCAAAATACAAAAATCAATATTAATTATTAATAAAGTCGTTTGAAATGGGAAAGGATCCTAAAGACAATTTTAAGGAGTTATAAAAATCTTCAATAAGTACATAATAGACACTTGGCATTGTTAACCACCAGAGAAATGTAAACCAAAACCACATCATACCTCACCACACCCATTAAGTCAGCCACTAACAAGAAGATAGTTATAAGTGTTGACAAAGATGTTGAAAGATTAAAACCTCCATACAGTACTGGTGGGAATACAAAATGGCACAACTACTTTGAAACACGTTCCGGCAGCTTATCATCCAGTTAAAGAAAGCATGACTAGTTAAATAGTTAAATGTAGCAATGCCAGTTTGAGACATATAACCAATAAATTTAAAAGCATATATCCATGTAAAAAAATTGTCCATGCATCTTCCCTATATTAGTTTTCTTTCAGTTGCTGTGATAAAATACCATTACTAAAAGCAATTAAGGAAGAAATGGTTTATTTTGGCTTACAATTTCAGAGGGCTGGAGTCCATAATAGTAGAGAAGGCATGACATGGCAGCAGGAACCTGGGTGGTCACATTTTTATCCATATACAGGAAGCAGAGATTGAGTGGGAAGTAGAGTACAGCTATAGACCCTCAAAGCCTGTCCTAGTGATGTACTTCCTCCAGCAAGGCTCTTCCTAAACATTCCATAACCACCCCAACTGGGAACCACCACCACTTGGGAACCATGTGTTCAAATATATGATCATGGGGAAGACATTTTTACTAGAAGATAATATGTTCAGTAAAAGCCATGGAAGTCACATCCTGTGATTACATTTACATGAAATGTTCAAATATCTGTGGTAGTTTGAATGTAATTGGCCTTCATAATCTCATAGGGAGTGGCACTATTAGGAGGTGTGGCCTTCAAGAATGTGTCACTGTGGAGGTGGGCTTTGAGGTCTTTTATGTGCTCAAGATACTGCCCAGTGTGTTAGTCTACTTCCTGCTGCCTGCATACCAACATGTAGCAGCTCCTTCTCTAGCACCATGTCTGCTTGCACACGGCCATGCTCCCTACCATTATAATAACGGACTAAACCTCTGAAACTGTAAGCTGACACCTCAATTCAATGTTTTTCCTTTATAAGAGTTGTTGTGGTCAGGGTGTCACTTCACAGCAACAGAAACCCTAACGAAGACCATGACCTAAGCCAATAGAAACAAGTGGTGACTCTTAGTTCCGACAGGAATGATGAGAGGTTCTAACTCTTCATAGTAGTGGTGATGACACAGTTCCATCTACATACTGAACATCCCTGGAAGCTGGCAGCTAGAGAGATGGTTCAGTAGGTGAAGCTATTACCATGAAACCATGAGGACCTGAGTCTGGTAAGCCTGGATGTGGTGGCACACTCCCACACATTACTGTGTGCTCACACCGAGTTTAAAATGCTGGAAGTGTTTATTTTGAATAGGTGGTTTATATGGTATGTGATTGATGCCTCAACAAATCTCCTGAAATTTCCTTAAATCAATTTTGACATTTCTTAAACCAATTTAAACCAAGCTGTACTTCTAACAATGGCAAATGCCCTGACAGAGACAGAATACCTGGAGACATGAGTACAGCAATAAAGGGAATTGTGGCATGGTTCCGTAACATATTTGAAATGTCCCTCAAAGACCTGTGTGTTAGAGGTTGAGCCCCCAGCTTTCTGAACTCTTATGTGGGGCTAGAACCTTCAGGAAGTTGGGTTTTGTGAAAAGGAACTGTCATTGGCAATGTGGCCTTAAAGGGAATACTGGAATTCTAGCCCTGTTCCCTCTCTCTACTTCTCAGGTACTATGAAATGAACAGACCTCCTCCTGGAGAGATGGCTTCTCTCCTCACATGGCCACAGCAGCAGGACCAGACAGGATCAGACGACCATGAACTAAAACCTAAAACCCAACACCATGAGCCCAAATAAGACTTTACTTCTTTTAAGTCATAGCAGATATTTTCTGAGTATGACAGAAATTGACCCATTAGCTCTAGCTTCTTATTGGCTAACTCTTACATCTTAATTTAACCCATTTCTATTAATCTGTGTATGGCTATGTGGCTGTGGCTTACTGGGTAAAATTCCATCCAGCATCTGTCTCCAGTAGGGGCTACATGGTTTCTCTCTGACTCCTCCTTCTTCCTCCTAGCATTCAGTTTAGTTTTCCCCACCTACCTCTGTTCCCTGTGCAGGTCCAAAACAGTTTCTTTATTAACAAATGGTATTCACAACATTCAGAGGGAAACCCCACATTACCTCCCCTTTTCTGCTTAAATAAAAAAGTAAGGTTTTAACTTTAACATAGTAAAATTACATATAACAAGACAGGTATCAAGCAATAATTACAGTTACCATATTTATATCTACTTTATCTATTATCATAACTAAGGAAAACTATAACTATAAATTCGTCAACTCCATCAAAGTCTCCAGAAGGATATAATATTGCCTAAGAAAACAGAAAGTGCATTGCAAGCAACTTCCAAAAACTCTAAAATTGACAGAACATTTTGCTGCCTGGACAGTCACACAAAGTTCTTATGTAATGTTGGGGTATCCAACTTCAGCCTACAGGCCCATAGTGTCCAGCAGACTTTTCCATGAAGCAGGAAATTTCAAAGACAGTTCCACCTATATTGGCAGTTTGTCAGCCACTTTCTTCTGTATCCTGCAGAATGTCTTGCAGACTTTTTCATGAAGCAGGAACCCTGAAGGACTGTCTCACCTTTAGGCAAGTTCAGCAGTCATTTCTCTATGGCTCTTGCATGTCTAGTTCATCAAGCAGTCTACACAAGAGCAGTTTCTTGCCCAAATGGCTAACAAACTCCATAAGGAGCCCTCTTCAATGTCCATATTCCTCTTGAAGTAATTGGTGCTTCCAGGAGAAGATGTGTTTCACTGTTATGAAAAGTCCTAAGTCCTTTTAAATGTCATATTCTGAAGGTCGCTGAAAGATTTGAAGAATACATATCCCTCTGAAATATATCTCTGTACATCTAGAAAATCTAAGTAATATGATTACAAGCTCGACTATTATAGATGATTATCTATTAGCCTTATTTTTTAATTATATATTACATTTTTAAATGAGCAACATGACTCTTCCTCTATTTCAATGTCTTCTCCTCCTTCTTCATCCCCTTCCTCCCTCTAATGGTTCAGTTTAGACAAAACAAATGTGGGTTTGCAAATATGTCTCTGCTTCAGTGATTATAGTTGTTGGTAAGAACAAACTAAATGGCAGGTGGTCACAGTGTGCTCTGAATTTCTTTAAATTCCAAGAACAACAAGTTAGTAGGCCTGTCTGATGGACTTCCAGTTCACATCAGTTCTGAGGGGAAAGTATCAAATTTCTAGACTACCAAAAAAGTCACAACTAAGCCCATTAAGAAAGAAAAGCTTTATTCCTTAGGGTCCACATCTGTAAAATGGGAATAATCACAATTAACCTACCTACTGAATAGCATTATTGTAAGAATCAGGTAACTTGAGAAATGTGAATTATTTAGAAAAAAAATATGAAGATTAATTAACGCTCTTCCAGAGCCTTCAGCTGCTTCAGCCAATAAGAAACTGAATTTAAAACAATTAAGAAGTCTGCCCATGCCCCCTGGTGCCCTATCACATTTCCCTTTACCCAAGCAGGAGAAGTTTTCATCCACTCCCGAATGAAATGAGGCCTGTGTTTACTCTTTGGGGGCACATTGCTGGGTTAGAGCAAGAGTAATAATTCATACACTTCTCGGTATTAGCATTTCTCAAATCTTCAAAGTTAAAGCTAGGGAATTTATTGCAGCTTTAGGCAATGCTGAAGGTGCCCCACAGCAATAATTGATGCCTCTGAAACACATACAGAGAAAAATCATTTGAATTCTTTCAAGCTGTTTCTCTTCAAATTTATGAAATATTGATAGAAAAATATAAATAGGTATTAATGCTGTTTTGGTACAGATTCAGCCTGGCAGAGACGAAGCATCATTTATCTCCAGCCTGCAGGATTAATGCTGGAGCTGCCACTGATTCTGCATTAATAGCCAAGACGTGTCTCATAGGTCTCTGTGTTACAGGGTCCCCAGGCATGTCTGGGGTGAACACAACTTGAACTCCTCTAGCCTAGAACAGTTGCTTTGCCTGAAGCACTATGAGTCAGGGAGGCCATCCTAATTCCCTTCCATCAGACTGCCTGCCTGTATCTGTCAGGAACTGTACTCTATTGTGAATGCTGGAAAAACTATGCAAACCAAGTCTACACCCTAAGTCAGAGGGGGCAGCTTCTATTGTTGCGTCATCATGCGACAGCTGTTAGGTCTCAGTGTCCCATCCTCTTAGCCTTACTTCATAGTCATGGCCTGGTGACCAAGCTCCACCTACCAGATCTGTATGGTGCACAGGAAAAGGGAAAAACCAGAAACTCCTACAGAAAAGATTGTCCTCATCACTGAAACCATGGATTGCCAGATGAAAAAATCAAGGGCCCAGTGTAGGAAATATCCCCCCAAACTGTCAGCCAAAAGTGTTCTAAAGATTCCCAAGATGATATAGGCTATTGTTAACAATCTTGGATGCCCATGATACCACACACTTTTGTCAAGGTGTATGGAGATGTCAAGTTATTACTGACAAAGAAACATAGCTTTTATAGCCCTAGAAGGCATTCTGTAGGTGGCTGATGCAGAAAAGTCATCAAATAGTCTTACTCAACTGTGAACCCCAGGATCTACAATAATGACCAGAATGTTGAGATGTATCCATTGGTGTATAGTGACATAAATATTACAGGAGGTAACCAATTGCTTTCAGATTGGATTTCAGGCTCACTCTACAGGAGAAAATTGATTACTGGTACTGTAGTTCTGGCCAGAAACTCGTGGTTGGGGAGCTGGTACCACACCCCAAGGGATAACTTGCTACGTTGCCAAATGGACAAGTTATCAAACTGCTCTATAACTTAGTAACTCTAAACCATAGATTAGTGTTGCTCGTCTTTATAAAAGAAGCAGAGGATTTTATTTTTACAGTGAATGGCAGTTAACATAGAAACTCATAACTGGCCCAAGTACAGGTGCAATGCTCAGTCAGTAAGGGGACACCTGCATCACGCACTGTCTCCAAGGCCCTGGTACCATCACTGAAGACAGGGCAGGAACATTGAAAAAGCCATGGGTTCTGGAGAAGTAGAGTGAAACAATGTCTTCTGGATAGTCCAGGACCTCAGTACTTTTCAACTCACAGCTCTGACTGCCTGCAGAACAAGACCCACAAAACAACAACCTGTCAGCATCCTAGCGTGGGGGCAGGAAGAACTTCATCAGCCCCCACCCCTAATTGAGGAGCTATTGAGAAGGGATAGATTCTAGAGGAAGAAGAGTCAGTCCTTTTTAAGGATGTGGCCTCTGGGAGGTCAACTATGCTCTAGGAGATGGCCAAATTCTTAAGATTATTTGGGCTCCTCAAATTTGGTTCAGTAGATTACTAACAAAACAAGAGAATGTGAAATTTAGGAATGGGTACAGTAGATATGGAACGAGTTAGGGAGGGGAGTAGGACATGAACTTAATCCAAATACATCATATGAAATTCTCAAAGAATAAAGATCTTACATCATCAAAAAGAGAAAGGCAGATGGTATACTCCATCATATCAAGAAGGCAATGCCTTCTCGGAACTGTAATGAAGAACTTCCTCTTTCTGCCTTATTAATATTATTTGGTCACCATGGTTTCTACTTACCAGAAATGTGAACCCTGTAACCTCTATAAAAAAGAAAAAATGTTGGCATGGATACTGAGATAATAAACAGATACCAAGAGTTAACAAAACACTTGCAGTTATCATTAAGAGACGGGTGACATCATCGGAGTCAATTCTTGCCCTGTTGGAAACTGACTTTTAGGACTTCTAAAACTGCCTTCGTCACCCTCAAAGTAGCACCGCTCAAGGGAAGTAGCAGTGGTGAGTTGCTACTACCTTTTTATTGTTGTTTTCCCAAGACATGGTTTAATGTAGACCAAGCTAGCCTTGTACTCTATATGTAGCACAAGCTTGCCTCATCCTTCTGTCTGTACCTCTCAAGTGCTAGGATTATAAGTATGTGCCACACACCTGTGGCACTAATTGTAATTGATATTAATAATAAAAACTCAGAGTCAGATGTAGGGGTTAATGTTGAAGATCAGAGAAGCAGAGCTGTCAGCCATTAGACAGTTCTTACCTCTACCAGTGCTCAGGCAGACTGCTGTCTCTATGAAAAGTCAGACTGTATCCTCAGACTGAATCCTCAGACTGCTATTTCCTCCCACCTTATATTCATCTCTCAGCCAAATAAGTGCTGGTATTAAAGGTGTGTGACTCCCAAGTACTGGGATTAAAGGTGTGAGCCACCACTGCTTGGCTTTGTTTCTCTTTGAGACTGGATCGATCTAATGTAGCCCAGGATGGCCATGAACTGACAGAGGTTCGTCTGCCTCTGCCTCCTGAGTGCTGGGATTAAAAGTGTGTGCCACCATTGTCTGGCCTCCATGGCTAACCAGTGACTTAGCTCTGCACTCTGATCTTCAGGCAAGTTTTATTTGTTAGATTACAAACAGAATACCACTACACTCAGCCAGGGTTTGTGTTCTGTTTTGTTTGTGGTATATGGAATTGCTCTTTCCTGAACTACATCCTTTTGGTGAGGGGGCACAAGGGTGGGAGGGTGGACCTGGGAGAAATGTGATTGAGGTGCATTGTATGAAATTCTCAAGTAAGCAATAAAAAATATTATTTTCAGAAAATTATTATGACAGTTGCATGGCTGTGGCAGACTGAGAGGCCACTGGCAGTGGCACCAGGATTTATTCTTACTGCTTGTAACTGGCTTTTTTATTTAGAACCTATTCTCTTTGGATTGATACCTTGCTCAGCCTAGATATAGTAGGGAGGGCCTTGGTCTTCCCTCAAAGCAATGTGCCTTAACCTCTCTGAGGAATGAATGGGGGGTGGAATGGGAGGGAGGGCAGGTAAAGGGAATGGGAGGAGGGGAGGAAGTGGGAACTGGGATTAATACGTAAAATGAAAAGAGATAATTTGTTTTCTTTGAAAAAAAAGAGAGAATTTGAACACAGGTACCCCCAAAAGACATGTTATTAAATGAAAATCTCAGTGCTAAAAAAAAAAAAAGAAAAAGAAAAGAAAAGAGCTTTCTATTAGATTTAAGTGGCCCAAGGGTGATTCAAAAGACTTGGAAAGTTCCCACTCCAGATTTTCTAATACTCTATGGTTGCCTTCCCAATAGCAAACAATCGTCCTTGCCACACCTCTGATGTACGGGAGAGGGCTCTAGAAGCTCAGTTTACCCCATGGTCTTCACACTGGGAACCATCTCGTGTTCTCTGTTGTAAGCCCTGCCTTTGGTGCATAGAACATGAAGAGGGGATGTGTCAGAGTATGGGACATCAAGGACAGGGGCTGCTTATCCCAGCTAAAGTAGACCTAGCTCTAAGCCAGGGCCTACAAGTTAAAAAAGATGTTGTGGGCACAGAAGAGGCCATGATTGTTTGTCTCCTCTTGCTCTTTAGCAAGGACTTTTTCCAGACCCAAAGAAGCCATGCCTGGATTTTGAGAGGAAGTTGAGGGAACATGGAAGGCACTGGAAGAGGAAAAGAGAGTAATAGAAAGGACTTAAACACACTTATCTATGAAATCTCAAAATAAGTTTTAATTAAAATTTTATATTTATGTATCAATTGCAATCATTTGTGAAGTGAGACTGATAAAAATACTAAAACATGCAAGATTCTCACCTAAGCTAACTGAAATAACTCAATAGTCAAAGTTATTTTGACTATTTTAATAAGTAGTCAGATAAATAGTTATTTTAATAAAGATGCACTATTACAGCTTTATCAAACAATTTAAATACCTGTACTTTGCCAGGGGTTAGAATTTTGAAACAGCCAATCAGCAGTCTCCCTAGTGAAATAAACACACCCCAAATCTCACTATTATACAAACTTTGATCACAAAGTCACCAGGATTTGCAGACAGAAAGACACAAAGGTGTCACAAAAGCAATGGCACTGTGAGTAGAGATGCCCTGTGTGCCTCTAAGATAAGATCAAGGAAGTGATAGTCATAGGCTGGACCAGAAAGAGAATACAGGTATGTGATCTGTAGCACTAATTCTAATTGGTTTTAATAAGAAAATCCCTGAATCAGATGGAGGGGTAAATGCTGAAAAATCAGAGGACCAGAACATCCAGCCACTAGTTCTTACCTCTACCGAATCCTCAGACCGAATAGGCGATCCTGTCTCTAGGAATCCTCACAGTCAATGTTATGAGCTCCTGTCTCCTCCCGCCTTATATTTCTCCCTCTGCCCAGTCATATCCCTTCCTGTCAACCTCCCTAGTGTTGAGATTAAAAGCAGGTGACTCCCGAGTACTGGGATTAAAGGTGTGAGCCACACCTGGCTTTGTTTCTCTTTGAGACTGGATCAAATTAGTGTAGCCCAGGGTAGCCTTGAACTCACAGAGATCCATCTACCTTTGTCTCCTGAGTGCTGGAATTAAAGGTGTGTGCCACCACTGCCTGGCCTCTATGGCTAACTAGTGGCTCACTCCATACTCTGATCTTCAGGCAAGCTTTATTTATTAAAACACGAACATAATATCACCACAGTGATCCGCCTCAACTCATATTTCCAATTGTATTTCTTTTAAATTTTCACCATTAGCTACCCGGTTACTTGCTGCACATATTGCCTGCACCCTGCATTTAACATGTCAATATGTCCTGAAGAACCAACATTTAATGTGTAAGAAAGCACAAGGGTACCAAGAAGGGGACAGAAATGAAAAGTAAGACACAACAAAGACCCCATGGATTAAACCTAGGGTGATTTTTAATTAAGCTTTATTCTTCTTTTTTCCAACAAAAAGCAATTAAAATAGAAATCTAGTAGAGACTTCCATCAAATATTTTCCTAAATGAAAAAAATGAGCATTCCCAATGATATTTGATTAGCATTTTCATGACCAAATTTTCTTTATCCTCGTCTACAAATGTCAAAGTATAAACCAGGCCTGTTTGGTTTTGCCTCCATTCGTAGCTTCATGCTTAAGCCCAGAAAATCTGGCCATTAGAAATTTATTTTTAAATGGATTAAGTGCTCTCCCAGGAGCAATCTTTAAACTTTTTCCATCTATATTTTGATAAAACTTCACATGAAGTCAATAACAAATTAGAACATAAATATTTAAGTAGCTCGAAGATAAAATAAGAGCCTCCTCTTTCTCTCTTCTTCATGTTGCTGGGAATGGGCCGAACGGAGAGGAATTAAGAGTCTTGGGAATATGTCAGAGTCTTTGTGCTTGTGCAAACAGGAAAAACCAAGAGAAAGGTCACTGATCAGAAAGAGGGTGCTGCCACCTTGAAGTTGAGTTCCTTTGTTTCGGGAATCTGTTTCAGGAATCCTTAATGCTCTCAAGCGGCTTTCCCCCCTCCTGTCCTGGACATTTTAGTAACAGAGAAGAAAGGAGTCCTGTGATGCTGTTCTTGGTTGTCAACTTGACTACACCTGAAATTAACCAAAACCCAAGTGACTAGGTGCAAGTGTGAGGGACTTTTTTTTTTCTTAAACTGGATCTTTTGAGGTGGGAGGATTCACCTTTAATCTGGGCCACACCTTCTTGTGGAAGCCTATATAAAGGACACAGAAGAAGGAAGCTTGCTTTCTTTGCCAGTTTGTTCTCACTCTTGCTGGCAAGTCCATCCCTTCACTGGCAGTAGAGCCTACTTCTTAGGGATTTCAGTGTATTCTGAAGAACAGCTGAGACATCCAGCCTCATAGACCAAATGATTACTGGATTGTTGGACCTTTCGTTGGTAGACAGCCATTGTTGGACTAGCTGGCCCACATAAAGCCTGTAAACCATTATAACAAATCCCCATTCTGTAGATAGATAGATAGATAGATAGATAGATAGATAGATAGATAGATAGAATCATACATACATACATACAGACAGACAGACAGACTTGACAGATAGACAGTAGATAGATGAATAGAGAGATAGATGATAGATAGATAGATAGATAGATAGATAGATAGATGATAAATAGATAATATAGATATATTAGATATAGATTCATTCTATCAGTTCTGTTCCTCTAGAGGACCCTGAGTAACACAAGCATAAACAGTCTTTCTGTGGGAACCTTGCCCCTTAGGAAGGTACTGTCTCATCTCCACCAGCTAGCTTCTCACAGTTCTTGTTTCTGCTGTTTCTAATGCACATTAAATTACAGTTTGGATGCTCACCTTACTAGACCTGGATGGAGGTGGGGGTTCCTTGGACTTCCCACAGGGCAGGGAACCCTGATTGCTCTTCGGGCTGAGGAGGAAGGGTGACTTGGTTGGGGGAGGGGGAGGGAAATGGGAGGCGGTGGCGGGGAAGAGACAGAAATCTTTAATAAATAAATAAATTTAATAAAAAAAAAGAAATGTCTCTCTCCAAATGTTTCTCTCCAAAAGCAAACCAGGTAAAATGAGGAACTGAGAGAAGAGGCCCCTCCAAAGAAAGAGGAACCAACCAGGAAACAGACCAAGAATATGCTAATATATGCAAAGACGATTTTAAAAAAGGGATGAGCTTTAACAGATAAACACCAGAATAAGCAACTCATTTGCTAAAAGTCACTCAGAAAAGGTTGTTTACAGAGGTCACCTATGCGTGGAGATGGTCTATCAAAGGAACGAATCTTATCTGTGGTGTGTGTTGAGATAAGATCTCATGCAAAGGAGGAATTTTCTAGGGCTTTGATGGTAATTTTAGATATTTGAGGGCAAATCGAAATGTTTGCTCTAGCTAATATACAAAGGCACAGGATTAGTCATGGCTGGTATTAAAAGCTGTTTTTGTTTACAGCAAGGTTTAAGGTTTAATGCTATCCAAGGACCCAAAGAACATTCTCAAATGTCATATTTGTATGACACGCCAATTGCTCCCACTTTGATCAAGCTGGAAACTAACAAATTACATCTCTGCCTGCATTTGACTCACAGAAGTAGCTCTGTGCTATGTCTGGCCTAATGGACAAGCTCGGGGGAACAGTCCCAGGGCCGCGGTCCATTCTGAGTCACTTCGGCTTCATTAAGAAAGGGAAAAGGCATTTGGTGTTGTATCATCAAAGGTGTATTTTCAGAGGACCTTGGCGATGATTTCTTTTCCCTTAAAGATAATAGCTTGAGGCATGATGGTGAAGCCAGTTCATCTCTCCCATCCATCTTTCATCTCTCCACATGATGGCCAAATGACTAGAGTTTGTCCAGTCATTCATTCGGGAAATGTTATTGAAGTACATGCCAGATATAGGGCTTAATGCTGCAGGAATGAGTAAGGCAAACACTTTCTGATTACCACACACACACACACACACACCTGAACTTCTATGAAATCTAAACAAAAGTTACCCTAATGCAACAATTTTTATAGCCAACAGTCAATAATGAACCAGGCAGGGAGTTAGAATCTGTGCCACAAATGTCAGCGCAGCTCTACAGGCAGTCGTAAAAATAGAATAAGGTTAATAGAAAACACGTGACCATATGAGAGCTAAAATCAAGAACGCAGACTTCTGCCTCTCTATAGACAGTCTTTACACCACCCCAGGGTTCCTTCTCCCCATCACCATGCTCAGCTGCTTCTGGGAAAGAGAGGTCTAGATTTTTTTTTTTTAGCGATGGCTGTGCAGATTACATTACCACGTAGTTAATGATAAAAGCAAGACTTCAATGCACGCATCCTTTAAATAACACATTAGGCTTATCATTGATGATATCTTTAATTATGCCAAGGCAAAACCAGGAGACAGTCTAATGGGAAATGCAGATTGCTTGTTAAAATTATTAACAGCGTTAATGTGCTTACATTTGTTTATGTGTACTGGAATCAGCTCAGCTATTTGACTGCAATGACAATATGTGTAAAGATCAATTAAAAGTCATAGAGATGAGATATTGGATTTCCAGGCCTTAATAGGATTTCATCTGCACTCGCTAGATTATTTTATACAATTATAATCGAGCTTCCATCAAATCATGGGATCTGTCATCTCACCAATTTCTTTTCTGAGCACTAATGAAATGTATTTCCTGTTGAGAAGGCTTTTAAAAAGCATAACCCCGAGAAGGGGAGGTGACACATGGCCCAAAAGGCTTCTATTTACTTAGCAAACCTCAGTAAAACTCCGGATGTCAGTAAAATGAATGTGACTGCTTTGGGAGGCCCTTATAGCCATTTGTTCTTATTATATGGAACACATAAACGTTCCCAGATGGAATTGCAACCAACATTCATAACTTGCATACACTCTGAACCTTGTCATCAAATTGAGCCCCTTGATTGTTGGGGAGTCAAACTAGAAGCTAGCTTCGTATCACATTTTCCTCTGGATTATTTTCCCCCAAATTGAAAACATGCATTGAATTGTAAAACAAAATTCTCAGGAGGAAAATTGCTCACTGCAATAGCTTTTCCCTTATCCAATTTTGTCTGGAGATGCAAAGAGGCTGTCTAGTAGGCTGGAGCGTAAGACAGCAAGCTGATGGAAAATTCTGGAACAATGAAACAATACTCTCTGGAAAGACTGAAACATCCTGTGAAGAAAATTCTGTGTTACTCACACTGACTTGCAAAGGCATGACATACGCAAGATATGAACTCTTCTGCGGGGAGGAGATGCCACTCCTTAGAAGCAATTAGACACTGTATTTACTGACAGCATGGGAGCACACGGATGACAGATGTAGCCTCAACAGTAGATCTCCGCCTCACTGATGTGGGACCGGGAATCCTTAAATATACCCATGAATGAAAAACTCGCCCCTACGAGAAACTACCAGACAATCAGCAGAAAATCTTTGTGTACTTTTCTGATTTCCATCCCCTTGTACCTCTGCAGCATCATGGATTCAGCACATAACATACATACCCTGCACCAGCCTGTACCTGGCAGAGGCAGCAAGCAACTGGAGCTCACGTTCAGCTTTCTCCAGCAGCCCCTCCTCCTCCATACTCCTGGGTTTACCGCCAATAATTGGGCTGGGAAACAGCCTCAGGCTTCTTCCAGCTCTACCATGCAATGAGCCTACATATCGGAAAACTTTAGCTAGCTTATTTTGTTGTGTCAACACGGTATTTGAATAGATGGGTTTTTTGACTGGTCATTTTTTTAAAAGGGAAGCGATAAAATTGGGCATTTGAGAAGCTGTGCCAGAGTAAATATTTGAAATTTCTCTCATGCTTCTCTTTATTCTTCCTCTCCAGGCTAAGCATGCTCAGTTCCTTCCTGTTCTCTTATAAGAGTTTCCTAAATTTAACTGCTCACACCCAAGATTCTGCTCATATTCCTCCACCCTAGAGACCCCCTTTGGTGTAAGCCACAGTTAGACATCATCAGCTACTTAAGATTTCCTTCATACCTCCCTTTGACTCCATCCTTGCTCCCTTGTAGAGCATCACTTGAGTGGTCCTTTCCAACTAAACTATGATTCTGAAACCACACAGTGTTGCAAGGAGCTGCTTGTTTGTCCCAGTCGCCCAGAACCGAAATAATCACACAGAAACTGTATTAATAAAATCACTACTTGGCCCATTAGCTCTAGCTTCTTATTGGCTAACTCTTACATCTTAATTTAGCCCATCACCCATTATCTATTAATCTGTATACCACTACAAGGTCGTGGCATACCAGCAAAGTTTTAGCATGTCTACCTCTGGCCACAGATCCATGTCATCCCCTTGACTCCACCCTTCTTCCTCCCAGCATTTAATTCTGTCTTCCCTGCCTACCTAAGTTCTGCCCTATCAACAGGCCAAGGCAGTTTCTTTATTCATTAACCAAGAAAAGCAACACACAGACAGAAGGACCTCCCACACCAACACAGTGTTTCTAAAACCACAACAGACCACGTTGCTTCAAGCATGGTGTTTACACCCTTTACTATCTCTGTGCAAATTCTGAAACCTTATGTCAGCTCCTCATCTGCTATTGCTCTCCAATCTCCTCTTGAAAAACACAGAGCCCTCAATTTCTCAGTTTCCACAACAAGCTATACTACACCACACCAACAGACTTGTGCCCAAAATGTCTTCTCTTCCAAGAAGTCTCCTAAAATTTCACCCACCACTCTGTCTAGCTGACTCATGCTTTGGGTGTACATTCACCATGGTACATTCTCAAGTACGCTGCCTCTAACCCCAAAGACACAAGCCATGCGCTTCCCCATTGGCATCCTCCATCCCCCAGGCCCAGTGCACACTGCACACAACTAATCATTACAGTCATCTCTATACATCCGAAGACTCAATGAACTGTGGACTGAAATATTCCTTTAAAATAACAAGTTACGTCCGCATGGAACATGCACAGGTTTTCCTTCTGTTATCATTTCCTAAACAATATAGACTGACAGCTATTGACATAGCTCTCACATCTGGAGGTGACTTCTGGTCTACAGGAGGAAGTTGAGCAAGTCCATAGGTTATTGAGAAATGCTGCGGCTCAATTTTATAAAACCATTTTGTGCATCTGTGATGTTTGATGTTCATAGAGAGCCCTGCACTTACTCCCCTACAATTCAGAGAGACCATTGTCCCCTTTCTCTTATTCTCCTCCTTGCTAGACCATTGACTCTCTAAGGGAAAAGTCATATCATCTTGTTTACATTGACTGCTCAGAACTTGAGAAAATGTCCATTACATAGTATGGAAGAGAGAAGGAACGAGACAGAAGAACCTTAAAGTGTTGAATGCTGTTTAAATCGTCCCCCAAAGAGAGGCACAGTATTCTTTTTCTTTCATTTTCCTTTATTATACTTTAATTGAAATAGAATTACATCTTTTCCCCTCCCTTTCTTCCCTTTAGCCTCTTCCAACTATCTTCACTTAAACTCCTACAATGCCTCCCCACTCCTAAGTTGATAGCCTCTTTTGCTTTGATTATTCTTTTTATATAAATGTTTGAGTATGTACAAATTACATATATAGAGACATATATGTATTTTTATTTTTGTATATTTATTTATACATATTTATATTTATACATATTTATATGTATATTTATATACATGCATATATGTATGTATATACATAAATACAACATACTGAGTTCATTTTTGTTAGTGTTGTGTATATGGCTTCAAGGTTGACCATTATGAATTGGATATCCAGTAAGGGGACTCATCCCTGGAAACAGCTTCTTCCAATGGGCTCTGTGTACAATAGTGACAAGCAAATCAGACAGTCCTTTCTCTCTGGTCTCATGATGTTGTTTCAGAACACAGAGTCCAAAGGAAGTTTCAGTCCTTTACTGGGTGAATATTTATTAAGCATTTTATTATAAAAATAGTGCATGTGCACAAGTCCTATGCAAACTCTGGAAGGACAATATCCCGGTACTTAGGGAGGGAAGGTGTGCACGAAGTACCACTAGCTAAGGAACTACTGCCATTCGGAAGCTGCTGGCAAAAAGAAAGTTGATTTTCTTTGGTGATCTGATGTCTGGTGGGATGCACCAGGCAAGCCCCACTTCCAAGACAACTGGTCTCAGTGGGGGGAAAGAGAATACAAAAAGAAAAACTTCAAGAGTTTGGTAGGAGAGAATGGGAGGGTGAAGGGTGTGGTTCTTGGAGGAGTCTGGGAAGGGGTAAATATGCCTAAATTATATTATATGAAATTTTCAAGAAATTAATAGAAATACTTTTAAGATACTTCATATCACAGCTACAGTTTAGAAATGTGTTGCGGAGCTGACCCCAGAGACAGAATGCCCAGACTCAAGTTATGGTTCCAGCCTTTAACATGTGGCATTGGGCAGGTTACATTTCCCCCTGGTTCTCAGTTCTCTTAGCTCTAAAATGGAAATAAAAACAACAGAGTCCTACGTATTTTGATGACCTTATACACAAAGCACTCAGAACTGTGCCCACCTTACAGCAAGTGCCCTGTAAGGGCTTGTTTTTACCAGCCAAAGAGCATCCATCTCCCACGATGCTGAGCCGATTAGAGCCTCAATGAGCAGCAGGTGTCTTTTAAGATGCAGGAACACACCCTTAAAATGTCAACACAGTGTCTCCCACATAAGCTACCATCATTGTTGTTCTACTTGTTATATTCCCATATTATAGCCACACAATGGGGCTACAATTATATCGACACCACGTTGTATTTATTTATTTACTACATCGAAAGATAAACTAAGACCACGTTGAGATTTTAAACAATATATCATACCTGTGAGAGAGTAGCTTGAGAGGTAGAAGACTCCAAGTCAGATGTGATAGGAAGCCCATCTTGGACTTGACTGCAGCTCCATGGTAGAGCACTGGCCTAGCATGTGAAAGACCCTGGGCTTCACCTCCATCACCAGAAAGTGAAATAGAGAAAAAGGAATGACTTACAAAGTCATTTTTCACTTCAAAGTCTACAATGCCATGCAGCATGGCGGAGGAAATATTCTGACCTCTTTTGCTCCCTGGGGCACGGTCTTGCTGAGTAGCTGCCCGTTCATTAGCCTGGCACTCCTTGTCCTCCAGACTCAATCCATTGATAATCCTGTGATTATTAGGCAGCAACATTCTTCCAAAGACAACTGGGACTTTCGAAGCCAATTGATGTAACTCAGCCACATCACACTGGCCAGAGTGAGCAGCTTGTGCCCACGTGTTGCTTATGTTCAAAGATGCTCTATGGACAGACAGTTGTTGGCTTTGGGCTGTCAGATCTGTAGTGCCTATTTTTACTCATGTACTTATTTAAAGCATGTAAGAGTAATTTGAACTATTTGTATATCCCCACTCAATCTCAGAGCATCCTTCTAGGACAGAATCAGCATGTGTCACTGTTCTTATCTACATTTCTGCCCAAAATATGAAGAGCATAGATCTGGGGTCAATGAGCTCAGATTCCATCCCATCTCGCTCCTGTCCAAATTTCTGTGCAGCTATCATACAAGTCCGAGCTCACAGTGCAGCCCCTGACTGTATCCACCACCACCAGAAGTGGGCACAGCTATTAGCATTGCAGAGATGTGGAAATTGAGGATGATCAGTGTACCACCATCCTAGTCAGCCCAGGCCACTGCAACAAAATTCCTTAGAATGCATGTTTTAACCAGCAGACATTCATTTCTCACAGTTCTGGCAACTAAGAAACCCAAGGTCAAAGTCGGTAAGAGTCTATGTCCTGACTTCTACATGGCTGCTTCTCCATTGCCTTTGCATAGACACTTCCTTGGAGCCTGTGATCAGAGAAAAGGAACATTACTGACTCCATATAAAGGCTCTACGCCCCCTAGAAGATCCTTAAGAGCCTGATCTGAGTCTAATGACCTCCAGAGCCTCCCATCTCCTAGGGGATCAACACATGGACATGACATGACAGATTTCAGGAGGAGACAGACGTCCAGCATATGATAAAAATTCTACCCAAGGTTGCCTCCCAAAGGACTTCAGAGCTGGAGTTCCCACTCCCTCCCTTCACTGTGGGGAGGGGGTCCTAGAGACCGATCCAGGTCTAGCGTGTGATCCAGGAATCCAATTTCACAAAGTCCTTTGGTGACCCTGAGCTAGTGGTTAAGAATCATTGAACACCCACTTCAAGGAGGTAGGTCTGTTCCCGTAGGACCTCACATGTTCCAAGGACAGAGGACACAGACTCTGCCTTCTGTCTTCTCCAGAGCTGACTCAGCCCTCCCTTTCCTTTACCTTTATTGAACTACAGTTTCTTAAAGTTGAGTTGTCAGCAAGAATTTTATTGTTATCTATTGAATTTCAGCCTAGCTAAATTCCCTTGACCGTACACTGCTTGCCTGAGTAGAGTTTATCTTTGTCTCTCTCTCTCTCTTCTTAATCTATTAACCACATTAGTGTTAAATTTGTACACACACACTCACTTTTATTGCTGATAAGTTCTATTAGCCACAGTAGTGTTAAGTACACACACACACACACACACACACACACACAAACACACATACTTTTATTACTGATAAATTCTTTTAGCCACAGTAGTGTTAAATTTGTACACACACGCGCGTGCACACACACACACTTTTATTGCTCATAAGTTAAGGGTATTGCTTTCCTCCCAATTGTCTCTCCATGCATATAGCCTGCATATGGGTATGCTATAGTGATCATTGAAAATATCCTAATACATACAGTTTTGGCGGGGACAGGGAAATACTGCTTATCATATAATATTGGATACAATGTCATGGAAAATATTCTCTGGCCTCCAATGACTTGGATGCAATGAGGACAAGGGCTGTGAGATTTAATAATGCAATGGTTACAACTGTAGTTTAAACCTATAAACCACAAACTCATGTCTAGCCAGAAATAAAAAAGAATCTGAGTGTTGTATCCTCCTAAGCGAATTCATCCATAGAGGAACGTTGGGAAAGAGTCTAGCCCCAAGTGCTTCACTTTGCAATTCAAAAGACTTGTGACTTAGCTTCCCTTATATAACATGGGCAGCTTTTCATTATGTTTATTTGATGCAGTGTTATTGAGGCAATATTTCATATGAATAATTCATTTCAACTCCAACTTTATCTAGCAAAGTCAAAAGCAGAATCCTAAATTTCAAAACAGATCAAAGAGTTTCTTAAATAAAATGGAAATGCCTTGAGTTGCCTGCTCTCCTGAATCTCCCTGTCTTGTCTCTGCATTAAGCAAGCGCTTACTATGGGCAGTTGGACACCAGAGTTATTAAACGTTCACAGCTCTCCCAGCATTTTCTTCAGTGACGATAATTTCTCGTGCCCCAGTTTTGCACTGCTTCCTCTTGTTCTTATCCAGAAATTGAGTTCTCTAAGAGCAAATCACATCCCAGTAATTTTTAACATATTTTTAACTTTGGTTTCGCGTGTCTGGCTTTCTGAAACGGCCTCGGCCCTGATTACCTTCTGTGCCACTGGGCAGTCTGATGAACACAGCAGGCAGACTCTGCTGAATAAAATAGAGCAATTATGTGTGGATGCTCAAGACTCCCGGCTGCCTGGGGACGCCTTGCCACAGCCCCCTCCATTGTGGCTATCTTCCCTTCAGATCTTACCAAGTCATGCAAGAAAGTCGCCCTTCAAAATGATTGACAACCAAAAAATTGCCCTGGCTTTATCCCAGCCACTGGAGCTACAGACAAGAGTGCAGTAGTCAGAGAGGGAAAAAAAATCAAACATGGGAGAGGGGAAAAAACAGTACTAAGAATCACTGGATCATACCACAACACACTTTCTTACAAAAACTGATTTAAGGTCAATGAGAGAATAATAAAAATAACCAAAAAATCTTTCAGGTCATCTAAGTAAGCTCACTCATTTGTGGCTGTGTTACATGAGCCATCGGAGGTAGTAACTGGGCCTACCTCTAAAAAGACCAGCTTTCCTGGATAGGACAGGTAGATGGCAGAAAGAGTAAGAGTCAGAGAAATGTTTTCATTTCTGTCTGGGCCACTTACTAAATGGCTTTGGATAACTTTCTAGGCACTTCTGTGTGATGAGATAATTTTATGGTCCCTCGTGGCTAAGACTAAACCAATGCTGACGGATGGAAATGTTTTGAAGGGAAATGTTTTTGTCTTGGTTTGTTTATTTGTTTTAAAGATGAATGTGAGAAGAAGCCTTCTTCCACTCTCTGTCCTCTCTGCCATTAAAGGGTATCCTTCAAACTACCTTTGGTGTCTGAAATCCTGGGAAAAGGCCCAAACTAGGCTCTGGCCTTGACCATTAACCCTGTTGGACACCTGGCATAGACTGCATAGCATCTGAATTTTAGTCGTGAAGTATAATGAAAGGAGTTTTTTTATTATTTCAAACGATTAAGCATGATGCTTTAAACCTGTAATCCCAACACCTGGGAGGCTGAGGCAGGAAGATTGCTAAGAGGTTGGGGATAGTAAAGGCTACAGAGTAAGCCTCTGAATCAAAGCAAAACAAAGCAAAAAGAAAAAGAAAGAAAAGAAAAACTTTCACATTACCTACAATAGATCCTGCCCTCATTTGTGTCCCCAGAACATCAAGACCACTTTGGGCATGCGTGGTTGAGCAAGACAATGCAGACCTTAAACAATGTGAGTTCAGTTTTATGACCATTGTGAGTTAATTTTGAGGAAGATTTGACTAAGTCATCCAATGTCACACAGTCAAGAAGTGGCAATAAAGGGTGGAACCCAGGCTGTCTGTCTCACACGAGCACACTGCTGTTTCACAAGCAAGTGTTAAGACATCTGAAAGGAAACGTTCTGGCATCCCCTCTACATTTCTTTTCGGTTTATATTCTGAGCTATGTAACCCCACATCTCTCAAACTGAGATCTCCCTAAGCAACCATATTTTCTAATTTCTCACTTCTTCATCCTCCTTCCCATTGCATCCTGGGTTCCATATTCCACAGCAAGCCAATCTGGCTTATGAAGTTGACTAGTTCATCAGTGAAGCCAATTTCTTTTCATGAGCTCCCCGTTTGCATAATGCTTTCAGTTGAAGTTGTCCATGTTCCAGGGACCAGAAGGTAAGATGATTCATTCATATCATGGGGCCATAAATCCCTCATGGCCTAAGGGCTGGTTCTAGCAATAAAAATTACCTGTGATCTGAAACATGGCCACATCTTACTCATGACCCAAATAGGTACTGACTAAACTACCTCACTGTGTCCACAGTAGTCTAGGTACTAGGGGCTCAGCACTAAACACAGCGTAAAAATTCCCTTCTTTCCTGAAATTCCAATTCTAGTTCGGTAGAGATAATGAACAAATGTGCGTAGCATTTTTCAGTGTTTAAAAACTATATTACGCCGAAAATCAAGTGGGGCAAAGAGGTTAAGGCTAACATAGGTCATCTCAGCAAGGGCAGATTATGTAAATGTAAAACTATTAAGAGGACACGTACTGGCTTTGGGGGAGCCTAGGCAGTTTGGATGCTCACCTTACTAAACCTGGATGGAGGTGGGCGGTTCTTGGACTTCCCAAAGGTCAGGGAACCCTGATTGCTCTTCGAGCTGATGAGGGAGATGGACTTGATCGGGGGATGGGGAGGGAAATGGGAGGCGGTGGCGGGGAGGAGGCAGAAATCCTTAATAAATAAATAAGTTTAAAAAAAAAAAGAGGACATGGTGGCTCAGACTTGGAATCCCAGAAGCCGGGCAACAGAAGCAGCGTGACTGTGAGCTGGGGCCCAAAACACTATCTGAAAAGACGGAGAGTAGCTCGTGATGTGGCAAGATGGGGAGTGTGTGAGAAAGAAAAGTAGGGTGTTAAAAACAAGATGGAGCAGACATAAGACCTTTAAACAAGTTTCTCACACAGCAGAAAACCAAGCGGTCCTGTTAAGGCTTGACTGAGCCAAAAGATGAACTCAAAGATGATCAGTAGAAAACCAAGGAGTCTTAAAAGATGGAAGGGAGGGAGAAAAGATAGCATGAGTGAGCTAAATCCTTGGCATTCCTGGGAGTCAACAGAAACTTCTAAATAGGTGCTTGCCCAAACTGATTTGAAGTGGCTGGCTGGGTCTCTCCTGAGCAGAATTCCATGTACAAAGCCTAGTTCATTGAGAAAGCTTGTTGAGATCAACTCATGCTGTCTGTCTTATGTTCAAAAATAATTGAGGTCACCCACCACAGAGGTCATCTCTACCTGATGCAGCACTGACCCTCTGGGTATGAGGTACTGAGCAGTATCAAGAATGAGTTATGGCAGAAGACAGAAATAGAAACAAACAGCCAAGCCTTGAAGAAATGCTAGAGTCTTGTCTCGAGCTCCCTGTTCAAGCTGACAGCATTCCCAAGTGTGCGAAGAAGGAAAGTTGGTGACAGAAGGGAGCTCACCTCTGCCACTAATGTTAAAATGAGTGTGTCAGGTTTCATACCTTATCTTTCCTAAGTCTTGTTTGTTTTCGTTTGGGTTTTGACTTTGTTCAAGAGAGGGTCTCATTCTCTTGTCAGGCTACTCTGGAACTTTCTATGTATCTCAGGCTGGCTGGCCCTATATTCTTGGCAAGCCTTTCTACCATGAGTTCTTGGAAGCTATGTACCCCCATGCCTAGACTACCTTACTCAAGTGTTAAAGAATAATTTATGCAAGGAAGTTTCTGAGAGCTGTCCTTCACTAGATTGTATCTAATGGCTCATTTGTGATCAGTGAAATGTAGTCAGGATCATCAAAACCTTCAGTAGAGAAAGCCTACAATTGAACCAAGACCTCCCAGCACCCTCCTGACATACCAATTATCTAAACAGGGGAAGCCAAGATGCCCAGGCCCAGTTGTGCCATCATGCCAAATTCTGCGGACAAAAACAAAGCTTGAAGTCTTGTCTCTAATTAAACCATGTGGATCCCCAAGACTTTGCTGGGCTCCAGCTCAGCAGTGAGCCATGTAAAACCCTGAACGTGCTCCCTTGGTGGCTAATGTTCCTAATAAAGATACAATCTCTGGCCTTCGTCAGAGCTCCCCAGGACTGGTACCAAAAGAAGGGGACATGAAGCCCTGCAGTTATCACAGGGCATGCCCTGAGACATGTCCGCTCCCTAATCCAAGCTGTGTTCCCCGGCATCCTGGTCCTCTTCATAAAGAAGTACCCAGAGAGTTGGCAAAGGCAAAGTTTCTTCCCTGGATGTCTCAGTGTTTCATAAGCAACTCCAATGCCTTTATTCATCCATGCAGTCAATATTCCTCCCACTCTTGTGAAGAATGAATAACCCAATCACCCCAACTCCAATACCCATACTCAATCAGTGCTCAGGGCATCTCATTCTATAGTATTCATCCCAACAGACATGAGCACTAAAAATGTAAAGTGGCCAGAGGATCCCTGACCCCAAACACATCTTTTCTTTGGTCCTGGAACTCTAAACTTCTGGGAGCAAAGACTCATTTCACTGGGTCCCTTACTTAATGTTTCTTTGGAAATGGTTTGACACAGTTGGTTACTAATACTTTTGGATAGTGTGTTTCTAGATGAGATGCTATTGTGTGCAGAGAGCACTATTAGGTGACTTGTGTAGACTCAGTAATGATCAAAACATTCTATCAGGATCTGACCATTCAAACACACACACACACATACATTTTTGTAGTGTACATTCAGTGTTGTGTTCAGGTGCTGAGCAGGTGAAAAAATGATTTGGCACAAGATGAATAAGGCAAATCATGCACAGCCCTGAGCACTACCTAATAGCAGCAATAAGATGCACACATTAAACAAATATAATATAGTGTATGGTGAATTTATTGCCATGACAAAGGCACTAAGTATTATGTTTGGGATTTAAATGTGCTAAAGAGCGGAAAGGGTATTACAGGCTGGAACCTAGCCATTCATCCACTGCGTATTTATAGAGTACAGATGTCCTCGCTCACACTAAAAACTCCACTGGAGCAGAGATTTTCAGGTGGGAAATAACCTGGTCTACGTGGGGCATCTGCATAGACAAATGGTGAGAAAGGATGATGTGTGGAGATTCATAAGCAATTCCATTTAGATGAGAAGCACAAAAGAAAAAGGGGATACAAAGCTGGAAAGATGAAGTAGGGCCAGATCATGGAAGATTTAATGTGACCTTACTCCATAGTCAGTGGGGAGCCATGAGAAGATTAGAACTAGTGTTCACTTGTGTTTCAGAACTCTGCTTTGTAAGAACTTACCTGGCAAACATGTAGCAATGAAATTAAACAAAAAGTGAGATATAGTAGTTCATATTAGGGAATAACTGATCTCTAAGAGGAATGGTGTGTGAGATAGGACAGGAGACAATGGGAACCGGCAAGGAAAAAGTACTGATGCTCTTAAGTCCTGAGCAATATGAGCATCGATTATCTAAAACATGGCCCAGGTCACACCCCTACTAAGTGGATTGCACAGTATGAGTATCAGAGTGAATAAAAAGATGGATGGAGGACCAGACAAAATTAAAGAAGCCCAATGTTTCAGTGAGACTTGAGTCTGTGAACAGCTTTGTAACAGGCTAGGATTTGCAGGGCATCATAGTCCATGCTGTTGAGCAAGGACTATGGGGGAGGAAAGGGTATTTGGAACATGAAGCTTAGGACAGTCACTAGAGATCTGGAACTTTAGCAAATGAAAGGCAGGATGTGAGAACGGAATGAAGCAAAGACTTGCTGCTGGGTTGCCTCCCAGCACAGTGTGGGAAAACCTGATGGGCTTGGCTTGGTAGATAGCTAAGAGAAGCAAAGAGAGGTGACAAATTTTGCATTAGAAAAAGTCCTGGAAAGGTTGGGAACAGAGCTCAAATAGTACAGAGATTGCCTGGTGCACGCCAGGTTTGAAGCCCCAGAACAGCATAACATGAGTAGAGGAGGCATCTACCTGTAATCCAAGCACAGAGAGTACAGGCAGGGGGATCAAAAGTTCAAAGTCGTCCTCTGCTACATAAGGAACTGGAGATGGCCTGAATAGAGATCTTGTCTCAGAAACAAAAAGAAGAAAGGAAGAAAGAAAGAAGACAAACTCTCTCTCTGTGTGTGTGTGTGTGTGTGTGTGTGTGTGTGTGTGTGTGTACTAGCATAAAATTGCTAAAATTTCATTGCAGAAAATGGTTATGACACATACTACTCAGTCATATCATTGGAACACTGAGGATTTTAATGCACCCATCAATAAATAGATGATGATTATCTCTAATAACCTATAGTTATTCAGAGAATAGATGAGATAGACTTTGTCCAAAATATCACTCTTGAACAGTGTGAATTGTTACTTGGAAGTAGCAGCCAAGCCAGCATATTCTCCAGATCCACTGGTGACCAAGACCTGCACGTGGTGGACAGCAGGGTGTGAACAGAAAGGCTGCGCTTTGACTGGCTTGGATTTCCAAGGACTGGAGGGGGGAGCTTTTCTACCTGCAAATATGTGCACGCACATGCACACACACACACACACAGAGAGAGAGAGAGAGAGAGAGAGAGAGAGAGAGAGAGAGAGAGAGAGAGAGAGAGAGAGAGGAGGGGGGCACCTGTATGCTAAGTAGCTTGGGGGTTCAGGCATAGTGAAACAGCACCATGGACAGAGCCTCGGCCTCAAACAATGCTGTTGAGGCAAAAGACCCTGGGATCAGATCTTTAGTATTAGAAGAAGGTCATGGGGAAGAGAAATAAGCCTCCGTGAGGTCAAACCACTGAAATTCGGTGATGTATTTGTCATGGCAGGAGGCCTGGTGCTCACAAATGCAGCAGAGATTATAAGATAAATAGCACATAAGTCAGCAAGCACTCTTATCTCCTCGTGGTAAGTACTCAATAAATGTTAGCCTGGAGAAGAAGGCTGGCAGAGAGAGAAGGGGAGGAGGGAAAAAAGGGAGATTGAAGGGACTGGGGGGAGGAACAAGTGGGAGGTAGGGAATCTATCGTGTTGAGCCATCTGAAACCCATAAGGATGGGGTTATTTTCCTCTTCCTCCAGACCTCAGATTACAACCTAGTAAATAAAAATTTTTGTGTATTTGAAGAGTGGTATAACTTCCTTAGGAATGATTGAATGAGATGAGAGATAAATGAGAGAGGGGATGGGGAGGGAAGGAGAGAGATCATGAGCTTCTAGAACTCAAATGTTGTAAATCTACAGCAGTCTATGCAGACACATCCAGGTCCTTGGTGGCAGAATTCAGAGCTTCTGGCAGTCTCCTAGCTCCCGGTATGCAGCTCACCAGATGGGCCCTTTCTTGATGAAGGCAGAAGGCAGAGAATATTGGTCCTCTGAAGAGATCCAAATCTCAATTTTTTGAACCTGTGACTATGTCACCTAACACACACACACACACACACACACACACACACCTCTGTAAATGTGATAAGGATTGTTGAGATGAGATGACTCAAGTATCATCCTCAGGTATCACTGCAAGCCCATGTCATCCATCACAAGGAAGAGAATCGAGAGGGAGAAACGGCGTGGTGATGGCAGCCAAACTCAGAGTCTCAGAAAAAGATTTCAAGATGACCTGCTGCTGACTGCGAAGATGGAGATACGGTCACCAAGGCACATAAAGACCGTCAGACAGTAGAAACAATAAATTGACCCCTGTGGTACTTCATTATAGCAGGAACCAGAAACTAATATACTTCTCTAGAGCCAAGCCCCATGGTTCAGCTGCTTGGTTTCCCCTGCTTTGGCTTCCTACACAGGTCACAAAAAGATAAGATGCCTCTCCAGGCTCGCCAACCGGAGCCCCTGGAGCTGAAAAACAAGTCCCTGTTCTGATGTGCAGCGCCTCTTCAGGGCACAACTGTCCAGCTCTGTCATCCAGCTGTTATCCATCACAGGCCAAACCAGCCGTGACAGTGCACCAGATAACTACCAGCTCTATTAAGCCAGGAAATGACTTCTCAGCAACCTAAAGGATTTCACAGTCGTCAGATTACTAATCCATCACTGGGGAGGCTTGAATTTTTTTCCCCTTAAATTTTTCACCAGGTAGCCAATTAGGCAGAGGACATCATCAGAGAATAATATTTTTACTGCGATTTCTGTGCCTACTAGAATTTTTTCTATGTGTTCACAATTAAGTGTGGGGGCTTCCAAGATCACTTTGTGTTTTGTGGGGGAAAAAAAGATAATGAAGACTGGGGAAATGGCTCAGTTAATACTGTACCTGTCATCTAAGCCTGAGAACCTTAGTTCAGATCTTCTACAGCCACATAAAAGGTCAGGAGTGGCAGTGCACATCTGTGACTCCAGAGATGGGAACAAAGACAGGAGGAGCCCCTGTGCCTGTTGGCCAGCCAGCCTAACCCAATTGATGAGTTCCATGTTCAATGAGAGGCTCTGGCTCAAAAACTAAGGTGGGGAGTAACTGAGATCTCTGGCCTCCACATACAGGTACACATGTGTGTGCCTGTATTCATGTATACACTTATGTGAATAGGCATACATGTACATGTACATAGATAAAATGATAATAGAAAAAAGATAGATGATAGATAGATAGATAGATAGATAGATAGATAGATAGATAGATAGATAGATAATAGTTGAGAGGGAGATAATGGATACATAATGACTCCTCAGATGAAACCATCTACCCTTTCTGTTACTTTGTTATGTGGGGGCAGGGTGAGAGGATCTTCTGGAGTAATTGTGCATGCTCTCAAGTTCATTTGTTGAAATGATGACCCTAATACTTCAGAATGTAACTTAATTTGGAGGTGCAGTTTTTACAAAGGTACTTCAATTGAAATGAGGTCAGTGGTGTAAATCCATGTTTGCTACAACTGATGTCACAAGACAATGTGTCCATCAGCTTTCCTGTACTCTAACCAAGATAAGCAACCTACGAAGATGAAAGGTTAATTTTTGGCTCATGGTGTTGGAGGTTTCAAGCTATTACTGACTTGTTCTTGGGTCTCTTTGTGTTTCCACATGATGGCAAGAGTGTGTGGCGGGAAAGACCTACTCAATTCATGGCAGCCAGAAAATCAAAAGGAAAAAGAGACCCGGATCCCTCTCTCCCATTCAAGGGCACTTCTGCCTTTATTTAAACCCTCTCACTAGCCACGCATCTTAAAGATGTCTTCCACCTTCCAGTAGAAGATGAAGACCAATCACCTCACACACGGGCTTTTTAAGACCCAAGGCATAGAAGAGGTGAGGGCACTGGCATTCACCAAGGAAGACAGTGGGAAGACACAAGAGAGATCTCCTGCAAAGACAGCCAAAAGGCCGCACAAGGAAGCCACCAGCCAACGCTGATCTTGAACTTGCAGCCTCCCTGGAAGTAAAGAAAGTTCTGTGTGGAAAAGCCCAATGTGCGGTGCTTTGTTATGGCGGCCTTTCCCACTGAGAAGGATGCTGTCCATCTCAGCACCATAGGCAATTCATCAAAGTTCCATCCACCAGGCAGACCTATGAAACTCATGTAGGTGGTCCTCATTTCCGGTGTTGCGAGCTCTTTTATACAAACACCAATGTAATAGCTCAGATTTTGCTCACCACGCCACCAGCTAAGCCGGTGACAGGAACCACCGTTTTCCTCATCCTGGCTCCTTACCAGACACTACCATGTCTGTTACACACTCTTCACACCTTTTATTAATAAGGCATTATTGCTTCTTAGGGAAAAAGAAGAAGAAACCAAAGAACAGGTGAGAAAACTGAGGCTTCAAATAATAAAATGACAAATCGGAGGCCACAGTCATTCTATGGAGTCTGTATCTGGATGGCTCTCATGGTCATCCAACTTACTCAAATCTTGCCGCCTCTCTCTGTGGCCATGTGCTCTTTATACCTTAGTGAGAAGAGAAACAAAGATGAACAAAATCCCTTTACATTTCCTCCGATGTAGCAAGTTCTTTCTTGGGTGACAGTACAGAGCAGACACAGGACAAGAGAAAGAAAATACACGCTTCTCTCTGTCTATGCAGGAAACAGGAATGTGGCTGCCTGCGGAGTGGATGCTTGCATCGTTTCCCCTCCCTTGGTAACGCTGCTGCTTCTGCAGCCCTGGACTGTGATAAACAAGTTGCAATATATTAGCAAGAACAGTGTGCTTCCGTAGCTGGCAGGATTCCTGAGAAATGGTTTTTATGGCACCGATCTCCTTGGAGACCCTAAATAACAGCCTAGAATGTATGGTACAGAGATCACAGGGCTTATTACGTTAGCCACAGCCTGGTCTTGTGCAATTTATAGTTACTCTGATAAATTGGGATCCATTCAGCTGGTGCATCTTATGTAGGATGGTAGAATTGTCTTTTCTACGTTAAAGGATTAGAAATGGGCAGATGGCTTGATTGGAGAGTGAGGGTGCCAGCCCAGGCCGTATGTGCATGACACAGGGTTATAGTTTCCTGTTGGGAAAACCACGCTCCTGCTTCTCTTTCTCACTACCTCCTTGTCTCATGGGGGGCCAGACTCTGAAGTTACCTTCATCAGGAATCTCACCTTTCATCAGGAAGGTGAACGTTGGATGCCACTGTTTGTCCCTTATTTAAGGACAGGTGAAGATGCTACTAAAACACATGAATTCAAATTTCAGAATTTATTTCAGAATCCAGAAACAAAATGACCACATTGTGCCCAGAACCTCAGGATATGCTGTTTGCTGTCTTCTGTGGGTTAAATTAAGCTAACATCTGTTTTTAGTGGCTGTGGCTAGAGCTGTTCTCTATACACCCAGCAAATCTGATACAGTCAAGAATCAGATTTTACAGGTTGTGAACAGAATATTCAAGAGGAAACTGGGAGTTTGTGTTTCTGACTCTCGGGCAGTTAAGTGGGGTTTGTTAGCTTTAAAAGATAAAGATCCTTCTTTGCAACCAAAGGGTCATCGATGGGATTTCATCTTTGTCATTATTTCAGAGGAGAGTGGAAACAAGACCCAAGCCCCAGAAGGAGCTGTCACATTCTTTCGATTGCAAATCTGGTATGGATTTTAGCTTTTGGACACTGGAGCCCTTCCAGGTCCCATCTGACGGTTAATCTGCAAAAGATGAAGGATTTACACAAGGGCCTTGACTCCGGAGTGCCATTAAGTTCTACTGGGTCAATAATTCCTAAAAATGAATTCCAACAACAAAGTTCAGTATGCTTAGGGACATTGTTAACCTGATTCATTGGGAAAGAAGTGGAAAGTAAAGAATTGGGCTTAGGGAATAGAAATCAGGGAGGGGGGAATGCTCAGAACAACACTTGAGGAGGGGGAGCTTGAGCCGTTCCTTTTAATCCCAGAGGGCACCCAGTTTGCTGTCGCAGGAAATGCTTTCTAATGTGTGACTACACAAAATGGCTCACCACTGAGTGATCAACGTTCTTCCTGTCAAGTGTTCCTATGACAAGTAAGTACCCCATGATGTCATTGGGCTCCTAGGAGGGCCATTAGGCAGACAGTAAATAGATTGTCTAGTGCTCTCAGTGAGAGGTAGCAACTGGTCTCTTGGTACTGCCAACTATTCTGGCAGAGTTGTCCAGAGCCTTTCCTGTGGAAAGTCAGTGGTGAGCCAGGTACAAGGTCATAGCGTACTCTTGGGGGTGTATATCAAGGATCAAACTAACTGTTCTGGGAAAGTCACCTAGCCTGCTAACTGCTTTATAGCCTTTGACAAGATTCCCAGGCATTTGTCTCATGGAAAAGAAGCACCCTGGCAGCAGCTCTCAGGATTGCAAAGGTCCCATGGGCAGTGATTCTTCCAAAAGAAGCAAAGAGGGACAAATTCACAAGGTGGTACCTAAAGACTCAGGAGTTGACCCAAAGGAGCTTCCCTATAGCCCAGGCAGGGAGCCCTTCTTCTAGGTTCCTTTGTTGTCACTGTGACCCTTAAAGTGGAAGTTGCTATGAGTCCCATTCTTCAAAGTTTGAAACGCAAGTAATGTTATTCTGCATTCTGCCTGCCGAGCACTGGGATATAGACCTTAATGGAAAAGCTTAGGTTGATAAATCGCTCTTTCAAGCCAGTCCTCAGCTATCAGAACCCACTGCGTCCCTCAATGGGGACAGATTAAAGATGAAATCAGACATCAAGACCTACCGTAGTAGCTGTCATAGGAAGTCCAAGGACCTTACAGCTGACAGCTAGGTGATGGACCACGGCCATTAAAATTTGCTGTGAGGCCCTCAGAGATGTCACGGCTCCTTCAAAGGCGGGTGCCTCTGTGGCATCGCTAACATCCTCTCACCCCTTCTTAGTCCTCACTCAACGCTGTCTCTCGCTAGCTAATCTTCTCCTCTTGTCGCTGTTCTCTACACTGTGAAGATTCCCAGTACCGAGTTGCTGCTGTATTATAAGAAGCTGTTTTGCTCATTTATTCAGTGCGAACCCTCGCTGTCAGTTTCCTGCCTGTAATGCCCTTCGTGTCTTTCTCCACTGAAGCTTGAGACAGTGCACTTATACAAATGAGAGGTCAGGCAGTCTCACAGAGAGACCCCGTGTAGCAGAGTCCTGGTGTTCGCATCTGTCCTAAAGACAGACTTGTGACGCCCAGTCATGCTTCCTATGACCCATTGGTTACGCTGCTCGAGGTCAAAGTATGCAAAAGTATATATATTTTAAAGTTCAGATGGAGGGAAAATATTTGCCCTAAATCCCAAACAGCAACAGCAAAGAAATCCCAAGGCTGCCAGGTTCTTTGAAACGGTGGCAGCATTTACGGCATTTGGTTCACTCCAAGAAGCGAGACAGGAGACAATGAATGTATGTGTCTGGAGCAGGTAGCCACCATTAAAGCCACATTAGTACAGGGGGTAGTCCAGGGACCGTAGCCCATCCCTGTCAGTACATGATCCAGAGAAGGATTCACTGCAGTAGCTCCTGGACATCCATCTGGTCTTTCCCTGTTGTTCTCATAGCTTCCAGACAGTGAGCACATTCTTGATCTCAGCTTGTGTGATGGATGCTGTTCATATGTATTACTGTCTATCCATCTGTCTGTATATCTGCCTTAGAATACAGCTTTAACACTGGCTTGCTCCTCTCCTTTCACACATCTTTTCTCCCCAACACCCATGTCGCATTGTCTACTGATCAGTACTTGGGAGAAGTCTTGTTGGCTTTCCTTTTCTAGGGAAGCAAAGAGAGGCAACGGGGTGTGTGAGTGAAAAACTCTCTCTCTCTCTCTCTCTCTCTCTCTCTCTCTCTCTCTCTCTCTCTCTCTCTCTCTCTCGGTGCTGCAAACATGCAAGAACTCCTCATTCAGCAGAGATTGGACCAGTTCAAAAATTCATGGTGAAAATTGCCCTGTCTATACATGTCACCCAGTCTGGTGTGTAGATGGGCATTTTATAAAATATGATGCATGTTAAATAATAACAAAATATCATTTTTTTCACTCAATACAGTGCATTAAGTCTAAGGATAACAAAGACTGGTGGTCCAGTGCTTGGAGAGAGCTCTTGGACACGCTGGTGGGCCTGCTGAAACCTCCTCGGAGGGCTCTTGGTTCAGCAGTTCCGCTTCTTGTCATCCATCCTTGAACGACGCACAGGTGTACCCAAGGTGCTCTTGGTAGCATTGTTTGTCATAGCAAACCACTGGAAGTGATCTACAGGCCCATCCATCTAGGAATGACCAAATAAATTCCACCATCCTTTCTCCCTAGAGTCCTACGGGGTCACTGGTAAGCAGGAGACAGATTACTTGTAACGTCTGAGCAGATTGCCAATGTGACCTCTCGGAATTCAGGAATTTGGATGGTTTTCTGTTAGTTGTTCAGTGTACTCTCGGTAGTTCTGAATGGCGCCTGGCATCTAATAGCTACTAAAAAATTGTTTGCTGAATAAACGAGAAGTAAAGGTGCGTGTTGTCGAATGCATATCTGCAATTTGAGGCTTTTGTGAACATTTTCATTTTAAAGAGAAAGGCAATAGATTACGTCTTCCATAAATACCTGCTTGTGTGTTGATGCTCGGCTGAAGATTCATAAGGCTACAAAGTGAGAATTCACTGTGGGCAAGGAGAGAGAGCAAAAAGGGATTTTAAGCTTAACAGTCATTTTTATAAGGAGAACATCCGCATATTACTTAACTTAAAGAAAATAATTTTGAGAATTTAACTGCATGGTTAAAATTAGAGTTCTTCTTATTGAAAGAAAGGAAATCAATACGTGTGACCTATTCTTAAATTCTCTTTTGTCCAGAAATATGAATCCCTGTGTAGGAGACAGAACTCAATCTGTAGATTCAAGAGGAATAGAATCCATGAGGGGGAGGGGAGATGTCTGTAGATGTCAGGATAAGAAAGTCAGTCCTACTGTCCTTACTTGGTTTTCAAAACAGTGGCCAAATGAGGAAAGGGGTTAACAAGGAGGTGGGGGGTGAGGGTAAAAAGAGATCTACAGCGATGAACGACGCTGCTAAATTACAAAGAAGACTATTTTGGTGAAGGAGTTTATTTCTTATGAAGACAATTGTTGTTGTTGTTTTCTTTTTATAAATTCAGGGATTGAAGTCATGAGACGCCCAATTAGAAACACCCAGTAGGCTTGGGGCTAGCTGTAGAAACAAAACACAGGTGGTACCAATTTGGAAATCATTTAGGCAGAGAATAACGAAGCAGTGGGGTTTGAAAGAGGTTCCCCATGTCAGGAGAGACTGTAGGAAGCAAGGACAGGTTCTAGGGTGCAGTCACCTCCAGGCAGAGAAGTGCCCAAGTATTGTGTGACGGAAGTAGCTGACACCGGAGGAGCATCCACTACTAAACTTGGATGAACCTGAGTCAGCAGGAAACTTCTGTCATCGGATGACTAATAAGAGCTCCGAGTATCCGTCTGTAGTCAACCACAGCTGACTACCAAAATGAAGATGACCTTAGTTGGTAGCTAGTCTTGCCTGTCCAAGATACGGTTTGTGAATATGCACCAAACTTGATTCTGGAGGAATACAGAGCCAGTTGCTGGACAGTGTTGCCTGGGGAAGTTATGCTCAGGAAGAACCAGTCCCTGAACCATGGTGTCAGGATAATGGGTCTTGAAAAGCAGCGTTGAGGCCCAAAAATCTGCAGAAAGGCTAAGCTCCTTCAATTTACAACTGTTCTCAGACAAGGTCTTCACGGTAAGGGACTCAAGGAGAGTGTACAAATGTTACAGTCATCTCAAACAAGAATGAAGCTTAACTTTGCCTCTCTAGTTCTCTCTACGGTCCTCTTTCCACACTTGTAAAATGGGGTCTTGCAGATTTGTAATAGAAGTTAAGGAGGTGATGTGTGTAGGCCACATGGCGCATGATAGTCCCAGATAAATATCAGCTTCTCTTTTCCTTGTCTACCGTCAGCAGGGGCAAAGGGGAATAAGCCCTGAAGGACGTGAGTGAGAGAGAGACAGAAGCCCGGTGACATGGACCGGCCTTACCAGTCAAGCCCACATAAGGCCACATGGTGGCACCGCTAATGACTAAACCTTGCTGAGTTTCTTCTGTGACCATCGGGATGTTCGTAATCAAAGCTTATCCGATGTCTGATACTAAAAGAGTAATACATGAAATGAGCGGAACCCGAGCTCGGAAGAAAGGAAAACCGGACGTGGTCGGGAAAGAAGAGTGCTCTCCCTGAAGAGGCCCTTCCGGAAGCTTCCATCATTGTACCTGCGACTTCCAGTCCACTCAGCTTCTTTCCTTGCTCCCCGTGACGAGAGCCACACACGCAGCAAGTAGGAGAGATTTAGGAAGACAAGACAGTAGCAAGAGCAGAGATTCCAGTGGCGACAGGAAGCCAGACCCTGCTGTCTCTCTCACTGCACCTGCTCGGCGCAAGAGCACCTGGCCGTGCAGTCGGAGGGCTTGGCCCTCAGTATGTCCCGTCCACATGGCGCCGGAGGCTTGAGAGGCTGCCCAAACTCTTCAAGAGGTGTTTGCAGACTTGGCTGTCAGGTGGACCTGTCATTTCAAGAGCTAGACATGTGGGCACTTTTTCCTCGTGTAACTAACCTAGCAACCCCTTGCCAGAAAAGGAAACCCGTGACTGACTGACACCCAGATGCTATTTCAGAACCTTATTAAGGGACTGTTGCAGGCTCCCTTAGTCTCACTCAATTCTTTAGCTAGTTAGATATATGGTGGCGTGTAACTCCATCTTGACAAAGGTGTAAAGGTTAAGAAATTCAGCTGGGAAGCGGTTTAAATGCCACTGTCTGTTTCCCTGTGCGTCTTCGGGCGTGTCTCCTCATTTTCACGGCCTCGGTTTCTTCACGTAAAAAGTGGTAAATCAAGATACCTTTAGAAACTACTGTCTGTATCTCTGTCCCAGGTGAGTTTTCAGGACGAAGTGACAGACATGACATCAGCCTCTTAAGGGCAACTCTGACCAACCCAGTGGTGCGTATCAAGCTCACTGCGTGAGCTCAGCCACCACAGTTCGCAGCATTATAGATGCCCTCATCATTTCTACGAGATGGTAAGGGCTCTCAGATGCGTTCTGAACATCCCTTGCAATTCCATTCCTCGTCAGTGGTAGCTCGAGCTCAGCAATTCCATTATTCCATCCTCGTTTGGGGATATTATTGAGTCTATGTATACACATCATTTACATATGGCTTCAGAAATGCTGGTGGCACACCACTGTGACCACCCACCCTTGATTTGCTTGGAGAGCCCAGTCCCATTCTTTCCCCCATGAAAGGCCTTGATTTGCTAAATGCATGGCTAAATTGGATTTAATTTCATACAGCAGCAAGATTTCCAAATATGTAATTTTACAAATCAAGCGCAAATCTTTTGGTCCTGACTTTTTATTCTGAAAACGATGCTAACGAGTATGTGTCATTTTTGAAAGAATGGGTTCTAATGATCCCTGTGTTGATAACAACACATCTAAAGATTACAAAAAAGGGGAAAAACCGATGAGGGCTTCTGACCCGGAGGTTCCCTTTGTCACTAAGGGAAGTGTTTTGCAGCCTGGTTAACAGAGAGCTTGATGTGGGGCCCAAGCTGTCAGAGCACAGCCTTCGTGAGGTACTAGCGACCTTTAGACCCAGTGAGCTCATGAGACACTGGCTTTTGCTCATTAAAGATAATATAAAAATACGAGGTAGAAAACAAACAGGCCGTTTTGCGCATTTAAAAAAAAATATGCTGGATACATCTGTTACTCGTAATTGCTTACGTCCCCATGTAGGCTGTCTGTGCCAAAGGCATTTTTAAAAAAATCCAAAGATTCCTTGAAAGAGAGCAAACCTTGTCATCGTTACTATTAATTACAGTGCAGAATGAGTCACAAAATGGGGAGATTTTGAATGGGGAGGCCTAGACTCTCTGTTTCTGGCTCTACCGTGGACCAGCTGCACGACTTTAGGCAGATCACGTGTTCATGTTTATGACCAGACTGAACGACCCCTGGCTCCACTCACGCCTAGCAGTCGGTGAATTATAGGACTGTTCCATTCTGTTTTATTTTGAACAAATAAAAACCTTGATACTGGGCACAGATGTTTCCAAAACGTTCTTCTGTTGATGTTTTACCTGTGGCTTCCAGTTTGATGGGGTTTGTGTAACTATTTCACCTCGTTTAAATGGCACCTTTCTTCTAGCTGAATGGGGCAAACGAAATTGCAGGCGCCATCGGCCTATAAAGTCAGCCGTCTCTGCACACAGGGACAAGAAGTGTCTCACAGTACAACTTTATAGTCCCTGTGACTCAGGTACCGTGGGACTGCGTCCACACGGAAGCCTCTGCTGGGAATGCCAGGGTGTTTGGCTTCCAATTTAAAAAGTCTTAAAGAGGAGAAAGATGGTTGCTTAAGGACTTCCACCTCAACACCCCCCCACACCCGGAGCAGTTCTGTGAGCATCTGTGTGAGAGTCTGGTAGAGTGATTCTGAACTCTGGCAAAGCCCTGTGGACGAGGTGGCACTCAGGCTAAGTTCTAAAGATGGGCTGGATTTCTCCAAGTTAAAATGGTAGAGAGGCAGCTGAGGGAAGAAATGAACATCACAAAGGCTTGGGAGTGGGTGTCTACTGTGCTCTCCACCTATACATCTGTGTCTTAAACTTTGGTACCTCCGAATGTAATACTTGGAACTATGGTCCTTACAGATATAATCAAGAGCTTTCAGAGGGAAAGCATCTTGGTTTTAGAGTAAACAAGCAACTTTCAACAGAAAGAAGACACACACAAGGATGAAGGCCATGGGAAGATAGAGTCAGAGACTAGAGTGTTGACTGCCACAAGTCAAGGAACATCCAGAACCATCCGAAGCTGAGAGATGTAAAGGAAAGCTCTTCCCAAAGACTTCAGAAGGGGTGTGGTCTTGACTAGGACCTAGAGAACTATGAGAAAATACATTTTTCTTGTGTTATTTCTCCATTGGTAGTAATGTGTTATAGCAGCTGTGGGGAGTTAACACAAGAAGTGTTTTGAAGGATGACTGTAAGGGGGATACACACACACATACACACACACACACTGTCTGTGGTGGGGTCGTTTATTGGGGTGGTGATGACAAAGAGGAATCAAGGAAGAGATAGCGAAAGGATAAGCCTTCAGAAAGAGCAAATGATGAGGCAAGCTCTCTGAATAAAAATGGAGAAACACAAATACGTTTGAGGCATAGTCAGAAAACCAGGATTAAGTACCAAGCTGTCTGCGAGATGGAGCTTTTTCAGGGGAAGCTAGAGAAAGGAAAGGTAATGGGGAATTGAATCAAAGCAATGGCAGGACGATTGTGACAGCAAATGCTGAGGTAAGGGTTTTATGATCACCTAGGGACAGAGAGCAGGAGAGAGAAGTCCAAGTGGTTCTTGTGGAAGCTATGATGTGGGCTTTGAAACTAGAGAAGCAAGTTCATGAGATCCTGAACTTGCCAGAAAGCAAACAGGAACATGGCTCTCCAAGGGACACCAAAGGCAACACCTCATTGTATAAACAGGCCCAAGAAATCTTGGTGTTGAGGTGATTGCTGCTTATTTTTGAGAGCCCACGAATTGTGAAATAATGAACAAAAACATAAAGTGCAAGAGACTAAACAAAGAGGACATGTCAATATAATGAGCTTCTTGTAGTGTCTTGAAGTGAATCAGATCCTCCAGGGGATCAGTCTCCAGCATGTTACCATGCCATCACCAGAGTCCTGTCTGACCTGCAGATGAGATGCCAAACATTAGCTCAGCAGCTTGGGTAAGTTTGTGAAATGGGCTAGCGGTCACCTCTAACAACCCATCATTGTAGGAAGGCGCCCGAAGGACCAGAATGTCCTTGAATTTTACCAGGGAGGCTGAGTAGCACTAGCTTGCAGTGCAGTGGGATGTACAGACGTGGCCCCAGGGTACCGCGGAAAGAAGGATGGGACCTCAGGGAAACTGGTGACAGGATACAGCCGTGGGGCAGGGAACAACAAATTCACCAAGCGACAATTTCTCCTGTTTTGCTGCTCTATCCAGGGACAGACTTTGCCTCGCGAGGCCTCCAGTCACTCATTGATTTGTTCTGGTAATTATCTATCAAGTATACTCCAAAGAGAATTCAAGGAATGATATTAATCCAAAGCCATACACTGCCTCTGATTTCTGGTCCTTTTCATATACTCCAGGGATTCTTTTTAACATTTTTTTTTGAGAATTGTGCAAGGCAATTACTGCCAGCCCAAGATGATTCGATATAAAAATCCTTTCAGGAAGTCAGGAACAGAATTTGTGAGAGACTAGTAGCCACCCATGGCCGCTTGTCTGCACTCTGTAGGTTGTTAGCCAATGTGGATACCATAGGTAAGGCCTTGGTGCATCATTTTCTCTTCAATAGTAAAGCCCCTGCTTCACATCTTAGCAAAAAATGCCAGCAATATGAGTGCACTCACAGGGAAGCATAAATAAGAACGAAAGATCAGGCTATCTAGGTGCCGCAGCCTCTCCTGTCCCCAAGGTTTAAAGCAGTCTACTCCAGGAACCTTGCACGAACCTCCAAAAGACTGTTCAGAACTTACTGCGAGTTTAAAATGCTTCCCTCAAGTTTCTGCCATCACATGGAGCAACCGAGGATGACACGGTAAGAGGAGATATAGAAAAATACACGACGCTCCCATTTTGTAGAGGATGTGCAATAATGTGCAAGAGAAGACAATGCGCATTGACGGTTGCCTTGGTTACTGTAACGCATGAATAGACGATGCAATTTGAATGGCCACTTGTGAATTCTTGGGTCCCACGGAACCAGGCGGGGCCTTGATTTCCTTGGTGAAGAAGATGCCGGGGATGATATTAAAGTTCTTGTGAGGCTAAGACCTGAACAAAGACGGGAGACAAATATTTACTCCAACTTCGGAAATCAGAAACTGCCTTTCACTCAACAAATATTTATTGGCTTCTTACCACGAGACAGGCACTGAACTAGAAAATCCAGAGACTCATTCCAGGCTGGGAAGGAACGAAAATGTCAGCCCTTGCTGCAATCAGAAATGCTGCTAGCATTTCGTGGTGCTACTCAGATGTGGAAAGACTTTTCCTTAAGTTTCAAAAGCAATGAAATACATGGAGAGTGGCAGACACTGACCCACAGTGCCTGCAGGTGAGGAAAAGCTCAGCATCCTTTAAGATCAGAATTCAGGATGCTGTTATGTCCTTATACAGCTCCTGGTCCTTCACAGGCCTGGTGGGGTAGCTCTTCTTGCTCCTGGAAACTCTCTTCTCCTTCTTGCTAACAGAACCCTGATCTCCCCTAGAGAGATGGCTCAGAAGTTAAGAGCACTGCCTGCTCTTCCAAAGGTCCTGAGGTCAATTCCTAACAGCCACATGGTGGCTCAGAACCATCTGTAATGAGTCCATCTTGAGGAAGAGACCTGGTCAGTCGACCTCATCAACTTCAACAGAACCGCCATATATGGGCTGCCCATGCATGCTGCAATATTAGAGGGCATAAATTTCATTTTATTTCATTCATAACTCAGGTGAGGCACCCGTGTTGTGAGTCTAACCTTTCAGAATCCCCATCTCCATGGTCCAGATGAGCAGACTAACCAGAATCCTCAGTGACTTTTCCAACAAAACCCCTTCTGCTGGACTAGAGAAAAAGCTTGTTCATAAGGTGATTAGAAATATGGAGCCCTGGCCAGGCGGTGGTGGTGCACACCTTTAATTCTGGCATTTGGGAGGCAGAGGCAGGTGGATCTCTAAGATCTGGGTCAGCCTGGTCTACAGAGCAAGTTCCAGGACAGCCAGGACAACACAGAGAAACCATGTCTTGAAAAACAAACAAACACAAAAAGATGAAAGAGGGGGAGGGAGAGGAGAAGAAAGGAGGGAAGGGAGATAGAGAAAGAGACAGAGAAGAGAGGAAGGAAGGAAGGAAGGAAGGAAGGAAGGAAGGAAGGAAGGAAGGAAGGAAGAAAAGAAAGAAGGAAGGGAGGAAGGGAGGAAGGGAGGAAGGAAGGAGAAGTCTTTGCTAGAGAACCAGAATCCAACCTTTCCCTATTTACTTACCAAGATCTGTCACTGAATTTTATATCACCTGAGGTCTGTCTGCTTTAGAAGGAGCTTCTGACATTTACAACTGCATGAATCCAATATCTAATACAAAAGAGAGCATACAAAGGCAATTCCTAAACCAACTTTATTAAAAATAAATTTTTAAAAAGAAGGAAGTTTGGTAGCACACGCCCATAATTCTAGTTGCTGGGAAGGCTGAAGCAGGAAGATCTTGACGTTGAGGCCAATAACTACAGACTGAGTTCCAGGACCTCCTAGGCTAAAAGCAAAATCCTTTTGAGGGGGAGCAGGAAGAGGAAAGGAGGAAGGGAAGAAAGAAGGGAGGAAGGGAGCGAGGGAGAAAGGGAATCTGAAGTCCAAGTCTTAGAGTCCCATTTCCAAGCCACTGATACAAACGCTCTGTTAGACTCACACCCTTAAATTATCCCACTTGGAGCAGCTCTGTTCTTTTATTTATTTTTATTGTGTTCATGATGTTTACTAGGGCTTCCCAATTACAAAAGTCATTTTCATCATAGAAAGTTTTCTAAAACATGTATTCTCCCCACCCACAGAGCAGCAACATCTAACTCTAGCATTCTCCAGTCTCTCTATTCCATAAGTACATTTTCCAATTAACTTCCCTCAACCTTGTAATTGTAGATGCCACGAATACTTTTCTAGATCAAGCATTGTTTTAACAAAGCACACATTTAACAGGGATAACATCCTAGCAAACAAATTTTCAGTTATTTCTTTACCTAGAAACCTATTGCCCAAAATTTAGACTGTTTCCAATTTTGTGCTGGCATACAGAACATTGCAAACGTTATCAGCTTTTATCAAATCTTCATCTTTTAGATATGTCCCTAAAAACACAACTCCTGTCAAAAGGATCATATTTGCTAGACTTTTGGCATGGGATGATGAGATTTGAAAGATATGCCTCCCCCAAATTCTCCTTTTTTGTGCTCTTTGTGCTAACCGAAATGACTACATGTCTACAATAACAGTTCGGGGTGTGTATTTTTCTCCCTCTGTAATAACAATCCATCCACCGCACACACAGCTCACAGTGCTCATTCATTAGCTCACAGTGTGCAAGGTCAGAAGTCCAGCAAGCTTGGTGGGGGATTCTGCTTAGGGTCGCAAAAGGCCAAAGTCAAGGTGTTATGTGGAGCCCACGCTTTCTTCTTTAGGACTATTGGAGGGAAATTCCAGCCTAGTTCAATTCTCCTTTATGTTATTGGAATAATTCAATTCCTTCTCACAGTTCGCAAATGACTCCCTTTATTCTCATAGCTGCAAGCATGGGTTCAATCTCTCTCATGCTTGAAATATCTTTGTTTTCCCTTTGCTTACATCTCAAACTCTGGCCAAGAAAGTTCTATACAGAAGCCCATGGCATCACTGGATCCATGGGGATAGCCCAGAATAAACTCCCTAATTTAGTGAGTATCATCTTGACTACATATGCAAAGTCCCTTTAGATATGTAATGGAATGCATTCATGGGTTCCGGTAACTGGGGTGTTTGTTCATCCTGCATCCCGAAGGACGGAAATTAAATAACTGTCACTTACAACCATGTGACTAGCCTTCTTGCATCCTAGGACCAAATCTAAATGGGCCAATTCAGCATCCTCCAGCAAAGTGTGGAAATTTTCCATCTTCACACAAACTGTTCATACCCCAGCAAGTTCCCCACAGGCCAGAAAGATGGTCCTGCGAAACTTTCCAACATGCCTGTTGCTAGGAGACAGACCTTCCCCTTTCCTTGGGGACTCATTTCTCTTGGGAATGGCATGCCACAGGGAACCATGGTAATAAACTACATTGTGTCATGTTCTCAGGCTGTTGCCAGTCAGGAAAAAAAAAAGGAAAGTAAAAATTCAAGTGGTTTTATATGTAAATACAGGTCTATAGGAGATAACTGTCCAAACAAAAGTACAGCTGCCAGCAGGCATATAAACCTTTTCATGAGCACTAAGTTGCTTTTGTTTTTACTCCTGTATCCAACTCATTTGTCCCTTATTAGTTTTCTGCAAAGATTTTCTTCTTCATGGCTAATTTCAAAGGAAATAGTGTGAGAGTTTTCAGCCAAAGCAGTCTCCATGGTTACGGAGAAGTCTCACTAAAAATAGCACATGATGTCATCAGCAAAACTTTAGCTACTGAAGTAAGTTAACAACATGGAACCACGCTGCTGTGTGAAGTTCGTCCTGTCATTCACACAGCGTCTAAGATGCAGGGAGAGAGCAGTCTGAATTATCATTACTGCCCTGAGGTTGTAGCTCCTCAGACACTTCGGTGGGCAGCTCCCAATACTGATCAGACACAGGAATTAATTTTAGCATTGTGTGAAGGAGGGAGAGACAGGGGCTGAAGGGAGAAGGGGAAGTGATGAGTGCTCACCTCGTCACGAGGCAAAGACCGCACTTTCTTTGAGTGTAGTTTCTCCTTACCAGAGAGCATCTCTCCTTGACTTAAACCAGGCAGCCCTGTGAGGAAGAGGTCCTGCTCCAGTCTGACTGGCCTACACCCCTTAAATTCCACAGTCAGTCAGCTGTCTACTCCATCTTCCTCTCTTTGTCTTGTGGGTTTTCTTTTCTTAACCGACTGATTCAAGGTTTGGTGGCAGAAGTAACTAAGAGAGAAGTGGGGGGGGGGGGGGATCCGTTCATTTTATTATTTCTCTGCCTGTTATTGCTGCTGGCTCTCTTTCAGATAATGAAAGAAGAGGGCAGACACCTGAGATTAAACCCGCTTCCCTCTTGCGTCTGGGGCTCTTTGTCCTCATTGTGTTTGAACTGTCAGTGGGCACAGCTGGGTCTCTGTTTCCAATATCCTCTCTCCACACTTCATGTAATTAGAAAAGAGAATCAGAATGGCAGTCCCACCTGCTTCCAAGGCCATGGTCCCCGCTGAATGGCAGGAGCTAGAAGTCAAAGAGGTGGTCACAGGGACCATTGTTCCCCTCTTGCATGCCACCCTAGCTACTTCCGTCGGTCCGGCCGCATATCCGAATGCAGCCCTGAGACTATCTATTTTCCCTTTGTAAGACGGTGATCCTCAGTGCTGCCTCCTCTTCAGATGGGTTTTCGAGGCAGCCCCACTCCACACAAAAGTCCGTCCCAGAACCAAGTTCTTTGTCTTTGATATCCATCCAGAATAGTCTGAGAAGCGCATCTGGTTTGCTTTTGGAAGGAAAACAGCAGGACCTATTTCTTATCAGTCTGGGGCTCGCTGAGGTCCTTTCAAAAGACAACCATTTTATTTAGAGTTCATAGGTCTGTAGGGAGAGGGGTGGCTATTGCATTTGTTGTCAATGTCTTAAATGTTTTTCTATAGCAGAGAGACCGTTAACAAGTATATAGAACCACAACAATTTAAAAATCTATAGATTACCGGCGACCTGCACGAACTCACAACACTGCTAGTCTTCTTAAATAACTGGCTTTATGGATAGGCACTTGGAGCTCACATATTTTAAAAGGCTTTTTATGACAGACTTTTAAGATCCATTTGTCTCTCATTACCTTCCACGGAACGCTAACTCCTAAATATAGCCTCAGAGACGGTGCTATACCTGGCCTACGGATTATCAAAGCAATATGCGCGCTGACATAACTCAGACAGAAAGCCTGCCCAGCGACAACACGACGTGGGGGGAGAGGAGAGGTTTTAGTTCCTACAATTTTGCTTATTTATTTGGCTCCCTGAATGGAGACATGCAGCAAAGAGCTCTCGTTCAAAGTCTAATTAAAGAAATCCACTTTAGAGCGAGGCGGAGGTGAGAGGAGGAACGACAAAGGAGGGAGGGCGGAGGGCCAAGGCTATTGAGTGATGGGTCCAGGTGTTCTGGGTGGGTGGATGGGAAGATGGGAAGGGCATCTTTCTGCAGGAGGTGTTTACACTGAGAGCAGGTGTTCGGTGGAGCAATGCCCAAATGGGCACCGGGCCAGATATTTTACGAAAGCTACTGAGATCCTTTCCAATGTGCTCCACATCCTCCCCTACTTTGTTTCTTGCTAGAGGGAGTCACTTCCAATGGCATAGACCCCATCAGTGGGTTCAAATATCCTCTGGCCCCCGGCTGAGTTGGACGCTAGGATATCCTATCAGGAAATAGAAAACACAGTGGAAACCCACGGGTGTTGTGCTGGTTCCTTGAATGTAAGATCTTGAGAGTCTTCACCTTATCCTAAGGGTCCATTCTCTGACAGACCACAGGCTTCAAACACACACACACACCCCACTTGAATCTCTCATAGACAGATCCAACACATCCAGAAGTCTATCAGTTCCACCAATCAGGGTCAGCTCCTTCCTAGGATCTGCCTTCTCTCTGTGGGAAGTAGACACACTCATTCAGTGGCCCAAGCCCCAAACAAAGCTCATTCTTGACCCCATTTTCTGTGTTCCCCTACATCCAAACAGCAAGTTCTATCTTAAATCTGTTCTAACTTAAATCCAAGGTCTCACGATCTGTTGTTTAGATTCATGCAGAAATGCCGTTCCTCTGTTTTTCTTCCCCCTGTTCTAGGGTATTTAACTGTCCACTAAACATAGTGATCTTTTTAAAATACAAATTGGGCCAATCATTCCTTTGTGTCTCACAGAATTAATTCTCTGGCATCTGGGTCCTGGCTATCCTCATCCCTCATCAAATTCTGTCTTGTGCAGTCCACCCGAGAGATACTGACCCCGATGCTATTTTTCACAAATGCCCATCTTTCTCACACTGGGGTCTTCATCCTTCTACATCACCTGCCTAGAATCTCAGCCCCAGGTCCTTCATTTCATATGAGGTTTCATTTCCCAAAACACGTCTCAGAGTAGACTGAGCCACCGCGTTTAAACACCATGGCTGTTGCTGCTTTCTCTCTCTCTCTCTCTCTCTCTCTCTCTCTCTCTCTCTCTCTCTCTCTTCCCTTCAAGGTACCTTCTACAAGGTACTTTGTCACGGATGTACTTATTAGTTCTTTCCTCCACCTCTAGAGGTGAGCTCCAGGAGGGCAAGGGAATTCTGTGCTGAATCCCCAGAAACTAGAACCAGAGGTTTCCTCGTACGTGTGTAACTGTCAGGAAGATGGGGTGTGGCTCAGTTGGCAAAGTGTCTGCAGAGCGTGCACAGCGCCCTGAGTTCGATCCCAGGCATCACAAAAAAAGAAAGAGGGAGAAAGGGAGACTTGAGTCTACAATGGTAAGCAGAATAAATGCCCCACAAAAACATCTACATCCCATTCCGGGAACTTGATATATCAGTTACAAATAAGGTTGGGATTGTAAATAAGAAGACTTTAAAATTGAGAACTAATTCCAGACTTTGCAGAGTGGTGTGGTATTATCACGTAGATCCTTAAACATAGAAGGAGGCAGAACAAGAGGTCAGAGTTATGTAAAAGGAGAGAAGATGAGACATCCATCACCTACTCTGTAGAAAAAGGAGGGGGCCAGGAGCTAAGCAATGCCAGTGGCCTCAAGAGTCTATAAAAGGCAAGACAGCTTCTCCACCCTAGAGCTCCCAGAGGAAGCAGAGTCGTGACAATGGCTTGATTCTAGCTGATCCAGCCCATGTTCCACTTATCCCTCAGAAGCCTAGGATGAAAGCATGTGCTGTTGCAAACACTGCTCTTCTGGGATGAGGCAGCAATGGCAGTGGGGACTCTTACTCCAGGAGATACATGATTCTCCCGCCTTTCTCCATAACTACGTCATTGCTTTGCCGACATAACTACACAGCTATAATTCTCTTTCCTAGCATATAAATGCACCCACTCTATCTCTTGGGCGTCGTTTTTAAACATGATGATTATATTTTTAAGTGAAAGGTGGGGCGAAAGTGAATTGTGTAATTGTGTTTCCTAACTGTGAGACTTTGGGCATGTTAACCTTCTAATGCATTGCTGTTCTTATGTGGAAAATATATTTGAATATGAGTTGACTATTTTTCTGGAGACTAATTAATGGATTCCTCTTAGTTACCAGTTGGGTTGTGTTGAGAGATAGATAGGTAATTAGCAAAGCACACTAGACATGTCTGTGAGAGTCCCTGAGATAATAGCTCGTAAAGGCTGGAGCCTAATCAACGGATTCACAGTGGAGTCGGTTATTTATTTATTTAAGATTTCTGTCTCTTCCCCGCCACCGCCTCCCATTTCCCTCCCCCTCCCCCAACCAAGTCCCCCTCCCTCGTCAGCCCAAAGAGCAATCAGGGTTCCCTGCCCTGTGGGAAGTCCAAGGACCACCCACCTCCATCCAGGTCTAGCAAGGTGAGCATTCAAACTGCCTAGGCTCCCACAAAGCCAGTACATGCAGTAGGATCAGAAACCCATTGCCATTGATCTTGAGTTCTCAGTAGTCCTCATTGTCTGCTATGCTCAGCGAGTCCAGTTTTATCCCATGCTTTTTCAGACCCAGGCCAGCTGGCCTTGGTGAGTTCCCGATAGAACATCCCCATTGTCTCAGTGTGTGGGTGCACCCCTCATGGTCCTGAGTTCCTTGCTCGGGCTCTCTCTCCTTCTGCCAGAACCTGGAAACAACCTAGATTCCCTTCAATGGAAGAATGGATGAAGAAAGTATAGAATATATACATATTAGAGTACTACTCAGCAGTAAAAAACAAGGACTTCTTGAATTTTGCATGAAAATGGATGGAAATAGAAAACACTATCCTGAGTGAGGTAAGCCAGACCCAAAAAGAGGAACATGGGATGTACTCACTCATATTTGGTTTCTAGCTATAAATAAAGGACATTGAGCCTATGATTAGTGATCCTAGAGAAGCTAAATAAGAAGGAGAACCCAAAGAAAAACATATAGGCATCCTCCTGAATATTAACCTTCATCAGGCGATGAAAGGAGACAGAGACAGAGACCCACATTGGAGTTGGTCTTTGAGAAGGTAGTGGAGCACCAGCCAGTGAGGCCTGGTGGAGGGCGGCCCCATCCCTACAGATCTGCCTTTCTAGAGCATGTCTCAGCCTCTCCCTCCCCTCTGCCTCCCGCCATCAGCAGGTCCACAGCTCTGCTCCTACATGTGTTCTGTGGTGTGACTCAGCCTCAGCAGGGTGTAGAAGCCATGGAGCCAGAAGCCATGGACTACAACCACAGAAACCACGTGACAACGTCCATCCTTCCTCTCTCTGAACTGTCTCCCACAAGCATTTGCCATAGTGATGGAACACTGCTTAGCAAAATGAATGTTTATTACTGCATCTGATGGGAGGGAAGGCGTAAGCCAGGAAACCCAACAAGCCTGGCGTCCACACCAAATCATAGACCTTTCAGGAAGATCCTAACTGCTCTGCAGCGGCCAGCGTTCTTGTGATTTGGTGATCTGACCTTTCGTCACGTAACTAAATATTTAAGTTTGACACAATGTGCACATGGACAAAGGGACATGAGAAAATGGACACGCACGCATTGTTTTGGCCTAGGTGTTAGATGAAATCTAAAATCTGCTCTCCTACATTTCTCTGCTGCTGAAATTTTGCATATTAAGCATCCTTGATGCCTAAAATTCTTTATTTTGAAGGAAACAAAAACAGTTACTTTTTTGATAGAAAGGAAAAGTCTCTAGGCCTTCTCTCAGTGTGCAAATATAAAAATAGTTGTAAAAAGAAATAAAGAAGAACCATACTAGAGTAACGTTCTTGTTCTTATCCCAAAGACCAGGATCTTGACGTTCCAGATCCCCAACATACAAATATACAAGCACACAGACACACACCCACACAAATACACACTTAGACACATGCACAGACACACATAGATGATTGGTCTGTATAATGTTACTCACATGCATGTTTTGGGGGCTGAATAAACAATTGGCCTGCGTCTCCATGGAGAAGACTGCCTCTGCCACACTTGGCATTCTTTAGTTGTCTGTAGTTGTTTATGTGTGGTTGGAAGACCAAATTCTTACACATAAATTCCTGGATTATCGCGATCTGGGCTACTTACCATGATTGCAATCCCACTGAATAAAAACATCCCACAGACATTGGCCACAGTTGGGGGAATCATAGTAGTTTTAAAAGTTTGGCTCTCTGAGCACAGCACACTGCTTCCCAGATATCTCCCTTGCTCCCACTCCTTCAAGGGTATTAAGGTGCTTAATATTCCCTAGCATTGCGACAACTTCGTATAATGCACAAAAATATGTTTGCCACTTACAGGTCTGTCTCCTGTGCACACCAGAGTCTTGATTCCAATCACTAGCTATATCCTTCCAGCTCGAGTGGCTTACTTCAACAGCACATGTACATCACTTTTATTAACTAACTGTAACCATGTCTGTCACTGATAGTGATTACAAAGTATTGCGTATCTGGGGACTTGAAGACTCCATCTCTCCTCGCCTGCTTTACTCTGCAAACGACACCCACTACAAGTGTAAAAAGCATGCTTCCTATGCCTTTCCAAGTTAGCAGCTCTGCCTCTTGCTCATGGCCTGTGCCATAGGCCCTTCTTGGTTGAGCCTGGTCTCAAACAAAGCTCCATTCTTGTTCTTGTGGAAGTTCTCTCTATAGCCCCTCCATGTTCATTGGCTTCCTCTCTCACGCTGGCACTCCCTTTTCTTCGTTCACCTGAGCAATGATTCTCCATCCGAGGGACATTTCACATCTTCCATGTAGATTTATTTTTTGAGATTTTATTTATTTATTTTGTGGGGTGGGGGGAGGTTACTTGCATGTCTAGAGGTGTATCATTTGCATGCAATGTCCTCAGAGGCTAAAAGAGGACATTGAATCCTCTGAAACTTGAGTTACAGGCAGTTGTAAACTTCCATGTGGGCACTGGGAACTGAACTTGGGTCCTCTTGTAGAGCAGTCAGTGCATAGGACCTCTGAGCCATCTCTCCAGTCCCCTGTGTGGCTTCTGTCACTGCATCCAGAGTTAGACTCTCTAACCCATCTCCCCCTCTGGAAGGCTGACCATGTAACTCTACTGAAGTAGTGTCCACAAAGCAAGGTGATAATCCATTTATAGGACTCTCCATCCTAAACATCTTTAAATGCCCTAGGACACTACATTGCCGTACATGAGCCTATGCAACATCTGACACATTAGGTGTTCAGTGGATATTTCATTGAATGATGAGGGATTGATTCAGCCAGTGACTAGCACATGGATGGCAAGAATATCATGTCTATGAAGACCTCCATCCAAGCAAAAATGAATCCCTTCCCTTTCTGGTATTGTATTTATCGCCGGTAAGAAAAAAAACTAGAACCCAACTCTAAGCTGGCTGCATTGTCTTAGTTTCGTTGCCATATGTTAGGCAACACTCTATTTTGAATAAAATTGTGGAATGCATACAGATTAGACTGTGATTGCTATAAAGATAGGAAAAGTTTCCACTTGCTTGAAACTATGTGTTAAGTTACAGGTTGGAATATAAATTCTGTTAAATGCCATTGGTAACAAAAATGCACCAGAAAAAAAAGCAATAGTGCAAATAAATTTTTTTCATGGCTGCATACAATACTTTGAGATCATATCTAACACACAGGAAGGGTGGTGAGTCTTTCCTCATCAAGGTGTCTCAAGAAATCATCCAGGAACTGCCATAGCCTTCCAAAATCCAATCCCATCTCCTTTTCCAGATACACAGAGAGCTCAGGAGCACACTTGACCCAGTGCTGGGGTGTCATTCCCCCAACATCAGACCCTCCAAGTCCTTCACAGTCCCATGCCCTGTGAACTAAGTTCATCCAATGGGAGGCAATTTTTCGTTCCCAGGGTCCCATCCTCCCACTGCCCCAAAGCCTAAATCTGGTGAATGAAGTGCCGGCTTCCTAAGGCACAAGATGGCTGGAGAAGACTTGAATCATGCCTTCCTCTCAAGGGAATGAAGGCTATGGCATCTCTACCACTAAATCCAACTCTATTTTCTGAAGAAAAATGAAGCCTCTGCCCTACCACAAAATACAGGAAGTCCCTCTATATTCTTTCCTGACCATTCGAGCCCATCGTATGCCCAGATAATGCCGCCTAGAGGAGGTGATTTTTCTAAAGGCCCAGAAGTTACCTTGCTATCAACTAAATTGAGTAACTTGAGTCTGATGAGCAGCCTCACATAGTTTGATCCCTCACAGATGACTTCAATAACGAGAGAATTTAGGTGGAAGGAGAAGTAGGGGAGTGGCCAGACCTTCAGTCTCAGGCTTGGCATTTCCCAAGTAAATCATCCAGGTACATAATAAAGAACATGAAGCCTTGGAGATGTTTGGGCTTTATTCCATAGCTGGCAAGAGGAAGACAGAACAGCATAGCAAGAGGTGGTGTGGAGAGCCAGACACCTGTGTCTTCTTGATGGTGTAGTATTTATAGATCTGTACATTACACAGCGTGTTACCTTTGGACCGGGTTCCTGCCAATAGTGCTATTGACCTATCATTTTTGGAGCGATCAAGCCTACCCCGTTGTTTAAAAATAGTAACGTTCTCATCAGCATCTAGTTGCCCCTGCTCAAATCTGATTTAAATTGCCTAGAAACCGAGATTGTGCGTGAGACAGTGATATGTGTCATTATATTCGGTTTGGTTGTCAGATTTTTTGGTATGAAAAAATAGAATTTTTTTTCAAATAATAAGATACAAAATGGAGTTGTCAATATTTCACCCCCTGGTAAACATTGATAATTTTACTATCCACAAATAGAGCCATCAAGACAGATACCCTTGGGCGACTGAAATCCCTCTGTATGAAATGTTATTTACTGGCTGAGCGGTCCTTTCAAATGATTGTGTTTTTAAGCCCTTGCAGGTGAGCCAACACCCAGAAGCTACAGGCTGTGGATGGAGGATCTTGTGCGTCTGTTTGACAATGGTCCTCACAGTTGGTACAGTGCCTTGTTCCAAAAGAATCCACACAATAATTCCAGAAATACAAATTCCCCCCATGTCCATTCTCTGTATATCTCACTATGTAGCTCTGCTTTCTTGGTGCCTCTTTCCATTTGATTTATTGTTTTAATATTTCTTTTTATTATACATCTTTGTGCATGCACACAGGTGTGTGTGCATGCGAGGGAGGGCTCCTGCCCAAGAAGCCCAGAAGAGTCCATCAGATCTCCTGGAGCCAGAGTTGCAGGCAGTTGTGATCTGTCCAGTATGGGTGCTTGGCACTGAATTCCGTCTCTCTGTAAGAGCAGTATATGCTCTTAACCACGGGGCTACCTCTCCAGTTCCCTGGCTATTTTCTTGACTAATACTATTAAATTCCATCTCTGTCAGGCCTCTGAAATTACCTGTGAGCATGAGACTGAGTAAGAACAGGATAAAGTTTTAACTTGGTTAATTATTGAGCTCAATGTGGCAAATGAAAGGTCTCAAAACACACAAAGAGGTCACGATTGTGACCTCTTTGAGGGCTGTGACAATCTTCATAGCCCTGGAGCCTCTTCTGATCTGGTTTTCCTGTCAGCCACTTCAGTTTCCTATGGACAACTATAACCCAAAAGTAGTAAATGAAAAATTCCATAAACATTATTTGTGGGTGTTAGCTCTGACTCATCGGATCTAAGTGTATAGCCCAGAGCAACACAAAAGTAAAAAGGGACCATACAGGGGGAGGAGCTCCAGAGAGGGAAATAGCAAGACACAGGTGCTATGAAGGGAGAAATAGGGAGGAATGAAAAAGTTTTAAATAGGGAAGGGAGAAGGATCAAGACAAATAACATCATAGGGAATCATGAATCATATTACATTATGATTTTAACACTATATACAATATATATATGTGTATGTGTGTGCATACATAGTTATACTTAACACCATAGGGAATCATATTTTTATGAATGTAACACTCTATACAATATATATAAGTGTGTGTGTACGTACATAGTTATACCTTAAATGAATTACATTGGGGATGATAATTCTCCCCCAAAGAATTATAGTCTATCAACAAAAATTCTAGTACCAGACATGAGAAACCACCTTTTGAGTTTTGGTCAGGGAACTGCAAGTGACTCCCAAAACAATGTAAATTATCACCATTTTCTTTGGTTACATCCCAGGACTTGACAATCAGACACTACATTGTTTGGACACAGGACTTGGAGGATTCCAGATATATCTGACCCAGAATCCTCCTACCTGAAGATTAGGTCTCCTAGTTCCTGAAGATGCTATGCAAACTGCCAATGGGAGAAAGAAATAAATAATGCTTTCTTGCCTTGATGCTTACAAACCAAAGAATCCTCAGTAGAGCAAGATAACCCCAAAGGTTCATTAGTGGTGTGCATGCCTTGGAAGTAACCAGCAGCCATCCAATTGGACGTTAGGTCTACGCAATTGTAAGGAATTAGGACCTGGTACTATAAATTTAGCCAACTGCCCATGGTTAGTAAGGCTATGGAACTTAGAGGAGGACCGACCGTAGCCATGTCCCTAAACCAGTGTAACTTCTATGCATTCTAAATACTTAACCTTTTACCCACAGAGAAGTGTAGCGTTCACCCCTCCTCAAAGGAGATCTTTTTGACAGCACAGATTATTACAGAAATCCACAACTGAACAAAATGCAGAGAACTACTGACTGACCACGGGGTACCCCACCCCAGTTTCAGTATCTACAACACAGACCCTACATCTAAGACTCAGACAATATCATGGAAGTGGGGGCAGAAAGATTGTAAGAGACAGAGGAGGAAGTCTGCTGTGAGGTTTTGACTTCTATGTATAACAGGAAAGTTTGACCCATGAAATCATGACGATGTGGTTGCCTAAATAGCACCCAAACAATGACAACATCAGTTGACATGCTAACATGGGTAGTGTACTGCATGTACATACAAGGCATCACATCTAGATGAAGAGCCGGAGGCAATAAATGACATTGAGAGATAGAGATCCTTGTCTAGGGATCAGTCCCATAATTTGGTTATTCAAAACCAAGTGGTCATCCTTAAAAATATGAGAAAAGAAATAAGTAACTGAAGTTCCATATGATCTGAGTGTCTCTCGAGACCTTGCTGTGTCTTATCTCCCTGGCATTGTACTGAGGGACTAAACACAGGAAGAACACATACACACTTCACACTCAATACACACTATCAGTAGGTAGTTCCCTCCACCACTCACATGACTACGTCATCCAAGAACACGGGGACCATATTTTCTTAGGTATTGCAGTATTCTCAAAGAAGAATCATTAACCTTTAATAAACATGTGGAGAATCAGTAAATGGGGTTGTTAAGTTGTTTTGAGTATTTCCATCACTTTGCTTTCCCATCTTCTGCTTCATTTTCCCTTACTCATTATTTGTACTAATCCTAACCCACCCCTTTCTTTCTTCTTACCTTTAGCCTGAAGCCAGCTTTAATATCAATTCCTAAACCCTTTTTAGTATCTAAATTTCAGAAAAACAATCCATGCGTCCACAAAGATTTACATAAATACAATACTGATGGCAATACTGGTTCCTTGATTGGATTTCCTATCATGAAGTTAAAATGTCCTAGGCTGATTTTTTTCCCCTTTAATTATCTGGAGAGGAGAGTGAGAGATAAAATTTTGTTTTCAGCCATTCACCACAGGCAGACAGCATCCTCTGTGTGCTTATCACAATCTCAGGATGCAGAAAAGCTTCCTAAAATGGAGGGCAGTAGCTAGCTTGAATAAAAACAAAACACCACCACCAACAAAAGCCCTTTGTCGGAGCCACCGCTAAGTCGCACACAAAGAACAGCAGCGTGGACATTTAATAGTTCAAACTCCAATATGTGTTTCCTCACACAGAAAGACTCTTCTCATGCCTGTGAGCCAGCCTCCCAGTCGCAAATGCCAAACTATGCGTTTGTGCAATTAACAGCATTCAGCAGGTGCCGCCTACTAACACACAGGGAACATCCTAAGCCGAAGGTCAAACGAAAGCTTCATTGGTTAGCCCAAGCCTTTCTCCTCCTTCTTTTAAAGAAAACTATCTGCCAGATAAAGTGAGCGTTAGTTCTTTGTGAAATAGTCTTCCAGTGGGTTTGTTGTTGTTGCTGCTGCTGCCGCTGCTGCTACTGTTGGATGGTTTTCTATTGTTTTGTTTTTAGTGACTACTTCATAGGACAAAAATCAAAACAAAAATGACTAGTCACAAAGGCAACACTATATCCAGTCTTTTCAAACTTTAACGCGTATCAAGTTACCTGGGGATTTTATTTCATACCCATGAGCTGGGCCTGGGAGTTTTCTTTTTTATTATTTTTTTTATTTTCTTTTTTCAAAAAAACAGAAAAGAAACCATCTTTTTTCTTTTTATCTACCAATCCCCAGTTCCCACTCTTTCCCCTTCACCAATTCCCTCCACCGACCCCCCAACTTCATTCCCATCCACACTGCTTTGAGGGAGGACTAAGGCCTCCCTACTATATCTAAGCTGAGTAAGGTATCCATCCGAAGAGAATGGGTTCCAAAATGCCAGTATAAGCAGTAGGGACAAATCCTGGTGCCATTTCCAGTGGCCCTACAGTCTGCCCCGGCCTTACAACTGTCACCCACATTCAGAGAGTCTAGCTTGGTTCCTTCCCAGTCCAGCTGAAATTGGTGAGCTCCCATTAGCTCAGTTAAGCTGTTTCAGTGGGTGTCTTCATCATGGTCTTGACCTCTTTGTTCATATTCTCACTCCTCCCACTCTTCAACTGAACTCTGGGAGCTCAGCCCAGCACCCCACTGCGGATCTCTACCTCTGTTTCCATCAGTTGCTGGATGAAGGTTCTATGGTGACATTTAATACAGCCATTGTGAAACCCTGTCTCAAAAAACCAAAAAGATAGACTACAGGGCAAGGCCAGTTCGGGCACCCTCTCCACTATTGCTTAAGGTCTTAGCTGGGGTCATCCTTGTGGATTCCTGGGAATTTCTCTAGTAGATAGTTGAGCTTGGGGAAGGACAGAGACGGAGCACAGGGCTGGTTTCATTTTTAACATGCTCCCTTGTGCAACAGCTGCTACTGGTCCAAAGACCTCAGTGTGAGCAGACAGAACCTGAAGAAAGAGTTCTGATTTGCCCAAAGCATGCAAAAGCAGTCTTCTTGGAGCCTCCTTTTTGCTAAAACTTTGACACATTCTTCACATCCTCTATCTTCTTTCTCATTGCAGATGGTGAACGCTAGCAGATACAAAGACTTCTCCGGCATGCATCATCCACACATTTTCTGTTCATGAGTTTCAATTCCCACCCTCATTCTGAATGAGCTGTGTACCTAATGTGACATAAATAATTCTAATTTGCTTCGCACCAAGGTCTTTAATTCAAACTTGCAGGCCTTGATGGAAGTAGTCATGCTTTTGCATGATCCCTTTTCTGATACATTTCACTTTGCTTAGAAGGATAATGGGCGTAGGTGGGTATACATGCGCTGCTATTTCCTCTGTTCACAAGTGTGAAAATTCAGGAGTCACCTACATGCCCCCTCCAAGAGCCAGGGTGGTCGGTTTTAAGTTTCAGTCTATACCACTGAATTCTCAGTTCTCTTCATTTTTACAGATATGTTATATAGTGCTCTCTATGTTTTCATCTCTCTTTAGCAATGGGCATGGCATTCTACCCAAAGTGAACCCCTTTCTATATTACAAAGAAGTCATTTCAAAGAATCTGGCTAACCAGCCACTGCAAGATGCCATGGTACCACTGGGCTGACACACACCACACACACACACACACACACACACTCATACACCACCCTGCCATCTCCTGTGTTAGCGGCTTGCCGCATGTCCTTGGGAGATTTCCCAGAGTCCTCCTGGGACCAGAAGAGTTAAGTTCACAACTCCTCCTTCCCTCTCACTGGAGTGGATTGATGGCATGCTGTTTTATTTTTTTTTCCCCCTCCTAAGATGAAGCTTCTCACCAGACAGGGGGATCAGGTTTGTAATCCTTCTCAGAGTCTGTTGAATTGGAGTTTACTGCTTTGACCTTTGCAACAATACACATTTTTTTTTGAATGACTGTATGTTCCATTTCTTTGGGGGATCTGAAGTTAGAGGCGGTTCAGAGTAGGCGGGAGGGGGGAGGGATGCTGGAGGAGGACTCTTGAGTGATGCTGATGTTGTGTTTGACCTTCTAGACCAGAGGTTTGTACTCCTGCGACGGAAGAGGTCCCATGGCTACTCAGATCAACACTGAAGAGGTTAAATGGCAGGCCTGAATTGCATGGAGCAAGAAACGAGGGACTTTTTCAAGTCAACCAAGTGCTGTATCGAGAACAATGATATCATCCATAATGGCTATCTGCCACACTATGTCTCCCCAGAATATCTTTCTCTGTTTATCACCCTCTGCCCTAATACACAGCCATGCTGGGTCTCTCTCCTCATGGGATCAGGCTAGTAAACAATCCGGTAAAAAGTATCTTCTGCCAACAGAGACTCCTTGGGGAGTAGACAGGTCTCCTGCAGAGGTTTTGGCTCCTGTCATTGAATAACACAACCCAAGCTGAGGATCATAAAGCATTAAGATGACCCTATGAATTGCACGCTCTTCATGAATTTGTTGGTTTTGTTTCCAGTCCTGTCATTGAATAACACAACCCAAGCTGAAGATCATAGAGCATTAAGATGACCCTATGAATTGCACGCTCTTCATGAATTTGTTGGTTTTGTTTCCAGTCCTGTCATTGAATAACACAACCCAAGCTGAAGATCATAGAGCATTAAGATGACCCTATGAATTGTATGCTCTTCATGAATTTGTTGGTTTTGTTTCCAGTCTTTGAGAGAAATCATCCAAGTTCTGGTTCTAAGAATGTCAATCTGGTATCATTTTACCCAGCACTCTCCAGGGCCAAGAGAATCCCTGTCAGCTGCAAAGCCAATGATCTGTGGGAGGGGGGTCACTGCTCTGCCTTAGTACATGACCTTCTGTTAATTGTCTCATAAAAGAGAGCAAAATTATTTCTGCCTCGTCGAATATCGTAAGGACAAAAGAGAAAGAAAAGTAGAGAGCTAGTAGTTTACACATAGAACTGCATAGATGACTGACAGGTGGATGATAGACGATAGGTAGGTGATAAGGGTGATGGATGGATATGTAAAGGCAGGTGGATGATAGGTAGAGGATAAATAAATGATACATGTATAGATAGGTGATAAAATATAGATAAACAGACATAACAAAATATTTGAGTGAGCTATCAAGATCATAGATATAATTCTCACAACCCTGAAGGCAGACTTCAGTTGGACCTTCAAGAAGTTATGGGAAATTTCACTCACTCTTCCAAGCCATTTTATGCTCTGGGTTTAGTAAGTCCAAAGGGAAACGAGAGGGCCTTCATGAAAAACAAAGTACTTTATAGTGGTGCCAGTAGTTGCAGAATACGGCAGAGTTCAAGTCTAGCTGGTGGCGATCTGAAGAGCTCTCCTGTTGCTGGTCGTGGCAAGCTGCTGCTACTCATTCAGCTGGGTTAATGTGAGGCATAGAGCAAGTTAAAGAATATCCCCATGCATTAACATCAAGGGTACCCACTGCCTTTCTTAATACCTGCTTCCACATTTGCTTATGCTGAAAACTCTCGCTGAAAATGTTACTAGGAAACCCCTCAACACCTCGACGGCATGGCAGAGATAATGGTGTGTGCACTGTGTGGTATTTGTTCTAGCCAGTCTCTCTCTCTCTCTCTCTCTCTCTCTCTCTCTCTCTCTCTCTCTCTCTCTCTCTCTTTCTCTCCCATAATTTCATTTTCCTTGTGTTCAGTATCAACTTAGAGAATAAGTACAAGCTCTCCTGTGGCTTCCCATGCTTTGAAAGTAAGTGCAGATTTCAAAAAGCCTCGGCGTTATTATTGAAACAATAAATAGATGTGCAGAAACCTGGAAAAAGTTAGGCGGCAAAGGGATGCTACTTGTCACTTAAGGTCATTGGGATGCTGGCAGCAAAGTAAAATCAAGAAGCTGGGAGTTAGGATGGAGGTGAGGGATGGAATGAGATCCCTGGGCTAGCACTGGCTCTGCAGCATCTTTACCCAACAGATGGTGAATGTTGAGCTCCCAGGTCCCTGAGCTGAGGGTGCTGAGGACAGGGATCAGGACACACCCCCTTTCTCTCAGCCAACTGTTCTCTAGCAGGCCCATCTCTTAGTGCCAGTCTGGGATTTCGAAGTCTTCCCTAAACTGTAACAGTGTGACCTGAGCCATTTCTCTGCTCCCCAACTCCAGCTTCGGCACAGGGCACCGGCTGGGGCACAACCTGGGCGGGGCACTGTTGTTGCTGCTCAGCAGCAAACTGGCTTCGCATTCGACTACTGCTTGGGGCCACCTGGTTTTTGTTTCCTCATCTGAAAAGTGGGGCTCATGACATCTGCTCCTTCAGAGGATGGGTAGGAGTCTTAAACACGGTTCCTGTCGAGAACTGAAGATAGTATCAGAAATAGAGCAAAAGGCTACTCATCGGGATGTCATCTGCAGTCAGGCTTGGGAGTTATCAACAGAGAGCAACCATCTGCCTTAAGAAAATTGGGGTTTGGGGGATCCAAGCTGTACCCATCTGCATGTTCCTGTCACCCCCACATTTCATATGAATAGATTGTTACACAAATGGCAAGACACAGAGTAACGAAAAAGCCTCTGAACTGACAGAGACGGGAGCCTTGACACCTCGCACAATATTGCTCTGCCTCGGTGTAAGAGAAGGCTAATAAGAGACCTGAGCCCTACCAGTGCCATGGAGATAAGGTAAGGCTGGGAAGGGTTGTTTATTCTTTTGTAGTTTCCAAGGTCCTGCTGCCTGGCCTGGTACTTGCCTAGGCATGACAGGCTCTGACTTGGAGGTTTCCATCAAGTATGACTTCAGAGTCAAACCAGCCATGATTGGCTATGACAGGAGAGACCATGAAAACCTCCTTTGTTTCCTTTCGTAGGTCGGTCCTACCACTTGGGCTAACAGATCAGCTGGAGGAGACTGTCTCTGAAGGCCACCAGGGGAGGAAGGTATCCTTTTCAGACTTAGCTGCTGTAAAGGGACCAGACAGGAGGAATGTGTGAGTGCCCCTTCCCTTTGCCAGTCCCGTGTCCTCCTGCATTGTGTTAGGTGGCAAAATCCCTGACGTGAACAATTTAACCGAATCAGGATTTATTTTGACTCATGGTTGTGGAGACTCCAGTCCGCTGTCTTTGGCTCCATTGAGTCTGCGCTGCTGTGAGGAGGCAGGTCATCTGTGGTGGCCCGGAAGAAGAGCAGAGCAGGAACAAAAAGACTCTTGAGGTACATCACAAAAGTGGGGGCAGAAAGACTGTAAAGGCCAGAGGATCCCAATGTCTGCCACAAAGTAGTCTCCCCTTTACATAAAGAAAGAAAGGTCTGAAGAGATGGCTCAGCTGTTAGAGGCTAGGTTCACAACCAAAAAAAAAAAAAAAAAAAAAGAAAGGAGGGAGAGAGGGAAGGAAGGAGGGAGGGAGGGAAGGAAAGAAGGACACAAAGGAGAAATTTAGGGTATCTGGGAAGCTTGGGGAGGAAAATATTATCACGGTAAAATTAAGAATCAATTTAAAGATCTCTCTCTCACACACACACACACACACACTTCTCTAGCAACCTACTTCCTCCAAAAGACCCTATCTCTTAAGCTCCCAGAACATCCCAGAATAACACCATCAGATGGAGACCAAATGCTCCATCCACCGGCCTGAAGTGGACTTTGCAAACTGCGACCATAAGCCCGATGCACAGAGCTCCCACAGCCAGCATCCTCACTGCAGCCCTGTTCATTAAGCTGCAGAAATAAGTTGCAGCGGTCTGCAGGGCCCTGGAGCATTATGGGAAAGCAGGACGATTCAAATCTGGCCAGGATACAGGAGAGAGGGAGAAAAAAAACACAGCAAACCCAATCCTAGCAAACTTCAGCAGATTGTCAGGCAACCCCTGGTCAAGTAACCCTGAAAGAAGAAATCAAATGATGAAGAGAAACAAGATCCTCAAAGACCAAAGCAAAACAAAAACAAAAAACAAAGCAAGGTCCTTCCACAGGGCACCCCCACACAGCTCATAATCTCTGCCTCCATCACCTCTTAGGAATTGGGGGGAAATTTCACTGTTACTGTGATTTGAAACGATTCCAAGACTCAGTTCTATTGTTGTTCTGAGTACAGGGAGTAACGGAACATTTTTAACGGCATCTTTCGGGCGCCTTTTCCTTTGATTTTTCCAGCTTAATGACATTATTGGGAGGGCTTCGGGGACCGTTATGCAGATACACTTCCTGGCGAAGTTGCTGCTTCAGGAGAAGTCATTACTTTTTGTGGGCCCCACAGGCACTAGAGAGGCCGCCTCTATCAACGGTTCCCTACGACAGTTACCTCATGAAAAATATGTTATGTGTCAAATTAACTTCCCGGTGCAGACCTCAGCTAAGCAGACCCGGGACGTCTCCCTAACGGAACTTGAAAGGTACCCAGAGTTTTAATTAAAATCAAGAATGTAATTGTGCTGAGCTCACTCCTCAGAGATTGTCTGCACAATAACACGGAGCTCTCGCCCTTGGTTTCTGACAGAATAAATGAAACTTGATTTGTTCTTCCCTGTAATGTTTATTACCAGGGAAACTACATTTTAATTGTTGTTGACAAATATTCTGATTTATGGGATGCATAAAATGGAACACAGCCTCGGTAGCATGTGTCGGCTTAACTTTTTCCTTGCAAAAATGTTGCTTCAGGAGACCGTACGAGCTGTCTATCATGGGCATACTTTAGGCCAGAGCATATTAAAGTAAATCACCAGATTGGATCTTGACTAGCGAAAAAGGAACCATCTGTCAGGAAGCGGTGCGAGCAGTGGGTGAAAGCGCCGCCTCTTGCCAACGCGGGGAGGGCACCGAGATCAACTGGAAGAGCAGCAGTGTCCAGGGGATTGCATCCGGAAGCCAGCTACCGTTCCAGAATGCCAGCTACGCATTTTAATTCATCACATGGCAAAAAGACAAGGCCCACACTAATGGGCATCGCAAGAGAAACTCCGCACCATCCCAGGGACTGTTCAGTCAGGGGGACTCCGGATCCTTTTCCGAATGGACCGCTTCGTATTCTGTTTCAACTTTGCGGTTGAAAGCGGATGAGAGAGAGGCGGTTCCGGAATTTCTGTAAGCCATATTCTGTTCAGCATACTCGCTTAGCCAGGAAAAGGTTTGAAAGTAAAGAGTTACATGACCTTTTTTGTCTTTTCCCAAAGCAAGTCATAATATAGAGTGGGGAGCTGGTACAGCGGAGTACTTCAGTGAATATACGTGGGAATAGTATCCCTTCAACTGTACAGCCAGTCTGCTGCATCCACGGGTTCCGCAACACAGGGTTAGCCAACTGAAGACAGAAGAAAAAAAAACTCTGGGGTGGGAAAAAATAAACAATCCTGTCTGTACTAACCACAAACAAACTTTTCTCCTTGTCACTATTCCCCGAAGCAATGCAGTATAACAATTATCTACATAAAACTGATACCACGTTAGATATTATAAAGATGAATTAAAATATATGAGAAAGTTGTGGAGCTAGCTCACTGGTAGAACATGTGTTCCACCAATGCATGCAATAAAGCCCTGGCTTCTGTCTCCATCACCACAAAATCCAAACCCTAGTTTTCTTAGAACATGTAAGAGGACATGACTAGGTTACATACAAACATCATGTCACTATGCAGAAAGGACTCAAGCATCCACAGGTGTGAGCAACCGTGAGGGTCCTGGAATAACCCCCCGAAAAGGCAGGTGGACGCACATTATGAAATAAAAAATATCTGCTACCTTCTCCCTAACATGCTGACTCATAAATAGTTTTGTGTGGATGACCTTCAGAAAACCGGAATAATTATCAATTAACTCTGACAACATACATTTAAATATATGCTAATATGCGTGAGAATTATTAAGTGAAATAATCGTTATACCCAGTAGGCACGTCTTTTGGCTAGAGGTTGTTAAGCTTCTATAATATGCAAAATTGCGGCTCCATTCTCCCTGCACCTCGTCCTAGAAAAAGCAGAAATGGGTGGTAATGGAGGGGCCGCACTGCCGTCTGTCAGGCTGCGTCTGATTACCGACATGGGTACTTTGGTCTCAAGGTTTTTCCTGTGGCTGCTTTCTCAAACTTATATTCCGCCATACTTTGCTTTTATGGCATTTTTAGCTTAAAAAGCTCTCTCGGGCATAATTAAATCATTTAATGTTCCCGAGTGTTATTTTCCTCCTTAAGAAACGCAATTTTCTGTCATTTCTTTCATTTGAACTCCTATGAGAGCGCCTGCCTAAGCACACACCTGTCCTTAGGAGGTTCCTGCTGATAGATTTCCAATGATTGGACTTTAAGAAGTTAATGCAGTTTTGCCCTACAGCAGAGAGACGGGGGCGCGCACCGTGGGCTCAGCGCTACCTCTCGGCCTCTCTCCTCAACCTTGTGACAATCAGAACCTTTTCTTGCTGTTGCCATTTGCCAAGTTCAAAGAGGGGGGAAGAAAAGAATTTTCTGGTCTCCTTTGATTTGAGCATCTTTAAAGTCTCACTGAAAATTTTACCACAGGCTTTGGGAACGACGGCGGAGGTGCCCTATGCAGGGTCTGGGAGGTAATTCGGGTACAACTGCTCCTTTTATCAACTTTACCAAAATAGAAGAATCATGGAAAACAACTGTTTGCCTCACACTTCTGAAACGAAGTTCCACAGCGAGATGGGTAGCTTAAGAAACAGAGATTTTTTTTTGTCTAATGGCTCTAGAGAGGAAAAAAGTCTGAGGTCAGCATGGTAGCAGGTATGGTTTTTCCTGAGGCTAGCTCTCTCTTCCATACACCCTCTTCTCTGAGCATACGCAGCCCTGATGTCTCTCGTGGAACATGAGTGGGGTTGGATTAAGACCCACCTGTGTGACCTTCTGCCGTAACTACCTCTTTAAATATCCTAGCTCCAGGCACACACCTGTTCTCAAGTCCTTAGGGTTTGAACCCCGCCCCCCAAAAAAATAATCTTCGGGGGGACAGGGTCAGTTCTTAGCAGCTAAAAACAGTTAAGTGTAGAAAGAACAGACAGAGGAGAAAAGCTCATTAAACACGCCCAGGATACAGGGCACCCCTGAGCAACATGAATAAAGGAACACGCATGCTTTGGACCTTGAAATATTTTCCTGCATCTGAAGGGACTCTATGTAAAACTGTGGGGTTCACAGCCCAAGGCCAGATCCTCAGGAAAGAGAAAGCTTCAAGGAATGGATCATCAGAAGCATGGAACTGTGCAAAGGTTGCTCCTTGTAAATCTAGCCTCAGACTCATTCCAAAACCTAGATTCAGACAAATCATTTTCCAGCAGATGGGGACCAGGAGCACGTCCCAGAAGGACTCGATGTCATCTAAACCATTGTGTCCTTGTGCTCGGTAATGGACTTGACACATTCTGGGGAATGAGAGTATCTCCCCAGCAGAAACAAAGCCTTTGTTAGCAGAGCAAATGAGGAGACAGCGGAGCCTTGAGTCCTACAGATTTCATTATCTTACGCGGAACTATCTAGTGTTTCTCTCAAATTAGAGCTGTTTCTGCCAGCGTGACATTTGAAATGGAATGCATAGCAACTGTAAATAAGACGGAGAATTCACTTTAGAATTCAATTTATTCATTCTCAGTGTTTGTTCAGAACTGTGTACAGAACATATTAAGGCATTGAAAGTTTCAGAGGGATTAGGCATCCTTTGGATAGTCAGGGGCTCCACAGAAATGAGCTAAATGCTTCCATCAAACTCCAGCCCACTTCAAAATGTACATCCTCTCTTTGGAAACATGTAGTATGTTCTTTATTCCCCTACTTCTGCATCTCTTCAGAGTGGATGGAAATTTCAACATGCTCTTCAGAGTATGGAAATTTCAACATGCTCTTCAGAGTATGGAAATTTCAACATGCTCTCGCCTGGGCCTTCGTTGGTTCTCCAACCATGCAACCAATTTGCTCTCCGGCAAGTAATTGGTTTTCAGAAATGATCTTTGTCACGCACACTAACACAGTGACAGAGAGAAACCTAACCACTTAGGTCTGCCATGCTAACTTCCTAGCTGACTTAGCTAGAATGATGGGCCCAGGAAAGAACCAGGCCTTGTCCCCTGACTTCAAGTATTTTCTTCAAGATTAGCTGATAGAAACCTCGTCTCTATCTTGCAGCATTACAAGTGTTCTATCTAAAGACCCAAAGTGGTTTCACCCGCTCTCTCCTGTCTTTACATTGGCTTTGGGCTGGCCTGGTTGCTTTCCTTTTGCAACTATCTGATGCCACCAGTCTAAAAGAGGGAAAGACTTAGTAAGTCCATGGTCAACCGGCAACCTGCCGTGAGACAGGATGTCATGACTGGACTATGTGGGAGAAGAAGCCAGTGACCTGAGGGTGACCAGGAAGCAGCAGAGAAAAGAGAGATTAGCAAGAGAGGAGAGAAGGGAGTGGAAAGGGGAACAAACCACAGTGATCTTGCCAAAATCTGATCCGTTTACATCTTCCCCTAATATAAGAATCTTAATGGGCACCCTGTTGTTCCCTAGCCTTCAGCACGTCAGACTTTCTCTGTCGCCTTCGATGTCTTGCTTGCTCCTTGCGTGTTGCTGTTATAGCTGACTTTTTCATCCATAGCAGCCCCTTCTCTGAGCTAAATTATTTCTGCCTAAACTAGGAATAGCGTAATCTGCATCCCTGCCGCAAGTTCACACTGACATATCCACCCTTTTCCTCTGTAAGGCTATCATGTTGCCATTGGCATCTATCCTGGTGATCCTCTCATGAATGTGCCTGACATATTCTGCCACAGGCTCCGTGGAAACAAGGCCGGCGTGTTTCCTTTACAGCCCATCATATTCCCTGCGTCTCACAGAGTGCTCACCATCTTTCTGCTGAATAAATGAACGGCCTCCCTATGCTCTAACTCTAAGCGTTGCCTTTCCAGGAAGCTGTCCCGATTTCATGAAAACTCAACTATCTTCTCCATTATTGAAGCTGGTCCTTGGGAGAATTTACTGTGGATGAGCAGAGTCAACATCTCACCCAGCCATCTGAAGCAGACCCATCCGTGTGCATGAGGGCTGCCATATTACTGCTCAGTGCACGAACAAACAAAAACTCCAAGGCAGCAATGCTTTCCAATCATGAGCTATTAATAATTTAGCCAAATTAATTCAAAACACTTCACTCAACAGTGAAACAGAGCCGAGGAGAAAATGATGTGTGTGCCTGCCTTCCAGGGCTGAATTAAACACTGCAGACGGGTAAAAGAGCACAAGTTATTACTTAGAATTCAATCTCTTTTTTTAAAGAAGAAGAAGAGGAAGAGGAGGAAGAGGAAGAAGAAGAAGGAGGAGGAGGAAGAGAAGAAGAAGAAGGAAGAAGAAGGAGGAGGAGGAGGAAGAGGAAGAAGAAGAAGAAGAAGAAGAAGAAGAAGAAGAAGAAGAAGAAGAAGAAGAAGAAGAAGAAGAAGAAGAAGAAGAAGAGGAGGAGGAGGAGGAGGAGGAGGAGGAGGAGGAGGAGGAGGAGGAGGAGGAGAAGAATCTTTCTAAAGGTATTAAGAATATCCAAGACACAAATAAGAATCTTTGCTTTACACAGGTGAATGACTCTCCATAGTAAGACACATTTGTTAGGTCTCGAAAAAGAAACAAAAATTTGAAGGAATTTCTTCTTTATTTTTCCTTCAGCATGAAGCAGCAATCAAGTCAAAGCAAATCTTTCAGTAATTATTATTATTAGGAGCCGGGAGGAAGGCAGGAGATCTGTAGTGCGTAGAATCAGCCCCTACAAAAGTGTAGGGAAGGAAGAGACATTTCAAAAACAAGTGGACCAACAGCAGAACAGAACTTCCCAGGAGAAATTCCAGTTTTGCACAGGGAAGCCAGCTGAATCTGACCCTTCCATGGATAAGGAAAGTAAGAAAGATGGCGGAAAATACGCCATAGCTACTACTCAGAGGGTTGAAGAGAAGTCTTCATGGAGCTCTCATGTCCATGAGAAATAATCGATACGGTAACAGTCTCCAAACATTAGAGCCCCACATTGTCCTGAGGACCTTTGAAAATGTAAGTAAGAGGACCCACCCCAGAGTTTTGAGCCAGTCCGTGGTGGTGGGCCCAAGGATTCACACAGCCACTATGTTCGCAGGAGTTGCTGCTGATCCCAGAACCACCTTTAAAAGCCACATGCAAGCATGAGGACCTGAGTTTGAATCTAAAAAATAAATATGAGTATGGGCACAAGTGTCAGCCCCGCATTACAGGGTGAGATACACACATCCCAGGAACCTCGGGTTCAGTAACAGACCCTGTATCAGGAGAATAAGGCAGAGAATAGTGAGAAATATACCCCGTGTCATCAACCACCTGGCCTCCGCATGCAAGCACAGGTACACACCCACACACACACACACACACAAGAAGAACAATACTCATCAAGTGCCAGCCACTTGTGCTAAAAGTTTTATATAAGTCACTAAATTGTCCTTTATAGCAATGAGGTGAAGAAGATACAAGCATCCTCATCCATCCCACAGCAAGGGAACAAAGGCTAAGATGGCGGGCAGCTGGCCAGCCCAAGAATGGAAAATTCTGATTAATTCTAAGAGTCAGTGATCTCACTACTCAGCTAGAGTCTTCCCAGCATTTGGATCCAGTTTTAAGATCCCACCTTCAAACTTGGGCACTGCCAGCCCGAAACAAGTGACCGTCAACACACGCATACACCAATTACGAATCACCAAACTAGTTTCCCAAAGTTTGCGGTAGTCACCAGCCCCAAAACACACCTCCACGTGGTTAGGATTGGACACGATATGAGAACAGGGTCTAAGAGCAAGAGTCAAAGAAGCTGCAGAGTTCAGATGGATGGGTGTGCCAAGCCTATCTCTATGTAAGACGCCAATAGTCCAAGAAAGTGGATGGCTCGGGCAATTACATTTTAAGAATTGATCAGAGCAGTTTTATCAGGAGTGAGGAACATCCAAGATGACCCAGAAACCAACAAGGGCCTCAGCAGAGGTAGTGACAATAATCACAGAAGGGAATCAGAATGAATTCTGTGAGGTCAGGACATGAAGATTCTGTCACTGTGGTCCACGCAGGAGCCAAGGGCACAGCAGTACGGAGCTTAGAGAAACGGTAATGCTGACATAAATGGACTCTTCCCACAGTACCCACTACTGGCCCCCAAAGAAGCCTGCATCCCTCCAGAAAGAGGGTAGTTAGGAAGACAGCTTTAGAGTTTGGAGCAGACTCTGCCTGGGTGACAAAGGTTGCAAAACTATGTTTCAATTCTTCACCTGCTTAATAGAACTCACCTCAAGGAGTTCTAAGAATTGAATGAGGTAATGTATGCAAACCACTTGGGACCTGGGACATCTTCCCGGCTCAGGACACGCTCAGGATACGCCCTCTCTTTCAGTCTTATCACCACTGTAGCTTGGTTGTTATCACCATTAATATCACCCTCAAGAGAAGAGCAATTATGTCGAAGGGAAAAATGCAATAGCCCAGATAATCTTCAGTTAAGAGCTCACGCGATTTCTCCCCGGTACTCCAAAGCTCGACAGTTGGGGGTCATGCGGTTTCTAATGACACAGGTGCTCCGGATAGAATTAGAAGAGAAAAGTAAACTAACCTAATAAAGCAGCATTTGGTGCCCTACTTTTCTCCTCCACCGTTTACACGTTCCCTTAATTAAACTTTTTAGTAAACGTGGCTCCACAGCCGTGCTGGGCTCACTTGGATGCGGTAGAGGATGATTCACGGCATCCATAGAAACTTCTCCGCTCCAAGTGCCAAATTCCTCGCTGTAGGCGCAATCTCAGAATTCAGTTATTATTCCACTCCCGCTTTAATTAATTCCATTGCCAGCTACCTGTTGGTGACGAAGTTCTGTTGACAGTGTCGAACCAAGTTCTAGGGCAAACGGTCTTCGTGACGGGTTTCATCTTGAATGACCTGCCACTTCTGATTAAACTTCATAAGGATTTATAGCCACCTCTGCCCACCCCCATCCCCACAGACACGCCTATAACCTTTAAAGGGAGTCTGATAAAAAGCAAAGGTTGTTGTTTCCAAAAGTCCTCATTCTAATAACGCCAGACTGTTGGCCCTGAACACTCAGCGGTCTCTTGTCCTTCCACCCACTTTCAACCACACACATTTCCTACAGAAACTCCCAGCAAGGATAAAAATTCGCATTAATAAGTTTGATTTCACCAGAGAAGGGAGGGGGTTTATGTTGCCTCCCTGGAGAAAGAGGCTTCTGTCTTCGCTGATGACCCAAACGTGTCTGCTAAAGAGCGTGTATGTGTGTGGTGTCCCGTGCCCCCACTGAGGTGCCACAGCAACTGATTAGCTGTGGCTCCTGGCTTGACAGGTGCAATAAATATTAATTAGCGTGCCTGGCTACAGAGGGAAGAACGATACACTGCTTCTCTGAAGCGTTAAATTGTGGTGTTGGTATCAACGCGCCTCATCATCTCCACCATGGTGGGAAACCATAGTGAGGTGCACACGTCTCTCTCTAGGCAAAGGAATAAAGGTTTGTCTATTGTGGGGGAATAGTAGGCACAGGAAGAGGGGGCTAAGAAGGAGAGGAGTCAGGCACTTGGCACTGCAGGTGTAATTACTATTGTCTTTGTTTGTTTGTTTTAGATCAGCATTTCAGATCCGAAGAACCAATCTATGAACCCTTTGCTGTTGTGAGGGGCTGAAGCTAAACCGTCTTCCCACTGTCAAGACATTTGATTACATTGGGAGGGGATTTAAAAACTCCATGTCTGTACTACAACAACCCCCAGGAATGTGCTTAAACATCAGAGGAGCTGGGTTTAATTCGATTATGGGTCAGCTGGCGGGTTTATGGAGTTGAAGTGTTGGGATTTTCGCCGATGTTTATGGATAAGTAACTCTAACAGCCTAGGACTAGGAGACAGTTGCGTTTAGAAACTGGAGATAAACTGCCCTTAAAATGTAGCTCTGATCAGAAACAAACAAAGAAAACACACAAGGAAGCTGTGATACGCAAATTAGCATTAGCGCTGATTCTAGGCTTACAGCAAAAACACATTTTGGAAATGGGTATGTTTAGCTGTTTACACCTGAAGTTATAACAAAACAACAGCATTTCACCAAGAAAAGAGGCTCTAATTAAATACTGATATTTTCCAAATCCTTAATTATAATGGCTTACAGTTCTGCCTGAGGGCTTCTCTGGGAGCTAATCTGCTGGATATTATCATTTACGCTTTTTCATTTGTTGAAGATCTTGCTCCCTTGTGAATTGCCCCTTTTTTTTTCTTTTAGTTTGTTGTAAATGCATTTGGCATCCTCTTTCTGGGAACGCTTCCTACCCCCTGCTTAGGAAAGACTGGCAAGAAACAGGGCAAACAAAGTTTCATTCTGGGTGGATTTCTTTCTCCTCCCAAACGGTGTAAATATGTTGGTATCTGTTTCTCCAGTGCAGCTGCAAAGAAATGAGTTTTGGCAATGTGAGTAGGCACACTTTCTTTATTCTTTCCCGGAGCCCTGGGAGCTAACAACGGATCCCAGAGCAAGTGTTTCTGGCTCCAGTGAGCACGAGGCAACAGCACCCAGTGGGCACAGAAGTAGAAGCTAATGATGAGTTCGCCAGAATCAGATGGCTCCCGGGGACCAGGCTTGACCGTTTTTTTTTTTGCAAAGCACGTCAGGCGATCTTCTAGAACATGCACAGCTCCACTCAGGGGACCCTGCAGTTCACCTGGTCCTTCCTCCCCTAAAATACGTCCACCTGCTTGCTCAGAGAAGCCAAGTCCATCTGCCCCCAGGTGCTTGGAAAATTTGTCTACTGCCTGGAACAACCCGAGTCTCCTGACCACTTGTCTTGCAATAGAAAGGCCAGCTGTCGGCAGCTGGTGGCGAGAAGGGGCTGATGGGAACAGGAGCTCAAGAAGTTTCTCCTTGGTAGGGTGGACTGGGGACAAAAGACTTGACCTAAAGGATAAAAGGCAGGTGGCATCATCATCATCATCATTATTATTATTACTATTATTATTATTATTATTATTATTAATACCACCAGCCCCAAGTCAAACTGAGCACCACTCTAATCACTTGGACTAGAAGAAAACATTTCACAGCAGTTAAGTTTTATCCTCAACATGCCAGACCTAACCTAGCTTGCTTTCTTGTTGCTGTGAGAAAACACTAACCAAAAGTCACTTGGGAAGGGATTGTTGCTTGGCTTACAGTTCCACATCACCGTCACTGGGTGTTGGGAGAGGCTGCTCATTCGGTCCCAGCCATTTAGACCCAAAATAACCACTCAGAAGCTCTATTATTTGCAATACTGTTTGGCCAATAACCTAAGCATATTGCTTGCTGGATAGCTAGTTCTTCTATCCTAAACTAACCCATCCGCATTAATCTGTGCATCACCACAAGGTTGTGGCCTTACCGGCAGGCTACACCAGAAGCATCTTTCAGGGGGCAGCTACATAGCTTCTCACTGACTCCGCCTTCTTTCTCCCAGCATTCAGTTTAGTTTCTCCACCTAGCTCTATTCTGCTAAACCACTAGCCAAAATGGCTTTATTCATTAACCAATAAAAGCAACACATATACATAAGGGCTTTCCACACCAATTGGGGAAAATTGGGGCAAGAATTCAAGTAAGAACAGAAGCAAAAAAAACATAGAGTAGTGGGTCTCACTGCTTTGTTTCTTACCGCTTGCTCAGCGTTCTTTCTTATACAACTCAGGGCCACATGAGGTGGTACAGTGGCCTGGGCCCTCCCACATCAACCATTCATCAACACCTAAAACTGCACAGCTTAAAAAACATTTATAAGTAAGGTCAGATTTAAAGTTAAGGTGCTGATAGAATTTTAGGGTTTTTTTTAATTTTCTAATATCTTATATTTATCCTTTGACATGGTATAGCTTGACCCTACACCCATCCAGCTCTCTCCCCACTCTCTTCTTAGACACTCCACCACAGGCTCCCCCTCTACCTTCATGTTCTCCCCTTTTTGTTTGGTTGTGTTGTTTTGTTTGGTTTTGTTTATTTTTAGTCCATGGAGTGTCATTAGTGCGCATGCTGGAATGTTGACTGATTGTGGCTTGATCTCAGGTGGATCTCACGCATGAGTACAATGGCTTTGTCATGTCCAGAAGATGGCATCCCCCAGTTCCCCCATCCCCCCCTCCTCAGGCTCTCACACACAGACAGTAACATCCAGATGATCCTGGCCGCACCCCTTGCGGACCTGTCAGAGTGCACCAAGCCATGTGCCAGGCCTGTGTACAGGGTAGGCAGTACCCTCTCTCTTTTTTTTTTTATTGATTTTATTGAGCTCTACATTTTTCTCTGCTCCCCTCCCTGCCTCTCCCCTCCCCGTCAACCCTCTCCCATGGTCCCCATGCTCATCATAATTTACTCAGGAGATCTTGTATTTCACTATTTTACTACTTCCCATGTAGATTAAACCCATGTAATGTGTCTCTTATGGTCCTCATGGTTGTCTAGCTAAGTATTGAGTATTGAATTTCACATGCAGTGACCAAAGGAAATTTAGGTTAATGCCCTGAAAACTTTTAGTCAATATTGAGGCCTCTGGGATTGTGATTTGTAGGCTCGTTTTCTTCATATGTTTAAAAACCACTCATGAGCAAGTACATGTGATAATTGTCTCTCTGGGTCTGGGTTATCTCACTCAATATGATGTTTCTAGCTCCATCCATATGTTCTACTATGTTCATAACAGCATTGTTTGTCATAGCCGGAACCTGGAAACAACCTAAATGCCCCTCAACTGAAGAATGGATAAGAAAAATGTGGACATTTACACAATGGAGTACTACACAGCAGAGAAAAATAATGACACCTTGAAATTTGCAGTACCCCGTCTCTTTAAAAGGTGAAACTCGCCTACTTCACCCACTTCTTCCTCTTCCCCTGTCTCTCTCTGCACCTCTCTATCTCTGTCTCTCTCCCTTTCCTTTCCCCACCCCCCATTTATTGAAATAAAGACCTCAATAAAACTCCCCACTTAAGCTTTGTCTGCCCGGCATAACCGTCTCTCATCCATCACCGCAGAATCCTTAAAATATACCTTCCAGGATGTTCTCTGAGCCCTGGTAGAGTTGATCTAGATGTCCCATTGAAGGCTGAACACTCAGCAGCCACTTAACTTCAGCACTCTGACCACTTGTGATTTTTTTATGGCCATCCCAAATTGACTCTGAAGTCACGTGTACCAAGGACAACCGTGAGTCCTGATCATCCTGACTCCACCTCCAGAGTGCTGGAATTGCAGGCTTAAAACACCACACTTGTTTCATGTGGTGCAAGGGAAAAGGAAAACAAAGCAAGTCCTTCTGCATGCTAGGTAGACGCTCTACAAAATGAGCCACCTCCCTGCCCCCTTAATGCGATCTGGAATGGGATAAATTTGGGTTTAAACGTGGATTCAGCAGGAGGCGAGTGGTCTTGGGGACATCACTTGGGCTCTACAGTACCCATGTCCTCACCAGAAATCTGAGTTCAGCTTTACTTCCCTACAAGACCCTCCATGAGGAGGATCAAATGAGATTGTATTTGTAATGTGAAAAGAGCTCTGGGTGCTAATAAATAGATGTCATACATAGTAGTTACCGGGTAATAGTAATTACTATAATTATGCCATTAAATTAAATTCCGGAATCTTTCCTATGACCCATAAGGCCCTGCATCCACGGATGCCTCCCCAGAGTTCGCCACAGCCTGTGTTAAACAGAATTATGCCCGTCAGGAAGATTCCACGCCCAGCTCCACGAGACTAGGAACTTCAGGAGCTCTCACACCTGTGACTGTATTACAGCAAACATGGTTAAGGGGCTAACCAACTGGCTTGAAATAAATAAATAAATAAAAACATGATCCTGGATTATCTGTATGGGCCCAATTCATCACATGAGCCCTTAAAAGTACAGGAAAGTAGTCAGCCAGGAGACTCGGAACCTGAGTGGGATTTAGCATGCCCTTGCTGGTGTTAAGCATGAAGGAACTACATGGGAAGGGTGAAAAAATAAATGGACCAGACAGTGGGGACCAGGGAAGATCCAGCCCCAGATAGAACCTTTGGTCTGATGGCATTTTAACTTTGACTTTGGAGCCACTAAGTAGAAAATGTGCCTTCCCCACCCAGACTTCTGACTCACACACACTGTGTAAAAATAACTGAATACTGTTTTAAGCAATTTTTACAGTATTGATAGAGTAACCATCCATCTACCTGTTCATTATGAACCCATACTTTTGAATCTGCCATGGGTTTTACTGTGTTCCACTGGCCGTGCCAGGGATCGAACCAAGGACCTTATGCATGCTAGGCAGGTGTTCCACCACTGAGCTATGCCTGACCCCAAGGCCCCATTCTTTCTCCCTTAGTCTTTGTGCCTATGACTCCCACTGCTTGCATCTTCTTCCCCATCTCTTCATCCCTTGGCTGACAACTCAGTTTCACTGTGGACGGTACTGCTTGCTTGTCTTGTCTAAACCCCTCTCCATGATTCTCTGTCCAGCCCCTATCGGCCTCTGGACGAGCTTTGTCACAGTGTACAATCATCTTACTTCCTTACTCTGCTCTGTGTGGCTATCAATACAATACGAGTTGTGGCTTAGTGAATGGCACTGAAGGGTCCCGAAGCAATGATTCACCTCATTCAGTCCTACAAGTCTCTCTGAGGAAGCCACTGTTATTACCCCCAGTGATAACTAATGAAGTACCACAACCCTACTTCCCACAATCCCAGAGGCTAAAAGCCCAAACCTCAAGGTTCATCAGGGGCTTGCCAAGGGGCTCCTCCTTTCTTGGCTCCTCACACTCTTGAGGAAACTGTCAAGAGAGCTGGCCCTTCCTTGGCTCTTGGTTCCTAGTGGTCTGCTCTCTATGCCTTACGTTACGCGTATATCTCTCTCATCTCGTCCTCCTTCATCAAGGAGCCTGCTTCATCGTATGTCTGCCTCATTTCTTCTTAAGAAGACACCAATCATACCGAACCTTGCTGTCACTTAACTTGTCAATCCTGTGGAAACTCTACTTCCCCAAAAGGCTACCTTCTCAGATACTGAAAATGAGAGCCACAAACAATAGAACTTAAGCGGGGGGGGGGGGGGGGGGGGGGACAATTCAGCCTCCATCCGTCTCCCAACTACAATATGTAATTTGGATGTTTATCAGAACGAGGTGTGTCCTGTTGATCCCAGTCCCCTCTGGTGACATGTGGCTTCTCGTTACCGAGGTAGACCACGGCGGCTAAGGTCAGAAATGGCTGCTGCTGCCGCAACAGGAGGGAGCAATTAGAGCAAAGCCTTGTTTGTGAACCGCGAGCTCTGTGTGCTCATTACTTTCTCCCTCACCTCCTCCTTCACCCGCGCTCCCCTGGTCAGGCTCTCAGGTGGTCATTAAGGGGCAGGCACATGACAGCTTGTGGAACTTGGCGAGTGTGATCCCTTTCACGAGCGTTTGATTTTGCAAATGACATTTTCGCAAAAGCATCTGCAGAAATCCAGCTCACTCAGTGGTTCGAACTGGCAACAAAAATAGAAACACGGATAGCAACCACCAAAACCGACGGAGCCAGATTATTAAAACACTAAAATACCCCCTCCTGGCTCCGCAGCCAGTCACGACTCATACATCTTTCCCTGGACTAGCGAGAGACCGTAGCCCAGCTTGAAGTGTGGCTCCGAGGTCACCAAACATGGGGAATTCTCTCATGGTTTCACAGCTACCGTGGGGGTAGTTTGTGCAGAACCTGCATCTCTGCAGAACGAAAACAAAACCCTGTGTATAAAATTAGCCAGTCACAATTTTCCAATAATAGAAAACGTAAGATGAATCTTATGTAAAGTACTTTAGGGTTTCGACTTTGTACTGGGACAGGAACAAAGGACCTCTGGCTTCTCGATGCATAATTGTTGTTCCCACTCTTGTTGGTTTGTGCCCTCGGCCCTCAGCACTGGCAGAAAAGCAGTGAGAATTAAATATCCTACTATCTGAACCATGCTGTATTTCAAGGAGTCCCGTCATCCCTGTTCACGTGTTCCGGGTTCTGAAGCAACTAAAACACAAGATATTTCAATTTAATCCAGGTGGGGAACTGGCAAAGGGCTCTGCTTCCGGCAGAGCAAAGGTAAACTTAACCCTTCATTGCCTGGTACTCGGGAGAGGTGTGGGAATGATGGACTCCAGGGGTAGGATCCTGTTGGTCAGGCTACCGTGAGGGCACCTTGAGGACATTGCCCCAGTTCCTAGAAAGAACACAAGTATGTCATCATGGACCAGGGAAAGACAACATTGTGCACAGATACACCATGAACCCACCTTTAACAGTCTATAGACACATTTACCTGGAAGGACTTGGCAAGGTATTTTCCTGGGAGTAAGAAAGGAATTATTTCCCATGTTCCTTCAGGAGCCTCTCCAGGATGTGTCAAGTCTCTGACATAGCTGTAGCTAGACCTTAGCTGGCCTTCTGAGGAGTGTCTCATTGAGTCACCATGTCCCTATCCCCAAATAGTTCATCCCTATTCCCTTCCTTTCCAGCACAGGGTACTACCACTTTGATGAAGAAGCAAGTTTTCTGCTCAATAGATAATGCTTGTTAGAACTCAGCTTAGGGTGTCCCTTAGGTGATTTCTGATGCCGTTCTGTAATGCTGCCGCCCCAGATTAGAGTGGAGTGATGGTTAATTCATGGAGTGAGGAAAGAACAATTGGAAAATCTACCGGCGCTTCCTGTTTAGCTTAGGCGAAACAACCCAGCAGCCATGAGAACAGCCCGTATTCACACATTGGTCGCAACGATGTAGTGGCATTTCAATCGTATTTTAATAAATAAAGCTTGCCTGAAGATCTGAAAGTAAAACAGCCCCGCTGGTCAACCCTAAAGACCAGGTCATTAATGGTAACATGCCCCTGTAACCCCAGTAGCCGCACAGGTTTGTCACAGAAAGAGGGCGGTGCGTGCCTTTAATCCCAGCCCTAGAGAGGAAAATAAAACGGAAGGAAACATAGTCTCATCTTGAGATCCTGGAGGCAGGATCGCCATTTCGGACTCAGGTAGAGGTAAGAGCCAGTGGCTGGCTGCTTTGCTTTTCGGGTCTTCAGGTTGAGCCCCAATTTGTCTCTCCGAGTTTTTGCCAATCATGTTTTACAACAAAGTTCACATTCAAATGAAATCTGAATTTCCACTTTTCCTTTTAAAGATTTGATGACGCGAGAAAAGTCTAGACCAGTGGTCAGCCAACTCACCACACCACACAGTTCCCGCCCACTTGGCCCCAGCTCTGCTACCTAGCTTGCTCCCACGAGCTTCTGACCCTGGGTTTGGTCTGCCTATTGTCAAGGCCAATTTCCTTCTGTAAAGAAAGGCCTCCATATTGACTAAAAGTTTTCGGGACATTAACCTAAATTTCCTTTGGTCACTGCATGTGAAATTCAATACTCAGACTATCCCAAAGCACCTCCAATTGCAATTCAAGTCAGACACATTTACTTAAACAAGCAATTAGCCTTGGCAATGGGAGGCAGAAAAGAAATGAAGTTCATGAACACGCCTGCTCTTCTCTAGATGATGCCATTAGTCAGTGTCCAACTGTCAATACGCAGCAAATATTGTACCAATCCCGGGACCGGGGAGATTGGAGACAGGAATGACTAATGTTTCGGAGAGCTCAAAGGCAAGGAAAGCAGGGCTGACTGTGAAATGGTAAATGAATTCACTAAATGTCGACCGGGTACACAATGTTCCACGAGGCAGGCCACAGTCGATAAGCGGTACAGGTACAACTTAGATGTTTCATAAGGAAGAAAAACAAATCCGTGGAATGCTGTGGTTTAAACATCTCCCCTAGAAAGACATGCACTGGAGACTTACTCTCCAAATCCCTATGTCAAATTCATTTTGGTGATATTTCGGAGTGCCTTTGGAGGAAAATCAGGAGAGGATGACATCATGAAAGTGTGGCCCCTGTGATTTCTGGCACAAGAAGAACTAGAGAGACCTGAGCGAGAGTATGTATGTCTTCCTGTACCCTCTCTCGCTGATCGCACGATGCCCTCCGCCATGTGACCCAGCAACAGAGTTCTCACGAGATGTGGTCCCCCAACCTTGAACTGCCCCCTAGTAGCACTTTAAGAGACATGCTCATTATCTTTGTTACAGTAACCCAGCACATACTAGGATGGTGTGCTACTCAACATTTCTTGAAAGAAGGTACCTAGGTTGCCAAATGCATGCCTATACATTCTGAAAACAATCCAGATTGCAATTCATTGCTTTTACCTCCCTGCGTGACAACAGACACTACCATGGGTCTATGCACTTGGATTCAGGTTTACAAAGAAGGGAAAGACAGCTAAACTGAAAGACCCTACAAATCTTACCCCTGTCTACAGAGAAGGAGAAAGAAAGAGTGTTAGGAATTTCAAATTTTGCCCAACATTCTCTCATCTTCCACCTTCCTGGTAGTTACCTAACCTGGAAGGGCAATGCCCTCTCCACTTCCAAGATCCAGCACATGGTCCTTCCTTGGGAAGTCACAAGCCATGAGCCAGGCCAGAAGTCACTGACGCTTGTTGCTTCTTGTCAGTCTAGACAAAAACCTTACACTACAAAAGCAAGATTCAAGAAATAAACTTTTCACCAGCTTTAACATTTATAAACCAAGCCTTCCCTTTCTGTCTGAAGCACGTATTATTGACTGAAATAGATGCTCTTGGTATGAGCCTTCCCGGAATAATCAGCAAACTGAAAAACAAGAACATTCAGTTCAATTACCTTGTCAGCGGTTGGGAAGGGGTGAGAGTTAATGTGCATTCACATCCCTCGAACTGGTGAGTAAATATGTATTAAATGCCCCTGTGGGCCAGGCTATGTGCTAAATACTGAGGCTGTTCAAGGGTAACCCCTCCCTTAGAAGGGCTCAGCCCAAGGAGAGAGTTAGACTGAATACACGGTACAATATCAGGATTACACAGCAGCATGGGTTTGTTTTAGAGAGAAGCGTGGTAGGTGCGTTGATTAGCTATTGCTGCGTAACAAACCATCCCAAATTAAGATTCGGAGCATCATCAGCATAATCACTCTATGTAGTATTTGAATGAGAAATGTCCCTCACAGGCTCACGTAGTTGAACACTCGGTCCCTGGTGGTGGTACAGTCTGAGAAGGTTGCAGACTCTATCGTGGGTGGAGCTTTCACAGAAGAAACGAATCACTGGAGGAAGACTGAGGTTTTACAGGCCCTCCTCTCTCTCCTTCCTGTGTGCAGACAAAATGCAATCTCTGTGCTTCCCGCCTGGCACACCAGCCTCATACCCCTGCTGCTGTGACTTCCTCACTGTGATGGACTGAATCCCCTGTTGAGCCATACAGTAAAGTGAGGCCTTTCTCCACTAAGCCGCTTTTGGTCGTGGTGTTTTATCACAGCAGCCAAAGAGTAACTAATACACTCAAACAATAGGAATGGAGTGAAGGATATATTTCACTATCTTGACGGGAGAAATAAAATTTTACAAAGTACGCGCAGGAAAAGGGCGGTTGGGGTATAGGAGAAAGGGGAGGGGCGGGGGCGGGGCTTAGATGCAACTCCTTAAAAGGGCATTTGTCCTGGATTTGATCTTCAGCGCTAGGGGAAAAGGGGAAATAAACAAGGCTAGAAATAATGTTTCTCCACTGTAAACAATAGATTGCAACAAAAGGGGACCAGGGAGCCAAGAGACCAGATAGGAACTAGCACAGTTGTACAAGTAAGGAAAATTGTGAGGACTTGTGTTTAGATCAAATCGCAGTAACAGCGCCAAGTTAAGAAGCAAGAGGCATTGTGGGAGCAGAATCTGTAAGAATGGCCGATGAGCTCATGGGAAAGAAAGAGAAGCATTTCCTGTGACCTGGCAAGCACGTGCTGAGCATCTGAGTTGATACCGTGCTAGGACCAAGGTCAGAAGAGAAAGGACATTTGGAGGCAGAGAAAAAGAATGTGTTCTGGTTTTGACAAGTTGGCTTAGAGGGATCAGCAATAGTAGGAAGGGCCAACCGTCTGTTATAAAGAAGAAAATTCTCAGCCTCACTAATACTGCTGAGGGTAGTTGTGGAAAATTTGAAAAGGTCATGAATATGGAGTGTGAGCGGCTGGAGGCTCAGCTCTTCCCCTTGTTAACTGTGTGGGAATAGGATAGGAAAGGAAAGAAAATACTGCCTGCCACACAGGGAGTTACTGAGGGCTTCAAATTCTCTGCTTTGCTCTTGCTTTAATGCCTCTCCATCCATCAACTCACATCCCCCTTGTTCGTTTTTTAAAAAAAAAAAAAAAAAAAAAAAAAAACAGCTGTACCTACAACATTCTCGGGAGTAAGAGAAACATCTGTGCACAAAGACACCTGCATTTCATCTACAGGTTTTTAAAACCGTTTGGGAACTTATATGTGTGCGTAAATCAACAAGACCTGCTCAGACAAGCTGCTGCACTACGTCTCCTTTAAACCTTAAGTTACTATCATTTAAAAATAACCCTATTTTGCATTTATATTAAGACTTATTTTTGTATTATCATTACATCAGAAGGAAAAAAACTTTAGTCGAATAACTTTTAGATATGATTTCAAAAAGGTGAACATGACTTGATTGGATTCAGATGGCAAAAAGTTTTCCAATGGAATGCATATATATATATATATATATATATATATATATATATATATGATTTTATATGGAAAGTGTGAGAAGCGGAGGGAGGACGCATGAGACATTGACTCCATAGACCCACTTGGAGAATACATCTATGTCGGAAAGGTGGTTGGTTTAACTGCGGAGCAAAGAGAGTGCAGAACAAATGATCAGGCTTTGGAGGAGCCAAGTCAAGTCAGGCCAGTCCTATACCTGAATGGAACTAAAACACAATGTGGTTCAAGGGGACAGGAAGATGGGAATTGGATGAGAGAGGAAAAAAAGCCACAAAAGAACTGACCAGGGAGATGGTCCGTGACATGTAATGTGACTGGCACACATTTATGACTGGAATGAAGAGCCGAGTGAAGGCAGAATTCTGAGACCCCGGGAGCCACCTGACCTGACGCTTGGGAATCACTCTCAGTATCCTTAGCCTTTGTGGCTTTCCCTTGACATCCCTGACTTTTCCAACTTCCTCCCTCTACTTAAGCCCAACCTTCCTGGCTGATTTTCCCCCAGGTCTACCACACTTCAGAACCAGAGGTAGGCATCAGGCACACTGTGGGAGGAAGAGAAGGACTTTGCTCCTCAAGGCTGGCTGTGCATTGCTGTCACCTGGGAAGGGAAGTTTTGTCAGACTCATTGTTTGTTTTTAATATATCTGTCCTCCTCCTCCAACAGGGAGAGGACAGATTTATTAAATTCCTCGGCATCAGAGTCCAAGTCTAATGCATGTCTGTGGAGACGACAGAGAGGAAAATCGACATTTGTTTGGAGGATGGTTTTAATGAGTCCAGTAATGATTGACACCTCCCTACAGAAGCAGGATGCACAGGCCACGGAAAGGTCACGCGTTTCTCCTCCAGGTGGCAGCTTAATGACTTTTTGAAAGCTGCCACTTCCGAGAGGCCACACGTATTATGGGCAGACACCACACAAGAATAAGTTAGTGATTCTCTCTCTGTCTTTCCACACCTACTCAGAGGTACGCTTGGGCTGTGGCTTGGTAACACTTGCCGTGGGCCATGTTCCAGAAAAGGGTCTCCAGGCTGCTGCTTCTCCCACTTAAATGCACCGTCATGGGGATGGCCCTGTAAGTAGGGAAAATATCCTAATATTTGTAGGCAGGCAACTGCCGGTTGTTTGTGAGCATTGCTGGGCGTACACATCTGCAAAGACAGCCCCCCCCCCCAAGGAAGGAGAGCGATGCTGAGCAAAATGAGCACAAAGCAAATGTGTGAAAGATGGTGACTCAATCTCCTGCACAGTCAAAGCCCAAAAGGACTCTGTGGCCCAATCTCCCCACCTGTCTTAGTACTTTAAGCTGTCCAGCATGTTCCAAGGCCAAGATGAACCAAGACATCCTTACCAAGCAGGATATTCCAAGTGCTTAAAGGTTACTACCCCAAGATATGTCAAGGGACAGAAAATAGTTTAGGATACATGATTTGAACACCCTGGCTGCTAAGCCTGACATTTGCTGCACATAAGGGTGCACACTGGGGTGCACTCTTAAGGCCATTCACTGAACAATGATGGATGGATAGATAGATAGATAGATAGATAGATAGATAGATAGATAGATAGATAGATAGATAGATAGAGCCAGACAGAGATATATACAAATATATGTAAGTATGTGTGCACAGATATAAATGAAATATACATATATAAATGCACATATCTCTATGTTCATATTTATATAAAACCCATATTTTTATATATGAAGTGTATATATGAAATATATATACACAAAATATCATGCATTGAGTTTTAGGAGGTCTCACATGCAAGTTGAAACACTTTCACATGACTCTAAAACGAAGCGGATCTCTTCTGTCAGATTCCGGATCTCGTCTGTCAGATTCCGTCTATAAAATCCCTCTGTAATTTTTCAGCACAAAACTCTAAAGACCTCTAGCTGTCTTTCGGCCGCCTGCTCTAAAGTCCTTGCAAATGAGGTCTGTGCTCTTTGATCCGGCTGGAGTTCTGTGTTTAATACTTTCACCAAAGGACAAGGAAGACTCGTAAATGTGCCGAGACTCTTTTCTCTTCGAGGGCGGAGAAGAAAAGAATCTGCCCAAACTGAACAAAAGCTGAAGGTTTGCTTCGACCTAGACTCTCACACACGGTACCCGAGCCCGTGTCATGGTTATACAAGTGGATACCACAGGGACAGGGGGACACCATGACTACAAATGCTCTCTCAGAGCTGCTGGGCCCACAATGCACTGCTCCCAAAGTAGACCTTAGCATCTGTTACACATTTGTTGGCTCCTTAAACTGCTAAGCAAACACCCAGTTAGGGCTCATAGAGTGGGCAGGGTAGGGAGGAATAAGGATACTGTGATCTGACAAGACAGTGTTATCGCAATGTTCTCAAGCAAAAAGTACCTCCGTTCCCTAGAACTGCTTAAGATTCACAGTGTCTTAATCGCTTGTCTCTCGAAACATTAAGGTAGTGATATCATGAGGAATTTTTGTGTTGGGAATACCTTGTTATATGAAATATAAACAGAGACTGTTACAATGTGGCCTCTGTAACATGGGATCTTGAGAACTCGCGTGGGATAAGCGGAAGCAGAGACTGCGCCTTTGTTGGCGCCTTTCTCCAGCAGCTACATTGTTTCTCTTTGACTCCGCCTACTCTATTATCTCTGCTAGGATTTCCTGTTGGCGCCTTTCTCCAGCAGCTACATTGTGTCTCTTTGACTCCGCCTACTCTATTATCTCTGCTAGGATTTCCTGTTGGCATCTTTCTCCAGCAGCTACATTGTTTCTCTTTGACTCCGCCTACTCTATTATCTCTGCTAGGATTTCCTGCTTGTCTTTACTCTGTTAAGTCACTGGCCAAAACAACTTTATTCATTGACCAACAAAAGCAACACATACACGTCAGAGAGCAAAGAAGAATAATAGAAAAAGAAACACAAGAAAGATGTTCCTCATGCAGACCCTGGATACTGCAGAGGATGCTCTCTTTGTGGTCCTCACCCCTTTTCCCAATCTACGCTCACAAGTCTTGCCCTTTTCCTCATACTACTCCTTCCCCCAAATCTTCTCTTAAAATCCTGTCCCCTTGAAGCTTATATTCAAGTGGGAATAAAATTGACCATTAGCATAAACAAATACAAATTAAACACACAGGAAGGTGGTGGCATCTGCAGAGAACAAAATAAGGCCAGGGCATGAGAAGCACCAGGCTTTAGCAGAAAGCTTTCCTGTCCCCTGTTCCTTTTATCTTCCTCTGTACCTCTCACCTATTCAGATACGTGGATGCCCCTTGATCTGTCACTGGCATAAAGCAGGGCCCAGTCCTTTCTTCCCTCCCCTCCCACAAGTGTGTACAATGTCTCGATGATAAATAATTTAGCGGAGGCCTCATACCCATGATTTCTCAAAGGGAAATCTGAAGAGCGGCCCCAGAAAAAGTAAAGAATTTGGCTAGCTTCTAAATAAGAAGGGAGGAATCTTGCAGCCAGGTCTGCTGAAATCACAGATGTGTGTGCACACTATCACCATCACTGTTTGACACTCCGAAGAAAAGCTAAAGGTATGACTGCCAGTCCAAGCAGAGATGAGCAGTCCAGGGAAATTGCCAAGGGAACCATTCTTGAGGACCAAAGGTAAATATTTTGATACATATGATGGGTGCTCTAGCAATCACTGCCCAGATGTATATTGAGCGGGTATTACAAGCTTGTGCTAAGTCTTCATTTACTTTGCCTGCAAATAAGGTACATTAAAGTCAAATCAATATGCAGGGCAGGCTCAGGAATAAATATTTGAAGTTGAGGACATATATCATATTAATAAGTGTCTCTTGGGCCTATTAGCTTTAATATGAGCCTAGAAAAGAATTGCTAATCCTTGTGCAGGAAGAAGAATCAAAGGACATAAAAATCATAAATAAAGCACATTTAAAGCCAAGGGCAAGAGTAAACACTGTCATCATTACCTTGATGGTAAATTCAACAGGGCAAAGCAAGTGTTCATCCCAAGCCCTGCACTCCTTTTAAGGCCCCCTCTAGAAGGCAATGATGATGCAACGGATCAACACAAAACTTAATCATTTCCAATTCTCACTCTGTCACTTAGCAGTTTTGTGACCTTTATCTATACAATGAAGTTAACAGCTTTTACCCAGAGGGCTGGGAATTGCATAAGATCGCATACAAGAGCATGACAGAAATCAAGCGCCTGATTCTGTTAGCACGCTTGCAACAGCACTGAGCAGAAATTCGACTCAAAATGTTATTATTTGTTGGCTTGTATCACTCAGACATGCAGGCCAATGCTTTAGATATGTCTGGAAGCAAGCAAAGCCTGCAGGAGCAGGGCCCTCAGTCACCATCTTTTGACACTGCTCTGGTCTGTGTTAGCTTGATCCACAGACAGAGTAGTGCCTAGGTGAGATCTCAAAAGAACCTAGGAGCCAAGGAAACACAATGCTCTGATTTGCCAAGCTTTGGGTCATCAGCCTTATTCTGGAGTCAAAGATGAAGCCACCCTCAATGGACACCCACAAATGAAAGGACAGAGAAGTGATGTCCTGGAGGGTTCCCAGAAAGCTCAAATGGGGACAAAAAAGATGAATAGTAGAAAGATAGATAGATAGATAGATAGATAGATAGATAGATAGATAGAGGACAGACAGACAGATAGATGACATAGATGACAGACAGACTGATAAATGATAGATAGATAAATAGATAGAAGATAGAGAGATAGATATAGATGATAAATGATAGATAGATAGATAGATAGATAGATAGATAGATAGATAGATAGATATCCAGCAGCACAGGGTTTCCATTTGCATGGGTTACGTCTAGATCTGTTGCATTGGAGGTACTGACCCAATAGTAAATGGAATGCAGAACATAGTTCCTTGCTAACCATGTTTTCTAAATAATGGTTTTTTTTCCTGCAGGAAAATGTAATAATCACCTCGCTATTTTCTGTGGAGACAGAGAGCCCTCTCAAACTTGTGCTTCAGGAAAAAAAAAATCATTGCTATGAGAAAGGTATTTTTTGCTTGGCTCATGAGCTGGGAAGAGGATATTGGAATATTAATATTTAGTACATGTACCTAGTGATGACCCTGTATGCATAAATATGCCTTAGCATCTCTATTTATACCTACATCAAGAAAAATATTAAATTACGGTGTACCGCTGTGAGGAGATGAAATGAAACACCACACATATATTAAACTTAAAGAATAGAAATGAACCCGCAACACAAGAAAATTTGGAATCTCACGAACTCGGCTTCCTTAATGTGGTCTCCATGCCTTCCTGTCTGTTCCTATTGATGAGTCGTGAACTTGGTGACCCATAAAATTAATCGCTTTTTTACCTTCTGCTCTGCCTAAAACAAGTTCCACCTAGCTAAAGTCAAACATCCTCTTTCTTCTACTACCCCATTCTTCTCTTTCCTCCTAGAATTGGCCAAAATAAGGCTGTCTACACGAGCTGATTCTGTTTCTACTGCTGAAATACATCCATTAAAGAGTCTGCACAAACCTAGCATCTGTCTCTACCATTTAAATGCCACCTCTCTTAGTAAGCTCTTTCCTCTTTTAACAGGCCCTTTCTAGTCTTTACATTGTGCAAAATGCCTGTAGCATCCTTTCCTGAAACCTCTCCTTCCTTGAGTTCCATTTCCACAGCCTCAGTCTCCATGAGCTACCCAGCATCCTTGCTTCAGGTTCTTTCAAGGTCCAGCTCCTCCTCTGCCTACCCTTCAAATTTCCTTAAATCGGGCTGGCTCTTTTCCTCATTCTCCCTAACTTTTGTCTTCACTGTCCTCTGATATTTTGATGACCCTAAATATTTATCTTCATTCATTTTAGAAGCCAAAGTTTACTGGACTCCCCTACAGGTAAATGGTCCATATTAGAAAAAGAATTAGAAAGAGGAAAGAGCAGAACCTAAAAAATGCCTGGAAGGTGAAGAACTCACAGAAAGTTCTCGATTAGTGATGCCAACATACTCATGAATGTGAGTGACGGTTTTAAGACTTGGGAAAGCTTAAGGTATTTACCCAAAAATGGAGAGGAGACAGTGCATCAGAAATTTAAAATATAGAAATTGGAGAGGGAGGAGAGTATTAACTGTGGATAAAATTTCAACCCAAAATTCATGCAAAAGTTTGTTTTGATAGAATACAGTGGTATGGTGAGAAATTGACCCATCAAAACCCACCATTGTATGAGTTTGCCCCTTTATTTCTCATACTCTCAATTGATCTAGGATGTCCTGTATGTTGTGGCTATGTGTTTCTCTTATTAGTTCATGAATAAAGCTGTTTCAGCCATGTTTGGGAAGAATACACCTAGGCAGGAAATTGAAGCAAAGCTAGGAAGAGAGAGAAGGCAGAGCTGGGGAGATGCCATGTAGCCAAACAAGAAGATAGATACCAGCAGCATCCTAAAGAGAAAGATGCCAGAACAAAGGTAATACCACAGCCATGCAGCTATGCACAAAGCAGTGGAGATGGCTAATTTATGAGAGCTAGCCAGCAAGAGGCCTGAGCCACTGGCCAAACAAATGTGACTCTTATTAAGCCTCAGAGTGGTTATTTCATAAGTAGCTGTGGGAACCTGGTGAATGGAGAGAAACTGGTTCAGCGGGACCATGGGATGGAGCAACGTCTCCATCTACACTCAATCAGTCGTTAAGGGCAATGGCTAAATTTTCAGCTTCAGCCTCTAGAGGTCTTTCTGTTTCTCTCTCCTTGCCTCGACAAGCCCTAATCTCAAAAGAGCTGAGGGAGGCAGAGAGGTCTTTATCTCCTTACCCTCCCTCTGCTTGTTTAAACTCTAGCCACTTCTGAAGAGCTGCTTCAAATTCCAATTCTTCTTGGTTCTCCCCGGCGTCCTGGCTCCCCATTATTTATTCCCTTTATGAAACTTCTGTAGCATCCATACAGCTCTTAATTTCTCACAACTAGTGTAATTATTCTTCTGGTCATATGCATATCCCTGCTCCCTAAATCAGCCATAAGCCCACTAAGAACATTATTCTCCAATATCAGGAAGACTTAGCTCACACTGTGGCGCTCTTGTATTAGGACAAACTGTGATCATGTGATCATCAGTACATCCAATCAGTTGAAGTGGAGTCTGATAAGAAGAGGGTAGAGAGGAGAGGAACAGGAGCCAAATATGACATCAGAAGACACAGAAGAGAGATGAGTAAATACAGCTCTAAAAGGGACCGAGTTGCTTAATCAATATTTATTGGACAAATACTATGCATGAACACTGTCTAAGACATGAAGGGTACAACAGAGCGCAGTGTGGACTAGGCAGGCCCCAGCCTCGTGGAGTATAGACTTCTCAGATGCAGCAAGCAGGCCAGGGGGGCCGAGAGATAGGACTCTGAGCCTACAATGAGAGGATATTATATCCTCTCTTCTTACAGCTTCAGCGCATCTGGGGCACAATAGACATCCCCATTGCATCTTTGCAACAGCATAGAGAATAGGAATATGGAAAATAAAGGAAGAGAGGAGAATGAAAAGGGAGACCTAGAACAGACATCATTTAAGCTTAAATACCTTGTCTGTACCTTCTAATTTATCTTCAAATCATATAACTCACCATTTACTAACTACCCAGATATCATTGATGGCGTGATTAAAAACTACGAGCCCAAGACAACGTTCATTTTCCTTATTCTTCATCAGGTGCATGTTGTATCTAGGACACTCAAGACCAGTGAGATAGGCGCCATAGATATCCCTACTACCAAAATCTGATAGTGGGATTTATTCTCTGCTTATTGCAATGGGAGATATAACTGCATGTGGCTTTCTATTGTGATGATAAGAGAGAGAGAGAGAGAGAGAGAGAGAGAGAGAGAGAGAGAGAGAGAGAGGTAGAGAGGGAGGGAGAGAGAGAGAGACTTGAACTAAGGAACTTTTCTGGTTTCTCTCCGACTCTGAACCTCGCCAGATTAGGGACCCTCACTGCATATCACTGAACAATCAAGTCCTCAAGAAGAGGGGGCTGAGAAGTGAGAGTCACCTCCCCTTGAGCAGGTGTTGGTTCAACACTCAGCTGCCGCCATATCAACATAGGAAGCTGCATCATCGTGTGTCACAGTTTGTCATCTTAATGCAGTCATATAACCACAAGATTACCAAGTTAAATGTATGTAAATCAGGTTTTGGAGATTACAGGCGCAGACTGTGGGGGCTCTTGGCACTCCCAGCTGCTGTTGAAAGGACCCATCGCTCCCAGGGAAAATCAAATGAGGGGATTTCCTTCAGTCCATTTTGAAGACGTAAAGGATGCCATTAGGAGACTCTCTTCCCTGAAGACGTTAATCTGGAAAAGATGAGGAGGAAAGAGAAGCCTGCGTTCCAACGGGGCCACCTTGGGAGCTGAGGAACGTCCCTGTTCCTTCTGGTTCATTGTCTGTTAGGCAAGGCTGGTGGTGTTTTCATTCCCGGCTGATTAATCTATCAAGTCACCAGTGTTTTCCAGGAAGCGTAGACAACTCCGGCAATCCTTATGAGAATGATGTCCCTGCATTATGAATCTAACATTCATTTTCATAGATGGCAGCATGACTAATGGCCGTGCCTCACACTCCTATAACAATTTACAGTTTCCAGGCCACGTTCGCATTCATCATCCCGTTTGATTCTCCTGACAACCCTGTGAGGTCTGCAGGGCAGGAATTATTGGCCTTCTATCTCAAGTAAGGGAAAGAAGTTCAAGGCTCATGGGGAAGGCTGCCTTCCCAGCCGAGTAAGTGGAGAACCCATGACTCCAGCTCAGACCTTCTGATATTGATTTCAGTGATCTTTTCATAGGCAATTTCCCCAAATTTGTTCCAAAGAACTATGACCCTGAGTTATGCCGAGAAGACAAACTCATCTCACATAGTCTGTGTCCCTTGTATCATTATCATTGTATTGTAGTGTATGAGGCAGAAAACATTCCAAATGTTGCAAATGGAAAAGAAATTTATTATGAGAGACAGCAATTGTAACATTTTTTTTTCTGAAAGAACTGGAGAAACAGAAGTTAGAGGCTCAAGGGCCCCTCATGATAGCTACATGCAGAAGTCTGGGAGCCACCACGGCTGTCACGTGAGAAGCTCACCTTGTCTACACACAATATCACCTATTCCCAGCACCAGCAGCACTGAGGGAGAGCACCTGTCACTTTCCAAATTCCATGTGAACCCACGGGGTTGGTAAAATGGGATTCTCACCCAAAACCTCAATCATAAGGGAATCTGAGACACGTGCTTCTGGAGGAAAGCAAAGGGCTTCCAGGATCCGAAGAGAAACCAGAGCATAGAAATGGCTTTCGAGAGGCGGCGGGTTGAGGGGGATGATCATCATCTTTTACCGTTCCCCTTTTAAAAATACATAGCACTCATTAACATTCTCGGGCTATAAAAAAAAACCCTGCAGTAAAGGAAAACATTAAACTTTAACCTTGCTAAAGTCAGCTTTTCCCAAAATTATCTGGGCATGGAACTCTTTATTCAGCCGTCCCTCATTAAGCGGCTCACATTCTAGAGAAAGTGGAGCTGCGGCGGCAAGCCAGAGTAGCCATTGTGCGGCACGCACCCCAATACACTCACGTGTCAGTCAGGCAGCCAATGAGCATAAAATCAGCATACATCCGCTGCACGCCTATGGTAGCACAGGGGCAGCTACCATGCCATGGACAGAGCGGACAGAATTCTTTTTCTCGGGATGACTAGTGTGGCTGAGACAAACACCCATTTCTATAAGGCCCCCGAAATTTATACCCCCCCCCAAGAATGACTATGAGGTGGCAGAAGCATTAGGTTTAGCAATGCTGTAGAAGAAGAGCCCAGAGCCGTCACGCACCACTGAGGCTCACACTCAAATGATGGGTTTCTTTGTTTTGGTTTTTGTTTCTTTTTTAAACAATTTAGTATTTGGTGAGTGCCAAACTTTCTCCAGTCCCCTCCGCTTTCCACCATCCATATTGGCTCAAATCACAAAGCTGTTCTCTATCCGGTCCCTTGGAGGCACTGGGTTTGGCAGCCAGAGGAGGGCAGATGCAGGCGGAGGGGGCCTTGTGGAGATGTAGAAAGATGTAGGCTGAACTTGGAGACTGAGAGAGACGGCCTCCTGAGCTCTGAAGAGAGTATCCGGGCTAGCCACATCAGTGGGCGGGGTGCAGTTACAATAGTGGCAGGCTGGGGGCAGGGGAGGTGTGTGGCTAAGTCAACCCTGGGTGCTCTGTAAACATACTTCATGCAATGCAGGAATTCTGGGTAAGACGAGAAGCCTACCCAAAGATAATACTGAGTACGTAGGAGACGGGACGAGGCAGGTCTCTGCTATAATTTGGAGGAGGGAGTGCATCTTTCCCTAAAGCAAAGAGCACAATGAAAGCCCAACAGACCCCATTTTTATCATTAGATAGCCATATATTGGGGTTCCCGGCATGAATAAATTCGTTGTCTCTGTATTCCGACTTGGAGTGTAAGCGAGTATGTCAGGGGTTAAAACATGATTCACGTGCACCCAAATTTGGAAACCTTACCTCGTGACAACTTTTTCCTTCCTGTTTTCAGATATTGGCAAAACCTTACAATGGCAGGTCGTTGGATTTTTTTTAACTATATTCAGTGAGAAATGAATTTTCAGGAGGACTTTTCAAAATCCCAGTGAGCATGGATTGGAGAGCATTAAATGAAGGAGTATTTTTAAGACACAGTAGCTTTCTTGCCCAAGGCCTTAGGAACTGGCTTTGGGGAATGGAAGAGAGATTGAGATAAATGAAAACCAGTTTGCTACAATATTTTCATACCATGTTATTAGCATCATTTTCAAAGAGATCACCGTGGAATATAAAACTACCCACTGTTAGGGGTGTCTAGCTAGCTCTGTATCCTAAAACCTCTCTGGGGAGGTGATTAGACTATTTTCCAAAAGCTACCACACCATCCACTGTCTTTGAATGAACAACTGGGCTGGATGGAGCCCGGTTGGTGGGATGCTTGTCTACCATGCACCAACCATGGTAATACAGACATGGAATCCCAGTCTGTGAGAGGAGGAGGCAGGAGGAACGGGATTTCGAGGCTAACCTGGTATCTATGAAACCCTGCCTCAGAAACAAACAATAACAAGAAAAAGAGAATCCTAAGGAACTTGAGGTAGATACGGGTGGCAAAGGCACTGAAGGAAGGTGACCTGAAATAGCATGTCAGAGGTAAAAAGCCAGGGGATGCACTTAGCTGGGCTTACCAATTTCCTTTTCATCCTTTCCAAAAATGCTGAGATTAAAACTAAGTTTCTCTAGTATGAGGAGAGACTACAAGGGGAATGACCATCCTCCCTTGCCTGGAGATCCTGCCCAGGGACTGTGTTTGATGGGCACTAACCTTTCTGGGTGCCCCAGCACGTGGGGATTAGAAAATTATACCCCAAAGGGTCACAACTTTAGCATGCCTAGAGGCCTTAGAAACTAGCTGATTCTGACCTTCCTTGCTTCTCCCCACCTTCCAGCTAGGGAGTGACTTTCAGCAAATTTCCCTTATCTACCTGACCACCAAGAGATCAACACAATTACTCCCATCTTCTTACTCACTAAGACAGCATTAGCCAAAAGAAAGAGAGTAAGCCCCTGGTGTAGAAGAAACAGTGAAGTCTATCAACAGACTTCTGTCACTTACCATTGTCCTCTAGTCCCATCCTATAGGAAATCATTATGACCCATTGTCTACATGCAGCCTAACAAGCTTTGTTGGGGACACTGTGCTCTTTGAACCCATTGAGCTTCCTTTAAAAGCACTTACTGTTCTTCTTACGAGTCCAATTCTCCTCTTCCCCTATAGAAAAAGGACTATGGACTTTGCTGAACTGTGCCAAGAAAATAGGTAGTCACACTCCTGTGCATTCCCCCCATGTTGCAATGTTCCCTTTTTATATTAATAAATTCACGTATCTTTTCTATTATTTAATCTGCCTCTGTCAGTTCATGCCGATGAACCTCAGAGAACAGCAAAAGTTTTCTTGTCACCTCTATACAAGCCACATCGTTTCTCCACAGGCCCCAGGCATCTGCCTATTGTGCCTCCTGTCTCTTTGTTAGAAAGAATTTTTCTGGCCTCATCATATATCTACTTCTGGCATGGCTTCTACAATCCTATCTCTAGACATCACTCCTAAGAGAAACGCTGAGCAGCTTTCTATATAATGTGGATATCACAATCTGTCAACATTTGCTGAGCACTGATTGTGTGCCTGCTGGGAATCCAGAAGGAATCAACCCTGACCTTCAGGAGCTTATACTCTAAAAGGGAGAGAGAAATAAATCGGTGTCTAAAACAAAACTGTATAAAATACAACAGAAAACACACACACATACACACACACACACACACACACACACACACACAATTTAAATGATGGCAATTACTAGAAGCTAAATAAGACCAGATGAAATGAGAGCTAAAAACAGGAGGGAAAACGAGCTGCTCCAGCTGGGTGATCAGAGGAGGTGTCTTAAAGGAAATGACATTTGAAGTGACAGCTGAATGGGACAAGGGGCCAAGTGTGGGGAGACCCCGAGAAGAGGAGAGGGCAGATATGGTGGCTCTTTCCTGAGTGGTCTTTGAAGTACGGTGCCAAGCATCCTGAAACCCTTTCAAAGGCTCTTTCATGTCCTCCTCCTCCAACTCTGGGAAGCCAGACTTGCTCCAGCATCTAACCACAGCAACATAGCACAGATGATAAAATTAGGAGTCAACAGAAAGCCAGGCATTAAGGAGACTTACAAAGATGTATCTCCATGCCACTCTGATCATCTAGCCCTTTATCTTGTTTTGAAACAATCAAATAAAAAGAAAACTAGGCTTAGACGAAGAAATTTTGTTTCAAGAATAAACTATTGCAATAAAAAATATTTTGATCTGAGGGCCTACAGTGAAACAAAATTCAATGGAAAGGGCCTTTTTCATGCAATACTTCTCTTATCATAAAGAAGTGTTGGGGTCCATTCTCAACAGGGTTCACACTTTCCAGGATAGGGGCATGTGGGTTAGAAAAATTAGGTAGGAAGAACAAAGATACAAAAAAAACAAAAAACAAAACAGAAACATAGGATAGAACCAAGAGGGAAATCAAGTGAATACTGAATATACCCATGTTTATTTTCCATATGCTTATATACCCCAATCCAAAAAGGAAAAAGAAGGCAAAAGACGGCTTTACCATACATAATACAAAGGACAAGCAGAGCAATTACTTGTTTCAATACTCAAATGTTAAGCCATTATATCCTAAGTTAAGCATTTTGTTGTTTATGCAGGACATGCAGCAACTACACCTTAGACCGAGTATCCTATAGGCAGCCACTACCTGGGTCAAACCTTCTGTCATACCCTTGAAGGCGCAGGAATAGGCTTGAATTCTCTAGCCAAGTAACCGCATTCTAGCTCAAGATATCTTGCTAGTAGCCACACCTTAAGACAGACCTCTTGTCAATAACTTTGAAAGAGCAACAGTAGACTTAAACACTCTGACTTTTCAGTCAAGGTGGAGCAGATCCACTTCTGTGGGGCCCCACATATTTGGTCAAGGTGGAGGGGACCCACTTCTGTGGATATCCACAGAGAAGAACTCCCAAGAATCCCCAGGGAAGGTTGAAACTGCAGATAACAACATTCTATGTGATAAAGTTTAAAGTGTAAGTCAGGTACATTATAAATTGGATACAATAACAACTCATCAGAAAATAGAATAATTAGAATGATATGCTGTAATAAAATTGCCAGCATCACTACTCTTGGGCTCTGAAGATATTATTCAATACAACAAGGGGCTGTATTGAATACCAGAACCACAATGCCTCCCTCAACAGTCCTTCTAGTGGAGGTGGCTAAATATTAACCGAGAGGCACTGTGTTCTGTGTACAGTGGGTAACTCCCCCACTTCAGCCAGCGCAAGGTGGTACAAGCTTTCGTTATTCAATTCAGAACATCTTGCAATGAAAAACTTATAAATTGTACCTTTCTGGAATTGCTAGACCTTGGTTCAACTGAAACTTAAAGCAAAAACCTCAGATAAGGGAGTGCGTTGGGCAGAGCTCCCAGAAGTCATGCTAGGGAAGATGGTGGGCAGGTAAGGTAAACTGGTGGCAAAACCATGATACCTAAATAAAGAGTTTCTTTTAATGGTTTGCTGATTCTCAGAATGACTTGTTAAAATGGAAATGTTCCATGCCTAGTGCTTCAAATGTTGTCCAACTTGGGAAAAAAGCTGGTTTACAAACCCAAGGGGACAAGAGAAGTCCAATTAAAACTTGGTCTACCCAAAATTCAGTGGATAACAGGTAGGCAATGGTGAATACTTGGTCAGAGAAAATCATCATGTAGATTACTATTTTTAACCAATGATTTTTAAACTTTAAATGGTAAATATCAAGAGATATAATTCCAACACTCCTTGGGGGCTCTTGATAGCTTTTAAATAATATAGAGGGATTCTGAGACCAAAATATTCAACCGTGCTTGAGACTATCATAATTGTGCCTACTAGCATAGAGGAGGCGGGGGCTTAGTGAACTGAGAGTTCAATCCTTTATATAACAGATGAACTGAGACAGGATGGCTGTCACTATGGAACCTGCTCAAGATCTCAGTTAACAAAGAATGTCACTGAGATTAAAATACCGGTCTCCCCACTCCAATCTAATATATTGGACATTTCAGGCTAAATCTCTGTTGTGTACTTTTTTCACAAACTTCAGAGCACCTGACATCATTTGTCCCTAACACTCATATGATACACGCCCTAAATTCTTGTTGGATGAGTGTCTGCATCAAGGAAAGGAATAGTGAAGGGAAAGAGAGGGGAGGGGAAAAAAGGGAAGGAAATTTTTATAGGCCTACAGCTCTTAAAACAATTTCAGTAGTCCAAAAACACCAATATATATCTCTTGGCCATTATTTCCAGTGCCTGGAGGTACATAAATGTGCCATAAAAGAAATTCAAAACTATATTCCTGGAAGGCTTATTCTGCAGCTTGAGTGATCCAAAGACAGACTCACCGACACAGCTTGCCACCGTCCTGATGACCAGCCTGCTGTTGGTCACATCAAGAAGTCTCCAGTGTCTCACTTCCTCTACACATCCTGTGGTTTCACAGACTCCCAGGTCCTCTGGTGATCCAACTGACAAGAGAGAGAAAGAACAGCAGATCATCAACACAGACAAGTAGTCTAGTAAGGAGGTGATGGGACAGAGGTCCACTCATGAGCAGAGGTCAGAACAGATGCTAACCCCTGCAATGGTCTGCTCTTTAAAAGCAGGAGATACAAGAAGGGTTATTAATCTTCCTTTAAGAAGATGCAAGAGCTAGAGAACACCCAAGCTAAACATCATTTCTTAACAAAGGAAGAATAGCTTGCCTATGTTAAGGACATACTCTCGCGTAGAATGTTATCCTGTTTTTGCTCTGTAGTCCCAGGAGGATTATCTAGACCTCGTCTTTAGAAATTAGAATGTCAAGGTGGGTTCCCAGAGGAACGGTAATGCCAATTTGACTCCAGCTGTTGGCTACTTCATGACCACTGATGAGGGCTTTCAGGTCACTCCCATAGTACGTAGCAGTGATCCAGTGGCCATTCATTTCCCTTGGTCAATTCTACGCTGGCTAAATTTGGTCAGAGATCAATCAATCCTGCTCTGGGTTCTAGGAAAGTGCATGTAGCTCACGGCTCTTCCTCATCTCTCTACTGCCTTCGCCCACCTCACAGAGAATTCCAAGCCTTGTCTCAGATCCATCCATTTGCTCGAGTGTTCTCATCATTTAGGATCTAAACTGTTGTTGTTTCTCCTTGTCTCCATTAGACTATATCCAGGAAAAGTTCTGTATAGGTGAATAGGATAGAGTCCTTTCTACAAGGTATGGGAAGAGTTCAAGGCCGTCAAGGGATACCCATGCAAGCTAGGCAGTAGCTTGAGCAGGGAGCTGCCTGTCAACTCAGAAGACACACTGCTGGAGTTCAAGACCTGGGGAAGCCAACCAGAACTGTGAAGCATGGAGAAGAGTGTCCTGTAGGATCTGTGACCGTGGACAGTGGCACTGTCGGATGACTCTATCCACAAGCAACTAACATCAAACCAACAGCCGATGATGCCTTACTAAGCGAGGAGAGACAGGGAGTAAAACCCCAGCTTCCTCCTCCCTCCACCTTTCAGTCTCTCTCCATAGCCTCCTAAGGGTTCAACCTATGCAAAAGCAACCTGCGTGGGTTGGTGGCAAACCTTGTTGGGCATCAGGATGATTGAGAATAAATCAGAGTTTCTTAATTATTCTTCTATTAATGTGATGAGACACTTTGGCCAAGGCAACTTATAGAAGAAAGGGTATATTTGGGGTCCACGGTTTCAGAGGGTTAAAGTTCATGACCACCATGGCATGGAAGCCTAACAGTAGGCAGGAAAGCGTGGTACTGGAGCAGTAGTTGAGAACTTACGTCTTGAGACACAACCAGAAGGCCCTGAGAGAGAGACTCAGAAAAACGGAGTTTGTTTGGTTTGGTTTGGTTTTTGTTTTTGAAACCTCAAAAAAAAAAAAAAAACCATCCCCAGGGACACATCTCCTCCGGGTCCACAACTCCTGATTGTTCCCAAATAGTTCCACCAACTGGGGACTAAGTATTCAAACCTAGGAGCTAATGGAGCTTGTTTTTATTCAAACTACTAAAAGATGGAAGAGGAAAATTTCCTAACTCTCTCATCAATTCCATCCACATTTCCTCCCAACAGGTTCCCTGGATCGTTTTCCTTCCATCCTTTCCTGGGTAGCACTGCGGTTTCTCTAAAGCTCTTTCATCAGTGACCACACCCCTTCCACCCTTCATCAACTCTCTGTTGCTTTGGAGGGAAAACCTGAAGTTCCCTGTCAGGGCTTCCAGGGCCCTGTGTGGTCGCTCAAGCTTTTGTCAATCTTCCCAGCTTATTCCAAATCACTCCCTCTCCACGGCACCAAGCTCCTTCCCAAGAGCTACCTTCCCCTCCTACGATGTGCCAACTGTAGGGCCTCCACACCTGTCCTTCCATCTGTCTGGAAAGATCCGTTCCCCTGCTTTCACTAAATACCCCTCGCCCCACAGGTTTTGGCTTGAATGTTATCTCTGAGAGAAGGTGTTCCTGAACCTTCCCCATTTCAATTAGATGCAACTTTTGTGGTCTTAATCGCTCCCTGTACTTCCTCTCTCAGCACTGCATGCAATTTATAGGCATATATTTGCCTATGTCTATTTTTTTCCCTGGAACATCTGCTCTCCACCTGTCTGGAAAGTTGACAATGATAGGCATCTTGCTGAGCCTTCTCACTGGGGTACCCGCTACAGCTAGCACCATACCCGGCACATCAGGAGCCTGTTAAAGAACAGTATGGGCAATGCAGAGGTCTGATTGGGCAAGGCTACATTTATTCCTATGCTTTTCCGAAGTTCAGCCAGCCTCCCTCCTGTCCCTTCACTTAGCAACGCAGAAATAACCGTCTCTGAATAAAGTCTTCTCCGCGGTAAATACATTTGCAAACCTGTATTGCTAAATTGAGTTTCCCAGATACATTTCTTTTTCACTTCTGTGTTTGCAAGGACAAAAAGTTCATTGTGTCCTTTGGAGAATAATGATTGCTGGGGGGGAAAAAAAAGAAAAAAGAAAAAAAAACCAGGAGCATTCTGAAGCTGCCAGTTACCTTTCCGTGACATGTGACAAAGCTTTTTTCATTTCCAGTCAACATTGTAGCGTGTCCTTATTTTGTGTGTGTGACTATGATGCTGTCATGCTTTGTAATGTTCATTTAAGTAACACACGGATATCACAGAACGTTTATATTACTCACAAAAGACCATACCATTCTCTCTGGATGTAAGGCACGGTGTTCTAAGAAGCCCTTTTAAGTAGGTTTTTGTTTTTCACAGAGGAAAGGCTACCAGTCTAACCGTCAAGGACATATTCATGGTTGTAACCATGGCCCCTCCTTGTGGTAGAACACAAGCAATGACTCCGGATTCCACTTGTTATTTCCTCTCTAACCTTCACCAGGAGACCAACTCAGAGGCACGATACCCAGGCGATCTTTGTCTGGTGTTCCATGAAATGTGTCAAAGCCACACTTCTCTCGTTTGTTCCTTACCCCATCACCCAAAGCATTTTCATAGTGGGGCGGCCCTCAAGTCTTTAATTCCGGCTCATTATTTCCCTTCTCACTGAGCTAAGTGTGTTATTAATAACAGCAACAAAAAAATTAAGTATGGTGTGCACACTAATCTAAAATTTTGAGTTGGCAATTAGTTGGAGCGAAATGCAATTAGATGTTTTCCTTCAAGTCCTAATTTACATGCTGGAAAACATGGGCAGCCTTTGCAAGTAATTGCAAAAATAAGCCCTGCTTTCTGTGTTTGTGTACAAATACAAAGCTCCCCCAGCACACCTGCCTCTGCCTAAATAGAAGAGAATCCCAGGGGTCTTCTTGCTCTATGATCACTTAGCTATACAGCAGAGAAGGAACTTATCAGCCTGTAGGTGAAAATGTGTTCACTCTCTGCCGCTGCAGCTCAGCATTAATTGACATTGACTTTACCCATGGAGAGCTGGGATGTATAAACCAAGTCTGACAGGATGTCTGGGTAGCCCCATGAGGTGAATTAAGGCTCTTCAGCATTCCAGCACCCCTTTTTTGGGCACTCAAAGTAATAGCTAATGCAATCCAATCCATTAGGCGCTTCATGAGCATCTATCCTATGCAACCCTGCTAGGAGCCCGAGAGGATACAAATGGAGTGGGATGCTGTTGACATCTTCAAGAGGTTACAGACTAGTAGAGGAGATGAGGGTACCACAGATGCCACCATGAGCTAGGCCTCCCCAGAGGCAGAGCATGCCAAGGGTCAGCTGTAACACCTCCTGTGCCATGCCTCTTGAAGGTGGGAAGAAGGGGTATTCTGACCACCACAAGAGCACCCCAATGGAGAATCAAGTTTCAGCTCAGAGTTCCACCAAGCAACCATTCCTGTGCTATGGGGACACAGAGAAGGGACCTCCTACCTCTGCAGAAGAAGGTAAATTGGAGCGATATGGGAATGGATGAAAGAATGAATGAATGAATGAAAGGTAAAGAATTTGGTGATTTCTGCAAATAGCATCAAGAACCCTGGAGTGAGGGGAGTAACACCTTAAGATAGGTACATGATCCAGACTATATGGTACATGCCAAGAAGAAGCCAAGAGCTAGTGCAATTTGCAAGATTACAAAGAAGAAAGGAAAAATAATAATAATAACCCAGAACAGAAATGTTAGCCACACTGCTAAGCTTTTTATCGATTTCTGGGGGGACAACAGCAGAATCCCCAAATATAATGGATAGCTCTTTATTTATAAATAATCTTACCTGCTGACTCCACACAGTTCTCAAATGAAATGGGCTCGGTTATTATTTATTTATTTATACCTCAGATTGTCTCAAAATCAAGTTTAGGTGGCTAATGTTTTTTATTATCGTCCTAATGACTCAAGATAAAAGAACCCATTTTAGATATGATATACACCCAAATCTAAGCCAGAGACTTAAGACTTAGATTTGACTGGCTGCCACTATCCAGACAAGCTTGCAAAACAGCATGGGCAGCCCACTTCACCAAATGCTGCTAAGTGCCTCAGACTTTGTTACATGCCTGAGGTTGCCGCAGATTACAAAAAAACGCAGCGTCGCTAAGTGTGCCAGTCAAGATTCAAAACAAAGGAGGAGCTGCAGCTAGAGAAGGCAGGGAGAGCCTTTGGAGAAGGAGCCCCACTCGAAAGATGGTTGGGGAGAGATGAAGAGAAGTATGGCTGGAATGGGAGCGGGATCCCCAAGCTGGGGGAGGAGAGAAGTGCCGGCTGCACACTTAGCTGGGGAGAAGGAAACAGAGAGATGCTTCGCCATTTATGTTCTCAGCTTCCGTGCGCTTGCCCTTTCTACATACGGGCAACACTCAGGGGATGAAAGGTAGCGGCAGATCTCTTTCCCTGCCACAGGTAATGAGATTCTGCGTGGAGCCAGCTTCATGCTAGGTAGACATTCCACCGGCAGAGGGTTATGGGTAATGGAAGGCTCTTAAAGAGAACATTCACTGTCTTTTAAAAAGAAAATGCATTCCTATACTCAGCTTACCTTAAAACTCTCTAAGAGGAAAGAAACGTTGTATTTTTGCAACTGGGGGCTGTGAAGAGGACCACAGATGACCCTGTAGGTCATTGTCAGGTAGGTGGCAACACTGTCTGCGGGTCCAGGTCTGGCCAGTTTGTCTAAAAGAAGGAAACAGAGCTGCCGTGGGGTGTCAGATTCAATCAAAGTTTAAGTCCAACTTTGAGTTAGGAAGCAAGGCCAGAGGGAATGTTCCGGAAGGCTGATGGTAAAAAATGACCAGTCTGACCAGCTGTATACTTCTGTAGGAAACAGGTTAGGTGCAGTGAAGGCCTCAGATGCAAGGTAAATTCAGTCATCTCCAGGAGACACTGATTTTCCCATAGTGCCCACCATCAAGACATCAAGATACCTCAAAATTTGTTCTTTGTTGCTTGCTGTCTTCCCAGGTTTTAGTAGAAATTTTATCATCTCCTATAAGAAAGCAAGCTATGGACTGCTGAACAATTAGCCATTTCCTTTCAAAAAATAACATAAAATGTAAGAATTATCAGAATCAACATGGAGTCACTTTGTCAAACCCTAACCAAAATAAAGCTAGTAGGTTATGATGGGGGGACTTATTCTTGTGGGATCATGAGAACTAGCTTCAGAAGACACATCATTCAAAAGCACATCATTGAACAAAGGCTATCATCACAATCTTACACACACACACACACACACACCTTACCATCACCACCTCTGTGTGAGCATCCACCCAGCACTTTTCAATCTTAAACAGATAACACGCTTGTTATTAATCTTCATAGCCAAGAATTTCTTTTTCAGGGTACCTTGTTGTCCTCTTCACGGCCCCTTTAAATGCTTCCCCTTCCCTCAACTTCTAATTTGCACCCCTGGCTTACCAGGACCCTCATCTTCCCATTGCCAAGTTCTGTTATTCTCAAATAAATGAGCTCTCTGATTGTGTTTTGGGTTGTCAGGAGGCAATGCCCGCTGAGGTCTGGAGGAGGAAGGGGAAGGGCTGCTCCGGAAGAAGCCAAGGGATTGAAGGACCCCTGCCTAGTGCCATCACGGGAAGGATTTTTCTGAACAAGAGTAGCCTGACCCAGGAGCGGGGATGGGAGGGGGATCACTTTTTGTGGGAGAGGAAATGTAGGTTGGTTAAAAAAAAGAGAGAGGGAGAGAGAGGTTACTCTTCCAAAGGGAGCGTTGGTAAATGGAGAGGGGAGTGGGGGAGCTGTCAACTGCAGTCCCTCGCTCGGCAGGAGACCTGGGGAGGGAGCACAGATGATTAGGAATGTTTTGAGCTAACTGACTCTCCCAGGTAAGGTTAAGCTTGGCAGGAAGACCCCTGCCAGACTAGCTCAGCAGCTTTGATCTGCTCTCAGTCAGCCGCTGGCCTCCTGACCCTTTATCAAAAGCACCTGCGCGTAGATGAAAAGCTGAAAATGGAAGATGGTGGTTAGGAAGTGCCTGGGTATCCCTGGCTAATTGCAATAAGCCTCCCTGGTCTGTCGGTACATTGTGAGGGGTCTTTTTTTTTTACTTTGTATATGAGCCTCCTAGACACAGACCAGAGGCTGGGGAGTCCCCCACCCTCTTCATCAGAGGTCCGATGATTTACTTACTTCTAGATATCAACTGTATTGTTACTCTGGGTTCATGCTCTCTGACTAGCCTAATAGGACTATCTTCTAGTTTGTTTAAAATTAATTCAAGTCAACAATCGGATAAGAAATTGCAGGAAGCCTGAAGCGGTGAAGCGATTCTTGAATTTTAAAATAAAGGCAATTCCAAGAGGGGAAAAGAAATACAGAAGTTAAAATCCACAGGGCTGGGTTATTCACTGGATAGGGACCTGAAGCTGTAAATCTTGGGACTTAAGGTCAGAAGGAGCCTGCAGAGTTCAAGGTGCCTCCAGGAGCCACTACATTTGTAAAGAGAGGCCAAGTTCTGCCATGGGGGTGAACTACCCCCAAGTCTCACTGACTTGCCCTTTGGTTCCTTGCTCCCATTGAAGCACCCTGTAATTTAGTCTGCTCTCACAGGGAGCCAACTGCTTGGCTTCAGGCTGGGACTCGGGAATCCTAGTACTTCATGTATTCTGAATCTGCCATCTGAAGAGAGGTAGAATTGGTGCAGCCCATCCCCAGTCAAATCAGTCAATCTGATCCCAAAGGAAATGTAGAACAGTCTAAAGCAGGGTTTCTCTACTTGTGGGGTGCAACCCCTCTGGAGTACTATTTGATGGAGGAGATGCTCTATAAGACGAGAAGAAGAATCTGGGGGCCACTCACTTCTCAACATTCAAGGAAGAAAACACTAAGAAGGACCAGTGCAGAAATTCATAGCAACAAAGAGGAGAACCAAGGTGCAAAATAAAGACATTGTCTCTTAAGAGATCGCAGGTCAGTGCTGGCTCATGCCTTTAATCCCACGGTTGGGAGGCAGAGACTGGTCGGTCTCTATGAGTTTGAGGCCAGCCTGGTCTACAGAGGGAATTCCGGGACTGCCAGGGCTACACAGAGAAACTCTGTCTCAAAAAACAAAAACAGACAAACAAAAAAGAATTAAGAGATCTGTCCAGAGAGGGTATAAATTGGAGGTCTCTATCGGATCCCTCCTCTCGGAGCTCGGGGAACCCCTTAGAAGAGGGGGGGGAGATTGTAGGAGTCAGAGAAAAGGGGGACAGACACCAGAAGAATATAATATGGCCCACTGAATCACCTAAGCAGGGTTCACGTTGACTCAGAAGCAGCAAGCACGGGGCCTGCCTGCATGGGTCTGAACCAGGTTCTCTGTGTATATATTATGGCTGTTAGCTTGGTGTTTCTTGTGGGACTCCTCACAGTGGAAGTGGGTGTTTCCCTGACTCTTTTGCCTGCTCTTGAGTTTTTTTTTAACGCCTATGGGGTTGCCTTGTCCAGCTTTGATATGAGGACTTTTGTTTTGTCCTGTTTGGCTGTGGGTCTCTAGGAGCCCCTGCCTGCTCTTTTCTGAAGGGGAAACAGAAGGGGAATGGCTCTGGGTCAGGAGGGGGGATGTGGAGGGAGAGTAAACTGGTCAGGATGTATTGTATGAGAGAAGAATCTATTTTCAATAAAATTATAAAAAGAGATGGATCTGGCACCGCTGAGGCTAGCTGGTCAACAGAAGTAGCTAAGTTCACGCAAAGCTCAGAAAGGATAGCTTGTTCTTTCTAACAAAGAAGTCCTTACTTCTAGGGAACAGGGTTTGGTTCCTGGAGCAGTAGAGTTTCTAACAACAAGCAGAGCTGTCAACGTCTGAACAAAGGAGGGTGCCCAGGACTGGGATCCACAAGATAGAAGTCCTGTCTCTGGCTCTCTGTGAGCACTGGGATGTTATTTAGTTCCTCTGGATGTCAACCTCCAAGTCTCTGTATACACAGATTTCACTGTCGCCATGGTAACCACGGGTGATGGTCTGCAAGCGCCCACCACATGTTGTGTGTGTGCTAAATCCCTGTCATTCTATCCATTTCAATTCTATTTTAAAACAAATTTATAGAAGAGCCTCTCCTTCGAGGGTGGGGAAACCGAGCCTGGGAGAAGACAGATTACCTGTGCTCATATGTAGAGATCACACTTGAAAGGCAGGGATACTCAGGTGAAAACTGAGGCCAGCAGGGTTTGCACTGGCTGTTTAACTAAACACATAATGAATGAGCTTTGTATGGAGCATTGTTTTTTTCAAAGAGCCCAGGTGTGAAGAAGAGATCTTTGCCTTCCTACACTCAGACTGGGGCTCACCAGAAGCCTGGGTACCCTGCACACTCAAGCTCTTCCCTCAGACTCTAAGTGGAAGAAGTGGCTGGGCTTTGCTGTTGCTGTTGTTGTTGTTTTGTTTTGTTGTTGCTTGAGACAGGGTCTAACCCTGCGTCTCAGGCTAGTCTGGAGCTCACTGCGTAGCCCAGGATGACCCCAGACCTCCCAGGAACTGAGATTACAGGAATGAGCTACTTTGCCCAGAGAAGAAATTTCAAATACAGGAATTGATAGCCCCTCAACACGCTGGAAAAGGTGCGTCTCCACATTTGGAGATGGTGACTCTCCCATCTCTGTTTTCTGAGCAGTTTAATAATTAGGTTCTTTATCACTTTGTCAAAATGGAGCAAGAAAACTAAACAGAACTGGACTCCGGCGACCTGTATTCCATCAGTATGAAGAAAACGAGTAAGGTGATCCAATTCTAAATCCCTCCTGTGGTAGAGATCCCCATCTTTTCAGACATAGATGAACATATGTGTTCTCTTTCATAGCAGGCCATTCTTATTATCCTAAGCCACCAACTTGGTGCAGTCAACAGCGAAGCCACAGTAGCACGGTAACCCAAACCGGCTGACTCTTTTACTTTTTAATTTCAGTGTAGGTGCATCCTTTGCTCCTTCGTAATTGTCAGGAAAATTAAATTCTCTTTTTCAGTTGGAACATGAGCAGAATGGTTAGCTTCTGAGCCCCTCTGAGCTCGTTCTACATCCCTTTACCAGCTGAAAGGCAAGCTGGACCAGCAGGCTAGCAGTCCCCTGCTGTGTTATTACACACTGGATACTATAAAAGGTTGGCTGCTTTTCTCTCTCAAAGCCCAACTCCTGAAAAGATGGCTTGCCAAAGCCGATGGGTTTGGTCCCATTTTACCACCAAGGAACTTGCGATGTGCTTAGTCATTTCATGGCCACACCCCTGGGCCTAGCCTGTGTTGCAGTATACAATCCACGATTGGATGTTGACTTTTCTGAGTGATAAAGGAGTAGTAATTCCTGCAGAATAGCAGAGAACAAATCGCTAACAGTGGTTAAGAGTTCTAGCTGCTGTTCCAGAGGACAGGGGTTCAAATTCCCAAAACCCTCATGGTGGATCACAACAACCTGTAACTCCAGTTCCAGGGGCTCTGATGCCCTCTTCCGCCCTCCATGGGTAGCAGACGTTCCCCTGGAGCACAGACATACATGCATGCAAAACATCCATGCACAGAATTTTTCAAAGGAAGTTTAAGACTCTACAGTGCAAGGTGGGTCATGTAAACATATAAATGATTAATTATTCCAGCAAGAGATCACAGTTCCTGGCCTGCCCTGTTCATTATAAAAATTACTTATTCAAATCACTGCAAATCTTTTCTAACTGACTGGACTTCTGGAAGAATGGACGTGGTATGGTAATGAAGGGGACAACTCAGAAACCCATGCTGCCTGTTCCAGCTTGCTAATCCACTCTCTCTGGCCATGTACTGTTATTTCATCAAACAGACTAGGGGTTTTTGCTTTGTGTTTTCTGGATTTAGGGGAGGGTGGTTGTATTGTTTCATTTTTTTATTTTAAGATGTTCTCATTACCCCAGCTCCAATGAAGGAGCTATTCTGGAAGAAATACTACTCCATTATCACTCAGATAAGTCAACATCCAATTGTAGACTGTATATTGCCACACAGGCTAGGCCCAGGGGTGTGGCCATGAAATGACTAAGCCTCACAAGTTTCTTGGTAGTAAACAGCCTACAAGTGACTAAATATTACTCATTTCTTATACAAAGCTGAAAAGTCATCTGGGACACAAAACTAATGTCAATTATTCTGCGAGGCAGAAATCAAACACTAAGCTACCTGGATCTGGGGATATAAAACAGTAATGGTGCATGTGAGAATGGGCTCTAGGTTAGCTGGATGCTTGTCTGTCTGAATGATTTTGCACACACAGTTTACCTTGTCCCCTTCCCGTCAAAAGTGAAGACAGTGGCCCTATGCAAAATTAAACGTCAAGATAAGTCTACCTTGGGTGGGAAGCTTTATTTTACGGGGCCTCCTATGTTGTGTTCACCATATCCATCAAGATCTGGAGGGAGGGAAAAAGCATAATCCACTCAGCATCTCTAGCAAACTCAAAGAAATAGATGTTTCCAAATTTATTGGAAAGGCTTGTGAATGGGAAGCAATGGGCTCAAGGAGAACACAAAGGAAACCTTTTGGAAGAAAGAGATAGACCTGGGCTTCTAAATTGAATTTCAGGTGTGGAATAAATGAAGTAGTCTCTTGGTCCCTGAAAGGGGGGAAAAAAAAAACCTTATCTTCAGCAATGACTATTCAAAAGCCGTTCACCTCTCTGAGAAATTCTAATATCAAAAGTAAATTCCTAAAATCCAAAACTTACCTGGTATTTGAGTGAAGCCTTTAGAATTCCATAAAAAATATTAATTGTGAAAGTGCAACTTTGAATTTGAAATCAGAAGAATAAAGGTGACTATCCAATATTGCAGGGACAGCTTTCAGGAAAAGGGTCCATCCAAAATCAAATATGATGCAGGCATCAGTGCCAGCCTCTGTCCTTTATTGTCATTTTATGTCATTTTGGACACTTTCGGACTGCCTACAAAGAGAGAGATGGACAGAGAGAGAGATGGAAAGACAGACAGAGAAAGACAGGGAGAGACAGACAGACAGAGAGAAAGAGAGAGACAGACAGACAGAGAGACAGAGACAGACAGGTAGAGAGAGAGACAGACAGGGAGAGAGAGAGAGACAGACAAACAGACAGAGAGACAGAGAGAAAGAGAGGGAGAGAGATACAGAGAGAAAGACAGACAGAGTGAGAGAGTCAGATAGATTTTCTAAGCCCCAGGAATCTGTCACCTGCTTAAGGACTACAGGTAACAGCATATCTTATTATAACCCTAACTCTATGACTAGCCTTCACACTCAAGAACTTGACATCATCCCACAAAGCAATTTATGCAAACTGCTCAATTACTTTGAAAGCAAACTTAAACTTTGAAGGGAACAGTTTTCTAACTATAATAAATAAGACACAGTGTAGAGTCTCCGAGCTTTAAGCTCCCAAACCTGTTCTATCTCCTCATTTTTTATTTGTGAAAAGTAGTGTTAGTTTCCAATTCTCTTTGAAGCTCTGCCCACGCTGGCGTTCCCTGCCATTACCAACACCTATGTCTGTCCTCCACTTCCAGAAAGCTCAAAAAAAAAAAAAAAATCTACTCTCCCTTCAGATGGTACTTGGCCCCAACTGGTTGAGGAGGTGGCCATTGCCACAGCTGGAGAAGTGAAGCCTCTATGGGAGCTTTTATGTTCTCCTTGCCTTTTCCTACGTCGAAATAAAGAAGCGGACATCTGTGCAGCTCCTCTGCTAACGCCTTAACTATTTATCATCCCAGAAGGATTGGTTACTCATTAAGCAGACCGGCTCCACACCTGCCACTTGGCTTCCTGTTTCCCTCGCTTTGTAAAGGGGCGCTCTCTTTAGCCGCTTACATATAATCATAGTCAATTTCTAAAGGACGGAAACCTGGTAGAGCATCCCTCTGGGACTGTGGGACTGAGGTTCTTTGATCCAGATCCTACTTTGGCAGGGGAAAAAAAAAAAGACGCCATGAATTTCCAATCTGTGCCGCATTCACAAAAATAGCAGTGAAAATTAAGAGTGTGAGTCAAGCCGAATGCATTAAAAATGATAATAAGCCAGGAATTTTCCAAAATCACCCATGAAAGTAAAACCCATAAAAAGTATTCCCTTCCTTTATGTAACTACAGCAACTCAACAGCGTGACTCATTCAGGACCACAGCGGTGAGGCACTGAGGATGAAGCATTTTGTCTCTGAATTTCAGAGACGCTACCTGGCAGTGGCTTTCGTCCATGGAAGACCAGAGCTTCGTAATGATGGCAAACCGTTTTGGTATGACTGTAAGAATGTTGTTGTTGTTGTGTCGTTGTTGTTGTTGTTTCAAGGGAGCAGAACACAAATGCTAGATGCTTGAAAATGTGCTCATCCAGAGCCAGGGAGGGAACTTATTAAAAGGGAAGCCAGTGTGCACAGAAAAGCAAAAGAACCAGGAAAAAAAAAATGGAGCTAAGTGACAGGAAGCAATGGTCACGTGCTCAGTGAACCACCCTCCGGGGAGACAACACTCCGCCATTTTGTTCAGGCTCCAAACACTACACCAGTAAGATTTCAGGAGGGCCTCATCAACCAGACTTTCCCAGTTGTAACGTGAAATGTCTTCCGTGGGCTCACATGTTCATCCTTGGTCCCCAGCTAGTGCTGGTGTTAGCTGGAAGGAGAAGGCCGCCCCTACTTTTTCTGCTCACTCTCTGTTTCCTAACATTCTGAGAGCTTAAAAAAATTCTGCCCACACCACATGCTCCCCAGAGTAATCTGCCTACCTGAAAGAGACAAAAGACCATGGGCCGACCCCGTCAAGTCCTCTGAAAAAAAAAGTCATCTCAACTCTACTGATCACGGCTGTGCAATGGTAACTAATGACAGTCTGAGTTATTTTTTTTTTTACCCCTCCTGTGGTACCAAATTCCTGAGTTTCTTCCTCCTGTCAACCAATTATCTGCTTTCCGCATCCACCAAATTCCCTCCAATTCCATTCAGTTCTGATGCTAACTCCTCAGGGTTAGCGTAGACCTCAAGGGTCAAGCCTCCGGTTTCACAAAGCTGCTCCACATCAGGTGCCAATCCCAAACCTGGACTTCTTGGGCTTCTAGCTGGCTACCATTTGACAATTTATGAGACAATCTCACAGAACGCGGGCCAGCACCTTGCCCATTTCTGGATTATGAAAGAGGCTACAACTCCGAAAGAATCCCATGGGAAAGATGTGCAGAGCAAGGATGATGAGGTAAGAGAGACACTGACTTCCACACCCCAAGTATGCATCATAGTCTAAACACCTGAACATTATCACTGACCTAGAAGCCAGACACACCCTTGTCCAACCAGGGGGATCAGGAGGCTCCAGTAAGTAGACTTAACTGACTATATCATTAACGGTAGTTGTTGCTTCCTTCTTTAGCCCCTCTGAGGCCTATCTGTAGCCATATGATTGGCTCCCTAATTAGCAGCCAATTAGCAGCCAAAAGCTTTCTAAGGTCATCCAAGAGTGCCTTCATCAGTTTGGGCATCTTGAAAGGATGTGGATAGCGAACGAATCTCTTCTCGCTCATCATTCAGGAAATCCCAGCTCTTGTGTGAGTAACTAGATACAGCCAAATATGTATTTCTCACTGAATTACAATCTTACACCAGCATTACATGGGTCAGATGCTTACTCTTTGACCAATAGAAGACAAGAATGTGACTGACAGGTGTCAAGAAGAGTTATTTAAGGCTTCATTAACAAAAGACATATGCCACCATAAACATGGTGGTGGCATTCAGAGTAGATAGAAACTGAATTCTGTAGAAACCTGAAACAACGAAATTAATTTTAGCACTTCAATTCACCATTTATTTGTAAGAAACTCTAATTTAAACCCATGGTTTAAACTCTACTGGATTCCCCTAAGGTTTCTGTTCAAGATCATAGCCTCAATTTAACAGTATCTGAAGACAATGCAGGCTTTATGAGTATATTGATATTCAATAAGATTATGTGGGACACCGAAGGGGCCCATGTGGAAAGAGACATCAGGAATGCCCCCAAGGAAAGACTGTGAGCTGACAGAGCAAGAGCTCAGCCATCTGTCGGAAACAAGGGACCACTGGAAAAACCAAACCCCCTCAACAATTTTTCTTGGATTTCAGACTCCAGAATTATAGGAAACTTGATTCTGCTGCTTTGTAGTCTGTAGTATTTTTTATAATATCTCTCACAGAATAATACACTTTGGGGGATACAGTTTATGAGGCCTATATACTTGTGTGTCCTTAAAACTAAAAGCAGACAGACCCTTTTGGTCACACCATGACCCCACGATCCACTAGACTTGAGAACTGCTCCAAGAGAATGTATTCAATTTAGAAAATGAGAAAATGTCCTATTAACAACTGTTGCAACCTTGTTTTCATTTACACCTCAATATATCTTAAAGAGTAAACAAAACATGTTGAACATTGACTACTGAAGTCATTGTATTAGTTAGCTTTCCATCGTTATAACAAAATAACTGAGATGGTCAACTTATAAAGACAAAGTGATCATTTAGACTCGTAGTTTTGAGTGTTATAGGCCTAGGCAGTTGGCCCTTAGTTTGGACACTGGCACAAAAGCAACTCTTGGAAGAAGCATGCCACCTATTGCCCAAGAAACAAAAAGGAAGTAAAAAGGTCTGGAATCCCTACATTCTCTGAAAAATCACACTTCTAAAGATCTAGAATCTACCCTGAAAGGTTCCCCACCCCCAAAAGCACCACCCTGGGAACCAACCCTTTAATGTGGGGGTTTAGAGGAAACATTCAAGATGCAAAGTAGCAAAGTACAGACATCATGTTCCTCAGAGACGTGCTCAGTCTCGGGAACCTTTCACAGGTCAAATATAAGAAATGAGCTGACTTCATTGTATTTAGCTAACAAGCAATGCTGCTGTTGACAGGGCCCACATGAGCTTGTGATTATGCAAAGAAAAATGAAATAAAGTCCCTGAGCTCAAAGAGCTTTATGTGCAATAGAAGAGACAATGTGAAGACAAATGATTAAGATTCACTGCAATCACATTTATATAAGGTGTTATAGCACCAAGCTTTTCCAAGTAGAGTAGTATTATTACATGTGGTACAGGAAACGAGGCCATAGAATACCCAAATTCTTAGTGAATGTGGTTCTTTCTCCTCCAGCATCAATCATATTAGAAAACTTGAGGACCTGATTCGGTTATTTAACTAACAGAGAAAAAAAAATGGCAGGATTCAGTCTAGGATGTAAAGTTCAGGTTAGGGAAGCAGACCCCAGGAAGTACTGCTCACCTCTTTGTCTTCTATGAGGGCTCCTTTAAAAGTTTTGGAAGACCCAGAGGGACCCAAAGCCTTCCCCCTCTCCACCCACCTTCCCCTCCCCACCCACCGATCTCACTCCGACTACTTCTTAGTGGAAAACATCAAATAAGTGGAACTTTTGCTTTTGTTGTTATTGATAGTTTTGTTCTTTTTAGTTTCTGCGAAGCTAACGATATAATGCCGGGTTGGCTTTTAATGATGTTACCCCCGATTGATTTTTTTTCTGTGATTCAATGTCCCTTGAAAGAAAGAAAAAAATTCTATTCGCCATTCCACATTAAGGTTCCCAAAAGAATATTAAAAATATGTATGCAGATGAACATTCGATTCCCATTAAAAATATGCAGAAACTTCTTCGCAGAGTTTAGTTTTAAAAAGAGAGAAAGAGAACGTTTCAAGCTGAAGATGTCTGTCTCATTTAGAAAGATGCTTATCTAGGAAGCATCTCATTTACCAAGGTAAGATGAATCTGGCTGGCATCTAGTTCAGTCAGATAGCTTCCCGTGCCAAGGACAAGTAGAAAATAATAGAAAAGCAAATGACTAACAGAATTTACTCTCTGAAGTACATACTTTTATCACACTTAGGAAATAGCTCCTCAAAGTCCATATTAGACTAGGACAGTATCACAGTGGTTTCTTCTGAAATGAAAAAACTAAAAAATAAGACATCAAACCTAGCAGGAGATCCCGCCTTCCCATAAGCCCTCCCTTTCATGGTGCATGAGGCCTTGTTGATCTCCTAGTGTTCCACAGCTAGCAGACACATAGTTCCACTTGAGCATAGCAACTCATTCTGAGAAGCGTGGGGAAAGAAGACCAGCAACAAAAGACGTGGTCCCTCCAGAGAGAGGTCTATTGGGAAGATAAATTCCATCCTCTGCCTCCTAGGGATGCTAATGGGGATGTCCTTTCAAAGTTGCCACCGTACCATAGCTTTGACTTTCAGTGCAAATTGGTTGTCAGGGAATCAATCAAAAGAAAAAAATCAACAGGGCCACGATTGACACCTGACGCCCAATTTCCCACCCGAGACACTTCCATTATTAATTAATTAAAGGGGGGGGGATGCATGCATCCCTGTTTTGGTCGTGTTTGTGTGGCTATAAAAAAAAGCACCCAATGCTGTTAATATTGTAATATATAAAGAGAAAAGGCTTATTTGGTTCATGATTACACTGGCTGGAAGGTCCAAATTAACATGGTGCTGCTTTCCTGGCCACGGTCCCCTGGTATGTCCCAAGGTGAGAGCAGGTTCTAAAAGACAACCACACATGATCAGGCAATGAACGAAGACCCTGGAGTCAGGCTCAGTCTTTTTATAGCAGCCTCCTCTCAGAGGGACTAATTCTTTCCTACTCCAGTCCCAGGAGCAGCACCAGTCCATTCATGAGAACTGTGAGGACAGAGCCCATGAACTACCTTCCAGGACATCCATCATATCTGGGTCCCACCACCTAAGCGTGACCACAAGCAGACGACTCCTCTAGAGCACAGAACTTTTAGGCACACTCAACACCCATAGGTCAGTGCCCCTCAGTTCAGAGTTGGATCAAACACCCATTCCTTTTTCAACGAATCAGCAAGTTAGTACAAGGACTCCTGTCCATATATGGATGTAACACAGAGATGGTCATCTCTTCTGGGCTACTTTAACGTTGTCTCTGAATTCTCTTCTTGTTTTTGTTTGCTATTTCCTCAGCTTGCTTTTCTGCCACCATCCAACACTGTTTCCTCTCTACCATTGAATTTCAGAGAAAGTGTGAATAATCTGTAGATAATAAAGGAAAACAAAAGCTTAAAATATGAGAGACTTCTCAAATACGAGCCCAACCAAGGCACGTAGGTACCACCAAGCTATGTGACAGGCCGTGGGACTCTTGCTACAGGACACACCAGTAACCATGAACTGATTCTTTTCCCAGAGAAATTCTGGCACAAAGCGCTTTAAATAAATTAATGTTCCAATCATTTTTTTTTACATATTGGATAGGCAAATAATGACACTGTATGGTGGCTACAGGCTTATGTTTTGTTGTTTGTTTTTGTGCAGAAGTAAGTGATAGCATAGGTTTAAAGGTTGAGCCAAGACAGACACCTGTGACAGCAAGGATAATGAAGAAACATAAGAAAGGTCTCACGGCTTGGTGGAGGACAGATGTCTGCATTGAAGTTAGTGTGTTCTCACAGTGCATTATTTCATGAAAGGTTCTCGTAGGAAACAAGACAGATTTGGATAGGGAACATTATAACCTCGAGCAAACAATAAACTGAGATGTGCCGAACAGTCCTCCTTAAACAACATAATTCTTCCCATCTACACAAACGTTAAGTCATTTCTATAAAATACGAGGATACATTTGGTGGCTTCTGTTGGTGTTATCCTTAAAAACAGACTCACAAATCATGGTTTGTCACAGAGATAGAAGGGACATCAAGAATCTAGTATGCAAAAATGTGAGCAAATTTGTCGCTGTTGTTTGGGGTTAGATATCATCTCCCTGGACCATTTACAACAAACAATAACACCTTGGAACCTAGCTATCTAGATTTGCTGCCTGGTGTAGCCAAGTTTATTGCTAGGTAATGTTAGGAAAACTTAACTTTATAGGGTTTTGTGAAAATTAGATATAATTTAATAATACAATATGCAAAATACTTTATATATAATAATGGTGCAATAAATGTTAAACAGAGTTACTAGAAGAGAGTAGTGATGGCAGGTAGGTAGATGAGTTAGATAGATAAGTTGACATACAGAGATTATACTAGAAGGTAGGTAGATATAAGGAAAAATAGATAGATAATAGGTAGGTAGATAGATAGATAGATGGATGGATAGATAGATAGATAGATAGATAGATAGATAGATAGATAGATAGATAGATAGATAGATAGATGATAGATAGATAGATAGATGATAGATAGATAGATAGATAGATAGATAGATAGATAGATAGATAGATAATAGACAGACAGATAGATAGATGCCAAGCATAGAGTGAATGCCTACACTTGAGAAGCTAAAGCAGAAAAATCACTAGTTTGAAGTAAGCCTATACTATCAAGGAAGATAAAGAGGGGGGAGAAAAGATTCCTATTCAGTATTTTGCTCAGTATTTTTGTGTTTGTTTTGGCTTTGAGACATGGTCTCCTGTAGTTGCAAGACTGGCCTCAAATCCGTGCATTAAAGGATGATCTTTAACTTCTGATCCTTCTGCCTCTACAGCCCCCAAATGCTGTGATTAATGGTAGACAGCACCAGGCATTTTATTTGGTGCTGGACATTAAGCCTAGGACTTTGTGCATGCCAGGCAACTCTTCCCCCGACTGAGTTACATCTCAGCCCCTATTTCTGAAACAAACAGAAAATGCATGTGCTGTGTGAAGTCACAGGAGCATGGCTACAAGTATAACATCATCATTTAAATGTACGAGTATGAAGTCATCTTTAAAATGTGTGGGATTTAATTTGAGATGTTAGAATTTACCCTCTGTGCTTGAAAGCACCATTGAAAGAAAATGCTGTCTGGGGGTCTTCTTTGTTCTTAGTTCAGCAGCCTTGTTCTCCAGAAACCAGCATCTTCCATTCATTGTTCTGGAATTTATCTGTGAGATCACATCCACTTACTGGCCAGGAAGGTTTTTAGCAGTGACACAGATGGCCTCTGTGTCAGAAACACATAGTTTGTGTACGGCGTACAGCAAAGCAGCCTAGATAGATAAAATTCTGGTTCCAGCCACTGTAGAATAATTGGGTCCAGATTTGCCAGCTGCTAAAGCCAACTCTAAAATTGGACAAAGTAGAAATAGTAACAGCCTAAGACATCAAATGGCAGTCAGCACAGAGCTATATTCCTTATACCCCTAAAATATCTGAAAGATTGCTGGAGTGCTCAGAGAGGGGTCTACATCTGGGTTTGGGGATCTTCTAATGAGCGCAGCATGAGAAAACTCAGGAATAATTTTCAAAATCAAGAATGCCAATTTTGGGTCATGGAGTTGGCTCACCATGTATATTCATGGTCACCCAAGTCTATCAACCTGAGTTTGGTCCTCAGAATGCACATGTATAGGCACACAGATGTAGGGAGTCTCACCCCACCAATGGCTGGAGTCCCAAGTAACTAAACTGATTGGGGCAGGGAATTGGAGCTGTTCAGATAAATGAGGTTCAGAAGTAGACAGGATTAATTGTGAGTTCCTGATCAAGGTCTAGGTTGTACAAGTTAATTAGATCTATAAATATTGGCCACTCAATCTCTGTGTTGTTTTATTTTTTTGGCTTTTGTTGGGTTTTCTTAGATGTCTTTATTTTTATGTGTATGAGTATATATTTATGTTTGCCACATGTGTGCAGTACCCATTGGGGCCAGAAGAGGGCACTGGGTCACTAACACTGTAGTCATGGTTGTGAGCCACCCTATGTGTGTTTGGTACCAAACTCAGGTCCTTATCAAGAGCAGAAAGTGCTGCTAACTGCTGAGCCATCTCTCCAGACCTGAGTTATTGTTTTTATGAAGAGATATCATAATGCTGTTACAGCCAAAATTAATAATTTGTAGAGTATCTTTGTAAAATCACACATTAGGAGTAAGCATCAGACTACAGAATGAGCCGAGACCTTAGGACTGAATTCAAAGCTACAAGATTTAACCTAACAATGAATGAAACCAATCCTGGCTGGATCAAAAGGTTAGTCAGTAATATACACCTCCCGATGTACAACCAAGACTCTGAAAAGCATACCCATTGTGGGTGTCAAACACATGGTCAAGCAGCAAAATATTGCCTGTAAATAAAGAAAAAAAATGCATCTAATAGAAAAAGAAACCAAGGTTTTCCATATATTAGTAATAAAACAACTTTAAATCAAATCCTAGAAACATATTCTGGAGTTTCAAGGAAAGTGTGGTTATAACAAAAAGGTGAAGATTGACTGGGAAATGTAAACTATAATAAGATGAGAAATTATGGAAGTGAAGTGCACTTAAATATCAAGATGAAACTTTCACTGCATCATCTAAATAGTCTTGAGGGAAAGTGGAGCTAGTAGAAAAAAGGTTGATGCCGTTGGTGAAAGGCAGTGGCGGTCGGCTAATACGAAGGACAAAGACAGGGATAGGTAGAGGAGAGACTCAGCTAGTTGTGTGGATTAGCTAACAGTCTCTTGTACCTGTAATTCATCCCCCAGAAGAGGAAAGAATGTTAACAATGAAAAAGAAAAACACTTACAAAGAACGATATAGAATTTATCAAGAGGATTAACAAATTCTGGTAGTTGAACATACTTTGAGCATCTTGGTGTGCCCAATGTCACTGATATGACTACTTTTTGTAAAGTATTCCTAGTGTCCTAGTACCATTTTAGATTGTATGTGCACGCGTGTGTGCATGCATACATGCATGTGTGCGGTGTGCATGTGTATATGTGCACACCATGGCACACATGTAGAGGTCAGAGGCCATCTTGCAGGAGTGATTTCCCTTCCTCCTCTATCTAGTCCCAGAACTTGAGTTCTGGTCCTCAGGTTTGATTGGCAGGTGCCTTTACTCACAGAGCCAACTTGCTAGCCCATGTTACCTTTTTATATATTGTCGTTCTCAGCTACAGACATTCATATAATGAATTTTAGTCACATCTACTGCCAGCCCCCTCTCACCTCCCTTCCCTGTCTCCCACCAGAGCCCTTCTTCTCCGCAAGGCTCCTCTTACTCATTTCATGTATGACCAACTGAGTTTAAGCTTCTCGCATGATCATGGGTGGGAAGCTCTTTATAGGAGCAACTTATGGGTTTTTTCATTAACTTCACCTCATTGCAGTGATGAAGGGCAAAGCCTGAATCTATGGGTATAAACATTGAGCATTTAGACATCATGTTACTTTATTTAAATGACGGGTATTTATAAAAGAATAATTTGAGGACATTAAAAGCCTTTCCTAAGGTGTTACTTGTAAATATTTTAAGATCTAGAGAACAGTGACCTTGCAAAATACAGATTCATGATTGGCCTATCTGTGACATCTGTTCCAACACTGATTTGTGGGCAACACCATACTGTAACGGGTAGATTTAAACGTGTGTGTGTGTGTGTGTGTGTGTGTGTGTGTGTGTGTTCATATGGGTAGGTGCACGTATATATGCAGGTGGAGGCCAAAAGTTAACACTGGATGTCTTCCTCAATTACCTAACACTTTACTTTTGAAGACAGGTCTCTCACTGAACCTGGAGTTCACTGATTGGCCTAGGATGGCTGTTCTGCGAACTCTAGGAAGCTACTTGCCCTGGGATTATGGATGCATGTCTAGCTACTGTGGGAGTGATGGGGAGCTTCATGCTTGTGTAGCTAACACTTAGCTACCTGAGCCATCTCCATCACCTCAACCCCTGCGGTTACGGAACATGGACTTGCTCTCTCATCTCTGAGGAAGCTGGTAAGGAATCCGGTCCACCTCACAGCAGAGTCTCCCATTCCAAAAACACTTGACATTTCTCCCCTCCCACAAAGTAGAGTGGATCGACATCTTATTTCCAACCCTTCCCAAAGTAAAATTTATCTATGAATGTCCATGTTTTAGGTAAAATTTAAGACATGTAAAGACTAGTGTGCCTAGAATTATGGGGATATTAGTTCAATTTTGCAAATACATTGAGAAAGTACCTAACTATTTTACCAACCAATGCTAAGAAGACTTTGTTCTGACCTCTGTACTCACTGCCTACCCACACAAAAACGCCAATAGAATACGATCTTTCATTCAATCAGAACACTTACTTCACCATGAATTCTTTATGTGATAAGCTATTTTTTTATTTTCCTTCCTAACCTGTTCCACTTGAATATCATGGTGCCATCAACCCTAAGAGAAACTTCTGAAATATTTAGGCAACGTGAAAGTTTCTAAAACCCTTTATGACCTGAAAATATTATTCTAGGCAGAATCTTTTAAAATTGCATTATCCATGTGAAACTGAAAGGCAAGAAAGGGTCTCACAGGTTCTAGACACTGACAGAGCTCCCGCCAAGAAGCATATATGGGAGGAGACTTGCATATCCCAGAATCTTTGAACCCACCATTACTGTCTTCATGGTGCCATCTTCCTATCTCAGTTCAAATTTGCCTAGATGTTTAGCTCTACACTTCAGCACATCTTGCTAGATTATAAAATCTGCACTTGATTTTCTCTGATCACTGTACCCTCGATACTGTGGGAGACGGCAAGAAAATATTTGAGCAATGAAAATGTTCTTCCAAGCTCTCCCTTCACTGAACACGAGTTCATGGGCCTCCACAGTAAACTACCCAGGGACTGAAGAAGGCAGAGGATTTAGTATGCACTTTCAGCACTTCTCACCATAGGTGTTCAATATTATCATAAACCCCATGCTTCTGTTTGGTTTACAGCCATTTCCTTGTAGATCAACAAGTGCCCAATGGAAGAACTAGAAGGAACTGGCTTGTGCCTCTTCCCTTTCGTGTCTCTACTGTGTAAGGATACACCATCATGGAAGCAGAGCCTAAGGCCCTCCCCAGATTCTCTACCTGCTTCATCTTAGACTTCTCAGTCTCCAGGACAACACAAAATGGATTTTTACTACTTAGCATTAAGTAGTTTGATATAATAGCATATGTGAGCTAAGATGCCTATTTTAGAGTTGAGGACTGGGGTAGAGAGATTTAAAAATCTTTTAACACAATTGTAATTAGAACTCCAAGATAGTAAGTTTTTCTTCCAATTCCTTGTCTTTACTCCTCTCTTCTGCAGCCTTGGTTTGGAGCAAAATAGTGAGAATGGTGACCAGGGGTGACAGAAGAAGGAAGTGTCTCTTGATACAGTACTAACACCAAGCCATGGGTGACCTGAAGGGTTTGAACTCATAATCTATGCCATGAAAGAGAACAGATTTCATGTTTCACAAGCACAAATGAACCTTATATCTAGGACCAAAGGGTCTCTTGTCTTTCAAAAATTCATTTGAACTTTTTAAACTTGGATTTTAAAAGAATTATATTACTTTTGTATTTTTTGACTATTCATAAATTAAATTTTTTTCAATGGTCTGTCCCTTGAAGGGGGAATTACCCTCAACCAGAGGAATGTACACAAGTCTCTGTGCTGTCTGATTAAAACTTAAAGTTTGAAGAGGCTGGTGCTGGGATTTGCTTGACTCTGCCCGACCATGGTTCCCAAATATGCTCATGCCATTGTGCAAATTATTGATTCTGAAAGCTTCCTTTTCCCCTCAACCTCTCATTGATAAGAAGCAGTGATTTCACAGAAAGCTGAACAAGAACGTACAGGAACTGAAGAAGTACAGAGACAGATAAAACCCTTGTTCTCCTCGCTACTGACCTTGTGTGGGAACTTTGCAAGGCTTCCAGGAGGCAACTTGTGAAGTGCTGTTACTGAGAAGAAATACTTCTGGCCATTTTCAAAAAGAATTTTGAGTTCAATAGCAAAAGTTTATTGAAGTACCTCATACTTTCTCTCCCTGCCCTTTTTTTATGGGTTTGACTGTTCTGTGAAATTAGGTTTGAGCTTCTCTCATTTTGTTTTAGTCCGCACTAATCAGGCCAAAATGTCAGGCTCCCTCTCTGTAGTGACCAGCTGAGCCTTTAACCTCAAGGAGCTTCCTGGCCTGATTAAAGCAGGGAGAATAGCTGAACTCATGGGACACTATCCCATAATGTAAGACAAACAATTTCGGGGCCTGAGCTGCTGAGGTATGCATCATCTTCCCTTATACAAAGCTTCACACGTCCCTCCTCTGTTTCAAAAAGCAAAACCGAAATCCTAAGTGGGAAATTCTGAGACACCCTCTCTAAGGCTCAGGCTCAGTGTGGATGGGAGAACCACTGTGGGATGCCAGCTTCTGGGAGTGACATAGTCATTGCAATGCCAACCTCACTGCTCCAGCAGCTGGAGAAATGCTATAGCCTGGTAAAGACCGAACCTGTCAATAGTCAATCATAGATTGGGGCGAGTCCCACATGGCCACAACCCTCCTACTGACAGATAGGCTACTGACGAAGTCCGAGGGAGGGGGAACCCATTGGTGCAAACATAAGCATAGAAACCACCCTGATTAAATGCAGCATGTCACAAAACTAAGACATGGATGTAGGAAGGGTACTTGTAGGGAGACAAACAGGGGTGAAAAAAATAGGAGACAGAAAGGGTGACATTAATCAGGATGATATAGATAGACAGGCAGACAGAAAGATGATATGAAATTGTCAAACAATTAAATCTATTTGATTTTTTTAAAAAGCAAAATCCAAAGTAAATCATTGGTTGTTACAGAAAAAAAAATGAGATTACAAAAAAAAATCAGAAGATCCAAAAATAATTAACAGAGAGCCACACAACATTGTGGAAAATGGAAATTTTCAGCTATTTGGCTGGAGGTGCCCTCGTGGTTACTACATAGGAGCTCTAAGGAGTCCAGGTTGAACACAGAGTAATTAAAATCTGATTAATTCTTGTAGGAGTAGCGTGGGTTCTGTTTCTCATTCCACTCCCCAACAAAACGACAATGCATCTGAACATTCAATTTAATTTGTTAGTTTGCACATTTCACTGATTCTATTGTAATTGTGTTCGAGGCACACTTGCTTCCTTCTGCTCTCTGATGTCAGCCCTCGCTCACCCATGCACACCAGGTAAATACCAAAACACACACAACACGAAGTTCCTTGAAAGTTCTTTAACTAAAAGACTAGAGAAATTATTGCTCAGTGGTTAAGAGTGCTTGCTTTTTCCTTGCCTGTCAAAGACTGCAGACTCAGAGATGAAAGTGAGAGACATTGAAGGCTTCTGTAACAACCTCCCCTCCAAAGAAGAAGGGAGGAGGAGGAGGAGAAGGGGGAGGAGGAGGAGAAGGGGGAGGAGGAAGAGGAGGAGGAGGGGAGGAGGAAGAGGAGGAGGAGAAGGGGAGGAGGAAGAGGAGAAGGAGGAGGAGAAGAGGGAGGAGGAAGAGGAGGAGGAGAAGAAGGGGAAGAAGGAAGAGGAGGAGGAGAAGGAGGAGGAGAAGGGGGAGGAGGAAGAGGAGGAGGAGAAGGAGGAAGAGAAGGAAGAGGAGGAGGAAGAAGGGGAAGAAGGAAGAGGAGGAGGAGAAGGGGAAGAAGGAAGAGGAGGAGGAAGAAGGGGAAGAAGGAAGAGGAGGAGGAGAAGGGGAAGAAGGAAGAGGAGGAGGAAGAAGAGGGGAAGGAGGAGAAGAAGGAGGAGGAGGAGGAGGAGGAGGAGGAGGAGAAGGAGAAGGAGAAGGAGAAGGAGAAGGAGAAGGAGAAGAAGAAGAAGAAGAAGAAGAAGAAGAAGAAGAAGAAGAAGAAGAAGAAGAAGAAGAAGAAGAAGAAGAAGAAGAAGAGAAACAGTCTAGACAGGAAGTTACTGAAGACAGTCCTTAAACATGATAAAGATGCTGAAGTATAGTTCTTCATAGCTGATGACTTCTTCTGGTGGGAGGATGAGAGGGGACTAGATTGTCTTTTGGGGGGCTGGCCACTGGGAGTGGCCATGATCCAATGAATATATGGGCAGCACAAATTATACTTGGTATATTGGGGGGGGGCAGGGGTGGGAGGGTGGAGATCGGAGGACTGGGAAGCAGATGTGATGTGGTGTATTGTATGAGATTAGTAAATAGTAAATGAAAAAGGTTATGTTGGAGATAGAGAGAGAGAGAGAGAGAGAGAGAGAGAGAGAGAGAGAGAGAGAGAGAGAGAGAGAGAGAGATTGCAGCTCTCGCAAAGGACCAGAGTTCAATTCCCAGAATACATGGTGGGCAGCTCACAACCACCTACAACCCCCATTCCAGGGGATCCAACGCCCCCTTTTGGCTTCCATGGGTACCTGCACAAATGTGCTCATATATACCTAGACACACATAACACAGAAATGTAAATAGGAAATTAAATCTTTAAAATTTGCTTAAGGACATCACAATGAAATCAGCATGGCTCAGCCCATCAATGCTGAGTCCTGGCAGTTGCTACCCGCAGAAAAGAATAAAATGTGAATGAACAAATCACCATTTAAACAGCAATGCTTTTGATAATTAGCAGATATATTAAGGGGGATGTGGGAGGAAATCTGAAAAGAGCAAAAAGGGATTAAAATTTAAATAGGATTTCTTTTCATGTTTTTTTCCCATTGTGTAAAAGTCCATCTTTAATTCATATTACAGTGAGTGATTTGTAATGCTGTGTCAAAATAGATATGCAAAAGGATCTGCATTTGAATTTTAAATTTGATCCCTAAGTTTGAATTTAATATAGTGCCCTGACTGAGTCCTGTCTACGGAATAGGAATTGTGAATCTGTTTTGAATGTCATAAGGATCAGCAATCATGCGTAGTGTTATCATTGTTCATTATCTCTCATGACTTGTGAAAGGAACATGAAATGACATTAATCATTATTTTCTGCTACTAATAATACACTTTCAATGCAAATTTGCCATTTTCTAAATATCTAGCAGCAGAAAATTCTTCCCCTTCATCACCCCACAAACCATCCCCTTCTCTTTTCTTCTTGATTTGCAGTTGGCAGCCTCAGTGTCTGGTGTACATGAAAGAATGCATTGCCCCAAAGAGAAGACTTAGACAATCAGATATAGAAGAAAAATTGAACTCCTGACCCCGGGCCCAAATAGCTAGCATCAAAGAAATCACTGGGCCCCAAGAGACCTCCGGGAGTCAATTAATCTGGTCCTTCATTTGTCAGATAAGGAAATAAAAGTTCATTTGGTAAATTGACCTGTTTGTGATCAGCCACTGGTTCAGGGCAGATAGAAAAATGGAAAGCAAGAATACTGACTTAAGACAGAGGGTTACATCTAACGACGACAATGAGGAGATGCCATCACCCTGTGGAGTGAGCGTTTGGGGATCAAACGGATCTGAGGCAGAGTTCTGCTTCTGCCAAGGTTTGCTTTAGTTTATTAATTTAAAAAAAAATGCTTAAGACAGAGCTGTAGAAATGGCCCAGTGGTTAAGAGCATTTGCTGCTCTTGCAAGGGCTAGATCCAGTTCCCAGAACCCACAGGATGGCTCACAGCCATCCATTACTCAAGTTCCAGGGAATGGTGGCCTCTTCTGACCTTCCCAAGCACCAGGCACCCACATGGTACACATATATACATACAGGCAAACCACTCATACCCATGAAATAAATAAATCTCTAAAATTTTTTAAAGGCAGTGTATCAGTTGATGGGACATGAAATGCAATTGGGTAGATTGCATGATTGCATAACAGTACGTGTTAAAGTACATAGCCTTGAGCCTGGCAAGTGTTAATAATCAGTGAGTATTAGCCATGGATATCATTATCCCATGACAGCTAATCAAGAATATTTTCCACATAAGTAAATTACTGTATGTCTACCCCAAGGGTTAAGTTTGTGTCTGTGTATGTATGCTTCTCTCTTCCTCTGTGTGTGTCTATGTGTAAGCCTGTGTCTTTGCATGTGTCTATGTGTGAGTCTGTATCTGTGTCTATGAGTCCCTGTTTTTGTATAAGTACATGATTATGAAGCCTCAGTAAAATAAGGTCTGGCTATTCACATGGGTTGGTAGTTTGGAAAGAGAGACAGACAGACAAACAGACAGACTTGGGAAGCAATCGTTTGATTGAAATAGTCCAGACTCTCCTTACCTAGACAAAAAGGAGCCTGAATGCCATTCTATTCTGGTCATAGCTCTGCCAAGGGGACTATATGGCAGCTGTGGGCCCAGAATGGGTCCTAAACCACCACTGCTTTCAGAGAGAGGAAGAGACCCTGTGTGTTTAGAAGACCCCAGTGGGACAGCACAGTGCAGCCTGTGTTGAACGGTGTAAGATACTGTTGGGAGTGAGGATTGAGAGGGTACTGTTCTAGTGTTGCTGGATGAGTCTGAGCTTTGGTTTGAATAAGGTGGCTGTATAGCCTCCAAACACTTCTTAAGAGTGAAAAGGATGCTATTAATAGTTACGCTGTGATAATGAGTGTCAGCAAGGCTTGTTGAAATAAACAAGCTAATAAAAATCAAGCAAGCACAAGCAAAAGGGCTAATGTTGGTGCCAATGCATGAAAAGTCAGTTTGTCAGTCAAGCGTCAGGGTGTCAGGGCCCAGTGACTTCTCTCAGACTTGCTCTGTGAGTGTGTGTGTGTCTCTCCTATTGTGCTTCTCTCTGAGACAAGTCCCACCCACATGGCAGCCTTGCTAACCACAGCATCACATGTGACATCCTAATGATGATTTCCACACTTTCTTCTCAATACTGTGTCAAAGCTGCAAGACAGCCCAACCATACCTTCATCCCTGACAGAATGACTGCAATCAGGAAGACACCGATTGATCAAACCCAGAGCAGCCCTGACCACACCCCCATCCTTTGCAGAACCACTCCAGTCAAGATGGTAAGCAGAGGGCCGATTGATCAAACCCAGGGCCGCCCTGACCACACTCCCATCCCTGAAAGAACCCTTGCAGTCAAGAAGGTAAGCAGAGGACCGATTGATCAAACCCAGGACAACCCTGACCACACCCCCATCCTTGACAGAACCCTTGCAGGAAAGTAAGCAGAGGACCGATTGATCAAACCCAGATCTCAAGGCCACTGAATTTAGCAGAAAGAAAGAGTGAGCCATCTACTAAACTTAGGAATTGATCTTGGAAAGGGGAGAGTCCTCAGAAGAAGACCAAGGCACAGGGGTGAAAGAAAGGGGAAGTAGGCTTGGCCAGTAAAACCAACAAAACGCCACCAGTGCCACCATGTTTCTTTGGCATAGTTATAAACAGCACTGAAGAGTCTCTGTGTGCCAGGAAACACCTTAGCGATCTCAAAGATTATCCACACAACCTTCAAATGAATCTTTTAGGCCGTCTACTGTTATAAGCCTATTGTGGATGCCGTGACTGGGATCTCCATGAGAAGGGGCAGGGTATGACATCCCAAAATATTCCAGTTTGTTATCAGAACTCTAATAAACTAAGGACATTTGAAACCTAGCAGATGTAAAAATGACACTCTGCCTCCCTGGACCAGAAGACTTATTTTCTGCCACTACGCATGACAGGTAGAAGCTGAGAAAAATATTAGCTTCTAAAAGTATCTGTCCCGCCCCCTCTTGCATGTTAACTCAGTGTCTACAATCATTGCTCCTTGTTGAAGCTACGATATTAGCATCTGACTTTTTCACTTCCTTGGGTCTTCCTTTTCCTAGGAAGGCTCCAAAGCACCAGTGAAAATCTGTCGTCTTGTCAGACACATCCTTTGTCAAGTCAATCCTCAGGCTCAGTCAGAGGCTCCGAGAGAAGAGAGGGTAAGTTTGATCACCCTTTTAATGGAGATAAAATGGCCTAAGGTAAAAGCCAGTGTACTCAAAAAGCAAGAATAGAAGCCAGGCAATTGAGCCTCTGTCCCTTGATCCATTCAAAGCACCACGCCGTGTCTGGGCCAAAGTTCGAACCCTCAAAGCAGTAACAGGGTCCGAGCTGCCACCAGTGGTGGGCTGTTTTCATTGTCTCCAGGGCTCTTAACAGGACCAGTATGAAGCTAAGCCACACAAGCTCCCCTGCCCAGAGCACCAATTAAAAACTTCCCTGGACACTTGAGAGTCTTGATTCAACTCTGAGAAGTTAGAAGACAAGATCTATGACCAGTTAAGAAATGCCTCGTCTGCATTGATTTATGGTCCCAGGTACTAACACAAATTACCTAAGTGCTTGACAGAATTCCCAAGCCCTGCAGTCAGATGACTTCCTGGGCCCATGAAAGTCCAAAGTATCATTAGCTACCTGTCTTCATCTGTATCCCCAAAACCCTGGGAGGGATGTCACTCAACACAAGGGAGGAGTATATGCCAATAGAAATTCAGGAAATCTTCCTTTAACAAACAACAACAAAAATTTGACCTCAGAGAAGGAAGGGGTCAAAACAGATGCAAAGGGTTTGAGCAGATTGTTTTTAGCAAAGGATTTCTAATTACAATTTTGCCAAAGCCACTTACTTTCAAGATTACAAAAATAATCTGGTTGCGTTCCTATAGAGCCCTCCTTGGCTGCTTCCGATGCTGGTGGAATTAAATATATTTGGCTGTGTTTACTTGCACATCCTTAAATTAGACCTGAATAACTGGCTGATAGATACCTAGTACAAAACAGCTTGTTTGTAACAGGAAAATTGTTCAATCTATCTTCCTTTATAACTGAGTCCCAACAGCCTTGATTTATTGGTGTGGTACGCAAAATTTGTCCTGCACAGAGTTATAGGGAATCACTTCCATTTGTATGCTAACTGCTTTTGATTTTTTTTAACATCATCAGTAGCCTTGGTGATTGATTTTCAGTCTAACTAAACCAGTTCGCATAATACATATTCCCCAGTAGGAAAGAGATTAGCTGAGCAGACAGTACACTGCATGGCACAAAAGAAAACTCTGGGTATTCTACCAGCGTTCAGGACTTTCCAACAAATGTTCTTGATGAGCCAGCCTTTAATGATTATAACGATGACCAAAGAAGGGTAACAGCTCATCTTGTGCACGTGTCTGATAAGTGCAATTTGAGTGTGCACACATGCGCACCTTGTATGTGTGTGTACGTGTGTGGAGGTCAAAGGTTGACATCAAGTACCCTTCTCTGCTGCTTTTCACCTTAGTTTTCTATCAAGGCTTTCATATGGGTGCTGGGGATCTGAGCTCGGGTCCTCACGCTTGCACAGCAAGCATTTGACCAACTGAGCCATCTCCTCAGAATCGTGATGACAATTCTCTAGTAAAATGACATACATCATCATAATTAAGGAACATTTACAGGCTAATTCTTTAAGAAAAAAACGCAGGTGCTGGTGTCAAAACCCCAGAGTCTGATGCCTCACACCATCTACCTCTGCTTCCATACCCAAAACTCAGAGCCACTAACAACATTGAATTGTTTGAAGATTAAGCAAGGCCCTGTATGTAGAACATATTTAACGTGTTTGCTGCCACATAGGAAATCTCCAGTAAATATTAACTGTTGCTATTAGAGTTGCAATGGAAATAAACACAAACCGCTCCAACTACCAAATGCCTAATAATTTAAAGGGAATTTTAAAAAAAAACAGGAATCACCCCCCACAAGGTCAACAATTTTCATTTAGCCCATCAATCTTTCTCCATACGTGGGCTAAAATCTGTTCTTTTGATTATGTTCAACCTACATTTCTCCCAACGTCCCCGTCAGGTGTGAGGTTAGAACCATTAGGCTAAGCTGCTTCCAATTAGGACAACAGGGAATGTTAATCTTCCTCCTGACCCGTAGAAATGATGACTTGGTCTTACACAGTGCCTTCCAGAGTCTTTTGCCACCCACACTACCACCGGTTCTCCCCGACAAAGACTCAGAACATTGCTTGTTATAAATGGGATCCTCTGAAGGTGAGCTGCAAATCTTGCTTGAGGCTGATGAGAGGAAGTGTCTCACCCATGCCCTGGGGCACCGCAGGGAAATACTGATAAGGCAGAGTGCAAGCCCTTTGATGACTTAGGAGAGGTAGACAACAACCCACTTTCGCTGCTCTTTTCTTTGAGAAACCCGGGATTTCCTTTGGAGAACTTTCTCTACCCTACAGCATTCTGTAACAATGAGGCTGTCAATTAAGGTGGCCTACTTCTCTTGTTCAAAGAACAAACAGGAGTGCTCTATTGGCTTCCTAGGGGCACTAGAACAAATGACCACAAATGAAATAGTTTAAAACAACCAGAACACATTCTCGCAAAGTTTAGGGCGAAAGCCCAAATGCAGCTGGCAGCGGGTTTAGTCTTTCCGGATCTTCTGAGAGAAACCAGTGAACACTAGCTGATGATGATTGCTAGAAACCCTGGTGCTCATCACCACAGAGACACATCACGTCACGCTGCCTTTTATGTGGTTCCATAGCTGTTCTTCTACAGTATTTTAACAGCTGTTGGGTCTAACAAGCCCAGGGTGTTTTTACCTCAACTCTCAATTGTTTTATCTGCAAAGAACCTCATTCTGAATAAGATGTTGCTCCGGAAGTTCCCCTGGACATTTGAAGGGGAAAGGGCACTCTTCAATACACTGCATGACCCAAGATGAGGCAGTGCTCCCTGGATGACTGAGAGAACAACGTACTCATTATACATTCCTTCCACCAACACGGCCCAGAAGAGATCACCCACCATTTCCCATGGTCTTTTTCGGACCCCTGTTTTGCAGGACTGAATAGTAAGTGTCTCCTCTAACTCCGATGTTTACTTGATATCCTGCCAGTACATTGCCAGAACACTAACCAGTTGGAAGGAGACATCGCTGCTCGAAAGCCAAGATGCCTAAAGCAGAGGCCACAGCCATCTGAACCAGCCAAGTTTTGAACCTACAAAATGAACAACCCAACAGCCAAAGCCAGGTTTTTACCCGTTTGCAACTAACCACACATTCCTTTGTTCAGAGATCCTCCCTCCACGCCTCTAACTCGGGTTTTTGTTTCTAAGAACTTTACTTACTGCACATAGTAATTTTCCTAGAATCACTGAAAAGTTTATGCAAATGTGTAGGTGATAGTTCCTGGCATCTTTCCAAATCCTGAAAATGCTGACAGACAGACTAAACTAAGCAGTTATCTTACAATCCTTAGGCAGACTAATTAAATCCTACACATTGACATTTTGGGCTTTAAAAAAAAATGATAACTATACTAATTAGCCTGTTAGAAAATGTTCACATCTCATTGTGCCAAATGAGAAGGAATTCCTTATAATTGTTCCTATAGGACTTCAAGCCACCACCATGGGCATGGTCTAATTGCTGGGAACGTCATTTCCTTCCCGGTCCCGCTACCCACTTAACTACCACAGAGGTTTCCATCTGGATAGGGAGGAGGTGTAGGAGTTCGACGACTTTCCAGAATCCTGGCTCATTACCAGTGTTCGCCAAAGTTTTTTGGAACATAATGAGCGCTTGAAAGTATAATAACCATGGCCTCTGACTTCCTACTGGTCCCCATCCTGTCTCTGGACGCAAGGAAGCCTAGATGCTGGTAGCACCAGGAGTGAGCAATTAGAACGTCACAGACTTTGGGACATAACTGGATGGTTAAAGAGCCCTTGAGGCTCTTCCACAGGACTCCAGTGCCGTTTCTAGCACCAGGTCAGGTGACTCAAAACCACCTGTAACTCTCGGGGATCCAAGGCCTTCCTCTGAACTTTGTGGGCACCTGTACACAGATGTATACATACACATAAATAAAAACAAATAAATAAATCTTTTCAAAAGTTGATAACTTTTAAAGACATTATGAAAGCTGCCCCTCAAACATATGATAAGGGTTTGCAGCATTCTGAAAACTCTTCATTTAGAGAAAATTCCTAGGGTTTCCTAAATATGAAATCAAAACGTCTGCATATGGCAGAGAGGTCAAAATTGAATTGGCATGGAGGCAAATGGTTTGATTGGACACAATTTAGCAATTCTTCAGGTACCTAATATGTCTCAAGCAGTATAAGTCTTTTGGGGGATATGAAAACGAGCAACAAGATGGTCTGTCCCCAATAAAAAGTTTGTAATCCAGACAAAAAGAAAGTAAATTCCAGAAACACAAGGAGGAGAAAAAGGTGAGTGTTTTCAGAACAGTGAAAACAAAACACTAGAAGGAACTGTAGAACCACAATTTAAAAATAAAAAATAAAATAAAATAAACAGGGAAAGCTGTAAGGTAAGAAGGAGAATGGTCCTGCACTGAGTAAGTAATGGGTCGACCAGTTGGAGCATCACTCCAGGCAAAAGCCAATAGTTGGAGAAACCCACTACTAACATATTAAAAAAAAAAAAACAAGCATGAATTTTAGGTTTTTAAAGCTATAGGTCTCAGTCCAGAAGACATGGCTAGAGGACCAGGTTGAAATTACCCCATAGTGTAAAGGGTAATTACAAGGTGTCTGTTACTCCTGGAAGGCTTAAAAAATTGTTGAAGTTACTTTACAATGGAGAAGTCTACTCAAAACCAACTTTGGCATAATCTGCCTAACCTGGGCAGAGTGTGGTAGCATATCTCTGTTCCCTCAGTATTTGAAAGGTGGAGGCAGGAGGATCAGAAGCTCAAGATCAGCCTGGGCTACATGAGATCGTGTCTGAAAAGAAAGGAAGTCTTGATTAATCTTAATTAACTAGAACAATAAGCAAGAGCTAGAGAGATAACTAGTTGGGAGTCTGGCTTAATTTTAATCAAAAGTGTTTAAGGAAGAAGGAAGGGGGACAGGAGGACACACGTGCTAGAGATATGAGGATACACACATGGAGATATGAGTAGGCGCTCTCAACACTCACTATAGGTTTGAATCTCAGGAGACAGAGACAGGTGGGTCTCAGGGACATGCTGTCAGAGTAACCAAAACAGAAAGTTCCAGGTTCAGTGAGAGACTCTGTCTCAAAAAATAAGGCAGGGAGAAATAGAAGAAGACATCTGATCCAGACCCTGGCCTTCCTATGTACATTCACATGTGAGTAAACACACACACAGGCACAAGTTCTAGATCCCCACCTAGACATATTAAATCAGAATTTCAAGGACAAGACCCAGACCAGTAAATATTGGCTAAGTTCCTCAGATGATCCAGGTCTCAGATTGTTCTATAACTCTGTCTTCCAGTGTGGGTCCAGGACCAGAGAGAAACACTGACTCTCAGAATGCTCCACTCAAACTTTGCCTGTTATCCAGAACTCAGATGATAACCCCATGGGGGTTAAGCTCAGCAGAGATGAGTGCTTCTGAGGTGCTTTAGCTACAGCTTACACCCAGGTAAAGTCAAATTCAGGTCCACAGACCGCACTGCAGAATGTACTAGGAATGGGAATTATGGGACACTCCCAAGACCTACTAATATACAGATTTTGGGAGTAGAGACCAACAATATGTGTGTTAATGAATTTCCTAGATTTGATATCAGTGTAAACATGAGTATCACTGATCTGAATTATTCGGATGATGTATTAGTCACTTTTCTCACTGTTGGAAAAAAAATAATACCCAACAAAAGCTACCTAAAGGAAAAAATGGGTTTTCTCTGTGTCTCACAGTTTGAGAATACAGTCCATCGGGACGAGGAAGGTATGGCGGCAGGAGTCTAAGGCAGCTAGTCAGACTGTATCTGTGATTGGAAGACGAAGATAAACACTAATGCTCAGCTCAGTCTCTCTTTTTTATTCAGTCCAGAACCTCAGGCCATGGAATAATTCTGTCCACACTTAGGGTGGGTCTTCCCATCTCAACCAACCCAATCTAGAAACATCTTTACAGACATTCCCAGAGGTTTGTCTCCTAGGTCCTTCTAGATCTTGTTAGTCCACGATATTAACCACCAAACCAGGTGATATGGAAAGGGCTAGTCGAGAAACCACAGGGAGAATGTAACTTAAATTGACACCAGCTGCTCTCTTAAACTCGAGCTGGGAGAGAGAAGCACAGGTCGGCCAGCTGGTCTCTGAGAATGGATAATAATCCACAATGGGTGTCTTTGTCAGGGATGGTGGAAAGAGATGGCAATGAAGACTGCTATTTCAGCTACCCTGGGGCATCTAAAAATGAACCTAGAGTGACTAGACAGACCAAGAGCTGAACTGATCCACAGACCTCTGGTTCAACAACTTGTGTCTATCCCTCACTTTTCCCAAAAGAGAGAATGCCTCCAAATCACACCAGTTCTCCCAAGACTTCTGATATCAGCCAGCCACAATGTAGTAGTCACTTCACCTCCAAAAGAGCCCCAGATTAGCCCGAGCCGTTCACCCCCATCTTCCTGGATGATATCCACAATACTCACAATCCTAGCTTGGGTACATTTCCAAAATGAGCTACATTGGGCATGCCAACATTCCCAAGGACAGTAGCAAGAGAACTGTATTTCAAAGCAGTATGAACTGGATGTAAACAAAAAAAAAAAATCTTCTTTACATATTTTTCATGACGTCAAGGGAGTCCAAACTGTAACAGCACATTGGGGCAGATCTTCAAAAGTAACCCAAGATCTTCAAGCTGCCATCTGTGAATTATCTATTGTGCTGACTTAATTTCATGGGTTTTTTTTTTTTTTTGCTTTAAGAAGGATTTGGATAAATGTTCTAATGCAGTAATTAGCAGCTACATTAATAGCATTGATTTTCCCATTATGTTGTCCCATTATTTTAATTATATTTCTCTTTAAACAACTTTTCAGACTATAATCTTCTACTAAGATGAGCCGATTCCCTGAATAACTTCCCTCAGTTGTGCACCCTACATTTGTAATGAGTCAGTACTATTTAACCTCACATCACACATTTCTGAAGATCTCTTCAAAGAGCCATGGGTAGATGTCCTCTCTCAAGCAATTACCTTCAGGACCCAGAGTCAACAGTGAAGTGATCAAAGCAAGCGGTCATTGAGGAGAGCTCTTGACACAAACAGCTCCTTGACATCCCATTAAGATGCTTGAAATCCCATCTTTAAAGAGCCCTTTGGGAGATCTTTGGGTATTTTCTGTCTTTAAAAGAACATGGGGAAAATACCACTTACCAAAAGCCTGTAATATGCACCAGATACTCTGGTATTAAGGCTAACACTTATGTCCCTCTTCCTCGATATTTTAGGCACTAGTATAAGTGTCTGGCATATATTGACTCATTGAAATTCTCCCAGAAAATTCTCTAGAAGATAGACATTATTATCACTTCCATTTTATGGATGGAAAAAAAAAACTAAAGGTCATCCAAGATCATCTCATCTAGCAAAGGAGAGACACACAACCATGACTCAAGTCCATGCAATCTCATTCCAGAATCTGTCCTCTTACCCTCTACTACATTGTTCTCTAATGCATTATTACTAGATCATCTCCTACAGCAAGTACCTTTGTGTCTGTTTTGACAAGTAACTATGGACAGAAGAGGTTAAATAACACAGGCATACAACTAGTCCGTGGCCAGGTGTGACTTAAACCCTGGTATCTCATGACTTAAACCCTGACTCTCAAGACTTCATTCTTCTCTTAACATCAAAAAGAATGGACACTTTGATGACTATGTGGGAACAAGTCCTGTGCAACTGTGAAATGCATACTGCAACAGGCCATATGGCCTAATAAGTAAATGGGAAAATGGCAGATAGCTAACTAACTTGTCAACAAACCCATGTGCTTTCCTTCTGCGCCCACAGACTGTACTGCCCAGTAACTCATACATGATCATTAGGGGCAGCAGAATGTTTGAGTTTTAGCAAGTGGAGTGTGAGCACCAAACGCTGTAACATAAAACTCTATATTCTCTCCTCCGTTCTGTGGCTGATGGGGCAGGGGGTGGTATTTGAAAAACCAGTTTAGGGGAGATCCTAAGAGGAAAGGAGCCTGGATTCCTGATAGACAGCCGGGGGTGGCTGAGCAAAGAGCAGATTCAAAGAACGGTGGTAACAGGATGTAGACGTGGCCCTGTGTTATTTAAGCAGCCCAGGCTTTAAGTCTTCTCTTGCAACAACTAGTTCTGCATTCACTAATATGATCCTGACGGCCTAAGCTTCCGTGTGAAACATAAAATACATGGAATTGATGTGTCGTGGGGTAATAGGTAGAAGATAAATGGAAACTCATGCTAGAAAGCAAGAGATTTCATGAGATGTAGGCTCCAACTATCCAGTGGTGTTGTCCAGGCAGTAACTTGGAAATGTGCTTATTGTTAATGGAATGAGCCTACGCCCAGAGGTTTCAAGTGGCAGAGTGACGTGATGTGACCTTATTAGAAGGCTCAAGGTGGCCCAAGTGCTGAAAATAGATCAGCAACCAACAGCAGAAACAGGACAACATGAGGTTATCATCTCTGACCTCGCAGGGTGAGTTCTTGAGCTGCCTCACCTTCTATAGGCCAGTGAAGACTCTCCTAAGGAAAGTTTCTAAGCCCCCAATCCAGGCATAGTTATTAACAATGGTTTCTGATCAGTGACCGACTTGAAAAAATGGGCTCAATATGGAGAAATAACATATAATATTGTTTGATTATCCTTACACTGTATTTGTAATAAAATGAAATTCCAAGAATGCCCAATTAATTTAGAAGACTTCACCCTCAAAAAATATATTCTTTTATTATCTAAAGAATCACAAACCCTCAAAGTTTTAGATATGTGGAAATATAAAATCATCCTTTGATTGGCTACCAAATGCAATGGAGACTGATCAATTTCCACATCCTGTTCTCTGAGACATACATACACACATACACACACACACACACACACACACACACACACACCTCACTCACCATTGAAACTCCCCAGAGCACAAATATAAGTCTTATGGAACTATGAAGTAGGTATGTAAAAAAGATATATCTCTTCTCTCCATCAGACACCCCCTCCCAAAGAAATGCTGGAAATGACATTTCTCTCAGGATCCATTCCATCTGCATTTACCTTTTACAAATGGCTGCATTAAGTTTATTGTATCTTTGTCTGCCATTGTTACATATCAGTAAGATCCAGGGTGGTTCATAAGTTCAGGGTAGGATATTTTGGAAAATACAAAGTAGGAATTCTGGCAATGTTTATTCTTTACACCGAACGCCCAAATCCCTTCTCCCCATGAGTTTAAAAACACAACACTATACTCACTTAGCTATTCCTGAGGGGTAAGCATCTTTCCCACAATTTGCTCAGATCTATGTCATTGGTGACACTTACATCTCAGAGGTTCAAGCTTTGGTGGTAAGGGATATTTGAAATCTGTTTAAGAATCGGGGAGGTTAGCCAGGAAGGCAGTTTTCCTCAGATTGAGGGGAAAGGGCTCTTGTCCAAGTCACCATTCAGATGCCACACACAGCTGTCAATGCTAAAACGACGTCTTCAAGGTGCTGAGAAGAGAATGGTAAAACGGGACACCCACTGCTTCCCTGGTTATGGAGGCTCATTCAGAGGTAGAGTCAGCTGTTGTTGAAATACCTTAAACTGTGGGGAAAATATCAAAATAAGCCTATTACGCTAGAACCAGCCATTACAGCCAAGGAAATAATACAATAAATCCTTTGAAATGAAGAAACATAGCAAGAGGCACTTAAACACCGAGTGCTGTTTTGTCAATAAATTGCAGCATTAATAGTTTCTTGATGGCCCTTGCTAAATTCTGTGTTTCTGACACTCAAAAGGAATATTTTTAAGAAAATCATACTTATTTTATCCAACTCATTAGTAGAGAGGAAATAAGAGGACATTTTGGAATCGTGAATCTTTTTCAGAACTAACCGGAAAACTATAAGGGAAGAGAGAGGCAGATCAGAAGGGAAAGAATGAATTTTAAACTGTGTTTCGAATCTTGGGGATACATGAACCATAATCCCATCAGTAAAGGGTAAGTCCTATTTGGAAGACTAAATACCGCGCGAAAGGCTGGTGATGCCCCTCTTGGATAATGATAGGAAACCAAGGCGTGTAGAAGTTATTTCTCTATTTTTTTTTCTCATTATCAGCAAGACTCCAGTGTCATCAGTAGCCTCTCCTTTCCCATATGATCTCTCTTCCCTACAGATACACTCATTTATCCCAACACTAATGAAATACCACTTGAATTTACTCTATTTGCTACCAACGAACTGACAGGATCTAAAGGAAATTGGCCATTCACAGACACTCAGCTGCGTGGAAGAGACCTAGCTGATCACTGCCCCGGTTTTTCAGATCCGCCTCTGCTTGCCTGGTCGTTTAAATATCTGTTTACCCAGTTCCATGTTCATCTGTGGAAGGCAGCTGAAGTCGTGAGTCAGCTACAATGAGGCAGCATCTGAGTATTAAACCAAAATGCAAATCTAGCAGAACATCCCTAATGAGATGGAGCGAGCTCATCTTTCTTCGAATCATTTCTCATGCAGTCTCGACAGTTTGGGGCAGTGTTTATGCGGCATGTGGTCATGTTTTAAGTTTTGTTTTTCTTACTCCTGAGCAGCTCCCACATTATTAGTCAACTGGAAGGCCTAACTCTGACATTAGGCAGCTTAAAGGCAGATGGGGACACTTGTGGGAAAGTTTTCTACACGGCCATTGCGTAGAGAGCAGGGGAGTGGCCACACCACTCTGCGACCCCCTATTCTGTCTTCGCACAATAACAACACACAAATTCCTGCATCCCAGCGTCTTCACGAATACGCAATGAGCCATTCTCACATTTCTGGATTTTTCACTCTGAAACACCACGATCAGCCAGCAGAAGGAAGGTGTGTGGGGCTTCCGTAAAGGCAAAGAGAAAACCTCCCAATGAAAATAACATTTAGGAGGTGGACGCAGGGGATGCCAAGAGCAAAAGTAGAGTACTAGGTGTGGAAGAATAAAAACAGGCAAGGGTGAGTTCATGGGGATTCTCCTCCAGGCGGCTTAGGCGTCTATCCCCCAGGGACCCTCTGAGAGTCTGTGTAGGCAACGCCTCAGAATTGCAGAGGCACTGAAGACAGGTGCCAGTCTTTGTTTCTAAACCTCAGTGGTCGAGGTTTGGTCCTGGGGGCACCAACCCTTAGCATTTCTGACCTGCCCAGGGATCTAACAGAATACACAAATATCCAGAGCATACCCTAGGGCAAAGAGACATAGAAAGTCATCAGTAGATAAATTATTTCTGTGCAAGGCTAGGAGAACAAAAGGAATGTGGTTGGAGACTACTCCCAAATGCATCCCGAGGCTGGGTGATACCAGTCTTGGGTCTGAATTCTCGCTTCCTCCTTACACTATGTAACTTAAACTACCCCACCTCTCTAAGTGCTTCTGTTTTAAGAGGAGATTTGGAATACTGATGAAAATAAAGATTCGGTGGCAACATGCAATGTAAACTCTTAGCATAAAACTCAGCACTGAGCAAATATTCAATGAACGTTTATTACTTTTATTCTGGTTCTTATAATCTTTATTAATTTATTGCACAGTTCTCCAAACTGCCCTATCTCCTATCAGGTTGGCACACTGTCCCCTATACCTTTATGATGGATAGGCTGGAACAAGAAGAAGCAGGACTCATCCAATCTACTGAATCATTTCTTAGATAACTTCTTGAACATGGTACATGTCATCAGTGACAGACGAACACAGGCAGACAATTCTCTGAGACATTCCAGCTGTAAAGTCAGGCATGTGCACATGGAAAAAGGGTTTGTACTCACTCTCTCATTCTCTATCAAGCTATCTATCTATCATTTAACTATTCATCTACCATCTATTTCTAGCTACCTCTCACCGATCTATTATCTATCATATATCTATCTATCATCTATCTCTCTATCATCTATCATCTTTCTCACTATCTATCTTCTCTCTCTCTCTCTCTCTCTCTCTCTCTCTCTCTCTCTCTCTCTCTCTGCCTCACTTCTCATTCCCCATGTCCCCTCTTGACCCAAATCTTTTGATAAATGTTAAAGAAAAAGTCATGTGATAGTCTATGAGCCCTGGCTACTGTTGGGAGATCTAAAGGAGATACTGACTCTGATTACTGTCAAACTAAAAGCCAAAGACTTTCTCACCTCTGCCCTTCAAATGAAGCTCTAATCCTCTTGAGCTAAGGATGCCATGAGCCCTAACCCCACTAATGTCCTTGGTCCCAATCTCCAGGCCAAAAAGACATAGTACCTATCATTAAACAGCCCTAATGGTTAAACAAAAGGAATACTGCCTGATAGTTCCAGTAAGTGCCTATTAGATTTTATAACACTTGGTTTTTCATGCTTTAATCTTCCTTTGTTTATCTTCTCTGTCAAAAACAGCAGTAAAAGCAAATAAAATTTAGTAGACTAGTAGAAACATAGACAAGACCAAACAAACAAAAAAATTTAAATCAGACAAATGGTTACCTGCGCAAGATTGACCTGGCCTGGCACAGCTCCACTGTACATAACGGAGGCTCTTGAGACCCTGGCCCTCTGAGAGATCAGCAGTTAATGGATGCTGGAGGAGGAGGTGTCATAAATTTCTTACAAAGGAAAATAGTAAATTCATGTTCCTAGGATTACGTGTGTGTGTGTGTGTGTGTGTGTGTGTGTGTGTGTGTGTGTGTGTGTGAAGGGTTTCTCACTGCTCTCACTGGCATACAATTTGAGAAGTAGGCTTGGCTGTGGCTGACTGGCTACTGATCTGCTTCACCAGTGTTATGACTGCAAGCGGATTTGCTTGTCTCCACTTCGCCAGGGCTATGACATAGGCTTTGTACAGGGGTAGGTCTGTGTGGAGACGGGGGAAATGCACATGGAAACTCCTGTCCTAGAGCCTTCAAAGCTAGTAATGCTGGCTAAGGTGCTCCTCGCCAAACAAGGGCCCCTTGCATCTGTTCTGTTTCCAACTGCAAAGTGTCAAGAAAACTCCCTAGTTTCCATAGGCCGCAGAGAAATATGGTTCTTGCTCCTATTTATACAGATGGCTAAACTCCCCAATGTCCCCAACTCCGTACTCCAAATGAGTGTTTCAGGGAAGAATCAGGTAGGAAAGCAGCAGACTGCCTCCTAAACCCTGTAGGGACTGTACTCCTGGCATCTCAAAGGGATCTTGGTTAGAGTAAGGAGAGAAAGGAGGAGAAAGGATAAAGACTCAGGTCACCTGTGAGTCTGTTGGGCATTTGGAGTCCACCACCTTTCCATCACATCAAATATCTGCATAGCATACTCACTTATAGTTATTATCTTACCGAGGGAGTCTGGGGTGGAACAATTATTTGTAAGGCCGTCAACTTTACAAGAGGAGCTGAATAGTTAACAAAAATCTACACGACTGGCGAATTTCCCTATCTGGTCCTGATGCGGCTGCGTGTCTGAATGGCAGGCTGAGTTATAAATAGTTGATGCTCTGGTCTGATGCTGCAGTGCCTAATGAATTGTTTCTTCCATAAACTTTTTATGTGTTGCAGTGTAGAAGGGAACCAATTAAAAAGTTTTGCCAATTTGAATCCTCTGCATAAAATATCTTCTGCAAAGAGATAAATGTCTTTGATGTCTTTGAATACTTGGTGAGCTAAAACTTTATTCAAATTAGCTTTGTAATATCTTTAAATATGCATTCCTGGGATGTTGTGAGCTCACATTTATCCTAAGAATATCATGAAGTAAAAATGTTTGAACTTTTTTGGCCCTGCCACACCCTCACTTTATAAACTAAAGTTCCAAGACCAACTTTTTAATTTCTGTTGAGTCTCCCTTTTATTAAATGTGTTTGTATCTCTAACTGTTTCATTCTGACCTCCCTGGCATCATTGTGGAGAAATACTTTGAGGGGGAAAAAAAGCTGATAGTTATGTTTCACGGAAGCCAAAGTTCTTCTTGCAAATTAAAATTACATTCCACTTTGCTGAACACTGAGAAAATCGGCTTTGGAAAATTACCTCGGCCCTGAAGATGTGACTGCCACTTACCAGACAAGCCTTGCTCCTCTAACGCATATCTGTGAGCACACACGCTTGGCTCTGACTCGCGCTGGACTAAACAAAATCTCATTAATAGACTTGGCCTAAAGAAGCACTTGAAAAGACAACTAATCATGTTCTACATGACAGGAAATGCCACACAAAAGCAGAAGAGAAGTGAACTTTTGAACAAGCACTTCCATCATAGAATGGCACCTTCTTCCAAAAAACCAAAACCAGTTCAGACTGCGTCAAAGCTGGTGCTCCAGCTCCTCCCAGTGCTCGACTCTGATATCCGACAAGTCATGTTTAAAGCAAAGATAAGGGGAGAAAGCAAAGAGAAGGTGAAAGGTTGAAGCATGCACACAGAAGGGAAAACACAGTCACAATGGTCCAAGTACAGCTTGATTTCACCCAATGTTTTGTCATCATGAATTCAAGAGCAATATGCTACTACATATATCTGCATGTATCAGAGGGCCCAGGTGTACACTGAGTTATTTGATCTAGATATGCATACACACACTCTATAACATCTATACTAGATTGAAATCACCTGACCGTGACTGTTTCACAAAGTATTCTTGCAATTAAATGTCACTGTACTGTGTTAGGAAAATCCTTCTGCCTACCATATGAAGAAGAGACGTAAGAGTGGCAAGAATTTGGCGAGGGAACACTTTGGGGAAGAGAAGGTTTCCTAGTTCAAATATAACTGTGACCTTCCCAGGGGAGTGGCTTTTTAACTTCCCTCCACAGGGGTTGTTAGCAAGGCACTTAACCTGGATCTCTAAAAACAAACCCAGTGAGGGGCTGATTGGTCTGAGTTAAGGCTCTCTGACAGTGTGACATAAATCTGAGAATAAATCGTAGAATTTAGACGCAGGGTCTAAAGACTTACTTCTTTCTTAAGTTACTGAAATTCATTCATTTATTTTACAGCCTGCTCATTTCCCTGCCTTCCTCTTTTCCCACTCTCTCCCCTTCCTTCCCCACCCCACCCCAAGTCACTCCTCTCCTCTGTGTCTGTTCAGAGAGGGGCAGGCCTCCCGTGGGTGCCAACAAAGCATGGGATATGCTGAGGTAGGACTAAGCTTCTCCCCTTGTATTAAGGCTGGTGTAGGCGGAAGCCTGCTCATTCATTCCTGGCCGCTTAGACTGGAAATAATTACATAGAAATTGTATTAATTAAATCACTGCTTGGCCTATTCGCTTGTGCTTATTTCTAGCTAACTCTTACACCTTAAATCAACCCATTTCTATTAATCTGTGAATCACCACGTGGTTGTGGCCTACCGGTAAGATTCTATCCGGTGTCCAGCATCTATCTCCTACAGGGGCTACATGGCTTCTCATTGACTCTGCCTACTCTATATATCCTTTCCAGCCTGGCTATATTCTTTACTGCTATAGCCCAAGCAGCTTCTTTATTAACCAATAATATTCACAGCATACAGAGGGGAATCCCACATCAGCAAGGCAACCCAGTATGAGGATTAGGTTCCTGGAAGCCAGCCAAAGCCTTCGGGACAGGCCTTGCTTTCACCACTAGCAGTTTCACGCAGTAAGTCTTTAGATCAAATATGTAGCAGACTCAGGTTGGTCCCACGTAGACTCCCCAGCTGTAAAGACTTACTTCTTAATTCAAGCTTTGGGAAAGTTTTAAACAGCTGCGAGTCAACAGTCATGGTCCCTGACACCTTCTCAGCACACAGACTTCTTACAGCTAACTAAAAATGGAGATCTAACCTTTGCAGTGCTGTTGACCATGATTCAGTAGTCTTCAACATGCTTAATACTGTGGATTCTGTGCACTTCCTTGGATAAATCTGATAACCAAGGTGCTATCTCACCTCTATCCAAACCCGACTTTCCAACAACCCAACCAGTTCACTTTTCTCTCCTTTAAGACCTTCAGCAAGAAAAAAACATGAGGAGATAAATCTCGAACTTTTTCCTACATATCTGTGCTGAAACTTCACACGAGCCAAAGTTTAGAAATCCATGTAGCTGTGACATGAGTGTTACTGTAATTCAGTTTTGTTTTTGCTTTGTTTCAGTGCCAAAGATCAAACCCTGGGGCACTGAAAATGCTAGCCAAGTGTTCTGCACCTAAACTTGGGACACTTCTGATCTTCATTACTGTCTTCAGCAGAAGACCTCCAACATTGTGTGGGTTACTTCTAGTGGGTACGCAGAAACGGAGGCACCTCATAAGCGGCAGGCTTGAGATTCTCCAGGTCTTCCTGGAACAGAAACCTGAGATGCTCCACCGAGCGGCCCTGCCATGTTGGAAGAAGCATTCATTCAGGAATAGTGCTGAAATTCATCAAAAATAAAGTGTGACATTTCCCTGCTATATTCTGCCAGTTGTGAGGAATTGAGTCGTCCAAAATCATGAGGCAAAGTCAACTTGCCCTGCTTTATTTCTGTCAGGTACTTGGTCACAGTAATGATCAAAGTAACTCATATATGCAAATAGGTTCTCTATCTATCTATCGATATATCTATCTATCATCTATCTATCTATCATCTATCTATCTATCTATCTATCTATCTATCTATCTACTTACTTCTTTACCTTCTGTCCAGGTAAGATGTATATTTAAGAAAGGCAAGCCTCTACTGTGGCAGAACCCTTCCTCCTCTCTTCATAGGGAACCAGTCTGATAGTCTGATTCCCTCTCCTCTTCCTTCCTCCTCTCCCTTTATTGCACTTCCATGGACAGACGGTTGGAGAAGCCCCAGTGGGCATTCAGTGTCACCCAGCAACGTCTCTTTAAATAGCATGTGAATTAAGAAACCCATCACTTCTTAGAAAAATCAAAGTCAAGTTTGCCTTCACATGCACAAAACAAAGAATGGGTTCAGATTTATCTACCCTGCCCAAGTCTTCAAATTTTGGCAAAATACTAAGTCTCTCAGTGCTCATATTTTTCATGACTTTTACCAGAATTCCTTGTTTTTTGGTTTTTTTTTAAGTTTCATTTCAATTTCTATTTTACTTTCTTATTTAGAGCCCTGGGCTTTGTGTGTTATACCAGTTAAATATTCCATCTTCTCATAACTAAATATAAAAACCAAAAAAATAAATAAATAATAAACCCGAAGGTATGAATTTTCACAATTTCCAGTGAGAAAGCACCTGCCTTTGTTCTCGTCAATTTATATGTGGTTATTTCTTATCATAAATAGGTTCTGAGCTGTCAGCCTGATCCTTTCCTTCACACATTTCCCAGACAAAAAAGTTTGCACAGAGCTATCTATACCCCCAAGAATCATGAAAAATACAGGTTTCCTGACAAGGAAGAAAACATGATAATTGATGGTGAGGTGGGCTGCCCTTCTCCGGAGGTTTTTAATTACCACCTTTCATTTACATAACACTTGAAGCTCTTCCAAAAGCTTTCAGGTACATTATCACATCCAGTCTGCAGCACAACCCTGCAAAAAGAGAGAGAGCGAGCAAGTATTGCAATCATCCCTTCCCAGAAGAAGCCGCTAGCACCAAAAGAGGGGAAGTGATTTGGCAAGGTCTCCCAGCTTCTTAGGGCTGGAACTGAGACTAGAGGAGGATACCTAGCCTGACCACATAGTCCTTCTACTATACTCCCAAGGGGACAGCAGAAAACCTGGGTGTGGCTTGTTTCAGAGGCTTAACGACAATGAACTGGCGGCCAAATTAGTATTTTAATTTAGTCTGCATACTTGTTGTAATATATGTGTATATAAGCACATTTAGAAAGAACTACAGGTTGAAGCTAAGGGGTTGGCTCAGTGGGTAAGGCTCTTCCTTGCCATGTAGGCATGAGCATCTGGGTTCAAATCCCAGGGACGACATAAAGCCAACTGTAGGGGCACACATCCCAATCCCAGCACTCTCTGAAGAGATGGAAGATGAAAAAGCTGAGAATTCCCAGATGCTTGTGGCCAGCTACCCTAGAGTACGCAGTGGAGAACAAGAAACCCTTTTTCAAACAAGCTGTATGGTAAGCACTGACCCTGAGGTTGTCCTCTGTCCTCCACACGTATGTTACACACACCTTAAATCAATGCATATACCCACATATCACACACGTACACACAGAGGAAGCAGGGACAGATATGATTTCTGCTGGGAAGATGGGGTTCAGAACCTCCATTCCAAAAAAGCCTCCTGGTTTTGGAGTCAGACAAACTAGAATCCCACTCAGTTACTTCCTGTCTAAGAGACCTGGGGCTTCATTTACCTTAGCTATTAAAAAACCATGCTAAGAGTGCCTACCCCCTGGAGCGATAGTGAGGATGAGAAGGGACGATGCCTGTAAACAATTGGCACCATGCTTGGCACAAAGCAAGCGCTTAATAAATAATTGCTACTCTGTGCCGGGTTGTTGTGGTCATCATCATCATGGTTGTGATGGCAAGTGAAATTCTGAACTCAGCGGGTAATGGGCTCCACATATCCCACCCACGTGTCGTTTGGGGGTTACAATGGTCTATACTTTCCTGGCCCTGACTCAAATAATGAGGTTTGCAATTTAATTGACCGGGTGTGCTAATTAGAAGCTTCTTAAAGATTTCTCTTGTCCGTCGAGGCCACTCTATAATCTCCACGTAGTCAAGCTCTGTCGTCACCCTTTTGAGCATTGATTGTACAAGTCAGCAGTTGGAGCCACGATGGGAGATCTATAGTGAACTGGGCAGAGAGTCCAAAGACTCAAAATCAAGCTCGTCTCTGGGTTTGATTCTTTTCTTACATCCAAAATTCAACTTTCATCTACATCATAATTAAATAATGGGATATTTTCTTAACCAGCATCCTGCCCATTTTTAAATACATCTTTTATTAGATGGTAGAGCTTATAAAATATTCATCAACACAAGCTACTGGTTTTTTTTTCCTGCTGACCTAACCTTAGAGCTGCTCAAGTGGAAATTAGATTTTTTTTTTGTTAATGCTGAAACTGTCTGCATTTGCTAGATTTCCTAAGGACTAGGGGGAAAGTAATTCCACAGGATTAATAAGGGCAACGCACATTCTTATTCCAAAAAGACGCACAAAAAGGGGGCGGAGATGCTATTCAGTGAGGATAATTGATACTGTAGAGCCGCGTTCTGCCTAAGCTTATTATGTTTTGAACAAGTGCACGGGTTCTTTGAATCCCTATCAAGACTACCCCGTGTGTCTCTCGTGTCTTAGCGTGAATTAAGGGAGAATTTCAGGGACTTGGTGAAATGGAAGACGCTGGCGATGCTAATAAGTGAAAACAGACATCTGATTGTACTTTCAAAGAGACTAAGAAAGAAAAGACGGCATGGCTTCAGAGATTTCACTCCTAACTTAAAGGGGAGGAAACCTAACTGTTCTTTGTCTCCTGAGCTCCGCTTTCACACGTGTTCTATCCTTTCCACCTTCTCTTCCTTCCCTTGCTCTTTTTCGCTTTTTTTTATTTCTTTCTTTTGGTGAAAAAGGTCAAGGTTTCAGAAGGTGATTATTCTGTCGTAGAGATTCTGCGGTTTCTTTGTGGATCTATTAGTACCAAGATGTCAAAGAACACTCAATAAGAGAATGTGTCACCTAAAATGCCCTGGTTTCGAGGTAAGCCCTGGTAACCCCTTGGAGACCCTTCTAATGAGACTATTCAACCAAACAGAAAGAGTGGCCTAGAACACTCACCTCCATCAAGCGAGCATCTGATCCCTCAAGCAACCAGAGCCCCACCACACATGCCTGGCGTTTCACCATAGCGTGGGTCCAAATTTAACTCCCCTGTCTTCATAAGGCCGAGTATGCAAAACAGCGTTTAATGCCACTAAGAGAAAGGCACTTTGAACTAAACAGAGCTCCAGCATAGGCATAACCTCCATTATGTCTGGGCATCAACATTTTCTTGCAAAGAAATGTGTTCCCTGCCCACTCCAACACTAATTTTGTGATAATTGAAATTTATGCTATTGATTATTAAGAAAATTGAGTCCTGTGGAATGAAACCATAATACAGCATTATCCTAATGGCTAAGTTTTCTGTTGGTAGTTTAAGGTCCTTGGGGGGCATGTAACAGTAATTTGCTTTAAATGTTTCTTTCTGAAGTTACCTTGGCAACAGGATGGTGTTAACGTGTGATATCTCCACTGACATACTTTCCATTTGACTAGAATGTTTAACTTTAGCTCAAATGGATACAGAAGTGGTGGTAACAGATATGCCACCTTGGGGAAGATAGACTTTGTCCTCCTAGCCTACCAAACTTGCATTCCTTTCTTTACCTCTCCCCTTTAGAGTCTTCAGAAATGAAAACTCCATAAGCTACAAGCTTTAAGAGAGCCTTAGACTTATTACAGTGGACTGAGCAACTAGCTCCTGTCCAAGCAACCTTAGTTTTGTCGTTATGGGAATCCTTAAGTGACTGAACCTATGTTGATAAGAGCCCCCAGTTTCCTGAGTGGTACCACTAAACAAAGCAAACAGTTCATCCTTCTCTGGATGATCTCTAACCTGGACACATCTTATAAGCAGAGACTGCTCATTCGTTTCCTGACTGCTCTGACCCAAATAATCACACAGAAACTATATTAATTACAACACTGCTTACCCAATAGCTTAGGTATATTCCTGAATAACTCTTATCTACATGAGTCTCTTTGACTCCACCTACTCTCAATATATATCTCTGTTCAGATTTCCTGCCTAGTTTTACTCTGCTAAGCCATTGGTCGAAAAAGCTTTATTCATCAACCAATAAAAGCAACACATACACAGAATGACATCCCACATCAATATTTATCAGGCTCATGATATCTAAAGGTCTGACCCCCAAATCCTCAGCTGTTTGCCTCAGTGATACGTGGAAATCTGGCCATCTACCCCAGAGGAGTGTTCTAGCTGGAAACAGAAATGGACCCTTATAGGGTAAGTTCACACCATCTGTTTCTCTTCTCTCTGTCTATACTCTCTATGCTCCCCACTTTAAACTTAGTTCTGGTCTTAATCATCATAGTAGAGTCAGAATAGATTCTGTTTACTATACTTACAGCAGAACTTCCTGTACTTTCCACGCTTTAACACTTCTGAATTCTTGAAGTACCTAAAATTTAAAGTACATCTTAATTGTAGACTTCCTTCTCTAAAATAGAGCTGTTCAGTGGAAGAGTGCCTTACATGCTGTGCCATTTTAAAGACACTAAAACCAGGTCTCTGGCTAATTTTAGGATGGTCTGAATAAACATCCAAAGATCAGCTTGTCTCTGGGAATCTTATGACTTCCCAAGCCCAACTCAGGGAGTTATTCTGTTACACAACACATCCGATCTCACTTCTGGACTCTGTGGGTAAACCAGATCCCTCCGCTTCTAAGAACTGTGCAGAGACAGGCCCTCTTCACGTACCAGCTGTGAGAACTGAACCCTTTACTTATCATTTCTTTAGACAATGCAGTGGTTTGAGAGAATGGCCCCTGTGGGCTCATATGTTTGAATGCTTGGCCCCCAATTAGTGGAATTTTTTGGAAGGATTAGGGGTTGTAGCCTTGTTGGAGGAGGTGAGTGACTAAAGGGAGGGTTTAAGGTTTCAAAACACTGGTGCTATTCTCTCTCTCTCTCTCTCTCTCTCTCTCTCTCTCTCTCTCTCTGTCTGTGTGTGTGTGTGTTTCTTTATTTCTATTCAAATTGTAAACGTGCCGTGGTTGCTATCACCATGCCTATGCTCTGCCATCAGAAACTCTAACCTTCTAAAACCCCTAAATCCAATTAAATGCTTTATTTTATAAGTTGCCTTGGCCATGGTGTCTAGTCACAACAACAAAAAGTAATTTAAGACAGAAACTGTGGGCTGTTGTGACAGACCTGAGCAAACAGCTTTATTTGGAGAGTTGTGGTAGATTTTGGAACTTTGGACTAGGAAAGCAGTTGAACACTGTAAGCAGAAGTTAACAGGCTTAGTCAGGCTGTCTTAGTCAGCAGTCTATTGCTGTGAAGAGACGCCATGACCATGGCAACTCATATAAAGTAAAACATTTAACTGGGGCTGGCTTACAGTTCAGAGTATGGTGTCATGCAGGCAGACATGGTGCTGGAAAAGGAACTGAGAGTTCTACATCAGATCAACAGGCAACAAAAGGCCTCTCCTCCTAATCCTTTCAAATAGTGTCACTTCCTGGTGACCAAGCTGGAACCTATGGGGTCATTCTTATTCAAACCACATGGGTTATCCTATTAAAAGCTTAGAAGACCTTAATGCTGAGAGCATTGTGGACTGTGGAGGCCCAGCTCAGAAAGTGTCAAGGGAAAACAAGGGCTGCAACAGCAACCAGGCTAGAGACCATTCTGGTGATATTTTGACAAAGAATGTGGCTACTTTCTCACCTTGTGCTAAGAATTTGTCTGAGGCGAAATTAAAAGTAATAGACTGTTATCAGGCTTTCCTTTGGACTACCAACCAGCTCCCAAATATATATAAGGAGATTTAACATTAATTATGAATGCTCAACCCTAGCTTAGGCTTACCTAGCTCTTATAACTTAATTTAACATTTTCTCTTCATCTACATTTTGTCTTGGGGCTTTTTACCTTTCTTCCATTCTTCATATCTTACTTTTTTTGCTACTTGCTTCTTCCAGGTCTGGCTGGCTGGCAGCTGCCTGAGTCGCTAGCCCCTGGCATCTCCCTCTCTTTCTCCTTTCTCTTCTCTCCTCCTTCTCTGCTCTCCTCTCAAGCCTAGATTCCTCCTCCTATTTATTCTTTCTATCCACCAGCCCTAACTAGCCCTGCTCTGCCTAGCTACTGGCTGTTCAGCTTTTTATTTGACTAATCAGGTGCCTTGGGCAGGCAAGGTGAAACAGCAACACATCTTTACATCAATCAACAAAGACAGCATAAACAAATGTCACACACTTTTACATACTTAAAGTAAAAAGACCCTACTTCCACATCACCTTGTGAAGCCTTGTTCCTTTCTAATGCATAGGCTTAGACAGGTATCTCGGTGGGAATGGTGAAGATGTGAGATCACAGTGATGAATTCATCTTTGAGTGGGATATGTAATTGCTCTGAGCCTGCAAAATGATTGTTTGTGGGGAGGCCACTAGTTGGTTTCTGGCTGTTCAGCCCCAAAATAATCACACAGAAACCAAACTAATTAAATCACTGCTTGGCCTATTAGATCTAACTTCTTACTGGCTAGCTCTTACATATTAATTTAACCCATTTCTATTAATCTGCATATCGCTACATGGCTGTGGCTTACCAGTTAAAATTCTGGCATTTGTTTCCAGTAGAGCTACATGGCTTCTCTCTGACTCTGCCTCCTTTTCCCCAGCATTCAGTTTAGTTTTCTCTGTCTATCTAAGTTCTGCCATATCAACAGGCCAAGGCAGTTTCTTTATTAATCAATGGTATTCACAGCATACAGAGGGAAATCCCAATTCAAATGATAATTGGTATCATTAGCATGCTAGGAGTAATAAGAAAACTTATGTCAATAACCAAATACAATTCCTATTACACTAAATGTTCTCCTATCAGCAGCAGCAATTAATATTAATATTAGATGACTTATCCAAACACTAAGAACTAGTGGTGGCAAAATTCTAAGTATCTTGAACAGCTTCATCTCCAAGCTGCCCTAGGAGTAGAGAAGGACAGACCTGGATCACCTGTGCCTTTCTCAGGAAAAGGGCTGTCACCTGAGACAGGAATAAACTCACCCTGTACCAATCAAAAGAGGAAACCTTGGATCAACTGGAGAAAAACAGAGAGTGGCTCATTTTAGTCAGCTTTTCATTACTACAAAGAAAGCACCTGAGATCTTAGAGAGAATCTTATTTGTGCACACAATTCTGGAGGATCCAGTTCATTCTTCATGCTTGAGCCAAGAACAATGCAGTGTATCAGACTAAGGAACATTCAGCACCCAAAGATAGGAAGCAAAAAGGAGAGAGAAATGAAGGGCAGAGTGAAAGATACCTTCTGTTCAGGAGCAGTTCCCCAATGACATAGGGATTTTCACTAGGCCCACCGTGTGTGTGTGTGTGTGTGTGTGTGTGTGTGTGTGTGTGTGTGTGTGTGTGTGTACACATGCATGCATGCATGTATATGTATGTGCATGTCTGTGTGTGTTCATCTGTATGCATGTGTGTGCATTTGTTCATATGTATATTTGTGTGGGTAGCATATGTGTATGTGTGCTGGTGTGAAGGCACATGTGTGTACATAAGTGTGAAGGTCAGGGGTCAGTACTGGATCTTTCTTTACAATTTCTATCTTATTTTTTGTGACGAGTCCTCTCATTGAAGCTGGAGCTCACCCATGCTGCTAGAATGGTTGTCCTGCAGGCTCTAAGGATCCACCTCTGTTGTCCTCTCCAATACTGGAATTAGAGGTGAGCGCTGCCATGCCCAGCTTTTTATATGATTATCAGGGATCTGAATCCAGGTCTTCACATTTGCATAGTGAGCACTTTACTGACAGAGCTGTCTCCTCAGCCCGAGGACCCTGCTCTTAAAAGTCCCACCACTTCCCCAAGTAGTGCCACCCTGGAGATGATGTCATTAACACAGGCCTTTAGTCACCTTTCTCTTGCTGCGACAGAAAGCCACAACCAGTGAAAGTTATAGGATGAAGGGTTCGATCGGTCTTACAGCTTCAAAGTGTTAAGAGTCCTTGATGGTGGAGCAAACTCAGGATGGCAGGAAAAGCTGGGAGCTCACATCTTAATCTGCAAGCAGGAGGCAGAACGAGCACGCTAGGAATGGCGCAAGTCTTTCGAAACATAAAAGCTGGCCCCCAGTGACGTATTTCCTCCAACAAGGCCACACCTCCTATTTCTCCCCAAACAGAAGCCAACCAGAAACTCAAGTGGTCAAATACCTGAGACTTTTGAGGGCAGCTCATTCAAGCCACCACAAGGACACTTTGGTTTGACATAAGGAATGGTTTGACATAAGGAAGAAAGTTTTAATCATTGGTCCATGAGATTAAGGAACAAGGTGTTGTGGAAGGTCATGAGCCCTGCCATTGTTGGAACATGATTTGGTACCCAAACTCATGTTGGAGTTTAATCATATTTGTGAAGTGTTAAAAGAGCATAAACTTAATTTACTTTTTTTATGGTGAAGCCTTTTCTAGGTGATTGGTATTTTATAGGATTATCAAGCTGGAACTCCTTTTATCAGGTATTGGTATCTTTAAAAGAAGAGGGAGAAAGACTAGGTGAACACATTTCTTGTCTCTCCACAAGCTGCCTTGCTCTCCTTTGGGTCTGTGCAAGCAAGAAGAGTCTGTGCTGCAGTTATAACTCATTAATCTGGGCTGCCATCCACAAACCACACTAAGCCTTTTTCTTTATCATTTACCCACTATGTAGGGTCTCGTTCCAGCAACAGAAACTGAACTAACACACTTCTCCATCATTCAAGTTGCAGCAGCTGGGATGTATTCTGTGAAGAATTAGCAACTGATGACCCAATCAGCAAGCTTCTTTCAACACTGAAAGACTAACTGTTAAGAAAGAGGTCCTCTCCCAACGCTCTTAGCTCATTCGACACTGTCAAAGGAATGTAGAACTCCAAGTAGTAGCTTGAATTGGGGAAATTGAAAGACTTTTTATTAAAGCACCACAGAGGGTTTATGTCTCAAACATCAGAAAGTAAACCATGATCTGTGTGTGCTCGGGGTTTTGAAGAGCGAGATACGGGGTAAGTTAACTATTCGTTTGTTTATTTCTGAAGTGAGTAGCAGTAAGTTCATCTTATGAACTACAGTTGCTCTCTACACTGGCTTGGGTGTGTGTGTGTGTGTGTGTGTGTGTGTGTGTGTGTGTGTGTGTTGTAACAGGGTTCCTCCGTGTAGCACAGGCCATCCTGGAACTCATTCTGTAGGCCAGGCTGGCCTTGAACCCACAGAGATCCACCTGCCTCTGCCTCCCAAGTGCTGTGATTAATGGTGTTAAACAGTGCCACCATCCCTGTCTTAAGACTTTGTGTCATTAAGTCAGATGTGGGTCCCAAACCCTGGAGACTACTCTGGCAAACCGCTTAACGAGAAATCATATGTATTTATATTTATATTGCCTGGCATGGAATATGAGAGGAAGTTATCCCTTATGAGTAGAAGAATAACTCAACTTAGTCTCCCTGGGCTCTTTCTTTGTCAGCTGACGGGGCAGCTGTCTGGTGTATCCTGCCACGGAGTTCCCATCAAAGAAAACAGAAGAATCTTCAACGTAATTCATAAAGCATAAAGTATTCTCATGGCTCGAAGATCTGGGCTATAGCTTCCTTTCCTTGGAAGCTGATTCTAAAAAGGGATTATCAGATATCTAATTTCATGAAAGAAAGGAGAGAAAAGAGCTCGACTCCTGGTCCCGTTGAGCATCTTCAGCTCAAGAACAAGTAAACCACAGTTTGAAGATCTGTGCCATTGCTGGGAGGTGGTGTACTTGCTTTTAATCCCAGCACTAGGGAAGCAGAGGCAGGCAGATCTCTGTGAGTTCGAGGCCAGCCCGGTCTACAAAGTGAGTTCTAGGATGGTCAGGGCTACACAATGAAACCCTGTCTCAAAAGAAACAAAACTAAAAAAAATCTCTGCCACATTCTCCTTTATTACAACAGCCAATGCGGGGATACAGAAAGGGCAGCCTTCTTTTGGCAGGGTGACATGATGGTCCACCATGACATCGTGCTTGGCTTCAGGGTCTGCTCTTCAGAAAGGAGGTAAAGAGGTAAGCTCAAACAGACAAGGCCCTTGTTTGGGGGATAGTTTATATGTTAGCAGAGATGAAGACATATGTCACATAATGCGTCGGCAAATAAATATCCAGGAGCGAGTGAGTCAGAGAGATGGCGACTGCCGAGGGTTGACCTTGAGGCTCCATTTAATTGGACTGAAAGACACCTGGGAGATTTGAAAGGTACAAACATCTCTGCTATGTCTGTGAAGGTGTTTCCATAAACAGTTGAACCTTAAGAGATCCGACCCAGCTCATAGTTCAAGACATTGAATAGACACAAATTTTGAACGAGCTGTTCGGAGTTGTTAGAACTGCGGAAGGCACAGTGGGTAGCGGTTCACTAGGGATATCTTCAAAAGGTGTCCCTTGGCTCTAGCCCCTTGTGGTCCCTTTCTTTGCTTCCAATCTGCCATGAAACGAGTTGCTAAGCACAAGAACATTTTCCCACCACCATGTTCCACCTCATACCAAGCCCAAGGCAATGGATCCAGTCGACAGTGACCTAAAATGTCTGAAGCCAAAAGAAATATCTTCTCACTTAAACCATCTCAGGGATATGATAGAAAGTCTGGCTAATATACAATACACCCTACAAGGGGAAAATTTAAGTTGGTGTGGGGCCCTTCAGGAAAGGGCTCACAGAAGATGAGGAAGCCTCACTGGAGGAAGAAAGAGAAGGAACATCATGAGGCTGAGGGGACAGCATAAAAGGCTGGTCAGCTGCGGTGGACAGTGGGGTGCGCTGTATATGGGGGCAAGTGAGAGCTAAGGATTTGTGATTTTTTTTCTCATAAAGAACAGAGGCCAAAGAGATTTGAAGCAGCAGGATTACATGACTGGTAACTTCCTCCCCGCTTTCAACAAACTCTCTGGAACCTTGGAGGCTCTCCCACTTCAGTGAGCCGCATCCCCTGATGAGGTAAATCTCACAATTGGAGCCTGGTTCCCATACCACTCTTTCATTCTTTGCCTCGCAAATGAGCCACAAGAGCTAGCCCTAGAGACAACGGGATGCAAATGCAAATGGCGTGGAAATATAATAACATAAACATTATGAAACAATGCGAACCAGTTGGGCCCCCTGTGGAGAAAGACTCCCCAAACTCCTTTCCGAATTGTCTTTATGGAAATTTCATAAAAATGTGCCATTATTAAAACCAAGTAGCAATTATTTCTTTCTTTGGTTCATCAGTCGTGAAAGAAGAAGAAGAAAAAAAAAACATTAATTGTGTTCTTCGTTTTTTGGAGTTCATCAGACAGCAATGAGGCCACCAGGACTGACGGGGCAGGGCTTCTGTGGATGGAAGCCAGACAGGGGAACCTGTGGGGCGTTCTCACAGATGCCATGTGACAAGCAGGGGACAGTTGAGACAGCGCTGGTGGCAGATGTGGCGGTGGCTAACAAGTGTGCCTGGGAAGCCCAAGTCATTACGGGATGTTGACATAACATTCGCCAGCCTCACAGGGGCCATCGTTGTAAATTAGATTTAATATTGATCAGACCACTCACAATCGGGGCCAGGAGAAAATTGGACACGGAGTTCTTAGTCAAAATTGGCTCTTAAGATTCTACTTTCTAATTAACATAGAAAAACAGAAACCCAGGGCCTGTCGGGCTGACCCAGGGGGGCATAACCGCTTTCCTGGTCCTTGAGTGTGGTGAGGAGGTGGGAAGGGCCCCCACTGTCTTCCTATTTTCTCTCTCAGGCTGGCTCTGCTGTGCCCAGCGAGGACAGAGAAAAGGTGAGAAGTGGGTGTGGTGAAGGGCATGAGCAGCCGAGAACAGCAGCTAACCGCTAGCTCTCATCCCAGTTTCGCCTCAGAAAACTGAGAAATTTCCTAAAGAAGGTTGCTTTTGACAAAAAAGAAAAAAAAAAAAAAAACATAAATTTTAAAAAAAATAAAAAGCAGCTGTCTTCAAAGTTTTGACGAGGTTAAGCCTTCAAAGACATTTTTAGGAAAACTTCCAGTACTGCTGGCCTGGAGTGGCCCTCAGTATAGAGAATGGACACGGGTTCGAATCGTGATTCTGAGACTTGGTGCTGTCTGGCTTCTAGACCTAACATGCCTGGACGTCAATATTCTCTTCTATAAGTGGGATGAGAAAAAACATTGACTTCAACAAAGTGACTCTATTGTGACCAAATACAATAACACATTCATTATATGGTCGTCAGATTGCAGTTATATTTACTAATGTTTTCTTTCCCTTTTAAGAGAATTTCACATGGTATCCTAGGTTAGCTTGTAGTTTACAGTATAGTCTAAACTGTCCCGAAACTCATGGCAATCCTCCTGCCTGCGGGATGAGCCACAACGTCTGTCTATCAGCATTGCCATTCTTCAGATATGGTTTGTCCTATTAGATAAAAATTCTAAAATTTCTTAGTGATAAGAGCAAGAGACATAATTTAATATCCCTTACTTATTCGCTTAGTCATTGGTACTGGACATTGCATCTGAGACCTTGTCCTCGCTGAGCAGACACTGTCAGCGAGCAACACCCAAAGGCCAAATTTTTTTTTAAATCAAAAAGAATACCTGTCCAGTAGGATTTCAAGACAATTATCAGAGAGTGGCTCACAGGACCTCTTCTATATCCGCACCTCACTCTGTCAACTTTCCTCACAGTCTGGCAGCGTGGGGACCTTGAACTCTAAGGCTAGAAAGAGTTTAAGAATCTATTATTACCCACTGTTTAATGTCAGATGTTTGCTATTTTTTAAAAACCTAAGCAACTGTCCCCAGCTTCTCTCACCTACAAAGAATTCTTCCTCTAAACTCCATGGAGGGACGGGTCTTCAGAATTAATTACAAAACCCAACTCTAGCCAGAAGCATCTTGTGCTCTTAAAGTAAAGAGGCAGGTCGGGGCTGGAGAAGAGGAGGGAGCTAGGAGAACCACAGGTCCTGGGGCTTGACTTCCAATTTATTAATTTATAAATCCTATTTCCTCCAGTCCTCACTAATGATTCTCAGGAAGAGGCCCATGTTCAATCAGGAACACGTTCCCGTGGGGTTCTGCTCTGTCTCCAAGGACTAGCTCCCACACAACAGACGCCTTTATACAAGAAAAAAATAATGATTTCCTTTGAGTGCAAACCCTCATTTATTACAGCCTTTTCTTTCAAGTTCAGTCACCTAAGACTTCCAAACCCAATAAGATAAACGAACTCTTCTGCAAAAGTTGTTGCTAAGGTGCTTTTGGCATAGTGATTGATGCAAAGTCTAGCATGAATCTCAACTGTTCGTTGTGCATGTTGCATACAGAACCTGATTTCCTTTTATCCTGCCTCGAATTAGCTCTCTGAGATGGACTGTATAAACCGGGTTATGTTTTGATCTAGAGCATCATCTACCGGTTCATGTTTTAAGCTTTTGTTCTCCAGGGGTAGTGTGCTGTGTTGGCAAGCTATGGAGCTTTTAGAAGCCAGAAGCAGGCCACTACAGACGGGCATTTAAAGGATATAGCCTGGGCCCCAGGTCTTGCCCCATCCTCAGCTTTATGGTCCACTGGGATGTGAAGAGTCTCTACTGTCACTCCCCTGTGATGAACTGAACTTCTCTTCTGTGCCTGCCACACCCCTAACCACTGAAACTTGAACCAAAAATAAATCTTTCCTCATTAAGTTGCTTCTAACAAATACATAGGCACAGTGGTGTGACAGCAGCTACTACAAATCAAAAACATTTTACATTCCATTGTTTTCTTTATATATGAAAACACGCGGCACACGCCTCTAATCCCAGCACTCAGGAGGCAGAGGCAGGGGGATCTCTGTGAGTTCGAGGCCAGCCTGGTCTACAAGAGCTAGTTCCAGGACAGGTTCCATCACAATACTCATGTATACTTATCCTCTGAGGAGCCCAAGTGATGGCTTAGTTTCACACGGTTGATCTGAGCAGCCCTGGACCTTGGCCCTCGGCCCTCGTTTCTATACACAACGCAACAATTTCTTTTGGGAAATCCAATGCCTGTCTCCAGTCATGCGCCCTGGATAAGTAGGAGGGTTCCTAAGTCTGGTTGATGAGAATAGTAGCATCTCTTTCTAAACCCTGAGGGCAGGCAGATGAAGCCAGGACGATGGCCTGTAGGCCAGTCCATTAGCTGGAATTAGAGGTAAGCAAACGCTTATTCAGACCAGAGCGACTAAGAATCTGGAGGGACTAAGCAGCCCCTTGGCCTTCACACATGACAACCTTACCTAAGCAGGAGGTTGGCCTAGGGTCATGAGAAAAATATCCCTAAAGATCTTAGGTGCCCTTCTGGAACCATTCTCACTATGTTCATATGTAATATATGAGACACTCATTTACAATAAATGCTGAAGCTACGATTTAACTCAAGTGCAGTCTGGTGCCTTCTGGTCCAAACCAGTCCTCCTCAGGCCTTCATCTGGACCATCGGTCCCAGCTGACCCCTAACCAGGCTGCTGCGTATGTCTTCATGAACTAGATAGAACTGAGTGTGTGAAGAGAAGCTAAAGTAGATCCGGGTCCTTTTCTCCCAGAGAAGCTTCATTACGAGAGCAACAGGGTTCCCTCCTGGTGGGATTGTCCTGGAACAGAAACCAAGGTTTTCAGCCTCTGGCTAAATTCTTCCGCAGCAAGACTGGGGACCTCAAATTGCGGGGGTGTTTTATTTTTTGCACTGCAGAATGTCTGGGATTAGGTGAGCCACACCTTCGTGGCCAGAAGCCGGAGAGGCTAATGAAAGCTGAAATGAGCCAGGGCCGGCATGCTGCGCAAGGGGAAATAGATGGACTTGGGAGAGTGGCGGCTGCGGGGAGTCTCACCCAGGCAGCCACCGCTAATTGTGTGAGCAATAACTCTGACCCAGTGGGGAGGCGGGATGCTTGGCAGAACCGTGCTCGACTTCTTCAACTTCTCACGTGGTCGATAAGTCCTAGCTGGTCCAAGGACCGGACAACGCTGGAGCGGATTTACATAAATCATAGAGAAAATTCTGTTCGAAAGTTCCAGAAGTCCGTGACTGCTAAGGACACGATGACACTCTTAAAGGACCAGCAGGCAGACTTAACTCCGCCATCTATGATGTAGTTAGCAGATTTCTGGAACGATTTAAGTTGTTGCCTCTAAACGTACTCTCTTTCCTTTCTGTGTTTCTTTCAACCGAGGCCTCTCTTGCTGAACCACATTAGTGAGAAGTAATAGAGACGGAGTAACACATTTTTAATGATGTGAAACACAGCTTTAATCACCATAGTTATTTACAAAATAATGTCTTCCTCGCGTTCGGCTTAATAGCACTTTGTCCACCGCTTTCATCAAAACAACTCCGTGCCTGACTTATTGGGGGATTATATTAAATGTCAGAAGCTCTCCCCAGACTCATAAACGGCTTCCTCACCAATCAGAATTTTAATTTTGGATGGGGAAATAATAAATACAATAATTATTGTACACTGTGACATTGACTGATAAGAAAACCCGCTTCCCTTGAATTATCAATTTCACATTGGCATAAAAGATAGGTGAGTGACAATTTAATCCCACACCTGGTGACCTTTAAGTGATGCTGTTAGCACTTGGAGGCTTTGTCACCAGAATGTCATCAGCTCTTCCCGGAGGAGCAACACCTCGCTACTTCATTTCAGAGCTGTTCCCAAAGTTTGCTAATGTTTAGTAACTGGTAATGAACCGAAAGGAACATAAAAAGACCAGATGTACTGGGCAACTTAACGTTGCCAGCAGTGATTTTTAAAACAATCCCTATTATAATCTATCATACAAGCTGCAGAAACTCAGAGACCCCAGCAGGAAAAGTGGCCTTTCCCTGGCAAGAGCACGCCGATTGGTCAGCCCTGAAGACATATATACAAGCCACATCATACAGACAGAGCAGGGTGCAGCTATGTATTTAAAAATAGATGTACACGGGCTGGAGAGATGGTTCAGAGGTTAAGAGTGTTAACTGCTTTCCAGAGGTCCTGAGTTCAATTCCCAGCAACCACATGGTGACTCACAATCTCCTGTAATGAGATCAGATGCCCTCAGGCAAACATGCAGACCGAACGCTGTACACAAAATCAATAAATCTTAAGAAAAGAATACATGTACATAGAGACATATATGTATGTGACAACAGTTCATGAAAAAAAGAGGCCATGAATTTGAAGAGAGCAAAGAGGGAAGGTAGGTTTGAAAGGAGGGAAGAGAAGGAGGAAATTATATACATATATATATATATATATAAAATCAAAAAATAAATAATTAAATTTTAAAAGTTCATAGTATATAATATACTTTGTATATTGATATTTTTGTCCATATATTTTAGACATTTATATATTGATCTATATATTAATAACATACTTTATGCCCATGGGGACATATGCTCCATGTAGCACCCTCTTAGTGAGCAGCTACATCAGTTCCAGTACTGGGGATCCAATTGGCCAAATCATTGAGCCTATAAAGAATTCTTCCTTTCTACTCAGCTCCTTTGTATCTAGACCCCTCTGTAGAGAAGTATTTGTACATGTAGAAATAAACATAGTCTAGACTTCGACTGTAGAAGTACTCGTAAATAGGAACAAAAGACCATGAGTTGTAGCATTGTTTGTGATGCCAAACACAGTAAAATATGTGGCTGATCTTAATTTCCATCCAAAGAAGAGAGACTGAATCCATCAATGCGTCCTGTAGCCACGGCGAGGGAGGCTGCTTAATCACACTTGAATTTTAATGTTTCAATGGAGGTGGTCAGAACACCACCAACCTCCCAGGGAAATTGGGAAGTTGCATTAGTTGGGGTTCTCTAGAGTAACCAAACTAGTAGAATGAGGATGTATGGGGGGGCAGATTTATTAGGATAATTCACAGGCTAATCCAATAATGGCTACCCGTGAACAGAAAGTTCAAGAATCCAGTAGCTGTTCAGTCCATGGGGCTGCACATCTCAGCTGGTCTTCAGTGTAAATTGGAACCCAAAGAAACAGGCTCAAATGCCAGTGAGGGAGTGGACTTGCAGCCAAGGCGAAGGTGGACTCCCTTCTTCCATGTCCTGAGAGAGCCTTCCAACAGAAGGTGTGGGCCAGGTTAAAGGCACATCTTCCCGACTCAAGGCCTGGATGAAAGGTGTGTGTCTTCCTCCCTCTGTGGTCCAGATTAGAAGTGCATCCACCTGTTTCAAATTAGGCAAAACTCCCTCTTCTGTGTGCCCTCTATTTTTGGATTTTAGTTAATTACCAGATGTAGCCAAGTTGACAACCAAGAGCAGCCATCACAAGGGTGGAATGGGTTCATGGAGCATTCGGAACAGGTCCTTCCCTCTCACATCAGCTGAGCGCATGCCCCCTGGGCTGTTCTTATGAGAGGGATGCTCAGTTTTGAGAGAAAGACTCTCACCATTCCTGCCACCTGACACCCATTTGCCCCTTCTCTCCTCCCCTCACTCCTCAGCATGGGGGGGGGGAGGGAAGGGGAGAGGGAGAGAGAAAATGCCTGTGTGTGTAGGTGCACATGCATGGTAGATGCCGTGTGCAAACCTGAGAACGGTCTTAACTCTTGCTCCATGGATGCTGACCACTTTTTATTTTTGAGGCAGAAAATCCTCAAAATCACAGAAGTCCCCTTCCTTGGCAGATTTTCTGGGTATTCCGCACCCCCACCCCCGAGCCACGCCACTTCCTTAAAACCATTTAAATCTTTTCCCCCAATGTTCAAATTTATTTTCCCTGACATAAAATTTTTATTAATTACTTGGAAATTCAGACAACGCACCCCCTACTCACTTTCTGCTCCTCACAGGTCCTGCCTCTCATCTTTGTACCCTCAAAAAAGTGGGGGTGGAGTCTAATTTGTGTTGGCCATTTACTCACCAGAGCAGGGTCAAACTTCCAGAGGCCAGCCTCTTAAAGATAACTGAGTCCTTCCCCAACCCCCACCAGAAGCCATAGACTGTGACAATTGTGACGAGATCCACTTCAGCACCCCGTCACAATTTTTAAGGACTCTGTAGAATAACTTCTTGTCTGGACTGTTTGTTTTGGTTTTGGTTTTGGTTTTTGGTGGTTTTTTTGTGGGGGGGGTGACTCAGAAGTCTTCAATATCTCTCATTCTCATTTATGAGTTTGCAGTCAGCGATGCCACTTGCAGAAGAAACTTCCGCTCCGAAAGCAGCCTGCAGCCGCCCAGACCATACACACCAACATGATTCCTGGCAGTGGCATGAGTCACAGACATCAACACGGTTTCTAGTGGCAGCTCAAATCACAGAAGTCTTTCTGAACCATTCTTCATTTTGCATATCTTATTGTTGCTCAAAGTCAGGGTGATCCTGCAGTTGGGGAGCGTGTTCGGGGTCAGGACCTTGGAGAGCTCCAGGCTGCTCTACACCACGGGTACTCCGGGCGCCCCCATCATGTTGGCAGCGAAGGCAGCACTGTGGCCCCTTTCTTTCCTCCCACAGCAGCAGCACCAGGCCCGTGGGCTGAGCACAGCACCAGCAGCGGGTCCTGTGGGACCATTCAGCAACCAAATGCTCCTTTGTCAATTGTGGCTGAGCTCTGATATCTGTCACCCCCGCCCGTCTATAGTTCTGCTTCTCTCCACAGCACTTATTCACCTTTTCCCCCATTTCCATTTGAACTTCTAATGGCCTCAATCTACATCTCTATCATCATCATCATCATCATTATCATCATCATTTTTATTACACTATCCATCTTCCCTACTTCCTTCCCCATCTACACCTCTTGACAGAGAAATTTCTTTTTGCTTCCTTGAGCCTCTTCCTCCCAATAGCACAAGCCAAAAGTCTCAAATGCATACCCATCCCAAGCATCACTCATGGAAGGATTGGTGGATGCGTTCATACCCCAGCTCCCTCTCTCAGTCCCTAGCAGCACCCCCCATCAGCTCCAGCATCTCTCTTTGGGAACTAACCTAATCACATGTCCTTTAGTAACTGCCTTCCTAGATTCATTCTCTACCCCTATACTCTACACAGTGTTTCCTGGGGTTACTCAAATGATCTTCTGAGAGATCTGTAAATGGCACCCCAAAATACGCCCCTTTGGGGTGATTATTGAGATGAAGACAATCCAGCTGAAACAGATATGAGATACCGTGGAAATACTGTATACCCTCAGCCTAGACACGGTTCTGGGGAAATGTGCATTAACAAGCTCGCATCACTAGCTTCATCCCTCAGTTATTTCCCTCCCCCCTTAAACTGCTATCCCTTGGGACACAATTTAATTTTCCTTTGTCTTGTGTCTCCTCTGAAAATATATTGTTCTTTGTTAAAGATGCCCTATGAACTAGATTCTGAAGCCAGCTCTTGAGAACCCATTCCCTAGATACCCCGTAGGTGTGCTCAATAAATAAACTTGGATTTGCTTTCCATTGTTGGTCTTGGAGTCTGGCCCAAAGAGGAAACTATGAAAATTTAAAAATAAAAAAACTCTTTTCCTCCCTCTATACTTTTAAGCCTTCTATTGAGATAGATCTGCTTTTGCAGGAACTCTACTGGAAGAGTTGCCTTCATTCCAGCTGTAGCTATAGGTCAGCCAAGATAGTTATTATCCATCTCTGCTCCAGCAAATGGTCATTGAGCAGTTATTAGGTAACAGGAATTGAAACTGTCATTGAGAACACAATAGTGACCAAATTAAATTCCCTGTCTTTGTAGATTTTACATTCTTGTGGGAGGAAATGACAAAATGTGTAAAAAATACATTGGGAGGTATAATTTGGTAAGTGGAGGAGAATAGAGCTGAGTGACAGGCCAGAGCATGCCAGGGGTTGAAGTTTACAATTGCCAATAGGTAGGAGGCCAGCGGTGCTGGAGCAAGACAATAAAATGCCGGGCGGTGGTGGCACATGCCTTTAATTCCAGCACTTGGAAGGCAGAGGCAGGTGGATCTCTGTGAATTCAAGGCCATCCTGGTCTACAAGAGCTAGTTTCAGGACAGGCTTCAAAGCTATAGAGAAACCTTGTCTCGAAACACAAAAACTAAATACATACATACATACATACATACATACATACATACATAATACATACATACATACATACATACATAAAATGCAAAGACCTGAGATGAGCAGCCAGCAAACCAGCAAAGAGTGTTGGGCTATGCAGAAGACTAAGTGCCAAAGAGACCCAACCAGAAGTGTTTCAGAAGCATCATGATCACTGAGCCTATAGTGAAGTGAGAGAAGAGAAATTTAGAAAAGATTAGTCATTTCTGGTTTTTATAATTATTATGATTATTTGGTGATTTTATTGTTATTACAACCATTTAATTGTTTCTTTTGTTTCAGCCTTTAATATGAAAATTACAGAAGAGCTGGATGATTTGCAATGAGCACATGTAAACTTGCCACCTGGGTTCTATGATCTTGCTACAACTGTATTTTCAAATGTGTACCCTTGTATCCACCCCAGTCAGTATTCATCCACCGAGTCATCTTTGTAATTTGCTTCAAGGTAAATTGCAGACTTCTCAGACAGGCAGGCACAGACAGAGATAGTGTTGTGAAACCTGACAGTGTTGGAAGGTGGATGCTGGATCCCCAGGGGATTGTTGAGGAAACAGACTTAGAGAGACCAATAACTCAGTTAAAGCAGTAATATAAAGCTGTGGCCTAGTAGTGATCCTAACCTAGGTTTGTTCCATGACAGCATCCACATCTCTTCTCTTCTTCCTTGCCTTTGCTTTGGTTCTTGTCTTTGTCTTCATCTTCTTTACAGACAGGGTCTCTACAGGTAGCCGCAGCATTACGGACATATACACAATGCCCCACAGTGCTTATATTATCTTCTCTGCGAACATAGATGACACCTTCAGCCCACACCTTCACGTGGGACTGTAGACAAAGAGATGGCAAGTAGATCTCTATTTGGAAGGGAGTTGGTTCCCTCTACCAAACTTCTGCGTCATCTGGAAGGAAAAGACCCAGTGCAGTGATGTAAACGTTCTTTCAACAGGTCTTTGGATGGCGATACAGAGGGGAGGGAGCCCCTGTTTACAACATTTGCCAGTTTCTATGTGTATACATCCATTCTCTATGGCCAATATCAAGCCCCTAGACCAAAGTCAGAATGTCTGCCCATGTGAGCTACAGAAGCCACACCCAAAGCACTCCTCCAGAATTGCTGTTGCTACACGTTGGGTAGCAAACAGCGTCGTACCCTGCCAGCATCAGGATTGAAATCATCCAGTGCCCACACCCAGTGATTACTTAGTCAATGTGGGAGGCAGTCATAGCAAAGACAAAGAACTATGCTCCGCTATGACGCCCATCATCATACACCTTGATGCAGTGCACACTCACACCTTACCACTGTCTGGACGGTCATGTGTTTAAGTAATGAATGGGGGAGATGTTAACTCTTTGGTGCGTGGCTGATGTCTCTACAGAAGCTAAACAGATCTCTCCCCATGGAAATTTTAGCTCTTGGTCCATTGTTCTTGATTTTTCTTCTTCTCCCACCACTCTGTCACCTCTCCACTGTCACCCTGAATTTCCTCTGCAAGACAAACTCAGCGTGCTCTCATACCAGACAATACCATGTTTTGCAAGGGTTGAGCTTATAAATCAGATAAAAGATGAATATCCTTCCTGAAAAACATGCCTTTCCTCTTCACCTTCCTTGAACTGCTTTAATTGGCATGTCCTCTTGCCTTTGAGCATCTCCTAGAGCTACTTCTGGCCAAGTGCTGCCTGTGTCCTTTTCTTTGAGGCATCCAAGGACTTCCCAACAGTACCATTCTATCTTTCTCTACTCTAACTGCTCTCTACATTCTTCAAACAAACTCCCTCTGTGTCCTTTACCTGGGTATTCCTTCTCTGCCTTTCTCATGTATCTAAGAATGGCATCTCAGGTGCCATTGTATAAACTCCTGTTGTTCTCAGAGTCATCTGAGGTCATTGTGTTGACTTTGGCAGGTGACCCCAGGTTCCAGGAACAATCCCAATGGTGAAAGCAAGTAGCCATCACCTCTACCAGCACAAACACAGTCTGACATTTATGACTTTAAAGCATTTTTTATACTATAGCAAAGCCCTTTACCGTGCAACAAAGAACAGCTAATTGTTAAGAATTAATAATGAGAAATAAGTGTAGATAATGGTTTAGCTGACACTGTCATATTTTAGTACAATATGTTCTGAAATATTTGCTCCTTTGGGTTGTGACTGTGCTATTTTTGTCTCTAATGGCCCAATAGAAGCAGAGTAGAAATGAGAAGTTTTCGCAAGGAAAGTTAGTCATTCTGAGATTTCCCTGATAAGGGGACGGGGTCAATGTGCCTGTAGTTTCTGGGCTTCATTAAAATTCTGCTTCCGTACTGTATAATGTGAGCAATATTAATTTTCTAAACATTCATGTACAGCAGCTGCTAACTAATTTCCATAACAGTGTTCCTATTCTACAAGCATTTTTTTTTAAAGGGGGGAAAGGAGATGACTGCTGTCTGCCAAAAAGAATGGTTCAGCCTCTCCCAGTTCCAAATCACTGCCGACCAAAGAACCAAAGGATAGGAACAGGCTGGCTGACTCCCCGGGCAAGGCATGTCTGCGGTTCAATGAGTTGCCTCCGACCTCAGAACTGCTGTCCCTAGAATGAGCGCTGAGCTCACTCACTGGGTAACAACTTTCTTCTAATGCTTCCATAATAGCCCAGTTCACGGGTCCTGGACGAGTTAATGATGATGGCATTTATGCATCCCTAGTAACACAATACAGCTGCTTCCCCTCCCTTTCTGGTCCACGCCACTGAAGTTCCAACAAAGCAGGTGCTGCTAAATCTGTCCGTGGCATGTCAGGGAGGGCAGAAGACTGGGAATTGTCACTCCCTCGTGTTTCAGGGATGAGAGGGCAATGAAAGGCCCAGGTTCGGTGTCAGAAGGCAACTGTGACTTTTTCGGGCTGGACTTCTCCTTCTGTCCCCTGCCAGAAATTAAAAATCAGCTAATCCCATGAACGTTGATGCTATGGAGTCTCCCTTTACTGCTCTCTGGATACCCTGTCCTTTCAGGGCGAGTGTTTGGTTTTGCACTCAGTCACCTTTACAGTCTCCTCATGCTTTGTCTGAACTCGTCTCAACAACTCAGCCTATCACTCCTTCCAGGCCAGTCTCACCATGTCTGGCTGCTGGCCCCTTCCCCACGTAAACCAGCTCTACCAGCTCCTGCAAGCCTTGGCAGAAACAGTCATTTCTAGCATAAGTAGCCCACTCCTCTTTAGTTCTCTACAATTTTGTTCTCCTCACCACTCTAATTTCCTAAGCATATTCAAAATTAATTATGTCAAATTTTAAACAATGTCACCCATTTTTCCATATGTACCATCTTAATACGTATCTTACTATTCATCAATCTATATCTTACTACGTTAGTTTGTCCGTTGTTGATTAATTTTAGATCTTTTTGTTTGCCTATCTGTAATGATTTAAAAATTATCCCATCCTTGTATGCAGTGTGCTTATAACATTACAGGTACTCAATACATCCATGTCTAATGGGATTTTCTCTCAAAATGGTACATCCATGAGAATATGTCAGTATTGGGGATCATAAATTTTATCAGCTCAAATGTACCCAAATTAGAGCAGCTCAAGTAGAACTATGTTGTTTATGTCTTTGTCCTGTGGCTGTTTCTCCAAGCAATGGTTATTTGTAATGATCATTTAGTGTTTACATAGATTAATAAGTGTATTGATCAGGGTTCTCCAGAATAGCAGAATCAACCAGACTATCTATCTACATATATGTGTGTGTATGTATACCTATACATATATACATATACACATGCATATATATATATACATATATATATAGAAAGAGACTTATTATGATTAGTTAGATGGCATAATTATGGAAGTTGAGAAGTTTTACAATATGCCCTCCGCATCCTGGAGATCCAGGAAAGCCAGCAATGTCTTTCAGTCTAAGCTTGCAGGTTTCAGAATGAGAAACACTAATCATGCCAATTCCAGCTTGAGTGCAAAGGTCTGAGGACCAGAAACACCGGCGCTGAAACTTCCCATCCAAGAGCAGCAGACTGATGCCCTAACTCCCCCACTCAAGCATGTGAGACTGAAACCTCCCTCCTTCTACCTGTTTGTTCCACCAAGACCTACAACAACGGGAGGGTGCGACCCAGGTTGGGAGAGCGATCCGCCTTACTCAGGCTACCCATTCTAATGCCTGTCTCGTCTGGAAATACCCTCACAGTTCAACACGCAAGATAATGAGTAACCAAATACCCAAGAACCCCTTAATTCAGACAAGTTGACACATACAATTAATCATCACAAGTATTTTAAGTCGGTCATTGCTACTCTGTACAAAACAACCCTACAAATTGTATATTATCATCTCCATTTTATAAGTTATGATTTAAAGAACGACAGAGGTGAGGCCATTTGGCTTAAGCTATAAAAGAAAAAGACCAGATGAGCGGCGTGCCACAGAGAAGAACGTATGAAAGATCAGCACAGTGTTTGGCTCACGTCCCGAGTCTTTCTTTGGGATGCTTTGTGAAGTGAGGCTAGCATGGTAGCCTTACCGTGCTAAGCATGAGTGGATAGGATGCGAGAGGCACAGACCTTAGACACACTCATACGTTCTTCTCTGTGGCACGCCGCTCATCTGGTCTTTTTCTCTGGAGTGGATGGGCAGAACTGCTTAAGCTCGTCCACCATAAATAAATCTCGAGTGAGTGAGCACCGATACCGCAGAAAGGACATAACAGTTCCCCACAAGGCTCAGCAGGAGCCCAGGGAAAGTGGCATCTACTCTCACGCATGACATCATGCCCTCTCTTTTCCTCTCCTCTGCCTTTTTGACTCTTTTCAGCCCTTATCCTATGGCCAGCTATTCTGTCCCGTCATTATACCATCTTCCCTCTCCATTTTCATATTTTAAGGTTCTCGCAGCCAGTCTCCAAAGTCTCTGCTTTCTCAAACTGTCAAAATTATCCAAGACCAAAAATCGAAGCAATAAGCAGAAATGAGCTGAATCCCAAATTGAAAGTCCACATGTTAACAGTCAGAAGAAATGCAAAATTACTATTCTCTAGCCTTTTACCATACTCTTTGCCTTCACTCCAAGTGTGGTAATAGTCTCAATGAACACTGACATAACTACCATGGGCGTTCTACACACACTATTCCTTGAACGCCAACTAAGTAACCAAGGACAGGTTAATGCTAGCCTCAGAGCTTCAAGTTTATCAAGAGTCACAAGACTAGTTCCTAAATCATGAACGTAAGAGAGATGTTTCATGACCATTTGCTGAAATTGCCGTAAGAATTGGCTGCTACCTGAAGATGGCAGGGTCTTTTATTTCCTGCCTATCACATTTAATACACTGAACTCAATGCTCATACCAAGAGCCCATGGACTGCAAGTAGAAAGGAGTCTGGAGCTAAAGCCTGGGGGACAGCTAGAGCCAAAAGATCAAGCATTCTTTTGACGAAGAACATCCCTAAAACAGAGGTGAACTGACTTCAAGAAGGTGGCGTAACAAAGAGTCCTAGGGATTCTGGAACGCTCTCCGGGTATCACGTTTCCCCCAGTTGCCTGCAGTAGATAATATTCATTTGCTAAGTGAATCAACAATTTTGAAAACAAAACCATTTAAAGGTTATAAGATATTATATGGCCCTTCAGTGATATTTTTCACATTTTAAAAACCTTTGTGCTCAGGGTTATTAAACATTCATGAATACCTACATAGAAGTATTGAGGTGCCAATTAAACGTGTTCTTTAAACCTCATTTAACAAAAGAATTTCAAGAATTTATTATGACCCTGGGGACAGTCATCGACTTTAGAGGATACTAAAGGAAACCAGAGGTGGTCTCTGCCATCCAGTTACCCTGATGACAGACAGACAGCTTTTTGAGCAGACAAGGAAGCAATCTATCTTGGCTGGCCAGAAGAACAGGTCCCACTCAACACCACACCCCCAGAAACCCTTGCAGAGCCTTAAATTACACCATGACAGATTAATTCCCTCAGGTCCTAGGGGTTAATTGAATCTCTTAGCCAAGGTCAAATACTCCTATGAAGAGCACCTTCTTAAACCATTATCACCTGAAATTGGGCCCAAGCCTTAGAACCCAACTTGAAAGCCTACAGTAGATAGAAAAAAAAAGGAACAGTGCAGGGAGGAGGAGAAGGGGACCACAGAGCATCACTGATTCGACCCCACCTTTGCTGTCTCATCTTTCCCGTGTCTCACAGAACGGTACAGAAAGTTCACAGAAGGCAGCATGCCCATGCCCCCACTTACCTCTTAAGGCATTTGGCTTGTCAACCTTTCCCAGCTGGGTTGCTAAGCGTGACACCTGCATTTCCTATCTTGCCTCTTTAATAATAGCAGGAAACTCTTCCTTCGTACTTTAGTTGAGCCCACCAGTATCCTACAAGAAGCATCACCGTTAAGCCTCACAATCACCCTATTCCCATTGTTCTGTTGAGGAAACTAAAGGTCATAGAAATCAAATAACTGGTTTCAGTCATCCAGCTTTAAATTTCAGAGGCAGAATTGGAATTTAACCCTAACTCTGTAGTCAATATTACAATAGCTTCTAAGTTCGTTGAGATTATGGCCAATAGCCCTATTAGCCCGAGAATCAAAGAACTGGGTTCAAAGTCTGGTTCAGTCTGGTCCTTAGTATTCTCATCTCTGACACAGAGTTAATAAAATCTTCTTCATAAAGTTAGTCTGAGGATCAAATGTGTTCTTGAAGAAAGTGTTTGACACAGATAGGCAGTCCATAAATATGATTCGTCAGCTCTGAATTCCTTGCATATGTTGTTTCTGTTCTGGTAATGTTCCTGCCAGCCTCTAGGGGTCACTGAAGCCTCCACTTCCTGCCGAGGACAATATCCTCCAGGAAACAATATTCAAATCTACTAAGGACAAATGTATACTTGATGTGGGGGGTGACTGGGATGTTAAAACTTCTCAAGTGACTCTAATGAGGAGCAGGGTTGAAAGTTGCTGAAAAAAAAAAGAACTTCTAGAAAGATCTACCGTCAAGGGCTTCTGGGAAGTATTGCAGTTTAGAAACAGATGCTTAAATAGAGTTGTTGTACCTTCTAGGACCCAAGTCATGTTCTTCCAAGCTTGGATTCCGCTCATTGGGAGTGGAAGTCCCTTCTTCATTTTAGAAATCTTCTTTTTGGCATATGATTCTGACATCTGACTTCTGCGCTTGACCAAAGCCTAGCTGTGTGATATAAGATCTGTGACCTCCTGGGGTATGTCCTTGTATCCAGTGCTCTCTTCAGTCCGAGACTGTGGCAGTCCTAAAACACCATGCCTCTTCCTCATGGTTGACCCTCCAGCATGAACCCCGGCAAGCAGAGATGATGCCCCACTTCTAGCCACCCAAAGAGCATACACAGACTACCTTGATTTTGCTCCTTCTGGATAGTTTTGTGTCAACTTGATACAAGGTAGTCATCTGAGAGGAGGCAGCCTCAATTGGGAGAATGCTTTCTTAAGATCAGACTGCAGACAAGCCTGCAGGGCATTTTCTTAGTTAGTGATTGATGGGGAGGGCCCAGTCTACTTAGTGGGGTCACCCTAAACTAGTGTTCTGGGTTTTATAGGAAAGCAGGCTGAGCAAGTCATGGAGAACACATCAGTAAGCAGCATGCTCCATGGCCTCTGCAGCATGCTCCATGGCCTCTGCAGCAGCTCCTGCCTCCAGGTTCCTGCCTTGTTTGAGTTCCTGTCCTTGATGTGGGATTCCCCTCTGTATGCTGTGAATACCATTAGTGAATAAAGAAACTGGCTTGGCCTGTTGATAGGGCAGAACTTAGATATGCGGGGAAAACCAAACTGAATGCTGGGGGAAAGAAGGCAGAGTTAGGAGAAGCCATGTAGCCCCACTGGAGATAGACGCCGGAACTTTTCCTGGTCAGCCACAGCCCCCTGGCAATACACAGATTAATGGAGATGGGTTAAATTAATATGTAAGAGATAGCCAATAAAAGCTAGAGCTAGCCAGGCGGTGGTGGCGCACGCCTTTAATCCCAGCACTCGGGAGGCAGAGGCAGGCGGATCTCTGTGAGTTCGAGGCCAGCCTGGTCTACGAGAGCTAGTTCCAGGACAGTGATGGAGGAAGGTCATTGGTTAAAATAAAAGAAGCTGCTTGGCTCTCATTGGTTAGGAGATAGGTGGGAGGAGTAAACAGAACAGAATGCCAGGAGGAAGGGGAAGTGAGGTCAGACTCGACAGCTCTCCTCTCCGGAGCAGACGCAGGAGAGACGCCATGCTACCTGCTCCAGGGAAGACGCACGCTATGAAGCTCCGACCCAGGATGGACTTAGGCTAGAATCTTCCCGGTAAGCGCACCTAGGGGCGCTACACAGATGATTAGAAATGGGCTAAATTAATATGTGAGAATTAGCCTAGAAGAGGCTAGATAGGAATGGGCCAAAGCAGTGTTTAAAAGAATACAGTTTCCATGTAATTATTTCGGGTAAAGCTAGCCGTGCGGGCGGGGTGCTGGAGACGCAGCCCCGCCGTCGCCCCTATTACTACAAATGGCGCCCAACGTGGGGCTAACTGAACCCACTGAAAGCCTGAGAAAGCTTGGGAAAGAGTAAAGCATGTTTTCTTGATTGTGACAATTTCTCGGGTCTACTCTGCTTGCTAGAGGCAAGCAAGCGCCTCATCTAAGAGAGGCTTCCTGACTCAGCTTTAGCTGCAAAACCCAGCAGCTCATTAAGAGGTCCTGCCACGAAACACTTAAACGGTGTTGACTAAAAGCTGAACACATGCTTTTCGGTTTTCAGCCGTAGCAGAAAAAAAGCTGCGTTATTTTAAAGTGTGGCTTCCTGGGGCTTTGCCGCCAGTGCAAACTCTGACTGTTTGAGGCAGGAGGGCCAGCTACTGAGAGATGACTTGAGTGTTGTCTGTTGTAGCTATAAACATGGCTACAGCCAGTACCTCAGCCATGAGGCTGGAAAGCTAAGGATCCAGCCGGCAAAGCCACGCCTTTAGTCCTACTGATATTGCTCAGTAATTTAAAGGCTCTTGTGGTCAGAAAAAGAGAGATATACAGTAAAGAGAGATTCAAAGACAAAGAAAATTTCTGAATGGTTTAAACTGTGTTAAAATATATGCAGACTAAAAGTTAAAATTCTGAAAGTAAACCTCTGTGACTTCAAGGTGTGGTAGCACACGCCTTTAATCCCAGTGCCTAGAAGACAGAGACAAACAGATCTCTGTGAGTTCAAGGTGTAGTAGCACACGCCTTTAATCCCAATGCCTGGGAGGCAGAGACAGGCGGATCTCTGAGAGTTCAAAGACAGCCTGGTCTACAGGGTTATTCCAGGTCAAAGATATGCGCTCAAAAAGCAAAAAGTTAACTTAGGAATGTCACAGCTTAGATTCTTAAGCACCTAGTGATTTAAAGGTGCAAATCGAAAGTGCTCCTGGATAGTAAAAAATTGCAGATTCACAATAGGACAGATTCAGACCGCTAAACGAGTCACACTGTTGGATGAATGTACGTAGGCTTGGGAGAGAGAAGAAAAAGAATATAGAGAATAAAGTTAATGCTTAAAAAAAAAGGTAAAGTCTTTAAAGAGACAGAGTACAGATAGTTAAGAGATTAAAAGAAATAAAGAAATATAAGCCGCGTAAAAATGAAAAATTCACAGAGAGTCTGGATTATGTACATTGTGTTTTCTTTAAAATTTTTGACTGTGAAGGAGCTAAGTACAGAGAGACATTTCATTATATGGGCTGCCAAGTGGAACCAGAATGGATATGAGGGTATTACGATTTCGAAATTTGGATCTAAGGATATGATGCTTTGGAGAGAGTCTTCTTTTGTTTTCACAGAGGATGAGACTCTATGGATTTCTTCTATTCCGATTTGGTATGATGGACCACATCCTCCTGAAGGGTTGCTGTAAACATCTTCAGAAAATTGCTTTGCTCAACTGCTAACTGAGATGAAACTAGCACACAGGTTATACCATGAAAGACCTAATTAACGACGCCCCCATTCAGCAGGAAGCAGTTTGGAGAGAAAAAACTGCGCCCATGTTCCCAAATATAGTTTATAAATGTTCTTTTACATTTAAAGGGGGATATGATATAGACATGAATAATTTGCATTAGTATAGATTTTGCTTTATTGATAGAGATTTAAGGTCAATTTTGTTATATGTATAAATGTTTCTGATGTAACTTTTACTTGATAACTGTTTTGTTATATGTAATTTTGCTATGTTAAAGTTACAGCCTTTTTTTGTTTAAACCGAAAAAGGGGAAATGATGGAGGAAGGTCATTGGTTAAAATAAAAGAAGCTGCTTGGCTCTCATTGGTTAGGAGATAGGTGGGAGGAGTAAACAGAACAGAATGCCAGGAGGAAGGGGAAGTGAGGTCAGACTCGACAGCTCTCCTCTCCGGAGCAGACGCAGGAGAGACGCCATGCTACCTGCTCCAGGGAAGACGCACGCTATGAAGCTCCGACCCAGGATGGACTTAGGCTAGAATCTTCCCGGTAAGCGCACCTAGGGGCGCTACACAGATGATTAGAAATGGGCTAAATTAATATGTGAGAATTAGCCTAGAAGAGGCTAGATAGGAATGGGCCAAAGCAGTGTTTAAAAGAATACAGTTTCCGTGTAATTATTTCGGGTAAAGCTAGCCGTGCGGGCGGGGTGCTGGGGACGCAGCCCCGCCGTCGCCCCTATTACTACAGGAGAGGCTCCAAAACTACAGAGAAACCCTGTCTCGAAAAACTAAAAAAAAAAAAAAAAAAGCTAGAGCTAATAGGCCAAGCTATAGTTTCTTTGTGATGATTTGGGGGCTGAGCTGCCAGGAACCAACAAGTGGCCTCCTTCAACATGTCCTGACTTCCTTTGCTGATGAACAGTGATGTGGAAGTATAAGCCAAATGAACCCTTTCCCCCCCAACTCGCTTTTGATCATGATGCTTAGTCACAGCAGTAGAAGCCCTGGCTTATATCACCTCAAGTACAGTCCCCTTTAAATTCCGAGCTAAAGCAAGTCTTGGAGCAGCAGGGGCATAGACATTTAGGAAAACATGCATGCACTCACACACACACACACACACACACACACACACACACACACACACACCTGTTAGACTGTTTGATTACTGAGTACCCACTAGCAATCGCACATCCTGTCTTTGCCGCCCTGAGTGCAGCTGACAGGGCCGTTAGCCTGCACCGGACGGGCCTGCTACCCCTGTGGCAATGGGATTCAGATATTCTCTCCCCTGCCCCTCTCCAGAGTTCCAAAATTTCCCAAAGTATGAAACACCCACAGAGGAAAAACTACCTCCCTACTCACCCCCTACCCCGAGTTGGGAATCCAAGGAGTTAGTAAATTATCCGCAAGCAAGAGCACTGCCTCTTTCTCCTGAGAAGGGGAATTTCATCATTCACGCCCTTGTCACTCAAAGGGGCTGAGCACGTACTCACCCAACTTGGCAGCGTTTCACTCTGAGACAGAAAACAAACATGATGAATTCCTGCTCCGGAGATGATAATTTTAGTGATGTGTATAGGCCACTGAAAATGAGGGTGTTATGACTTTCGTGCCGTGATAATATATGGCAGTAATTATATTAACAAGGGAAATTACATTCTTCTTCAGCACTTTCAGCTCATTCCACCCACGTGAATAGTGGGCAGCTGGGGAAAAAAATGCTGAAATGGTGTTAGTAAAATAGGGGGAACGATATTTGCTGAATTTAGAACCTAGTTTAATCACTTTTTAAAGACGTATTGAGTCCCTACTATGTGTCGGGTACCATGTGTGTACAGTGGGAAAGAATAGGATGCAGAGGCCCCCAACCTGGAGAGGCTTGCTGTGTAATAAGGGAAACAAGAAACGCACATAAATCACTGTGCTGCCAAGTAGGTGGTGAGAGGTGGTCGGGGGATCCACAGAGCTCCGCAAGGCTTCAAGAGTGGGGGTGTCATCACTGCTAGATGGAGCTGTGATGAAACTCTGGCTTCCTAGAACACAGCCAGGCCCCCCGAAGGTGATAAATAAGCAACATACCATGGTTTCCCAGCATCGAAATGAGCACAATTAACACCAGAAATTCTGCCTGCTGACCCAGCCCTGAGGAATAACCCTCCACTGCCCTCCCTAGCCAAATGGCCACAAAAAGCAAATCTCATATCCCTGAGCTGCTGAAAGCCATTGGCTAAGAACTTGTGTGTGGATTAATGGACTATAAACAGAGATTAAATGCATGAGCAAGACTCCATAATTCATTTTGAAGTTTTATTGGACCCAAATTTGAAATGATGGCACTGTTTGTTTCTACCAACTTGATCAACTTTCTTTCTTTCCCTCTGATGTGCTGAAGACATCATTTCAAGAGAAATAAAACAAATAGGTTAAACCCTGAAGGAGCTGAGAGTCTCAACAAAGATTAGGAGACAAATTCAAAACAATAGTAAAGATGGTCTACTGTTTTATTCTCACACTCTGAAGAGAAAAGGAATGCTCAGATTAGAGGAGGGTGTGGCAGCTCAGTGCATAGAGCCCTCGCTAGCTTGCCAAACCGAGTTTGATTCCCACGACAGACAAGAAGGTAGCAGGAGAAAAACAGACCACAGAGAGTCATCCTCTGACCACTACACACACACACACACACACCACACATACAAATACATACATGCAACACACACACACCTCACACCCCACAAACACATACCACACACACACATGCATGCACACACCACACACACACACACACACCACACACACACACACACACACACACACACACACACATGCCTATTTTTTTAAATTTAAGAGTGTGTTTGCTTTAAAATCAGGTAGCACTGGGCTACATTCCTAGCTTCAGCCTACTTCTATACCAAAACTAAAAATAAAGAAGGGGGGTTCATGGCAGACTTTCAGTTATTCTATGGGGAAAGTGGTTTGGTTTGTTTTTTTGTTTGGTTTGTTGTTGCTGTTTGCTTTTGTTGTGGTGGTGGTGGTTTGGTTTGGTTTGGTTTTGTCTGGTCTGGTTTGATCTGGTTTGGTTTTGCAGTGCTGGAAAGCAAACCTACAGCCTGGCGCTAGGCAAGTACCCTAGCACTGAGCTATCATCATCCCAGCCCCATGTAGGTTAATAGTTCATCTCTAAATTGTTCAGATTATGGGGTTTGGGCAAGGACTAGATGATGTAATACCATGGAAGCATTTAGTGTAGTGTCTACACTGGCAAACACTAGACTAACATTATGGAAGTATTTAGTCTAATGTCTACACTGGCAGACACTATCGGATATAACATTATGGGAGTATTTAGTCTAATGAATTTGTGGAATAAGTTATGATAGGATTACCAGGAGAAAACTGTAAAGAAAAGCACGGTTATGCTCAAAGATCAACCTTGGGTCTTCATGCTTACAAAGCAATCACTCTACTAACTGAAATATCTCCCCAATCCCAACTTTTGTTTGGTGTTAAGAATTATTAAAAATTGTTCTTTTGCTTTTGCACTTAGGTTAGTAAAAAAGAAGAGTAATTTTAAAAATATATGAATCAATTTTAATTAACCATTATTCTATGTATATTACATTCTAATGAGAATGCATATATATTTCTGATTTTTTAAATATAATTGCATTTTAATTCTAAAGTCATTACTGTCTTATATTATGCAATATATTATTGACTATAGTAGCATAATTAGTAATTCTCTAAAACTTGAGAATAATAAATATGTATTTGTAGAACATGTATATAGAATTATTTTCTATGTGCTTTTTTTGTTATTAATCCAAATATTGCAATGTTATTTTGTTGGTTTTTTTTACCAGAACGTCCATGTACAATAACAAGTAAATTCAATTTTGGGGGGAGGCTGAGATCAGATCTTACTCTGCATCCCTGGCCTGCCTCAGGCTCAGAGATCTATCTGCTTCTGCCTCCCAAGCACTGATATATAAGGAGTACACCACCATGCCTGGCTAAAGTCAATGTTTGATACTTCCTACCTTTAAGTGATATGAAAAGCCTAGCTTTATGTTCTTTTTTTTTCTCTGCATGTTATAGAACTATGTTTGTCAAAATAAACAAAAGAAGGGGTAGGGCCCACATTGGTTAACTGCTTGTGAGCTGATTTTAATGTCTAAATGATCAGACATGTCGTGGGTAGACACCATTTAGACTCTTGCCTGAGCAATTAACAGCAAGCCTCTCTCTCACAGGAGGCTGTCCAAGATGGAGAATCAATCTGATAAAGACTCTCCTCCTGAGCCACGGATCACCATCCTCTTCTCTCCATATCCTCATGTGGCCCCGAGGAGGAGAGCGAGTTCTTGTGTCTCTTTTCATAAGGGCACTAATCCCGCTCAATGCATCCCCATCCCCATGACCTAAACCTCTTCCGAAGGCCCCGCCTCCCATTACCATGACATTGAGGGGTAGGGTCATGATGTAGAACTTTTAGTGGGACAAAAACATTCAGTATGTAATATTTTTTAAACATCCCTGTTATTTATGTGAAGATGTGAATATGGAATCCCTGGGAAGACACCTAAAACTGGTAGCAACAGTTGCCCCTGGGAAATGAGATTCCCTTAAGGACAAAGACTGTGGAGTCCTCAGCACCAGAAGAATGGCCCTAAACAGTAAATGAAACCAATAAATGTATTGGCTGACAGAACTGAAAAGAGAAAAATGAAATGTAGAGAATTATGCTAATTAGCCTTTTGTGGATGCTAAATTTTAAAACCTATCTATTTCCCTAATTTTAATATTCTGAGTCCATATTATCATCCGGGAATCAAACAGCACTAGATTTTCCTGATTATTAATTCTTTTATTCCACGTGCTAAAATTGAAAGTATCAGTAGTCCACTTCTTTATAGGTCTATATACATACACACACATACATATATATGCACATAATTACTGTTTTATAATCATACTTTATCATACGCGCAGTGAGTGAGGCTCCTTCAAGGTAAGTATATAAAAAAAAAGTCTTCATGCATAATTTCCATATCGTGTGAAATTTGCACAGTTGGTGCCGAGGCTTCCTCACATCCCATATCCTACACGGCTGTTACAAAGCCATGGTCACGGTCAACTGTTTCCATCACTCTGCGGAAGCAATGGCAACCCCACTTCTTCAGATGCCCAACAGCCATCCATCAATGACTCAGCATCCACTGAGCTGAGTTTGGGGCTAGTTTGAGATTCACCACTTTAAGTAGAAAAAACAGGAACTGTATTTTGCCTTCTCTGTCCTTTAAAAGTCCCCTATGCTTTGTGATGAACCCTGTTATGCAGTAGATTTGCCTGAAAATCGTTTCCTTGGGTGAAGAAACTGCCACCCACAAGAAAGGCTTGTGTCTTTGTTTTTATTTTTATCCCTTTCAATCCACTCTCCGGTGTCTCTTTATTTAAAAGTAATATCCTTTTTGTGCGGTTACATTATCACATCTTTCTTAATTCCATAATCTTTTCAGCTCTCTGATCTTTTATGTGCCACCCTTTTATATTCTTTCCAAGGCCTTCTTCAGGATCTGTTCCTCTTGTTTTATTTCCGTGAGAGCATCTCTTGTCTTACTCTTTGTTCTGAGGCCTGACCCACCACCAAAGAAATGAAAAGGGGGAAGCAACTCAGTCACTCAGCAGAGGATGTGGCAGCGAGGTGCAAAGAAGGGGACATTTTTAAAGAAAAAGACAGGAGTGGTTGCTGATTCTTTTGATTTTTTTTTCCTTCTGCCTCCAAGGTTTAACACCTTGGAATATGAAAAATAATGACATTTACACAAGCACCTGTATAAAAATGTGACTTGCCAAACAGAAACGCCAAGAAGACAGACTCCTTTAATTAGAATCCTGGTTCGATGTCCAATAGACTGAGTCAAATTTACTTTGAAGGCGTGAGTCAGAGCATCGCCCTGTAGGAAGCCAAACTTGACAAATTAACTCTGTCTGTCTTGAAACCAACTCCCTTGTAATTGAGATTCAGAATTCTGCTTGAAGTTTGTTAATGTTGATTTAGATGAAGCGGACCTGAACTCCTTGACGATATCAATTCAATAAGTCAGTAAGACTGGTCACGAAGTGACTCTCTGCAGAAAGATCAACGGTCAATATTAGAAATTTTGACAAATGGTTTTCCCGGTCTCTATTTAATAGGCGCTTTTGTGTTCCAGATCTGTTTATCTGCCCTCTTTCCTGCTTTGATTTATCTTGTACCTGCTTGCCTTCCCACAGGCACTGCTTGACTCTTTGGTTCATCTATAATTCTGCCCTACAACCCCAAGAGCAGCTACAGATCAAAAAATGAACAATTAAAATAAGAAATGGGGCTTCCTGGGTGGGAACATGTATATTTTATAATGCTTTTTTTACCTTTGCAGTGAACCAACCTAAACCTGAAATTTTATCTTACAAATACATGAAGCGAAAAAGTAAAGTCATGGTGGCGTGTGTGTGTGTGTGTGTGTGTGTGTGTGTGTGTGTGTTCCATGAAGCGAAAAAGTAAAATCATGCTGGTGTGTGTGTGTGTGTGTGTGTGTGTGTGTGTGTGTGTTTCATGAGTGTATATGCATGCATGCAGAATTAAATGTGCCTGTGTATGTTTTGTACTGTGCCATAGAAAAATGAAAAGTAGGGAAATTAGCAAATTGGTTTTGATCCACCAAGCACTAAATGACTAGTTATTTGGAAATAATAAGATTATCCTTTCATTTAAAAAAATGAAGATCCAGATACTAAAGATGCACAGGAAACGGGGTGAACTGACTCTCCTTTTGCACTGAAAGCCTTTCTCATCTTTTTCTTTTCCCTCTCTCATCTTCTAGCCCTCATCCTCATTTTCTTTTCCTACCTGGTGTTTTGGATGCTCTGTTCTGCTGCTTGCTTTATCCAGATGTCACACTCAATATCTTGCTGTGTCTCTACCCCATACCTCCTGAACTGTTGTATGACTTTTAGATCACCTGCACCCACTCTGCTTCTGCCATCTGCTTCTCCTCCTCTCTACATCCTCATCCTGAGGTCTGGCTCTAGCTCAGAAACAGAAATCAAGCCCTGACTACATCAGCTCCTTCATCATTCTAGACTTCTCTCATTTTCCATTATTGACCCACTGCTACCAAGTCATCCTGAATCTCACTGAGAAAGCTGGCTCCCTGTCACCTGCAAAGTAGGTCAGACGCGGGAGCTCGGCCACACAGAGTTCTCCTTCATCTGTCTCCTCCTGCAGGATCCCCCACACTCTGGGCTCTGTTCTGTTCCCCCTTCAGGGGTCCCCCACACTCTGGACTTTCTATCCCCTTCTACAGGGTCCCCCACATGCTGGACTTTCTGTCTTCTCCTGCTGTGGTCTCCCACACCCTAGGCTTTCTGTCCCCTCCAGCAGAGGTCCCCTAGACTCTGGATTTTCCAGCTGTTCTCTAACATCTAGCTCTCAAAAGGTCTCTATCCAGTGTTTCTTTTCCCAATGAGTTACTTCTAAGGGAAATCTGGTAGAAAAAAAATCCATCAAAATGTTACTCATAAACAATAAAAATTTAATATTTCATCCCCTATGGAATGAGCGTGGAGATTTGTGTTTCTGTGTTTGCTGTCAATACAGGCATGCGGGCCAGCACTGGAAAGTTAATCAGCTGTAACTGGTTTGACGGCCTTGTAAAAAGAGGTACCTGATCTCTTACATGCTAGCTTTGATGAGATTTGACAGCATTTTTAAAAAGAAAGGACACAAACACTTCCAAGGTTTTTCAACATGCCAGATACAAGTTTAATACTGCCTTCTTTTTAAGCAATGGAAAGCTAGGATACCTGCCTAAGGTGAAAAGCAAAGTCAGAGGGACCACTCCAGGTTAACCTCAATGTTCTTTGTCCTCTGTGACGCCCCACTGCTTGGGGACAGAGCCAGAGAAGTTAACTTTTAGGGGTTTCCAAGCACCCAACCTATACTGGGTGTTGTAAAGACAAAGGAATGGAATTGAGGAACATCTTGGAGTAGATGCAGAGATGCTCACTGACTATAAAATCTGGTCAGGGTGGGGCCATAACACTCAGCCGGGATACTTCCTTGAAGGCTTGGTAGCTCATCCTCTGAATCTCAGACCTGACATAAAAGATATTATGAACTAATCATTCTAGATGAGAATAAGGGCTTTGAGAGACAGAATCTTGAACTGGGCTGACCAGTTGGTAAGTTACACTGTCAGCTGGACAGGAGCTGGTGGTGGGAAGCTGCATTCAGAAGACAATGTTGGTAGAACACAGTGGCCATTTAGATATGAAGAGGAAAGGGGACGAAGAGATCAAGGATGTGCATTTTTCCTTAATGCTAGTCTTATGTTCCATATGCTTTTTTTAATACAAAAGAAACTATGATATTAAACTGGAATGCCTAGAGCAGCTCCCCATGTTAAATTTATAAGTGTATAGGGCTGGCAAAATTATGCCTAACTTGACTGGTAATGCATTTGGCAAATATAATTTTTGATCAGAAAAATATTGCATCCCACACAATTAAGGTATAATATATCTCTAAGAAGCATCAAGAATTCTAACTCTAATTTTCCTCATTCTTTTTCTACCTCAAGAGGTATTCCTAGCAGAGACAGTCTTTGTAGGTCTTGCTTATTTCAACTGCAATTTGATTTACGAAATCATTTGAAAGACAAATATTTCCACAGTAAATATTCCCAACTGCCATCTTTGGGAGGGGTAATTTGATCACTGGTACTATGTTGAATTGCATTACAATTGGTTTCTTCAAGTAATGTCTATTACCTACTTTTTTTAAAAGGAAAAAGAAATCATAAAGTAATGTTTAGGTAATCTGCTTTGCAAAAAAAAATCTTGATATCAGACTGTGGTAAAGTTGTATTTATGAAGACATAGCAGGGCGTGATGAGTTCTCAAGTTTTGATGTTTATTAAAGAGTTTATTGGAATCTCATAGAGCAATAACAAATGATCTAATAAAACAAATAAGATTAAGCAGTTCCAGTAAACAAAATTATAATAAAACTCCAGAAGAGTAGAAGCAAGCCATTTTTATTTGTTTAATTCCCACAAAAAGTCATATTAATATTTCCAAATCTTATAAGAGGTTTTGGGATTCAGAACCCATTTGTGCCTGGGCATAACTGTTGGAATCATGATTCATGCTGTCTGTGAATTCATTTATTGGACTACTTAGCGTGTTAGCAAACTTTTGAAAAGAAAATAACTTTTTCCTGGCACAAAACAGAGGGGGAAACAGTGAAAATGAATGGCATACTAAAAAATAAAGATGGTACCATTTTATGAGAATAAAAAGCAAGTAAACAAATTCAAACTAAAGAAAGTAGTGTTAGTTGAGTTGAAAAAAATAATGACCTGAGGCAGAAAAGAATGGTTATTGAAGGAAGTTATGAGACATGACAATATGTTTTTAGCACCTTCCTTTTTTTCAGATCTTTTTCAAAGGGAGTGGGTGAAAGCAGAGCAGAGAGAGGCAAGCCAAGCCATGAACAGCCTCAGGAATTTTGGTACCTAATGTGACCCAGAAGCAGTAAAAGGATGACTGTGTCTAAAACAAGAACCTGGATCATGGAGCATCCAGCTCAAGAGAGCCAGAACCAGGTGGGTAGTTGAAGAGAGATCTCAGCAGCAAAGGGATGGAGCCATGTCCTCGAGCAACAGATATCTCAGTGGGCTTCTCTGTGCACAGATAGAGTTAGAGACAAATATTCATTAAATGCATTGGTGTTATGAGAAGTCCCCCCAGAATCTAGGAACTGGTAATCCACTGACAGAGCTTCTACTGTCCTGACGCAGCAGAGACTTGACACTGAAAGTGAGACATAAGGGAACAAAGGCCACGTTATTTCTTGCTCTCCTTTACAGCTGACTGGGACTCATAGCTGGTACAATTTCATGCCACACAGCCATTTGGGTGGTCTCTCGGAAGCCACTGCCAATTTTAGAGCCATTCAGGGATTCAAGGGAGATGGAGTTTAACAGAGACCCCAGGGAAGGCGCTCAGTAGTCTGGGTGGGTGTGGGCAGGCTGGTAGGCACAAAGAGAAGGTGACTGCGTCTAAGTCACAGACCAAGTAGCCTTCTTGAGACCTGAGAAGTGCTAAAAAAAAAGGCAGCAGCCTTGAGAGTATCTGACTTTTACAATTCTTCCACTCCCTCTTTCACAATGTTCCTTGGCTTTACATATAGCTGTGTTTTGCATGTATCCTTTGGGACTGGCTCCACAACTCTGCATTTTGATTGGCTGTGGTTTTCTATAATGGTCTCCCCTAACAACCATCTAATCATTTGTCCCCATACCTACAGGGAAGTGCAGTCCTCATCCCTCATCAAAAGTAATTTTTAAAGGTCTCATCTGTGACCTTAGATTTCTGAATTTCTTTCTGCATGAGGAAGGATTTTATGAATAGCATGTTTACATGCTCACCCCCCCCAAAAAAAAGATATAAAAATTCAAACTTCCAATGAGATGGCCTTATGAGGTAGGGCCTTGAGGAAATAATTAGATCTGTATGAGGTCATAAGGATGAAGCATAAAGAAGAGAGTAGGGTCCTCCACTATGTAAAGGCATAAGGATGCATCCATCACTAAAGAACAAAGCCCTCCTAGATAATCTACCCACAGTGACTCCATGACCTCAGACTCCCAATGGTCAGAGCTATGAGACATAAAGACTTGCTAATAACGCCCCTTTGTGTATTGTAATCTTTTATAGATTCCAGTGGAAGGAAGTGGGGTTGGATGACATAGAAAAACATCAACTAAAGCAAATGGTGGTTTTAGAATTCACGCCCAGGTCTTAAATGAGGCAGGTAAAGCCTTAAATTAAGAGTCCTAACTACTAGCAAGGGACTGAGCTCTGAATTTTATCTAGCGTTCTCCTGGTACCCAAAGAAGATGAGAAATATAAATGCATGGCTCACAGGTTTTACTTTTTTTTTTTCAGTATTGAAGATGAAACCCAGGGCTGTATACATGCTGGGTAAATATTCTGCCACTGAACTACATACCCAGCTAGACTCAAAGCTCAAAAAAAAAAGCAATACATACTAGTTCTTGCAGACATCAATCAAGAAGTAAGAAAACATATTATTTTGTCCCCATTCCATGAATATTTCTCAAAAAATACAAAACTTTCTGTAGCAGAAATCTTTTACGGTTTTTCACAGAAAATAAAGGGAAGAGTTCCGTAAGTTCCTTTTGTTAAAAACTTGTAATAAAATCTTAGATCTCAGTGTTGCCATTTGTCTCTGTTGAGGTTAGAAATTCATCCTCTGTTTGATTATGTCTTCTAAAGAATATATCATGTGACTTACTTCAGAATCCGAGTTCCTGTCCAGCAGTACATGGGAGGACTTCATGAATGTGCCTTCAACAGTAAGTGATACCATGGAATTACCTGTGATGGAGAGGACACTCTGGCCTAAAATAATAAGGTCCAGGCATGTAAACTTGGGTGATATGTCTTTTTCAGTTCTGGTTGCTATAGCAAATTGCAACAGATTATGTAGCTTAAAATAATGACATTTATTTCCCACAGTTCCGAAGCCCAGGCTCTATGTGTCTGAATATTTTCTTGGTAGGATCCACTCTCTGGCTGGTAGATAGCTGTCATTGCTATATCCTTGTGTGGTGAAAGGGGAGCTCTAGTTTCTCTTCCTTTTCTCCTAAGGACACTAATCTTATCATAGGGGTTTCACCCTAGTGACCTCATCCATGTCTAATTCCCCTTCGCTCTCACCTTGTCAGGGCTTGGAACTTTGACATGCACATTTGTTTTGTTTTGTTAGGTTTTGTCCTATTCTATTTTTGACACATTCTCTGATGCCCCCCAATTTGGCCTTAAATTCACCATGTGATTGAAAGCAACCTTCAAATCCCTGGTCCTATTGTCCTCATCTCCCAAGTGTTATAATTACAAGCATATGCCACCATTACATGTGAATTTCAACATGTGAATTTTGGGGAACGTGAAAGGATATGGTCCATCATAGGATCTAACTTAAGCTATCAGTAAAGCCTAAAAACAGGCTTTCTAAAGAGATGGCTGGCCTGCAGCTGTTTCTTCCTTCTTGAAATATTCCCTGGTATAGGGAAGCTCTTAAGACTCAGAAAGCAAATAAAGGAAGTCTCAGGAAGTTCCTGAAACTTATAGGATTCACAAGCACCGCCTCTTCAAAGTCACAATTGTTGGAGGGAGGACACTCTGACTCAAGGAACTGATTAAGATTTGATTCAAGGAGTTCCCTTTCATGAGCAATCACTTGTGCTAGGATGGGCTTTTCAGGAGTACAGGTGCCTGTAAGTAACCCCTCAATCATACTGTAAATAAGCCCAGTTAAACCTATTGGTTCATTAAGCTAGACTGAATGAACTCACTTGTTTGGTCCATTTTGATTGCCTTATCTGGGGTGAATGGAGGTTTGTCCATGTTGTCCCAGTAACGATTGCACACAACAGTTATTTTAGAACACACTAAATAGGGGCATATTTCATCTACAATTTCTTCCCTATGGGTGTAGGAATATTTTATTATTTTTCACTAGGAATGAACTATGACTGTTTCCCTGCATTTCTGGATGTTCTTCTTTATATGAATCTTGAGCTTGTTGGTAAAATAAGACTTGCTGGATCCAGAAATCACGACCTAAGTGTCTTAAAAATGAAGCCAAGTCCCTAATGTAATAATTGAATATGCAAAAGTGTCAACTTGCAAACTTACATTAATCACATGCCATGGTTATGCACTGATCAGAATGAGTGGCCGCAGTCAATAAATGCCATAATCAGCTGTGTGTGCCCGGGGAATATGTGTGGGGCACCAATGGATGGAAAACTCAAGCTCCTCAAGAGCTATTTGCTGGGTGACATTGACCTAAACACTAGACTATCATCTTGTAATTTATGTAAGGGCAGGAACTGGATTTTACCTACTTGGTCTCACTCATAATGCTTAGCATAGCACCTGGTAAGAACTTCTTTAACTGAATCATCTTCCCCACCCCTAACATTGTGAATTTTTAAAATCATGTTATTTATTTTGCAAACATCATCTGAAAAACAAGATTAAATGACAGTGATAAACTATTTGATTATAAAGAACTTCAATTCTTGAAGAAAAGAAAAGATACTTTAGCCATTTTCATTATGGGTCAAATCTTAGTATGGTAAGTGGCAGATAGCAAATGAATAAACAAATAAATAAATTTGATTTTATACACAAAATGTTTTCTAGAAAAAGAGCTATAGGGCTATCTTGGCTCAGGTAGTAATTAATTTTTAACTATTTAAACCACCTAAATAGCCAATGTGGATATGCAATTTCATTCAGATTTCCCAATACAATTAAATGTTGAGACTAATGAAGCAGTGACAATATTTCCTTATATAAACAATTTTTCAATTATACAGGACAGTGGCATCTAATGACTGCCACCAACACAAAATCACTGGGTGGCCAACTTCTATTTTATGCAGTGAAGTTGGCAATTATTCTGTAACACTTAATTTCCTGTTACTAATGCTTTCCCAGAAGCACTTAAGCAGGACGGCCTTATGAATATAGTTATTAGCAGAACCGCATTCGGTGTTGGGATTCTTTCGGAAATCTGATAAAAAATAATATTCTTCCAAAGGTTACTGTCCAGATAAGAAGTCATTTTACCAGCAGGCCTGAGCTCCAGCCAGCTGTCATTAAGAGCGTCTCGTTAGCCAGTGAAGGACTTTGTAGCTGGGTCAGGGCTGTGGAAGTCTGGGGCAAGGTTGCTAAGGTAACGAATCTGTCCAAAGACTTCGCTCAGCATCACCCTTTCATGTTGTTAAATTTATATAAGCAAAGCACGGAGAGAAGAATGCTAATACGCCAGATGACAGGGACAATTGTGTGGAGATATTTCCTAGCTTGATAGGTGTGTGTTTCTGGCTTTTCTAAAGCTACAACAATATTATGTAGGTTTAGCGATGTTCATGGAAATGAGCTAAATTATCCCGGGTCCATCTACTGTTTACATTAGCATGTGAAATACTTGGTGCGACAAAGAAGGATTTAATTCAACAATACACATTGATTGGGTGCCTGCTTGGTACCTGAATTCATTTTTCACTGCAATATTCGAGTCTAAGAAGAATTGAATTCTAAAGAAAATGAAGCTTAGCCTGCCTTCCAGACAGTCTAGATTCAGTGAGGTGGAATAAGTTACTTTTTGTGGCAGGGGGTGGCAGAGGCACAGTATATACCTTAAAATACACAGGGCATCAAAGGCTAGCTGGGCTGTGACAAAAAGATGCAACCCCTTTGAACAGTTCCCTCTCATCTAGAATGGGACAGTTTGAACATTAAAGAAAACTAATGGAAACAATATATAGGTGCATATGGAAAATATAGAAGTCCATGAATTCATAACTATATTTAAAAGACATTGGCTTCTAAGTAAGATTACTATCTAAGACCATTACTGAAATTTACAGATAGTGGCAAAGAATAACACAAATATCTTTCTTTTCTTTGTGAATCACAGTTCTTTATAATCAAATAAAATACAGTTTGAGAGATTAGGCTCTTCAAACTTTTTTCAGATGATGTTCACAAGAGAAATGATGTGGCTAAAAAAAATCATTATTTTAGTGGCTAGGGAGATGGCCCAGTCTGTAAAACTCTTGATACACAAATGGAAGGGTCTGATGTGCATCCATTGCACCTAAGTAAAAAATATAGGTATCACAGTACATGCCTGCAATCACAACACAGATGAGATAAAGACAGGATGGTCCCTGAGGTTTGCTGGTTGACCAGCCTAGCCAAATCAATGAGCTCCAGGGTCTTGGCAAGACTGTGTCTCGAAACCTAAGGTGGAGAGAGACTATGGGAAACACCAACATCCATTGCTGGGCTCTGAAAACAGGTGCATACACACCACACACACACACACAGAGAGACTCATCATTTTGCAATTCTTAATGAAATGATGAGTCGAGAAAATGCATCAATGAATGTCAGCACTATCAAGAGACGTGTCCATGGGGAACTGGAGGCAAAAAGATGATGCTGACAACTCCTGGACTTTCTAATCAATCACAACATCATTGACGATGAAAGCCTCGGACACTGGATACTTCTTGCTATACTGCTTGGTGCACGCAACACCTAGGAAATGGTTTTGCCTGGAAATGCTGAACCTGGCTGTAACCAATTCTCTAGCCCTGACTACAAAGGATAGAAGAGGAAGTCCGACAACAACATGACCTAGAAATTGGGACATTTAGAAGACAACTGACCCAGTTTCTCTAATGAATCAAAAGTATGGAGGAAAAAAAACACTAGGAATGAAACTACTTAGAATCAAAGCTTTAAGAGACGCAACGTTAAGTCAGGCACAATGGGTGGAACTCGTCTGGATTCTGAGTTGGATGAATCAAATTAAAACAAAATATTTGAAAGAAAAGGAAAATATTATAACAGACTTATATAATATAAAATCATTTGCTATTTGTTCTATGGCAGAATGTATTGGTTAAGTTCAGAATTCAGATGTGCACACTAAAGTATTTACACATGAAATTAAATGGTAGCACAGTTTGCTTTAAACTATCAGGAGGAAAAGCCAAAGAGTTGACTCAAGAAAGTTCAGCTAAATATTTATTTGTAAGTATGGAAATTGTGGGAACAAGACACCTATGGAAAACTGCATTGGGATTACACTGTTGGATCAGACTGGATTATGGCTGTGTGGTTTGAATTACAGTGCTGTGGCCCTCAATACTGAGAGAACCAATAGGCCCTAGATAATGTTTATGTAAACTGTTTGCTTCTAACAAGTGTCTGTGTAAACAGATCATTCAAACTGACGAGCTTAAAGATTGATATTTATGCTGTCCTTACTCAGTTCCTAAGGATTGTCTGAACTCCAAAACTTGCCTTTAGCTAGAGATCTGAATAGTGGAAGAGTTTGGCATGCTGAAAAACACTGGCCTTGTGTGAGCATCAGTGACTTGGAAACTTACTGGGTACGCTATTAACTATGGGTAGTAACTCTAATGGTCCTATGCTGTCTGCTTTTCTGGACATGCAACCGTGAGAGATACTCAGGTTTCTACAAACAAGCAAGAAGCAGCAGGCTACAAGGCCAAAACCACTCTTCTTATCAGGGTAAAATGAATTATAAAATAAATATTCACCTTTTTTATATAAGAATAAAAGAGCTTATAAAGAATTAGCTCATGTGTACAATGACTATGCTAATACATAAGGTTCTAGTAAATCAATAAAAAGATGAACACCCTGTTAGCAGAGTAGATAAAGTACACAAGATTAATTGAAAGAAATAAAAATAATCAGTTATTCATCAGGAAAGCCCCCACATACCCCCCAAAAAATATAAGATGTTTTCATTGCTCTTGGTTGTGCACCAGAGCTAACCACATTGCCATGTTGTTTGACTTAAGAAATCAGGCCGGAGCTGAATAAACCCAAAGCGTCCTCCCTGGTGGCTAGCTTTCATAGGACACAAGGAACTGTACAAGTAGCTCAGGACACTAAGTTATCCACCATCTTCCCAGCTGTGGACCCTGCATGCTATCTTCTTGACCTGCCAGGGAAGGTGTGCCCACTGGTCCAGCAGTGCTGTGATTGCCGTGGGAAGAAGCCACGGCTTTTTGGTTGAATCTGAAACCTCCCTCCACAGACAGCAGTTCCTTCCTGGTGCTATGAACCTGCTAAAGGCCCGTGGCTCAGGAGACCATAGGGCCTAGGGGTGACCCTACTACTTTTGTTTTGCTAAATGAGCATGTTATCAAACCACCTCTTGAATATTTATGTGTATACCTACAGGTGTGTGTTACTCTCCACCTTGATCAGGGAATCTTCTCTTTGCAGCAAATGATAGTGCAAAGATTCATGCCTGCTCAAAGTACTAAGAATAAGTGACTGTAGAGTGGTCAAGCCTAAATGAGACATCTTTATCACCTCCAAGGTATAGAGAATATCATAGAAAAGGAGGCAGAAGCGCAAGATCTGGGTGATGAAGAGACGAGCTAGAAATGCTGTCTTCTGGATAGTATTGTTGTAATCATGGGAACTGATACAGCCTACACAAGGTCGGCACGAGACTGAACCTGTTGCATTCAGTCACGGGGGCTCAGGGACTATGCAGGAACTATTATTGGCTGCTGAGGACATCTGGAACAAGGGAGTAACCACTGATGAGTTAGTTGACCACACTTCCATGCTCATGAAGTTGGCCTTCTCATTGGGTCACAAAACAGAGAGATGTGAAAGTAGGGGGTGGAAGTGTTGGAAGGAGTGGGTGTTGGCAGGGGAAGAAAGGGGTTATAAGGGTGTAAGGGGCATGTATGATCAGACTGCATAATATACATATATAAAACTGACAAAAATAAATAAAAGAAACATATAAATGACCAGGAGACTTTTCTTCCTGGTGCTGGGAATCAAATCCAAGGTTCCACAAGGTTAAGCAGATGCTCTACCACTGAGCTACAGTTCAATCCATTAAATTACTTTTTAATATTCAAAATATCAACCTCAATGAAAACCAAGACAAGCAAATCCCATTCTTTCTATTTAATGGGCAAAAGCTTCTAATAATAAATAGTATTTTTCTATAATAATAATAATAAACAGACTTATTCTAAAAAGTAGCTTTAAAAATTGGTTCGGCATTTCCAAAGGTCAACTTGACAATATGTATTAAAATTATTATCTTGAAACTGATCATTTGATTTCTTGCAATTGATCCAAAGGAAATAATGAAAGATATGAATGAAGATTTGGGTAGAACATAGTCCATCTCAGCATTGCTAATAATAGTAAAACACATATATATGTGTGTTTATGTATATATATAATATATACAACACATCTTATACATTATATATTATAAAAAAGCTAGGTAGCAAATAACTGAAAATAATTCAATAAATCCTAGATAAATAGAATACTATATTATTACTATTCAAATTATGTTTATATTAGACTTTTTATGTTTAAAACAAGGTAATTGAGTCATATGCATCAGCTTTGTTTATGTAAATATATTTATCAAAACTATTCGCATCTTCCTTAACTAACATGAATGTGATTGTTTTATTTTCCTTCGAATTTGCCAGTATTCTTAACGGTTTCTTACAGCAAATGTGTAAGGACAAGAGCTGCCCTTTCAAGACTGGAAAGCACTTTCTAGCTCCAACTTCTCCTGCTCCAACTGTGCCCAATTGTTCTCTCACTCAATCTGGGTTTATTGTACCCTATTTCCTCACTGATGGAGCCTAGGCGGGAAGCCTCCGCCCTGCAATTTCTACCTGCTGCCTCCTCCAAGAGCTCCTGGGAGGAGGCTCCCTGAGAGCTGGCGGCTCACTGTGGAAAACCTTTCTCTCTCGGCTATACTTAGTGCTTCGTTTTACCTCAGGACTATTCCAGCTGTAACAGCCACACTAGTTTTAGTGCCTGGCTCAAACTAAAGTGACCAACATGGAGCCCCTGCGCTCCTGTCTTCCCGGTCAGTGGTCCCCTACTAGAAATATCCTGCCCCAGAAAGACTCGTCTGTCTAACCTGATTTTTATTTCAATAAAGGTTTAATCTACTGGTTACAATCCTTCCGTAACTTTAGTGCTCCTATATTCAGGGCAAATCTATATAACTTCTTAGCTATAATCCATTTGGGGCCTCGTGGCGTAATCTCTTTTTCTTGTTGAGTAAATTCATTCAAAATTTGTAGGGTTACATGAGCAGCTTTTAAACTAAAATAATAATAATAATAATCTCCTTATACAAAAGTACCCTGTTTCCAATACCAGGCATGGTTTAAACTTGTACACAATTATTCTATACGTGTGGTTAAATGCTGATGAGCTGGCTCACCAAGTAAAAGTGCGCGCCACCAAGCCTGAAGACTGAGCTCAATCTCTGGAACCCATGTGATAGGAGAGAACCCACTCCAAACGTTGTCCCCTCATCTCACATTCGCTCCGTGGCATGCACATGCCCACACATACACACCTGCACACTAAGAATATTCTGAATGTGACTAAAGCCATGACAATTAGGAAAGCTGGGCACGAAGCAATGAAGGAGGCTTAGCCGCCATCTCCTCAGATCTCAGCGGTTTCAGACACGCCCCCTTTGCGCACTATGAATACAAAACCCCACCCTCACCCAGGGATGGTCTGCTAAGTGCCAACTAAAAACCAGGGCTATTCCTCCCAACCCAAGTCCTGGGAGTGCAGATATGAACAGGTATGGGTATTCTCTGAGGATCTAATGACTGAATCAGGGATATGAGTCACAAAAGGGGGGGTTCCCAAAATTAGGTGTTCCTCTAGGTGTTAGCTGATGCCCCATAATTCTTAAGTTTCCTATAAACCAGGAACATACTAGGTTAAATGGAATTCAACATACTGCTTTTGTTATGTCTTATTGATTTGTGAGTATGTGTGTGGGTGTGCAGACGTGCATGCGTGTAAGAGGACATACGTGTATGTCAAAACATGAGGACAGCCTTACCTCTTAATTAAGATCTCCCATTGGCCTGGGGCTTAAACAACAAGCTGGCCAGAAAGTCCTAGGGATCCACCCAACTCAGCCTTCCCGGTGCTACAACCACAAGAGAAACCACCATGACTCTTTCACAGTTTGTTCATCTTTTTTACGTAGTTTCTGAGTGCCGAACTCAGACCTTCATACTGGCGTAGCAAAGAGGTAGGCTACCTAGGCTATCTCCCGTGTCCCCAGGTCAGCATCTTTCCTGGCTGCGAGACATATCAGTGCTTCTAATTAGTGTTCACTGTGTGTTTCCATGGATGAGTTTCCAAAGAGAGTCCATATGGCTTTCTCAAGCTTGTTAAACCACAGAACCCTAACTTTACACGTCACCATGATAAAAGTGATAGAGGCCAGCCTACAGCTTAGGTACAGCAATTGCCTAGCATGCATAGAAACAAGGGTTCAGTCTGCAGCCATCAGAGACAAGGCTTTTGCAGATACAGGGTACACCTCGGTGGTGTTTAATTTCACATGCCCAAGACTACGAGCTTCTACAGAGGAATCACAGACAACTGGGAGACTACAAGATGGGGATGCAGTTGACTCATCTTCTTATAGTTGAGCCTGATGTTCACTACACAAAGCATTCAGTAAACAGGAAGAAAGTCACGTTCAAGGGCACGTTCTCATTTGCACCTCCACAACCTGGTTCAAGCACATCTAACCTCGTGGTCCAGGAAAGAAAACACAAACCAGGCTCTTTAAGTGACTCAGCCAAGATCAGACCTGGCTAGTGATGTAACTGGGACTCGAAATCAGACTCCCTTCAAGTCTAGTACCCCTACTCTTACGCTTACACAATCATACAGCCCAGGGTCCCCAGCAGGGTTCATTTCAGATACCCTGTTCCATTTTAATCCAGGCAAGTTAAGATTTTCGTTTGGACTGTTGGGATTTGGAATTTGGGTTTTTCTGTATGTGAAAAACATCTCCAAAGTTTCAGTTTTTTTAGAGATAAGAGGATAGAAGCTTCCACCAATGATTACAGAACCATGAATTAAACCATAAGCCAATTCTGCATGATATCAAGCATGAGCAATTAATAATGACCTACAGTTTGGCTATTGTGAGAAGGGTGCTCTGGAGATTGGGAAGTCTGTTTCTGTTTCCGTGAAGATCCCAGATAGGAAGCAGCTGACAAGAAGTATCCTGCATGTAAAGATGCCCATGAGAACTGGGTGCAGATCCCTCAGGGACCACAGACACAGACAGACCATGTCTCAGCCATGAACCCATGGTGCCCCAAGACTGCAAGTCAGGGAAGCAAATAATGACAAAGTGAAGGCAGAGTGATGAGTGTCCTGACGTGTGAGGTCCCCTAGCACAACACGGCCTTCCTAAAGGAGAGTCCATTGTTGAGCCCTGAGACCCTTGAGTCGGCCTCATGAGCTTAGAACTGACACTGAGAAGGAGGAGGAGGAGGAGGAGGAGGAGGAGGAGGAGGAGGAGGAGGAGGAGGAGGAGGAGGAGGAGGAGGAGGAGGAGGAGAGAGGTGGCCGTCAGAGTGTCCTCACTTCAGAAGTCAGAGATCCAAATTGTCCCCTCCTTCTGCTGGAATATCTCAGCCATGCAATTCAACCTCTCTGACTCTTCATGTGTACAAGGAGAGTAAGGATTTTTTTTTACATTCTTCATAGATTTTTTTTTGCAGTTTATACAAGATAAAAGGGTTCCATGTGTTCGGTAGAAGACCTAGAACTCAGTGAATGTTCAGGATCTTATACTAATGGCACTTTTTCATAAATTCCCAATTCTGTGTCACTGTAATACACAGCAGGACCACACACTCTTTCTCAGTAAAGTTCCCTGACGTCTCCACAAAGTTCCCCGCCCAAGAACATTTCCAGGAATCAATAGAGAAACCAAAGTAAGCAGCCTCTGTAGGGATGGCACAATGGAGAGCCTGATATGCCAGCAAGAGGGAGGCTGAGGCAGGAGGACTATGGGTTTTAGAACAGCCTGGGCTACATAGAAAGATCCTGACCCAGAGGAAAAGAAATAAATGATTTATAATATTGTCCTAATAGAGCCACAGGGAGTAGAATCACAGACACGGCCAGGAACCTATAGAAGCGCCTTGTCACTAAGCCTCAGCTCTGAGAGGAAATTCTAAATGATTAATAAATGCTGGTCCTGATGACTGAGGTTGCAAACAGATCAGAGATGGCCCAGCTGGGATAAGGCAAAAGGCCTCTCTCTGGTGATTCCCCTCAGTATCTGGTTCTTTATCCACAGTTGTAATATGAACAATCAGACCATGTCTATGGACAGATAGATCTCTCTTCAGGATGCCTGAACCACCAGGTTCTGTCTTACCTTAGTACACAGTGTATTTTGGTTTTAGTCTCCTTATCTACAAAGGAATCCCTCACAAAACAACTTTTTTATATACATTTTTTAATTTTATTCATTTTACATACCAACCACAGCTTCACCTCCCTCCCCTCCTCCCCCTCCCCCCACCTCCACCCAGAAAGGGGAGTCAACAAAGCCTTTCTCATCCAGCTGAGGCAGAACCAAGCCCCCTCTCTGTCCCCTCCTATTTCCCCCACTCCGCTGCATCAAGTCTGAGCAAGGCATCCCACCATAAGAAATGGGTTTCAAAAAGCCAGCTCATGAACTAGGGATAGATTCTTGTCCCACTGTTAGGGGTCCCTCAAACAGATCAGGCTATAATACTGTCACCCACATGAAAAGGGCCTGGTCCCATCCCATATAGGATCCCCAGCTGTCAGTCTAGAATCCCATCATGACCTTGACCTCCCTTGCTCATATAATCCTTCCTCCCTCTCTTCGACTGAACTCCTGTAGCTTGGCTTAGTGCTTGGATGTGGATCTGCTTCCATCAGTTACTGGATGAAGGTTCTGTGATGACAGGGTAGTCACCAATCTGATTACAGGGGAAGGCCAATTCAGGCACCCTCTCCACTATTGCTAGGGTCTTAGCTGGGGTCATCCTTATGTCTTCCTGGGAATTTCCCTTGTGCCAGTTTTCTCCCTAGCCCCATAATATCTCCCTCTATTAAGATGTCTCTCTTTGCTTCCCTACTCCATCTCTGCCCCCAACTCAACTATCCCATTCCCTCATGTTCTTATCCCTCATCTCCTCCCTTTACTGGCCCCATGCTCCCAGTTTACCTAGGAGATCTCAACTATTTCCCCTTCCCAAGGAGATTCACGTGTCCCTCTTAGGGTCCTCCTCATTACCTAGCTTCTCTGGAGTTGTGAATTACATCTACTATCCACTTATGAGTGAGTACATACCCTATTTGTCTTTTTGAGTCTGGGTTAGCTCACTCAAAAGGTCTTGGAGAGATTAGGGATACAAGTAACGTACCTAAATATAATAAAGGCAATTTACAGTAAACAGACAGCCAACATTAAATTAAATGGAGAGAAATTCAACACGATCCCACTAAAATCAGGAACAAGACAAGGCTGTCCACTCTCTCCATATCTATTCAATATAGTACTCAAAGTTCTAGCTAGAGCAATAAGACAGCAAGGAGATGAAGAGGATACATATTGGAAAGGAAGACGTCAAATGTTCAATATTTGCAGATGATCTGATAGTATACATAAGTGACCCCAAGAAACCTACCAGGGAACTCCTACAGCTGATAAATACCTTCAATAATGTAGCAGGACACAATATTTACTCAAAGCAAAATCAGTAACCCTCCTATATACAAATGATAAATGGGCAGAGAAAGAAATCAAAGGAACACACCCTTTACAATAACCACAAATAGCACAAAGAATCTTGGGGTAAGAAACAAGTGAAAGACCTGTCTGACAAGAACTCTAAGTCTCTGAGGAAAGAAACTAAAGAAGATATCAGAAAATGAAAAATTCTCCCATGCTCTTGGATAGGTAGGATCAACATAATAAAAATGGCAATCCTACCAAAAGCAATCTACAGATTCAATGTAATCTTCACTAAAATCCCAACACAATTCTTTAGAAACCTAAAAAGAACAATACTCAAATTCATATGGAAAAACAAAAAAACCCAGGATAGCTAAAACAATCCTGTACAACAAAAGAACTTCTGGAGGCATCACCATCCCTGACGTCAAGCTCTACTATACAGCCATAGTCATAAAAATAGCTTGGTATTAGCACAAAAACAGATAGGTGGACTAATGGAATCGAATTGAAGACCCTGACATTAACACACCTATAAACACCTGATTTTTGACAAAGAAACCAAAACAGTACAATGGGGGGGGGGAGTCTCATCAACAAATGGTGCCAGTATAACTGGATGTCAACATGCAGAAGATCACATATAGATCCATATCTATTGCCATGCATAGAACTCAAGTCCAAGTGGATAAAAGACCTCAACATAAATCCAGGTACACCAAACCTTACCTAAGAGAAAGTGGGAGGTATCCTTGAACACACTAGCACAGGAGACCACTTCCTAAATATAACCCCAGGAGCACAGACACTGAGAGCAACAATCAATAAATGGGACCTCCTGAAACTGAGAAGCTTCTGGAAGGCAAAGGACATGGTAAATAAGACAAAATGACAGCCTACAGAATGGGAAAAGATCTTCACCAACCTCACATCTGACAGAGGACTGATCTCCAGAATAGATAAAGAACAACTTTGTAAAAATTAAGGCAACAGGGTAAGGGGCACAGCCTCGGTCAATCAACACATCATTCCAGCTGAGTCTCTTAAAGCCAAGCTGGGTGTTGACTTATGAGCACCCTGTCACATGTAATGTCGGTGAGCCTCATGGAGTTATTTGCAAGTTAATATATATTAAAATCACATATGCTCACAAACATTACTTCAGTGTGTCAGGGGACCTCAAGAGATAATACATCCATCTCCATTTGTGACAGTGTATGCATCCAGAGTTCATAAATGGTGACAAATGAATTGTCACCCCGTCCCGATGGGATAATACACTTATCCCCATTCTCGCCATATTAATGTAAGTTCATTTCAGCACCAGAAAAAAAATCTTTAAAATGAGTGGACCAACATTTTGCCTCTCATTGGCAACCACAGAAGAATGCTAATTTCACCTCTCAACAGCATAATTTATTTTGTATGTAAATCGACAGCAGAATAGAGGAACGAGAAAAGGTAATGATAATAATTTCACCTCATTACACCTCTTCGATACGCTAAGCCACATAGAGAGGAAAAAAATGCTTCCTTGGCTTATATTTTAATAAATCCCAAAGGAGACAGCCCTGAGTACCTGGCCCACCCTAATGCGTGGACCAGCATGAGAAGAGGGTGGGCAAATCCCAGAGAACACTTCAGACTGACGAGCATGCCTGTGAGCTGTTTGTAAAGCAGTTTAACTGATGTGTTTAGTACTTTAGCATCTGCCTTTTATTAAGTGATAACTCATTAATAATCGTCATCCCTGCCTTGCTTTTTACAGTCAAGTCTCAATTTTTCAGGAATAATGGCCGCTTGTAATTTAACCCCGCCTACGACTTTTTCAAGAGTGTGCATTGCCTTTCAGCCATTTCCTCAGTGGGTACAGATGAGAGAGAAAACCTGTCGCCGCACCTCAAGGGACCCAGGGGCTGGGGTGGCCACCGACAGTCCACCCAGCTGGTTGTCTCTTCCATTCCTCTCTCTATTCCTCCAAACTCCTCATCTGTTTGACTGGTAAAATAAACTTCAGGAGAAAAACAATACAACAAATGGCTGGAATGAGGACTTGCATCAATTACGACTCTAACATGTTCTCACTAGGAAAGATGGTTCAGAACTATTTCTTCCCATTTCTTCCTATTGGCCCATCTCTCAGGGTGGGTCACATTCCAGGGCTGCCTCCTTCTGGATTTATTGAACTATGAATCAAGTAGACATTTTAGATCCCCGTTTGTCAAAGAGACATAATGAGTGGTAATTGTGATTCCTTTTTTTCATGCTTCTGTCCTGCTATTGATTCGCAGGCCATGCATTTCACGATTTAAAAATGTAAAGTATATGCCAAAAATATTTACAAACTTCATATACTGCCCCAATCTTGTATCTATTTGCGCAAATACCAAAAATAAAAAAATGAAAGGGAATGAATTCTTTTTTTTTCCTTCTGTAAACACACAGGTTAGAGAACACAAGCCTATTAGCCACCCCCTTTCATGAGCATTCCCCCCGTCTTGAGAGAAAGACCTCTGGTCCAGCTTCCTCCTTGGCGGAGCTCTACAGACCCTGCAAGGCGTGCGGTTTAATCCTTTGTTCACCCCGGGTTTCCATTCCACCGCAGTGTTCCGTTTTCTGCGGTTATGTGGAGTGAAACGTACTCAGAGCTGAACCTTCTAAAACCAGGCGCACATTAAAAATGAATGCTTCCTCAATCGCCGCTCTATGCGGGACTAACAGGTGGCCCTGGGAAGCAGCCAGGGCTGACTTCAGGCTTCAGTCAAAACCAAACAAAGAACAGGTGAGGCTCCTCAAGGCGGAGGTCTCTGGGGTCGCTGTCTGCACAGCTCTCGGAGAAGAGAACGCTGGAGGAAAACACCGAGCTGACAAAGTCGGTGATTTATAATCCCTCATTCCCATAAAACGACTCTCGTTATTCTTGGGAGCTTAGATCTAAAGCGCGCTGTAGTGGGCCACTGGGCTAAAAATGAAGTGCAGATTTATTTCCGTAATCACCCCAGCCAAAGCCTTCCCTGGGAAATAACTAACTTGGCTTTTAAAGTGCCGAGATACCTTCGGAAGGCTGGAGATTTATCTTTGGGATTGAGCGCTTGTGTTGCTCCGGGAGATGCTAACTATTTGAGTTGTGGATGCCCCGTCAGCGTACTGTGGAGCGTTGGAAAGACAACAGGGAAGCTTGGCACTGCCTCCCCTTTCACACTTGCTTCGAAGAAAATTCTTGCACCTAAGAGATGGTAAGTAAACAGCAATTACAAACACCTCAAACACGGGGCTCTGATGCCTAGATGGTGTCCAGGAGACTAAGGACGCTCAATATCAATGTCAATTTAGATTTTGACATAGAATGTGCCTCGGAATAGTCAGACATTACCACACACAAGACTGTATCTCCATGGGTTGGAAGGGAACTTCTCTTGCTCCAAGGATCATTAGGCCCGGGAAATATTCTGATGTAATTGGAGAATCGTAGATCTTAACGGTTAAAGAAAAAAAAAAAAAACCCTGCACATTGAAAAGCAAAACAACTTAATAAATATGAACCATGGGATCTTTAGCATAATTCCAGCTAGCTGCATATTCTAGAATACATTCTCCGCTCCCCACACACAGGTGAATGAGCAGCCATTACTGCCCCTGATGACACCTCTCTGCAGATGTCTTAACTGAAAATAAATGTTTTTTATGGGCATGCAAATGTTCTCTCCTGACTTGTCTCAAGAGTCTTCCCAGTTCCTGATTTTGGACACCAGTGAAGGATCGCTTACCCGGTCTCTGGGACTAAAAACCACCATGCCCATTTGGTTTTACATTCAGAGCCTCATTCAAATCGCAAAGAATTCTGAAGCTAGAAAAATTTCTCAAGGAATTTTACAGCCTGTTCTTTGACAATACTATTGAACCCTGGTGAGGGAAAAAAAAAAATGAGTTGTTGAAGGTCACCCAGGCAGTTGCCAGCAGGATTAAGGGGAAAACAGGCTCGTCCCTCTCTCCCATGACACCTCCTTAAAATCAAGGATTAAAGTCCCTGAGGAATGAGACAAGAAGAAAGACATTTCTTCGCTTTGAAGGCACCAAAGGTCTACGCAGGTCAGAAACCATTCCTAACAGCCAGAGCATTCGCCTAAAACAAGATAGACCGCCGCTATTTGCTCTAAAAAAAAAAAAAATGGCCTCTTCTTACACCAGCCAATTAATTTTTTTTAATGATTTATGGAGATTCTCAGAGAAGATGCTCTTCCTGCAAGAGGAATTAATATGCTGAACTTAAAATATTTGCACTAATTACTAAAGGTCAATGTGAGATTGCACAGAGATATTCATCAGGGGGCCCAAGGGAAGGGGAAGACGCTGGACAAATTGTCTGAAACGCTCATCAAAATGAAGGAGAGTCACTGTTTCTTATGCAGCTACAAACTAGGCCAAGGACATAGTCCCTTAAATCGAGACCATGCGCTGCCTGTAATGGGCAGACAAATACCATAACATTACAACCTTCGATGGCTCGGCAGGCCCTTCTGTGAATGTCTACAGCTACTAGCATGTTACATGAAGCTCCGACTGGTCCTGCCTGGAGCATTGCTTCCCATCTATTCCATCCTTTTTTTAGGTCCCTTGGGGTGGCTGTGCTCCATGATGGGAAACCGCATCTCTCATCTCAACCCTTTCTCCTGCTACTGTCAAGGCAATTTCTCCCACTGATGGTGACAAAATCATTCCCCGGCCTTTAGAGTCCGTTTATATGATTCTTTACAGCTAACAGGACTTTCTCCGTCCTCCTTCCTAAATGGTAAGTGATAACCCTGAATTTGTGGGACTAAGTAGAGATTCCTGATACAGGCCTGTTTACTATCTTCAAAGAAGCAGTTGTCGTTGTCCCGTGAGGCCTGTACTGCTTAAGGGACTTCTCATTGTGGGATACAGGTTGTTGAACTTGGTTTATGTGCTTTCCTCGCTTGCAGCCCCGAAGAAGGAACTGTATGCCGGCACTGAGCCTAGGCAGCAGGAAGTCTAGGTCTTGCTGATTGCCTTACCTCTGCCACAGCTGTGAGACGTGTCTGAGAAGGCCTGACAGCCCTAGGAGAAAGGCAAGATGGCAGAGCCACCTGAAGAAGCTATGTCTCAGTTCAGCTGATCCCCGAGGTGACCCACAGTAAGGTTAGAAAAGATCCGCAGAGTTCCACACTCTGGGTCATCCAACCCACAGATACCTGAGAAATTACTAACGATTGCTGTTTCAAGCCATTGGATGTAGGAAGGTTGGCCACACAGCCACGGTGCTTTTCCCTTAATAGAAGTCACCAAACCTTATTAAAAATCCTTGGCTTAACTGCCTCTCTCTTGAGGTTTCTATATCCTGATACAATGCCTATCGCGTTCACCATATTATTTAGGTGTAAGTACAATCTACACAGCACAGCAGAGACCAACTAAATAAGTGATTATCGAGTGATTACCTTATCGCGGAAACACACGGTTTCTGCATCTCTCAATAGCCCTGACAGCAAACGCCCCACCTCTTTTCAACGCCTCTCAAGCCGCTCCAGCCCTCGAAGCTGACAACTCTTCCGCAGAGTCGATTCCGCTTATCTGATCACATGCTAGACAGCACGATTGGGAAGCGAGGTCCCCGTTCCGCTCGCCTCTCATTGTTGATCTCGTTGTGGGCTCGCAGTCAGTCCTAAACAGATGGGTGAGCATCGACAAATAAAGCTTAGTCTTACGTTTGGCAGCGTCCTTTCTGTTCTCTGAATCTCTCCAACCTGCATGAATTAAATTCAGATCCAGTGTTTGGATACATGCAAACCTGTTAGACATTAAACCCCTGCTCTGCTAAAAACGGCTGTTGGAAATCTGGGTACCGCGGGGCACGTTGCCCTTAAATCGTCATTTAAGAGAGCATAGGATGCACCTGTTTTCACATGGCACTTTGGAAAAGAGAGAAATATGGAGAATTTTGCAATCCTTGCTAAGCCCTTGTGCCTTATATCACATCCAAACTATTCGTTTGCACTAACAATGCTTGATTGAGAGTTTGGCATCGCCAAGGGCTCTGACACCATTAGCCAGGAGAGAAATGGACACGTGATCCATTCAGGCCATCTTTTAAATATCATCATTATTATTACTGAAACGTTGCAACTGTATGGAATGCCATTTAACCACACACTCATGGAGCCTGTCTTTGTTATTCCGTGGCTGTCAGTTCTTATCTCATGCTATGTATTAAAAATGAGGAAAATTTAATGATGTTTAACGAATCAGTGGAAGCTGCTTGTTCTTTTTGCTCCTCTTCCATAATCTCTACTCTATGGCCTTCCTCCAATATAGCAGGGTAGTGTAATGCAGGCTTGGTGATAGAACATTCCAGCCAACTCTGAAGGCTGCCCCCTCTTGATACAAACACCAGCAGCTGATACAAGCCACTCATACGATCTAAGACAGCGTGAGGGCTAATTTTCAATGTCGCCTCAGCCAGATTCAGAGACATCTAGATGGCAAACTCTGTGTGCTTCTGAACAGTTATCTCTAGACGAATTCGTCATTAATTAAAAGTAGGAGGTGGAGTCTCATTGGAGGAGATAGGTCAACTCCACCGTCTTCCATCTTCTGTCAAAAGTCTTACGCATGCCTGGAAACGACAGTAATACCTGTGTCGTGGTCTGAACGTGAGAGCAAGACCACGCAACATATAAGAACACTCGGGAACTTGCCTGGCATGTGGAAGCTTTCTGCAGCTCTTGTTGTCATGTGAAGGTTTTAGGCGTGGTCAAATGCTGAGGCAGGAACAAATCAACCTCTCCCAGTCACGTATGAGCGCGGCAGGGGAACCAACCTGGACTTAAGATCCGTTTCCCCCTTTAGGTGAATGGCCTCTTCTCTCTTCCTAGCCCTGGGTACAGATTTTTCAAAATTCTTTACACGTCAGCCTCCTCTGAGTAGCGTCCCGTGTCCCCATGGCAAATCCTTCCCTCTCTCTGTGGTTGCCTGGGCGCTAGCGCTCATTCCGCCATGGGCTCATTACTCTCAGCTGAAACACTCAGTGGATTTGTCTTTCTCCCTCCTTGATTGTGCCCGGCTCCAAGCAAGGCTCATTATTTCTTTAAACAAATACCCCGGGGGATCAGCATGCACATCCCAGTTGCCCAGCCCTGCACCTGGGACCCAAAGGGGCTTGATAAATGTTTGGGGAACAGTGAAGAAGCAGAAAGGGACGCTTCCACTATAGGGGTTCGGCATGACAGTTGATGTAGCAAATGAAAGGACGCAGGAAACGGGAAGATTCAACGTAGAAAAAGCCAAAGTCTGTGTCCATAGCCTAAAGGAGGGCATAGATCAAGACACTCAGCTGAGACATGGTGGTTGGGGGGGGGGGAGCATTCTACCGGAGCTTAGACACAGGCTCCACCCCTTACCAGCTGTGTGATCTTGGACTGCTCAGTTACATCTCTAAACCTCAATGTCCTCGCTTGTAAAATGGAATCAGAACTCTGCTGCCCTGATAGGAGCCATGATAGGGCTGAGTCAATTAATAATTAGCACATAAATAAGCCTTCAGTACAGGTGCACTGCTGTCCCTTCCGCCACCAGTGACGTAAATGACAAGGTCTAGAGTCAGACAGGCTTGAGTTTAAATGCATGTTCTGCATTTACAAGTTTGGGTGTTCTTGGGGAAGTCAGTTATATTTTGTAAATCACAGTTCCCTCCTCAATAATGCGGCAATGATACCAGTGTTAGGACAGTAGTATGTTTACATGCTGGGTAGTGCCACGGCTAGGACTTAAAGTACCCTTTAAGTTCTCCATAAAGGGCTGCTGTTGCCTCTGATGGTTGAACAGCACCGATAAACAGCTCTCAACCCCAACACTTGGAGCCCTAGCCCTCAGTTTCTGATGTCCTTAGGGAAGAAGAAAACAAAATGGAAAGCCAGGCAGTGGCAGCACACACTTTTAACCCCGGCACTCCAGAGGCCGAGGCAGGCAGATCTCATGGACGAGGCCAGCCTGGTCTCCAGACCAAGTTCCAGGACAGGCAGGGCTACACAGAGAAACCCTGTGTTGAAAAAAAGAAAAGAAAATATCTACTACCCCCTTCCCATTTCCATTTCTCTCCCTCCAACCAAAAAGTCAAGTGATTATCAAAATGATTCATTTTGTTTTGTTTTGTCTTCGGGGTGTTTTGTTCTGACAGAATCTCGCTATGTATGTATCTCAAGCTGCCTCCAGAGTGCTGGGGCTGTAGGCAGACCCCTGCCATCACACCCAGCTTTTAAATGGATTAGTCCTTTATAAAGTTTTCAAGTCCGCTCTCCCCAAAGAACAGGGGGGTGGAGGGGAAAGATGCCATGTTTTGCCGTCATCTATGCACGCGCACACACACACACAGAGAAAGAACTTAGCTCCTGCTCGTCAAGCCCATCTCCGTGTATCCAAGAAAACTCAATTTGCAGCTGGCAGGGAAAGGGATATTTATTTTGAAAGAGCTTATTGCCAAAAGTGAATCATGAGTCTTCTGGCTATGGAGACTTCAAGGCAGAAAGAATGGGGGCCATTATTAGTCTGAATGTTCTGCGGACGATATGAAATCTTTGTCTTTCAAAGCATTTGTTTAAGTAAGAAAAAGTTTACCCTGCCTGGAGAGTATTCCATTGTGGGAAGGGAAACTTCAGAGGCCTCCAAAGCTTATTTATATATTTGCTAGGCTTCTCTCTGCCAACTTTCTCCTCTCCCAGAGCGTCCGTTAATGCTAAGAAAAGCCTCTGAAAAGCACACATTATAAGCAGGGAAAAATCTTAATGAATGTAATATATTTGGCAAATCTGTTTTATCTACTGAGATTGTCTTGCCCTCTTCATCACTTCTCGCTATCTCTCTCTCTCTCCCTCCCTCCCCCTTCTCCTCTCTTCTTGCTTTGTCCTGTGATGTTTGTGTTTCTCTCCTCTCAAAGAATTAAAAATAGAAACTCCATCTCCTGACTTTCATTCCCTGGCTGTCATTTCTATTTCCTCCTACTAAGTCTTTTGGGAGATGCTAGGGACAGAGGAGGACCTTGAGAGCCCCTGTATTAATGTCCTTTCTCTGGTCTAACCGGAGAAGGGACATTCAATGCCAAACCAGCTCCCAACCATGCATATGAAGTCTCTGGAAGGGATGATGACCCTTGGTCAATTGGATGCTGAGCTCTACGCCCCTCTCTTCAGCTGATGTGGTCTTAGGAACTATTAAGTCATCTGAACAGACACCTGAACAGCCTGACATCAGCTCTCTGGTATAGAGGGGGGGAAAAATTCAATCACAAAAGGCATTCCAAATCCAGATCCAAAAGATTAAGAGTTTTCTGGACAATTTCCTATGACATTGGCGAGGTTAAATGGGAGCCGGATGGCTTTGTCTGTCTTGCTATATAATTATTCTCCTTATGACCCAAGATTCTCTTAACCCCTTCCTAATCAGGGAAACCTTAGCACCGCCTGGAGAGCTCTAGTCCCAGACCTGCTGAAGCAGAAACCCCATTTTAACATCTCCAGGTGACTCACATGCACCATGCCTTTGCAAAGCTCTGGACTTAGAGGCACTTAGAGCCTGGGTCGCGGAAGTAAGGACTGCACCTGGCAAGCCTGCTTTGTGTTTCTCCTCAGGGGGAGTCCTATCTCTGGGGTGTCACCAGACCCCCTTCCTCATCTCTAATGGGCTTTTTTCTCTCCATCTGTTCGCTTCCCCGAACCAGAGAGCCTTGGTCTAGGCAAACGCAGGTGAGGCTTGTGCAAGGGCCCCTCGGCTCTAGCCTCCTGCCCAGGGAATCTTCCTGAGCCCCTGTGAGCTGATTGCAGAGACTGATGGCTTGACATTTACAGTTCCTTTCCCAGAGAGGAACACATGACATTTCACCAGAGCTACACATAATCCCCCTCGATCCTTTGTAGGATGCCGAGTGGAAGCACATTTTAAAATAATTCCATTTTACCCATCCCACCCCCGCGATATTCACCCTTGTCTTCAGCGGCAGGTAAACAAATAGCTAAAATACACTGTCCCTAAAGGAAGGGGCACGTGAGTGGGTGAGCGCGCACGTGCGTGTGTGCGTGCGTGCGTTCGTGTGTGTGTGTGTGTGTGTGTGTGTGTGTGTGTATTAACACATACAATATGTCTGAGCTAAAGAAAACACTTGTAGGTGGAAACAACTTACGAAACCATTTCAAGTTCATCAAAGGGTTTCTTCTGACCCTTTGGCCATAGGCACTTTGGGGGCCTTCCGCTCCTCTACATCTCAAAGACCTGACTCCTCCCAAGAGCCCCGTATCGGCAATCACTCGTATTCCCAGAGCTGCCCAGGCTGGAGAGCATGTGTGGTGAGTGTCTCTTGAGACTTGTCTTAGCCATGCACTGAAAACACACACTCCTACCGCTAGCATCTCTTCCTAGTGGGAATTTTAAGCAGTGTCAGAGTGTGTACGCCTTCCACCTAGTGTTGTATAGACGCTTCCAAAATCAAATTCGGAGATGTGCATGCTCCTTCTACCTTAGCACAGGCAGAGACATGGCTCTGGGCCAGCCTCCCCCAAGTGCAGGGAAAGAGGAAATGCAGGAGTAGTACTGGACATCCCAGAGATGGTATTGCCGAAATCCCTTCCCAGGAAAAGATGTAAGCAATGTCTACCCCTTCTTCTAAGGTCCCAATGACAAACCAAGGATGCTTCTGAAGTTTGCTCTAGGGAACCAATGAGTTTATCAAGCTTCCTGACAGAGCATAGGTAAAGGGTTCCTTAAATGTTGTGGGTGCTACACACACAGGTGGGGGTGGGGGGCACATCTGAAATGCTTTGCCCAGGAGGGATGAGAGATTCGAGCTTCCTACAGCCATAGGCCCATAAATGGAGCCCTGCACACCCCACCTTCTGGGCCTACAGATGCAGAGTTGTGGACAACAAAGGTAGGGAGCAGATGGGTGCTGGGCTAAGGGCTCCTGATCCTCTCTGCCCTGGTATGAGGTGTGTAAACAGTCAAGAGTGCCAACTGAGATCTTTTGCAAGGGGGTACAGCTAAGTGTGGTTGGTTGACCTGAGGACAGTCACGATCGTTGGCAGCTCACTGAATAAAGCCTTTGGAACTTCAGACAACACAGCAATACCTGAGAAGTCTGAGCTGAGCTCCTCCTCAACACCTGCAGAACTCCGGAGCGGCCGCCCCAGCTTCCCTTAGGAATCCACTTGTGATTCTCAAACGTCCTCTGTCTTCTTTCTTGTTGTGTTCTCTAACTGAATAAAGAAAGAGCAAAACTAAGAATAGGCTTGTTTTCACCCCATTCCCCTCATCGTTTGCGCCACAGTTAGACGTTCTCAGATCAGGTGGCACAGCATCTTAGGTTGTTGCTGCTGTGACAGTTCGGGGCGACCATATTTGCCACCCCTCTTAAGCATGTGAGGACATTGTATGGAATACGGAAGTGTGAGACTCAGGCTGCTACATACGTAAAGCCAGGCTAACCTGTCCTCACACAGAAGGTAGCCCATGCCTGGGATCAGATTCCAAGAGAGTCAACCGAAGGGAACCAGGAAGCAACTTAAATTCTTACCGAAATCTTTTGAAAATTGTCCCAAAAGATCTCATTCATAACACCCAGCAAAACCGGCTTATAAAAACAGCTTTTCCTGAGACTTTCCATCTACATAAATACCTTATTTGCATACGTATATGAGCATTCGTAGGCATCACATCTGCCCCCCAAAGGGTCTCCTCTTCCTCTCAAGCTCAACTGCAAGATTTGCTCTGTCTCCCTTTTCTGCCTCTGATCCTGTTTTCCTATCTTTTGCCTGGGGCTCTGTGGTATTTTTAGTCTAGTCCTGGGTGGCCTCTCTCAGCTTCTTGTCTCCCTCTCCCAAAGTCAGTCCTGGTTGATAAAAGAGAATTTTCCTGGGAAAAACAGCGGGGGACAGAAGTGTAAGGTGCTTCCCTTGGCAAGCAGAGGAGAAATAATATAAACAGTTCAACCCCAGTCTTCCCTTGTCTGATGGATCTGCTTAATAAATATTAACTGAATGGTCTATTGCTAAGTATTTCCCGATATGAACTTTATCAAGGAAACATGGGCGACACCACTTTCAAGAAAGAGATCCAAATGATGCAGTAATTTTTCCTGTGGTGAGCCCTGGAGTCACCTTATGATGTCAGTTGCCGTGGCCAAACCCTGTTTCACATCCAGCAGTCAGTGCAGAATCCTCTAGAAGATAAAAGGAAGAGGGGAGCATGGGATCCCTCTTCCCACCTCTGCTGAGTTCTCGCTTACTTCCTGCTGCTGCCAAATCCGTGTTCCCTGCTCAGCTCAAGTCTGGAGGTCAATCCTTTATCTCCTCAGATCCCCCACCCCGGTATCAAGGGAGCAAAGCCTGTGCTGTGTTGTGAAACTTTTGCTGAAGTTTTCTAGGTCACCGCCCAGAAGTTACATTCCTGCATAAGGCAGCAAACACCCCCAGCCCATCTCACTTTGAAAGTCCTTTGGCCATTGTCACACAGGGCATTTCTCACAGTCCCCCCCCCCCTTCTCGGGCTAACACCAGTCTTCAGCCAGCTCATTCTTTCACACACACGCATGCACGTGATCAGTAGCCAGAGGGGACTGCTTCCCAGGGACCGATATCCGCAGATAACAGAATCTACCAGGCACACGTTCTTTATGTGACATGACATAGACGCCGCGCATAACCTATCCACATCTTCCCGTATCATTTAAAACACCTCTAGATTGTGTGTCGCATAACCGCCAATAAAATATTCGCGTTCTATAAATAGTTGTTTTCTATAGCGTTCAAGATTAAGTATGACAAAATTAAGTATGGCTGTCTTCAGTACGAATGAAACTTTTTCCCAAGTCTTTTCCATCCACTGTTGGTCACACCTGAGTTTGACCGTGTCAGTGGGTGTGGAAGGCTCATTGCAATATCAAATTCTTCTTGCCCTGTCATGCGCAGACATTCAGCTCCCCTGAGTAGTTAGAACCTTCAGGTACTCAACAGGCCAAGAAGGAAGTTCTACTTTCACAGCAAAAATAATACACACTCCCTCTTGAAGCGGGATCCCTCTTCTTTATTAAGAAAACAAGCCAGCGAGGAGAGGATCTATAAGTTGTCCCTGCCTGTACAATAATAATAAGACGGGACCGAGTACTCTCTACACCCGACTAGACTCTTAGGTTCAAAATGAGCAGGGAAGATCTCTTTTGGTTTTTGCTATATCTAGAATCTTAAGTACAATGCTAACTTTCTCAACAAATAAGTGGTTTTTGAACAATTTAAAATCCCTTTCAGGCTTGTGCGCCGTGATTCTTTATTATTTGCATTTTTGAATTCATAAAAACACACAAAAAAAATAAAAACCAGTATGTAAGAGATACTATTCACTGATGGTGACCATGGCAACCCCCACTTTCCACAGGCTCTGTTGAAAGAGTCAGAATGATAGCCTCAAGTCCCTAATCTTCATACTCAGCAGGCAAGAGCTCTGAGTACTAAATGCACCCAGAGTCCAGGAGTCTGGGCCCCGTTTCCTCCTGTGGCCCAGAGTCTAACATGTATGGCAGGAATGCTTATTTCCTTGAACCTATGGGCCACACTGGGGGAGCCAGCCCGGAGCATACGGCAAGGACTTAGCTCAACACACTTTCCCTTCATCCCAATAGTCACATACAGGGGCTGTAGTCACCGTAAGTATCAGGACCACAGACAAATGAGTCATTGAAGGACTCAAAGATGTGAGAGACACCGAGTGCATTCTCCCCTTCTACCGCCAGGGTCCGAGACCGAGGACCTGCCAGGTTCCTATTTACAGACCTCTCCCTGAAGCAAGACATATGAACTTGATCCTGGTGAGCCAGGGCCAGGTTGGCTATTACCTAGCTCTTGACTCAACTTCTGCAGAGACTCCCCAACCCTGTACCTACTCCCATGTGGCCTTCCTGCCTTCAGATTACTCTATGGTTCATTTTTCTAGTTTCATTTCGCATATTAAACTTTTCTCATGTTTGAAGAAAGTGCGAGAGAAGAATCTTTTTACAAAAAGTTAAGTGTTAAAACAGAAAGGTACCCCTTGACCCTACTCTTAGGTGGAATCTAAGACAAACACGTCTTAAAGAGGTTGACAGTTGAATGGTGGTTGCCTGGGAGAGTGAAGTGGAGGAGAAAAAAGAAAAGTTTAATAGGTACAAACATAGTTACACAGCACTGTGACATTCTGGTGTATTATAGAACATAGGAGGACAACCATGGGTACTAAAAATAAACTGTATGTTTGAAAAAGTCGAAAGACCAGGGTTTGTTTGGCTTTTTCCATGTTGATCACATTATCTTGGCTTGAAAGGATCCCTTTGTTTCCATACCCTTAGTGCTAGGGTTTCAGAAGCTGCCAGAAATCTTGACTTTTTGTTCGTTTGTTTGTTTTTGTTTTTACATACCAACCAAGGTTTCCCCTCCCTTCCTTTCCTCCCAGTTCCTTCTCCTACCTTCCCTCCCTGCCCCATCTACTCCTCTTCCTCTGTTTCCCTCAGATATGGGCAGGCCTCCCACGGATATCAGCCAGCCCTGGTATATCAAGCACTGAGACTAGGTACCTCCTCTTCTGCTAAGACTGGATGAGACAATCTGATAGGAGGAATAGGTCCCCAAAGCAGGCAACAGAGTCAGAGACAGCCCCTGATCTCATTGTTAGGATTCTCACAAGGAGACAAAGTTACACAGTTGTAACATATATACAGAGGGCCTAAGTTGGTTCCATGCAGGCTCCCTGGTTGTCAGTTCAGACTCTGTGAGGTGACTAATGGGGGGGGGGGGCGGGATTTACTTCACAGCATCTAGAAACACAAAATAGGTGAGAGGATGGGAGCCTCAAAATATCTCCTTCAAGTGCTCACCTGTAGGGACCCAGCCCCCCTCCATTAGGTCCTACCTCTTAAAAGATCTACCATAGGCCAATAACACACAGGGTGGCCACCACGTGCTTAGTAGAAGGGCCTTTGGGGGACATTTAAGGTCAAACCATGAGCACCACCTTAACCAACAAGATTTTTACTGACTGAGGCCATTCTCCACAATAAAACGTCTTTCTAATTTCAATAATGCTCTCATCTTCCTTTTGAAACATTTTTTTTCCAGAAAGAGCAAAATGTTGAAAGGCTTCTTTTTTGTCTGACAAAGAACACAGCAGGATAAGTATTGTGGTGCCCGAATTACCATCAGCAGAGTCCCCGTAGCTCACATCTGCTTGCGGCGTTCCTTTTTACAATCTATCAGGTGCGTTGAAAAGGTCTTTGTGAGGCAGCAGGGAACAAAAGTCACCTGTGTTTCTGAGTTTACTCTAATTTGTACACAAGATATAATTTGCTACACTGCAGGTCTTTTGCTCAAAAAGATTCAGAACAACAAAAGAAAAAAAATAATCACTACTATTCTGGGAGTGAGATAACTGGTAGAGAATGTAGCCACGATCAGCTGGGAATTACATTAAATCTAAACTATAGACAGCAAAGCAACGACTTTCCAAAGAGAAAAGTGCCCGAGATTATTTGCTACAACCCCTCATTTCATAGACAAGAAATGAGGCCGGTGCCCTTGGAGTTAACATGGCCAGTTGTATACATGCATTAATTTCCTTCTCAAAGGTAATCAGGAATAGTAACCTAGTAAAGGAATAGGGAAATGCAAATCCTCAAAGTGAAGAAGAACAGGAGAGGAGAGGAGATGGGAGACCGTGGAAGCCAGAGAGCAGTGGTCACTGGCAGAAGAACTTGAAAACAAAATATCTACATTGGGAAATCCAATAGGAAGAAAGTCTGCCTTGCCTCTGAATTCCAGTAAGGCTCAGGAATCACTGAGACCAGGTATGATAGTGTGGATGTAGTTGTTCCCATAAGCTCATAGGCAGGGGCACTATGAGGAGATGTGGCTTTGTTGGAGTAAACACGGTCTTGTTGGAGGAAGTCTGTCACTGTGGAGGTGGGCTTTGAAGTCTCATATATGCTCACGCCACACCCGATGTCTCAGTTCACTTCCTGTTGCCTGCAGAGCACGATGAAGAATACTCAGCTGCTTCTCCAGCACCGTGTCTGTCAGCAGGCTGCTATGTCCCTCCATGATGATAATGGACTGAACCTCTGAACTGTAAGCCACTCAATTAAATGTTTTCTTTTATAGGAATTGTTGTGGTCATGGTGTCTCTTCACTAACTAAAATACCAGGTTTTTCTGAAGGGGTAAGAGATGTGGATGAAGTCCCAGAAGGTTGACAAAAATCAAGATAATGAGCTGGGGAGTATCGAGGTGTCCTTCCCAGCTCTGCTCAGCCTGGAGATTGCTGGCCCTCCAATCTGGAGAAGGTTGGAAGTTTCTTCAGTGGACACACCAAAACAAAAACTTTACACTAGGACAATAAACAGAAGACTCGGGCCCTGCTGTGAAATTACTAAATTGTTGCTGTTGTTGATGATGATGATGGATGATGATAATAAAAAATAGGTAATGCTTTGGACTCTATGTTTCACACGGTAAATACCCTGTATTAGTTTATTAAATTATAACAACAGTCTTGTAATATGGATTCTTGTATGCTTATGCTACAGGTGTGGGTACTCATTATGTCACAAGAGACAGAGCCCAACTTTGAAACCAGCCATTCTGACTTTTAAATACTGTATAGAGTTCCGCCATACCCTGGCAATGGTTTCCAGAGAGCAGACCTTCAGGTACACAGCTCCAAATCAGTACACTCAAGCATTTATTTTCAGAGACATTAAGAAGCCAAAGAAAAAAGACCCTGCCTGAGGAAGACATGGGTTGACCAGAACAACCAAGTACCCAATTTTTAGAACCTCATAACTAAGTAGGAACAGATTGCCAAGGAGAAAACAGATCGGTGGAAAGTCTGGAGCGTGTGCAACGGGGTTGAAAGCAAAGGGAGAGAGGAGAAATTTGAAAAAACAGAAGAAAGGAGTGCAAAGAAGGAAAAGCAGACTAGAATACCCTAGCAAAAGACAAACAGAAGACAGTGTAGCTGAGAAACAAGCCCATGGTGCTATGGAAAAGAAAGAGGCACATGCCATTAAGAGACAAGTCTTCTTTTAAAAATGATGCCAGAAATTTCAAACGGTAACTAAAAAGATCAGAAGTTACAGTTAAAAAATTTAAAAAAATGAAGAGCTAGAGGAGAAAATAAGAAGATTAAGTAATTAACATAAGAATTCAACATCTTATTAGAAGGAATACCACAAATTAAAAAAACAGAAAAGGGGGATAGGATGAAATCCTCAAAGAAATAATGTATGAAAAATGCTCAGGGCTAAAATAATAAAATGAAAGACACAAGACCCTTTTGGGAAGCCAACACAATAAGAAACAAAACAACCCTGGAGTACACCATTCTACAAGTTGAGAATGTCACGCACAAAGAAAGCTCCCCAGAATTCAAAGGAAGAAAGAAACCATACATAAAAGATCAGGAATTAGGATGACACAGGACATATCCGGAGAAGTCATGAATGAGCAAGGAAGTAAAGAAAATGTAAAAGTTCTGAGATTAAGGACCTAAATTCCAAACCATCTCATGATAGTTCCCTGAGCTCGCCTCCACCTCCTGCTCTTGACAAATCTAGCTTGTGACGTGCTTCAAATCGTGGAGACTCCTGGGGCTCGTTGACTGGTTCCTCTGTCTTAGTTAGAACAATAGCTTCAGCAGCACTATGATTTCTCCACTGTCATTCCAGGGTATCCATCCTGGGGACCTCCTCGAGGTCTTCTCTGGGGATTCTCACATTCTGTCACACATCTATTATTTTACACCTTTCTGACAGGCTGCTAGAATTCTAAATTTTAGGAGCTAGAAAATTAATGTGTGTATGTGGGGGGGGGGGCGGTATGCACATGGTTGTCTATGCTGCAACTGATTGCTGCAAATTTAGTGTCTCTCACAATGCAAATTCATTATCTCATTATCCAAGTTGACTAAACCAGTTCCTTCTCCTATGGATTGCCAAAGGCTGAAATAAAGACACCGGCCAACTGAGGCTCTCATCAGGAGGCTGGGTAAAGAATTTTCTAGGCTCACTCACACATCTGATAGGTTCATCTCCTGGTGAATGTAGGACCACAGTTTCCACTCCTTCAGGACCGTTAGGTAGGAACTCCTCGTAGCTCTTCTTCCTTCCTTACCTTTAGCCCTCCACATCTTCAGCCGGGGAGAGCAGCCAAGTTCCTCCCTTCCTCTAAATTGTTCTGATGTCTTCTACATCCAGTCAGAGAAAGCTGTTCCTTGAAAATGCAGGGTAATCAACCCATTTACAGATCTTTATTCAACAAAGCCCCTTTCTATGTACAACACAGAGTTGACAATATTAAGCCATGATCACGTTGGGGCTACCATTCTGCCTTCCACAATAACTAAAGAAAATTTCACCTTAGTGTAGCTATAGATACATCTTATGAGAACCCAAGCCCTTATATTAAAATAGGGGCAGTTTTATTTTTATATGTAAGCGTTGTTAAGGCAACAAAATTTATTGAGACTCTTCAGGGTGCAAATGCGTTGATAGACTTGAAGTCAAAAACTCTTAAAAGTAAGTTCACTAGCAGGAACACTTATAATTGAGTAGAGAGAGCAGAAAGATGAACAGAAGACCCTGAAAACATGACCTGAGATAAACAGAAGGATCTTTCTAAGTGCTCTAATGGAGGCGCCGACCCTTCACTAGATGTGGAGGGGAGCTTCTTGAAGAAGATAGCTCTGAGTTCAGTTCTCAAGGATAAGGGAGAATTAGCCAGGAAGAGATACAGGGTTTAAGTGGGAAAAGAGGAAAAAGATAACTATTCACACAAATACTTAAAGCTGAGCATTCAAACATATTTCACATCACAAAATGTGCAAGTGGAATGCAGGCATTCCCTTATTAGCAGATGCGGTAGGATTTTCTCAACAGAATTACCAGACTGTTTTGCACATCGAAGAAAACCATATCTCCTCTAATAATTTGACAGCATATTAGAGGTTAAGTATCTCTGACCTAAGATGCTACAAAAACTGAAACATTTTGAGTATCCGTGTAGCATTGCAAGTGAAAAATCCCACACCTGACCTCAGGCGATGAGAGATAGCTTCAAATATTCTACGAAATTACCTTCAGATTTTTCAAGTAGAGTGACTATGAGAAGAGCTGGATGCTGGGTTTGTTCTTGAGTATCATTCCCCAAGCATCTGAAATACTTCTAGTCCTGAGCACTTTGGGGAAGGAGCTCTCCACTTGTGTGTTTGTGTTTATGTGTTGTTCCAACACCCTGTGGTGAGCACACATTTCATTTTTTGTTTTTTCCACCATAAGGTCAGAGGAACAAGAATCCTTCGTCTCATGTGACAGATTGACACACAGAGCTTAGGGAAATCAGGAATTCAGATAGTGATCACCCACTTGTCTCCTGATGGTGCTTAGGCAAGAATCCAGAATGTCCAGCCACCAGCCAAAAGACCATCACTTCCTGTAATGTGTCACCTGTAACTCCAAAGTTCTGCTCATTTCCTCTCCATCTCCTTTCTAAAAGCACATGACGTCACTAAGGACTTCTAAAATCCCAGAGAAGAGACCAATAGATTCTTTCTCCTTTGCCTTCTAGTTGACAGCACAAAAGGGGAACAATATTACCCTCTTACTCAAACATTATTGCTTTGTTGGTTTTCATGTTTCCCAAAAATGAATAATTTTTGTTGTTTTACCCCAGTCATTAAAAGACATAAAAGGATCCGAAGGGCAAGAATGTTGTGATTGTCTCGGGGACGCTTCCTAGAGGTCGTGCGAGTTATTGATATTCACTTCTCAAGCTGGAAACTGTCTCGGGAGATGCCAGAGAGACATGAAATCCTAACAAAGGCTGGAAAACAAATTGATGGAATAGAGACAGCACGTCCGTAAGTCGCTTCTCATGCCACTGCCTGCTCCGTTTGGATTCGTACTGTGGATTTGCAAATTGGTAGGGGGCAAAAAAAAATGTTTCTGCTTCAGCATTTTACTTTGCAGTTAAAAAACAAGAGAAAAAGAAGTTGTTTAAGCTCAAAATGGTTCCTTTAGGTTGTATTGTTTAAAAAAATACATTGCAACGTGCTTTGATTCCCCACCACACACACATACACACACACACACGCACACACACACACACGAGACTCACGCATTGCATTGAGATGTCGGGAGCTCACTCAGAGGAGGATGTGTGACTTCCTTTGTATAGAGGTTTTAATATTTTCATAAAGATCCTCTCTTCAGTTCCTCAAGCATTTGCCTTTCATTTTGTTTTATTGAATTAGGCTGCAAAGCACTCAAGCAAGAAGCCCTTTGTCATCTCTAAGCAGACTAACATTGATTCTGCATATCCATATGCCTACTCTGGGTTTATTAATCTACACATCTATCCCACTAAAGAAAGGACTCTCTCATTTATTATGTAAAGGGACCAACCACCTCTGCAGCCCATTTGCATGCAGGTAAACTTAAAAGGATATTTGTTTCTCTCACTTAGAGCCGGCTTCTGCAGCATTAAACCCCGGGGAAATGAAATTATACCGTGATTTTTCATGGCGGATTAGATGACAACCATGACAAAAGGCAGACCAGTATTTCGGGTTTTATTTTCTTTAAATATGAACAGGTTTTAACGTAAAGAACTCTAGGCTTGTTTAAGCGCAATTCCGCACGCGTACACACAAACGCACACCCTCCCACAGGCAAATGCCAACTGATTCTCAGCCTGTTATTTCTCACTTGAGTTAGATCACCCCGAGCCTGGGTTAGGGAAATGCTTCATCAAAGTGACAATGGAACTTCTTTTCAACCTAAATATCACTGTTTCCAAATACCGAAGACATTGACGTATGAAATAGGCAACAAAATAATTGGGAATTTCAGGGAAACTTACCGTCATTAATTACACGTCAGTTTCACCTTTCTTCAAGGTTCTTGCCTTTGAAACAAGCCAGCTAATTAACAAGTGCTGGGCCCTTAACTTAGCCACACAAGGTGCTCATGTGTCTTTTTAAGTTTCTCCAAATTATTTTGGTTCAGAGGCATTTTCCGTACAAAGAAGGAAGGTTATCTGGCTCACCTACCCTACAAATACTTGTCACAAGGAAGTAAAGGTCTGTCTGTTCCAAAAATGTGTATTTCAAAATCCCAACCAACCCTGAGGTGCCAACACAGTGATATTGAGCAATAAAGCCTTCGTCCTCCTTCATTGCTGCTCTGTTTGTAATAGCCTAACACTGGAAACAGCCTAGACATTCATCACCCAATGAACGATGAATGAGAAGGTAGTACCTTAGTACCACCCTAGTGGTTTTCAGCCTTCCTAATGCTGTGACTTTTTAATACACTTCCTGATTTTGTGGTGACCCCAACCATGAAATTACTTTGTTGCTATTCCATGACTGTAATTTTGCTACTGTTCTGAGTTGTAATATTTGTGTGTTCTGATGGTCCCTGTAGAAAGGTCATTAGACCCACAAGGGGTCACAACTCACGGGTTGAGAACCACTGGTCTACACAATGCCGTATTAGTCAACGCCTAAGAAAAATGAAATTATGACATTTGCAAGTGAATGGATGGAGCTAGAGACAATAATCCTGAGTGGGGTGATTCAGAACCACAATGACAAACAACAGCATGTTTCTTCTGTATGTGGGTATTAGCTTTTATGCTTTAGATATGTGTATTTCATTTAGAACATCCACAGAGGCTACATAATGAGGAAGGCACCAGGCATGGGGGAGGGGAATCTTTCAAGGAAGAGGAAATGGAATATAGCTCTATAAAGTGATAAAGGGGGGGTTAGAACAGGAAGGTTAAATGGCATTGGGGTGGGAAGGCTGGACGGAAGACAGAATATGGGGAGAAATACTAGGATAAAAGCCCTCTGGGAAGCTATTTGGAAACCTATTACACTAGAAGCTGCCTAAAATATATACACATCTAAAGGAAGTTTAAATGGAGTCACCATATAATGAGGAGACAGGACCCAACTAGATGCTGTATTTAAAAAATAAATAAATAACATGAATGGGCTACATCTCTTTGAGACATCACCCAAACTGTTCAGTGTCTTCTCCAAACAGTACAGGTTATTGCCAAACCTTTTGGTTTCCAGTCACAACTTATCAGTAAGACCCTATTGCTGAAGACACCACCTACTTATGTGTTAGATCCTGGGAAAATCTAGCTGGTACTCAAACAGAAGCTTCACCTCCTACTGGCTAGCATTACAGCTGGAAGGTGCTATCCATACTTCCAGAGGCAAAATGTGATCAATTTCAGTCATCTAAGAGTCCTCTGAATGACAAAAACAACCTACCTTCAAGATATGCCCGCTGTTAGAGTAGTGGCACAGATGGTAGAGTAGCAACCACCCACGTTTTCCTTGTTGTTTAAGGTCCACTCCATGAGACGGAACCTATATGTAACCCTGTTAGTGAGGCCAAGTGTCTTCAGATGTCAAAGCATCTGTGGTGTTTGGGTGTTTGTTTTTGTTTTGAGAATATCCTCTCCTGTAGAACACGTACAGATTCTTTTTTATTATTGTTATTGTGTTGTTTTGTTTGTGTTTGTTTGTTTGTTTGTTTTTCAAGACGGGGTTTCTCCGTGTAGCCTTGGCTGTCCTGGAACTTGCTCAGCAGACCAGACTGACCTTGAACTCACAGAGACTCTACCTCCTGAGTTCTGGGATTAAAGGCATGTGCCACCGATGTCTAGCCCTCATATTTTTTTAACATGCATATTAGAACCCTCTTTTCCATGGCCTTTTCTCTAACTAACCATTATCCTCACCACTACTTTACCTGTCCTGGTCTCACTCCATCTCTAGGTCTACTTAACCTCACATGGAAAAATACACAAGCAAAAGAAAATCAAGAACTTTACTCCCCTTTGAGTTTTTCAAAAACAAGCTTATCTAACAACCATATTACCCTGTTAAATTTGAGTAACAGCTTTGAATTGTCCCCCCTTACCCTCATCTTATACCAATGAGAACTTGGACTGCCTACCTTACCTACCTATCATTCTTGAGCTCAGAAATGTAAAGCTATAGTCTTCCAAGTATGTGTACATTTTATACATACTTAACTTTCCAGAAGTTCCATCTCTTGGTTTGATTTCTTTAATTGTCCCCATATCATAAAGGATCTCTGTTCGCCATGGGATATTCGACGGAACCCATACATCTTTGTTGCTAACGATTATGCTACAATGTCTAAATCTTGCCTAAAGAGAAATGTGTATATGTCCCTAACTGCTTTTATTTTTAATGGGAATGTGATGAGGAGGGTTCTCGTATTTTCAAAAAGCATTCATCATAAAATAAGTTCCTGTCTCAAGATTGTACTCAGACCCTTAAGCTATTTTAAAATGGGTAGGCTGGGGTACAAGTTTTGTCCATCCTCATATTGGCTGACTATAAAAATCAATAACACCACCGCTCTGTACATTTATCTAATGTAATAATCAATATCAATGCCTTTCCTGATATTTACTTAATATAATAATCAATAACAATACTGTTTGTTTATTTGATGCCATTGACGAGAGCAGAACAAATCTATGTGCTTTATCTGCCCTGTGTATATATAGGCGGGGCCATTTACCACTAACATCTCCTTTCTCTGCTTCTCGTACTCCAAGCCAGAACAGAACATCAGTCCCCTCTTGAATTGGAAAAATAGTCAGTAAGTTACCATGTTTGGGAGGCAGTTAGCATTACTGGAACCTCTCTTTGCATTATTCTAGGTACTATAAAGTAAAAAAAAAGAATTATTTAATTACATATGACACTGTAATATTATTTAACCCTCTGTTTTCCAGGGAAAATTGAGCTGCTACAGGAGAAAAGTTCCAAGGTTCTGATACTTTAGTACCTGATAAAGTATTTGTTTCTCATGTAATAGTATAGTGTGTTTGTCCCTGGTTAGCTGAATACTTCTGTATAATCTTTCAGAGATGTAAGTTCCTCCTGATCTATAGACCCACACTCTCTTAGACTAACCAGTCCTAAGCAGTTAGTTGGTATCTTGCTTGCTTTTCTACTGCTGTGACAAAACACCATGACCAAATCAGCTCTTAGAAGAAAACATTTAATGGGGGCTTATAGTTTCAGAGGATGAGTCTATGATCATCTTTGTTGGAGGCATGGCAACAGGCAGAGAGGCATGGTGATGGAGCAGTAGCTAAGAACTTACATCTGATCCATAAACATTAGGCAGAGAAAGAAAGAAATAACTGGGAACGTATAGGGGTTTGAAACCTCAAAGCCCAGCCCCAGTGACACACCTCCTCCAACAAGACCACACCTTCTATTCCTTGCCAAACAGTTTCACCAATGAGAACCAAGCATTTAAACATATGAGCCTATAAGAGCCAAAATTTAAACCACTACAGACGGCATATTGAAAATGAACAAGAATGACTGTTCCCAGGTCCTAATGGCTCCCTTGGGGGTGAGGGCGTGAGAAGGCGTGGCATCAACAGCATAGACACCTGGAGACAGGTAAAAGGCAAACAGTAGACTCATTTATTTATTCAGCAATGGAGAGAGCCTTATATACCCTCCTTTCAGCACCTAGGCAATATTCCAATCCATTGACATCACGTGGTCATCCCCCATTGGCTAGGCATAATCAGGACCTCGGATAGCACCTGTTGCTATGCCCTCAGGCAGACTCCTCCAGGTTGGCTCATCGCTAGGCCTGTAGGCTTCATCTTCCTACAGATGACCACATAGAGGATATTTCAACAAATCAAACCTAGAAACAGAGTTCATCACTTCTTACTGCATTTCTGCTGATAGAATTTGGTCCTATGGTCACATCTAACAACATGGCAAAGCAATCAGAGAACACGGTCCAGCTCTATACACAATAATGGGAATGACTTTGAAGAGTTAATCCTGGCACTATCCCATCCTTGAATTGCTTAGGGTTCAAAGAGGAAAGCAAAGTGAAGGAGTAGCTGTGTAACAAGAAAGGAGAGTTCACTGGAGACTGAATTGGTCGTGGATGACAGCGTATACAGATTATGAAAGAACACAATGAGTCCTCTTAAGAGGTGAAACAGCATAGGAAAAGCAGAGTTGGAGAGAGGCAGGCATCAGGAAGGGGATATGAAGGGGCTAGTCTATCAGCTGCAGCCTATGCCTAGATGTAGGGAATAGCACAACTGGTTATGAAGCCTGGGGTGAAATTACCTGAATATGAGAACAGACTCTGCCACCATGAGTACACATTTACTTTGCACTCAAATTCTTATATCCTGGGAGCCCAGTGTACTTTTCTGCCATTTTCATAGAAATCTCTAAATATTGGCTGATATTTTCAATTTGAGCAGGAAATGGTAGCATTACCTAGAGAAAATTGTTCGCTGACTTTGTGCTACTCCAAGAACAAATGAAAATCTAGCAGCAAATTCTCATAGAACAGTATTAAGGCCGGTAATCATTTTATTTATAAATGAAGCCCCAAGGATTTTAATATCATGAAGCTCATAAGTCAATACACATTAGATGCTCCAGTTCAGGACATTTAGACTTGGATAATTAAATGTCTTGACCAGGAATCTAGACTTACAGCAACATCAAAGTAGAAATAAACGCCAATCATTCTCTCTTCGACCCCACCTCTAAATACCATCATAGTTAGGGATACTACAGGTCTGATGAGATCTGCCTGACAAATTAGGACATTCATTCCTAAAGCTTAATTCACACACGGTCTCAACAGACATTTCCATGGGAGTATGTTTCTAAACCACTTTGGGAAACTCTTTGGTTGCTACAGGAGTGCGTTTCCACTCCTGTCTGTCCTGGTGTCCCAATGTGTTTCTAGTATAAGCCCTGTATATTAAATGTGCTTTATAGTCTTTCATGTAGAGCATAAATCAGTATTGTAGAAATCCTGGGGCAATGGTTATTTACGTTTAGGGGGTTTAGAATCCAAAGGAAACTATGCTTCCTGTCCTCTGCCTCTCCAGAAAACATTGCACAAGTCCATAGAAGGTATTTCCGTTATAAGTAATGGCAGGTTCTTGAGAGCCTCTTGTAATTGAAGTACTTTTAGCCTCCGTTTATCTGAGGCCCACCACAGATTTCCCCCGTACAGCTAAGTAACATACCAATGAAAGCATTTTGCTTCTTAGACCAATTCAAATTTCCCAGTTTTAGAGGTAAGAAAAATAATGTATAGAAAGTTTATAATAAAAATAATGCATAGCAACTTGTCGCTATCATCCATCTCTTGGAACTGGAAGGGAAGAAGCTCTGCCATCTGCCTCCAATGACCTTGACTATGATAGAACAGTGGTGAGATGCTGCCTCCACTCTTTTCTGGTGTAGTAATATAGCCTTTACACACACACACACACACACACACACACACACACACACCTCTTTGTCTCCTGTCTCCTAAATTCATGTCATCTACTTGGTCTCATCATCAGTATGGAAATCCCATTAATCTTGTGCTTTTAAGTCTCCGAGTTTCAGGTCATACACCTAGACAAAGTCCTCTTGTACCTATGTGTTTTATAGTCTCGAGGCACTTTGACAGAAACAGATGCCTTCTCTTAATTTGCACCTAGAATTTGGCATAGATATCTGTCCCACTTTCATTTCTATGGCTGTAATAACAAGACTCTGTCAAATGACAATTTTGGAGGAAAGGGTTCAATCTGACTCACAATTAGAAGTTTCCATTCCATCGTTTTGGTGACGTCTAGATGGAACCTTAAAGAAAAACTGGTTGCATCTACAGAGAAAAATAAATAAATACACGCATGCTTGCTGCTCTGTTCACTTGCTCTACCCAAACCCAAGGAACGGTGCCGCCCACAGTGGAATGCACCTTCTTGCATCCGTTAGCATAATCAAGACAGTTCCCCAGAGACATGCCCACAAGATGAGCTGATCTGGATGATACCTTGCTGAGACCATTTTCCAAGATAATTCTAGATTTTGCCAGGGTGGCAATTAAAACTAACCATAACAATATCCTACATGTTGTTCAGACAAGGATGTAATCAAGGTTCTTTTAGTCTAAGCTAGTAAAAGATCTTGGGGGTTTTTTATCTATTTATATGTCCTTATTTTGGTTTTTTTTATAAGACTAGAAGTCAAGTTGAAATTAAACTTAGTTGGAAGACAAATGTTTTGATTGATTTGATTATTGTATAAAATCTTAATCTAATGCCTCTTGATTAAGCCAGCTGTCCTATAATTCGCAGTAGACCTAAATATCATTTAACATTCTTGAAGTGTAGTACCGATGCTAGTTATTTTTAATGTTATGTTTATTAAGAATTCCCTCTTCCCAGGTGACTCTGAATGTGGGTTGACAGTTCGTTAATACCTTCCCAGGGAAAAAGGAACTGTGGCTGGTAAGAGATTTTACACAATTCCAGGCTGTGTTCCTAGCTCCAATCACAAAGGGGAATCTGAGAAATTTCTCCCCTTCATTGTCACTTCCCAATCAACTCAAAATAAACACTCTTTGTCAGTAATTACTACTGCTGGGCGGTGGTGGAGCACACCTTTAATCCCAGCACTCAAGAGGCACAGGCAGGCAGATCCCTGTGAGTTCGAGGCCAGCCTGATCTACAAGAGCTAGTTCCAGGACAGCCCCCAAAGCTACAGAGAAACCCTGTCTCGGAAAAAAATTAAAAAATGAAACTACTTAGTGCATTTTCAAGATAATATCAAACTTCTAATGACTTGTCATCAAGTTACTTCAAATAAACTTGCAAATCTAGTAATATATAAATACTGTATATATATATATAGTGTTTACTATGAAATTACAATCACAACCTTAAGACAGAAGCAAGCTCTGCCCACCTTCCAGACCGAAGATCTTAAGTTCCCAGTTGTATCCGGTGATCCCAATAGCAACTCTGTGCTCACTTCCACATTTTACTCACCTGAAAGTGTTAAATGTGTGGACAGAATTTACATTGCTTAATTGGAGGGAAAATTCTTTTAGCCATACTTTTAAGACCAAAGCTAATTCAGAGCCATCTAAACACATGGATTCCCAGCAAAGATACAGGCAGAAGTACCCAAGATAAGCACCCACTCAAATGAAAATATAAACAAGGCTTTCCCCGGGAATAAATTTAACTGGAGGCAACAAGTTTACTATCCAAAATTCTAAAGCACATATGGAAACTCACAGTCATGAGAAAGTAAGCAAAATTAAGGAGGGCTTTGTACCTGTGAAGAGTTAAGATAGTAGAATAATACAAGGACACATTTTCAAGCTATGAATGTCACCGATATATTAAACAGTTGTTCTAGTCTGCTCTCCGTTGCTAGGATAAACAGCATTACTAAAAGCAACATAGGGAGAAATGGGTTTATTTGGTTTACGGGTTCTAGCGTAGTCTATCATCAAGGAGTGCTAAGGCAAGAGTCCGAAAAGGAAGCAGAGACCATGGAGAATTGATGCTTCCTGGCTTGCTCTCTGGCTTGCATTCATTCAGCCACCTGCCTACAGCTAGTACATTCCACAGTGGAATGGGCCCTCCTGGATCAATTAACTATCAAGGCAATGCCCCACAGCCCTGACAATAGACCCATCTGCTGGTAGCAAACCCACAATAGGTGTTCCCTCTTCCCAGGTGACTCCAGGAATGCATCAAGTTGACAACTAAATCTAGCTATGTTGGAGGTAAAAGAAGGAGACACATTCATAAGACCAGGACATTATAGAAAGGGACACAAGAGGGGAAAATTACAAAAGACAAAAATTTTTAAAGGAATACAGTTGAACGCTCGTTTCTTCCTAAAATCTGATGCAGAAATCCTAACTTCAGAAGCGATGGTTCAAGTAGATGAACCATTTGGGAGACAAATAAATGATGTGTAAATTAGTGCCCTATGAAAGTCGAGAAAAGCTCACTTTGCCATTGTGGGCACAGAGTAAAAAACAACATTATTTGAACCATGAAATAGCCTTCCCTGGTTACTAAATGTACCTGCCAGCATCTTAATTTTGGACCTCCAAGATGATGATGGCAGAACTATGAAAAATAATCTTCTGTTGATAAGATAATTCTGTTGACAACATAATTCTCTTTATGATGTTTTTTCTATAGCAAACAAAGCAGGCCCAAATCCATAGTCCGTGAAATAATCTGTTGATGGCTTAACTAAGCAGTGAAGTAGACAATGACAACAGCTAAAAATAAAATTAGTTATTTGAAAGGTTGAATGCTAAGGTAATCACCTACAACATGGAAGAAATAACAGTTAAGAAACATAAAGGGAAGAACGCAGTGCTTTGTCATACACACAAAGGGGTTTCAGGAAAAGGGAAAAGGTAATTTAAAAGGGACAATACTCAGAGGGATAATGATTAAATTTTCTGGAAATAAATAAAAGCATGAGTCATTAGATTTTAAAGAACATGAGTTCTGGGAATTTTACAAAAGAAAAATATCATACATCATTGTGAACCTAGAGAAACAAAAGTAGAGATGAATTTTAGAACTCCCTGGGAGAAATGACTTTAACTACCACGAAACAGCAATCCGAATGGCGGAGGACTTGTAATGGGGAAAAACAGATGCCACAAACCGTCGAAAAATACATGAAATATTCTAACTGAAAAAGCTGTCAGACTAGAATTGCCTGCCGTGCAAAGCTAATATTCAGAGCATGAGAGTAAACCACAGGCGTTTTAAAGCACACCCAGAACAAGATTTAACTCTCCAAACCAACTCCCTTCTTCCCACCGAGAGAGCTACTGAAAAACTGAACTTGAGCAAAAGTCAAGAGGGGAGAGATAAAATGGGATGCAGAAGTCGTGGTGGGAGAAAATTTGATTTCCATGTTCAACTATAAATAAATATGGGCTCTGAAAAATAATAAGCATGGGGACTAATTTTGAAGGGTTTCTTTCATAGCAATTCACAGCCAATATAACCAAATAACAATAGCATAAAGGATGAGATGTGTTGGAAAGAACTGAAGTCAACGAAATTACCAGCATTTTTAGAGAAATCAAAAGGAGACAGTAAATCAAGTGGAGATGAAAACAGAGGAATATAGCTAGCGTTCATTTATTGTGAAGATCTGACAATAAGATAATGCTCCTAAACAAGATTAACATCAATTATTTTAAATTCATTTTTCAAATATTTCCTCCTAATAGATAAACATTTCAAGAAATTGAAAAACAATATGTCCAGAGATGAAGAAAGTTAACCTACTCCCTTGTATTACAAGTTTATGAGTTGGTTCACACAGAATTAATCAAGATATTTACCATCTGAGGTTAGTATTTATTATTAACACATGTTAATTGTACAAAATAATGGTATTTTTGATATGACATTTTCATATATTTTATATAAAGTACTTTGATTATATTCACCTCCCAGTAACCTCTCTTTTTCCCAAACTCTAAAATCCCTCATCAAAATCATCTCAGCAATGAGGACCAATAACATGGCTCGGAGGGTCAATGCACCTGCACCAAGCCTGCAACCTGAGTTTGATTCCTGGAACCCATGTAGTGTAAGAAGAGGACCAACTGCCACAGACTGTATTCTTTTTTTTCAATTGATTTTTATTGAGCTCTACATTTTTCTCTGCTCCCCTCCCTGGCTCTCCCCTCCCTCTTTCAACCCTCCCCCAAGGTCTCCATGCTCTCAATTTACTCACAAGATCTTGTCTTTTTCTACTTCCCATGTAGATTAGATCCATGTATGTCTCTCTTAGTGTCCTCATTGTTGTCTAGGTTCTCTGGGATTGTGAACCGTAGGCTGGTTTTCTTTGCTTTATGTTTAAAATCCACTTATGAGTAAGTACATATGATAATTGTCTTTCTGGGTCTGGGTTACCTCACTCAAAATGATGTTTTCTAGCTCCATCCGTTTGCCTACAAATTTCAAGATGTCATTATTTTTTCTGTTGTGTAGTACTCCGTTGTGTAAATGTACCACATTTTCCTTATCCATTCTTCAGTCAAGGGGCCTTTAGGTTGTTTACAGCTTCTGGTTATGACAAACAATGCTGCTATGAACATAGTTGAGCACATGTTCTTGTGGCATGGTTGAGCATCCTTTGGATATATACCCAAAAGTGGTATTGTTGGGTCTTGAGGAAGGTTGTTTCCTAATTTTCTGAGAAATCAGCACAATGATATCCAAAGGGACTGTACCAGCTTGCATTCCCACCAGCAATGCAGAAGTGTTCACTTTACCCCACAACCTCTCCAGCTTAAGTTGTCATCAGTGTTTTTGATCTTGGCCATCCTTACAATGGTATAAGATGGAATCTCAGAGTTGTTTTCATCTGCATTTCTCTGATGACTAAGGATGTTGAGCATTTCCTTAAGTGTCTTTCAACCATTTTAGCTTCTTCTGTTGACACAGGTTGTATTCTAAACACTCTATCTATCTATCTATCTATCTATCTATCTATCTATCTATCTCTATCTCTTTCTGAACACACTCTCTAGGTACACCTACGCATATAAGGACCCACACACATACAAAATAAAGACTTTTTAATTAAAATAATGAGGATTGTCTTAGTAATTCTTTAAATTACAATTAAAAGGAAACACATATCCCAGGGCAAAAAAGAAGAGATAGAGAAATAAAAAAGGAAGAAAAGAAAGGAAGGGGGAGAAAGGAGGGAAGAAGGAAGGAAGAATATATTTTTTCTAAGAATTCCAAGCTTTAAAGAACTGTTCAAAAATAGTACTTCTTTGGAAGACTGAGTCAAGCGGATCACTTGAGCCCCTGAGTTTGAGGCAAGCCTGAGCTACATAGCAAGACCCTGTCTCGAAGAAAAAGGTGGACTGGCGCCTCTCATGGGTTTTTTAAGTCTACAAAAATCATAATTATAGATTAAACACGTCACGGATGTCATCATTTCCCTACCATCAAGAAAGTGTCTTGCAGTGTGTGCCCTCACCTGAGGCAGCAAAGTATATCTATCAAATGACAGTCTAATAGTTTCTAACACTGACTCGTCGCTATTGCCGTGAAAGAATCACTTTTGCTTGACTACAAGTTGGTAGCATTCTAATTTTGTTTTCCTTTTTAGTGCTTTGGGGAGAGCTAATTGCCGCTCACAGAAGCAATTATTAGGGTCTGAATAGAAAATGTTTAAATTAAGAAATACCATGTTCATATTCAAGAATCATTGTAATCGGTCTATTAAACAGCAGCTTTGCAGCGGGGCCTACATTTTTATTTGCTTCATTACTTAAAACGAAATAGCAATTATTAGCTATACTACGGTGACTAAATATTCCATTGTTTACATCGGCGGTGCTAACAGCTCTACATCGACTCACTGGCGATTTCTATCATCCATTTACAATGAAGGGATAGTGGTTTGGCAGAATTCTCTGCTTCTTATAATGACTTTTCCAAAGAGGAAGCTGGAAAAGGTCCAATGAGGAAGTTGACTGCATTTGACAAGGTAGAGTAGGCTGAGCAATAACAGTGTCCACAGTGGTCAGGCTTATCTCTCCCTCCATAGATATCTACTGCTAGTTAGCTGCTAACCATCTCCACATCCCCCTCACTGTACGGCATACACAGCAGGAGACCTCTGCCTGGGACAATGAAGGTCTCTATAGTGCAGACACAAAAAACCATGGAGAATCATAAGATTCTGTCAGTATCTGCTGGAAGCGCAGCAATGCTTACTTTTGACCAAGGCAAGTCATATAAGCAGTCTTGGACATGAAGTCCTCGTCACAGGGAGAAAGGAGCACCAAGATAGACTGTGTGTCGTCCGTCATACAACACAGCACAGTGAACATGCCAACACTTTCCATGGAAGTTAGGAAAACGTCATTTCCACATTAGACTTCCATAAGCAATTTTTTTCCTTTGTATTGGCTGATGTAGGAGAAAAGAGATTCTTGTTCAAGAAAAAAGTAAGCCAGGGAGTGTCATGCACACCTTTAACCCCAACACTCAGGAGGCAGAGGCAGGGGGATCTCTGTGAGTTTGAGGCCAGCCTGGTCTACAGAGCAAGTTCTGAGACAGCCAGAACTATGTAGAGAGACACTGTTTAGGGGGAAAAAAGGCAAAAAGTAAAAGTTAAATATAAGTAAAACTTACTGACCTGAAATGGTAGACAATATAGCAAGTAATGAAAAATGATACTCTACTAAAAACGCAAATTTTGGCTTAATATTTCTTAAGCTTCAACTTTCCCCTGACCTCGGTGTATATCACACATGCATGCCATGCATGCACACACATACACACACTAAACAAATGAATAAATAAAATGTAATCATCAAATAAATAAGTAAAAATGTTAAAACTGAACTACTACTATGTTGCTGGGTCCTAACGTCTTCCTCAGGGGAGGGGGTAAAAAGGCACAGTGTCAACAACCACAGCCACTGGGAGTCAGGTAGAAGGTTTGTAGCAGACTCGTTTACTTAACAATGGGGGCGGGGGGCTTATATACCCTCCCAGCACCCAGGCTGGGTGACAGTCAACAGCTGACATCTCAAGCTCATCACTCGTTGGGTAGGCATGATCAGGACCTCTGACAGCGCCTGTTGCTAGGCACTCAGGAAACACTGATTGGTAGCTCCTTATTGGCTAGGCACAGACAGGACCTTTGGCAGCTCCAGGAAGACTCCAGGTTGGCTCCTTTTGGTCTGGTGGGCCCTATCTTCCTACACTACTAGCCACGCCTTGAAAGAGTACCTGAGAAAATTAACACAAAGGAATGATTGTTGGCTGTATGTAATGATGTAAGCTGGACCCATTGATCTTAGTATGATGCTAATCAGAATATCATAATGGCAAGAGCTGTTCGCTTCCTGATAGTCTTGGAAAGCAGAAAGAAGCAACGGAAAGAATCCAAGGATAATATATAGCACCAGGGACACATTCACGTTGACCTGCTTTCTCCAATAGCTCCTATGTCTGAAATTCCTTCCCCCAGTAATGCTATAAAATTATGGTTCTATCAATTAAAGCCACTGGTAAGGTCAGAGCCGTCACTATCCAATCACCTCTCAGTATCTTCTATCCTGAACACGATGCATTAGGGACCAGTTCTTTAATAAATGAACCTTCGTGGGCAATACTTCATACTCAAAATGGAATGGAGGCAGAGATTTAAAAACTAACGCTTTAACTAATTTTGACAATTAAATACTGCTAAAAAAAAAACAGAATATTAGTCAATCTTAAGATTTTAACTTGTGGAGTTTAATAAGCTAATATCACTCATTGTAAGTCTTTAAAAAGTTTAAATGTTGTAAAATTATAGTAAGAAACCCCCAAGTTCTTAAACTACCTGTATTCAAGACTCATCTTTCTTGTTTTTATTCAAGGAAGTAATGTTTTAAATTTTTCACATGGTAATTTACTAGAAACAGGACTGGGTGCATTGTCCCACAGCACACATGAAGAGGGCAAAGGGCTAGCTTGTAGGAGTAGGGTCTCTCCTTCTACCACATGGGTCTCAAGAATCAAACTCAGGTCAATGGACTTAATGGTAGGCACCTTTACTAGCTAAACTGTCTCTCCAGCCCTCAAGTGAGTAAATGCTATCATAGCAATCCCAGTGATGCAGTAGGGTCACAAATTAGAAGTCCTACACTCCTTGATTTTTTTCATGTCAATAACACTTGGCTATCAGTAGCTTTCTAAATGTTGGGACCATAAAGACCCCAAGTAGTTTTGCTGCAAGCCAAATGCAAAGCTGAAAATATCGGACTTCAAAAGGATGTCTAGATATCCAGATTCCAAACTATATGTAGCAATTTTAGTGCCAAGATCACAAGAAAGATCAGGGAATTGAAATCAGTTTCAGGCTGGGAAGATGTCTTTCTAGGAAACGTGTTGGCTGTGCAATCTTGAGGACCTGGGCTCCATCCCAAATGTTAATAACCTGGTGCAAGAGGTGTACACTTGCAAACTAATTACTGGGGAGGTGGAGACACAGAGATTATGGGGTCTTTTTGATCAGTCACTCTAGCTGAATAGATGAGCTCCCAGTTCAGTGAGAGACCCTAGCTCGTTGAAGACACCCCACTGTCAAGTTCTAGTCTACACATATGCATGAACACACACAGAAGTTAAAATGGGAGCACACCCTCAAGCAACGTATTTCCAGATCCAACATTCATTTCAACATTGAAAGAACTCTCAATGTTCACTCGTTCAATAACCATCATTGAATCCCATCAATAAGTAGATCTCTCTATTCTTTTAAGAAATTTAACGTAAGCTTTTTTCAAAGAATAGCTTGTAAATCTGCAGTCCCGTAGGGCTTAATTGATGGTTGTATTACATATAGATAATCAAGAAAGTTTGAAAATCACTGAGTTAGAATGAGGTCATTTACTGAAAAGTTCCCAAAGCTATTAAAAGACCATGGTGCATCAAGAGTCTCCAAGGAAGAGATGGAGCATGCAGTCCTCCCAAGACTACAGACTGATTTTCATTTAGGACAGCTGAGACCATTGTTCCACAGAAGAAAGTGCTAATTTAGACTTCAGCCAGGGAAACAGGCGGGCTAACTGCAAATCTTCACCTCTCTCTCTACTTTTCCAAATCCAATGCCCCGGTCTCATTCCCAACTCCGCAGCACACTGGCTGCTCAATTTCCCTCTCTTCTGTCCCCATGTCTAGTGCACTAAACAAATCTGCCTGTCCTAACTTCCCTTCCCCCACTTACTATTTCATCTTCAGTAAATGATGCTGGCCAAACTGGTTGTCTGCATATGGAAGAATGTGGATAGATCCATGCTTATTACTCTACCCAAAACTCAAGTCCAAATGGATCAAAACCTTCAACATAAAACCAGATACACTAAAACTGATAGAAGAGAATGTGGGGAAAAGCCTTAAATGCATTGGCACAGGAAAGACTTCCTGAACAGAAAACCATTAACACAGGCACTATGATCAACAATTAATAAACGAGACCTCATAAAACTAAGAAGATTGTGTTTGACAAAGGACACCATCATCCAGAAAAACCTGCAGCCTACAGAACAGGAAAAGATTTTCATCAGCTACGCATCTGATAGAAGACTAATACCCAAAATATATAAAGAACTCGAGGAATTAGATATCAAGAAAACAAACAACCCAGTTAAAAATGAGGTGTTGACCTAAACAGAAAATTCTCAATAGAGGAAGCTCAAATGGAAAGTTCAACATCCTTAGTCATCAAGGAAATGCAAATCAAAACCACTTTGAGATTCCATTCTTACGCCTGTCAGAATGACTAAGATCAAAAACACAAGTGACAGCTCATGAGGAAGTGAACTAAGAAGAACACTCATCCATTGTTGGTGAGAGTGCAAACTCACAAAGCCACTATGGAGACCAGGACAGCAGTTCCTCAGAAAGACGAGAATAGATCTACCTCAGGATCCACTACTGTTGGGCATCTACCCAAAGGATGCTTCATCCTACCACAGAGGAAATTGTTCAACAATGATGAACTTAATAGAAATAAATGGAACTAGAAAGAAAAAAGCATCCTGAGTGAGGTATTCCAGAATTTATGTATTTACTTATATGTGGATATTAGCTATAGTCCATAGAACTACAGAGGGTAGGTATTGAGTAAGGAACTAGAGGGAAAAGAGAGATCTCACTAGGAAATAGAAATATAATAAATAGTTATGGATGGGTGGGGTGCTGGAATGGGAAGCACCCATTGGAGATGGGGGAAGAAGGGGTTATTAGAGGGAATAACGGGAGGCACAGCTAAAATTGGGGGGCATTTGTGGGTAGTATGGAAACAATATGATAGAGACTTTCTAAATAAAAGGTGATCTACATGAAATTGCCAAACAATGGAGGAGGCAGAGTCCCCACTGACCGTCTCTTGTTACCAAATAAAGCTTTCAGTTCCGGGATTAGGTTACAACTACTTGAGTTGTTGCCAACGGGGCACTTCAGGAATCCCCAAACAACCCAGGTTGGTGCTAAGACCATAGGTTCCTTTCTGCAAACTGACAGCAAGGGCCCAAGGCTGAAAACAGCACCCACACAACTCATTGAACACGGAGATATGGAGCCAGTGCCTACACAAAGCCTTCGTCACTATGTTGCTGCATTCTGGTAAAGGAATAGACTGTGCACACTCTCAGAAGAGAAATGTAAGCACCAAGCTAGTCACAGAGCCTTTATCTGCAATGGTGTACTACCTACAAGACACGCTAGGGCAATGGAGACGCCAATGACTAATTGAGCTTAAGACCCGCTTCATGAGATGGAACCCATATCCAGCATGGCTGGATCCTCCTCTATCAAATATCAACTGAGAAAATGCCCCAGAAACATGCCCACAGGCCAGTCTTATGGAGGCAATTCCTCAATTAAGATGCCATCTTCCCAGTTATATCTAGGTTGTGTCAAATTGACAGAAACCAACCAGCACAGACACTAAGGATCACAACACCACTGATGCAACCAATGTCCTAAAGTTTTTTTGTCATTCTCTGATAGGCAATAAGAACACATCCTCATGTCTACTTGCTATTCATAGTCCATCTGCTGTGAGTTGTGTTCAGGTTAAACCCATTTATTGACTGAGTTTTTGATTTTCTTGTTGTTTAGGTTTTTTAAATATTTATTTATTATGTATATAATATTCTGTTTGTGTGTATGCCTGCAGGCCAGAAGAGGGCACCAGACCCCATTACAGATTGTTGTGAGCCACCATGTGGTTGCTGGGAATTGAACTCAGGACCTTTGGAAGTGCAGGCAATGCTCTTAACCTCTGAGCCATCTCTCCAGCCCCTAGTTTTTTGAGTTCTTTTTATACTCCATATATTATTCCTCTGTCAGATGCAGAGCTTTGCCTGAGAAATTTTCATGTAGACCCAGGTCTAGATAAAGTAGACATGCAAACATTTAGTGATAATAAACCATAGAAACTTATTTTAAAACAATTTTAGTCGACATATAATCTTCCGACTTATTAAAGATGACAGCTGTGCTTGTTTATTTTTATATAAATAGTTAAGTCTTGGCTGAGTATTTTGGTACTGCACAATGTAGAAGACCTTTAATATTTTCCAGAGTTGTTCAGTATCTTCATTTTATAATTATCAATGCTGAGACTATGCCTTTGTCCAAATATGTAGCACAAAATGTCAAAAGTGTGTTTAAGCCCTCTGCAAAACTTGTCGGAAATGCTGTCTTAATTTCAAGTCAAAATGTATTTAATGACTTCTTATGAAATTCAAGTCAGCAACTCAAACAGTGGCTTTTTTTTTAGTCTAACATTTTAACATAACACAATCCAAGAATATACTAATTTGATACTCACATGCTGAGGAATGACAGTAGGAAAATATTGAAAGTTTTTCCTCTCCATAATTAAAGCATTCCTTTAAGGTCTGAGGATCTTGTATGTATACAAAATCGGCACTTCCATTCATACAATACGGTAGCGTTGAGTTTGAGCCACGGTGCTAGTGCTGTGTAGCATGAAGCCATTCTCGCTGCAAAGTGTACATGCCGGCTCTTCTCAACCAAAGCTTCTCTTAAGTCACATGACATCAAATGGGTGAGTGTTACCAAAAACACATTGAAGTCATTATGTGTTTGATCTGGAATTGATTTTTGGTCATTGCACTCCTGCCAGACCTTCACAAGCCCCACATTTATTTACGCGGCCCTGTGTGGTAACACAACCCACGGTTTAAGTACTACACTCTAATCGTTGTGGGAGTCTTCTAACTGGACTCCTTTCATCTAGGCCTTCTCTGCCTTCAGTCAACATAGAACCCAGCGTGGCTCTAAAGCATACATAAAGACGATGTCCCTTTTCAACTCCGGTTGCCTTATATTTTCCTCAAATTATAACACCAAAGTCTTCCTAGTCAACTGCAAGAAGAGTGTGTGTGAGTTGGGCTTCCATGTCCTCTCGGTCTTCTCTTCCAGTTCCTGTCTCTGCTCCCATCAAACCTCTTCAGACTCCTTGCTGCTGCTCAAACGTGTCGACTATGTTCCCACCGGGGCCTTCATATTCATTGCACCGCCATAGTTGGATAACCTCTTCTAAGCAGATCTTTTATGGGCTCACGCGCGTGTGATATCTCACCCTTCAGATTCGTGTTCAAGTACGTGCCACGCCTCCCCAGTCTCCATATTGAATACTGCAGCCTTGTCCCAGTCTTGTCCGCATCATGCCTGTTATCTCTTCCCTGGTCTATGATTTTATTGCTTATGTTACAATTTATTTAGTGACTTTATTTATTGGGTATATTCCTCTGTAAATTTGTGTGTGCATGTGTGTGTGTGTGTGTGTGTGTGTTTTCATTTGTGTGTGAATGCACGCACGCCTTCAGGTATGCATACACATGCAAGCACGAACATGGTGGGCCAGAAGTTAGCCTTGGGTGCTGCTCATCGGGATAGCCATTCATTTTGTTTTTAGGGATAAGGTGCAGCTCACTGCGACCTGGGTCTCACCTGATTAGACTCAGCTGTCAGCACTGAGATTATAAGTAGATGCTACCGTGTCCAGCTCTTTATATGGGTTCTTCGAATAATCATTAAAACAATAAATTTGGGGGTCTATAAAGACTGCCCAGTGGATAAAAATAATTTCTGGATAATCCTGATGATTTGACTTTGATCTTTGGAATGAGCAAGTCAAAGAACTGACCCTTAGAAGTTGTCCCTTGAATTCCACATGCAGGCTAACACACTCACACACATACATGCACACAGACACAATGCATGCATGCATATATACACAACAATAATGATGATGATGTTGGTGATATTGGTGATAACGATAGTAATAATTTTTTAAACAAAACAATTAACTTTGAATGCACAGACTCGATTTTAATCCTGGCTCTACCATTTATTGCACCTCTCTGAGCCGTGATTTCTGCATCTTGGAAATAAGAATCACAACATCTAATTCAAAAAGTGCAGTGCCTTACCTAAGCAATAATAGGAGGCCACTGTTACACAGAGCAGAACATCTGAAAGCAAGATATGGGATGTAATTATCTGCTATATAATTCGAGGGTGAGATAATGCTACATTAAACAACAGAAAATAGAGAGGAAAGCTGGCTTAAGCTCCCATAGATTTCTCAGTCTCTACATATAAAACCAACATATTAGCAAATTAAAAATTGATGGAATATGACCGTCTTCCACACAGTTGATTCGATGAGTAACACAGATAGATAACAACACTATGGCAGGTGACAGCCCTGGAGGTTTGAAGGTGGCAGTGTGGCCTTATACAATGTTTTTGTGTGCACTACGAAGCATTTTGTTCAGATTGCTTCAGAATCGGTGCCTCTGGTATCTCAAGGTCGTTCAGGTTGTCTCCATTTCATGCATTTGAGAATATCATTATTGACTTTGCACTTGACATTCCTCCCTGAGTCTGTTAAACTGTCCTTGGCAGCAAGGAGAGGCCATATGGTGTCCATCCATATGGATGGGCTGGCTGGATTTTAGAATCTTATTCCCTATTGATGCTCCTGTTGTGTGAATAGAATAACTTCTGTTTAAGAGGGAAGATACAGGATTCCAGCCTTTCATATCATGTCAGTTAGAAAATAGCAGAGGCCTGAAGATGGGCTTTAAACAAAGAAGTTATGGCAGATGTGTCCCAAGCATTGGCTCCTATTTCATATTCGTTCTTTTCCCTTGTCTCTTTCTCTCTTTCTTTCTACATCCCGCCATATCTGAACTATGGTTTCCTTTCTCAAAGCTGCTTTATATGCACCATCATCTCCTCATCTTAGATGGAAGAACAGAAAAGATAAGGAACAAAGGGTACACACCACCTAATGTGTTATCCCCTTTAAAGATCATTACCCAAAGATTCCCCTAATAACATATCCCTGAATTTCTTTGGATAGAACTTACCCATTTATAATACCACTCATCTCAAAGGCAGGCTGAATAATCACATATGTTTCAGCTAACCATGCACTGCCCTTAATAAAATCAGGCTTCTGTATAAGAAAACAAGGAGATGGTAGATATTGAACAGGTATCTATCAGTCCCTTCTCCAGAAAAATTTTTGCATTGGACACGGGATTCAGAAAAGATGACTGTCTCACTTCCTAATGGTTTTCCAGTTATCTTGGCATCAAAATAGAAACTGAAATCCTTCCACTTGTTGAGCAGCAATTTGATACTAATTGAAACATTTCATCCTGTAGGGAGGCTTGTTATAACTCAGGCAGTAAGCAACTTCCAAGTCTAAGAAGTTCCTGAAATTTACAAGATTCACAGTGTCTCCCTCATCAAGGTTTATATGAACAGCAAGAAATGATGGGGAGAGGTGACTCTCCATCTTGACCAACTGCCAGAAACCTACCTGCAAGCTGTGCAGACAATGCCAGGGGTGAGGCTTTTGTAAGTCATCCCTCAGGCTGGGATGGGGTTTTTTTTTCTGTGATGAAGCTGCTCTTGAGATATCCATGTTCCCATTGAGTAACTCCTCATCCATATTCCTGTAAGTCATCTCAATTAATTTACTGGTTCACCAAGTTGGACTTTGTTGAAGTTACTTTGGTCTGTCATTGGTTCTCTATCTAGGAAAAGTAAATGTCTGTTCGCACTTCCCGAGGAAAGTCACAAACTCAAGAGGGAGCTGTTGAGAAGCAATTTCTAAGATGTCCTTTTCATTGATGCCTACCCTATTGCAGCTGTACTCCAACTCCTGCTGATCAGATCTCCATTTGGATAACTGTTATTCCTCACGGTGCTCCTTGGAAGGAAAGATTTCTCAGACCCTCATCATTACAGTCATCACTATTGCAGTGTTCCCTGTGTGACCAAGAACCTTGACTGTCTCTTACCCTTATACAAGACATGCTGCAAAACTGATATTTGGGGAGTTATATTTGTTTTGCACTTCAAAAACTCTTTAAGAATGCTTTGAGTGCTCATTAGATCTTTTGGGTCACCAGGGAGAGATTTAGGTACATTTTACCCTTGTTAACAACTTCTAAGGGTACCATTCCAATTTACTAAATGATCCCCTAGTTGCCTGAAAGACTTATACCATTTCAGAAGATTCCTTACTCTCACATAGTACTCCATCCGCTCAGGGGATGTGGCTTCAAAAAAAAAAAAAGCCCAATTATACAATCTGTTGTTGCTAAGTCTTTTCTCATACTCCTGGGGTACGTACATGTTTGAAGGGCAACAACATGTCTGAAGGACCAGTGCCTAACCACATGGGATAAAGCCATGAGATATACGCATGCATGTGAACTCACACCCCTTCACAAAGAATGTATTCCTTCCCTTCCGTTTCCAATACTCTAATTTTGCTCTCTGAACACAATAGAACCTGCAGCAACTCCATGAAAGACAAGCCCCTAAATTTTCAGTTTGACTTCTTTTTTGTGAAGACGGTTCTATGGAGCGTCATCTTCATAGATGGTTCTATGGGGCTTCCAACCTGTCAGATAGAATCATTTTAGCCACAGAGCCTTGAAAGGACAACTACCACTGAATCTAAATTATCAGATTAAAAAAAGCATAGAATACAAATGCAAAACCTTACAGAGGTGATGAGTGGGATGTTCTCCCTCCCCAAGATGGAAAGAGGACAATGCTGGACCTGAAAGGAACAGTACAACAAATGACACACGCCTCTGTGGACACAGTCCAGAGCCTCTGCAGGTCATAAGGGATGATTCCCAAAGGCTGTGTGTCCTCACATCTCCCTTGTCACCTCCACTGACAATTTTCAGAATGAAAAAAAAAAAAGAAGAATCAAATCACCCTTCATGAGGATGTGCTGATTCAGACAGACAGCTAAGCCAAGGTGGCTTTGGTGAAAACACTCTCTGGAATGAAATGAGTTCCCCTGTGGTCGGCTGCCCTGGTGCTGTTAAACTGAAACTAAAGAAGCTCAGAGTTGCTAAGAGATTGTCACATTGCTCCGGGAAGAATTTTCTCAATTGGCGCCCTCAGGCAAGCAGTGCTGAAACTGTCAGTATTCAAGACTGGGTAATTTTTTCAGCTATTTCTTCATTCCGGGCTAAGTGGAGCACAGCCTGCTCTCCACACTTGCACAGTCAGCATCGACAGCGTGGCCAGTTCTGAGGAAAGGCAAAGACGGGCTTGCTGCCTGAGCCCAGGGCACCGCTGGGAAGGAGGCAGACTGTCAGCACTAGAGCTGTGGACAGCTCTGGGGACAGACTGTGGAAGGCAAGACCAGACAATGTAGGAGTGGGGAAATAGCCCTGGAAACAGTGAGCCACAACTAAAGTCAGGGAAGAGAAGTCATGGAGCAGTCCAAGAGTGGGCTTGTAATAAAAAAAAAAAAAAATACCAAGACAGGAGCAAGGGCAAGGGTAGAAAGTCTCAATCTGCCCTTCTCTTTCACTCCTAATCGGAGAATTGACACTCAGCATCCCCAGCTGAGGGGATCACATACTTTGTCACAGTTTGTCATCAGATTAAAAAACCATCTGACTCACTCAGCACAGGAGTCTTTCAGCAGGCTTCAATGTCTCTCCTCCTCCCTCTCCGCTTCCTCCCTCTCTTCCTATTTCCTTTCCTCCTTCCTTCCCTTCATCTCTCATTTAAAATGGCACACAGATGGGTGACATAGCCTGAGACACGAGATTCCCCAAAGCAATAGCAATTGGGGTCAATCAATGTCCCAACAGCTCAAAGACACGTGCAATCCAGAGTTATAAGAGAACAGAAACTATGTCTTTGGAGGAAAGAACCAAGAAGACATGTAAGGGCACCCTAGAGGAGGTGCCAGGTGACCTCAAGAGGGACAGGAAAATAGGGAGGCCAGCTGCCTGACACCCTTCCAGTGATTGTTCCTGCAGATGGGTTATCTGAGGTCCCAACACAATGAGAACCTAGCCTGGAAGCCCTGACCCCATAGATCCCACACAGCCTACATATGCCTCGTTGTAATGAGCCGGCTGTTTCAGACAGGTTCTTTACCGTGAAAGAACAGGGTGCACCGGGCCAGTGAGATGGCTCAGTGGGTAAAATCACTTGCTACACAAACCTGATGGCATGAATTTGACCTCCATAGCCCATAGTGGACGGAAACAGATGATCCCTGAAAACTATCTAACACTTTCACACATACACGAAGGCACACATACACCTAAACACACACACACCATACGCACAATGACAATAATTTTTACAAGAGTGATTGTCATAAAGGTATCCATACACTGGGCCCAGAACCAGAGGGCCATCTAGAACTAACATCATTTGGAGGAGAGCAGCGCACATGGGTATCTCCGCCTCACCAGTCCTCACAATCTCTTGCGGTGTCTCTGTCTTCCTGCACCTCCGATCCCTCCTGTAGCTAGACTGACTGGTTTATCCTATCCCCTTCCACTCTACACAGCTTTCCCTCTGCTTCAAAGATTCTGCTTCCTCATGTGGTCAGCTGCCTTACAACAGCAGCCTGCTGTGACCCTCCCGGCCTCACCTTACCTCATAGATTCTTGATGCAGATCCCTCCTATTCCAGACCCCACTGCTAACTGTACTTTCTAGTTCCACTTCAAAAGAGAGAATATGATTACCCCTGTCCGTTCTTTCTCGCCAGGTCAGAAGCTGCTGGCCAGGCTCTGATGTGACTATTCTTGGATCAAAGCCCACCTATTATACAACCAACTCCGGCCAACAGGGCAGGGTCATGTAACATAACACTGAGAGAACCAAGCCTGCCTAGTCAGCGCTATGCGCATGATAGACACTTTAACCAATACATGTCTCATAACAGCTCCTCTTTGCCATCCTCTTTCCCCAGACAATTATGTGGCAAAGCCATCTATCTTGTAATAGTGGTGATTATTATATTTTATTTATTTTAGTAAGCTTCTAAATTTTCCCTAAGTAATGGCTCCAATTTTCATAATCAGAAATATTCCTTTAAGTATTAAGATAAAAAGGTCCTTTTAGAGGACAAATGAATATTGAGCAGCAACTATGAATCACGTGCTGAGTATTAGACACTGCAAATTCAGCAGCAAATAAAAGAGGCCTTCGCAAACTGGGAAAATGGCTCAGTGTGTAAGAACACATGCTTGGCGTGCACGAGGACCTGAGTTCAAACCTCCAGCACCCACACAGAAAGCTGGGTGTGGCTGGATATACCTGTAACATTTCGGGGTGGAGAAAGGCAAACCCCAAGTGTTCACTTGCCTACTAGCCTTACCTAAACCGCAGTAAGTCAAAGATTTAAAAGATACATCCAACTTCCTCTAGCTCTGTCTCCACATGCTTATGTCTAGAAGTGCTCACTCTCACACTCCACAGGCATAGACACCCAAGCACACATGCACACACACACACACACACACACATACACATATGTACACATAAGAGGCCTTCTCCACCCCCTTAAACATTAATCAAGAGATTTGAAGAATAAGCAAAGAAATAATATGGAGGCCGAGAGGGCCGCCGTGATGGTTCCTCAAATTCCAACATTCTCCTCCTACACATAAGGAAGCATCCAGGATCCCAGTGCAATGAGAAGGACCAGAGACATGGAGACCGCGGTGACAATAAGGGGAAAGGGGTGTATATTAATATTTGTAGATTATTCACCACGTGTACCAGCCACACTTTTGGGTGCTTCCACCATGTGATCAGAGTTCAGATGGCATTTAATTCTGTGATACGGGCGTTATTATGCTCATTCTTCTGAACCACAAACTATAGGCCGGAGTATTGAATTTGTTTGTCAAGGTATCATGTCCAATGACAGAATCCAAATTGGATCCCATTCGTCACATGAAGCCATCTCTGAAAATTTTAAATTCAGACCCCCTAGATGCTGGCACATTACGACCTTGGGAATCCCTCTAAAATACATGTGAATAGCTGAGGGTCTCCCATCAAAGTCTGCAAAGAGAGGGCCCTTCTTCCATAGCCTTAGCTTCCCTGCTTGCCCCCAAGCCTAAACAAAAAGAGTGAACTTAACGAACGCTGATTCTTGCAATGCTTTTCATGGTCCTCATGTAGGTAGCATCCAAATTCACCGTGTCATTTGAAAATGGGATTTTTTTAAGGTGATTAAGAAAAAATATCTGAAGGGTAGCATTAGCCCAAATGGGTGGGGAAACACTCAAAATGTCCAAAAGTATTTGTAATTAATTTCCTAATACTTGGGTCAGAGCAATTCTATTGATACCAGATTGGTTCATTAGAATAAAATGTCAAATTCTGTTTTGACAAATAGCATCAACTCAAATATCTACTCACTTTAATGGGATTTGACCTGCATCTGCTTCTTTTCAAAGCATGAAAGTAAAAAAAGCAGATTTTTCTTTTCTCTTTGTTTGCTCCGTGTTTGTTTGGGTTTTTCTGATAGTGTTGTCTAGACTTGCTGCCCAAAAGAAAGGCACTTTGAATCAAAGTCACAAGGGAGAGCAAAAAGGGCTTGAAATAAAGCCACCCCTAAGATATATTTTTTCCTGCCCTGTGCTAGCAAAATTCATTTACAAACTAGCACTAAAAGAATGTCAAAAGAATTTTTTTAACAAGGCTATTGAAAATTGTATTGTGTCTGTGACATATTTCATCTCTGCTTCAGCTCCCAGTGTCACCTTTCGAAACAAAAGCCTGTGGAGGGCCTGTCCGGGAAGGACTGCAATTGGAAGACCCTTCTAAGATATCAAGTCTCTTTTTATCCTGAGAAGGTCTTTGTTGAAACAAAAGACCTCCATATTCTGGAAAATAGCAGAAAATTAAGTTCACCTTTTGTGCCTGATGTCCTTAAAACCCAAGAGATGGGGAGATAGAAGAATACGGTTTGATGAGGAATAGGGCATTCTTTAAGATATGAATGTTCGGGTTCAGTACACAAGCAGAATGGGTAATTTCATTTAATATAAAAAGGAAACGGAACCCTTTTGTCCCCAATAAGTAAGTGACAGATTCGTCCAGAACTCGTCCTACTCATCCCCTCCGGATCTCAGGCTGCAACTCAAACCAGTGTTTTAAAATACTTAGGGTCTTTATTCTCCTTCCGCTCCTTCCATTAGCGGCAAAATATAATCTCCTTTCATGTTGTGTAGCTGATAACAAAAACTGGCTAGCGTGAGAGTGCCCCGCTGAATTCACAGCCGGCTTCGCAGGGCTGAGCGGTATAGAAAGGAGGGCAACTATTTATTGTCTCCTGAATTATGGATTTTTAGAGAGGTGTTTAATAAAGAAGAAAATATTTAAAACAGCTTCATTGAATTCCGCACATGAAGAAAACGAACAGGTCACTGGCACTGATAACAGACTTTTGTTGGGAAAGTGAAATTGAAATATAATGATAGTTTGGAGGCCAGAATGGCTCCATAAGGACAAATCCCAGCATGGCCTGCGTGCTAGGAACCTGGGAAGTATAATTATAGTTTTAAGTAGTTGAGTCTTTTTTTTTTTAACTCGAAGCTTTAGGTAAAGAATTTTCCTACTTCTGTGGCCTTTGTTTAAGATTTGGGGGCCCATAGAGATAACTCCCTACATAGGCATCTCTTCCTCTCCCAATTCCTAGGTTGTTCAGGAAACTGAGCTGTGTCAGAACTAAATTGTGAGTCGGTGAAATTCTTCAGACTATGTCTTCAACAACTGTAGTGACGTCACATGCCTGTAATCCAGCGCCCAGGAAGAATCCTGAGTCAGGATGGACTGGGCAACATGGAAAGACCATGTCTCATGAAAAAAAAATTGCCTTGTATCTTAGAATGTATTCATCTTTCTACATTCTGATGTGTCTGGTGAAGCCACAGGCACAAAACGGGCCCTTAGAAAGTGGTTTTATTAACTGTGTTTTATTCGTTTTGTATGCATGCATACATGCGTGCTCCTGCCACAACTCATGTGTCGGGGGCAGAGGACAACTTTCAGGAATCAGCTCTCTTCTTCCATACTGTGGGATTCTGGAATAGAACTCGGGTCATCAGGTATGACACCAAACACCTATACCTACTGAGCCATCTCTCCAGCCCAGAAAAAAAAAATGCTGTTTGATTGACTGAACTCACTCAGCAAATCTCAAAAAATAGCAAGAATTCTTACATCTGCTTTTCCCCAACTGTTTACTCCTTTGAATTCGCTGCCAGTCCAGCAGCGTTGGCAGCTCTGCTGGCTGACTACAGCGAGCTGGACAGACTCTGCACAAGGAAGCAGCTCCTGATCTGGGGCAGGATAAATAGCTAAGCCACAAAGAGAAATACTAGGTGGTCCCAAATATGATGGAAGCATCCACTGACCCAGAAGGATGTCTAAACCATCTGATAGAAGTTGATTCCTGAGCCAGAACTATCAACATGCGTCATGAATGGAAGGAGACAAGGTTTTTTTTTAGGCAGAGAGGAGAGCTTCCTTCCAAAGTCTAGACAATAGAGGAAAAAACATGCATAGAAGTGCTTCAAATGGTTCAGTAAGATGGATGCATGGATACACCGCAGGCAGGATCATCTCTGTAGGCCCTAGGGCAACACACCCACTAGTCTTTTATGGAAATATAGATCCTGATGCTTCTACGTTATTTTGCATTCTCTTGATGTGAAACAATGATGAGGCCCCAGTGAAACCAAGTAGCTTTTGCTTTCAAATTGGGTAAAATAACTCAGCACCTATCCGTGGTGCAATGTGGTCAGTATGTGGACACAGAACATTATACATCCCTTTTTCTACATCCATTCTTTCTAACGTTTCTTTCCTTAATCCTGGCTACATTCTATGCCAAGCATATGAAATCACCCATGAGAGTGGAATAGAAGAAAGAGCACACAGGGGAAGATATAAGAAGATACTAATCTCTAAAAGATGATCGTAGCCCACAATGCACTAAAGTCTCTCCTTCTGCACCCCTAAACGACTGAAAAAAAAAAGTCTGTCTGTTCACCATGCCGAATCTACAGAGAATCAAGCTTCAGTAAGCATTTACCAAACCACAGAGAAAAACATTAGCAGTGCTGCTTGCTGATCAAACTTCATCATCTAAAACAGAACTTTCCTGTGGGTGGTTAACAGTCTGACCTCTCAGGTATACAATTCAGAAGAACATAACCAAAAGCTTCTGCTGACACACCACTAGCACCAAACATTTGTTCGACCGAGCTGCCCGTGAGGAATAAGTACATACACGAAGATTTGGCTCAACATCATTGGGATTTGATGGTCACTGCCATTTCCTGTCCACCTCTGCCGCAGAACTAACACCCTATGATTAAAAGTTGCTTCTACCAACTCCAAGGCTGAGAATGCCATTGGATGGTGTCTTAGGCGGATAGAGATGCTTCTCCCACCTTGCTGCAACTGTTAAGATTTTTTTTGGCCCGATAAGACTCTCCATCAACGCAATAATCCAAATTAGACCAAATTAAACCAAATTTTTAAAAAAAAAAACGGAATGTATTGAGATGAAGAAAACATGCTCCAGAAAATAGCTTCATCTGCTTCTAACTCATGCTGGCAATCTATAGGTCATCGCTGAAGTTCACTGGAGCCTGTGGGAGTGGTCCTGACCCTCTCAGGCAAGGGTCGCCCTTTGGCGGGCTTTCTCAGAGGTGGAGTCTGGACTGTGGCAACTCCCAGGGAAGGGGAGGCTTGAAATGAGCCTTTTCACCCAATCTTCCAAAATGGCTGCCAGGAGCTGGGGTGAAGCCCCACTCGAACATTCCAGACTCTTTGGTTAAGGATGTTAGTGGCCGAGGTGATGCTTTTAACCAAACAGTAACTACCTCTCTGACATTCCAACAAATGTATTTTAAACTTGCCTTGATTGACGAGTTTCTTTGTCCTGTGAAACTGTAAAGCTTCATAAAATTGCTTCCATGTTAGGGAAAAGAGAAAGCTTGATTTGGCACTGACTGGCAACGCTGACTGGAATCAAGCTATTCTTAGACATTTCTCATTCTTACCCGGGTCAGCTGCTCCAGCTCGAGTGACCATCACTGTGCCTCGGGTGACTGTCATGAATAGCTAAACTCCTTCCTTGGCCACCAGTTAATGTGCCCCCCAAAAAATGGAAATATGGAAGGCAAGGGATATATTTTCCTGATCCCCTCCGTTAAATTGTATGAAGAGGAAAAGCACTTTAATGAAGAAATTTGGTAGTCAATTCTCTGATTTTCATTTTTCCCCATCTCATTTCCATGTTCAAGATGCACTCCTCGGGGTACAAAGGAAGGGGTTCTTTTTTCTATCTATAAAAACCCAGAGGTTGAGAGGACTGCTCAGCTGAAAAGAAAATACCCCGAGTGCACAGTGTGCAGGAGCGTACCAACAAGGCCCTAAGTAAATACAGCATAACTGTTGCTATGCGCAGGGCCAAGTACACAGGAGTCTTCCCGAAACAAGCGTCATCTGTGCTCACTCTTCCATGGAACGCCGTGCTTTAGCGTGATGCGTTTTTTATCGGTTGCCATTGGTGCTGGGAAACATGGAATTATAAAGATCACCATCTATTTCTTTATCCTACAACAAAACCGTTGCAATCTCTCTTGTCTACCTGCAACCCCCGTCACTCGTCAGAGTGCATGATGCTAAATCAGCAAATGCATACATCCTAATTATGTCATTGAAAGTCAAAAATAATGCATGCAGACGAATTCGTCAATGTTTTCCAGCATGCGTGTGGGAGCTTTATTACCACTACAGGATGGCCTATCAGGTAGGCACAGCCCCGCGCTGGGTGTTTGTCAGGCAGGGGAAGAATATTCATTGAATTGAAAAGACCAGGACGACATGAGATTACAACTTTTATATACAGGGGAAGTACATCATAGCGGTGCCTTTTCTTCTTTTTATCTGCTTCCCCTTTCCCTTCAGGCAAAAACATAAATGAAAAATACCTTCTCCCTTCAATCAAATACCACAGATAAAATGCCGATCGCTTGCTTGACTGCTTGCCATGAAGGTATAACAAATGTTAATCTATTTCCACAGCCAACAGAGACTGGAGGCTGAGAAGGGGAGAAGAGGATTAGAGGAGCTTTTCCTCCGTGGCATTTTTGAAACTTCAAAATGCTCTCAGAAGCTACTTAAGAACGAATCAGTTGATCCCATTGTTGGGCCTCTGAATTCTGCTTCGTAGACAGCCTATGAGTGGAGAGGCTGTGTAGCGGGGCATGACTGCCTTACCATGCATATTCCCAAAAGCTTTTTAATTAGAGCACTTTAAAGAAGTCTTAGAAAACTCCTCCAGCCTGCCACAAGACTCATGCCCCCTGGGACCACCAGTCCCACCCGAGGCAGAAATCAAACGGCCCCACCAGCATCCCCAAGGATCGGTCTACCAAATCGCATTTCTAAAACCCCAACTCTGCCCTGCTTCCGCCATGGTGTTAGCTCCCATCTGGAGTGGAGTACGCTAGAGAGCTCCACCCCCACCCCAACCACCTCCTGTGGACCGCGCAAGACCCTTAGTGGTCTCCCACGGCTGTCAGCCACATTGCTTCGCTGTGGCTCCCAGTGCCCAGCCTTGACCCCCACGTGAACACCCCAGCCTCTGCTCAGTAGCGCTGGAAAGCAGAAATAAGAGACTGCCTGTTCTGCAGGGTGCCCATTTGCCTTCCCACGCGGCTAATGTCATGTGTCAGCTTGTCTTGGTCATGCACACAGTAGTTTGTCCGTATCAGCCTATACTTTCCTGGGAAGGGATTATTTACATCGATTGCTATTGGCCCACTCCAAAGAAAGCAAATCACCCTCTCTAATAAGTACAGTCTTCATCCAATCAGGTGAGACCCTTCAAAGATGAACTGGGGTACCTCAAGAGAAAGGAACCCTGTTTTGCAATGCCTCTGGCCTACAATTGCAGTGTCAGCTCACACCTGACTTCCAGCCTGATGACCTGTGCTTCTGACTTGCAGGTTCCCACAATCCCACAAGTTACAAAAATGTCACATTTCCTTCTTTCTTTATTTTTCAGACTGTAATTTAATTACAACATTTCTCCTTCTATTTCCTGCTTCCAAACTCTCCCATATAACTCTTCTGACACATCTTTAAATTCTTTGCCTCTTTCTTTGTCAGTTGTCAGTATGAATACACATACATGTATTCATGCACACATATATATTCCTGTATATAACCTGTTGAGTACATATAATGTTACTTATCTGCATGTTTTCAGGGCTGACCATTTGGCAATGGACAATCAGTTTGTTTGCTGAACCACTTTTCCCATTCATTTTAGATAGACAAACTGGTAGAAAAATGGTACATAAAGATAGATAGATAGATGATAGATAGATAGATAGATAGATAGATAGATAGATAGATAGATGATACTGATAGATGGATGGATAGATATGATAGATAGATAGATAGATAGATAGATAGATAGATAGATAGATAGATAGATAGATATGATAGATGGATGGATAAATAGATGATTGATAGATGATAGATAGATAGATAGATAGATAGATAGATAGATATGATTGATAGATATGATTGATAGATGATGGATGGATGAATGGATATGATAGATAGATAGATAGATAGATAGATAGATAGATAGATAGATAGATGATAGATTATTAATGGAGTAGAAAGATAGCTCAATGGACAAATGCTTGCTACTCGAGCATGGAGATCTGTGTCCACAGCACCCATGTAAAAAGCAGAGCACAGTGGCATTCATATAACTCATTGCTGGGAAGGTAGAGAAGGGAGAATCCTGGGGTCTCACTGACCAGTTGGTCTAACAAACATGGAAGCTCCAGGTTCAATGAAAATCCCTATTTCAAAAATTAAGTAGAGTTGCCTGACATCAACCTCTGGCTTCCACAGGTGCACACATGTGCACTCATGCACACACACACACACACACACACACACACACACACACAAAGATATATACAACTCACTGGTTCTGGTTCTGATTCTCTAGAAAAATCCTTCTAAATATAACTCCCCAGCAAATACTCCCCTTCCTCATGAGACAGCACATCAAGCCGAAAAGTAGACTTGATGACTCAGATAAAGTAGGGAAGCCTCTTCAATAGAAAGAACAGTCTGCCCTTCAGGGAATACTTTCTGAGGCTCAGTCACATGACTGGACTCTGAGCAACCTTCAGGGTCTTGTACACTGACTTGTACTCTCAGATCTGAAAGGAAAGAAACCAGTAGCAAGTGAGCCTTCCCTTCCCTAGCACTGTGAACCCTGCCTCTTCTCTCAGCCCAAGGAAATATGTCCTCTCTATTACCCCTTGGCTCCTAATGAGAAACAGCTCTTCTAATTGGTGAGACCGTGTCCTCAAGCAGACCTCAGAGCCAGTGTGTTAGTCATCTTTGGAGACTAAGAGAGACAGAGACTCTCCTTAAGGGTCCAGAAAGGTGACAGGTCCTCTCTGGGGACTCTAAGGCCAAACTTCACATGGATCTGTCTGCCTGCTTTCCCTAGAGCCAGAGTACAGGCAAGAGAATCTTCTGGCAAAATCAAGCTTGCATCACCTTCATTGGTAACTCGGGGCTGTGACTCTCCAAACCAGAATCAGAATCATTTGGAGGGTCACTCTTTTCCAAGTGACTCTATTATATTTTGTGACCCTTTGTTTCAATGGGTAAAGGCCAGATTCCCACACACTATGTTCCATTCTCTCTTGGCCATTTCCTCTTTCTTTGTCTAGTGTTCCGCCACCCCCAGTGTATGCACTTGACCTGAATTATTCCAACAACTGTGTTTTCTTTTAATTTACCAAATTTAAGCCAAACCACAACAAATTCCAGCTCCATTACTCTCTCTCTCTCTCTCTCCTCCACCTCTGCCTTCCTCTCTTCCAGTCTCTCTCTCCGTGAGTCCATGCACAATGAAAGGAAGTTTGAATTGCAAACAGCCGATTGACCCAGCACCTCATCTGCATTTATTACCTTTATCATCCAAGCAAGACACCAAGTTTCCTGGGAAATCAGCTCAGCTCCTCCTGAGGTGTGAGGAGAAGATGATGGAGGGATCTCTGGAGATTTAGAGGAACCTTTGTGGTAACCTGGAAATAACCTACTCCAGCCACTCCACCAAGGTCTGAGGCTCAGCTCGTTGCCGCTGTTTAATTAATCCAGGGCCCACGCAACCGAACGCCCAGCTGTGCTATGAAATCGTCATTTAATAGCCCAAAGGTCTTCCAGGAGCTTGACCGTGTGGCCCACCTGTGAAGACATCTTTATTTCCGCCCTCTGATTTTTAACTGGCTCCCCGAAAAACTGGTTAACACTATAAAGAAGGGAGATGTTGGAGGCTCTCTGATCCAAGGAGCCACACCCAGAAGTGAGGATCTCTCTGGAGATGGAGCCACACTTCATGGAGAAGGCATTGAGGCTCATGAACCACAGGCAGAAAGATTTATAACGAACAAATGCCTTAGTGCCAGAAAGAAAACATGCCCTGACTGCATAGTCGATGGAAATGAATGGAGATTCACATCGCCGTAGGAATATTATTTAAGAATACAAGGTCCAGCTGTGGTTGGTGTAGCCTCAGTATCCTTCTCTATAAAGTGAGCATCCTCATAGGGCTACGGTGAGTATTAAATGATGTAATAATGCTGTATTAATCTAAATGAAACACTTAACTAATAGCCACTACATGGTAAATGCTCTACAAATATTACAGCTAATTGTTATGTATTAGGGAGTCCTGTTAGCAATTATCTCATACAGCAGCCATTCTCAACTTGCTGAGGGCAGCAACTGCATCATCAAAGAAAAGTCTGGCTTTAAGATATTTCTCACTGCTTGGAGCCTTACAACGAGACCAAGCTACACAAGTGTCACACACACCCAGAGGGCCTAGGTCAGTCCCGTGGAGGTTCCCTAACTTTTGGTCCAGAGTCCATCAGCTCCCACAAGCTCAGGTTAACTGTATCTGCGGTTTTCCCTATCATGATCCCCCCTGGCTCTTACAATCCCTCCTCCCTTTCTTCAGCAAGACTCCTGGAGCTTAGCCCAGGGCTTGGCCTGTCCCTGGTGCTTAGCTGGCTTTCAGGAACCTGTTCCCCACCCTGGATTACCTCACCCAACCTTGATGGAAGGGGAGGAGCTCAATCCTGTTTCAACTTGAGGTGCCATGATTTGTTCAAACCCACGGGAGACCCACCCCTTTCTGAATGGAGACAGAGGAGGGATGAAAGGGGAGGGAGATGGGTGGAAAGAGGAAGTAGGGACACCAGGAAGAGAAGAGGGAGGGGAAACTGCAGTCGGTATCTAAAATAAGTGAAAAGAAAGTTATTTAAATAAAATATAAAAAAGAGAAAAACATGAAAGAATCATATATCTTGCTGTATAGTCAAAATAAATCTCATGGTATTAAAATTTAGGGGTAAAATAAAGCATAAAGCAGTAAGAAAAAAAGAAATAAAATGATTTCATTTATTTTTTAAAAAAGATACTTCTCAAGATCTTACAAAAACTGGAGGAACAGAGGGCATAGCGTTTGTATCCCAGGGGATGGGATCAAACTTGAAGGACCAAAGAGGAATGAGAGGCCAGGAAGTAAACCATGAGTATTACTAGATAAGGTCACAGGATGGACTCGGAAGAGATGGTCTGGCTTCCTGAATAGCTATTCAAAGGTCTCCCAACCACAGATACCTGGCTGGGGATAAAACTGACAGTCAGGAAATCCTCCTGCCAATGACAAGACAAGAATAAATGGTGGCATGTTTACACAGTGGCGTACAATTCACGAGAGTAATGGCAAAGAATTAAGTAAGCACACAAAACATTGGAGCGAAAGAAGTCAAATACAAGGCTACAACACCGTATGATTTATTTATGTGACATTCATTAAATGATCATAGAAAACAAAATTTGGAGGGCCTCTGAGAACAGTGGGTAGGGAGTTGGCAGAAAAACGGCAAGGGGGATATTTTAGGGTAGTAGAACATCCTATATACTGTATTTATGGTGGGTTTTTTCAAAATTCACTTTACTGAATGCCTTTAGTTATTGAATGTTAATACAAAAGAATGTTTCTCAAGAAGGAAATAAAACCTACAGTGAAGAAATGAAAACAAGGAAAGCACTGGCTATAAAATAGTGAAAAAAGCACTGATTGATTGTGCTTTGATGGAATTAAATAATAAATAGAAGATGCAGGTGAGGCTGAAGAGAGAGCACTTGCTGGGTTGTATAAGGGCCCAGCATCAAACAAATTAATAATAAAAACACTACACCGTGATATTAACGTCAGAAGCGTTTGCTCTTTCAAGAAAAGATCAGAGAATGGTTAAATTCTGACTTTTGACCTTAATTATGCATGCAAGGCTGTAACAACAGCATCTAAAAGGGAAGGCAGTGTGCAGCTCATGAAATAGAAGGCAGGGGCACAAAGTGCACATGACGAAGAAAACTCAAAGAATCGATCAGTTTAATACACCCCATCAGAGGAGATGTGACTGCAACAAACACATCCAAAGGAACCACGGAGGCACCCTCCTTCATGTCAGCTCTGTGCATAATAGCCAAGGTATAGAACCAGCCTAGATGTCCACCAGCAGGTGAGTGGATATGTATAAGGAACAGAAACATAATTGACCACTATTCCTCCATAAAGAATAAAATTGTGACATTGGCAAGAAAATGAAAGGAACTGGGGGTCATTGTGTTAGTGAGATCATTCAAACTCAGACGAATACTACATATTTTTTCTCGTAAGTGATGTCTCAATATGTATTTGTGGGGTGAAGCCTACAAGTGGAAAATGGACAGAAGGAAGAGGAAAGGGGTAAAGGGAGGAGAAAAGACAATACAGGATAATGGAATACATTGTAAGTGGAATCGAGAAGGGAACTGGAGGGAGGAAGGGGACCAGAAAGTGGGGAAAGGGACAGAACAGTGGAAGGATAGGAACAAAATCTATTGATAGATGCGTGAAAATATCATACCAAAATCTATCTCTTTGTATGTTACTAAAAGATTCATTTTTGAAATGACAGAAAGGGGTGGCAAGATGGCTCAATGGGTATAGGTGCTTGCTGCGAAGGCTAATGACCTGAGTTTGATCCCTGGAACCCACATGGTGGAAGGAAAGAACTACTCCATGCAAGCTATCATCAAATCTTCATATACGTGCCAGGGCCCACACACACAGACACAAACAAACATGTTAATTTTTTAATGGTAGAGATGCATAAAGACACCAATATTTACAACAAAGGTGGTCTTGAATTCACCAGTCGTACACATAAAATGTTTCTAGAGCATTCACTTTCAATTACATGTTGCTTATGGAAACAATACCTACTGTCAAAGAATGGAAAGTAAAAAGTGAAAGTGTGCATAATGAGCAAAGGCTGACCACGAATTCCATGCATTCGCTTAATAACCACACAAAACCGAATTTAATTGAGAAAACAGTTTAATAATAAAATAAATAATCCATCTGGAAAATAGAACCTTGAACTTGCACAGACTTAATCGTATTGCTTCAAAATATGTAAAGCAGGGGCTGGAGAGATGGTTCAGTGGTTAGGAGCACTTGCTGTGCTTCCAGAATCTTCAGCACCCACGTGGTGGCTCACAACCCTCTATAATTCCAGTTTCAGCACGTCCAGTGAGTCCCTCTGGCCACCAGAGGCGCTGTAAGTAGATAGTGCACAGGCATACACACAAGCAAAACACGCCTTAACATTTTTCAGAAGATGAGATAAACTTTTTAAATAAGAAAAAAAAGTCAAAAGAATCTCAATTAATAAATTTCACCAAACTGACTGTAACTTTCATTTTGCACCAAAAATCAATAGGGAGTGTGCCCACAAATTTAGATTCAAAAAACCCTGAACTTTCTGTAGCACACAGAATGTATTCCAGGACAAAGTGCTATAAAATTAAGAAATGGTAGCTTAAAATATGCATGTTGGAAAAAGTTTAAATGTCCTGCATATAATTTGTGGGGCCACACATACGTCATCAAGGAAATGATCACTATTCAGACCTCAATGGCAGTAAAAGTATCATGTATGAAATGTGATAGTATTACATATCACATGTGACAGTATTACATATCAAATGTGATTGATGATGGTATTACAGATCACATGTGATAGCATTACATATCACATGTGATGGCAGTATGTATCAAACGTGATGATGGTATTACAGATCACATGTGATAGCATTACATACCAAATGTAATGAGATTACATATCACATGTGATGGCATTACATATCATATGTGATGGTAGTATGAATCAGATGTGATGATGGTATTATGTATCAGATGTGATGATGGTATTACAGATCACATGTGATAGTATTACATACCAAATGTAATGATATTACATATCACATGTGATGGCATTACATATCATATGTGATGGTATTATGTATCAGATGTGATGATGGTATTACAGATCACATGTGATAGTATTACATACCAAATGTAATGATATTACATATCACATGTGATGGCATTACATATCATATGTGATGGTATTATGTATCAGATGTGATGATGGTATTACAGATCACATGTGATAGTATTACATACCAAATGTAATTATATTACATATCAAATGTGGTGGTATTACTTATCAAATATGATGGATGCAGCTGGAGCAGTGGCCAGGAGAAACTTTACCCTTAAATGCATGCGCTGCCTCAAATAAGTAGATCCCGCATGGAATGAATGCTAATTCAATGCACTAGAGAAGTCCAAATGAAGCCACAGGGAGGAAGGAAGGAAGGAAGGAAGGAAGGAAGGAAGGAAGGAAGGAAGGAAGGAAGGAAGGAAGGAAGGAAGGAAAAAAGGAGGAAAGATGGAGTTTGTTTGTATTGACAAACTACTGCCCTGCTCAGGAGTGTGGAGTTTATGCTCAGTAACACTCCATCAGAGAATACTGTCTTCCCTTCCCAGCTGGTGTCAATTGCAAATAGACTCTCGATAAAGGATGGAAGTCTATGTCCACCTCCTCTTAGTGCTGGGAGTCAGTCTGGCATAAACCTATACAGACCTCGTGTGTGTTGACATCGTCTGTATGAGTTCATAATTGGCATCAGCCCTGTGTCTGGAAGACACTGCAGCCTTAGAGCCAGCCACCACCTCTGGCTCTTCTATACTTTCTCCCTCCTCTTCCACACTGAGCCCTGGGGGGAGGAATTTGATGAAGACATCCCATTTAGGACTGAGTGCTCCAAAGAATCTCAGGCTTTGTACAGTGTCCAGTGACATGCTTCTCTGTCAAACCCATCTACTACAAGAAGTGTTTGTTTTGATTTTTGTTTTGTTGTTGCTGCTGTTGATGGCAGATGTCAAGTGTGTGTGTGTGTGTGTGTGTGTGTGTGTGTGTGTGTGTGTGTGTGTGTAAGAAAAAGAGAGAGAGATGGAGGGAGGGACATAGGGAGCAAGGGAGAGAGATGGATTTGGGTGGGTAAAAAGTGAAGATCTGAAGAGGCAGAAAATGTGATCAAAATATTTTTATAAAGAAAATTAAATAAAAATGTCTTTTAAAAATATTGAAGCTTTGATTTCAGTGAACACTGATCATGCTGTTTCTTATAACCCCATCCATTTATAATGTTAAATAAATTAACAATCAAAACATTACTCACTTTGCTGCTGTGCCAATCTGATAACTGCAGGAGCATGCTGAAGCATATACTAAAAGGGGAATAAAATAGAGGGAAAACAGTTGAATGTGCCAGAACTTTTTTTAAACTTTGAATAATTTGCCACTATAGAAGTGATTCACAAATAAATAAGTACACCAAGACTAATAAAGGCCTATCTCAGGAGTACAAAGATGATTAATATTAGAAAATCAATCAAAACAGCACCACATAATAAGTTGGGGGAAAGCAGTAATCTCCAAGCTTCAGAAAAAGAACAAATGAAACTCAATACCTACAAGTTATAAAAACTTAGCAACTTAGACTCAGGGAGAATGACCTCTGCTTGACAAAGGGTGTCCATCAAAAGGCCTCCTACAGAGGCTGGCAAGATGGCTCAGTGGTTAAGAACACTGACTGCTTTTCCAGAGGACCTGAGTTCAATTCCCAACACCCACATGGCAGCTCACAACTGCCTGTAAGGAGCTGCAGGGACTCCGATTGCTTCTTCTGACTTTTGTGGATATCTGCAGTCATGTACACATACACACATTGACACAAAATAAAAAATAAAATAAATCTTTGTAAAAAAAAATAAATAAAAACCTTCAACTATCAGGCTGCAGACTAACACACTTGGGTATTCCTTTTTTCTGTAATATGGATACCTATAATGAAGTTAGTTTTCATTGTGGAGAAATAATTTGAATTACTGAAATTCCCACAGAGTAAATAAATGCTTGGACCAGTGAGGTGGTTGAGTGGTAAAAGCACTTGCTGGGACCCACATGGTGGGAGGAAAGAACCAAATCCTGCAATGAAGCAAAAATAAACACTGTCTAGAATCACACAGGAAGCAAGTCTCAGTGGGGAACTGTCTAGACTGATTGGTTTGCTGATGTGGGAAGGCCCGCCCATTATTGATGGCCCCATTTCCAGGATGTGGGCCCTACGTATAAGACAGGAGAAAGTGGGTGAGGCGTAGCTCTTCTTCTCTTGACTGTGGATGTAGCCAGTGGCTTCAGGTTTGTGCTTCCTTGACATCCTCATCATGACAGACCTACAACTGTGAGATAAAACGAACCCTTTCTCCTGTCATTTACCAATACGGTCTATTTTATCATAGCTAGGATTACGCCCTTTAACACTGCTTGCATCCACTGCTTTTCTGGAAGCCATGACTAAAATAAAAAAAGACTAGGAAGCGGGGAGATATGTAGACACTAGACAAGAAGAGCCAGAGCTGCCGTTGTTTACAGATAACAATTGTTTAAACAGAAAGATCTATGAGAATATATAAAGAAACTACTAAAAGCAGCAAGAGCTTGAAGGATGTAATATTCACACACAAAAATCAATAACCTCTGTCTATACAAGCAACACCCAATTAAAAGGCACAACTTAAAAAATTGTCTCAGTCACGAGTAGCAACAAAAACTATAAGCTATGTGAGAACGTGGTTGACAAACTGCATTAATCTGTATTAATATTGGTGAAACAATATACAGATTTATTTAAGCAAATAAATTTGTGAAGCATGGTTGGGAGGAAAATGAGAAAATGCAGTGCCCATAAGTAAGAAGCAGGCAGTGTTTAGAGATGGCTGGGTCTTTAAAAATGTATCTCTAAAGTCAATGTATTCTGATCAAATCCACTGGGGTTTCCACAGACCTTGTCAAACCAGTGCTAAAATTCCTATAGAACCACAAAGGTCAAAGAACAAGCAGGACAGTTCTGACAAATCATGAAACAGAAATCACCTTCAAAAACATCAAGAATCATTATTTTAAAAAAAAAAAGTCACCTAGGAGAATGAGACAAGAACTCAGAGACTTGCACGAGCAGTGAGCATTGGGACTCAGAGTACGGCAGGAAAGGCCTGGAAGATGTCGTGGATGTGGAAGAAGTATAGCCAATTTTATCACTGCTCTTTCATATCTCCATCAGGAGCGTTCAAAGAAAAAATAATTCCGGTGCTATAAATTGTTGGCAGGAATGTGAGAAATGGATGTTCAAAAAGGAAGGTAAATTATTTCAGCACGCTGGACAGCGATTTTTTGCACCCTACTGGCTTGAGGGGGTCCCAAATGGCAGCTCCACCCTTGAGGATGTAGCCTGCCTAGGGAAACTAAACACTCTTCAGAATAGACAACAAACAGCAGTTTATTTACATTCATACGATGTAATGGAATTACAGCACACTAAATATTGATGAAATGTTGACTTGCAGTATAAACAGATTTTCGTTATGTAAGTTTGGTTTCGTTGGTGTAAGTTCTTACTGTGAAATCTTGGTTGGCCTGGCAGTCACTATGTATCTCAGAGTAGCTTTGGCCTTTTGGCAATCCTCTTCCCTCAGCTTCCTAAGTGCTGAGATTGCAAATATGCTCCATCATATATAGCTTCATTTACGTAAAATTTAAAATGTGTATTTCTGTTAAAATAGAAAAAAAAAGTGAGTGCTGTAGAGATGGCTCAGTGCTGTAGAGATGGCTCAGCAGTTAAGAGCACTCGGTACACGGGCATGGGGGCCATAATTCAGATCTCTAGCATTCATGAGAAAGTCAAATGTGGTCCCACACACCCTGTAATGCCACACTGAGGATGGAGACAGAGATGGGAGGATCAGTGACTTACAATCTAATGAGAGAGAGAGAGAGAGAGAGAGAGAGAGAGAGAGAGAGAGAGAGAACTGTAGATCCAGCAGGAGATTCTGCCTCAAGAAATCAAATGTAGACTGATAGAAGATGACAGCTGGTGTCCTCTTGTGGCCCAAGTGCACACTGGCACACACATGAACATATAACCACACACATACAAACATACATGCGCATTTTACACACACGTATTTACACACATAAATTAAACTTTTAAAGAAATAAACAATACAAAAATGGAGAGAAGATATAATAGCTCATTAGTAGACCAAGAGGACCTCAATTTAGATACCAGTAACCCCTGACATACTTTGAGCTAGGCATGATGGTACACCCCTTCAATCCCAGAAATCCAGACCAAAAGGGCTTGACTTTGTGATAGGATAAAATCTAAAGTTCTTTCACCTCGGCCAGCAACATCAGCACCACCTGAAAATAAAAAATCCCCTGCCCCAATTCCACACCAATGAACTCTAACACTCTAGGGTGGCATCCAGCCATATTTGGTTATGTTTAACCAACCCCTCCAAATGAGTCTCACGACACAAGACAAACCCTAACGCTAAGGTTGAGTAGTCTCTATACATCACACAAGTTCTGTGCAGGGGCATGGATATCTCTACAAACATGGGGTGATTTTACAAGAAAAGTAGGGAGATATGAGGTGGGTATCCAAATACGCAGTAATGTCCTATGGGTCATTACTATAAGCCAGACTTGATCTAACCATATTGATCATATTGTTATATAACCACTGTATGCATTGCTTATGTAACATACATGCATAATAGCTGTAGAAATCGAAGTATAATTTAACTTGTGTGAGCTCCCACAACTACCCAGTGAGAGAATGCTGATTGCCATCAAGGGGTCTAAATCCAGAGATTACCTCTAAACGGCACCCCCATAGAGGTCTATCTGGTCTATTTTTATTTTTTAAAGTTCTATATTTACAAAACGGAGGAGCACCCCTAATCGGTGGTGACTCCTTCACCAAGAAGATGCCACTGCTGTAAGTAAACTCTGCAGCTTGCCTCTCCTGCTCACCGTACAAATAGGGAAACTGGGACTTAAGGGTGATTGAACTGGGGCCAGGGAGACGGCTCATCAGGTGGGGGTACCTGCTGCCACACCTGATGACCTGAGTCTGATCCCCAGAACACACAGTAGAAGGAAAGAGCTGACTCCCACAATTGTCCTCTGACCTCCACAGAAAAGCCACAGCATGCATGCACCCACACACAAAAATTAAATTAATAATTAAATACAATTTTTCAGGAGTAACCAAAATCACAAAATTCTTTCCCAATCACTGAGTCTGTTGGCACCATAACCAGGACATAAAAATCCCATTTTCTTAGAATAAAAAGATTCATGCCCTGGTGGTATGGCTGTCAGTAAAATGCCTACCTTGTGAGTATAAACACCTGCATTCAGAACCTTCCTCTAAAAACTGGCATGCTGATGTGAGGCTGTATTTGCAGCACAGCAGGATGGGAGCAGAGACAGGTAGGTTCTGGAAGCTCAAGGGCCACCTAGCCTTGCTTGTGACAAAGTTCCAAGCCAGCGAGAAACCCTGTCTCAAACAAAAGGTGGAAGACGCCTGACCTCCACATGGGCACCATGTGTGTGCACACTCATACATACATGTGCACTCATACACACACAGACAGCATACACACACCCGAAAGAAAAGGAAGAGAAAAAGGAGGAGGCAGGAGAGTGGGAGAGAGGAGGCGAAGGAGGAGGAAATCTATTCAAGGGACACCTGCCAGCATTTAGAGAGATTCACATCCTTCTCGTATCTATTTAATTTGTTTTGCAACCACGGAGGGAAAGGATCTGAAATGGGCAATTTTCACACGAAGAGGAAAGGTCTCGTTCGTTCATAAACCCTCCAAACAAAGTTGCCATCTGTGCTACCCCAGCAGATGCTCAAGCCTCCGACTCAACCGCGCAGGGACTAACCTTGGGCTCCTTTTTCCTAAGCAATTGGAAATCAATGTCAAATCAGGTGATGGAGAAAGCCAGCAAAGCGCCTTTGTTCATATTCCCTTGCTATGGGGCAGACTCTCTTCGTTAGCATTGATCTGGTGGCAGACAGCTGTCTGTGCTTCATGGGATCAGGAAGATCCTTCAAGTACCTTTAACCTGACATCAGTTGGCCTTGCTTTGGACTAGAAAAAAATCTATATTTCTCCCTAAAACTTTTACTTTGGGACAGTAGCTAGATTTCTATTTCCATTACTTCGGTCAAATTGACTGAAAGATTGCATGTAGGGCAAATTGCTTGCATTTTCTCTAACTGGTGTCTATAAATTCCTAACTGACCAAAAGTCAGAGCAAAGAGTCAGAGCAACAAGCCAGAGAAAAGACCAGTAGAACGGCCACCTCTCAGGTCATGCTGTGGGGACAGAAAAAGCCAATATATGTTCTGCTTACACTGTCAGTACAGTGTGGGTATTCCAGGGTCCAGGGATGGATGAGTTCCTCTCCAGCAGACAGCAGCTAGGTGCCCATATGTTAACTCAGTTCTGACGCCATCTACCAGGAGACCCCACAGTGTGCCCCATAAGACTGGTGCCCCTTCAATGGTCAGTTGCAAACCCAGGGTCCTGTACCTGTGCTTCTGGCTGGAAATCTGGAAAGTGGGGTACCCCTGACCCCCTGAAGGCTACTACAGATGATGTTCAGATGGAAGCAATGCAGACAAAAAAGCATAGGGGAGAGCATGCGTCCCTCCACAGATTCAGTTACCCAGAGGGTCTCCATTCCCGGTGCTTTACGTGTTTTACGGAGGTTTTCTTATACACGTGTGATTGGTTATCAGTGGCTACTGCTTACCCTTCAGCCTCTCTCCAGTCCGTGGAATAGTGAAGTTGGGGCTGAATTTCCAACCCTTCCTTCCCTTAACACCACCTTGGGCTTTCTGGTGACCAGTGCTCAGTCAGATGCTAATGAACAAATGTCTTCTTGCTAGCACCCACAATACATTCATCACTCAGAGTTCTTAAGATTTTTAAGAGTCATGTGCCAGGAGCCTGCAGAGGAGCTTCAGTACCTGGGCATCACATAGCAACATCAACCACCTCCTTCAATCCGGTACCTCGTTTATCGGGAGAGCGTTTTTAATTTCGTGGCATCTTTTCGCCTTCGTGAGATGGACAAACAGCTAGTCCCTCTCTCCTCGGTGCCTTCGCCAGAGGTAGGAAACAGTTGAAACAGTTCCAGCCCTTAAAATGAGCCTTCAGCTTGGACTGATTTCACCTGTGGCACGAGGCAAGCAAGGCAGGTTCAAAGCCTTGAGTGTTCCTGTTTGCTTTCCCCGCTTCTTTGTTACGTAATGGTAATGACGGGAGACCTTGCAACACTACACAGTTGCTCCCGGGAGTTTGAGAAACAAATGAAAGGAATTAAGCCAAGGCCTTAGTGAGGATCTGAGCCCCTCCAGACACTGAAACTTGGAACGGTTACCTAGCTCAGCCCAGCTCAGATGACTCAACCTGTACCTAACCTAGACGTCCATCATCTGAACAGATACTTCCTGTTCTACACTACAGGGATTTTCTTCCAGCGTTGTTGGCATAGTTGGCTCAAACATTCTTCCTTTTATGAGAAAATGAGATAATCCCATGCATAGGATAAGCCTAAACAAAATATCATTTTAATTGCTTTTGAAACAAACATAGAGGATGTGATGAAGTCCATAAATATGTCCCTTTTGGAGGCTAACTTTGATTTTTTTTAATATTATCTTCCTTCAAACTTCTTTTGGGAACTGCTTCTAGAAATTACTTTCTAAATCAATAGCACAAATTTTGGATTGTCAACTTAAATAACAATCAAAGGGATTCTCCAAAGAACTCTGTTTACTTGGGAATAGAATAGCATTGCATAGACCGTGAGCATATTCAAAATAGGGGAGGCAAGAGGAAGCTGTCAAAGGGAGAAGCTGTGACTGGGTTAAATGCTTGGAAACAAAAAACACTGGCCACCGAGTAATAACATGGTGGCCCCCAGGTTGCACAGTTACTACACATATGTCCTTGCAGGCATGCTTCTTGTCATGTCTGTGTTAACATCATGTGGTGTTATAATTCTGGCACACTTTGGAGGGATGGTTACAATCAGGCAATCAGAAATGAGGACACTGCCTTCTGTCGATTCAGATAGAATTGTTCTGGTAACAGAAAATCTTTGTTCTTTGAAAAGAATATTCTCTTGGATTTGTTTGTTTGTTTGTTTGGTTGGTTAGTTGATTGGTTTGGTTTGGGTTTTGTTGTTGATGATGATGATTTTTTTTTATTCTTCTCTCATATATTACATCCTGGCCACAATTTTCCCTCTCTCCCTTCTCTCCCCTCTCCCAAGTCTTTCTCCCCCATACCTCCCCACCCAATCAGATTCCCCTCAGAAAATAGGAGGCCTCCCAAGGACATCAACCAAGCACTACATATATAATATTACGTATGTATAGCACATATAATTCTACAATAAGACCAGGCTCATACTCTCACATCAAGGCTGGATGAGGGTACCCAGTAGGAGGAAAAGGGAATCATAAGCCGGGGAAAGAGTCAGAGACAGCTCCTATTCCCATTGTGGGGAATCCCACAAGAACACCAAGTTTCTCATCCCTAACATACATGCAGAGGACAATCCCCAACCAGGCTCCTTGATCTCTGCAAGCCTCTACGAGTTCTGGTCAGTTGATTTTGTGGGCCATGTTCTCGTGGTATTCCTGAGCCCTCTGGTTCCTCCAATCTTTCCTCTCCCTCTTCCGTAGGACTCCCGGGCTCTGCCTAATGTCTGGCTGTGGGACTCTGCTTCTGTTCCCATCAGTGGCTGGATTAAATCTCTCTGGTCTCTTTGATGAGGATGCTGTTAGCACCAGCCCCCAGAACACTCTGCAGGTGGGGCACATTGTAGGCTGAAGGTTTTGTGACTGGACTAGGGTCACAATCTCTCCACTTGAGGCCTTGCCTCATGACAGAAGATGATCAGTTCAGACTCTTTGAGAACTCAACTGAGACCTGGGGCGGAGCTGCGGGTCTTATGTTTGAACTTGGGTTGTAATATTCATGTCTTGTCATAGGATAGATGGCCTCTGGTGATGTCATATCGCTCTGGCTGTTGGTGGTTGTGCTCTTACGCTGGCATCTAGGCATCTGGGTTGGGGATGGCAATAGGTCTAGGTGCTGATTTCTGAGCTTGCATTTGTTGGATGGGTGTTTTGTTCCTTGGTGTCTGTTTTCTCAATGGTCTTCTGGTCTTTGTGGCCCAGAATTCTGGTGGCTCACATGACCTCTGATCCAGTAGGGAGTCTTTATCCAAGTTGGGGGCTGGATTTGGTTCCTGATCTCCATTCATGCAGAGTACTGCTGCTGTCTGTGAGTTCCGCCTAAATAAAGAACCCCTTTATTTATACTCAGTTCTGAGCTAGTGTGAAACTGCTTTATTCACGTTCTCCTACACCCAGCGGTGGAGCTGGCAGTGAGGAGGGAGGGAGAGGACAGTGGGACAGGTCTCTAGGAACCGAACGAACAGTGAATGGGGCCGTTCAGCTGGCAGGTGGGTCACTCCCCTGTTTTTCTGACTGGTGTAGCCTGCACCCCAGCACTGGGAGTCCCTTCTTTGATATTTTTAAAGCTAAGAGACATTACCAATTATTTTTGTTTCTTAAGGATCAATAAGAATTATTCAAAATTTTGTTCCATAGAAGTAATATGTACTTCAAAAAGCTTATAAAGTTAAAATAAAATGAGTCACCCTCGGGCTCACTCTATGAATCTGTTTTTCTTTTGGTGCAATCATTGCCCCTTTTCTCCAGCGCACTGAAGTATCTTTCAAAGCTCCTTCCTGTAAAATGTTGGGTTTCTTATCACTAAGTTTGCAATGTGAAACTTGAGACAAATGTTCGGCATCTGTTTGAATACACTCTGGTCACTCGTCGTGTATGTTTGTGTGTGCATGCGTGTGTGCGTGTGTGTGTATGTGTGCGTTCTTCTTTTAAGACAAATGCAACATCCATAATATCTGTTAGTAAATTACCATCCAAGTATCTCTGTTTCCTCTGAAACAAGGACTTGAGTGAGAAGATAGTGGTGGAAACCTCCATGAATTAGGAGAAATAGAACTGGGAGGTTAGACCCGGAATATGAAAGTTAATGACCTCAACGAATGACTCGCTAGATCTCCTGACATAGGGGGTACATGTTCATGTGCGCGTGCATGCGTGCATGTGATGACTTTGATCCACAGGATTCTCTAAGCCAATCCTACATGGTTAATCCGTGAGCCGTGCTGAGCTTTTATATGTGGAGTCTCAGCCTCCTGCTAGCCAGCCTTTCTGCTTTGGTCTGTCAAAGGCATCGCTTTCATTGGAAACCGTAATACAGCAGTCTGTAAAGCACTGGACATCACCAAACCAAGATGTGCGGGATCCAGGCACTGCCACACCCATAAGTTAGTGACACCCAGCTATAGTGTCTCCCAGCCTGTGACACTATTACTGCACAGATAGTCACAGCTTCTTTACCTCCAATTCCAAGAAGTGATATTAATCTTTTTGTTTGTTTGTGTTTGTTTTGTTAAGCTTATTTCTTGCCAGCAGAGAGTCAGGGCAAGTGACCTGTCTCAGGCAGATGGGGGAGGACAGAGTGCCTTCCTGCTTCTACTCAACAATCCTTCAGGTTTGAGGGTGACATACATATTCTGGTCACACACAGGACTAACCACGTTTATCACCTAAGACCATAGAATTTAATGAGACAATCTAGAAAAGCTTCTAGCTCCGTGCCCGGGCTGGATTTAGTCTTCAGTAAATCTAAGTAATCGTTATAAAAGAGATTCAAAGAAGAATGAAATTCTAGAGTTCTTTGAAGGCCTGGGAGCAGGGAAATCATTCCGTTGGTAAAGAGTTTGTTACACAAGCGTGAGGACCAGAGTTCGATCCCCAGCGTCCACCTAAGAAAGTCAGGCACAGGCCAGGTGTAGTGGCAGACACCTTTAATCCCAGCACCCTGGAGGCAGAAGCAAAGGCAGGCAGATCTCTGTGAGTTCCAGGCGAGTAAGGGCTACACCGTGAGAGTAGGGAGTGGAGGGGACAGCTAGGCAGGATGGTGAATGCTTGCAACCACAGAGCTGGAGAGGCAGAGACAGGAGAATCACTTCGACTTACTGACCAGCCACCTAGCCTGCCTGATGACTTCCAGGTCGGTAATACATGCTATTTTCCAAAGTATACAATAGATGATGCTTGAATAAAACATCCAAAGCTACCTTTAGCCTCCACACACATGTGCCTGTACCTACATACACACACATACACACACACACACACACACACACACACACACACACACAGGACTAATATAATAACCAGCGCATTTCTAAGAGTTCTCTCTTCACCAGGTTTGCTTCGACGCTTGGATCCACCCAGCCTCCCTGCCTACATCACAAAGGGGCATGCTGTGGCTGGAGAGGGTTCCGGGCCTGTGTTGAATTCCACACTGACGTATGGCTCCTCATTAATACGCTAATAGAAACACAATAATAAAATACTTAACGCTGATTGTCTTATCTTGATTATCTGCCAAGTGCTGGTATAGAAGACCTGTGCTTCTGTACTGTGATCACAGGTGCTTATTACAAACACAATTTTTACAGCTCAGACACGTAATTCCTTCTGCCAGCGAGCATCACAGAGCCTCCTATGAAGGAGACTCTCTTCATAAGTTTGGAGGCCATCTCTATAAAATATAGATAATGTGGATTCCTCTCCCCTTTTTTCCCCTCCTTTCTTCTTCTCTGTGGCTTCGTTGTTGGGCGATGGCTGGGCATCCATCTGAGGGGCCGAGATGGGGGACCACACCCTGGTGGTGAACTAAGAAAGATTCTCAGCTTGGATTATACATTTTAACTGGGAAAAATGGTTCTCTTTTATTCATAGTCTAGTGTCTCTTTCAGTCACAGCCTATCCTTGTCTTAACAGGTGGAAGAGGCCCCAGTATTTAACTGAAATGCCGTCTTATTTGGGATCAAGAAATAGGAAAAGCTCAGCTCTTGTCCCCAGCTGTTTTAAACATGGAAGTTAAGGAGGTTCAGTGACATACTATATAAACAGCAGAACCAAAATTTAAGCCAAGGTCTACCTGACTTTTGTAAGACTCTGGTCTGCATATCTGACTCCTGATGCCCCTCCGGCAGCCCTCCTCCTCAGTTCCATGTGGGGTGCTCAGCTTCTATAGCTACAAGAAAGCAGAGCCCTTTCCCAACCCAACCGGTTCCTTTGGCTGTGCCCTGGGTAAATGCATAGGAATATTGACCTTGCTGGATCTCCATCAATCCACCCACATTCTCCACAGACATTTATTAAAATTAAACATAAGTAACTTTTCCTTTGAGTTGAGTCATAGTGAGATTCAAGAGAATTTCTAAGTATATGAAAATAATACATGCAGATTAGTTATCAATTTGAGGAGTTTGGGGTATGTCCTTTAGGCTCCCGAGATTGCTATCAGGAGAAAAATGTGACCTTTCCTAAAAGAGTCTAGAGTAGCATTGTGCAAAAGAAAATGTTAAGCTAGCTTGACCCTGCTGGCATTTCTTTGGATCAAGTTTAATGAATTCTTTCTTAAAATAATTTTCTTCTATTTTGAAAGTCATTCGTGTTCATTGTAGAATAATTATAAAATAAAGAAGGAGCCTAAGTTGGTGAGAGGCATTATTAATATTTTGGTATTTGCTACATGCCGTCTCTTGGCTTCATACATTCTTCACAGTTTTTGAACCTATGACATATGAAAATTTATAGAGAATGTCTATTAACAAGAAATCTTATCTGTCAAGTTGTCAAGTTACAAGGACAGATTGTAAAAATAAAAATGGAAACTAGAGGCCTGAAAAGTAAAAAATCACCCAAATTTTAGCACTCAGAGAAAATTCATAACAAGCATCTTAAAATTTACCCCAGAAGCCTTCTTGCTATATATTTTCACATGACTGAGATCAAACTATGGAGACCACATTTTAAATGAGAGTCAGCAGAGAAACACTCAGGTTCTACACGGAAGACACTTCATAGGCACTGTCCCTGCAAGCTGGCACCCAAGGTCATTAACGTGGGTTTGAAAGAAGGAGATCATAGCTCAAGTTCTTCAGCAAAGAAAATGACTAAAATATTGCTCTTTGCAAAATACGGAAGAAAAAAACTGTTTTGTTTAGCAATTTTTCCAGCGCTATATCCCTTGCCTATAAATAGTCTTGTCGTTCTTAGTAAGTATTGCAGAATAACAGCAATTACTGTTTCAAGTGGCTTTCAGACAGGGGAATAGCATCCTTCCAAATTACGGTGGGACCAAATATGCCAAAAAGAAAATAAACACATTCCTGGCTCCTGGAAAAAGAGCTAAGCCAAAAGATGAAGAGAGGGAGCCCACTTCTTTCCTTCTTAGCCTGCCCTTCACCTGACAAGAGCTGCTTGCAGGACACGACTCCTTGTGAGTCCTTTTCCACACTCAGTGTTCCCAGTCTCCTAGGGTCTACCTCCTTTTTAAAACTATATTCTTTGGGCCGGGCGGAGGTGGCCTATGCCTTTAATCCCAGCACTTGGGAGGCAGAGACAGGTGGATCCCAGTGAATTCGAGGCCAGCCTGGTCTACAAAGTGAATTTCAGAACAGCTAAAACTGTTTATACAGAGAAACCTTGTCTCAAAAAAAAAAAACCATATATACTTTCTTTTTAATTAATGTACAGGATCACCTCTCCTGATAGATTAAGACAGACGGAGTAGAGAGACAGCTGCTCACACTGCGAGCCTCTGTGGAGGTGGGACTGAAATTCTGGCCTAAGAATCCTCCGAGATACAGCATTCTGCAATTACATTTATGATTAAATGAATTCTAAGCAAAGCCCTGCCACAGTCCATGCCCTGCGGGGTCAGCCCCATTATAACTGTAATGCATATGCCGAGAAGTCTAGGGTTTAAAGAAGAGCCCAAGAGTTTTTCATCTTCTTTCTCGTCTCCTTCAAATATTAAAGAATATCCATAGAAACTCATTAAAACTCCCAGAGTGCCTGTCTCTACTCCCCAAACATCCCTCCTACTCTATTAATACCTACCGCTACTAACAGCCTGGTGCCCCAACGGCCTCTTTTCTTCTCGGGTCTCAAGAAACAAGCTGTTGGCACCCGGCTTTCCCACTCGAGGCCCAGGGAATTGTCACTCTCTTGGCTTTTTTTTTTCTCATGAGATACCCAGGTGTCCAATTCTTAATTAGAGAAGAGGAATAAAGAGTAAGAGAAAAGGAACTGTGATTTTCATCCCATCATGTGATAAGGCGCGGGATCCAGGATTCCCGGGAGAACGGGATGTTAGCAGGACACGAGGAGGAAATTCACGAGTTGTTCACTACTTCAGCAACACTGCACAGTAAGAAGCATCCTTACATCCAAGACACGTACATTTTTCCCCAAGTTCCAAAAACTTTGCAGAAGGGTCTAGACGGGGGACGCTGGAGAGCAAGCCCGTTCTGTGTGTGAATTTCACACAGAGAAATCCAAGAACACATATCACCTTGGAAACAGCACTAACAGCTTCCTTCAATCTCCCCCACACCTCCACCTCCTCCTTGGCTGCTCCAGCCCCTACCTCAGCATCACCTGCACCAGAGTACAGGTTCCTTTTTTAAATTACTTAAGATATGAAAAATATAAGGAATAAGTTGATAATAGATCACTAGTAGCACACCGCTGTGTGTTTTAGAGTCTTGTATGTCTTTTGTTCACATGGTTCACATCATAAAAGGTGTTCCCTCTCTCCCACCATCCCCACTGAGCAAGTACCCAGTGCTCTGCCCTCAGAGGATGCTGTATCCCTAACACTGTTGAAGTGAAAAGAACAAAGCCTTATAGACATAACCTTTTCCCCATTCTCCCTCCATGGCCCCTCCAGGCAACCATTATCATGAATTTGAAGCATCCTCCAATGCCTTTTCCATACATATATATGTATTTATGAGCAAAGAGAGCATTGTACTGCTTGCTTTTTATACTGTACATCTGTAAAATCATACATTTTAGTCTGCCCCGTGCTGCCAACTCATTCCTTTTAACCGGCATATGGTATTCTACCGAATGACTATATTATATCTTCGTCATCCATGTTCCTCTTGATGCAAATTCTTACTTTTCAAAAACATCAACACTGCCACTCCTTTGGTATTTTCTAGGCTACAACAATTTGGGACCTCTCTCCTTCCAGATGAATCTTTAATTTCCATAATTGGCCTCACGTTAATTCTAAAATTCATATGGAGGAGAAAACAAATAGAACTGACAAATATTTCTTAGGAAGAAACTCAGAAAAAAAATGCGCTTGTAGTTCTATAATCTGTAATTTTTTTTTTTTTACTTAGAGTATCCTTAATGGGAGAGGAAGAATTAATTTGAAGCCTCTAGGAAGGAGAAATGACTGTTCTTGTCCTGGAAGTTATTGTGTTTTGATGGCTAAGAAAATGCAGCAAGTCCAACCAGTTAAGCAAACGGTGAGCTCCGGGTTCAGTGAGAGACCCTGCCTCAAAAAAACAAGGTGTGGAGCAACTGGATAAGACATCCGACCGGTGGCCTCCACATGTTCATGCTCACGTGAACACATACCAAACACATGAGCAGGGGATTAATTAAATATCACTACAGTCGTGTGAGCTTCTGTGGGGGGGGAGGGGTTACAAGCACATTTGTAAAATGAGAAAAGCAAAGGACTTTGGTTAAATACGTTTGCTAAAGCTAACAGGTGGCACCGCTTTGATTCAAATCCAACTGCACCCTCTCACTTTGGACTCTTAGCTCTGAAGCAGTTGACCATTGTCCATCATTACTGTCCAGGGTCCCCTCCTTAAGGAAGTCCAGCGGCACATTGAAGGAGGAAAGCGGGAATGGGCTATGAGTAGAAAATATTCAAAAGTTCATTTTTTAGGAGCCTGAAGGTACACATGTCAGTTCTCATTAATCCGAAATGCCAGTTGAAGATTCTCCGGCTGTCTCTCTTTCCCGAGCCCCTGACAAAATGTCTTCTGCAGGTTATTGCTCAGACACTGACAGCTGTTGTCTGGGCTAGGTCGATATTTTCATAGTCCTGTGTGTCAGGATCACTGAAAAATAAACGCTGGGGTTTTCTCCATGTTCTATCGTCTACTTTGAAGTTAGGGACAAAGTCTGAAGTTTGTCTTCCTGGCGCTGTATTACAGAATGCAAGTATAATGCACAATTTATTCATATAACCGTGGTAATCTTCTAGACCACTGTGTGGCCAGCCATCATCTTCACTTGCTGCGGTGACTATGACAGCTCTGACCCATGACACTTGGGCTTCTGACTCCGTTTTTTATCCCTGTGACTCCTTACACTTGTATTTCACAAATTCTCTTTTCCATGGAGCTGGTGTTGTTTTAAATTGATAATATTCTGTTGAATGTAACTGAGCAGGCACCATTTCCTTTATTACTTTCCACCTTCCTCTACTGTATGTTGGTTTTTTAAATTTCTGTTTGTTATCTCAACCGTGAAAAGGGTAAAAGAAGCGAAGGAAAAAGAAAGAAAAACTGGAGGCGGTTTTTCTGCATTCATGGGGTCAGCTGATAGGAACTCATCATTTATGAAAATGGAATATCTGGGGTGAGATTCTTGATTGTGGACGTTATCAGAGCAGAAATCTTTCCCTGGAAAGAGATTTTCAATATCCTTGCCCTTGTGGAGGCTGGTGTCTAAACAACTACTCCAGAAAAGAGATGATGCCTCTACTAACAACCAGATGAAAATGATAACAGCTCAAAAAAAGGTAGTACCCACCTCCTCCACTGATAAGTATGTAAATTAGCACGGAAACCAGCATAGGCATTTCTCAAAGCACCAAGAAGAGAATAATTGTCTGACCCAATGGTCCCACTTCTGTAGATACCCTAGAGATGCCAGCACATCCACGGATGTTGCAGCTATAGTTACAACACACAAGTTAGAGAAACGGCCTAAGTGCCCATAAATGCATAAAAAATGTAGTATATCAACATGGATGGAGATAGAAGTGATGAAGCTAAGTAGACAATAAGGTTTTATCAGCCATAAAGAATGAAATTGCCATTACCAGAAAAAATAGATGGAACTAGAGATCATAAGAGTAAATGAACTAAGTCAGATTCAAAAGGACAAATACATCTAATTTTCTTTTTACAAAACCTAGTTTATTTCTTTTAACAAAGAGACAGGCACAAAAAATAGAGGAGGGGCATTAAGGGAGAAGAACAGGACAGGAGGGCAGAGGAGGGACCAGAAAGGGAAATAACAGAGTGAATATGACCAAATCGTGTTAGAATCGGGTAGGAAAATGTCAAAATTGTTTTATAAAGTTAACATACAAATAAAACTTTAATTATTAAAAATTATCTAAGACAGAAATAATTCCGATGCCTAGAGGAGAGGCTACATATAAAACATGACTCCTAACTTCTGGCCAAGTTTTATATCTGCTTGACTTTCTGATCAGATTTAATTACTTATTAAGTCAGATATATTTTTTGAGCTACCGTGCCAATCGTAAAGGCTACTCAGAAACTTTAACTAACTCACAATGAAATCTCCCTAAAAGTCTAATGCTTTCCCAGATAAATGGAGAGATTAACACGTGTGCCCATCCATTATCCCTCCCCAGCTTCCTACGGCTGGGAGGAAAAGCTCAAGAGCATGTACGTGTCAGAGACGACTGTGTAGCCCGAATGACTGATGGCTGGAGGAGATGCTAGATTTTTTTTTCCAAATGATAAATCGTTTTAGAAAAGCGTCGGTGGTTAATACAAATACAATTACGATCTGGTTTTTCCTCTATAGAAAATGTGTCCTTCCCAAGGCCAGCTGCAGATATATTAGCCCGTGCTGCTCATTGATTTTTCTTTTTTTTGAAATGTATTCTCATGAGTCGCTTGCACACCTTCCGAGTGCCAGCCTTGGAGGAAGAGGCTTTGTTTTGCTGTATGCAGAACCTTTGGCTCCTATAATGTGCAGTTCACACCCTTGGTGTCAGATGAATGACAAGCGGCCGCCGTCAGAGGCTGTAACACATTCCGATACGAAGTTTTCCATCAGGTCCTGTTTTCTTCGAGCCCTCTAAAATCATTCAACGTATGACATCGGTGGATGAGTTGGACCATAGGCCTCATCTCTATTTGCTTAATTTTCGAATTGACTGGAGCGTGCTGCTAATGAAACTCGTCCCGCTGGTGTGCGAATATCTCGTTCTCTGAACAAGATTATCATCTTCGGGTTATCATCGTCCTCTGTTTTCTTGACATGTCCATCCCACCTATCGGCAAACCAAATCTGATGCCGGGATCTGCTCCAAAATACAGTTCATAATTGCAGAGTTAACTCCTATGAATAATAAAATTGCAAACAAGCAGAGCATCATCAAAAATTCAAGGTGATTATTTTTTAATGATTATATTTCAACCTGTCTGTGGTGGTATACAGAGCGCGGGGCATCAGCTTTCTCTAGGATGAATTCTGATGAATCTTCAAACCTGAGCACTGTGAAGGCCAAGGGGAGACTGCAACAGCAACTTAATAATGGAGCAACTTGGATGAGGGAAGGATCCCCGCTCCCGTTCCTCTCCCCTCGGGCACTCTGGTTAATCACGGGAGAGGAATCACAGGCCCTTGGTACTCAGAAGCAGAACAGGATCCAGCTCTAGATCCTTGACTGATTTCTCTGTGTAGCCCTGGCTGTCCTGGAACTCACTCTGTGGACCAGGCTGGCCTCGAACTCACAGAGATCTGCCTGCCTCAGCCTCCTGAGTGCCGGGATTAAAGGTGAGCGCTGCCACCTCCCAGCCCATCATTAATTTCTTTTGCACTTATTAATGTAACCTTAAAAGTTGTCCTGGCTGAAGCCTACAATGAAGCCTGTAGATGTTAGAGACAGTCTCCTTCTTTTCCTCGGAGGCAAAGAAATGGCTCAGTTAGCATAAAAAACCTGGCTGTATCTATTTCCCTTGGGCTTAAGTGTTTTTTTTTTTTAATTTGCTTGTTTGTTAAGCTCAGACCCTTCTTAACCTTTATTAGAGTTCTCCAAAGGCATCTTAGGACTCGCAGACTTTACCTCAACTTCTTACTCTGCCCAGGCTTTGAGATAACGCAACTCTGAGCCCATCACCCTTCCCTATCATCTCTCTGTCTTCCCTGTGCCGCAGAACTATGTCCCTGGGAGTTGCTCTGTGATATATCACCAGCGACTCCAGCAGGATCAAAGGCTTTAGCACCCAAAAATGACTATCATTCATTGACTGCTTTTTACCCCCCAGACCGTCTCCCAAGAACCCCACAAAATCTCATATTTAATTAGCGTTACTGTGCGTGTTGGAATAATGAAGGCCAAGGAACTGCTTAAGGTCGCTCCAGTTATACAGAGCGCAGGCAGAATTTAGAGCTCCCAGTATCTGGACCTTTTCACCACCGTGAGCTCACTGCCTGCTGTTCTCTTCCTAAGGAAACTGGTCCATCACCCAACACACATTTCCAACACTATCCGTGAGCCAGGCCCATTGCTAGAAGAACAGAGGAAAGAAGATGAAGGAACACACTGGAGCATCTGGGACCCTGAGGACACTAGAAACCCTGGAGCACTCTTTCATGACTAAGGAGCCTCCCTACCATGTGGCTTACCCAGAACTTGTTCCAGAAGGAATGCACTTGACCTGGTCTGAGAGGGCTTTCTTCTAAGCTTTCAAATGCTCGGATTGTTTTGCCAACTACAAATGTTCCTTCCTCAACGTCCTCCCATCCCTGGTTGGCACTCCCCAGCATGCTCTCTTGATTTCGGTCAATCATGGTTTCCTCCCCTGAATAGCAACGCAGGACAGTCCGCAATGCCCTCCCCCTTGCTCTGCTTTCTTCACACGCTACTCCATTTCTCTGCGCCTCTCACACCCCAGCTGACACACCTTGGGCTCAGGTGCGCCCGCCCTTTTTAATCTACTCCTCCACCGGCTCATTAAGAACATCACTCAGCCATAGGTTGAGGGTCACCTCTTCAGGCTTCCTTCTTTCTTCCGGCAAGATGGTATTCAGAGCTCACCCCACTGAGTCCTGGTCAGCAGACACTTGCATCTGAGCAGCCTTCATCCTCGGTAGTCTTCCACTACCTCTCGGTTCCCAAGTTTGCAACACACGAGAGGAAGATTTGGGGTGGAAGGAACTCGTCTTTGGTTCATTGAGTGTGAGGAAAATAATAATCCAAGCAAGCGAGTATTCGTGATACAGAAGCAAAGCAAAACAGTTAAGGCCCGTGCATTGATGGGGGGGGGGGGTTGGAATCGGATGATCTACAAAAAAATTAAAAAGTCAAACAGAAAAGGGACAGTGATGTGTGAGAAGGGAATGCTGACAGCTAAATTACCCTTTGGGCAAAAAGAGATAATTCCCTGCCTAGATGAAAGGGCGTTCAGGCCAGCACCAGAATTTAAATCCTTGGAGCCCTGTCCAGGCCTTTGGACTATTTCTCTCCACCCTGTGTTCACTTGTCAGCGCTTTCTCATGGCAATAAATGCTTAGACGCACTCAGCCGGGGGCTCCTTAGACGATGGGCACATTTTCACAAATCAGGAAACACATAAATTTGTTAGGACCATGGCCTGTTTCAAGAACCCCACACGTTTGCTTTTAGCCAGGGCTGTCCACCTCTGGAGATCACCTTCCCATCCAAACGGGTGTTCAAATCATCCCGAGACCAGCTTTGCAAATCAATTACAGAATTCAAATTGCTCTGTCACTCACTTGAGCTGTGTAAGAAAAAAAAAAGGAGAAATTTTAATGACTCCAGAAACTTCCATCTGTGTTAAAGGCTGAAACTAGCAAAAAATATTCATTTCCATTCTTGGCAGACGATTCTGGTAATTAAGGTAAACTCCTAATAACCCTTTTTTCGGAATGCAAGATAGGTTCGCAAACATATTGAGAGGAATCATATTGAGCAGCTTGAAGCCCAGACAGATCTTCGGAGAAAACCCTGCCAAAAACACAGTCTCCAGCAAGGCAAACACGAGCCTGGAAATGTCAGGACCTAGGGTTTCAATCTGCCTGCCACGCTCCTTGCTGCCCTCTTGACGGTCACTAGCTTGTCTTCTGCCCCTTCTCAGAGTGGATACATGCTGTACTATTCTTTGTTGAAGCAGCTGTTTGAACGGCCATACCTTCCCATTTAGAGCAGTGCTTGGCCAACGTAGGTATGAAGGGCCAGATGACAGACAGTCTCACCCTTGCAGACCCTACCGTCTCTAGCTGCCGGCAGCTCTGCCATGGCACTGGGCAGCCAGAGACAATGGAGCGCGGCTGTGTGCTAATGAAACTGCACTTACAAAAAAAGGTGACCCAAGGACAGCAGTTTTCTGGTCCCTGCTCCTGAGGATTAGGTAATGGACTATGACACAGAGCTTAGCCAGCCACTTCCTCTCCCCTAGGGGGACAGACTTCCGGGTCCCCCTACCTGAGCTCCATCATCGAGGGAGGATGAGCTCAGCCTATGGGGAAAACAACCCATTTTGGAAGTCTAGACTTCCTGAGCCCTACAACGACCACAGTGACACATCGCCCTGTTGTTTAGTCTCTCACGCACTTACTGTGACTCACTGCTTGGTTTGCAAGATCCTCCACTTCAGAGAAAATACTGAAAGCCCCACTAATATTAGTCACAGCGAGAAGCTGCCCCTAAAACTGAGAGAGAGGAAATTACTTCACGGTTTTAATTTCAGTTTGTGCACTAAAATGACTGTCTATCAAATGGCTCCCGGTGCTGCCTTGGGTGCTAACATGAACAAGAGTGATGGCTTCAAGTCGCGTTGTTCTGCTCCGCGGAGCATTATCTGGAGTAATGAATTGAGACATCTGGCCAGATGTACCAGATTACCGAGAAAATGGTGTAAGCTGTGGACGCCGGTGACCCTGGTTTCTGAAGCCTATTCTACCATGCCCTACCCATACAGCCAAGATGAGTTGGCCATGAACTAGAATGTCAGGGACAAAGAGTTGTACAAGGAGACAAAGTGGTTGCAGTAGTCCTTACACAGGGAGGGTGTAGCTACCACTAGATTCAGCACACTCGCTCCTCAGACTCCAGCTGGTCCCATGAAGCTTGCTCACTAAGGAGCATCCTGGTGACAGAGAATCAACAGATACACTAAATCTCTTTGCCCCACTTCCTACTTCCAATGGAAGGAAGGAAGGAAGGAAGGAAGGAAGGAAGGAAGGAAGGAAGGAAGGAAGGAAGGAAACTATCTTGTTTCATTTTACATACCAATCACAGCCCTACCCTTCCCCTCCATTCCTTCCCTCCACCTTGCCCCCCCCACCTCACCCCCATCCACTCCTCAGAGAGGGTAAGGCACATTGCTTTGGGGAAGGTCCAAGGCCCTCCCTACTATATCTAGGCTGAGCAAGGTATTTACCCAAAAAGGATAGGTTCCCAAAAAGCCAGTACAAACAGTAGGGATAAATCCTGGTGCCACTGCCAGTGACCCCACAGTCTGCCCCAGGATGTTCAATCGTACCACAAGGACGTTTGTTCAACTATGCTCATAGCAGCATTATTTGTAATAGCCAGAACAACCTACAAGCCCCTCAGCTGAAGAATGGATAAAGAAAATGTGGTATATTTACACAATGAAGCATACTACTCACTGGTAAAAAAAAAAAAAAAAAAACAATGACATCTTTTGAAATTTGCCTAATTTCAACTTTTAAGGAGGCAGTGGACCACAGGCTTGGATGGAGAGATAGAAAGTTAGACAGTGATGGTACAGGCTGGACGAAGGAGCCATGTCTTTTCCCATCCAGGAGTCGTTGGGGGGAGGGGGGTGTATATATGTGTGTGTGTGTGTGTGTGTGTGTGTGTGTGTGTGTGTGTGTGTGTGTACGTGACTGGGCAGAGGTAGAAGGAAGATGCTCAGTGTCATGCCCAATCACTTCCCACCTAATACCCAGTCTCTCTCTAAGTCTGGAACTTGCTGTTTTCAACTGAAGCTGCCTAGCCAGAGAGCCCCTGAGCATCCAGCCTCGATATGGGTACTCGGGATCAGAACTCTGGTCTTCCTGCTTGTGCGGCAGAGATTCCTACCCACCGAGCCATTTCCCCAGCCCAGTAATCTCCTTATGCTCTGAACGCTCCAGGTGTCTTGTCTCTTCACCCTGGAAACTGCAGACAACCGGCACACTTCGCCGTTCTTCTGGTGACAGACTTTGCCTTGAAGCATCTGTTATTTCCAGAGGAAGACTTTTCTTCTACGCTCAACATGGCCACTTGTTGAGTTTCTTCCGTCTCATTATATCAGTGTCCCAAAAAATGAACTGACTTCCTTCCTGCCAGGATGGGCTGCCTTTCCCCTGGTCCCAGGCCACTGGTTAATCTAGGATGGACCCAGAGAATGAAATGGCATTTACCAAAAAACACTTCATAGAAAAAAAAAATGGTCTCAAGGGAGCGGCAAGCAAGAGTGTCTGTCAATCCTGTTTCTAAATGAGAAGTAAATGTTTTCTAGGTAACCATTTCTCATCAAGTTTCACTCTGTTCATTCATTCATTTATTAATTCTCATTCAGAATTCCAGTCTTGAGGCAGAGGGAGGCTTGTTTTTTATATCCCTTGACAAAGCTGCTCTAAAGCGTCTGTGGGTGAATAAACAGAATGAGCTTCGGAAAGAAGTTTGAAGACGAAGACTGAGTAATTAACAGGTACCTTACGTTCTCGGCTTGAAGGCCGGAGCTGTCGGTATATAAACCAGAAGATGAGAGGCAGATTAATGGAAGCAGCTTCATGCCGAAAGAGATCCCTATGTGCTTGTCATGAGGGATAAATGACACGTGTTCGTGGTTAAAAGATGAAGGGGTGTTGTGGACAAGAGTCTCCCTCACCCCTTCTAGCTTGTGAGAACACAGTGGACCTGAAAAAGGACCCCCACGCACACCTGTGTTGAATCTGAAGGTGCTTCTGTCCTTGAACCTCCAGAACCTTCAGGAAAACTTTTCTGATGCTTACAACACAACCCACCTGAGGTTCTTTTTTTTTTTTTAAACAATTTTTTTTTTTTTTGATTTTTCAAGACAGGGTTTCTCCATAGCTTTTGGTTCCTGTCCTGGAACTAGCTCTTGTAGACCAGGCTGGTCTCGAACTCACAGAGATCCGCCTGCCTCTGCCTCCCGAGTGCTGGGATTAAAGGCGTGCGCCACCACCGCCCGGCAACAAATTTTTTTAATTTATTTATTTATTAAAGATTTCTGCCTCCTCCCCGCAACCGCCTCCCATTTCCCTCCCCCTCCCCCGATCAAGTCCCTCTCCCTCATCTGCTCGAAGAGCAATCAGGGTTCCCTGACCTGTGGGAAGCCCAAGGACCGCCCACCTCTATTCAGGTCTCCTAAGGTGAGCATCCAAACTGCCTAGGCTCCCCCAAAGCCAGTATGTGCAGTAGGATCAAAAACCCACTGCGATTGTTCCTGAGTTCTCAGTATTCCTCATTGTCTGCTATGTTCAGCTAGTCCGGATTTATCCCATGCTTTTTCAGACCCAGGCCAGCTGGCCTTGGTGAGTTCCCGATAGAACATCCCCATTGTCTCAGTGTGTGGGTGCACCCCTCGCGGTCCTGAGTTCCTTGCTCGTGCTCCGTCTCCTTCTGCTCCTGATTTGGACCTTGAGATTTCTGTCTGGTGCTCCCCACCTGAGGTTCTTGGTAATAGCAACCACAACAGGCAAAGACACTTTGCCCTCCCTCCTCGCCAGTATTAGCTACTTCACTGCAGTCGTTCAGGGAAGACAGAGAAGACGCAGTCCTCTCTCTTCTGCTTATGTGTGTATCTCCCTCACCAGCATACAGACATCTCTTCTACTGACTGAGAAACCAAAGTCCCGGAAGGTCGTGGCAAATCCCCAAGACCACACATGTGTAAGGATTCTGTGTGTAACGTTCAAGTCCCTGGTCTATGACGACCTTGAACTTGAAGACCTGTTTTTTAAGCCTGATCCAGGTTATCAATGCCACGTGTTCCTACAGCCAGAGTCACTCAGATGCTTATGTGCATAAGTACTCACACTGAACACGCATGCGTATGCGCACACACACACACACACACACACTCAGCACTTCTAGATGGAAGATTTAATTTGGAAGTACACCGCTGTTAGTTAAATGATCCTGCAAGCACCAGCTACACATCTCCCCCCGCCCCCGCCCCATCTCCCCTTGGTTAAATGTTTTGAAATGAGTTTCAAATGGGGTTGGCTCAAATGACAGCTCTTTGTTTCACCTTGTTTCAGCAGATGCCATTTGTGGGGATGTTTTATGGCTCTGTTAATTACCTACACCGAGAGGTGATTTTATTGTTTCTAGAGAAGCGCCATAAAGTAAATATTCCGAGGCGGGGTTCTCCAGCAAACTAGAGCAGGAGCTCTTCACATAGGAACTGATTGATGTGCGTGTTTTTAAAGTGATGTGGTTGTTAATAATATCACACTAGGATATTTCTCAGGCATGGTTTTAGGCATGGAAGAGCAGTGGCAGATTGCTGTGTTTGCAATGTGGCTGGGGGTTCAGAAGACGCGTGCGCTAGCATTTACATGCCTCTGACCGTCTCTGAAGCAGGAGATTGTAACGCTGGCTATCTTTAAGAGCATAGGATTAGATACCTAACGATGATAGACACGCAGTCGCTGTCGGTAGATGGTGAGGAGTCAGGAGTCCTGTCTCGATAATGGAGGATCAGGCGTTTGAGTCTCACACACAGCCTTACTGCCAGTGAGTATATGACTTAGCGTAGGTGACCTAAACTCTCTCATTTCTGCGTTTATATAATGAGTCAACAATAGTGCACATTTCAGAGCTCCCTGGAGATAAGCACATAAGCCACGACACCTGCTTAAAACAGAAATTGTCCAGAGTTGGGTGGACAATACACACTGGAACCAGTGGGTATGTGCTTGTCTGGGGACAATCACATATGCACCTTCGTGACCTGAGAGTGAGGAAATACTGCTGATTTCCTTCCTGATTCTCAGTTGCCCCAACCCGGCCAGTCTCCTTTCCATTTCTACAGGGTTCTTGAAAATGGGAAGTAAATGCCTTAATTATGAACAAAAATGGAATTTTTCTCTCTTCTGTGTCAATAAAAAAATGATTATTTTTTCCTGAGGAAGATACTCTCAGCCCGCCTAGCAAATCAGGGCATTGGAGGCTTGCTGTGCTCAGCATGGGGGGGCTTGGCTCTTGTTGAGAAGAGCAATATATGTGCGCCTCAGTGACTCTGAGCACAGCCAGGGGCCGGTACACCTCAGACAAGTGCAGAGCAACTCAATATTTTGACACACAGTGGTGTCCCACCTCAGGGTGCTCTCAGTTGGTTCCAGAAAGGACAGTCTCTCCAGCTGTGGCAACCACGGCGCTGCTTGGCATAGCAACCGGGTCCCTAACCACCACTGCCTTGCTCTGAGAGTGATGTCTCCATTCCAACAGAGGAGCCTAGACTTGGGAATCCATCTGATCGAGTGCAAAATCTTGGCTCCACGATTCCCAACGGCTCGACAAAGGATGAGCAATTTCCTCCCTCTGAGCTTTAGTCTGATTGGCATCCAAACAAGGGGTAAGCACACCTACCTCCTCAGGACTAGAGAAGACAAAAACTGACATGAAGTAACACATTTTTGCCAGTAGCTGGCACAGAGATCCTGCTGGTATAATTTTCCAGACCTCGTCACTAATGTATCTGGAACATTCCACACATGGCTTGTCCAAGAGCAGAAAAGAAAAGGAGGCTCCTGCAAAGAGCTTGTTCTGCATCTTGCCCCCAGCTTGTTGGAGTACAGAAGCAACTGGTGCTTCTGGTCTCACGAGGCCTCATGTTTTCAGATCCTCAGTCAGGCTGGAGGGCACAGACAAAGTAGGCAGAGCCAGCCTTCCTTGACGGAGCTCAATGCCTCCTCTTTGCTTGCAAAATTGGACCAATTTCCTTCTCTCCGTCTTTGGCTGCAAATGTCAAGAAGTAGCCAACACATATCACTACTCTGACCTTTCTCAACAATTCCCCTAGAGGTGCAAGCCCACGGGATGCAGGGCCTTGCTTCCAAATCTGTTGAAAGCATCACTGAGAAACATTTCCCCACATTCTAAGGGAGTCACCAGGATCCTAGCCGGAAGTCCCTTCCTGCCAGCTACCCAACACTTGCTGCCTGCCAAGGAAACTGATGCTGCATGTTTTGGAGGAAAGAGAATTGACAGTAATATTTGAAGTCACTTCCAATTTCATACCAGCAAGGAAAAGGGCTTCAGCAGCTTTTGCATATCAGAAATTGAAATAGGGTACCATTTCTGGAAGCATACAGACTGGGTTGCCATCCATGTTCCAACAGCCACCACTACATGACCTCGGATAGGCTTCTTGAATGCCCTGAGCCTGTTTCTTCATCTTTAAAATTGGGTGATGGTTAGACGCTCATTATTCTGTTGTTAGGAACAGCAAATGAGCCAATGTATATGCTTGCTGCTGAACATGTAGTACCACAATCTTAATAAACTCAAGATCTCGTTACTGTTGCATATGCTATGTGCTAAACATTGCAAATGGCCAGCTAGTCCTTGTCCCCTGGCCTCGTGGGGTTTAGATAACGATGCTGATAACTAGGAAAGCAGCAGGAAAGATCAGCGCAGTGAAGGAGACGGTCCACGTTGCTATGCCCTTAGCAAACTGGAGCCTCCAAATCGAAGGCTGTGTAGCTGGGGTGCTTTCAGGACACAGGACCAGCATCTGCAGCATTCTACGTGGAAAGTCGACCTAGGAAACGTCAGTCACACCAACTCATTGGACCTTGTGCTATGCCTCAGAGCTGTCTGCACTGCAGTTTTGTGTCTAGTCAGTGGCAGGATGATATCGTGACAGCCTTTGAGTTCCAACTGCCTGGGTTCCAATGCATGAGCTGTCACAGCAAGCCCCTTGACCCACTGAACCATTTTGCTGGCCCTCTTTTCAACACCTAGGATAGCTATCTCTGCTGATGAGGCTCCAGGGAATAAATGATTAATTTTCAAAGCAAGAGCTCAAACTCAGACCTCTGGATTCCATATTCATAATTCTTTCCCTTCCTGCCGGTGGACTATCAATGAGAAGAAAAGAACATATCCTCTTTTACAAAGTCAACACACAAAGGGCACAAATGAAAATGTTTCCCGAAGACAGGCTATTGTGGCACAGAGCTGAGGAGAGTCGCAAAAGAAACACAAAAGAAGCCAGAGGTTTTAATTAAAATGATAAATAAATAGCAAACCAGCTGGCTTAGGATGAGAGAGGTTAAGGATATTTTCCTACATAATTAAATCTCTGAAGATGTGGTTGAGACACCACAGTTTACATCACGTTAAGACAAACCGGCCACACTAGCAATTGCACAAGCTTATATGAGGAACTTGAGCCAGCAAGCACAGCTAGCAAGCCAGTTTGGAGAGTGTGATCAAATGTTCACTGTAAGGCAAAGGAAGGCCATAGTTAGAGGGAGTGCAGATTAATGCAGTACACACAGAAAAGACTGCATTTACTTAAATATCCACATTTACCTAAAAATTATCATTTTATCAATGTTTGAGCTTTTGATGATGGGCCCAACATCAAATTCCCTATCTTAACCGAATTCCCGATATGTAAACAGTTTGGTAGCACCGAGCTCATTTGCATGTTTCCAGAGCCCTTCGCAGCTCACAAAACAGAAACTCTGCTGGGCCCACGAAGCAATAGCTCCACCCTCCACCGTGGATTACGTTAAATCAAGTCAGTTCTTGAGCCAGAATCCAGTTCTTCCACCTACTTAGCCGTTCCTGGAAACAAGATATATGACATTAAGGATTCAGCCTTCTTGACACCGAACACAGGACAACTACCCAGTCTAAGTCTATGCCATTGTTGCTATGTCTCCAACCACAACCGTGACTTCAGAGCATCCAACAACAGAAGGAAGTTGTTTGCAAATCCACACCAGATTGCAGGGACAAGCATCCCCAGAATCCATCTTATCCATTCGATAAGCCATTCCTATAGTTAATCACGGACCATCAGCCCCATCTCCACTGACACAAGATAAAGGAGGAGAAGTTTGGTGAATGCAAAACCCTTTGACTCTCTTTTTGTTTTGTTCTGTTTGTATTTGATTTATTCTCATTTTGTTTTGGTTGGTTTTTTTTTTTCAGGAAGAATGGACTAGCTTCCCCCAATCTGCTCCCGGAATTATGCCGTTAGTCACATTTGCCACAAGAGACTGAACAGTAGCTGCTGTCAGAGCCTCAGAGATGCTCCTTACGTCAGTCCGACAGATAACAAACAAATCATGAAGATGCCTTTCTTTGCCCACAACAATGAGTTTTTCATCTCGGGCTTTTGATGGGTAAGGACAGATATTTAGGAGGAAGGCTTTTATTACTGCTAATCAAAGAGAAGAGGCATTTTCAAAAGGAAAATTTATCAGGAGTTTTCCACAGGACAAACGGCAGGACCTGAGGCTTTGTTTCTGGGGACGTGTCCTTACGAACAATGGACGCTGTGGCAAGACTGTCTGAGTCTCCCCTTCCCCGTGGGCCCCGCACAGTCCTTAGCACAGATTCCAGCCCACTGTGGAGGTACTGATGAAAACAGTCAATCACCTCACATGTGTTTGGCACCATCCATTCCCCTGGGTGTCATTTCCCTGCTTCTGAGCTCTGGAGAAGCTGCTGTTTTGCCTGCTAATGACATTAACGGGAGAATGGTCTCGACGACCAGCCGTGGCCATTTTTAGCAAACACAGTTGGTCCAGAAAGCTTCAGGCTCGCTCGTGGATGCCCAAAGAATCCTTTACACAACTGCTGTTCACACCAGTTCTGGCAGCGAAGTAGAAATGTCTTTGAGTGTGTGCTTATGCATGAACACACACACACACACACACACGCAATCAATCAAGCATACTTCATCTGCCAGTTTTTGTTGTTGTTGTTATTTGATTTCCCATAGAACCTGCTGACCCTTTCCCCTTTTCCTAAGCAATGAAGTCAGAGCTCAGGGTAGCCCACCCCACTGGCCTTGGTGAAACTACCTCCACGAACTCCGGCCACACCAACTTTTTTCCATCTGTTGGCCTCAAAGATTTGGCGAAAATAAAAGCCCCAGCGTCATCCCAGCCCAGGAGGGCTCACTAGTGAAGTGTTCACTTTAATGGCACCATAATGTCCTGCCCCTCCCTGTGCTGTTTTATTGTGGGGTTTAATCAAAGGCCCGGAGAAATAAAGACGTCTAGCACGGATGCAGGTGTTTCTTCATCCAAGCACGTTCCTGGGGACAGGGAAGCAGTGCACAGGAGCAGGAGCCAAGCACGAAGGCTAAGCTTCCCAGGTTCTGGGGTTAATCTGCGAGTCTAGAGGTTTCTCTATGTCTCTGTTTAACTGGTAAAAATATATATATACTATGTATGAGACAAGGGAGTGGAGTTTATATATACTATGTATGAGACAAGGGAGTGGAGTTTGTCAAGGAGTTTTCTGTGACAGGAGTCACTCATGTATGTAATATATGTATGACTCTGTGTGTGTGTGCGTGGAAACATAGAGAGATGTCTGCGAATGTGGCATATGCATGTTGTATATATACCCTGTCTAGGTATGCACACATGATTTGTGTGACATATGTACAAAAAGTATATATTTTCAAACAGTATATGGTGCGTGTAAGAGACACAATAGGGTATATATACAAAGTGTCTGTTCATGTGGTCTCTCTTCCTTGTTTTGAGGCAGAGTCACATGCCTTAAATTCACCATCCTCCTGCGCTTGTCGCCCAAGGGTAGGACTAATGAGTGTGCCACCGCTCCCGGACTCTTTGTCTTTACTCTTGTGTGTTGTACGGGTATGTATGATGCGTATTCATTCATGTGATCTCTATGTGCATTGTTAGTGTGTGGCATGTGTACACACATGTGCTAGTATGTTTGTATGTAGCATGTGGGTGCTTGTGGTGGCTATGTGTAGGCATGGATGTGTACTCTCAAGACTATATCCAGTCATCCCTCGTATCCGCAGGTTCTAGGTCTGAAGTCAACTGTGTTAGGTCTTCTAAGTCATTCAGAGATGGAATGTGCTAGATCAGATGCCCATGCTGCATGTGGATACCACCCCATTTTCGATAAGGGACTTCAGCATCCATGTATAGTTTGACACCCACTGAGGCGGTCATTAGGCACAAGTCCCCTGAAGATGCCAAGGAATGACAGAACGCGTGTTCTTCACAGTTCTTTATAGATCCTGGATTCAGATATATCTACTGTATGGAAGTATGATTTGATGGGCACGTGTGTCCATTTGGGTCTGGTGCCTGTATATGCTAGATGAGAGTCAACCACAGTCATCTAAGAGACAAAGACTAAACAGCAGCAACACCACGGCCGTGATGGTCTCTCTCTTTAATATTGTTTTTAATAAAGAAAAAGGAAGGGAGAAGAGTCCAAAGAATCTGAAATTTTGAACTTTTGCCTTGACATGAATGATGTGACCTTAACACTGGTGTAATCCAAGTTTTCCCATAACGGTCCAGATCTAATGAGGAGCCGAACTAAGTTCCACGGTGCTGAGACAGTCAGCTGGCTCACAAACAGGCTCTGTCAAAGATCATGCCTGAGTTACCAGCTAAAAAGCCAGCCCCCTACTGCTCCAAAGGGCAGAGCAGCCCCGCTGTGTTTCTGACAAGACGGGAGGATGCTGGGAAACAGAGAAGGCTGGACTTGCACACACAATGACTTTCTCCCCAGCCAAGGCGAGAAAACAGCCAAGGCTTTCTTCCTGGCTCTTCCATTCCCCAAAAAGAGTAGAAAAGAGAGGGGGAAAGTAGGAGAGACAGAAAGGAGGGAAGGCAGAGGGAGAAATAGTTCTACATCACAAAGATTCTGCGCTGGCAGCCCGCTAGGCTTCAGGATCCAGCCCATGGTCAGCCAGGGATATGTACAAAGTGTGTGGAGTCAGTGGTCACCCAGGAGGCCCTCATGAGGCCGTGTCTCCAAAACCAGTCACTGCTCTTTTTACTTTCTCTTGAGACTGTGGCTGAGCAATTTAATTTAAAATTGCCCAAAGCTGGTCATTGAATAACTCCTATGGTATAATGGAGGCATAAATTTCATTCCCAATCCTAGCTTACTTCGAATGTGGCAATATCAACAAAAAGCCTTTCCTATGTCCTTACATTTCCATCTAGTACTAAACCCTCCTCACGGAATAAACTTCCGGCATCCCGCCCCCATCCCTCCTACTCTGATAGAGATGATCTGTACATCTAGTTGAACAGCTAGGGAATGTTCATGTTTGCCCTCTGCGCAGGTTACATCACAAGCTTCCTTCAAGGCCCCTGTTCTGTGTGTACCGTCAGGAACCCTACAGCTGTCCAGGGAGGCCACTGACCCAGACTCTCCCCATGATCCATGGTCAATTGTTCCAGTTCTAAACTTCTGCAGAATGGCAGAGAGCCTGCTTGGTCATAGTTCAAATCTATGTTCTACCAACCAAAGTCCAATGGCTATAATCCCACCAAGCTATGGGAAGTTTTCAACGCCGTTGTAACGTCAGGGAGCCACTCTAACAGACGTGGGCTGACAGAGATGGCTGTCATCATGTCACGTGACTGATTTCATTTGCTTCCATGTGCTCGCCTCCCTGAACCCACTGCCCTTTGCCCATGCTGTGGTCGCGGTCCTTGACACTTCGCGGTGAACATTTGGACCTGTATCTTTCTCCTCTGCTGGGAATTTCTCAAGGACAGAGGCTTCCGCGCCTTTATAAGACCCGGCTCCGTGCGGTCTGTCTCATTTAATCCTCACAACAAACAATAATTATCTCCCATTTTAAGTCTGAGAGAAATGAGCTCTGGAAGGCTTAAGAAATGTGTGCTGTTTGCACAGGGCACACCACAGAGCTGTCCTTGCACGCCGGTGACTCCAACCCAAGGCCAGGGAGCAAGGAACCTGAGCCACTTTGTGTCAGCCTCAAACTAATACCTCAAGGCACATGGGTGGAATGAAGGGGGGAAAAAACATTTACAAAGTAATTGTTTGATAAATAAAGTCGGGGCTCTGACTTCCTGTAAATTCATATCTGTGCTCCACCTCGAGATTATCCTGCCTCCAGAGAATTATTGCAATCGTCTAACTTTTTCAGAAAAATAATTTCTAAATGTACCGGCTTCCTGTTTCATTGAAGGCACATGCTCGGCTGAAGAAGGAAAAGCATGGTCTGTATCCCAGGGAGGTTCTCACACGGGTCCTGAGGGAGGATGCTCACTGCAATGTTGTTTGTAGCCGCAGGAAGTTGGAGAATCATTATGGGAAGAGAGGCAGAATGAGACAGATTTTTAACCCCGGGGATACAGCCATCAGAAGGATGGATGGTAAGCGGACAGAGAAACATGGGCGCTTATTAAAGGCAAAGTGCTGAGTGCAAAAGTAAGAGAGAAAACCACGCCGTGGTACTAGACAATACCATCACCAGAAACTGAAAACGCATATACGCAGGCGCAGTATATATCCTGGTGGCGTGATAGGTGATAAATGCGTGAGTTTGGCAAGGCATGGTGGCTCATATCTGTTAAAGGCTGAGGCAGGAGGATTAGCACAAGTTCAAGGGCAGCCTGGGCTACATAGTGAATTCCAGGTCAGCCTAGGCTACAGAATAAGACCCGGTCTCAACAAAAAAAAGAAACAAAATCAGCAATGATACATTAAAAGCATGATGTTAAGAATTCAGCTGCCTGAGTTCAAATCCTACATTATTGCTGAGTAGCTGTGCAACCTTAGGCAGGTTAGTTAACCTTTCAGTGCCTCAGTTCTTTCATCAATTAGACGGAGATAATAAAGATAATTAACTCATAGAGATATGAGAATTAAATTATTGCATGTAATCTGTAACAAGACCTAGCATATAATAAACTATGTACAAGGTATTATACAATACTTCATGTCATAAGAAGAGGTGCAGTGGAAAGATACATAATAAACAATTAGTGTGACTGCTGATGAGGAATAGGAATGAAAATGTAATTTTCCAAAGAATAAATGAGAAGCATGAGGAGCACTGTACAGAACGGTGCTATCAATTTATCATAAGCTTGAGAGTATGATTTATCCAAGCCTCTTCCATTAGAAACACGAGAATTCGTATCCTCTGAGGTTGGGCTTCTCACCATCTGTTGATCCCTGCGTTGTGTCCATCCAGTTGCAGTTTTCTGTGATGGTCTCCAGTGGCTGTAGAGAGGGCCTTCTTTGATGAAGGGTGGTAGCTACGTTTCTCAGTGGGAATTGGGATAAGATTTAGAATGCATGCTGGTCCAGCAGAGCCATGGTGGCAGTAGATTCTTTGCTAAGGTCCATGACCGCACTAGCCCCTGGATACTGGCTAGGTTTTCAGTACCAGGCATGATTCCCCTCCTATTGAGTAGGCCTTAAGTCCAACGAGATGGCTTTTGTGGCGGCACTTATTGCACCTCTATGCATGTCTTGCCATGTTGGTCACTGTGGTGGGTCGTAGACATTACAGTTGTATCCGGAGGTCTAACTGCTTTCCTCCCTTGGCAGCTTGCACAGTGTTTTTTGGAATCGTGGAGGCTAGACCGTAGAAAAGAGTCTTTCAGATCAGACCCAGGGTCCTCTGAGTCCTGGTGTCTTCAGCAATAAGGGCCAACACTCACCCTCAAAGGGCGACCCAGGGCTAAATTGATCATCTATATTGGGATCACGTGACAACCCTGACCCACCACCATTCAAGGTTTCGCCTGTCTGGTACTGCAGTTTTTGTTAGTCTATGGTTATTATGGGACTTAGTGTCAGCCTACATGGTTTTACAGCCTTTAAGAGGTGTGTGTGTGTGTGTGTGTGTGTGTGTGTGTGTGTGTGTGTGTGCGCCCGCGCGCACGCGCATACACTTACATGCACTGTGTATGATTTTATGAAAATATAAAATGCATCTATGGAATATGACGGAAGACGGGGCAGAAAGATTGAAAAATCCAAAAGGCCAGAAAGTCTGCTAAGAAACAGTCTTTCCTAGAAACGGCTTGCAAAATCAAGACTGGACCTAAGGCAATAGCAACAGACATACTGACATTGAAAGGGAAGTATTTCTGTAGGATCTGATGTCGGGAACAAGAACTACAGGCAACTAAAGATGCCGGGGAGAAGGAGAGTTAGCCTCTCCCAGGGATGAGCCCCCTTGCTGGTTTCCCAATGTAGAATGGTTAACCATAAAACCACCTACACACCACCAACAAAAATGGGCTCAGCAGGTTTTTTTACATATGTGTATGTGTGTGTACAGGCATAAATACGTATATACGTATATGTGTAATAATAATAATCAATGAAAAAAGGCTATCAACCTGAAAATGGGAAGACATGGGAGATGTCCAATGTAGGGTGTCTGGGAGGGGTTGGAGGGAGGAAAGGGAAGGGAGAACGTGACGTCATTCTATTTCAATTAAAAAATAAAAATTCTAGCATTTATTATAGCTGTGGAGGCCATTCAGGAATTCTTTCTGCTGGAATGTTCAAGGAAACCTTTCCAAACACAGTGAGAAGCAGGGAAGCCATCAGCCTCTTGTACAACTATTGATTATTTCTTCATTCAGAGGTCACAAGAGGCGCACAGAATAGGAAGACTCAGGACTCTCCACCTCCAAGTTAGCAACCCCCTCATGATCATGCTAATACCGCAACCGACATGACTATTCCCTACAAGGTGAACCAGAAACCTCACGTGCTCAGTGGGTAAGCAGAAAGGAGAATATTCCAGAGATTCAAGTGGGTAGCTTTTACAATAAATCTTAACTTTATCAAATAATTTTTATTAATAATTGTATTAATAATTACTGAACTACCAGCAAGAGGATGCAAACACAAAGTGATTTGGTTATCCTGTGGGTATGGCCCTGATTTTCCATAGATGTATATTGGTACAAACATCAAATACACAGGTAGGATGCTTTACTACCACAAGCTATCTCAAAACCCAGTGCAAAGAATTGAACTATGACTCTACTATTAGTATTGTTGGGGCTCTTGCTATTCAAAACCACCATGGTCGGTTCAATGCAGACTCTAGCATATTGAAACCTACATCTGCTGACATTATGTCTTCTCCACTGGTGAAAATGTGAAATCAAAACTTTGACTTGACCAGTCTTCTTATTGGAACCCAAAAGTCAAGCTAGCTTTCCTTCTTCATTTTGATAGGCTGGAATTCTTTTAAATAAATTCTTGTGGGGGACTCATATTCCCTTTGGGCCTTCATTTTGGCTCTTGATGTGTCCCCCTTAAAGTCATGTGGCTGTACAAGGTGAGAGTCAGCTTTAATTGTCAACTAGATGAAACCTAGAATCCTTTGGAAAGAAAGTGTCAATGAGGGATTACCTAAATTTGGTTGGGCTGAGGGCATATCAATGTGGGAAGACCAAGTCCACTGTGGGTAGCACCATTCCCTAAGCAGAGAGTCCTGAACTGTATAAACACAGAGAAGTCGAACTGAGCACAAGCCAGCAGATATATATATTCATTCTCTGCTCGTGACTGGATATAATGTGGCTATCTGTTTGAATTTCCTGTTTTGACTTCTCCACGATAGACCCATTTTCTCCCCTAAGGCCTTTGTCATGATATTTAATCAAAGCAATGGAAATAAAACTAGAACAATCAATAGTCATTTTTAAAAAATGATTGTTAGGACTTATTAAGACTTAGTTTTTCTGACAGTAACTGAACCCCCACCAAAAAAAAAAAAGAGCTGCTTCAGAAAAATTTAGAAAGTATATCTTCCCTCCTTAGCACCGGAAGCCCAACACAACACTAGTATGGCAGACACGCAGTCATCAGGGACCCAGACTTACCCACCCTAAGTGAAGTCTATGCCTTGGAGTCCCACGGAGTGTTCCAGAGTTCCAGTCATTACATCAATATTCCAGGCAACTGAGAAGAAAGGGGAAGAAGAGAATCCATCATTTCTCTTTCAGGAAATGCCGTGTAGGTGATGCAGTCTACTTCCTCTCATGGTTCAATGTCCATGGTCCCACCTCCTTACACCTTACAGCAAACAGGGTTGGGAAATATAATTGCTATTCCAAGTAGATATGGCTTGGAATTCATGAGGGATTCTGTTACAGTTACAGAAAAGAAGAGTGGGTTTTGGAAGACGATCACCAGTCTCTGCCACATTATTCCAGAGTGAATCAATATTAATTGTTTTATAGAAACTCAATTTCCATGTTGGGATAACTACTCTGGCACCCAGTACAATTCCCAAATGTTACCATTTCTATCACTAAGAGAATAAAGGTGAACAATAATATCAGTATGCTTCCACTATTCAGGAACATATCTGTGTCGGCATGTTCATACTTGTTATCCCGTTCATTTCTCACAACAGGGCTTCATCCTCACTCACTAGAGGAACCTGAGACACATGGCCTCGATGGGAACGTTTAAAAACCCCTCCAAGCTTCTCACCTAGGTAAAGGGCTCAAGGAAGTTTCTCTCCTCCTCGGAAACTAACTTCCCTTACTCAACTTTCCCTAAAGCCAAGATTTTTTACTTTGGAAGCAAAATCAGATTCTACCGTGTGTCTGTTGACAGGCAATTACGAATATTCAAGGTGCGAAACAGAAGTTCCCCGGCCCCGTTATGAATTGTGCTCTTCGTGCCCCATCGGTATCCCGACATGTTACCGCCCGTGTGCTATCCAGAAGCACCACGCACCCGATGTCATTTGTCCCTGTGTCACGGAAGATTGAAATGGATCCCCTCATTTCCTGCCCCCAAAGGAACACAGGAATTTCAGACTGTGATGATCCGGCAATCCTTCCTTCCTTCTGACTCTGGGACGCGTATCCTCCAACACCAGAATTTGAAGACAATTGAACTCATAATTATAACAGATGAAATTGATGTGTGTTAATGATGGGTGTGCTCTTGGACCGAGGTAGACTGGATAACGATTATTCTCCCCATTTTACAGATGAAAATAAAGGACCTTACAAAGACTAACTCCCCTAGTTCTTACAATTAAAATGACCAAATAGCTTGAGGGAACTAACAACCAAGGTCTTGCCAACACAGTAGGACGCATGTGTCCTTGAGCAATCACAGGTCAGTGAGATGAACAGAAAGGTACCTTCAGTCACACTTCTAGGACCGGTTGTGACCCAGCTGTTCCTGGTCTAACAGAGAGTCACCAATTTCAAATTCATAGTGTACAATCTTGTATTGCCTTATATTTTTACATATACTCTTTGTCTCTCTCCCTGGGTCAAGAATATCCTACATCCCTGCTTCCTTCATTTCTAGCACGATTCCTAAACTTCAACACATGTCCAGGAAACAGCCCACGTGCTAGAGAACCAGGTCTGTAAACTCAGAGTGAAGAGTGCATGCTCTGAAAGATATGGCAGTTGGGGCCTAAGTCCATATTTTCCATATGAAACGTCACCTGCCCAGGTTTCTCTCAGCTTCATTTTTCACCTCGGGGCACCTGAAAACACATGAACTACTTGGCCATTAAAATCTAAGTGAGCAGCAGCTAGGCTGCTTTTAATCCCTGGGGTACTTTCTAAAATGATCAGGGAACAGGCTTGGGTCACGTGACAGAGAAGGCAGCCTCAAGATGGACATTTCTGAGCACTGGGGAGCTCTGCGAGGCTCAGAACTAAAGCTATTTTCTTACTCAAAAAAAATTTTTTTGTTAACTGGAGCCAAAAGGCTACTGATTATTTTCTAAGAGGAGACAGAGGGGCGGGCGTGGGTCCGGGAGCTAAGCAGGTGAGCAGGATGTTGTTTTTACATCAGTGGTACGGCAGCTACACCTGATGTTCTCCCGGCCTCAACCGCTGACTGCCCTTCTGCAGCTCCAGCCTCCACACAGGGAGACAAATGTTGTTTTTACTAAATCTTTATCCTTTTATTTTATCACCAAAGACTGGGAAAGCAGATAGTGGAGTGAAAACCTGCTAGCTCAGAGAGAAGAGAAAGTAGCCAGCTGACCTCCCTCCTTTGTAGATGTCCTAGACAGAGAGTTTCTCTTCAGCCCCATCCCAAACCAACAAGGACCACCAAACTCAAAGTTCCTCCTTACTACTTCCTGTGTGTCTCTCCATCCATCTTCCTGACTCCCTCTTGCCATCTGGTTGCTTGCTCTGCCTCTTGACCTATGGTTGATTTTATTTAATCCTGTTTACAATAAACAGAAAGTTCTGGATTAAGGGTGCCTACTGGGGCTGTGCCCCACCACAGGTAGAGGCAGGTTTTTTCCAATAAATAATGCAGTCTCTGGGTGCGCCGTGTGTCAAATATCCTGCAACAGTCAGAGGTAAAAAATAGTCCAAATACTTCATATTAAATTCTCAAAGAATTTATAAAACATGTTTAAATGTTTCTCAAATGCCCGAAATGCCTCCCTTTTGGGTAGCACAGATAAAAGCAAGCCAAAGTGGACATTGGCAATAGGCGGTGAACAGGTCATTGTGATGACAAATTGGGGGGGGGGGGGGATGAAGTAAAAGAAATAGACTTGATCAATTAATGAAGCCAAATACGTAAAGTGTCTTGGATGAGCAGTTTCAAAGAGGATCCTCTGTAGTTGGATGCCAATCTGAATAGTAAGAGACTTTAAAGAAAAAACAGACTAGACAAACTTAAATCCATATAAGTCAACATGGAAAGCAGATAAGAGATACCGAGAAAATGCATCGTGTCTAGCGTGGAAACAAATGAAGACCAACCAAGCAGGAGCATGCAGACTCTATGAGCTTGTTACAAAGCAGAGACGTCAGACAAGGCCACCGCCTCTGACAAAGACTCAAAGGTAGGCAGCAGAGAGGGAAGACAGTATGGAGGGGAAAGAAACAGCTCTATGCACGCCCGTCTGGACATCTGTTGGCCCGCGGATGCTGAGGCAGGCGCGTTAGAAGCGAGGTGTCCTGTGTGACTAGTTACGGATATATATTTGGCTTTCCCTGGTTGATCTTAAACCGGAAATAGGGATGAAAATTATGGAAGCTGTCAGGTATTACTCAAGTCTCAGCCATATGGGGCCAATCGTTCCAGTATGATTGTTTGCCTTCCTGGACCAGTTGTTAGAGACAGTGAGCTGACTTCCTGCTAAGTCTGAAAGGAGATGGCAGGCTGGCTTCCTCAGCTGGTTCCTGTAGATGATGGATCTGTTCCCCTGGCTGGTTGCGACAGGCTGTGAGTCAGAGTTCTATTTTTGTATATGATCTGGCCTTTGTCCTTTCTCCCCAGGAAAACACATTTTAGGAAAGTCTCAGCCGTACTGAAGTGGATGGACTCCAGGCACACCCCTCTCCGCTTGCCACTGGCTAACTCTGTCACTTAAGCCTCGTTTCCTGACTTCCTTTTAGCCCTCAGAGTCCTTGTCTATAAAACAGAAAGACAAGGACAGCTAGAGGGTTCAGTGGGGAAAGGCACTTGCCACCAAGTTTGAGGAGCTGAATTCAGTCCGCAGGACCCGCATGGTAGGAGGAGAGATTCTTGAAAGTGGTCCTCTGATCTCCACATGTATATCATGGTATGTGTGTGCCAACAACACACATACGCACAGCTATATAATCAATAAGTAATCTTCGTGGAGATAGAGTCTAAAATAGTAATAGGATCTAAAGAGCATAGTGTCCATGAAAACTTGCCCTGGCACGTGGGGTGTGATGAGCCAATGGCAGCTGCCTTTAGGGTTGTCCTAACTAGTATCTTTCACCTGATTTTAATGCAACAACTTAACCCGATAAAGGAGATAAAATGCCAGCAAACAACATCTCAGGGGAAGCCCTATGGAGAGATTTGCTGGCCCATTGAGAAGAGATGGGATGCTCTGGATAAAGACAACAAGATTCATTGGGAGCAAGACATGAATTCTCCCTCCCACTCCCCAAGGAAAAGATAACACCAGAGAATTGCCTTTAATAACCCTAATATCTTATGTTTGATTGATAACTAATCTGCCTGAAAGCAAAGTGCTCTTATATGGTAGCAACACGAAAAGCATACAAGGAAGCTGGGCATAACGTGGAGAAGAGGAGGTCCCATGGGTGCCTGGTTGGATAGCTATTGGCCAGCGTACGCTAAGAGCAGGCTCACTAGAAGGACCGTGTCCTAGGCGACTGGCTAGGGATGTGCTTTTCTGTTGGGTGTAGTGTTTGTCTTACATCTATGAGATCTTAGATGCGATCATCAGTCTCACAAAGAAAGGAAGGACGAGAAAATAATCTGCAAACTTGTGAGCTGCAGGGGAAAGAAAGAATGCAATAAAAGCTTCATGGCATCCTCAGACACAGGCTCTGTGTTACAGGCAAAACCATGGTCCAGAGGGCACAGACCTTACGGTCAGTCAGAAGTCAAGGGAAGGCTGAACAGCTAAGTAGAATTTTGCAGAAGAGAGAGAGAGACCAAGAGAAGAATTTGAATGCTTTTCTTCAAAGAAATGCTTTTTTTCATAGCACAGAAATTTATATGTGTGGTTATAAAAATCATTTTTTTAAATCCAGCAGTGGCAATAAAAAGTTCATACCCTTCGAAGTACATGTTCAAAATTCCCTATGAATTATTGACGTCATCCATTTGAACACTGAGAGGACCGTTGTGCCTTTGATAATTTCTCACTGTCGTTTGCCAGTCTCTCAAATGTTAAGTCATTTTCCTGCGGGAGAAGACGCTTTACAGGCAAAGTGTTCTGTTTTTATCAGACCCACACCTGAGGCCTTGACACCCGAAGATCCTGAGGACTTCCACTAAACAGCTCACGCTGGGAGCTTTGTCCAGACAGCCTGAGTTTGCGAGGAGAAGCAGCTCCCACTGCCAACGTTCCCTTGATTTAATAAAGAAGTCTGGACCTTCTGGACTGCACAAGTTGCTAATGCATTTCTTCACTTTATAAAGCGCATTGCTAGCGTGGTATTTGGGTTGGTGGTTTATGATAGGTGCCAGAGTTTCAGGGTTTGAACGTGGGTTTCATTAATCCTTAATTCATCCCGCTAATGGAAGGAATGGAATTGGCTACCCTTGGCGCATACTGCCCTCTGCTGGATGAAATGAGGTCTCGTATTTTGCTTAGCTTGAGAAGATGGTGGATTTGAAATGGCAAAACCAGGCTCTCCAGCCACTGTGCCGGGAAGATTCTGGCTCTACTCGGAGTGTCTACACCTCAGAGGTGAGGGCTTTCCATACCTAAGGTGATCTGAAAGACACAGGCCCTCCAATCCCAGCAAAGGATGAAAGACTCCAGGATTTTACGACATTTATTTAAAATCCAGGGGCAGCACATGGCTGTCTGGATTCAGAAGCCTAGCCGGAAAAGCTAAGCCCCCCAAAATGAAGTAGACAGATAAATTCAACCTCAACAGACTGGTTGCAGGAATTCAAACCTGGAGAACCATGGAGGCTTCAAGAAAAGGAATGCCACACACTTAATATTTATGACAGCTCCTAGAAGTTAGACCCTCCTCATTCAGCCTCCAAAGCAAGTGAATTGCAGAATGTGTTGGATGCAACTAATGCATGTTTGGAGGGATGGGGTGCTGGTCGAGAAAACAAAGACTTTTAAGGGAAAGGAAGGAAGGAAGGAAGGAAGGAAGGAAGGAAGGAAGGAAGGAAGGAAGGAGAAAATGAGAGAGCGAAAAAGAGGGAGGGAGGGAGGAAGGCAAGAAAGGGGCCCACACCATATGAATGCTTATAGAAGTGCATTGTATATATGCAGTGAGTTACATTCCGTCATGAAGAACGAAATCATTTCACTTAGGAAAGTGGATGGAACTGGAGGTCTTTGGGTGACACAAGAGTCAGAAATCCCTGTATAATTTGGTTTCTCTTATGTACAGATTCCAAATGTATAAAAATAGACACGAAAGCAGGAAGGAGATGTGTAGGGTGAGAAAGGCTCTAGCAGTAGAGAAAGGGAAGACAGGAAAAGGTGATGAAGCGGGAGATGTAATCAAAGCATATTATACAGACATAATCTACTTAGGAAAATGCTGTGATCAAATCCACGATTTTTTATAATTAGTACATAATAATAAAAAATTTAAATATAGCCAGGCGGTGGTCATGCAGGCCTTTAGTCCCAGCACTTGGGAGGCAGGGGCAGGCAGATCTCTGAGTTCAAGACCAGCCTGGTCTACAGAGTCAGTTCCAGGACAGCCAGGGCTACAGAGAAACCCTGGGGGGGGGGGGGTAAATATACGTGGGAGGGTCACCACAGTCCCTCCTGCCCACCACAAATCCTACCTACCTACGGTTCCTACTTACTGACGGTTCCTACCACTGACGGTTCCTACCACTGACGGTTCCTACCACTGATGGTTCTTACCACTGGTGGTTCCTAACACTGGTGATTCCTACCCACTGACTGGTCCTGCAAATAAAGGTTTATTGGCACCCATCCATGCTCAGTCCTCCACACATGGACCATGGCTGTTCCTAAACTACAAGGACACAATTGAGTAGTAAGAAAATGAAGGCAGAAAATCCTAAAAGCACCACCTGGAGCTGGAGAGATGGCTCAGAGGTTAAGAGCACTGACTGCTCTTCCAGAGGTCCTGAGTTCAATTCCCAGCAACCACATGGTGGCTCACAGCCATCTGTAATGAGATCTGTTGCCCTCTTCTGGCCAGCAAGCATACAGACAGACAGAACACTGTATACATAATAAATAAATAAATAAATAAATAATGTTTTTTTTAAAAAGCACCACCTGACCTTTAAGTAAAAATCATCGTCATCCTCAATTCTAAATGGTGGGGTGACTGGGGGAGCAGCATGGAGTCCATTTCCTTCTGGAGCTAAGCCTTGCACATCTCAAGCCACTGAGGCTGTGATCCAGCATCCGGGACACCTTCAAAGAAGCTCTGCCGTCATCAGTGATGGGGGATATATGTAAATGTCGTTGCATTGTTCTTTTACCAGGTGGGGAGCAAGCATGATCCCCACATGCAAATGAGACTATTATCTGTGGAGCCAGACAAAGACATGATACCCCCACCAACTCCAAGCGAATTAATGTCTGGATCTAAGGAACCCCGGCCAGCTTTAATGAGACACTAGTTCTGTTTTATGAGGAAAGGGAAGAGGCTCATGACAGCAAATCCCAGGCACACGTTGCTAAATTCCTCAACGTGGACGCTCATACAAGCAGGAGGAACACACTTCCGTTGCCGTCCCGGCTCCTCAATCACGGCACCAGAAGCAGTGCCAGGATTGTGACCTTCCTCTATCTGCCAGTCCTCGATCATCCCCACCTAATAGAGCCTTAAAACTATCATCATTTTCCTCGCTTCAACACTTGAGAGAAATGTTAAAGATGGATCCACCAGATACTTGGCTATTTTGCAACGTCCCCAGCTGGTTAAGAAGGAAGTCGACGTGAATGAATGAAGCTTCCCAGGACATGTTCAAAGGTAGCCATCCTGGCAATGTCTACAGTATGGGGGTGATGGGGGTCAGAGAAGACAAGAACTGGATAGAAGAGACACCACCGTGCACAACACATCCCACCCCTAAGGAACCAGGGTAAAGCTTTTCATGGCTCCCTGGGGTCGAACACTATAACCACCCAAGATCTAGTTGGGCCGCTTAGAGGCAAAAACTGTGCTCCCTGCCTGTTTCGCTCAGCCGCCAGCACAAAAACTCAACTCGTACCTCAAAGGGAATAAGAGATAGTTTATTCTGAAGCCAAACATGAGTTTCATAGCCTGGGAACACAGATTCAGATTGCCCCAAAAAACATGTTCCAACGTGGTATTAGTTTCATGAAGTTTTTATGGTAACAGAACAAAGCAAGCCATACATCAAGGCATTTTTAAAAATACATTACTGGAAACATCAGGTAGGAGGGTTGCAGCCAAATGGGGATGTCTATATCATGGGCCTCGGGTGCCGTTCCTAGCCTGAGAGTCAGTGGAAGCTAAGGGTCTATTTGTTAATCCAAAAGGGATTTCACCAGGGTGGATACTAAGTCGAACACAGAGGTGGGGAACGAATGGTATCAAGGGACCCTAAGACGCACAAGATAGTTCCACTCCAGACTTGCAATATCAAACTCTCCAATCAATGAAATTTCTGTCAACCAAACTTGTACATCTATCACATAGGTGTGGCCCATTTTTTTCTGGAAACTTGCGTTCACACAGCCATGGCTAAACAGACCCTCTGTGGACAAAGGCAGGATACTGAGCACTAAGCAGATGCAGCTCCTTGCTTATCCACTAGGACTAGAGATGGCTCCCCTGGATTGTGGTGTAGAGAGGCATGAGGTCACTGCAGACAAATAAGGGACTTCAAACAGAAAAGCCTCTATGGATCCATGAATTGAGTCAACTGAGGCTTGAGGTGGGGCAGATTGGGTGGTGGGAATAGCGAACTTGGTCTTTAGGTCAGTCCCCTAGTGTTCCCTAAAGCACTTCCATCAGCCTGGTTCTGTACACTTGTTCTACCCAAACTGTTCCATTCAAAGTCAGCTCAGAAGGGAAACTCTTCTAACAAAGAACACCTCAGAGTCGGCTCTCTATAGGCTCAGAGGCTAAGCAGGGGTTAGATAAGGCTTTTCTTGTCTTCCCTTTTCTTTTCTCATTAGCTCCAGCCTTCTGTGAGTTTCCGGGTACCACAAGCAAAATGAGCTCCCCACCCTCTTTGGGAAAAGAAGGCTCCATAGTTGAAAACAAAGGCCAGAGAGATGGCTCAGCAGCTAAAGAGCACATATTGCTTTTTCCAAGGACTCAAGGTCAGTTCCCAACTCCTATGCTTGGCATCTCACAAATGCCTGTAATTCCAGTTCCGGTTCCAGGGGCATCTAATACCTATGACCTCCAGAGGCACCTGTATCAATGTGTATATCTGTTCATGTGCATACGTGAGCATACATACACACAAACACACACACACACATTAAAAATAAAGATAAGTCTTATTTTAAGGGAAAGAAAAGAACATGAGGCTTTAAGAAGGTTCAACAGAGTCCAGCATGATGTTTTTAGCAATTGCCTAGACTTCTTGGTGTTCACAAATGACTTCTACCCATGTGGTTGTTGAGCATATCAGAATAATTAGAGTTTCGAAGACTTTCATTGCAAATGAAGGTTAACAGTTCTATCAACAACTTAGATTGGGGGAGGAACAACACAGCTACCCTACTACGGGCAGCATAGGAAGAGATGTCTATGAGTGAACACACCAGAGAAAGACCTAGAGGTATTAAGAGACATACTCACAGAGCTATCAATGTAACAGAAGTATTAAACAAGTTTATATGACCATGAATAGTCTCCAGAAATGTAGGTACCGTTTTATTCAACAAACCTTACTGAACGCTTGGTATGAATCATGCATGTTCTAGAAACTAAGACAGAGACCACAGACTATAGCCCAAAGCCACCCTAATGTGGCATGGGCCTTGAGCCAGGAACTATTTACACTTTTAAAACAAAGACTATTACCTTTTTAATAAGAGATTTAATTATTTTTGTTTTATGTGTATGAGTGTTTTGTCTGTGTGTGCATCTGTGCACTGTGTGCCTGCAGTGCCCACAGAGGCCAGCAGAGGGCATCAGATATACCAGAACTGGAGTTACCGACAGTTGCGAGCTCCTTCGTGGGTGCTGGGAATGAATGGAACCCAGGTCCTCGGAAAGAGCAGGCAGCTCTCTTAAGCACTAAGCCATCTCCCCACCCCCCAATATTACTTTTTTGGAGAGAGCAGTGGCACAAACAACAACAGTTCATTCCCCCCCTTGAGCTGCAACCCTCAAAATATTTACTCCCTGGCTCTTTTCAGAAGAGCAGTTTGCTCTCCTCTGTTCTGAAAGTCCAACCCTGCGTAAGAAACAGTCCCCGCCCGCAAGCAACTCGCACTGGCGTGTGGGTTACACCATCCCTGCCGTGGGTCTTTGTCCCTCCCCTGCTTCACAGTTTAGAGGCAAGATAGAACACTGTGAAGAAAACTCCAGGGAAAGTTATAAAGATTAATAAAACAGTGAGAGGAAGAATTTATGAGAAAAGTTTAAAGCAATTTAGATTATTTATTTTCGAGGAAGGAAGTCTGTGGCGAGACTTAAGAATAGTCTTCAAATATTTGAAGGGATATTATTAAGCAAAAAGCTTTTGATTGTGGACATAAAGATTAATGGAACATCGACTAAAAAAATTTTTTATTATAGAGATGGAAGAATCTCTCCTAGAAAGCTTTTAAAGTTCCACAATGAATCAAGAAATCCATTTTCCTTAAGTCTCTCAATCTAGCATATTTTCTCATCTGTTTGGGAGCTTTCAGAGTTGTTGGGTGTCGTCTAGGCTCAAGGTGAAGGGCGAGCTACCTGTTGTGTATGTGGGCTAAGCCTCTGATTCTTCTCTCAAAAGAAAATCCTTTTCTCTCTCTGGACCCCAGTTTCCAACCCTTATTGCAAAACAGAAGCCTGACATGCTCTGAGCCTGTGACTTCTTGACTCCAAACTTGACCGAGTTCAACAGCCAAGAAGAGTGAAGGTGCTCCTAATAACACCACCTGCCAAGACAAGCCCTGTTCAATGCTGCTGCTTTTTTTCTTTCTTGACACATAGAGAGAATTTTAGACTCAATATTTAAGCTAAAGGCAACTATTAGTAGGGGAAAAATAAGATAGGTTCATTGGAGGAATAATTTCCAATGATTTGAATAAATAACTATTACAAGAAAATACTAATGAGGTGTATTAAGAGAAGTGTAAAATAGATGAACGTAGATTCAAAAGATCATGACACCCCACAATTATAATCAGCACAGGTAGGCTATATATTCCTAACGAGGGATCCAAATTCCAAATTTGGCTATGAACCATTTAGCAGAGCACCACTAAAGCCCAATGATAAACCACAGAGGGCTATGGGCATGTCAGATACGTAGCCTTTTGACATGGAGGAAATTAGCATTGGTGGGTTCTACTCAGCCTTCGCCGATGGTACTGGTACCCTCTCCCAACTCCCAGCTACAACCACCAAAAATGTTCCCAGACCTTGCCAAACACTCCGTGGGGTGGAGAGCCACCACTCCAAATCCCAAAATGAACATCAAGATAAATCAATAAATCCTAAGGACGCTGATGTCTTCGCTTCTGAAGCAGCCACTGTCACACCCGCCACACGCCACAGTCCTAAAGAGATGTGTGTGCGGCAAGCCCTTAACGAATTTACAATGTTGCCGCCTTGTGCCTGTTAGTTTTCGCTCCTAACAAATAATGTCAAGGATAGATTTTTGCTCCAGTAAATGACTTGGCTTATAGAAGCCGCCCTGATGACAGCCATGCAGTATTTCTACTGCGAGGGACTGAGTTTTGTTGGGTCTTATCAGGCCATGTTCGCAATACACAAATTATCTCCAAACCCATTCTGTGGCTGGATTTTCCCCTTAAAGAGCATGCCCTTTAAAGAGGGCGTCTCGAGGTAGGCTGCTCATCCATGGCTAATTTTGCAGGCTGTTTATCTACAGGAGGATTTATTTGAGACTGTCTTGGTAAATGCAATGAAGCCTGGGTGTGCGTTCATGGGGAAGTAAGGTGAGGCTGGGGACAGCGGAGAAGAGTCTCCAGCTAGTTTAGAAATGACATTTCAGAATCCCCTAAATTGGAAAAAAAAATTCTAGACAGTTTGAAAAGAAGGTTCCAATAAACAAACCTATAACGGCAAATAAGACAGGAAACCCACGTCTGCTCTTGGGAGCAGAAGACAGTGCAGTCTTGTGGATGGATTCTGTCTTGGAGACTATTAATAGCCTGCCCTGCTAATGTTTCAATCCCTCCAAGGTCTAGACAATAGTACTGTGTGATAGAATGTATCTATTGGAAGATTAAGCCAGTCTTCCTCTGGCCAAAAGGCCTGCATGGATGAGAATTTCGGAGGGTGGGTGTAATTACCCCATTTTACAAAAGAAGTGAAAGATGTGCCCCAAGGTCACATGAAATAAAATGCTGGACTTGAACTCAGCATTTGCCCTTGGAGCCCAGCTTTTTGCAGTGAAGCCCTCTGAAATCCCCCAGCATTGAGTGCCTTCCCCTATCCTAGCATCTGTCCTTGAGGCCCCACGGCAGGGAATATAAGTGAGTTTTAACAGGATCAGGATATTTACAAAGGGCAAAACCGGAAACTCCGAGAAAATTAGTTCAATCCGCCCTTCAGATGGGAAAAGACAATTCAGGCCTTCTGGAGTTATTGTGGGCAAGAGTTTCTATCCCCCAGCCCCAGGGCCTCGGGTGGCCTCCATGAGAAAGGCCAGTCATATGAACCAGTCTGCCAGTCCGCACGCATGCACAAAGACTGTCTCCATCCAGGGCTGAGATGCAGGACACGAATACCTAGGACTAGAGGACAAGGAGGTCCCGAGTTCAATCCCCCAGCAGTCATTTTAAAAGCCAGGCGTGGTGCCATACCCTTACAATACCAGCACTGAGGAGACAGAAACAGGGCGTCTCTGAGGTCCCAAGAGCCCCAGGACCTAGGGAGAAGAAAAAAAAAAAGACTGACAGTACCTGAGGAAAAACACCCAAGTTGCACTCTGGCTTCTGCTTCACATACACATGTGTGTGCCCACATCTACAAACATACAAACATGCAAACAAAAAAAAGAAATAGAAATAATGTCAAGAGATCTAGTGTTCATCAGGAAGACGAGAGTTGAAAACAATATATTGTATAATTGGCAATTGCTAAGAGAGTAGATTATAAGTGTTTTTATCACAAAAATATAAAGAAGTAAAGCAATACCTATGCAAATTAGTTATGCATATGTATGTCGTACATGTTATATTTGTCAAACGTTATGTGTATATATTATATATATCAAAGTATCATATTTTGTTGTACTATCAATATATAGTACTTTTATTCTTTAATTAAAGATGCAAAGAAGTTAAGGTGTTTTTTATTTTTATGTACATGAATGTTTGCCTGCATATACATGTGGACTACATGTCTACCTGGCGCCTGAAAAATTCAGAAGAATGCCTCCCTTAGAACATGGTAAGCTGACGTGTGTGTGTGTGCTGGGGACCAAACCCAGGTTGTTTGTAAGAGTGAACGATACTCTGAGTCACTGGGTCTTCTCTCCAGCGGCAAGTTTTATTAGTTTGTTATCTTTAATTATGTATGTACACATATGTGTGTGTGTGTGTGTGTGTGTGTGTGTGTGTGTGTGTGTGTGCAGTAGCCACAGAGTCCAGAAGAGGGCATCAGATTCCCTGGAGCTGCAGCATCTCATAGAGCCCAAACTAGCCTCAGACTTGCTAAGTAGCCAAGGATGACTTGAACTTCTGATCCTCCTGCTCTGGTCTCCTACATGCTGGGATTACAGGCACATGCCACCACGCCTAGTAAATACATTTAAAAAAAAAAACTAAAAGAGACGCTCCTAGTTTGAGAGAAGTATCACTCAATCAGAAAATACACATCTTCCCTCTGTGACAACCCATCATGGGACATTCTATTGGATCACCCTGAGGAAGGGACTTACAACAATTACTTACCACAAAAATAGGAAAATTTCTAAGTTTTAACCTCTTGTGTGGCCGTTTTGACTCACCCAATGCACAGCCTTGGCGCCATGTTTTCTAGATATGTGACCTCCTAAAAATTACTTGATTTTTATTTGTAAAGTGGGAGGCAATAATAATAACAACACGTACTACTACAATAGCATAATTATTGTGAAGACTTCAATAGGATGCAAGCAATGTGCCCTGATGCTAACCCTATGCAAGGTTCTCCATAAATATTTATGATTATTGCCAAAGGCAAGAACTGGAAATATACATGCTTCAATGGACTCAGATGAAATGGACCAACTCTCTGTACTTGGTAAGCCTGTTTCTGCCCCTCACAAAATCACACTTTCCAAACCTGACAACGAAGGCATCCTGATTTCTTCCAGTTTGACCCCACCCAGTGGCACTAATGTTATTTTAAGATAAGCAAGACAAGTTGGCCTCTTACCCATGAGATGCCTCTGGATTTGGGTGTGAAGCATCTCTTTGGTTTATGTCTCAACTTTTCAACTGTAAAATCCCCAACTCTTCCAGTAGGTGTACCCCGAGTCCTGTGATTAAAGACGGTATTGTCCGTTCCTCACAGCTGGTCACCGGTATCTTGACCCCTGCTCTCTGTCTTTTCCTTGCTCACTGCCAGCTTCACCAGAATCCTCCAAATCCATGTGTCAGCCCACACTGTCCCCAGATCCCAAGCAGACCTGAGAGCTCCACATATTCTTCTTCAGAATGCACCTCATGGTGCAGCTTCTAAACTCTCACCTCTATGTCCCAGTCCTACATGTGACGCCCTATATGGCTCCCATTTCCGGCTGACCTAGCTCCAGACAGTGAAGTAGGACAGTCTTGAACAGGACTGCCGGATTCCCCGCCAAGGACAGTTTAAACCTCACATCTGCTACTTACCGGCTACATGATCTGGGGTGATTAGTTACGCTTTCTGAGGCAAACCGTAAGATGGGAAGGAAAACGCGTCCTCGCCTATGGTAGGCTTACTAAATTAGGCTTACTCCACAGGTGCGTGGTGCTGACATATTTCAGGAGTCAGCCTGATTCTCCATGGACTTAAACCTCCACCTCTCTCCCACCCTCCACCATAGCTGGGTGGCTAGTCATTCTCAATCCATTTAAATTACACTCTTGTGTTCGTCATCCTTCTCCTCACTGTGGCAAAATACCTACGGAAACACCTTAAGCGAGACAAAGGACTGGTTTGGATGATGTTTCCAGGTGTTTCCATCCATAGTCCTTAACACTTAAGCAGAAAGTCATGGCGGCAGAGGCACAGGGCAGAGACTATTCGGTTCACGGTGGACAGGAAGCAGAGGGAGATAATGCCTTCCCTCAAAGGGTTTCTACTTCCCTCTCCATCCGTCTGCCTCTCCAGCCCCTGTAGGGCTGCTCAGAATCAGGGCAGGTTTTCTATTCGAGTTAATCCTCCCCGGAGACACCCCCAGAGATGTGCTTTCCTGGTATCTTCGTGTTTCTCAACCCAAGCAAATTAACCACCAAAATTCACCATCATAGCAAAACTACCGAGAAATTACTCCAAAGCCAGATAACCAACCGCTGGTATCCTCTGAAGTCTCCCAAGTCCATTATCCAGAACCATCGTTTACGGTTTTGTTCCCCCATCGAATGTACTTCAAGCATCGGCCATGTGCTGAGCACCAAAGCATATGGACAAGACAGTCCTGGTGTCTGTCCTCAGAGGGGCAACAGTCCAGTGTTTCCCCAACCCAAATTAGGGAACCTACACTGGCAGGACACTTCACTGTTCTTAACCAACACACAGTGTTCTCTAGTCCAGTGGTAGCTAGTAAGAGCATTCTTTCTGTATTTCCCATGATTTTAAACAGGAATGCATTAATCATTTTCAAATTCCTTATAACTAAAAAGCACCTTGCTGATTCTGAGAGATCATGGTTTGAGGCGTGAGAAATGTCCTCACCCCCCCCAATGAGGTTGTGACCCTTTTAGGCCAGCATCTCTCTCCAGCAGACCTGACGTGGGCCACTGGCAGCAGACCTTGAGGGAGAGAGTCCAGGCCTCCTTCCTGTTCACTCTGTTCCAGATCCACCTCGTTATGAAGAAACTGCAGCCCCACATTCCCATCAATCACTTGGGTGGTGAGAAGCATCCACCACCATCTCTTCCCACCATGACACGCTATACCCACTAAACCAGGAGCCAATGCCAAACTCTGTTGACAGAGGTTTCTGTTCCATCCAGTCCCGCAGCTGTTTGGTCCCAAAGAAACACACAGAGGCTTACATTAATTATAAACTGGTTGTCCTAGTGGTTTAGGCTTTTTTATTAACTAATTCTTACATCTTAAATTAGCCCATAACTCTTGTCTGTGTTAGCCATGTGGTGTGGTACCTTTATCAGTGAGGCCTTCTCATCTTGCTTCCTCTGCGTCTGGGTGATGACAGCAGACTGAGCTTTTTCTCTTCCCAGAATTCTCCTGTTCTGGTCACCCCACCTATACTTCCTGCCTTTATTATGCTATTTTTATCAGCATTTTATTAAACCAGTACAAGTGACAAATCTTTACAGAATACAAGACCATTGTCCCACAACACAAATCTCCTCCTTGGGGCTGGATAGATGGCTCAGTGTTTACAATCCTTGTTGCTCTTGCAGGAGGTGGGGATCTGATTCCCAGCATCCACATAACTGCTCACCACTTTATAACTCCAGTCCCGGGGGATCCAAGATCCTCTTCCAAACTCCACAGGCACCAAACATACACATGGTGCAGATAGATACATATAGGTGAAATATTATCCATACACATAAAATAAGTATTTCTTAAAGAAAAACTGTCCTTCTTTAAGCTACGGCTCTCAAATATTGCATCCAGCAACAGAAGCAGCAGCATCACCTTCCAAAGCAGGGACATGCTAGCCAACACCTCACAATGGAGGCCATCGTGACTTTTCCTCAGTCGGCTGTCTCTATTGGTGCTGTGGCATTCTCTTTCCTGCAAATGCTTGGCCACTTTTCTCAGCACCCAATATTCCAAAATAAATACCATGCTTTAAACCCAGCCATTTCCCCTGGAAGCAGAGAGCAGACACCATTTCGTCTGGATTCTTTAAACAAGGAAAAGACTCCAATTGCTACAGTCAGTCTTTCAGAAAGGCAAAGAAATTTCTCTCTTGGGGAGTTGCTGCCTGTGATGCCGCTCAGCTTTAAGGGGTCTTAGATAAGTCTTCAATTTTGTGAAGTTTAGAGATTAATAATACCTGCAGGGGCGGGGGAGGCTGGAAGGTAGGCAGGCCTTGTCGACCCCGAGAGAAAAGCCGCTTCCCCGCGTTGCTGTGATTAGCGGCACAAACTGTGGTGCCGGTTGCGGCGCTCTGTGAATTAGTATGCATCCTTTATTTGTTGAAGCAAAATGCTTACAATCTCTGCTTTAGAAGGGAAAAGGGGGGATGTCACCGAATGAATATGAATTAATCACTACTTTAAGGACAGAACCCATAATTTTAAAGCGAGAAGAGAAAGGCGAGGCATTTATCAGGGTCCCACTCAGCAATCTCCCTCTGTCGCTGCTAATAAATCTTTTATGAAATAGAGTTTTGCAGTCTTGGCAGGAGCATCCCCCATCCCTACTCCCGTCTTGCCTTTGAAGAAAAAAGTAAGTTAGCGCTCAGCTGTCTCCCGACATCTTTTCTTCCCTGCCTTATTTGAATTTCTTATACTCGGGGGGAAAAAAATCTCTGAAGTTCTTTATTTTTAAGGCTTTTGTATCCAAATTTATAATTTCAAGTCCTCTTTCATCCAAAGAAATAATTTATCCTGGCCTCTTCCTGGGAGACTTAGGAGGGAGGTGCTATGTTTTAGGTTGAGGACCACAATATTTTCAGTAAGTGTAATAACCCGAACCCGTGACACGATCCGTATTTATAGATGGTGTGATAAAGTCTGTAGGCAAAGGGAACTTGGAGATGGATAAGAAGGTAATTAGAAGATACAACATCGCCGTTTTAATGCTTTACAATTCCCTTCAAGTACTCACAGAAGCAAGATTCTACCAAATCATTAGCAGCTTGCCAACACCCTCCTGACAGCCTGATGTCGTTAGGATTCTGTGCTCACACTTGAAGCGTAAGCTCATCGGCTAGGAAATGCGCCCCTGGACATCTGGGTTATGATTTAAAGGGAACCCTAAATTCCAAGTCACTCCTAGCTACTCTCTGCTTGTGCCCCGCAAACAGACTAGAGAGCGTTCTCCTGGAGGTTTGGTAACTTTTTTATTTTTAGCCACAAGTTCACACGCTATCTCTCTTGGTTAAGGATGGGGCCCGGAGGCCGGGTCGAACGCTTAAAAAGGCGCAGGAGTTGAAGAAGAAGTTGTTAAGAGGCCATTATGAAGGGCTGGCGGGAGGGGGTCGGAGGCGCGTAATGATTTTGCCATTAAGCGCTCTTTCCATTTTGCAGCTTGGATTTATTTATGACAACAGGTGGTGGTATTTGTGGGGAATTGCTTGTTTTTTCATTTGAGAAGGGCAGCTCTGTACATCTGCTAGGCAGCGAAACAAAACCTTTCCAAACGCCATTCCCTTGCTTTGTGCCTTGCCATTAGGAAGGAGGAATTTGTAGCGAAAGGCCACCCTGCCATTATTTCTTCCTGATGACACTCATTTAGCACCCATTAAAATGCAAATCGAACTATGATTTTTAGATCGCAAAATTAACATTAACGGTGGGATGATTGATTAAAGGTCACGGAAATGGTGTAACTTAATTTCTTAGATAATTGTGTTCGGTTTTCTGCAGATTGTTTGGGTTTCCGAATTAATTTTATCTGTTGTTGAACACTGACAGGTGCTGTAATTGGCACGGTCTCCTTTGGGCTCATTTCTTCCCATGAACCTGGCCCTCTTCTTGTCCCCAAAGCCATCGCCTACAACGTGGAAGAAAAGGCCACACTGGCTTGCTCACACCAGCCACTGGGAAACCTGGGTGGGATCCCTGCAGGGGCATTGCAGAGCCCGGATGTTCCAAACAGAACTCAATTCTGTGGCTACCCAGTTTTCCTTCTAACTCTCCCTCCATGAACTCACTGTGGCATAAAATGTCCCCAGCCTTTCCTCAGGGCTCAGGCCAGCCTCCTCAGATCCCAGCCGGTAGTCCCATCTCAAATCTATTTTGTTTTAATGCAGGCAATAAGCCTCCGATCAAGGCAATAATAACACGGCCGCTTTCCTCCTCACCCAATGCCAGAGTTCAGGCAGTGACCCAGGAAGCAGGCATGGGAAGTGGCCTGAGACTGCTTCTCTCTGCTCTGCTTCTCAAATATCAAAAAATAAAGCGCATACAGGACTCACCTGGCAGGCTAAATACCTTCTTCAATGCCAGGCATTATGGAACCCTGATTTTCAACACCATGAATTCACAGGGCAATTACTGCTGTGGGAGAGGAAGTGAGCTATCTTATTACCACTGTTAGCTGTTAAAATGATTTCCCCTGCTTGTTGCAAAGGATTGTTTTATCATGACTTGTTTTTTTTCCTCATGTGAGAAGGGCAGATGGATTCTAATCTACAAACTTCCATCCATCGGCTAAATTCTGACTCAACTCATATCCTTTTCATGGGATTTTTAGACTAATATTGCACAAATAATTTCTAGAGAATTAGTCATACTCTCTGGGGGCTTACATCTTGTGGGAGGTATCCATGCACGTAAAGTAATTAAAGAATAAAGGGGAAGGGGGGTTGACAAGATGGCTCAGTGCCATCCATGACACTCGCTACCAAAGCTGACAACCTGAATTAAATCCCTGGCACCCACATGATAGAAGGAAAGAATTAAATCTTATGCACTATCCTCTGACTATACCCATGAGCCACACACACACACACACACACACACAAATTCATTACTTGATTAATTAAAGTGTAAATTTTTTTAAAGAAGGCAAAGTAATACATGTTACCAAACAAAAGATATTTAAGGTCAGCCATGGCTAGATAGCATTATTCTAATCCAAAACCAATGTTCATTCCACAAACTTGCCAGACCATGTTCCTGGGATGCGGGTACTAAAGTGCACAGGCAGTGACTTCAGAACGTAGCTGTGCCTCTGATGGGGTCCATGGGCAGGAGAATAAGCAATATTAGAAAGTGAGTAGGCATTGCCAAAGCACGGGACTGAGAGGACTTTACACAGATTTCTGGGCATCTTGGCAGAGCCCAAGAGGTGCTAAGTGAGGCTGTGGAAGCCAGCGCGTCTTTACAACATGGAAGACCAGACTAGCCCACACACATCTTTATTATTCTTGAGGACGCAGAATGTAGATCTAGTTCTAGAAGGGTCCTTAGAAGGAAGTGAGACTTGTGGGTCCCCACCTGACTGACTATTCCTGCAGCAGGCTTTCTTTTGGGTCACCACTCAGCTCCCAAATCATGGCATGGAGACTTATTATTGGTTAGGAATGCTCAGTCTTATCTTATACTTCTTCCACTGGCTCCTATAACTTCATTTGACCTGTTTTCTCATCATTTACGTTTTACCTTGGGGACTTTTGCCTTTCTTTCATTCTGTATGTCCTACTCCGTGTCTGGATGGCTGGCAGGTGCCCGACTGGTCCAGGCATCTCCCTCTGTCTCCCTCATTCTCTCCTCTTTTCTCTCTCCTCCCAAAACCTAGCTTTCCCCTCCTACTTATTCTCTCTGCCTGCCAGCCCCGCCTATCCCTCTACAGCCTAGTTATTGGTCACTCAGCATTTTATTAGACCAATCAGGTGCCTTGGGCAAGCAAAGCAGCACATCTTTGCATCATTGAACAAATACAGCATAAACAAAGGTAACACATCTTTGCCTAGATGTAACATTCCCCAACGTATTCCAATGTCCAACACTGACATAACATTATTTCTATGTGGCACTCCCTCGCTTCCCATATTCCTGGTGCATATCCATGCCGACTTCAGACCACAACCCAACCCAAAGACTTGGTCTGCATGGACCTCCTGATCTCCCTGTCCACAACTCAACACTAGGTCCAGGGATTGCATGGTCCCTCTTCTCCCTGTCCATAGCTCAACACCAGGTCCAGGGATTGCATGGTCCCTGATCTCTCTGTCTACAACACAAAACCAGGTTCAGAGATTGCATGGCCCCTGATCTCTCTGTCTACAACACAAAACCATATTCAGGGATTGCATGGTCCTTGATCTCTCTGTCTACAACCTAACACCAGGTCCAGGGCCCAGACCAGAGACTTGTTATGTGCTCATTTGCAGATTCCCATAAACTCTGCTGTTCAACCCCTAATTCCCATCCTACCCCAGCTCCCACTCCCTACCCCACAGACGTGCTCACCTGGTCTAATTCCTCACTGAGGCTCTCTCCCCAAGTGATCTTAGATTATGCCAAGATGACAGTTAAAACTGACCATCACTCCCTTGCTTCTCCTGTAAGACTCACATTGCACAACGCACACATTTGTTAAATGTGCCGATGAAGTTTGCTATATTAAATTTTTTAAAATGGGATGTGTCTTAGTTAGGGTTTCTATTGCCGTGAAGAGATACCATGACCAGTTCAACTCTTGCAAAGAAAACGTTTAATTGGGGCTGGCTTACAGTTCAAAGGTTCAGTCCCTTATCATCATGGCAGAAAGCATGGCAGCATGCACCCTGACATGGTGCTGGAGAAGGAACTGTGAGTTCTACATCTTGATCTGTAGGCAACAGGAAGTGAACTGAACTAGGTGTAGAGACCTCAGAGCCCACCTCTAGGGTGGCACTTCCTCCAACAAGGCCACACCTATTTCAGTAAAGTCATACCTCCTAATGGTGCCACTCCCTATTATCTCATGGGGGCCAATTACATTCAAAGCACCACATTCCACTCCCAAGTCCCCATAAATTTATAATCATATTCTATTGTAAAATGCATTTAATCCAACTTCAATAGTACCCCCCCATAGTCTATGTTAAAGTCCAAAGTTCAAAGTGTCTCTTGAGATTCGTTTAATCTCTTAAACTGCAATCCCCTATAAAATCAAAATAAAAGAAAACAGATCATATACTTCCAGCACACAGTGACACAGGATATGCATTTTTGATCCACAGTGTAGGGAAGGGAATATAATGAGGAAATACTGGACCAAAGCAAGACTGAAAGCCAGCTGAGCAAACTCCAAACTCTGCATCTCCATGTCTGATGTCAAAACCCTCTTCAGATCTCCAGCTTTGTTAGCTGGTTTCACACCCTGTTAGCAGCTTTCTTCAGCAGGTAGCCCACAACTCTAGCAACTCCACCGTTTTGGGGTCTCCAAGGCAACCAACCCAGGCTTCTCCTTCACAATTTCACACAATGGCCTCTCTGTACCTCCATTTGGGGACACCACTGACACACACCTGGCCTCAGCTTCTTTCCCTAATCACAGAGGAACATCCCATAACCTTTTTCTTGTATCCTTGACTCTAAGCCAGAGCCACCCAGCCAAAGCTGCCAAGTTCTGTTTACTGGGGCTGGAACAGGCTCCCCATCATTCAATTACATCTTCACCAGCACTCTGTTTTTAATGCTGTCCTTCCTTCCTTCAGCTTGACTGTCCTGAAACTAGATCTATAGACCAGTCTGGTCTTGAACTCAGATATCTTTCAATTATATCATCACCAATTTTCTGCTTTTAATGATTTCTTTCACTACCTAAGCTTGACTGTTCTAGAACTTGCTCTGCAGACCAGATGGGCCTCAAACTCAGAGGTCTGCCAGCCTCTGCCTTCCAAGTACTGGGATTAAAGGAGTGCACCACCACACCTATCTCTAAGCTTTTCTTCAATTCCTTTTCATAAGTTGGAAACCTAGCTGGATGGGACCTTGCCCAGAGGTCACCACTCCCTTTATTCCATTTCTTATTCTGTTTATTTCCTTAAACATAGGACTTAGTTCCATTCTACTTCCTGGTGCTCTTTTTCTCTTCAAGTTATACATTTAGTATTTTTCCTTGCTCAGTTTGCTTCTTTTCGTTATGAATCTTTATAAGCATGAACAATGGTAACCATATAACAGAGTCTATACTAGATTGTTTTGAGGTTTCCTTTCCCAACAGAATTAATCCAGATCTCTTCACTTTAGCCTCAGGCAGGTTATTCAGACAAGGGCAAAAAGCAGCCACATTCTTTACCAAAATATCACAAGAATGATCTCTAGACCACATATTAATATTCTTCTCTGAAACCTATTGAGCCAGTACCACTGTCTTCCATGCTCCTAAAAAACACTTAAAAGTGTCCAACTACTTTTCTAATCCACAATCCCAAAGTCCATATAAATAAATAAATTAATAAATAAATAAATAAATAAAAGCATGTTCAGGCCTATCAGAGCAATAACTCAGTCCTGGTACTGACTTCTGTCTTAGGGTTTCTTTTGCTGTGAAGAGGTACCATGACCACTGCAATCCTTATAAAGGAAAACATTTAATTGGAGCTGGCTTACCATTCAAAGATTCAGTCCATTATCATCATGGCAGGAAGCATGGAGGCAGACATGGTGACAGAGAAGAAGCTGAGAGTCCTACATCTTGATCTTTGGCAACAGGAAGTGACTAAGCATAGTCTCAGCAAAGACAGCAACAGGAACTGAACTGAACTAGATGTTACTTGAGTTTAGAAGACCTCAAAAGACCCCTCCAAAGTGACACACTCCCTCCAACAAGGCCAAACCCTCTCAAAAAAGCCACACCTCCTAATAGTGCCACTCCCTATGAGCATACTGGGACCAATGACATTCAAACTACCACAGGATATATTCAAAAAAAAAGTGAAGGTCTGTGCCACACAGATGTAAACTGTGCAGGTAGGGCACAGACCACACGAAGTCAACAGTGCTGAGGGCAGGGTTCCAGGCATTAACCCTTTAGTTCCTGGGCTGCAGGAGAATGTGCTGGTCTGAAGCACAAGCAAGCCTCGGATGCTCTTGGAAGACTGCTTTCCATCAATCAACATTTCAACAAACCAGAGATCCTATCAAGAGGCTCCCAGCTGACTGAGCCATCTCGGAGGAGAAAGGGTACATGCACCATGGGGAATGAGCAGATGCTACCGATTCATTTGCGGTCAGAAAGCAAGAGAAGTTAAATTTTGAGAAAGCATAACTCTTGATCTTGAGTTCAGCAGGCAGCTCAGGAAGTCACTGCAGATCCTTAGAAGGGAAGAAAGGATAAAAGGCTTATTCTTAGAGTACTGATTTCAAAGAGCAGACCAGATGCAGTGCTGGGCACCAGGGAACTGGAGGTGATACAGAGACATTGGGCAGCACAGAAACAAGTTTCCCATCCTACAAGGAGCATCTGAATTTCTCCCAGGAGTTCATCTTCATGCTCACAGACTCTGAGGCTAGTTTGGGTTTTTCTTCTTATAGTCTGGAAGCTCTCTAGAGGTAACTCTGTACACCCTCCTGATCAGCCTTTTCTTGACATGTATTGACCTGCTAAATAAATGAATTGGTTATGAAACAGATACTAAAAGCAGCCCTCAAAGTCTGTGTTGCTATGAAGACCCCCCCCCAACACTTCTTCAGAGGAATTCCCCAGCTAAGGCTTGTCTTTCAACACTTTGCCAAAATGAAAGGCAGCTTGAACCCTCCCCTTCCCTATCTGATCTTTAACAAAACTCCCTCTGGGAGAGACCTCCAGCCTTCTCTGAATGCACTGGAGACCCACTTTCTGGCACATGCTAACCTGGTGTGTTGTATTTTATAAAGTTAACCAGACTCATTACAGAGAACATATTTCCAGTAGAAATGTTAACGTCTTCTTCATACAAAGAACAAAAATCGATGTCGTAAATCCAGGAAATCTCCCCTAAATGTCTCCCCCGTCATCACTCTCTTGTGCTCTGTGTAAATACCATTTTGACAGGTGGGCTATATTTCTGCTCTGGCACTATAATACCGAGCTGGCTACAGGGCCAGTCACGTGGCTGAGAAGCTTTTTTTATTCCTCCAGGTATTTTGTGGCATTAGAATTCTAACACAAGCCCATGACTGTACCTTTATCTTTCCAACGAGTCCCAGTTCCGTCAGTCATCTTGGAGAGAGATGAACTTGAGCGATGACCTATAGATTGCCAGCATGAGCTAGAGGCAGATGAAGCTATTTTCCGGAGCACGTTTTCATCTCGGTACATTCCGTGTTCTCAAGTGTGCGGCCAACACCAGTTATGCACGCTGAATGGATGACACATTTAAAAACAGGGGCAATGACATCAATTTTGCAGGAATGTACAACTGAGGCAAGTCACTAGACTTTAAACTAAGACTTGGTTTTCATTCAAATACATACACCCATCAGAATCTAGTAAGTTCCTGTTCAGAAATGCAAATTCTCCAGGTCACGTTTTCTTCCCCCATTCTGGGATTCCCCCCAATCTCATTCAACACCAGGGGGATGAACACAGCTTCATTTCAGGTATAAACAAAAACCTAATCTTAGAAATCCTCCAAGATGCTGACCTTTGTGCAGGGATTTGTCAATCCGAGACCCTGGGTCTTGGATGGGTTATTATAAATTAAAGTCTAATGCTCCTTCCTTCTCCCTGCATCCATAATACCCCATTCAATCAGAAGCATCCAGCTTACATCTGCAATTTAGACCCCCTGAGCTGGACTGCAAAACTAAGCACTGTCGTCATCCCAAGGGCACAAGCAAAATTAATTAAGACATTGCCACCAAATATTAGCCCTCCTTGAGTTCCCTCCCCAACTTTATTTCTAATTATCTCCCATTGAGTCGTGTCTCCAATGAGTCAAATATTTTATTAGATTTTTAGAACCTATCTCCTGACAGTTTCAAAGGATTTTTCCCTTTTAGCATAGTTGATTCCTTCTAATATGCTTCCATCTCTCTACTAAATCTCTGCCCTGAATCGTATTATAAAACCATAGACTAGGAAGATTCCTCTGAGGTAGCCTAGCCCACTTCCATCTGATTATAGTCAAGGAAAGTAAGGCCTGAGGAGCTTGATGTCCTGAAGAAAAAAAAATGGGTGTAACTTAACATTCCAGAAACTCAGCACTGCAGAGATGGACTGCTGGGAACCATCAGGGCCAAACTGGAAATGACCCTGGCGTTCGGGCCTGCAGAGGATGACAAGTGGAGACATGTCATCAAGAGGCTATCCTGTCACCCACCCACTTCTACACGTCCTGTCAGCAAGCCCAGCCACCACAGCCTCAGGGGGACAATTCAACCAAGGGACCATAGTAAGGGACACGGTGGGACACTAAAAGCAAAACACACACCAAAAAATGACAGATAGATAGATAGATAGATAGATAGATAGATAGATAGATAGATAGATAATAGATAGATGATGGATAGATGATGGAGAGATGGAGAGATGATGGAGAGATAGATAGATAGATAGATAGATAGATAGATAGATAGATAGATAGATAGATAGATGATGGATAGATGGAGAGATGATGGAGAGAGAGAGAGATAGATAGATAGATAGACAGATAAATGATGAATAGATGATGGATAGATGGAGAGATAGATGGAGAGATAGATGGAGAGATAGATAGATAGATAGATAGATAGATAGATAGATAGATAGATAGATAGATAGATAGATAGAGGGATAGATAGAGGGATAGATAGATAGACTAGAAGCAAGGATAAACCCAGAAAGAAAAGGAAATCCAAATTTTCCTCCAAGCAACATTTTATACATAAAGAAGATGGAAGGAAAGGAAACCTATGATTGAACAAAACTGGGTGCTTAGATATTAAAAACATGAAAGCAAATAAGAGATAATAAAGATTTGGAGGAATGGAAGAAATAAAAATCACCTTGTAGAATGTAAAACAAAGAAATAAAGAGATAGTAAACAAAAATAAAAATTAAAGAGAGTTAATTTTAACTAACCAGGCTGGGCCCCGTGCTAACTAACTCACTCTGCATCCTGTGAGACATCGGTTTTTCAGGCTACCCCTTGTCCCGAGGTTCTGTTTTACCAGTACCTGTAAAGACCCCAATGGAGACAGTCCTGTAGCTCCTGTGCCACTACAGGACCAGATATGAGCCGGGAACTAAGCCTGGAGACTTAAAACCACACTCACAGACAGAGACAGACAGAGAGACAGGGACACAGAGAGAGACACGGACATGGGTCACCCTTGATAGAAGAATTCCAAATGCCAATCTTTATTGTGCTCAGGGGAAGCTTATAAAGGGATCCTCAACCACGCCCATCTCTCGGGATCTTTCAGCTGCAAACTCATCAGCCTGACATCAGGGTCTCCTGCTCAGAGCAGCTGCAGGCAAAGAAAGCCAAGGGGCCAGGGATCTGTAACTCCCAACAAGTAGCTTCTGCCACCATCTTGGGGATGGAGGATGCTATGCAACTGGGTGGATGTGTGGCCAGCACTATAGGTCCAGCACATCCCATGCAGCACAGACTGATAAATGTCTCATGCTTGAGAGGAGAAAGTGTCCACCCATAAATTCATCAGGATGAATTGAGACAGGAGGAGCACATGCATGCATTAAAGTCATATCAGGGAAACCAGAGAAGTTATCAGACAGACCAGACGAGCGAAAGGATGTAGCTCACTTGTGACCCCATAGAGAGGTGGACACCCAGCGCCTGTCTTGCATCTGCCCAGCCCTTCCTTCATCCAGACATGGTCCTACCTGCTTCCCTCTATACTTACACTTGACTCTACAGTTTTTCTCCCAAACCTGTGTCCCAAACTGGCCCGACTCCCAGCAGGGCCTTCTTCCCTATGGTTTGGCAGGTTCATTGTTGCCTTATCAAGACTGAGACTCTTGCATCCCTGTCTATTTCCCAGCTTTGGCCTCTCAGCACTGCATAGAAAGGAAGAAAGGAAGAAGGGAGTGGGGGAAGAAGGGAAGGAGGGAGGGAGGGAGGGAGGGAGGGAGGGAGGGAGGGAGGGAGGGAGGATCCAAGCTGATCATCATAAATACTTCTAGTACTTGGATCTGTGACAGCCACTCTGTGGCCACAGCCTGAGAATAAAATTTAGTACACAAAGACACTGTGTGTGTGTGTGTGTGTGTGTGTGTGTGTGTGTGTGTGTGTGTATACATATATACATATACATGCAACCTTGGAGCTTTGATTGCATCTTTGAGCAGCTGAACAATGCCAGCAGCCACTCACTGCAGATCTCTTGTTAAGCCAGGAAAGATTACTCCAGCGGTTTAAGCCGGTGTAGAGCGGGTTCCTTCTACTTGCCCCTGAAGGCATTCTAAGCTAGTACACTCACAAGCTCACTGGATTCTCTTACTATATGAATTAAGCATTAGAATCTCTATTTCACTCACTGGATTGTGAGTAAACTCCCCAAGCTCACAGAGTTAGAGACCAGTTGCCAGAATCCCACCCAAGACCCATTTCAGACATCAAAGGTTTGTCTGACGCTTGCTTGCATCCCTGACCCAGGAGGGTCACATTCTCAGGAAGCCTGTTAGGGGTGCAGAATCTCTGACCCTCCTCAGACAGCCTGGCGCAGATGATACAACGCTTTAACAAGATCCACGGTGCTGCCTGTATGGCCCTAGAAGAAAGAATAAGTAAGAACCAGCATTGAAACCTACAGGAGGCAAATTCAGCTCAAAGAGAATGAGAAATTTGTAAACGATTCCCACTTCGTTCTCATTGGGAAAGAAAGGCTCTGGCGGAAAGATGGAAAACACATTCATAAGGATGTGTCCAGCATCAACAAATAACCCCGCCCAGCCCTCCCGCCGTGACGGCTGCTGGGGATGCTGTGGGGATAACCTTGAGGTCTTTCTGCCGCTGTGATTTTTCCCATTGACCTTTCCTGAACCTGAGATTTCACCATTAGAGACATCCCTAGATGTCATTAACGCTGAATCTACCAAATAAATGTCTCTGTGTAAGCACATGCCCCGCATAGCAAGTACAGGCTCTCAGAGAGATGTCGGTGGACAGAGAAAAGTCAGAGATGCTCTCGGAGGTGGGGAGATAAAGGTCGCGGTCCTCTGGGCTCCCTAATGGTCAGCCGCCTTGACACAGCCCAGTGGGAAGCCAAAGAAATGAATCTGGGCTGGGCAGCTGAACCAGGGCAGCAGGCGGTAAGGAAAGGGAACCTCAGGTGGCCAGGGGAAGCAAATTCGCACTATTGCCTGCTGATAACCGCCTGCCGCTGGGTTTGAGGCTTCCCTCGGCTTTCTCTGCAGCTTCTTCATCCCTGACTGAGCCCCAGGCCAAAGCTGTGAACTCCACACCGACTTTGGAAGCATACACATGTAACCACATTCTCACCCTTTTGAATTTAATTCCACAGTATAATTAAGCACATATACGGCACACGCACGGCTATAATACCAGCTGTCTGTTCAATTTGGAAGTGTGCATTAAACAAATCCGACGAAGGAGCAACAATCTCTGAGCCTTAGGCCTGGGGGCGGGGGTGGAGCCGCTCAACCGGCCTCACAAATGAACATTGTCTGTGCCACACTGCCATCAAGTGGCCATAGGGATGAATGGCCGCACAGTGACGCTCCAAACGGGCAGTCGGTTTCTTGGCCGTCCTTGGACCCCTGGCCCCTCACAAATGCTCAGAAACTGTTTCTGAACCAAATTAAATTTAACTGGGTTGGAATTAAGTGAAGCGAGTTAAGCATAAAATGAACAGATGTGTGTGGGAATAATTATTAGAGTTTTGGAGAACCTTCTCACATATCGCACAATGGGTAAGGGTAGGAAGGGAGGGAGGAAAGGAGAGAGAGGAGAGAGGGGAGGAGCGAAGGGGATGGAGAAAAAGGGAGGAAGGGAAAAAGACAAACGCTTTCACTGTCACACCGACATAAATTAACATATGCCCCACAAGGCAGGGTTTCTCTGTGTAGCCCTGACTCTCCTGGAACTTGCTCTGCAGACCAGGCTGCCCTCGAACTCAGAGAGATCCGCCTGCCTCTGCCTCCCGATTGCTGGGATTAAAGGCATGCGCCACCACGTCCCGCAGCTATGGCCTTTTAAACAGGGCTTCAGCTGTAACCTGCCTAAGGTTATGGGACCCTGGAAGCAGTGACCCTCACAAGCTTCCCACTTCTTCATTTGACTTCAGACAATCTCCTTTTGTTCTGCTTGTTTGTGACCTGACTGGTTTTGTGTAAATTCAGAACACATCATGGAATCACTACATGATGGTGTGAAATATACTTCACAGTTGACACGTTGTTTTAGATTAACATGGAACGGGTTGTCGTTTTTACAGACGTGGAAAGGGAGGCTGAGATGTCAGAGAACCCAGCCACGTCACACAGGAGGTATTGTAGGTCGGCTCTCCAGGTCCTGCCATCTTCATGCCTGCAGGTGGCGCTCTGCAGGCCCCTTCACAAGCTTCACTCACAGACTGACTGGGCGATGTTTAGTCTCCGCCTTGTAGAGCCTCTGCTCCAGCAGAATGGCCTGCCTAAGGCTCCAGCTCCGGGTCATCTCCTGCCTGCATGGGGTCCCTCTAAGGCTGACAACGCGCTTGCTCTTGGCTGACTTACCTCTTCCCACAAGCTCACAGCCCTTCAAACCCAACCGAAGAGAAGGCCTTTGTGCCTGCATGGTCTTCTTGAAAAAGCTACTTGCCGGAGAGGGACTTTGCTGAAATAAAGATGAATTACAGTTGAGGATAGCCCAAAAAAAAAAAAAAAAGACACGGTAGCCATTTGAGGAGAGAGGAAGAAAGGCAAGGCTTTCTTGGGAAGAATATTTAAGTAGGCTTTTTATTTACCACGCTGAGGAGTCCAAAAATAGAAGCAATCGCCACGATAAGAGCTTCTCTGTGCACTCAGATTTCTATATTCATCTCACTTTTTAGGATTTATTTTTATTATTTTTTAATAAGGGGGTTGTGTATGTATGTGAGTGTATGTGTGTGAATGTGTGTGTTTATATGTGTGTGAATGTGTATGGGTGTGTATATGTGTGTGTGCGTGTATATGTGAGTGTATGTGTGTGTATGTGTGCATATGTGTGTGAATGTGTATGTGTCTGTGTGTATACAATGTGAGTGTGAATGTGTATGGGTATGTATGCATGTGTGTGTATGTGTGTGTGTTTACGTGTGTGTGTGTGTGTGTGTTTACGTGTTTGTGTGTATGTGTGCATATGTGTGTGAATGTGTATGCGTCTGTGTGTATACAATGTGTTTGTGTGTGTGAATGTGTATGGGTATGTATGCTTGTGTGTGTATGTGTGTGTGTTTATGTGTGTGTGTGTGTATGTGTACGTGTGTGTGTGTGTGTGTGCGTGTGCCTGCAGAGGCCAAAGGAGTCAGTTTTCCCAGGACCTAGAGTTAGAGTTGACTGTGACCCACCCACGGCGCGTGCTGGGAATCAAACTCGGGTCCTTTGGAAGAAGAATGTGTCTTTGTAACCACAGAACCATCTCTCCAGCCCTCATCTTACTTTTAAAAATTATTCACATCCTTACTAACATGCTAACTCTGCTGGTCTCTAAAATAGTTCTAGGGTGACCTCTACTGGTCCCTGAGGCAGGCGAAGTACTCTCTCCCCTGGATGCCTCCGCCATCTCTTCTTCCTGCCTGACCACTGACTATCACGTTTGGTTGCCTCACTAGTCCAAGGCTCTTTGTAAGATTAAGAATGGTATAGAAGAATAAGCTCGCACAAACACACTTCAGAGTTCAGAGAAACATCAAGATAATTCTAGAAGGGTGAGGGCAGTAGCTCAGTCCATAAAGTGCTTGCCACAAAACTAAGAGAGTCTTGAGTCCAGCCTCCAGAAATCGCAAGCTCAGACAGGTGGATCCCAGAGCCTCCCTGGCCAGCTAGCCTGGCCTACTTGGCAAGACTCAGGTCAGTGAGAGACCCTACCTCAAAATAATAAATAAAAATGAAAAGCATAAGATAAGATGGATGGCTCCTAAGGAACAACACTGTCTTCACACACACACACACACACACAGACATACACACACACACATACACACACACACAGACATACACACACACATATACACATACACACACACATAAACACACATACATACACACACACATACACACAGACATACACACACACATACACACACACATAATCACACATACATACACACACATAAACACACACATACACACACACAACTGGGGGCGGTGTTAGCCATCTATAAGCTTATGGCCTGATACATTGGGCTGAAAAACCAAATCTCCCATCATCCTCCCAAATATGAGCCTGTGGCTGCTGCCTAGGCAAACACCCACCCATGTGGTGGCCAGGAAGGCTGCCACAGACAAAGACAAAAGAACCTTCTCTTATAAAGGAGAGAGGGCCATCTGTTGCCAGCTGTGTCTGATGGCTTTGGTTCACTCTTAAAGCTTCCAGCCCATATTACGTTGACAGGGTCAATTTTCAAGCTATGAACGTACAAGCCCCTGGAGCTCAAGGTTAGATTCTGCTTTGAAAATTGGTCTGTGGTCCCTAGCCTTTTTCCAGGCCTGGGCACTGTTGGGTTTTAGAGAACCCAGTAAACAACCCTGTGTTCTTCTGAATTCCAGATAAAGTGAGATGTAAGACTTGGGGGTCGTGGTGATTGAATTACAAGAGCAATTATTAATAAATGTTAAAGGAACCATCTGTTAAACAGCTTCACAGCCCTGCCTGTGCTTCGCAGGATAGGAAATGGGTACCTGCTGCTGAATCCTTTGCCCAAAGCCTTGCATGCACTGAGCAAGACAGAGAACCAGGGTAGTATTTGGCAGCAGCCCCACCCAAACCCGCCTTTCAACACTTCCTCTTAGATGCGTGTGGAGGAGAGTCAGGCTTGGCTCTGTGGTCAAACAGGCTTCCTAAAACACCCTCTTTAAATGGAGACTGAACACCCTACCCTCAGAACTGAGAGCTTCCCTTGCAAGATCTGAACCTTCCCCTTAACAGAAAGCAGATGGAAATGTGTCTCCTCAACAGGACTGAATAGGCAAAATGTAAAGACCAGAGCAAAAGGTAAATACAGGACCTCTTGTGTAAAAGTCACTAAGGATTTCAGAATTGACAAGCTTAGAGCGTGATGCCAAGCACAGGGTCCTTCTGAGCAGTGACACAGATCTCACACCCACAAAGCCGGAGCGGAGCCCAGGACAACATCCAGTTCCCTCCCCTCCCAGATAAGGTGTTCCAAGGGGCAGGAGCCAGGATGCTGAGGAAATAGAGAGACTGGTGTCTCTGGGAATGGAATGAAAACTCTGACCCCTTCTCCCTAGATGTGAGGAACAGGGAGGAATGTTCACCACACAGGAGACAGGCTTGAGAAGATGCTGTGTCAGGCACGTTCATAGCATATTGTATAGGCTCTCAAACCCCTCACGTACAACTCTATAAATCCTTCTGGCCGCTGCAAGCATTGAAAAAAAGTGGGGGAGGAGCTAGCAAGATGGCCCTGCAGGTAAAGGTGGCCTGCTGCTCCGCTAGGCCTGACAAGTCTCACAGTCACGGTTCCCTCCTCCCTACCCCCGCCCCACGCGGTGAAAGGCCATAATCTATTCCACAAGTTCGTTGCGGTAAGCACACACCACAAATGTGCACGCTCACACACATAATGTAAGTAAATGTAGAAAATAATTATTAATGTAATGATAGCATTCTCATTTTTATCTTTTCTTAAAGAGAGGTGGAGCTGATATATACATATATATATATATATATATATATATATATATATATATATATATGCACATACACACACACACACACACACACACCTGAAAGACACTCACAACCTCTTTCCCAGCTCCAATTCTTTGGTGCTGATCATTACAATGTAATCCTTAGCTAATCTCCCTGAATCTTTAATAGCAGCAGTGCTCTAAGTGGCTCAGAATGAGCCGGCTCATCTTCCCCCACAGGTCACAGTTGTACTGCATCCATTATATTTGTGGCCAGGAATTTTTAGTCTCCGTCACCCGTGTCTGTCAATCCAGGAGGCTGGATCGACACTCAATGTGTTCCGAGTTCTCATTAACCTCCATTTGCCTCCTCCTACCCAGAGCTGTGATGTTTAAAATCCTATCAAAGCAGTCTAAACCAACCATCATGTGGAACCATTGCGGGATAAAACGAATGGTCTATAAGCCCAGGGTGGCAGGAGAACAAAGTTAAGACAGCCCTTAAAGAAGTAAGATCTCCACTGAACACCTCGTGGGTAGTACACAATTCTCCATCGTCTCTGTTTGCACTACACCGGATATGAATGGCGGCCACCAAGCCTAACTCCTTCAGATGTAATGTGGGCTCTGAATGCCCCCTTGAAAACTGTGACCAATAAAATTGTCCGGCAATGTGGACTGTAACTTTCAACGGTTTTCAAAACGAAATGAATACAAGTTCCAAGGACTGAGGTCTTAAATGCATATTTTTTTAACCATGCTTGTATAGGATGTTTCTAAAGAGATCAGTTTTCCTATAGTCAGCTCTCCCCGTCTATGAGGTCTGCATTTCATATTCAACAAACCTTGGATCAAAATATTATATGTAATTTATATATAATATTTTATATTATGTATTAATTCTATATTATATAATGTATGATCTATTGTATCTTATATATTATTATATAATATATTGTATATTGTTTTATATATTATATATTGTTATATATTATATATAAACTTCCATGTATTGTATTATATATAATTTTATATGTTATATATAATTTATATATATATGGATGTTGAAGAGCACTTACTGTTCTTGCAGAGGACCCAATTTCGGCTCCCAGTACCCACATCAGGCAGCTCACAACTAACTGTAACTTCAGTTCCAGGACATCTGACCCCATCTTCTGACCACTGCAGGCATCTGCACACAGAGTGTACAGAAACTGAAGCAGTATAAACATGTACACATAAATAAAAACAAACAATATTTCCAAGAGGGGATTAGGACACCAATAGACGGTACCTTGGCATTTACAGTCACTTCACAGAGACTGAGAGACATTGTGTTGGTTTCATTGATTGCTCTCTGGGGACCTGGGGACTTGGTTCATGAGTGCCCATCCCAGAAAGATGCATACTCAGGAAGCCTCTGCATAGCCAGGTTTCTGAGCACACGAACCTGGGACTAGATCCTGGACCGTGATGAAGTTCTTCTGTGCGCCATGTTTTTCTGTTAATCACCATATGCTAAAAGGTATTGTACACAATGAAGTTACTGACCTAATACTAAGGACACAGCAGATTGGCTGGGTTCTGAAGGCGGGGCTCCCATATTATTTATTTGAAAGGAAAGAGATTGAAGTGAGACTTCTGATGCGGAAAAATTGGGAGCCGCAGATGGAGCCCGTGAGCTCTCTAAGAGCCGAGACCTCGTCTTATTCACATTCTAACATATCCTCCATGTCACTGCCACCCTGAGACATGGCAAGTGCTCAATAAAGATTTGCTGAATTCATGAACTGATTAACCTGAGGTTAACTGTAGAGGTTTTCAGAAGTGTCAAAGAAAAATCTGTTTGTCTAGGGGAAAGAGTCAAAAGAGCCAATGGGAGATGCTAAAAACAAAACACTCCCAGGGTCACGTAGGGTTCATCCAACTAGGTGAGGATATTTTCTCCTTCCAACCTTTGTACCTAGCTCTAGCTGCAAGAGACTCCGGAAAGTGCAGTATATTACTCCCCAGCTTCCATAGCTCAAGAAGACACACAGTGGTGATTGGAAAGGGCAATGATCAGTGTCACAAGCGCACTAAGGCAAGCACTGAAATTATATAGTCTCTGCTTTAATAGATGAAAACTCTGAGTCGTAGAAAAATTAAACGCTGCACACTTATACAATATACATGTCACACACACACGCCAAAACAATTATACTTCCATGGTAGAACATACCACAATATACTTTTAAGAGCCAATTTAGAGATCTACTTGTCAATAAACTGTAAGGATCTCAAGGGCAAAGAGGGCATCTTAATCTATTCACCAACCTGATGGCTGACCCGCTTAACTCATGAAAGGAAATCCGGTAATTGACTTATTGACTTAGTAAGAATAGAGAATGGACTCCTTGCACAAATCCCGTAATCTTTGCGTACTCTGTCCGACCCCGTTTCCACCCAACTTTTCCAGCCACTCATCAGCTTTGTTATGTGCTTATTCATTTATACAAAGAACGTCGGCAGAGCACCACCAATGCATCTGTGTGTGCCATGAGAAACAGAATAATGAGCAAGAAAATATTCATCTTCAGCTCTCATGGAGATTGCCGCCTGGTGAGTCAGATAGATATTAATCAACGTCTCACAATAATAAATGCAAAACTGCACCACAAAAGGAGGCGCACAGCTGTCTGGGGGTGTCTGGTGGAAGATTTGAGCTGTACTGGGGCGTCGGAAAGACTTTGCCTCAGCAACGATGACAGCTGAGATGCAAATAACAATAGGGTTTCATTCTACAAAGGATAGGAAAGGAAGTCCCACAAGGGAAGGAAGAGTCCCACATAGGCCTAGTGGAGAAGCGTCAAGGTATACCAGATGGAGCTGGAGAGCGGCAAATGGTTAATGGGTCAAATGAAAGTCATTTCCTTTATATGTGTGAGGGAGAGACTAAATTATGACCTAGGGCTTGTACATTCAACAACTCATGGTGCCTCAGCCCAGAGCTGGGCACAGACTTGATGACCTTGAGCCATTTTCATCAGCAATCCCCATATCCTTGGCTCACACAAGTGAATTATGTTTGGAGCATCACATAAACGTATGCTAAGGACAACAAAAGCATGCTCTTGCAAAGAGCATTTTGGAGAGAAACGACTTGGTTGTGTCGTTCACATGCAGATGTACAAAGAGGTTTATATTGGTTTTTGCGCATTTAATTTATGGTGCAGAAAGAAACTGAAAAGTCTTTGGGATTGGAGATTTCCTTTGAACTGACATCAAACCAGCAGACTAGCTAAGGCGGGTTCAGCCGGGCTTTGATATGCCTCGGCACACACAGCATCTCTCCTGCTTTGGATGTGCCAAAGGGGAGAAAAATAGTACCGGGCACCACGAATCACTGCTTATTAAAAATAATTAGTAGAGATAGTGCAGAAGCCACTTTCAAACTCCCCCTTTTCTCTAATTAGCCCCTTAAATACACAGCAAGAACAATCCGTGAAAGACTAATCAGGATATTTTGAAAACTGTCTTTTTATTCTAGCCAACAAAAACTTCGGCAAGAAATTGCACTTGGACCAAACAAAATCATAATTAAAATGACTTCTTTTTGTTCTTGGGTTTTTTTTTTAAGTCTTACTCCTTTACAGTTCTTAAGTTTGGACTCGTGTTTTCTAGCTGTAAAATTTCTTTGCTTCCCTCAAAGGGGAAAAGATTCTGTAGGAGATGTGGCTAGAGCCACGGCCAGCAGCAGATTCTAACGACATTCGTGGACTTCTCTGAGGAGCCAGAAAAATGTTTACTCTAGTGAGCTTAGTACCATACATTTTTTGGCTTTCCCCACATCTCACCGTCAATGCCAATAAAATCCATTTCACCTGCCTGCTCTCCTGACTAACCACAGGACCTACCTAATTTTACTTTGCTTGCCTTTAAAATGAAAGTAATCATTATCATAAGTTTAAAGAAAGTTTCAAAGCACAAGCTGAAGTCGCTGGGTCTTTTTCTCAGAGGAGTGCGGAAAGGCAGAGTTCTGTGGAACCTGGCCACACATCCACAAGGTCACACAGTCACAGGAACCTTAGCACGCTTCTCCTCTGTCCAACAGAAAAACAAGCCTTACTTTTTGCTGCTTGGAGTTCTCTGCAGATCCCTCCCTCCCCTGCCCTAAAACCTAAACCTCCCTATGCCAAGCTAATCACTTCCCTGATCTATTTTTATAATTTGATCTCTCCACAGCTTCTCCTAGATTATAATTTTTAACTATGACCTATTACTGTCTTTCCCAATAAGGTCACTTGTTCCTTGGGGCCTTAAAAATGCCTTATTGGGGGGGGGGGGTCTGTGGGGATGGCTCAGTGGGGAGAAGCACCTGTCACACAAATGTGAAGACCTGAACTCCAATACCCAGAACCAACATAGAAGCCAGACGGGTTGGACAAGTGTCTGTGATCCCAGCATTCCTTTGGGGAAGTAGGAGTCAAAGCCAGGAGAATCAGTTGAAGTTCACAGAGCAGCAGAAAAGAGAGTCTCAAAATGAAATGGAAGGCAAGGACCAACAGCAGAAGTTATTTTCCAACATCCACATGTGAGTTGTGGTACATGGTCACCCACATTCACACGCCCACAAATGCACACACAAAGATTAGATAGAAGCCGGGAGGTGGTGGCACACGCCTTTAATCCCAGCACTTGGGAGCCAGAGGCAGGCAGATCTCTGTAAGTTCGAGACCAGCCTGGTCTACAGAGCTAGTTCTAGGACAGGCTCCAAAGCCACAGAGAAACCCTGTCTCGAAAAAATAAATAAATAAAAATAAAAGATTAGATACATAGATAGATAGATAGATAGATAGACAGACAGATAGAGAGATAGATGATGGATAGATAGGAGATAGATAGATAGATAGATAGATAGATAGATAGATAGATGGATAGATAGATAGATAGATAGATAGATAGATAGATAGATAGATAGATAGATAGATGATGGATAGATAGGAGATAGATAGATAGATAGATAGATAGATAGATAGATAGATAGATAGATAGATAGATGATAGGTAGATAGATAGATAATAGATAGATAGATAGATAGATAGATAGATAGATAGATAGATAGATAGATAGATAGATAGATGATAGATAGATGTCTTACTCTGACTGGGGATGTAGCTCAATGGTAAAGCACTTGGATAATACATGCAAGCCAATGCCAGTATCCTACACAAACGGGTCTCACACATTTTTATATCTTTAGGCCCTGTCATAAAATATGCATCAACTAGTCAAAAGCCCATCGTGGATATGGGAGGAGCTCACTAGGCCCCACCCCTAACTGAGGAACCATTGGCAGTTGATAGGTGCTGGAGGAAAATCATTCTTCTTTGGGGGCGTGGTCACTGGTAGGTTGCTCCAGTGGATGGCTCTACGCTCGGACAGATGTGGGCAGCACTGAGAGAACTCAGTAGGCTGTGGAAGAAAAGAGAGAGAGGAAGAGAGAGAGAGAAAGGGAGAGAGAGAGAGAGAGAGAGAGAGAGAGAGAGAGAGAGAGAGAGAGAGATATGAAGTTGGGAGGGGTATGTTAAAAGAGACTGGTGGAAGAAGGAAGACCTGAGGGTGGGCATGATGACCATATTACACTGAATACATGCATAAAATTCTCAAGGAATAAATTTTTAAAGCATTAAAAGCATTCATTGACTGCATACATGAATATATGGCAGTGTGTAATAAGTCAAGTGGAACCATGTGGATTAGGACAGACTGGAGGCCGCAATACCATCTATCAGACAGTTTCTGTTTGCTAACTATATTCAGACATCACAGGCAACTTTAGCCGAAGCCTGGGAGCCTCCTTTAACCAAGGCCCCTCCATCTCACGTCACCTCTGCCTCTCTTATTCTGTTACCCTAAGAACCATCACTCTTCTTGTATTGAACTCTTTTAGCTATTGGTGGCAGGGATTTGTGTCTGTCTTGCTCACTGATGAGGCACAGAGTCGCGTAGCAGGTGTTTAAAAAGATGCTTGCTTAGAAAGTGAGTGGACCCAGAAAGCCAGCAGCACAGAGTCTGCAAATTTCCTCAACAATTGGCATTACCTCTCTCTCTCTCTCTCTCTCTCTCTCTCTCTCTCTCTCTCTCTCTCTCTCTCTCTCTCTTTCTCCTCCTCCTCCTCCTCCTTCTTTCTCTTTCCTCTTCTTCATCTTCCTCCTCCTCCTTCTTTCTCTTTCCTCCTCTTCATCTTCTTCCTCCTCCTCTTCCTCCTCCTCCTCTTCCTCCTCCTCCTCTTCCTTCTCTCTCTCTCTTCCTCCCTCCCTCTCTCTCTCTTCCTCTCTTCCTTTCCCTCTTGTCTCTCTCTCTCTCTCTCCCCCTCCTTCAATCCCTCCCTCTTGGCTTCGTCTCTTGATGCCCACATAGCCTGTGCTAGCCTTGAACTGCTGACCCTTTCAAGTTCTGGGATTGCAGGCATGTGTCTCTGTGCCCAGCTTGTATTTTAACATAACTAAGAAAACTAGAATCTCATTTTTTGGGAGGCTGGCAAGGTGCCCATTCAATAGCGGTCTCATCCCCTCTTGTGAACCAGTTGAGAATTAAAGCAAAGGACTTGATAATTAAAGAATCAAAATTTGTTATGAGGCAACAATAAACTGAAGCATAATTTCATGACTCTTAAAAAAAAGAATCAAAATTTGGGAAGACAAAATGGCTCCATGGATTAAAGGTGCTCGCCACAAAGTATGACAACCGAGTCTGATCCCTTACACCACGTGGTAGAAGGAGAGAGCGAACTCCTGGAAGTCGTCCTATGACCTCCACAAGCATGGTATGGAGTGCACACATGCACAAGAACACACACACACATGTCTACGGCCTTTTAAATTATTTCAATACATACGTAGAAACAATGGCATGACACAGAAGAGAGACACACAAGTTCCCCATGGAAAACTCATCCCCAGGAGCGGATGTGGATATATAAGTCCCAAGCACATAGCTTTTCTACCCATGCTCACCAAGCACAAGGTGCCCTCCACCTTGGCAGGCAGAGGGAAGGAGGAACCTGGGACCCTAGCCCTGACCTCTCTGCCCCCAAAGAGAAGAAAACAAGAGACGTGGGGATGCCTCCCTTTCACACCCTCGCTTTTCCTGGACTCCGACTCCAGACTGTCAGACGGAAAGGCTGTAGACGAGCCACGTTAGCCACGTTCCCTGCATCAATACCGAAGATCACAGAAGAGCATCGCTAATCATGGTGATAACAGCCAGGTGCGCCGATAGCTGAATTGCTGTAATTTAGGAATTTAACCACGGTATCACTGACAGTGTAACTAAAGGGAAAGAAGACCTGAGAAATAATCTTGTCACCTCTCCTTAGTCTAGCTTTGCTTGCGTCGTGTGGTGGCCTGAGACACTCCCAGCCCCTGAGAACCAGGTGAAGGCGAACCTTTGCCTTTGCTGGAGAAGCCTCATACACCTCTTTCTTAAGCTCTCGAGAGCCTCCCTGCTGATAATTGCTCTTTTCCTAAATGTCGGGAGATTCTGGAGACTACTCCAGGAAACACCAGTGCTCTCCCTGGCAAAACAATGTAAAGGCAGACAGGAACGGAACCAAAAAGATAGCGTTAAGATTCTTAAAGAATAGTCCAAGATGCTGAAATGGAGTCAGAAGATGGCCACCTTAGGGTTCCTCTTGATGTGATGAGTCACCATGAGCAAAACAACTCGGGGAGGAAAGGGTTTAGTGGACCAACATATCCCAAGTCGTAGTCAATCCATCTAGGAAAACCAAGGCAGAAACTCCAACAGGGCAAGAACCTGAAGTCATGGGGGCTGGAGAGATGGCTCAGTGGTTAAGAGCATTGCCTGCTCTTCCAAAGGTCCTGAGTTCAAGCAGAGAATCCACTCCCAAGTTGTCCTCTGACCTTCATGTGTGAACATCCGTGGCCACACGACACACATAATAAATGTTAAAATAAATGAATCAATAAGATTCTAGAAGCAAATCTCTGAAAAGCATTTTCCCAAGACCATCCAAGCTCCTGGGAACCGAGCTTTTACGGAGGGGATAAGAAGAATAACTGTTTGGACAAAACAAAGAAAAACCCCAAATTTTAGAAGATGTAGTCTTTTTGGGTGCCCACTTCTGAGCTAAAGGGATTGGGGATGGAATCAAAAGCTCTTAAAACTGCAAAATAAGTTTTTGTTGTTGCTGTTGTTTTGTCTTTCAGGATTGCCTTTCCCTGGTGCAAAACAAATTCTTCTGTTGCATCCCAGCCTAGAAGGAATCTTCTGGGCTAATGATGAATCGGGGGTTATAATGGAAGTCACCATTGACCTTTAAAAGCGATGGCCTCTTTATCCGACATGGCGCTGTTTGAAATGCCTGCTCAGATTCGGCGAAACCATCTGCCATCGATTTTCCTGCTGTGGTCCTCCTTTCAACGGAGCTTGAAAGCGACCTGGAAAGCGTCGCTATGTGTTTTCTCATTACTGTGTCGACATCACCGGAAATGGTGATTAATGATTCTGCCCTGGAAACGGCACCGCTGACCTGGTGATTACTGTGTGAGTCGTGTCTAGGCGGCAGCAAGCTTATCGCAGACATAGCGCCTCCCAGACGTGTGCATTTTGTAACTGGCTTGTGAAGAAACTTTGTGTGTGTGGAAGAGCCTGTGTGTGATGGGAATATTAGTTCCTTGTGTTGTAGTTTATTCTATTAATGTTTTCTCCATTTTTCAGTTAAATTTGGCGTTCTTTATCTCAGGTTCCACATCGATTTTTTTTAATTTATTTATTTATTATGTGTACAACATTCTGCTTCAAACACATCAGAAGAGGGCACCAGATCTCACTACAGATGTTTGTGAGCCATCATGTGGTTGCTGGGAACTGAACTCATGACCTCTGGAAGAGCAGCCAGTCTCCCAACCTCTGAGCCATCTCCCCAGCCCCCTCGATTTTTTTTATATCGCGCCTGTACTGAGCATGTGCAAACTTTTTTCTTGCCGTTATTCCCCAAACAACACAATCTAACAATGGCTGAAATGACATTTACCTTGTATTCAGTATTATGAGTCAACTAGAGAAGATTTTAATTATGCAGAAGGATGTGCATAGGTTACACGCATATTCTGTACTGTTTTATGTGAATGACTTAAGCATCCTTAGATTCTGGTACCCAGGGACATCCTCCAACAAATCTCTCCTAGGTAACGAGGAACAATCCTTCTCCTCTTTTGTTCCTCCCCCTTTCCTTGATGTTTCAGATATGAGCTAAGCCATCTCTCGAATCCCCTTCCCTCCTCAGAATGAATCAGGATTCTCCAGCAACTTCTTAGTTTTTCATTGATTTTCCTTTTGCTTCTGTTTTCCATCCAATGTCATAACCTCTCTTCCCTTTAACTAGAGGGCCTTTAGCTCTTTTGGTTCCTGTCTTTTTTTTTATTAATTTATTATGTATACAATATTCTGTCTGTATGCCTGAAGGCCAGAAGAGGGCTCCAGAGCTCTTTACAGATGGTTGTGAGCCACCATGTGGTTGCTGGGAATTGAACTCAGGACCTTTGGAAGAGCAGGCAATGCTCTTAACCACTGAGCTATCTCTCCAGCCCCCTGGTTCCTGTCTTATTTATGTATTATGTCTCAGCAAGACACAGATAAGAGGTGCTACAGACCTTCAAATAAACATGGAAGCTGATAACCATGGTCTCCCTTCCTTTTAAAAGTAGTTTGGGGGCCAGTACTATATGGCCTTAACCATATGGCAGTATATTGCTTTAGGTTTTCTAAGAGGACTGGAGTTCAGTCCCTAGCACCCGTTTTGGGCAGCTCACAACCACCTGCAACTAAAATCTCCCTCTTCTGGCCTTGGCAAGCACCTGCGCTCACATGCACATATGCACAATTAAACCAATTATTTTAATGTATGTGCCAGGCATGGTGGTGCGTGCCCTTATGTCTATCATTCACTTGGGAGACAAAGGCAAGCAGATCTATGTGAGTTTAACACCAGCCTGGTCTACACAGTGAGTTCCAGGCCAACCATGCCACAAAAAGAGACCTAGTCTCAAAATAAATAAATAAAAAGCCTAGCAGTGGTGGGGCACACCTTTAATCCCAGCACTCAGGAGGCAGAGACAGGTGGATCCCTGTGAGTTTGAGGCCAGCCTGGTCTACAGAGTGAGTTCCAGGACAGGCTCCAAAGCCACGGAGAAACCCTGTCCTGAAAAAAAATAAATAATTAAAATAAATAAATAAATAAATTTGAATGTAGTTAGGAAGAAAAAATTAACATTTTCTCTTTTAAAAGATGTGCTTTGTTTAGCCTCAATAAATTGCATCTTATCCAGCCAAAAATAAAATAAAAAATATGCTTCTGTAAAATATGGCCTATAAGCTGAATAGTTCCTAGCCAACCTGCAGAAGGGAGCCTCACTCAAACTTTGCTCTAAATATCAAGACTAATAATAGCATACATGTATCTAGATGTTGAATAAGTTTGCTCCACATGTTTCCATACTTGAAAATAGAATGGAGCAACTTTTGTACATAACAAACTACAGCCTAGCGTGGTGGCCAAGAACATTATAAGATAACTTAAAAGTAACCAAATAACTATATTTCAGCAAATCAGAGCAGTTAAGGGGATCCCAACTAACCACACCATGCTAATGTCAAGCAAGGGTTGACCGCAGCCAATCAGCCTGTTTCTGTGTGTTCCTGCCCTTTCTCCGGCTACGCCTATAGCCTGTTCCTGTGGCGGGATGGAGCGCTCTGTACCAGCTTGGGTCTAGAATGTCGCTGGGGTGTAGAAACTTTTATACTTCAGATGAATGTTAAGTCATCTAGAAACTGTATGTGTGTGAAAGAAAGAGAATGAAAGGGGTGTGTGTGTGTGTGTGTGTGTGTGTGTGTGTGTTTATACTCATCCACATGTATACAGAGGCAAAAGCCAATACTGGGCTTCTTCCTCTATTGCACTCCGAGATCTTGTATTTTGAGATCACTGAACTTGGAGCTCATTATTTCAGCCAGCCCGAGTAGACACACTTCTGTCTACGCCACCCCACACCCAGCCCTGGGGATTCTAGACACGTATTACCACATACGGCTTCATTTTGTCTTTTGTAATTTGTGTGTGTGCATGTGCATACATGAGTGTGAGTGTAGAACGTACTTGTTGAGGTAAGAAGACAGCTTGTAGGAATGGGTCCTCACCTTGTGTGCTGTGGGTTCTGGGAATCCAGCTCAAGTCTTCGAACTTGGCAGCGGGCACCTGAAGCAACTCAGCCTCATTCGCATAGTTGAACCTTTTCCTCTTAAAGCAAAGCAGATATTTCAAGTCACTAGCAAACACGAGGGAAGGAGATGGCTTAGGTTCCTTAGTTTAATTAAGTAGGGCAAGACTTCCCAGAACAGACAGGGGCCATCATCAGGCCCTCTACAAGATGTGACTTCAATAGGACAAAAATGCATGCCCTCGCCCATTGCCTAACCCTGCAGGGTTGCTTGCTGTAGCCAGACGCACATGGCAAGCCCTCCTTCAGATATAAAAATCAAAGATTCCTATGAAATTTAGAAAAGCATTGAAGCGCAACTTATGGACCTGGCTTCGAGCTTTTCCCTTGCTACTTTAAGATCTCCCAAAATGGACTTGGGAGTAAAAATACTCCACCGATTTGAAAGTACATTTCTCTGTCACATTTTAGTGGCCACCAGAACTGGATAAACTACAACTATTTTTTATTTCCTGAAACAGGGTCTTGCTGTGTTGCCAACGTTGACAACAGACTCGTGATCCCTCTGGCTCCACCTTAACCCTTCAAATGCTGGAACTGAAGGTCTGAGCCACCACAGCCAGCTTCAGATACTTTGGATCCTAGTCCAGACCCCTTCTTATCTATGCTACTGGCCCCCTCAAATACTCCTATTATTATGATTGACAGGTTTTTTTCCCTAGTAGTATATAAAACAACGGAACTCGGCTACCTTTTTAATTCCATTTTTATTTATTTTGTGTAATGTGCATTGTGTGGCTGCAGGCGTGCTATGATACATGTATGGAGTGACAAACTGCAGGAACAACTTCTCTGCCTCCACCGTAGAGGCTCCAGGTATCAAACCTAAGTTGTCAGGTGAAAGCCAGCCTTTACCCACAGGGCCATCTCGTTGGCCCCGTCTTGGCCATGTCTAACGCATCTCTCTTCGTAGATATGCTCCATTTCCCCTTCTGTGTCTGGAAGCTGAGAAGAACTAAAGCATCTATTGCAGACAGCACTGATGACCCCTAAATGGGTCAGCCCGTGGGGTGAGCGAGTCCAACACCTGCAAAGTGAGGAGCCTCCAAAAATGGGAATTTCCATTGAACGATTCTACTTTAAAAAACATTCTATCCCCTAGTAGAGATGGCCCAGCAGTAGAGAGTCACAAGCAGGAGGGAGCTCCTCTTCCCACGCTTCAGTGCCCTGGAGTTAAGGAGGCTCCAGAAATACACTCGACCTGCTCACATTCCTAAGCATGCTGGGGTAAGGGTGTGCACTCCTAAGTATGTTCAGTTTAAGGTCACAGTTCAAGAAAGAAAGGTGGCAATCCAAGGGGCTGCGTTTGCTCTGTGCTGTGAGGAGACCTCACTCTGTGTGCCGCAATGGAGCCCCTCAGAGAGAGGGGTTTATTGTGGGAGTTGGCCTGTGTTAGCTTATTTGGAGGTGAGCCCAAGGAAGCAGGAGTCTATTTTATATTAAACCTGTAAGAATAACATGATATTTAATGGTTAGGTCTATTTATATTCCCTGGGCAGAAGGATAAAAACAAGGCCAGACTTAGCACTGAAGAAGCGGTAGTATCTCCAGTTAGCCAGGAGAGGGAGCTGTTTGGTCATGTTTGTAACCGCACCTCTGTTTTTATCCTTGTGCAGACATAATTATAGAACTGTCTCCCCCCCCCCTTTTTTTTTCTTGTTCCTTGCTGTTCTTGAAAAGCCTCAAGGTTGATGCTAATGTTTCTCTTCTGCTTATTCTGATGAAGGGAATAGAATGATCTTACTGAGAGAAAGAAGCCATCTATGAGCTGTCAGCCATAGGAGGACTAACCGTCCCGGTTTTCCTAGTGCTGAGAAAATTCCTGAGACATAAGACTTTGAGGAGCTGAAATGGAAAGAGTCCAAAGTCAGCAAGGTAGTGCTTGTCACACTAGCTGCTAGGGCTGCCTGCTTCTTTCTCTGCCTTCAGCCCTTCTACGCGCCCTACGAATTACCGAGGACGGCAGGATGCCGTGACTCATTTGTCTGTATACGAGGCTGTAAGTGAGTTGCTCAATGTCTCTGAATCTTGATGAAACTGACTAAGGACCTGGACCCACCCAAACATAAACTCCCTTGCTTAATTTTTTCCCAAGCCTTTCATTAGTAATTCTTTTTTTAAAAATATTTATTTATTTATATGATATTCTGTCTGTGTGTATGTCTGCAGGCCAGAAGAGGGCATCAGATCTCATTACAGATGGTTGTAAGCCACCATGTGGTTGCTGGGAATTGAACTCAGGACCTTTGGAAGAGCAAGCAATGCTCTTAACCACTGAGCCATCTTTCCAGCCCTCATTAGTAATTCTTATGAATAAGAAATGGTTCTTCCAAAATCAGAAATGCCCCCAAGACAAGTTCTCAGGCTGCTGTCACAAACTTAAAATCTCCTGCACAGAATTTCAGCATCTCTTGCTACAGCAAATGCAAGTTTTCCAACCCACACCAACTTCAAAGTCTCCTCCTACAGTGTTCCTTGTCCCCCTGTGTTGGACAGCCAGAGTTTCTTTGCCTCCATATGCAGGGTCAACAGACCGATGTCAGCTCGAAGTAGCTGTAGAGAATGGATCTTAGCCTGGCGGTGGTGGCGCACGCCTTTAATCCCAGCACTCGGGAGGCAGAGGCAGGTGGATCTCTGTGAGTTCGAGGCCAGCCTGGTCTACAGAGTGAGTTCCAGGACAGGCTCCAAAGCTACAGAGAAACCCTGTCTCAGAAAAACAAAACAAAACAAACAAACAAGGAAAGGAAAGGAAAGGAAAGGAAAGGAAAGGAAAGGAAAAAGGAAAGGAAAGGAAAGGAAAGGAAAGGAAAGGAAAGGAAAGGAAAGGAAAGGAAAGGAAAGGAAAGGAAAGGAAAAAGGAAAGGAAAGGAAAGGAAAAAGGAAAGGAAAGGAAAGGAAAGGAAAGGAAAGGAAAGGAAAGGAAAGGAAAAAGGAAAGGAAAGGAAAGGGGAAGAGAGAGAGAGAGAGAAAGCAAGAGAATGGATCTCCTCCCGGCTTCAGTTCTTTAGACTAGAAGATGCAAATGTCTGAGGCAGGAAGTGAGGTAGACCAGACAGGTGCTGGGGGTCAAGGGCAACATGCATGGTGGCAGGAGCTGCTGCCATCAAAGCTGCTCACAGCTGTTTAACAGAAACACATCATGGCAGCACTCCAACGACTGAGCTATAAGACCACCCAAAACTAGCTAGAACCAACACGGCCTGCACCTCATGATGCTGGCGTCTCCTAATCAGCCTTGCAGCCTTCCCCTCAGTGCACCTGATGTCAGGCACATCCCAAATCCCCACACCAGGAGAGAGGAGTGAACCCTGGAAGCTCCTCCCCCTTCTAACTCTGGAATAATGAGTCCCTCCATTAAACCTGCCACCCAGGAAGCCTGGCGATGCAGTTTGAGAAGACCAGGCCCTCCCCTTGTCCTGGATGTGTGCCACTCTCTACTTCCTAATTAACCCCAACTTCTGCAAAAGAAAAAAGAAAGAAAACACACGAACTCAGACGCTAACATCCAAGAATAGAAACATGTACCCAATCTTCCCCATCTTCCTCCCCACAAGTCTTCCCACACACATACTAACCAATGGGTCAGGAAGGCAGATTGAGCCCAGCCACACAATAAAGCTTCCTCTTTGGGCGTGGGGGTGGAGAGAGTTCAGTAGTACTGGATTCTATGTGAGTCAAAATAGCAAAAAGGAGCTAGCTGGTGGTATATGAGCTACCTACTACATTCCAGTCCAGCCTGGGCTACAATGTTCTGCCATGAGTAGCCAAGGATGACCTTGAATTCCTCTGACCTTCCTGCTTCCACTTCCTGGTGCTCAGATTAGTTATGCACGATTATTCCTGGTTTTATTGATTTTTAGTTTTGGGAAATAGGATTCCATGTAGTCAAGCCTGGCCTCAAGGGAGCATTGTAGGTGAGGCTGGTCTTGAACTCCTAAATTTGAACTCCTTGAACTTCTGCCTCCACGCCCCCAAGCACTAAAGCTATAGGCCTCTATCACTATACTCGGATTAAATTTTTTTTTTAAATCTATTTATTTGATTTTGTGAGACAAGGTTTCTTTATGTAACTGCTCTGGCTGTCCTGGATCTTGATCTGTATATCAGGCTGGCCTCGCATTCAGAGCCTCCTGCCTCTGCCTCCGGAGTGCTGGAATTAAAGGCATGTGCCGCCACCACTACCCAGCTTGAAATTTTATTTTGATAAAATTATTCCTTTTTTCTTTTCTTCTGCATTCCCATTGCTTCCTAGGCTTCTCTATGCCTTTTTCCTTCAGGAAAATTCAAACCTGTAACAAAGTTTGTATTTTTTATTGTGGTTTACAAAATTTTTTGTTGTTGTTGTTTTTTTTTCAAGACAGGATTTCCCTGTAGCTTTGGAGCCTGTCCTGGAACTAGCTCTTGTAGACCAGCCTGTCCTAAAACTCACAGAGATCCACCTGCCTCTGCCTCCCAAGTGCTGGGATTAAAGGTGTGCGCCACCACTGCCCAGCTCACAAAATTTTATTAAACAAGTTTTTGGTTTTTGTTGTTGTTTCTTTTTTTTTTTTTTTAAAAAAGGAATTTAAGGGGGGGGGGGGTGTTTCTGTTCACCAGTTAGCAGACTGAGGCCTAGAGAGGCCTTGCCTGGCTCAAGACAGCAAGGCCAGCAAGAAAATCAGGCTTAACCTAGGACTGTCTCGGCTCCAAGCCAGTTTTCCCCCAGAGCTATAGATGCCGAAGGATCCCATTCCTCACATACCAGGGGTCTGGGATGAGGCCTCAGGACCAGATGTTACTATTAAACGATGCAGCTGTCCTTTGTAATTTCCTTTGCTGTCCCCAGGGCCGCCGGTTTCATTTCACTTTAAACCCAGCAGGCTCTTGCCAAACCAACGGGACAATCCCATCTGAAGCAGGACCACTGAAATCAGACCCAAGGCTCGCTGCTTTTAATCCTCTCTGCCCCTTCAGCTTAAGCCCTGGCAGCTGGGCTCCGATGCAGCAGGAGAATTCTTAAGTTCCTTTAACTCCCCATCCCCTCCCCTAAGAAAGAATGTCCCAGTAGATTTAGCACCCTTAGGAATCCCTTAGGTATTAGAGCCTGAGCAGAAATTACAAACGGCGCTTTGCATTTAACTCAGACAGACACCAAACTTCTCCCTGACCGGAGTTCCTCGGAGAGGAAAGAACGCACAGTATGCGCAGGGAGGGAGTGGCGGTGGAAAGATGCCCAAGAATGTGAAATCAACAGCCCTGAACCTACTAGCCGGAAGGGTGTGAACGCAAAACCCCTTCCAGAAAAGACAAACCAGGTAGGACGCGGGGCCAGACAGGTTTAAATGCCAGTTTCTGGACTGGGAGGTAGCACGCTGCCAAGCCCTCTCTCTCCTCCGTATCCCCCCCCTCCACCAGGAGAAGCCAATAGTGCCACCCAGCCCTTCTCTTGAGGGTGGTCCTAAGCAGGGGTGTAAAAGTGCCGTGGAGACTGGAAATCAGCCACACAAGCGTCTATTGTTAATGTTGCTGCAGTACAAGCTCCCAACGTTGGTGACATTTTTTTCAGACAGGTTTACTATGCATTCCGATTCTCTTTGGTCTTTGTTTTTCTTCCTTGGCCCTTTGATCTCGCCTTCACATGCTCGAAGTCGCCAAAGAACAGGCCTGTATTTGTTCCATAATTCACACGGTGTTCAGGCAGCAGTCCAAGGAAGTACAAGATCCCGAAAAGGAGGGGGAAAACATTCGGCACAAAATAGGCTTTTTTAAATTTTGTTTTCTAGTTTAAAAGGAGATTTTACATTCTAATAGAGAGGAGGGAAAACCAGAAAATTAAAGTTCGAAATTTAAAAGGAGACAGTTCTCAAACGATGGCATACCAATAGCCAATAAACATTTGAAAAAAATATTCAATATCCTTAGTTATCAGGAAAGCTAAAATCATACTGAAATTCCATCTCACCCCAGACAGAATATGAATGGCTATCAGTAGAGAAAGTAACAAGCATTGATGAGGATGGGACCTGAGACCCTTAAACTTTGCTGATGGGTATATATTAGTCTAGCTCCCACCATGTGTAAAGCTGGGCATTCCTAAGAAAATTAAAACGAGAATTACCATGTGACCCAGCTCGGTGGCCCCTGGATGTAACTGAAAGGCTCTGAGACAACACTGGACAGAAATACCTCCGATGTGTGTTTCTTGCAGCCCTGTTCACAATAGCCAAGTTCTAGAATCAGCCTGGGTGACTAACAGACCGTCATATCAGCAGTAAGGCCCCAGGAAGAAAAAACGATGTCCTCTGGTCATGAATGAAATGTCCACCTGGGAAGAAAACCAACACTACAGTTGGGCAGCATCAGTGCCTGGCTAAGGGATCGTCCCTCAGGACGGTGGGACAGTTAACCCTGAATAAAGCCAGGCCACCTGAAGCCATGCTAGAGAGGGGCAGAATAACTCATCATTTTAATGAGATAATATACTTCTTCCCTGAACTCTCCCTGAGCGTGGTCCCTACAAGCGGCCATGACATTCCTTGGGTGGGCTCACCTGAGTCCTGAATTTCCCTTTTTCTTTTTCCTGTGTTCTTCTTCCTGTACTGGCCAGAACCTAAGTATGTTTTTGCTAATACTCTGAACTCCCTTAATCTTTCTCTAAAGTCCCCCCACACACACCGTGTGGCTGCCAGCTGCCGTGCAGACCTCCACGCCCACAAGCCCATGTGGCTTTCTTGTTTCTTTCTCTTCTCCATTCTCCTCTTCCAGGCAGCTTCTGAGATTTTTTGTAATAACCAGAACCTGAAAATAACCTAGATGCCCCTCAACAGAAGAATGGATAAAGAAAATGTGGCACAGCTACACATTAGTACTACTCAGTGGTGAAAAACAATGACATCTTGAATTTTGCATGCAAATGGATAGAATTAGAAAGCACTATCCTGAGTGAGATAACCCAGACCCAAAAAGATGAATATGGTATGTACTCACTCATTAGTGGATTCTAGCTATAAACAAAGGACATTGAGCCCATAGTTCATGATCCTAGAAAAGCAAAGTAACAAGGTGAACCCAAAGACAAACATATATAGATCCCACCTAGAAACTGGAAACAGACAAAAATCATCTGACAAAATTGGGAGCAGGGGGTCGGGAGAGAAGGGAAGGTAGAAGGGGAAGAGGAAAGGATAAAAAGAAGGTTGAGGAGAACTTGAGGAAATGGAATAGTCTAGATGGAGGAAGGACAGAGATGAGAGCAAGGAAAGAGATATCTTGATAGAAGGAACCATTATAGGGAAATTCCCAGGAATACACAAGAATGACCCCTGACTAAGACCCTAAGCAATAGAGGAAAGGGGACCCGATCTTGACTTGCCCTGTAATCAGACTGATGATTATCTTAAATATCACCATAGAACCTTCATCCGGCAACTGATGGAAACAGAGTCAAAGGCCCACATTGGAGCACTGGACTAAGCTCCCAAACTCCAGTTGGAAGAGTGGGAGGAATGAGAATATGAGCAAAGAGGTCAAGACCATGATGGGTTCATCCACTGAAACAGTCTACCTGAGCTAATGGGAGCTCACCAACTCTTCCAGCTGGACAGGGAAGGAACAAGCATAGGACCAAACTAGGCCCTCTGAACGTGGGTGACAGTTGCATGGCTGGGACAGACTGTGGGGCCACAGGGAGTGGCACCAGGATTTATCCCTACTGCATGTACTGGCTTTTGGGGATCCTATTCCTTTTAGATGTAGACCTTGCTCAGCCTAGATATAGTAGGGAGGGCCTTGGACCTTACCCTCTCTGACGATTAGATGGGGTTGGGGTGTGAGGAGGTGTGAAGGGAATGGGATGAGAGGAAGAAGTGGGAACTTGGATTGGTATTTTAAAAAAAAAAATCTAATAAATTAAAAAAATAAAAGTTTAAAAATTATATGTTTACAAAGGTGTTATTTACAAAACAATAAATAAATAAATGCAAGGAAAAAATTAAAAATAAAAATGATAAGAAGTTATAAACTTGAAAGGGATTGTGGGGGACAAGGGAGGAACCAGAGGAGAGAGAGGGAGGATGAAATGATATAATTCAGCATCCATGTATGAAATTCTCCAAAACTAGTAGGGAAATGTGTCATGTCTGCACAATGCAGATTTATTCAGCCATGAAGAACAACATTTTGTCATCACAGAAAAAAAAAAAAAACAACTGGGGATCATTACAACAACTGAAATCAATCAGACTCAGAAATATTTATAAATTTAGTAAGTAATGTAGCCTAAACCAAGAGTTGCTCTGCTTTTGGTTTTGTGTTTTGAGACAGGGTCTCATAGCAGCCCAGGCTAACCCCAGACTCTTTATGTAGCTGAGGTTGGCTTTCGTACGCTGACCCTTGTGCCCCTACTTCCTAGAATATTAAGATTACAGGTGTACACGCTAGGATTGCATAACCGAAGGGAGCCGAAACTGTAAATCTGCTGCTTAGAAAGATAAAATCATTAGGCAATGTCTCAAGCACTTGCATATCTTCATTACCCAAAGATATATTTGCTCGTTGTAAATCAAATCATAACTCTAGCGGACTCTCACCTTTAGAGCTTTGGCCAGACAAAGAAAGATGCTTAGAAACATGATTCACCTGTTGTCCCCTACGCTACACACCGTCTTCCTCTGCACAGGGGTCAGCGTGCTTTCTGGGAACTGACCATCTTGTTTATTGATAGTACAAAGGGCTAAGACTGGGAAAGGGCAGACAAAAGTCTTTATTTATACGCTGTCCTCCTCATATGGCCCCCATTTAGTTCGCAAGTACCCCACACTCTAAGTTTCCATTGGATTGTTTCTGCTCTTAAGACTGGGATTTGCATCCATCGACAGGTGACGTTTTGTCCGTGAGTGCCCAGACTGATGGCATAGTATGAAAACCTTACACCGCCCTTCCCTCCATCTTCTTTACTCCACAGTACAACTGCGGAACAGCTTGCCTCCCTACAGACTTATGTGAATTTTCTAAACTATCATTAATTAGAATCATGAGGCCGAGGGAGTGAAATGAGACAGAGAGAAAGAAAGAAGAAGGAAAACCTTTGGCAACACTACCCAGCCAGCGTGTAATAGAATCTGCATTTGGCTGCAGAATCTTGGACCGATTCCAGTTCAGGAAATACCAACGAAGGTGCCAGAGACACAAGGCCAGAGGGGCCATAGCGTTTGGAATGCAAGCACTGAATTCCAGAAATCGGAAATTTTCTAACAGGCCACCAGATGGCCTCACTTTTCACAACCATTTTTATAGAGTCTGGTTTTAGACCGGTAAACTCTGCAAAGAATGACTTGGAAATCATGATCCAGAAGGGACAGATTTTCTGATTGAAGGTTACCAACAGCAATGGAAGGATTTATTCCTAGGGTCTCCTGTGGAAAAATAAAAATAAAAAAATGCATTTTTAAGCTGAAAGATCTGGTGTTCTTTCTTTTCCTAGCATTAAAGACTGAAGTTTTTTGAAATCCTGCTATTATTTCCAACCTATGGTCTCATATTTCAAAAAGTTTGTGATGCCGAAGACACTTCAATGCGTCATATGTCACTTTAATACGTCATACGTCACTTCCGAGGAAGGTGTCACTAACTGCAGGCTTCCAGTTCATGTAAGAACGTCCATCGCCTGCACCTATCACTCACGGAGTAGGTTTCTTCTGCTCCGTTTAGGGTCTCCCAATGCAGTGCTTCTTCTTTTTTTTTTTTAAGATTATATATAACACATGAAAGAATGGACTTAATTGGGAAACAATTTTCAAGTCCAGAGTCAGCCTGATAGGAGTCCCTAGTCATTCCCGTTATCCATAGAGACACATACTGGCCAGGCTGGACCTCTGGACCTTCTTTTTTATTGAGAAGCATGCGTTTTAACAAGTTTTGTTCAAAAGGATTCTTGATAAAATGGGAAATCATTAAAAATATACATACTTTAAACTGTTTTTAACTTAAACTATGAGTAACATTCATTTGCCAGTCTGCCTGCTTGGGTGAACGGTATGCAGAGGTGTCCTGTTGTTCCTCCATCCTTGTCTCCGTTTCTTCAAAAGCACGTGATGAAACCACTTCTAGCTTGCTCTGATGTTGCATGTTCCTGAGTAATGCCTTTTCTTCCTTTCTTTCTCTGTATGTGCGGCCCAAATCCTTGTGTTTTAAGAGTGAGGGTGTGCCCATGACACAGCAGGTGTGGGGAACTCAGATGACAACCTTGGGCGTTGGTCCGTGTCTTCTACTTTGTTGGACGCCAGATCTCTCAGTTGTCACTGTGGATGTCAGGCTAGCTGATGCGTGAGCTTCCTGGAATTCTCCTGCCCCCACCCACCCCTATCATTTCACTGTAGGAGCTCTTGGATTACAGACATGTGCTACCACGCCCAGAGCGTTATGGATTCTAGGCATCCAGACTCAGGTCCTCAAACGTACACAAATGTTTAACCCACTAAGTCATATCCCCAGAGCCACAAGGGAATCTTCATATTCTCTTCTACCCGTGACTTGGTGCAGAAGAACACAGCCCCCTTAGAATCCACATGTTGGAAATGTCAAAGCCAAAAGATGGAAGCAACCTGGTGCTCGGCAATCAGGAACTTAACATAACTGAGAAACTGTTTATTGCATTAAACCATTGAGACTTCTGTCTGGTAAAGCAGCTAGTACTGCCTTAGCTAGTTGGAATTGCCTTAACTAATGACTCTTTTTAAGAAAATATGGGTTTCCTCATTGAAATTCTTTTCCATCTTTCTTACCTAAGTCAAACCCCTAACATGCTAGCATTTCCCATTTAGTTTCTTAAAGTTTGTACTTGAAATTGTTGGTAAAACAATGAGTCCAGCACCCTAATTCCCCTGTCTCATCATCATTTATGTTTCCGTGACCTCACTCGCACTGAGTTCTTTCAACACATTCTACGTTGCTTTCATAGAAGCAATTATTTTTCCATACTCATTACATCAGTTTATATAAATATTTAATTAGACACCATAAATATAACAACAAACACAATTGACACGAACTGTTTGGAACCTATGGTTGAAGGAGCAGAACTCCCAGGGTACACCAGAGAAGTCAATCACAAGCGTTCATCCTTCTGTAGACATCAGTCAATACCCATGACACCACTAATGAATTGGTTTAGTAGCCACTGATGAACTGGATACATAGGGCTTAATTTCCTTTCTATTTCACTTGAAATGTTTTTCATGTATCTTTACACACAATATTATTCTACACCTTGACAGTTTGTTACTTATATATCAGGTCCTGGTAGTAATATTGTGTCAACTTCTTCAAACGAATTTGATAATATCATTATCTCTATATACTGTATTATTTATCTGTTGTTTTTTGAGACAGCATCTCAGCAAGCCCAGGCTGGCCTTGAACTCTCGATCCTTCTCCCTTTGTTTCTCAAGAATTGGAAATACAAGTGTGTGCCACCATGCTGTATTAGTTATGGTTTTATTGCTGTGAAGAGACACTGTGATCATGACAACCCTTATAAAGGAGAACACTTCATTGGAGATGGCTTACAGATTCAGAGGCTTAGTCCATCATTGTCATGGCAGGAAGCATGGCGGCATGCAGGCACACATGATGCTGGAGAAGTAGCTAAAAGTTCTACATCTGGATTGGCAGGCAGCAGGAAAAGAGGACACTGGGCCTGGCTTGAGCTTAGGAAACCTCAAAGCCCACCCACTGTGACACACTTCCTCTAACAAAGCCACACCTCCAATAATGCTGCTCCCTGTGAGTCTACAGGGGCTGGTTTCATTCAAACCACCACACTTGCCTAGACAGATTCTTTTTCCAGTGTTGGAACTCAAACTCATGCTAGACAAATGCTCTACCAATGAGCTACATTCTCACCCTTACCTCCGTATGATTTACAGAACATGGGGCAAGCATCAGTTGAGGAACCTGGAAACAGAATACGTGACTTTGGACTTTTTTTAATGGGAGAATTCCTCATTATTTTGACCCAGAATTGTTGCTCTTTTCGGAATACTCCCTTCTTCTCTAGTTTTTTTTTTCTTTCATGTATTTATTTGTGTGGCACGTGTGCACCACAGCACAAGTGTGGAGACTATAGAACACACACACAGGAGTCATGGAAACTATAGAACACACAGGAGTCAGTTCTCTCTTTCCACTGTATGGCTTCCCAGGAATTGAACTCAGATTATCAGATTTAGCAGTAACCACCTTTACCCTTTTGTTCACTTTCTTTATATAGTCTTTCCCTTATTTTGGTTTATGTGTATGTGCATTTTGCCAGCATGTATGTCTACCCATGCAGACCTGGGACTGAGGGTAGTGACTGATGTGAGCCCCCACGTGAGTGCTGGATCAGAATCCGGGTCCTCTGGAAGAAGAGCCAGTGATCGTCACCACTGAACCATCTTTCCAGCCTCCACTTTTTTATTTATCCAGTGTATGCTTTTGGATGGGGGTGGGGGATATAGGTACACCTGAATGCAACGGGGCCGGAGGCATTGGAATCCCCAGGAGCTGGAGTTACAGGTGGTAATGAAACATTTGGCATGGGCTCTGGGAACTGAACTTGAATCTTCTGCAAAAGAATCAAGCCTATGGAGCCATCTCTCCAGCCCCAAAATTGCTTACAGCTTGAGTCAAATTTCGTACCACATATTCTCAGAAAACCCATCTATTTCGTGAGTGAGGTTTTCAAACATCTTAGCATCTAGACAAGCATGGCATCCTCTTCCTAAATGTGCCAGCTTTTAATTATGGACAATCTTAAGCACACATACGAGCAGATGGACAGCTTAATGAACCCCCAAGTAGCCACTCCCAAGTCTCAGCAGTAATCAACACTTTCGTCAATATTCTTCTGCCTAGTCCCCAGTCAGCCTTTTAAAGCAGATCGCTGTAATCTTGAACGAATCCCAGGCTTCCAATGACCCCACCCTCATAAACTTCAGTCATTTCCCCCCACAGAAAAGAACTTCCCTGGGAAAGCTTGACGTTCTCTATGTCTGTAGTTGCAATTTTTCTGGTTTTCCTTTTTTTAAATAAATAAACTATGTATCATAGTGTTTCTGGTTTTCTTTCTTGTTTTAGGATTTATTTAGATTTTTTGCAGAGAAATTTTGCCTACAAGGCATGTAGGAACACCACATGCATGTCTGGTGCCCGCAGAGGCCAGAAGAAGGTGTCGAACCCCTTGGGACTGGATTTGCAGATGTTTATGAGTCGCCGCCGTGTGGGTGCTGGGAGCCGGGGTCCTCTAGAAGAGCAGCTGGTGTTCTTCATCACGGAGTCGTCTCTCCGGTCCCAGGTGTTTCCTTTCGACGCAAAGATGGCTGTTACTACTCCGCTTTTACAACTCTAGTGGGCTCATTTGTTTTTCTTAGGCCAAATGCTTGCTTAGTGAGTCATGGTGTCCCCGGAGGGTATCCGTGTGCTGCTGAACACTTCAGTCTCATCCTTCACGGTGTTCTCATGTTCCCACATTTTCTCTGTGGTCTATAACTACAGGTTGAAAATTCTACTTTAAACCATAAATTGTTTAAATTTTTTTCTTCTTTTAAGAAAATTTTCCCTCTCCCCAAAAAAAATCAATAAATGAATGTATTAACTAATTCAACTAAAATTTAAATTCCCCCCTCATTTGTAAACTCATGAATGCTATTGTATTAAGCATTTATATTAATTTTTGTGGCTTTTACTTGCCTTTACCCACCTCCTGGTCTTATGTTTGTTTTTATACCACACATTCTAATGACATTACATTATCATAAAAATTACCTTTACATATATGTATTAACTTCGGAGAATTACCTTTAACCCTTCTTCAGTCTTATAACTGTTTCTAGTCAGTTAAGCTTTATTTAATAAGTTTCAGTATTCCCTTTTTTAATATTATAATTTTCCCAGTCACTGCTGTGGTGTGATATGGTTCGGTTTGCAACAGGGTCTAAAGTAGCTGTGGCTGGCCTCGAACTCCGCGTGCAGCTGAGGACCTTCTGTTCTTCTGATTTCTGCCTCTGAGAGAGGTGCTGGGTTATGGTGACAGATGGTGTCATCACCCCTGGTTATGGTGACAGATGATGTCATCACCCCTGGTTCTGTGTGGTGCTAGAACTGAACCCAGGGCATTGTGCAGGCTAGCCAAGTGCTCTACCACCTGAGCTACATCCCCAGCCCTAAATGTCCCGATCTGGAATTTTCTTTGTGATGTGTCTCTCGGTCACCTGGTCCGTATCTTGAAGGCAGTTCTTCTCAGAACGTCATTGTAATTTGAGGTCCTCACCTCTGCCAGTATTCATAAAAGACTCAGAAGAGCAAAATATCTCAACTGGAAATAAAAGGCACAGAAGTAAATCATGTTGAAACAACCAGCCTACTGGGTTTCAGTCCAGAGGCGGTTTGAAGTGGCAGGAAGATGGCTTCTGGGGTGTTAATGGGCAGGGATGATGTGGGTATCAGTAAAGAGCAGTAGGAACACTGGCTAAAGCGGGATAAATCCTGAATGTAAACAAACAACAGGAGGTGCCATGTGCTATTTCTTTTTTTTTTCACTCCACCTGATTTTTATTAACAGGCATTCGTAAAAAGTAATCTGGGCTAGAAGAGAACCTCTGAGTTTCAAAGTAAAGGTCGCTGAACCACGGCGCTCAACGCCATCTTCGGCAGGTTCGCACGCGGCGGCGCTCGGCGGCCCTGACGTCACGGGGCTAGGGGGCATGAGTCGCCATGTGCTATTTCTATAGCAACAAGAAGACCAATACCCCACAGGTCACTATGGGTTGAGACCGGAAAGGCAATGTGAGGCTCCCCAGTTCAGGAAAAGGAGATGGAGAGCAGCTTTTGATCAGTGTGTGAGCCACTTCTGTGTGTGGGATTCCGCATGTTGCAAAAGCCATCCCTCTCTGCTCAAGGCTGCGAAAAACTCCCCACAGTTCCCGGACTATACCTGTGATATCTCAGGATCACTGTAGAACAGGCCAAATGGCTAGTTTAAGATCTGGGATCAACATTTTATACTATGCACTGAAATTTTTCTTAAGAGGGAGGAGGTTATAAAGTATAATGAGTTACAGCTCTGAGGAGAAAGGTAGCCTGGCAGTCGGGAGCCAAGGAATGCCACTAAGTCACACGTCACAACTTTAGTGGCTTAGAGCCAAGCAGTCTGTAGAGGTGTGTCTGGCAGGGCCCTCACCAAGGTGTTAGTAGCGGGGGAGCTGAATGTGATGATCGACTTCCTCGGCTTTAGTTCGTTAGTAAAATTCAGCCAGCTACTTATAGCTGTGGGACTGAAGCCTTCGTCATCTCCCCACTCCTGTGTGGGTGTGTGCGTGCGTGCATGCACACGCACACGCGTGTACATTCCACAGCATGCATGTGGAGGGCAGAGGACAATTTACAACCAGGCATCTCTCCTCTCCATCCACAGTGTGAGTTCCAGAAATGAAACTCGGTCGTTTGTCTTAGCAGAAAGCACCTTTGCCACAGAGCCATCTCGCCAGCTGTCTTGTTTCCTTGAGGGAAGGTCTCTCACTAGGTCCTGGAGCTCACTGGTTCGACTAGGCAGGTGGCCACCAAGCCTCAAGGCTCCTCCTGCCTCCATCTCCCTAGTGCTGGGATTACAAAAACACACTATTATGCCTACCTTTTTGTGGGGGTACAAAGGAACAAAATCAGGTCCCCATGCTTACACAGCAAGCTCTTCACGGACTGAGCCATCGTCTGCGTCCTGAGGTACTCGGTTTTTTGTTGGCTGTCTCTGAAGATGGCTCCCACCTTCGACAGCTTACTGCGTTACCTGTAGACTGCATTCATCTCTATCCATGTTCAAATAAGTAGAGGTAGAATAGAGGTCTTTTTCTTATGTGTCTCTGGCCCATCTTCTTTACTCGTGATGACAGTTGTGATGGGCTCTCCACATGCAAAGACTCCTGTAGTTAAAGGGTTAGCCTGGGCTCTTGTTAAAATCCTAGATCATCTCTCTCCCAGCTCAAGGTTCATCACCCCAGTCCCAACCACAGAGTCCCCTTCCCACGTAATGCTCTCGTTTGTCCCTTCGGAAGTCATGGTGGAATTTGGTTGTCTTTGTAGCCGTGTTAGCAGGGAAAGCCTGAAACAGGGTGATTATGTCATTCAAAGATGTTAATAGCTTCCTTGTCAGGGCAGGTGAATTCCCTCAGAAGTGAATCTGTCTCTTGGGGAAAGAGATTAGTTACCAAGACAGCAGGTTGCTATGGAGAAAGGCTCTTGGTGCTTCATCTCTCCCAAATGAGCTCATTGTCCCTTCTGTGTTCGTACCATGTTATGATGTGGCACAAGGCTCTCACCGAATGCAACCACAGAGCCTCATCTCCCTATCCTCCAGAGCTATGAAGCAAACACGTCTCTGTAACTTACCAACTCTCGGGCCCTCTGTCCCCAAAATAGAAAACCCAGACAGGTGACATCTTTACAGATTCCAAGGAATAAAGCGTGGGCTGTGCTTGTTCTGACAGAGACGGAGAGGTTGGTCTGTGTTCCCGGGCATCTAGGAAGTACAGAAGTGGGTGTATGATTCTCAGCAGAGAAGCCCAAGGGTGGCGGGGGGGGGGGGGGTGCTGGCTGACACCTATGACAAACAGCAAGGACAGAACAATTCATGATCTGAATTTAGCGTAGCAAAGTGACAAATTACCTGTGGACGAAATGTCTTCTACAGACAACAGCCTCCCCAAAGCCTTGTCAGAAGGACTCACATCCATAAAGGCTGCCCACCAGAGTCCAGACTACTGTGGCAAAAATATTCTAACTGGTGGCAACTCTGGGGTAGGGATGAGGACACTGATAACAGGGCCCCAGGAGAGAGCCTCACTCTTGTAGACCTGGCTGAACTCTGGGGCTGGGACAGCCCTACCTGAGCCAGGTAAGATACTTAGTCTTCAACAATAGGCCAGTCATTCAGTACAGCTGTCCCTCAGATAAAGATCTGACTTGGAGCAGCTGGTTCTCGTCAACCAGGGCAGTTCCTGGAAAGGGTTGGTATCTAGAGAGTTTAAGTTGACTGTGTATGGTCCAAGAGCTGGAGGAACACACCCTCTGGTCCTGAAAAGGAATGAGGGTGGTATAACGTATTGACTATGAATTAATTACCTCTCTCTCCCTCCCCCCCCCTCTCTCTCACACACACACCCTTCTTATAGAGATACCTTAAGTATTCCTTTCTAGTTTTTCAGTAGTTTGCTAGGCTTCAGACACTGCTACTCCACTGTTAAACAATCTCTTGGTAAAAGGGGTTGGGGACAGGCATCGAGGGACACCTATAATCCCAGCACTCAGGGAGCAAACAGGAGGAAGCCAGCCTGGTTTACTACGTAGCAAGTAAAGGGTTTGCTTTAGCTCACAGTTTAAAGCATAGTCAAGCTGGGCGAGTCAAGGCAGCGGGGTCTAGAAAGGGCTCCTCACATCACATCTGCAGTCAGAAGAAAGGGGCAGTAAACGCACGCACACACTCAGATTCCCTCACCCTCTTATATGGTTCAGGATCTTCTGCCAAGTTCCCACCCACAGTTAAGCTGAGTCTTCCCACATCAATTAAGATAACCGAGAGAATCTCTCAGGGGAATGTTCAGAAGTCCATCTTCCAGATGACTGTAAACTTTCTCAAGTTACTTATTAACACTAAATATCCACGGTGGTTTGAAAGAAAATGGCCCCCAAAGGGTGTAGGTGGAGACTGCTCGTTCATTTCCCGACTTCTCAGACCCGAATTATCACACAGAAACTATATTAATTACGACGCTGCTTGGCCAATAGCTTGGGCATATTCCTAACTAGCTAAATTAACCCACTTCTATTATTTTGTGTATTGCCAAGAGGCTGTGGCTTACTGGGTAAGGTTCTGGTGTCTGTCTCCTTCGGCGGCTACATGGTGTCTCCTCTACTCTGCCTGTTTTCTCTCTGTAAGTCTGTTCAGATTTTCTGTCTGGCTTCACTCTGCTGACCCATTGGCCGAAGCAGCTTTATTCATTAGCCAATAAAAGCAACACATATACAAAAGGACATCCCACATCAAAAGGCACTAGCAGGAGATATGGCTTTGTTGGAGTAGGTGTGACCTTGTAGGAGGAAGTGTGTCATTGGGAAGGTGGGCTTTGAGGTCTCAGCTATGCCCAAGCCATGCCCAGTGAGAAAGACCACTTCCTGTCGCCTGTGCAAGATGTGGTACTCTCAGTTCCTTCTCCAGCACCGTGTCTGCCCACACGCCACCATGCTCCCCGCCATGATGATAATGGACTAAACCTCTGAACTTTAACCCACCCCTTAAGTGTTTTCCTTTATGAGAATAATCATGGTGGTCGTTCTGTCCCTTCACGACAATAGAAACCCTAACTAAGACACCATGACAAATTTGTATTAATTAGTTAATTAACATTTGAAAGCCTCTCTTCCAGCTTTAAAAGCCTCAGATTTTACAGTCAATATGGTTGTGCTTCCTCTGCTACATTAAAATTAGTAGATGTTTGAAGAAATAAAAAAAAAAAACTAGGTCTCCTAAATAGGCTTACTTCTCTATTTCTGAGGACTCAGGAAATGTTATTATCTTGTATGGTTTCGTGCACTATTTTAAGAAGGTAATGAACAGAAATCCAGGGCATGACTCACTATATTCTGAAGTCAGTGGCTGTACCCCTGATTTCAGGTCTAAGGGGTTGTGTTTAGGGACTTATTAAGTTTTCTCTCAAAAGAGAAAACCAAGGGATGTTAAGGTGGATTTGCAATTCAAAAAAAGAAAGAAAGAAAGAAAGAGAGAGAGAGAGAGAGAGAGAGAGAGAGAGAGAGAGAGGGAGAGAGAGAGAGAGCATCAGGTACAACTGGCCATTGCAAAACTCCATCTTGTGCATGAAAGCAAGAGACCGAAAGCACCAGAAACAGGAACCGAGAGTGAGGCCAAAGGCTCAGCCAGAGAAGAGGTTAGAGGCAGCAGCTTCTATGCACTAAGCCTCCTGCGTGAACCACATGGGGAGAAACTTGAGGGTTTTCTACTTGAGATAATACTCAGTAGATTTAAACATCTAGAAGCAGCTACTTAAGCATTTTCTTCCCTCCTCCCCCTTGTCCTGTTCTGGATATGAAACCCAGGGTCTTGCACGTGCTAGGCAACTGGTCTGTCAATAATCTCCCAGACCCTGGCTCTTTCTGAAAACATGCACTGTGTAATAGAAACATAAAATCTGGGGGATCCTGTTTATTTATTTGGCTTTATTGATATTTCTTATTTTAATTTAGATGCGAATTAATTTGCTCCCTTTATTAAAAATTGTAATTGATCAGAAGCATTAGAGAAGAAAGCATCATGAGTGAAAAACCATCAAATGATGAAGACTGATTATTATATAGGCTTGATATAAAATATTATGAAATATGCGTAGGAACAGATGCGACCCTTGGAAAGGCTCGTCACCGAGCACATTTCCATAAACACATATGGTGTAGGCTCTCTCACTCACACCACCTCAGTGCTTTACACCAAGTTAAATAATTCAAGATGGTGTAAGCAGATCCCAGCAATGCTATAAAACACTCCCTATGAACTTTGGGTTGTTGCCATGAAAAATAACCTAGGCATTAATAACAAAAGTCCAGAAGATAAGAGGAGACTGGCAAAGTAACCAAAGTGGAAAATTCGACATTGGTTGGCAAGAAGCCAGAGCACAAGATGTGACTGCCCTGGACCTCATGCTCCTGTCCACAGACATAGTCTACTGCAACAACCTGAACCTTTACATCTAAGTGACTGCTGACTGCTGACAGTATATGCCACTGTAGGAGGCATCACCCAGAATCAATGCCAGCCGAGAGCTTGGTAAGAACTCTCTTGCAGAGCTCCCTCCGAGTCAGAGCCCCTCGTGGGAAAATGTGTTGCTACACTTTTTAATAACTTTCTACATTTTCAAGATGTGCAGTGCCCAAAATCAACAGGACCAGTTCCAAATGCAAACATATTGCTTTTCCAGAGACTGAGTTTTCAGCGGGAGGCAGACAGCCCTGGTCTGTGTTTGGGGAGATGGAGGAGGGGGAGGGGGGGCCCATGGTGGGAAAGTTGGAGAATGAGAAGGGGCTGTGCTGCTGCTGCTAACTCTCTCTGCTTTCAGAAATCCAAAGTCAGACTCAGACACTAAGATCTCTAAGAAAAGACTCATGAAAAGGGACCTCGAATTAGGTGTCCCAGCTCGGGAGGCAGAGGCAGATGGATCTCTGTGAGTACAAGGCCAAAGTAATCTACAAAGTGAGTTCCAAGACAGTTCTAAGAAGTATGTGAAGAGACCCTGCATAAAAAAATTAAAAAAAAAAGAAAGGAAGAAAAATAAAAAATAAAAGGAGCCTCTTTAATTGGATTTAACACAACTTTTCTCAAACTGGCCTGGCTGCAAAGCAATATTATTTACATAGCAGTATTTACTATCCCATTCTGTACAGTGTATTAAGGGGTAGAGTGTAGAAGACAGCCTCAAAGGTGCCCCAGCAACCAGAAGATGCCTCCCGAGATACACATCCTTGCTTCTTTGGTGCCTGTCATCAAAATGATAGAGGGTGAATTTCAAAACTAGACCTTTGAAGACACGAGCTGTTCCACCTTGCAGTCTCTCGGTCTGGTCCTTCTTAGCAAAGACAGCCACCCTGGCACGAGGACACGATCCGCCTGTGACGAGCCTCACACTAAGAAGAACTAAGGAAGCACACTTGGATGGGAATGCGTCATCCTGGAAGCAGACCCTCCAGCCCTATTGAGCTGTCAGACGAGTGTGTGCATCCCCCACCCAGCATCTCTTTGGCTATGATTTCAGGAGACGGCCCGAGTCCAAATGACCCAGCCGAATCACACCTCAGAGATGATGTGAGGACATAAGCTTTTTATTATTGTTTAAGCCGCTAAGATTGGGACCAACTGGTTCTGCGATGGTAGAGAGCTAGCATGGGCTACTGACCTAAAGCACTCGATTGCAGTCACTTTCTGCGTTGTCTGTTTTTATTAGCGTATATTAATTATAGATAATGGGTTTCGTTATGACATTTCGATACATGTGTCGGATATATTTTGACTGTACCCGCCCCATCACGCCCTTTTCTCCTGTTTTCTCTTCCTCTCCCTTCCCATTCTGTTTCCTTTCTATTGTCCATGTTTTTTTTGTTTGTTTTTTGTTTTTCGAGACAGGGTTTCTCTGTAGCTTTGGAGCCTGTCCTGGAACTCCCTTGGTAGACCAGGCTGGCCTCGAACTCACAGAGATCCGCCTGTCTCTGCCTCCCAAGTGCTGGGATTACAGGCGTGCGCCACCACCGCCCGGCTGCCTTTTTTTTTTTTTAATGACACGATGGGTTTCATTAGGGTCGTTCCTCAGAGCATGAGTGAGGGATTGATTGTAGGAGTCTGGACAGCTCACCAGTGGCTACACCACGGAAGACAACATCTCTCCTCAGAAATCAATTGTCTATACCTCCTGGTGGAGGAATGGTGGTGCCTTCTGAGCCCAGCCCACCCTTACCAACCACGGATTGTCTCTTAGTTATCAAGGAAAGCTGGTGTCACATCGGCCCCTCTGACTCCGTGACTATGGGTCATTGTTGTCCACTGGCAGGCAGCTTTAAGGTGGAATTTATTTTCCTGTTATTCTAATCTCTACACATAAAGCTGATTGATTGAGTCATGGATTTCAGCCTAAAAATCAACTCTCACCTCTAAGAACCATTCTCTGAGGTTTCTGTAACTAAAGCTGGGAAGGAGGTTTATTCTCTGGCGGTAAGATCAGTAGATGTGTTGTGCACCTACTGCAGACAAAAACAGAGTTGAGAGACTGAGAAAAAGAAAAAACACCGATGTTAGTCCCAACGACTCCTGGACCGCCTGCCTTCACCGGTCCCTAAGTTCTCACGTTCACCCAAGCCCGGTTTCAAAACCTTGCCTCCAGATAGGTCATATGTGCCTCGGGTCACAAAACAGGACACTGGCTGAGATTGCTGACAGTGTCTCTAGTCCCCAACCATACAGATGGTGGCTTCAGGGTCACCTATTCTGACCCTCCTTGGAAACTGCATTCATAAAGGCCATGATAGTCATGTCTGATTGTCAGCGAAGTGTATTTCCTCAAATTGAGCCGGTCCGATTCTCCAGTGAGGAGTTCCAAACTGAAACATCCAGAGACTGGACACAGAAAACCCCTCATGATTCTAATGGCACTCATAAAGACAGCTGCTAATCTCTGGCTATAAGGGTCCCCCAAGCTGTCCCTGCCCCTCCCTTTTCTGTGAATTCTCCAAGAACCTTGAATTCTTCCCACACGCTTGCAAGGTCACTTGGCTCCCAGAGACGAATGCAATTAGATAAACATACGTCTCCATCGACGATGCTGTCTGTGTGGCCAGGAACAACTTGCTCATCATTTATCTTCAAGGCCACCGTGGTCCCTAATCAGCACTCATTAAGTAGGGATGACTAACAAAACCCACGCCAGGTGGGAGATGCTGTTCTTCCCACAGAGACAGGGAACAGTTTGTTTTGTTTTTTATTCCTTGTACTCTTTTCTGTCCTGACCTTGGTTCTTGCTGATCTGTCCGTGATGGGGACTGTGTGTCCTTCACAGACATGATGTACCTTACGTGCCTGCTCACCCCTAAGCCTCAGATCATCCATGAAACTTTGCCCCTCCCTCTGTCACAGGCTCTTCTGTCCTATCAGCCTGGTTTCCCTGTGGATCTTGCCTATGCTGAACCAGAACCAGTAAAACCACTCCGTTTCCATGGTCATTGCTGGCTGACGTTTGCCTGACGATGCCCTGTTTCTCAGAGGCTCTGACACTCGTGCCCTTTGGTTTCTTGGTTTGTTTTTGTGTCTTGTTTTTTGCCTATGTGTTTTTTTTTGTTTTGTTTTTTGAGACAGTTTTGCTATTTAACCCAGGCTAACCTGGGACTCACAGTTCTCCTGCCTCCCCTTTCTGAGTGGTGTGTACTACCGCTGTGGTGGGATAATTGATCACAATGTGTGCAGGCGTGCCTGGCATTCCTCACCTGCCCACGGCACCTTCTGATCGGTTAATAAAGAACTGAATGGGGCTGGAGAGATGGCTCAGAGGTTAAGAGCACTGATTGCTCTTCCAGAGGTCCTGAGTTCAATTTCCAGCAACCACATGGTGGCTCACAACCATCTATAATGAAATCTGGTGCCCTCTTCTGGCATACAAACATACATGGAAGGAATGTGGTATACATAATAAATAAATAAATCTTTAAAAAAAAGAACTGACTGGCCAATAGCTAGGCAGGAGAGAGTAGGTGGAACTGCTAGGGAGAGAGGAACGTGGGGAAGGAGTGGGGCAGGGCGGGAATCTGAGAGGTGGGGATTTGCCAGCCAGACAGGAGGAAGTGAGATGCCTAGTACCAAAGAGAGGTAACCAGTCATGTGGCAGAATGTAGATTAATAAAAATGGATTAATTTAAGTTTCAAGAGCCAGTTGGGAACAAGCCTAAGCTAGGCCAAGCTTTCATAATTAATAATAAGTCTCTCTGTCATCATTTGGGAACTGGCAGTCCAAAGAAAGACCCAAAGAAAGGTCATACATACGACTTCTTCAGCTGTTGATCGTGGCCCCATATGAGAATTCATCACTGAAGCGGGGAGGGTTGCAAAAGAAATGAGCACCAGTAAGAGATTTCTGAATGAACAATGACCAAAAAAAGTAATCTAAGTCAGTCACAATGAGTCTGGAGTGCTCTGGTGACAGCTGGCCTGTGCTCATCACTGCACACGGCATCAGGCCCCTCGACACCCGCAAATTCTGCCTGGCATACCTCGGCTCAGACTTGATGTCATCACATGCTATGAATTTCAGTGTTTTCATATACATGCAACACTTTCCACTCTTCCAGAAACACGAGGATATAGCATTTGCCCATCTTCACCCTGTACACATCAGATTGGCTTATACCGTGGGTTAGCACTTGGTTTTAAACATTGCTCTTGGAGTAGCTCGCTTGGGTTTCGTGAAAAAATATTCAATGAATTTGGGGTTGGGATTAGGACAGGATTTCCAATCATTTCCAAAGTGGCCCTAAGCACGCATCTGATGTTTTATACTGCAGGGTTATGCAAAATGGCATTCTCGGCATCAGCAATTTTAAAACCAAAATATTGGGCTGGCTTGTGAGTTCAGCTCCTACAGAGTGCTCACCTGGTATGCACAAGGCCCTGGGTTCAACAACCAGTCCCTGATACACCAAATTTAGTAGCACAAGATTGTGTTCCCAGTATTTGATTAAGGCAGGAGAATTAGAAGTTCAAGGCCAACCTCAACTACAGAGCAAACCCGAAGCCAGTTTTGGCTACCAAAGACCCTGTCTGATTGATTAATTAATTAAATGTGTGTGCTTAGTTTTATGCAATGAATTAAATCTTAGATGAATGTTTGACATGACAGGACTCAGAGTATCATCCCTAGTGGATGGATGGTAACACACACCTTTGTACACATCGGCAACACTAACTGCACTCGGGGAGTTGTTAATAACAAAATAAATTAATAAGAAGGCCTATATCCAGGGGGAATATGGGGTGGGAGATTAGGGAGAACTTGAGGGAGGTAATGGTAGGTAGCTATAAAAAAAAAAAGGACATTGTAAAGATGTATGGAACTTTCAAATAATTTTAAAAAATACCATTCGGAAAAAAAAAAAAGAGCCAGACAAGGAGCTGCCCACAGTTCATCCTGACCTAGACACTCCACCCCTGAGAATCTCTTTCCAGGATCAGGATGACGATTCAGACTAACCATCACAGCACAGAAGGGAACACAACCTGTGGGCTGTAACTTAAGGTCAGGAGCCACCAGCTGCAAGAGGAATTGAGCTCTTGCTGGAAGAGGAGAAAGCGGCAGCCCCTGGAGGAACAACCTGCAGCCCCTTCCCCGCCTGCCGCCTGGCGCCAGCCCCTCCTTTGTGGTTCGCTCCAAACCCTAAGAGCCTGAGGCACCCACCTTTCACTTCAAACCCTGAGGCAGCCACCTTTCAGCTTAGAGACCTGCCACCAGGTGGCCATAGCAACTGATAAGCCCATGACTTTAATTAGAGTGCAGCCCTGTGTTTTATTTGATGGGCGAGAAAGTCCATTTTTCTTCTGATATTGAGTAAGCCTATGGACCCTGAAATTACCTGACCGGAGTTAGAAGGAACATGAAACACAAACAAACCCGCTTAGGAGTTTATGAGAAGGGGTGCGTACATGCGCACAGGGGGTTGGTGTGGTACCTTATACACTGATGACGCAGATGGGCAACTCACGCATGCGCAAGGGTTTTAGCTGAGTCATACATGATGTAACCACACTTGCACGCACGTGGGTCATGCGGGGCCCTTTGTGCCCGAGGGCCCAGGCACGCAGGTGCCTGCCTTTAGAACCGGAAGTGCAGCCTTATCTGTGGCTGAATAATTACAGACCCTGGAGCTGTTGACAGCATCTGGAACCCCAGAATACAAACAGACTTGTCTAAAGCCGGACCATGGAAGGCAGCTTTTCTTAAAGCTAAGTTTTCAGCAGCGTCGTTGAGCTCCTCAACTGGACGGTGGTTGCGCACACTTTTAATCCCAGCACTCGGGAGGCAGAGGCAGACGGATCTCTGTGAGTTCGAGGCCAGCCTGGTCTACAAGAGCAAATTCCAGGACAGGTTCCAAAACTACAGAGAAACCTTGTCTCGAAAAACAAACAAACAAAAAAAAAATAACCTGGAGGGTATGCTACCTCTGAATTTTTGCAATGACATAAGTCAATAAACACTCTAAGAAATAAATTTGAGTTCAGTCTTCCGAATTAACACGAGCCAATGCACGAGGGCTACCTGGCAAGGGCAACATGTTACAGTCCACGGAACTCTGAAGACAGTTTTCTACTTCAGAAAGGCCTTTCTCGGAGTCTTTCAACTTCGCATTCTTTTTGGATGTTTTGTTTGTTTGTTTGACTTTTTTGTGACAGGGTTTCTCCGTGTCACAGCTCTAGCTGTCCTGGAACTCACTCTGTAGACCAGGCTGGCCTTGCACTCACAGAGATCGATTGTCTGTCTCTACCTGAGTACAAGCCTGGGCAAGTAAGATGTTGTCAAAAAAAAAAAAAAAAAGAATGTAATGGTTGCCTTTAAACCCAGAGTTTACACAGGGACCTAGGTATGTAATGTTACATGAGACATAGAGTGAAGGCCCCCTTGTCTTGCTGCTGCTGCTGCCGCCGCCGCCGCCGCCGCCGCCACTGCTACTAAAAGATCTTCCTATGTACCACAGGCTGGCCTCTAGTCCACTGCCCAGTACTTGAATGTCAGGTATGACCGAAATTTTGTTTGGCGTTTGGCTCTTGGTTCTCGTTTGTTTTCCTTTTTGTGTTTGAGATAGAGTCTCACTATGTAACCTTACTGCCATGAAACTCTTGATGTAGACCAAATTGTTCTCAAACTCAGAGACCAGACTTTCTCGGCCTCTCCAGTGCTAGAATTAAAAACATGTGTCACCATGAGATTGTCATTTTATCATTTTTCTTTCTTTTTTTTTTTTTTTTTTTTTTTTGGTTTTGTGAGACAAGGTTTCAGTGTGTAGTCCTGGCTGTCCTGAAACTCGCTCTGTATATCAGGCTGGCCTCGAACTCAAAGAGTTCTGTCTGCCTCCCGAGTGCTGGGATTAAAGGGGCTTTTTAATAACTTTTTAAATATTCCTATTTATTTGTGCACTTTTGTATTTTGCCTGCTTGGATTGTTAATGTGAAGGTGTCAAATCTTCTGGAACTGGATTTACAAACAGTTGTGAGCTGTCATGTGGGTGCTGGGAATTGAACCAGGGTCCTCTAGAAGAAAAGCTGGTGTTCTTAACCCCTGAGCTATCTCTCCAATCCTGTCATTTTTTTTTAATTAGACCTTTATTGCTTACTTACTGTCAGCCAGGCAGCTAAACACTAGGATCAGTTAACCTAACCACCTGCTGTTTTTTTATTATTGATTTTTACCTAGCGCTACATTTTTCTCTATTGCCCTCCCTGCCTCTCCCCTCCCCCCACCACTTGCTGTTTTAACAGACAAACCTTCAACTCTTGGCAGCATATTTTAATAAATTTTATTTATTACTCACATCCCATATCAGTGAAGGGTAACTGATATTTATTACATACTTGTGGGGTGGGACTTGGGTTTCTTCCTGCAGCTCCACTATCTTAAACACGCCGCCTATGTAGGAGTCAGCCCACTTCCTGCATCCAGGAGAAGCAGGCACTGGGGATGCTCCAGAGACAGATTTTTTTTAAATAAATCTTTTTTTAATATTTATTTATTTATTATGTATACAATATTCTGTCTATGTATATGCCTGCTGGCCAGAGGAGGGCACCAGACCTCATTACAGATGGTTGTGAGCCACCATGTGGTTGCTGGGAATTGAACTCAGGACCTTTGGAAGAGCAGGCAATGCTTTTAACCATCTCTCCAGCCCCCAGAGACAGATTTTATAGATCCGCTCTGACAGCGGCTTTCATCACCTCCACTTACTTTCTGTTTGACAGAATGCATCACCTGACCCGATCTGACAACAAAAGAGACTGAAAAAAAAATGATCCATGCACAGGGCCAGAAAAAAAAAAAGAGGAAGTGGCCCCAGTCTAGCACAGGTGACATCTGTGTGTCTTCTTCTTCATTCTCTCTGCAACTATTTTATTATCTCTATTTTACCCACAGAAACAGAGCATAGAGAAAGGCTCAAGAGCAGACCAAATGCCCAGGGTCTTGAGGTATTTTCTCATGGTTGGGCGTCCCATCAGACCTGCAAGAACTGACTGGGGGAAAAAAAAACTATTTACTGTAGCAATTTGTGAAACAAAGCTTGAATATTAATCCAAATATAGCAAGAGTTCAAGAGACATAGTAGACACAGTTACTATTCCTTTTCTTCTCTTCAGATTCTACATTTTGAAAAAAGAAAGATACCCAGTGATGTCCAATAGTAGGTATAGAGTTATCTCCTGTTGAAGAGAGACTCTATCCTATTATGATGGTCCAGGCTCATCTTTCTATTGATCGTGTTTGGGTGTCCTTCCTTTGCAACCTATTGATGGAAAACAGATAACCCCCTGAGAGGTGATACCTCAGTACTGTCTGGGACTTGCCTCTACCAAATGGTCTCAGTTTTTAAACCATGTGTTTGGTTAATGGCCCTCTTTTTACTCTGGTTAAAGGCTGCACGTGGCACAGCAATTCGTGTTCTAAATCCTGAGCATCAGGAGCTAGGATTGCAGCTGATTGCAGACTTGTGAGTATAACTGAGGCCCTGGGTTCCATTTCCAGACTCAGAAAAATTTTTTTTAATTAAAACTAAGGCTGGAGGGCTGGAGAGATGGCTCAGAGGTTAAGAGCATTGCCTGCTCTTCCAAAGGTCCTGAGTTCAATTCCCAGCAACCACATGGTGGCTCACAACCATCTGTAATGGGGTCTGGTGCCCTCTTCTGGCCTGCAGGCATACACACAGACAGAATATTGTATATATAATAAATAAATAAATATTTTAAAAAAAAACCTAAGGCTGGAAAGATGGCTCAGAGGGTAAGAGCGGGGTGCTATTCTACTCCAAGGGCTTTCTGGGCAACAATGAGGACCTGAGTTCAGATCCCAGCCACCACATAAAAAGCTGGTGTGGCCCTGCACATTGTGGGGAGCACAGGTAAGTATGTTGGAAATGACAGTGACAGAGCAGAAAAACCAAGGTCCTTCTCTAGCTCCAGTGTGCATTCTCACGTGCATACACGAATGTGCATATACCACGCATACACATACCCCCACATACAAATGTGGAAAATAGTAAAATCAAGTTCTAAAACTAAAGGTCCGAACACTATGTCGGCACCAGTACCGTACACCATCACGCTATGTACAGTCCGTGGTTCGCCTTTCCACCACCAACGAGCTGCGAGAATAGACAAGAATGCTCCTCCGTGGGAAAGAGGGGGGACATGATGCTTGTTTATTTTATCTTTATAATCAGACATTGGAGTTGGCGGGTCTCGGAAGAAACTGGGAGAATCTGCCAAAATAAATAATTTAACAGTTTCCAGCCTTAAAGGACACACAGCATTCTGCCCTTATCTCTTAGAGTTATGTTTTATACAGACATTTTTTTCAAGAGATTAAAATGAGTTCAAAGCAGTTTTATCCACATGCACCACAACACACACACACACACACACACACACGCACACACACATTGCTACATCACAAGAGAAAGGAAACAGGGAACAGTTCCTGCTTCCCAGGAGGAAGGGGGAGCCTCTGCTGCAATCAATAAGGTGAATGTGTTTATTAGCTTGATATTTCAAGGAATAACTATATAGATGTTGGATTTCATATACAATTTTGTCAATTAAAAAACTGAAATTAGGGGACTGGAGAGATGGCTCAGCAGTTAAGAGCACCAAATGCTCTTCCAGAGGACCTGGGTTCAGTTCCCAGCATCCATATGGCAGCTCACAACTATCTGTAAATCCAGTTCCAGAGGATCTGACTCCTTCACACCAATGCACATAAAATAATTGTTTTTTAAAGACTGACGTTAGTAGGGCATGGTGCCACACGCCTTTAATCCCAGCACTCTGAAGCCAGATCTCCAGGAGTTCAAGGCCAGCCTGGTCTACAGAGAGAGTTCCAGGACAACCAGAGCTGTTACATAGAAAAACCCTGTCTCTGAAAACCAAAGGGGAAAAAAAGCCCATGAACTTCTCACTCTACCTAGACATTACTTCTAGATGACCTTCCATAAATTAGATCCTGGCATGTGTACTGATGTCAGCCATCTGGAAACTTCTTCCGGCCCTCTCTTTATGTAAGCTTCCTTTTCATTTACCTTCCAGTTGGTAAACTGGCTTAAAACCCAAACTCAGAACCACCAGCGCCTCTGTCTCCCTCTTCTGGCCTCCATGGTACCTACACTCACAATTGCACAGACCCACACATACATACACATCTTTTTAAAACACAAATCAATCTTTAAATTGAGTTACATAATCGGGAGCTGTTCAGAACATTTTCTGTCTGTTTTCGCCTGCTGGTTGTCATTCTGTTAACAGCTGGCAGGGCTCTGTGTGGGGTGTGTGGTTAGTTCCTCGTTGACAGCCATTTCCACCTCATTTCTTGCTCACCTGATCCACATGTGTGGATTCGTAAGTGGAAATGCACTGTGGGTAATGGGTCCTCCACAGCCCCACCCCTTTGCTACAGTTGATTTAATGTTGGGAACGTGGCTCTCATAAAACTCTGACCAATCATCCCAGTTCTCGAGAGGCAGAAACAAGAGGATCTGTGTGAGTTCAAGGCCAGCTCCATCTATGTAGTGAATTCCAGGACAGCCAGAGCTACATAGTGGGACCCTGTGTCAAAAAAAAAAAAAACAAATTCACAAGAGCCAAAGAAAAGAAAAAAGAAGCATTGTTGGGTATAGTGCTACATACCAACAATCCAAACACTCAGGAAGGATCATAAATTCAAGACCAGGCCAGGCAGTGGTGGTGCATGTCTTTAATCCCAACATTCAGGAGGCAGAGGCAGGCAGATCTCTGAGTATAGACCAGCCTGGTCTATAGAGCGAGCTCCATTACAGAGTACACAAAGAAACCTTGTCTCAAAAAAAAAGAAAAGAAAAGAAAAGAAGGAAGGAAGGAAAAAGGAAAGAAAGAAAGAAAAAGAAAAGAAGAGAAAAGGAAGAAAAGTAATACTGAGTTCAAGACCAACCTGGGCTACATGGTAAAACCATACCTCCAAGAAAAAGAAGAGGACAGGGGCTGGAGAGATGGCTCAGAGGTTAAGAGCATTGCCTGCTCTTCCAAAGGTCCTGAGTTCAATTCCCAGCAACCACATGGTGGCTTACAACCATCTATAATGGGGTCTGGTGCCCTCTTCTGGCCTTCAGGGATACACAGAGACAGAATATTGTATACATAATAAATAAATATTTAAAAAAAAGAAAAAGAAGAGGACATAGAAGTGGAGGAGGAGATTTACTTGAAGGAAACAGAAACTGAAAAAGGAAAAGTCAGCTTCGGATCACACTCTCTAACATTCTCACCAAGAAAAAAATAAGACAGCATTTTGTTTCCACAAAACAAGAACCAGACGCTATTTTTAAAGTAGCGTCTAAATGTGAGAAGGAGCATATGAGACTTTAAAACATGAAAACAGAATTTACAAATCAAAATAAAGGCTGGAATATAAATGTGAAGAAATCTCTCAAAAGCACAAGATGAATGAAAACCAAGCTAAGGTTCCCTGTGACTCCCTGGCCAGCTAGTCTAGCTAAAGCAGTGAGTGCCATGGTCAGATAGAAACCATGACAAAAAGAAAGAATAAAAGAAATTAAGGAAGGAAGAAATAAAGAAAAAGGAGGGGAACAATTGAGGAAGACATCCAGCATTGGCCTCTATACACGCTCCCCTGACACATACACTATAGATACTCATACAAGCACATACACCATAGATAGATACACACACACCATAGATGCACACAGATATACAGGGTTTGAAAGGAGCAGGAAACAGCCACCCAGTCTTTGATTATATTTTTACAAATGTCTATTACCTGACTCAAACGTCAGACTGCCAGATAGCCTATATTTCCAGATATATATACCGGGAAATACATACTCAACCCCTGGATTCCCAAGAGGGATTTTTGTTTTCTCGCAGATTTGTTGGTGTTTTACTCAACGCAGAGAGGTGTTGAATTGATCTTTTAAGAGTCTGATGCAGGGCTAGAGAAATGACTCAGAGGTTAAGAGCATGCTTGCTGTTCTTCCAGAGGCCCTGAGTTCAATTCCCAGCAACCACATGGTGACTCACAACCATCTATAATGAGATCTGGCGCCCTGTTCTGGCCTGCAGACACAGTGTTCATGTAGACAGAACACTGTTTAACATAATAAAGATAAAAATCTTTAAAAAAAAAAAGAGTCTGATGCAATGGCTGGACAGAACACCAGTCATCAAAAATGAACACTGTAGCATTTAAAGAATTATATAAGTTGTAAAATATACAACAAATTCAAGGACTCATTATCAAAGAAACTGAGTGTTGGTTACATCTTTTTTGTTTGTTTAAGTTTCTGAGACAGGGTTTCTCTGTAGCTTTGGCACTGGTCCTGGAACTAGCTCTTGTAGACCAGGCTGACTGAAACTCACAGAGATCCACCTGCCTCTGCCTCCAGAGTGCTGGGATTAAAGGAGTGCACCACCATCGCCTCCACTTGAATTCCATCCTTTAGAAACTTTTGGAGTGTTAAAAGTTCCATAGTAAGCAGTCTTTGAAAATTAAGAACATGTTAAGAGTTTTCCTCAGTGGAGATAAGATAAAATATTTGGTAAACAGCATTAAATCCTCACACCAAAATTAATTTAAGGTGGAGGGTTAGGGATGTAGCCCAGTAGTATTTGCCTAACACACAAAAGGCCTTAGGTTTAATCCCCAGCACCGCAAGTAGATACGTAAATACATACAAAAATTCCACACAGATTAAGATTTACAAGGAAAATTTGGGAGAATGATTCTGATAGCTGGGAACGGGAAAACCACTTCTAAGCTCAAGATAAAGAAGCTATCAAAGGACAAAAAAGGCTAAATATGAATTTATTTTAAAATCCTGCTTAATAACACCATCATACACCAACCCAAAACCCATGAAAATCTGGTAACAGGGCTGGAGTGATGGCTCAGAGGTTAAGAGCACTGCCTGCTCTTCCAGAGGTCCTAAGTTCAATTCCCAGCAACCACATGGTGACTCACAACCATCTGTAATGAGATCTGGTGCCCTCTTCTGGCCTGCAGGGATACACACAGACAGAATATTGTATACATAATAAATAAATATTAAAAAAAAAAAAGAAAATCTGGTAACAACTCTTTCCGTTCCCACAAATTGATATGAAAGAGGCCAATATTTGACTCAGAAAAAAAAAATATGGGTAAAAAAATACAAATAAACAGTTCTCGGGAAATAAATTACATATTGCCATAAAACATGAAAATATGCTCAAACTTCTCTATTATAAGGGAAATGCAAATTAAACTCCCAGATTGGCACAGCAAAAATTTTGATAACACCATGTGGATGAAGGTTAGGGAGACAGATGCTCAGACATATTGCTGGTGGGAGTTGTAAACTGCCTCACCCCCTGTGGGGAAGAACTTGACAACATCTATCTAAGTCTCAGATGTGTGTTTTGGCAGGCACCGTGAGTTGTATACCCCAAAACCATTCCTTCATATTTGTTGCTAACAGAACCCGGTTGCTCAGGTGGCCATGAGCCAATCACCAAGCAATGGATCTATGTATTGATTATTCATACTTGATAAACACTTGCTGGCTGCTAGGCACTGTTCTATGTTGAGAAGGCACCAATGAAGGACACCAAAGCCAAGAATCATGACAAATCCCTGCTTATTGGCCGAGGTTTTAAAGCAAAGGGTAACAGTGATATTTTGGTGTGCGCTTCAAATAGTAACTGACAAGATAATTTTCTATCCGAATGGAGGCTTTTGAGAGAAAATTGTACGTTACTGTAATATGAACCAGCAGAGCACAAACTCGGATTAGTGAAAACAGATTTGAAAATATGAGTTCTCCCTCATAATCTTAAAACACGGTTCATAGGCCAGGTGGTGGTGGCGCACGCCTTTAATCCCAGTACTCAGGAGGCAGAGGCAGGCGGATCTCTGGGAGTTCGAGGCCAGCCTGGTCTACAAGAGCTAGTTCCAGGACAGTCACCAAAGCTACAGAGAAACCCTGTCTCGAAAAACCAAAACAAAAAACAACAAAAAAAAAAAAAACAGTCTGTGCTTTTATCTCCTGAGCCATCTCTTTAGATCCCAAAATAAAACCTTTTTTAAAAAGCAAGAGAAGAAAAAAAAAAATCCTGCTTTTATTCCTACTCTAAATGCACAGCTCAGAGATAATATTCTAATTGTTGCTGGGGTAAGAAAAAGGTTGTTTGTGGCTGGACTTTAATCCCAGCACTTGGGAAACAGAGGCAGGTGGATCTCTGTGCCTTCAAGTCAGCCTGGTCTACAGAGCGAATTCGAGGATAGCCAGGACCACACAGAGAAGCCCTGTCTCAGAAAAAAAAAAAAAACAAAAACAAAAACAAAAGAAGAGGGGGAGGGAGGAGCTAGAATGGTGATTTATATTGGATTTACTTGGCTTTCTTGGTTCTAGAACCCAGAAATTTTTGCCAAGTGCTTTGTTTACTATTAGGTTTTGGTTTTAGTTTTGTTTATAAGAGTAGAGATCAAACCCAGAGTTTTGCACATGCTAAGGCAAAAGCCACCAGCTCCTAAATATCTGCATCACGGCCACTATTTGTTTTTGTTTGGTTTTTTTTTTTTAATCCATGTCCACACTTATAAATTCTGTTGGTGTGTGATTCCTTTCAGATTCCAGACATTCTGCTCTCTCTGGGCATCTGCTTACGTGAAATGGCCGCGATCTTTGTAGATTTTTTTTTCTGGTTATACTTCATTGGGACACCAGAGGGCGCAAGAAGACTCGGCTCTTGTTTTTCTTTAAATCTCAAATCGTGGTGGAGGCGGAGAACAAAAGACCGGGAACGCTGGGCCTTGAGACAAAGGGACACCGGGAAAAGACCGCCCGCCCAGTGTTGGATCCGCTTCCTCACTCGCCTTAGCCTCGGCTCCTTGGCCAGACTGAGGACTACAAAAAAAAAAAAAAAAAATAGCCTAAGCTGAGCAACAATGGGGAAACAAGACAAAACACAGTAGAATTTAAAAAATCAGCAGCGGGCTAAGGAATGACATTTGAGCTGTTTGTTTTTGCCTAATATTAGTAACTTTTAAAACGTATTTTTTTTAGTTCAGGATAATAAAGTGCATATTGTAGAAAATTCGGAAATACAGATCGGATCATTTGTTAGATCTCAGGGAACCCGGGACACGCAACTGAGGAGCCTGTTTAACATATCAGAGCTGATGCTGGCCGCCTGGTTCTCTCAGCATCTCTCCCCTACACACACACACACACACACACACACACACACACACACACACACTACCTGTTACAGAGTCCTGGCTATGCAGCTCTTCTCACCCCACCCCTACACCTCCCCCCCCCACCTTCCCTTCCCTTCCCCTCAGCCCCTCTTTCCTATATAAATAACTGAACCATTTTGGCTATGGGCCCTCTTGGTGCGCTTGGCTCTCTTGGTTCCTGGTCCCTCTCCCGCTTTTCTCTTCCTCTCTCGCTCTCCCTGCTTCTCTGAACCCTTCCAGATGCCTCTGGCTATGCTCTGCCTCGTATCTGCAATAAAACTCATATACCTTGGAGCTGTCACGACCTCATTTTCTCATTCAACTCTTTTCTTCCTAGAGACAGGGTTTCTCTGTGCAGCCCTACCTGCCCTAGAACTCGCTCAGTAGACCAGGCTGGCCTCAAACTCAGAGATCCACCTGCCTCTGCCTCCGAGTGCTGGGATTAAAGGGTGTGCACCACCACTGCCCCTGGTTTCCAGACCGGCAGATTCTAACGGATATTTTTTAATTTCTTTTTTTTTTTTCTGGTTTTTCGAGACAAGGTTTCTCTGTGGTTTTTGGAGCCTGTCCTGGAACTAGCTCTTGTAGACCAGGCTGGTCTCGAATTCACAGAGATCCGCCTGCCTCTGCCTCTCGAGTGCTGGAATTAAAGGCATACGCCACCACCGCCCGGCTTTTAATTTCTTTCCAACTTTTCTTGGCATTTAATAAATGCATAAAGAGTCGGGGTGCACACTATTTTCTGACTAGATTGTAAACTTCACTTTAAGGGCTTTTGCTTGCTTGTTTGTTTGTTTGACAGACTCTCCTTTGTAGCCAGGGTGGCCTGAAATTTCGATGACGCTTGTGCCTAAGCCTCTGAGATGCTGGGACTAAAGACATGAACTCCCACACCCGGCTGATGATGGATAAACTCTATGACAACACTTTGCTGATAAAAGATGACAAATTTTCAACAGTGCTGCAGACAGCATAACATAAATGAGACCCTTGTCATTCTCTACTCAGAAGTGAGGAAAAAGGGCAGATATTTCTGTAGGTTCATAGTGAGTTCTAGGGCAGCCAGGACTGTCTCTGTAGAGGGACCTTATGAAGAAAGGAAGAGAGAGAGAGAGGAGGAGGAGGGAAGGAGGGAGGGAGAAAAAAGGAAAAGAAAAGAAAAAAATTAAAAAGTCTACTGGTAATAGTGTCAAATGCCTTTAACCTCAGCACTCAGGAGGCAGAGGCAGGGGGATCTCTGTGAGTTTGAGGCCAACCTGGCCTATAGAGTGAGTTCTAGGACAGTTAGGGCTGTTACAAAGAAAAACCCTGTCTCAAAAAAAAAAAAAAGAAAAGAAAAAGAAAAACCATTTTATTTTTTCAATTCCACTAAATTTCATACACACATATATAATGTACTTTGTGTCCCCCCCCTTCCTCTCTTATCTTCCTCCCTGACAATCCCCTTTTTCCAAGAAGTCCCCTTTTTACATCCCCCCACCCCAAACATTTAGCATTTACTTAAGGGTTTTTCTGTAAGCATCAGTGGGGATTATTTACTTAGGCAAGGGCTAGCCACTGAGAACTAAGAAGCACTTTCACTGACAGGGGGGCCTTCGGAGCCCCTCCCCATCCATGACGGAATCCTGACTGCTCCAAGCGTATGGACTAGGTGCCAGCAGTCACAGCTGCTGTGAGTTCAGTTCCCATCTAGACACAGAAGCATTTCCCAACACCCTTCACATCCTCTTCCCGCCTCCATGTTCCCTGAGCCTTGGGGAATAGTCACATCTTTCGCTGTTGTTTGGAGTTTTTTTGTTTTCTGTTTGTTTTTCTTGTTTTCAACTCAGGGTTTCTCTGTGTAGCCTTGGCTGTCCTGGAACTCCCAAGTGCTGGGATTAAGGGTGTGTGCCACCTCTGCCTGGCTTTTGTTATATTTTTTTGAAATTGGGGGGGGGTTGTTAACATGAGTGCAGTACCCACAGAGGTCATAGAAGCTCGATGGAGCCCTTGTAGCTGAAGTTACAGATGGTTACAAGTGTTGGGGAATCTTATTTTCAGGTGTGTGACTTTTGCTTACGCTGCATTTGTTTAACTCTGTGAAACTATGTTACTGTGCCTGTCTAAAACACCTGATGGTCTGTCTAATAAGGAGATGAACGGCCAGTAGCGAGGCAGGAGCAAGGGTAAGTGGGGCTGGCAGGCAGAGAGAATAAATAGAAAGGGAACCAAGGAAAAAGAGGAGCAAAAGAACAAGGAGGGGAGGACTTCAGGGGCCAGCCACCCAGCTACGCAGTCAGTCCCGGAGTGAGAAGGAAAGTAAGACATCTAGAAATAAGAAAGATAAAAGCCCAGAGGCAAAAGGTAGACAGGATAATATAAGAAAAGCTTGGTTAGAAACAAGCCAAGCTAAGGCCAGACATTTATAATGAAGAAAAGCCTCTGTGTGACATTTATTTGGGAGCTGGGTGGTGGGCCTCCAAAGAGCCCAAAGAGTAAAAGTTCACACCGCATACAAGGGAGCTGGCGAGGGTGCTGAGAATGGAACTCTGGTCCCACCCTCTGCTACAGATGGTACACACTGTTAACCACCGCATCGTTTTGCCAGCCCCAGGGTTCACTGCCTACCCAAGCCTACCTCCATTCATCCTACCTGTTTAACTAGCCACCCTTCATTCCAGTCTATGTTTTTCAGTATCTGCTCTTCCTGATGTCTAACATGGTATTATATTGCTTAGTGTCTGCCTGCCTGATTATATAAGCACCAAAAGAAGAGGATTGACCCATTGAAATATCCCAGTACATCTATTACAATATCCGGCACATTGTAAGTTCGGTAGATGAATAAGTAGCCATATATTGTCCGTCAACTATAATAGCTGATCAGTCAGTACTAATACAGGAACAAGCATGTTACATACGGCATATGCACACAAATGCTAGTGCATATTAGACATTTTTCTCTCCGTGGCCGGAGTTTACTTTTTTTTTAAAACGTACAAGCATATGGATCTAAGTGAGCAGCAAAGCCAGGATTTGCTGCCAGAGCTTGCAGGATTCCCAGCTTTTCCTCACTTCCGACCTGTGAGCCACTCTGCCTAAGATTCTTTCAGCCCTACTTGCCTCGCGGGCTGATGAGAAGAGGGTGAATCATTTTGTGAGATAGGATTACTATCGAAACGACTACTTAGCTATAATATCAACCACCATTATGCTATATCTCCCTCCACCGAGCACTGGGTGACCTCTGGACTGCCTACTGCCAGCCGCGCTTGTAAGCGGAGGTTTCTCCCCGTGCTGACAGTGAGGAATCTCGCCTACCCGGTTCAGGTTAATTACCAGCTTTTCCTTTCCATTTTAGGAAGCCAGACAACAGGTGCTGAGGTGCTCGCTCCCTGGTCTGAGCTGACTCAGGCTGCTGCTTAGCGTGCCCGGGGTGCAGGAACACACGGGAACACAGGCACAGCTCGGCCGGGACAGAGTGAAGCAGACATTGAGCGCCTCTTCTCCCAATATGGGGCAGGGCAAACAGGTGATCCAGCTGACCTCGGTTCCTGCTTCCTTGTAGCTCTGCCAACTGGAAGACCTGGGCAAGTCCTTTAGATCCTACCCAGAAAAGGGCATCGCCATAGTTAGCACAGGGCCCTTTGGATCTCACAAGACTTATTGGAGGATGAGAAGTGGACACAGGCTACAGAACATGGAGGATTTTGCTTTTTGAAGAAGTTAATATAGCTAGAGATGAAATAAAAAAAAAAGAGAAAGGGCTAAAAAGCACCTCAGAAATTGCCATTTCTGTCTATATTAAACAAATAACCTCTGCCAACAGATTTTTTTTATTACCACGTAATTTATGATCTATAAATTTTCACTAGTTCTTAACACACTGCAAGAAAAGGACCCGAAGGTACATGGGTGACAGTTCTAATATTATATTGTTATTATCTGTCTGGCTTCTACTATAACATAACCACCGTAAAATCGGGATGCCCCCAATAAGATCTCGCAGAGCATCTAATGCAATGTCTGGTACATTGTAGGTTTCATACATCTCCTAAATCGTGTCTGTTTGCCTATGGCTGCATAAATGCACTTGGCGGCAAAAGGAAAGTTTCTAAGTGAGACCCTCCTTGTTGCCCTTGGGAAAATGGCTTGATCCTGTTTATGAACCGGCTTAGTATATCCCAAACGCTCCCATTGGTCCTGATGCTGTATTTTCACAGCCCTATGCTAATCGATGGCGCATCTTTGTTTTTAACTCTTTAAATGCAGCATTGCTTAGCCATGCACAAAATTATTTCTGTCGTTGTTAAGTTGTAGACATCTTGAGATGGGTAAAGGACAAAACAGCGGACCAGTAAAATTTCATCTGAAGGCAGCTAACCGTGAGCACGGATCCTTTTGTGACCTGAACGCCGACGATTGAAGACACGGGGCTGCGGAACAGCTCTGGCAATGTTACAAATCTGGCACGCAACGATGCACTTCAAATGAAATACGAAATTGTGAGGCTCTCAAACGCCCTTTGAAACCCAAAAGCCTGACGCATTCGAAAAGCTCAGAGCTCTGCTAAGGTGTTTTCATGGAGTTCGCTAGAGTGAACTCAGGAGTGTATTTTATTCTAAACAGAGAGAGAACCAGCAACAGGCCCAGATAAACAAGCGCAACAGCCCTTCCAAGAGGTCCAGTTTTCCATCGAGAGAAATTGGACCCGGAGACAGCTCGTGTCTCCTTTAGAAGACACCAGGGAGCAGCGTCTCTCACGGCTCCTCGTTAGTATAGTGGTTAGTATCCCCGCCTGTCACGCGGGAGACCGGGGTTCAATTCCCCGACGGGGAGGTCGGCTAGTTTTTCTTTTATCTTTTTAATTTGCCTGGAATGAACTATTCAACATTCCTGTTGACTATGCTGAGGAAATCCTTTATAAACCCCAAGCCGCTTTCCTCTCGAAGCAGTCGCTTTTAAGTTCAACGCTCCCGATGAGACGCTTAGCGCGCTCGGAGCCCGCAGCGTCGGGACAGAAAATGAAAGCTCGGCTGCTCAGCGGGGACAAGGACTGGCGCCCTGCGGCGTAGGCCCGCCCGCTGGCCCGCGCATGTGCAGTGGCGTCCCGCCAGATTACAAAGGGAGGTCGCTCCGTAGGCCTGGGCGGGGTGGGGAGGAAAGAGGAGGCTCCGCCCCCTTGGGGCGGGGCGGGGCGGCCGGGCCGGAAGTGGCTGGGACAGAAGAGGAAGCGCGGGTTTTTTGCGGTCCCGCCGAGCGGACCAGACGCGAGCCTTAGTCTCCCGCCTCCGCTGGTTCCCTTCCCAACCTAGACGGAGAGCTGGCCGGCAGGGCAGGGAGGCCGCGGGGCGAGCAGGCTCCGCCAGCTCCTGCGGGAGAGGCGCCGGCATGGACGGAGGAGGCGGGCTTCAACCGCCGTGGTCTCGGAGTCCTAAGAAACCGCGCGAGCCACAGCCCAGCAGGACCTCGTGGCGCAACGGTAGCGCGTCTGACTCCAGATCAGAAGGCTGCGTGTTCGAATCACGTCGGGGTCATGGCCCTTTTTGGCATTTGAACTCACTAGCTTAATGCGAGCCGTGGTGTGTTCCCGCCATTTTTCGAAAATGCCTTTTGTGCTTTAAAACTTCGTTCAAAAGTTACCGTAATACTTTAATTCCTGAACAATAAGGCTTAGACCCTATTATAGCGCCTGAAGGCCGTTTTTAGGCCTTCTAAAGTGAGGGGGTTTGGTTCTTGGGGTTTTTTTGTCACTAATGACTTGAGAAATGGGCTTACGGCTCTGCCTTAAGTATATTATTTTTCACAACAATTACGCAACACTGCGGTACAGACTGCTTCTCCAAAAATGGTTTTGATCTGTGTGCACGCAAGTACAATCGCTTACAGTGTTTTAAATGATAGAGGTTTTGAGCTGCAGGAAACAATTCGATTTTAAGCCACTGGGTGCCAACTGTTGGTTTAAGTGTCATGAAAATAGCATAAACTGGAGTACCCTGGGTCATACAGCCTGTTCTTTACAAGGTGATACAGTTTGCTCTGTCTACATCGTAAAAGTTAAAATTTGTACAAATGAAAGAAGGTGTCTGGTTCAAGCTAAGATAAAGAAGTACAGGACCAGAAAAGTACCCTAGACATAAAATGGGGGAGGGAGGGTTAGTTAAACACTGAATTGTCCATCCAAAGTTTAATGTTGGAACCCTAACTCAGTCCTTCCCAGTCCTCAGTAACTGCGATGTGGCTATTTGGAGACAGGGCTTTTAAAGCATTGAAAGTAAAAATGGGTCTATTATATTAGGTGGAGTCCTAATGCAGTCGGACTGGCATCATGCTTTTGGACACGTGTCGAGGATGTGTGTGCATAGGAAGTTCATGTCAGGAGAGAACAAGGAGGCAGCAACCCTCAGAAGATGTCAAAGCTGTCTGCTTCTACAGGGAAAGGGCTGGAGAGGCAGACCGCACAGGCGGCTGGGTCCTAACTTATTCTGAGGGAAATGCGGAGCTGTTATAATCATTCATGATTTTGTTATTCACGAGTTTAACAAGAGCAGAAAGGACACAGAACATGGCCTAGACTTTTTCCGGACTGCACCCTGGGAATAATGGGGAAAGTTAAAACCGAAGGTCCTGCTCACTGTACAAGTTACGGGTGTCCAACGAGGCCGCAGACGCCAAACGCTGTGTGAACTGGAAAGCAGTACTCTTCTGTTTCCCATCCTCGTCGTTTTGCTGTAATGAATCTCTAACCAAAGCCATTTAGGGAAGGAAGGGGTTTATTTTAACTTACAAGTTACAATCCATGCTTGAGGAAAATCAGGGCAGGAACTCAAGGAGGACCTTGAAGCAAAACCACAGAGAAGCGCTGTTTGCTGGACCCCTCGGGCTCATGCTTGCTTTCTCACAGGGCCCTGTCTGCAGAGTGGTATCACCTACAGTGGCCTGGGCTAGCCTACATCAATTATCCGGCCATTCCCCACAGACAGGTCCAAGGGCTAATCTAATCTGGGCAATCCTTCTTTGCGTGAGATTCTTCTCAGCTATTCTAGGCTGTGTGAAATTGACAAAGCTAATATTTATATTTGTTTGAGACAGAATCTCACTATGTTGCTCCGACTGTCCTGGAACTCACCAGGTAGACCAGGCTTGCCTCAAAAAGAGATCTGCTCGCCCCTGCCTCCTGAATAATAGGACTAAAGGCATGTGCCGCCTCCACCTGACTAATTACTATTTTTCTTCTAAAACTTCCGTTTTGCAGGTGTTAGCTTGTCCGCCTAAGCTGGATCTCTATAGTTTCTTAGAATGGCTAATTGTGTGGCTTAGTGTCACTTAGAAGCAACCCAACACCGCGTGTGAACTAGTCTACATTCCTTATAAAGGGATGGCATGTCAAGAGAAACTCAGGAATACACACATCCACATTTGAATCTTCAGTTATATATATTCAAAGATTTACTGATGTGAGTGCGTGCATGCGTGTGTGTGTGTGTGTGTGTGTGTGTGTGTGTGTGTGTGTGTGTGTTGGGGGGGGTGCTCTCAGAGGCCTTAAGGGGGCTTCAAGATTCCTGGAGTTGCCTGACATGGCTGCTGGAAACAGCTCAGGACCTCTGGAAGAAAACCAAGCACTCTTACCCACCGAGCTTTCTCTCCAGCCCCTGAACTTTCAAAATCTGGACATATGATTTTGTGTTTGTTCAATTAAAAAAGGACTAGTATTATTTACCCTAAAAAGGGATATATCTACTAGTACAGTATAATTTGGTTATCTATTCACCTGATTAATAGCCTTTCTTCTGAGATTATTTTCAGTCAGTTACCTAAAACAGATAGTCTCTGGATGAGCTGATAAAATGGAAATTTTAAATCTGCTTCCTTGAAGGCAGACTTTGAATTCGGATTGGCTAAGTGATCCCTTAATTTCTCACAATTATATTTTTTTTAGATGGGGAGCCTAACCAGGGTAGATTTTATTTGTTCTTCTCTTGAGACGGGGATCTTAGTATGTAGCCCATCCTGGCCTCCAGCCTGTCATTTTCCCAGCTCAGCCTCCTGTTGATGGGACTAGCATGGATCACTGCATTCAGTTCTCATGTTAATTTTTTTCTTAATTACATTTATTTGCTTTTGTGGGGGTGGGAGGCTGATGCTGTCATGCTTGTGGAAGTGAGAAACCAACCTGTGGGACTCACTTCTCTCCTTTTACCACATGAGTCCCTGGGACCAGGCTTGGCAGCTGGTACCTTTAAACCACCTCATGGGGGGCTGGAGAGATGGCTCAGTGGTTAAGAGCATTGCCCACTCTTCCAAAGGTTCTGAGTTCAATTCCCAGCAACCACATGGTGGCTTACAACCATCTGTAATGAGGTCTGGTGCCCTCTTCTGGCCTGCAGACATACACACAGACAGAATATTGTATACATAATAAATAAATATTTAAAAAAAAAACCACCTCATGTATGTTCACTGTAGAAATGTTAGAAAGTACAGAAAAACAGAATGACTTTGTTAGGGAATAGGGAAAGGCACTTGCTAAGGTTACGGGAGGCCAGAGGCCCACACACCAGTTCTCTCCTTCCATCGTGAGGGTTCTGGGGATCAGACTCAGGTCATCAAGAATGGTAGCAAGCCTCCCTTTCCTGCTAAGCCATCTTGCTACTCCACTTCCCACAGTGGAAGTACTATGAACATTATGGTCAGAACGAATTTAGTATTTGTTACGGTTTTGACATGAAACGTCCCCAAAGGGCCATATGTTGGGAGCTTGGTTCACAGCTGCGGGCCACATTGACAGCACTAACTTCATCGGTGGGGTTAATCCATAGGTTGATGTCGGTTAATACCGAATGGGCTAATAGGTGGCAGGGCCTGGTAGGTGGATATGTATTAGTTTTTACTTATGTGTTTATCAATGTTTTGCTTGCTTATAGGTCTGTGAATTACATTTGTGTCCGGTGCCCTAAGAGGTCAGAAGATTCCTGGAGCTGCCTGACATGGCTGCTGGAAACAGCTCAGGACCTCTGGAAGAAAACCAAGCACTCTTACCCACCGAGCTTTCTCTCCAGCCCATGTTGGAGGTCAGAAGAGGGTGTTGGATCCCCTGGAACTGGAGTTAAGGACTGTTCTGAGCTGCCGTGTGGGTGCTGGGAATTGAGCCCAAGTCCTCTGCAAAAACCACTGAGCCCTCTCGAGCCCCCTGAAGCGTGTATCTTTTTCCTCCTGCCTTCCTGTCTCTCTCTGCTTCTCAGCTGCATAAAGTGAGTTTTCCCACCATGCCCTTCTGTGATAAAGGGTAGGCCTTGTCATAGCCCTAAGAGCGATGGAACCAGCCAATCACGGCTTGAAGTCTCGGAAACTGTGAGCCAACAGGATCCTTTCATTCTGGACACTGATTGGCTCAGATAAAATGTCAGTGTCACAACAAATGACTCACAGTATTCTTTTCTTTGCATTTTTTTTTAATTTTTAAAACTGCATGTCTGTGGATTTGTAGTACCCACAGAGGTCGGAAGAGGACCCCAGGTCTCTGTGAACTGTGTTATAGGCAGTTGTGAGCTGATGTAGATGCTGGGAACTGAACTCCAGTCCTCTGAAAAAGCAACAAGTTGTCTTAATTGCTGAGCCATCCTTTCAGTCCCAGCATAGTTTTTAACTTATTTTATTTATGATGATGGCGATGTAGTGTTTGCCCGTGTCTGATGTAGGGGCCCAGAGAGGTCAGAGGACAACTCTGTGGAGCCAGGTCTCTCCGTCCACCTCAGCGTTGACTCTGCATATGGGACAAACACACGGTCACTTCAGGACTGCCAGATTCTCTTGAGGCCGGCTATGTAGCCCAGGCTGGCCTCCAATTCACAGTCAGCCTTCCAAGTGTAAGAATTATGAACATATGCCACCGTTCCCTGCCCCCGCCTTCTTCCCCCTTGAGACAGGGTCCCACTGTGCAGCTGTGGCTGGAACTCAATATGTACAGCAGGCTGGCTCTGACCTCACAGAGACCCACTAGCTTCTCCTTAGCTGCCGAGATTAAGGGCAAGAGGCAGCGCACCTGGCGCAGTCTCTCATCGTCTCAAATGTCAATATGTTCTTATGGCCATGCAGTATTCCCTCACGTGTATATGTATATATTATGTAGTATTTGTTTTGGTTTAAATCTGGAATGTCCCCCAAAGACTGGATCTGACCACTTGGTGACCAGCTTGTGGTGACCCTTAGGCTGTGAAGTCTGCAGGAAATGGAACACAGAGACAGAAATAAGTCGTTAGGGATGAATAGTGTGATATCCTGAAGTTCACAGCCAATCCCATGTAAAACAGCTTTTAAACAGTCGCGTGCACCTTAATAGCATGAAAAAGGGAGGCGGTTATCCAAACGAATGAAAAACAAAGTTTTGGCAATGAGAATATGGTTAAGCCGTATGTATGCCAATTCAACCCCTAACAGCAACAAAAAATAAAAATAGGAAAAAAATGACAAAATAATTTCACCAAATCTTGCTTTTTTAAACCTGTCTATTAACTTTAAAATATTTTTCCACTGATTCTCAAGGTTCTAGACATCACTTATATTTTAAGGATTTTTCTTAGTTTTGTACCCATTTCAATATACAATACATATTTTTTCTATTTTAGGCAATAACATATTAAATCTTTTGTTGTTAAATCAAGGTCTCTCACTACATAGTTCAGACTGACAACAAACTTGTTATCCCCCCTGCCTCAGCCTCCCCAATGCTGGTGACCATCCCCAGCAGTGTTGGAAGTTTTAATTAGAAAACAGAGTATACAACCAATTAGGTGAGCAAAACGCCTAGTGGTTTTTCAGGATCCTAGCAGCAGCTGGTGATGAAGGTTGAGAGACTAGCCACCACAGGGGATGAGGCTGAACACAGGGGGCGAAGCTGGCGGTAAGAAAGGTGACCTGAGAGGCAGCTGCGGCTGCTGGTGCTGCTTAGGTCATCCATGCTTCTGTCACACAGACTAAGAGCCAGGAGCTCTCAGTCTCTTCATGAAAGAGAGGTGCTGCCGAGCAACACAGGGCAAGATCCTGTGCGGGGGGGCGGGGGAGAGAGAGAGAGAGAGAGAAGAGGAGAGGGGAGAGGAGAGAGGAGAGGAGAGGAGAGGAGAGAGGAGAGAAAGAAGGAAGAAAGGAAGGAAGGAAGGAAGAAAGAAAGAAAGAAAGAAAGAAAGAAAGAAAGAAAGAAAGAAAGAAAAGTTAATTTCTGGGACCCATCCAGCAAGTTAGTAAATGAAGCAGGGAAGATAGCAAACGCTAATCTAGCCAGACGAACAAAGGATTGTTAGGGGAAAGTTTGGAAGCGGTAATTAGGAACAGTCACTAGCCTAACCTCCTGACCTTAACCTGTACAGAATAGGAGAGAAAAATATTCTGTACACTGGAATTACCAGAGTTGAAGCCAAAAGTCGGGTGGTGTGGTGCACCCTTTTAATCCCAGCGGCCTCCCCTCCCCCCCTCCGGCAGAGGCCCCAGAGCAGGGCTTCATACATGCTAGATACAGTATAAATACTCTTAAACACTCGAATGATGTATTAAAAAAAAACATTAAAAAAAAACTTGTTTGCTCATGGGAAAGATAGAATGTGTTATCTCTAAGGATTAAACTCCCTGGAAATTTTCTGTTGCAAAAGCCCAAAGGAGAACAAAGGAAAGAACAAAATCAGAGTTCTGAGGCTTTCCTTCAGGCAGGCCTCTGGGGTGCCAATGAGACTTCAGGGTTGACTTTTCTCCAATCAAACTTGGAAGAACGTTATCCTCCGGTGTCAATGACACCTACCTCCTCCTCCAAAGACCTGACTCACTGACCTAGCTGACCCAGAGCTCTCACCCAGTAGGACAGCAGTCAGCCCGGGCCCTACTGTGCGCTCCATCTGTGGTCAAACCTAGCCTGGTCACAGAACCGTTTCAGTCAGAACAGCGATGTTTATTTCCAAAAGTACAAGCAGACCACAGTCAAATCCTTCAGCCACAAAGATAACAGGATAATTTGCTAACTCGCGGATCATGAAATAAACCCGTTGATTCTGTGGTCTGGAGGAGAGAAGACAGTTCAGGACGCTGTTTCTTTAGTTACTATAAAACTCTACTGGGGAAAAAATAAAAGATACCCTGCAAGTTGGGACAATTGCACATGGATTTGTTAGGGCCACCCATCTGCTGTATCAGGCTTTTGATATTGACTCATCTCCACAGGAAAGTAAAACACTTTTTACATATGTAATAAACGCTGGTCACGCTCGCCCCTGTTATATATATTAATGAGAAGCATTTGTTGTCAGTATTGTGTTCTAGAAGACATTAAAACTGTGGAATATTTAGGACTCCATCAAGCTCTACCTCGAATCAATGGAACGAATTTTATAGAGCACCTGGCTTCCCTTTAAAATTAAAACTCCAGTATGCACCACTCCATGCATATGAAGTTGACTACTATATTAAGGAGTTTCTCAACGTTTGCTTCGTTTTGTCCCATTACCAAGCGTAAGATCTGCTGAAGTTATGTTGAGATCCTTGGAGTGTTTGGGGTCTTACATAGCCGGCTCAACGAAAACACAAAGCAGAGATTTGTCTTAAGCCCCAATAAACTATTGAAACCACAGCCTTTAGCAACCGGGTAAGAAGCGAGCACGGAGATTTAAAAAAAAAAAATGCAATTGTGTAACAAACTCAAGTAGCAGGGAAACATCCAGTCCTGGAAGTCTGCCTTTCCCAGGTTCCAGAACAAAAGAAGCCTTTGCCAACGAACGGGGTTTGACTGCCTGCGCTCCATTTCCACTCCCCGAGCAATCACAGCTCGGAACACGGGCGCCCACAGTCTGCCCGGCTTCTCTGCTCCCTCAACGGGGGCCAGCATTGGGGGGCAGGCCAGGCTGTCGCCATCCTTCGGGGACTCGGCGTCCCGGGAGGGAGCCAGGCCCGGCCAAGGGTCCCCCCAAGAGCTGGCACCCAACTCGGGTCAACCGAAGGCGACCGATCCCGGTGCCAGGTTTCTCCGGAGCAGGCGGGGTTAGGAAGGAGAGGAAACGGGGCGCCCAAACAGCACCGCCCCGTGCCTTATCAGCGTCCGAAGGGAAGGGCGGAGGGGCGAGCAAAAGAGCGGGCCCGGAGCCCGAGCTCCCGCCCGAGCGCCTTTTAAACTGCGTTTCTGCACCTCTCTCTCAGCGCCGCGGCGGCTGGAACCCGCGCGAGCCTCCCGGCCAATGGGCGCTGCGCTTCCTCCCACCACCCGCCAATGGCGGCGCGCGTTCTTGGGGCGTGCGCCAGCCAGGCCCCCCCCCCCCTCAGCTTGTGTGTGTGGGCTAGGTTCGCCGCGGGCTCCCGGCTCCACTGCTCTCGCTCGTTCGTGCGCCCCGGGCTTTTGTGGTGGAGCCGTCCCCGGCTTTGTGTCCCGGCTTCCGCGCGGCCCCGCGGCGCTGCTCCCGGCACCGGATCCCTCCTCCCCCCGCCCCGGACAGCAGCAGCGAGCGAGGAGAGCGAGCGAGCGAGCGCGCCGGCGTGAGCGACGACCGAGGGGCCGCGGAGAGGGGGGGACCGAGCCGCCGTAGCCGAAGATGCCGGAGTTCCTGGAGGACCCCTCGGTCCTGACCAAAGACAAGTTGAAGAGCGAGTTGGTGGCCAACAACGTGACGCTCCCGGCCGGCGAGCAGCGCAAGGACGTGTACGTGCAGCTCTACCTGCAGCACCTCACGGCGCGCAACCGGCCGCCGCTCGGCGCGGGCGCCAACAGCAAGGGGCCCCCCGACTTCTCCAGCGACGAGGAGCGCGAGCCCACCCCGGTGCTCAGCTCCGGGACGGGCGCGGGTCGCGGCCGCCCCGCCGTCGGCAGGGTAAGGCCGCTCGGAGGAGGATGGGGGGGGGACTACCGCCGGGGACGGGCGTTTGACGGCCGCGGCGCGTGCTCGGCGGCGCGGCCGGACCCCCCGCGGGGTCGCCGTGGTCACCGAGGCCGCCGGCCCAGGAGGGGAGAGGGCTGGGGACGAGCCGCTCGGATGCTCGGCTGGCCCGGCTCCGGGGCCCCTGCGCGCTCCGGAGCCGGTGTAGACTCGGCCTCCCGAGCCCTGGGCTTAAAACCCCTGTAGGCTCGGCCCCAGCACGCGAGCCGAAGTTCGAGCGGTTTCCCGCTTTCGTGCCCAAGTGGTTCTCAAGCTAGGTTCAGAGCGCTCCCTGGAGGGCAGTTTGCGACATAGTCATCTCTGGCCAATTTTTATTTGAAATAAAGGCCTTCCCGCCTTTTTTTTTTTTTAAATAAGTCTATTTTGCACGCAGAGGTTCTTGGGGGACCGTTTGTTGCCTCGTGCGTGGTGCTCGTTCGCCGTCCGCCGGCCCCGCTTGTCGTGTGTTAGCGCAACTGTAAACTGGATGCTTTACACTGCGTTTGAGAAAGTCGTTCCCGTAGGCGTCCTGGAGAGCCCTCGTCAGTGAGAGTGATAACCGTTTTTAAGACTTTGCTCGAGGAAGTTAAAGATTCGGAAGCAGACAAAGTTGATGACGTACGGGTGTATCCGTATTGCAGTTTGAAGCCGCAGATCAGTGACATCTGGGTTCCCCCAGATCAGTGACATCTCCTGGGTTCCCCCAAATATTTGCTATTTGGGTTTTTTGTTGTTGTTCTTTGGGTACGCTTTAAATAGTTTTTGTTGTTGTTTATATTTAGAATTCAAGCATAAAAAGTAAGTAAGTACTTGATTGCTGTAACTTAAAATCTTTGAGAGGCCCAGTGGACGTTTTGGTTGGAGTTGTTGCGGCTGTTTACCGGTGTAACCAAAAATGATGGCGGCTTGCTTCTCTAGTGCTGGGTATTGAACCCACAGCCTTTTTTTCCTCCGCTTGGCATTTTCTACCGCGGCAACTACCCCTCTAGTCAGTTTCTTCTTTGAAAGTTTTATACAGTGTTTTCTTGTTGAATGTTAGTTTTTTTTCTTTAAACGTTTTTTTTCTGATTGCTCAAATGAAAGATACGTCATAGACACGTGTGGATTTAGATGAGAAAACTTCGCTGCACTTCATTCCCCCCAGTGTCTTAAGTCTCGCGCATAGTGGTGTCTAGTAAGCACTAGCCCGATAAATGGAAGGATCGGGTGCCTGTAATCCCAGCACTCTGGAGATGGAGGCGGCGGATCAGGAGTTCGTGGCCATCCTCAGCTGCTTGAGCTCTCGTTTAAAACCAATATATAAGTAAATGTTGACCGGCCACGCCTATTGTTGTATTCGGCACCTCCCCATTTGTGACTTTTGGGGGGCAAACATGCATTTTATTGCATTTTTTAATTAAACAAAATACTGGATTTCATTCAAAATTTTTTACTTACATGTGTATCAAATTCTTTTTTTTTAAGATTTATTTATTTTATTATGTATACAGTATTCTCAGTACTCTGCCTGCAGGCCAGAAGAGGGCACAGATCTCATTACAGGTGGTTGTGAACCACCATGTGGTTGCTGGGAATTGAACTCAGGACCTTTGGAAGAGCAGCCAGTGCTCTTAACCGCTGAGCCATCTCTCCAGCCCACATGTGTATCAAATTCTTTGTGAATTTTCTCCCAATTGACTACCCCCCATTCTGCCCTCCCGTTGGTCCCTTTTATCCCCTTCTACTTTGAAGGTTACACTTAAAAAAATATCTAGGTTCTGCATATGAAGGAATATGCCATATTTGTGTTTGGAAAGGGAGTTGAGTTGAGATAGGGTCTCATGACCCTGGCTGGTCTTGAATTCGCTGTGCTCTGACTCCCAGGTCCTGGGTTATGGGTGTGCATCACCAATCCCAGTGGGAGAAAGTGATGATAAATCCGCAGTTAAGAACAAACCTAGTGGTTCACGATTCTAACCTGGGAACTCGGGAAGCCGAGACAGGTTAGTGTCCAAAAAGCATTGTTAGTTCTCATGTCTGAGTTCCTCGTGTGTGCTGATTTTTGTTTTTGACCTTAGCCATTCCGCCCAACTCATCTTTAAATAACGACCCTATCCCCTTTTTTTTTTTTTTTGAGTAGGTTGGGCTGTGCCTTAAGCACAGAGGGACGGTTAAGAATCTTCTAGGCACGGTGTTGATCCCTCATCACTTGTGGGGAGGCAGAGTGGACCTCCTGTGCCCCTGGACCTCTAAGCTAGCTCTGTGGGTCTCAGAATGATAGACAGGTTTGTATTCTCCACCTGCAGTTTTTACATTTTTAAAATGTAGAACCTTTGATTGGACTCTTGATAATTACTTGAAAAAAATTAATATTGGCAATCAGTTGGTATTGTATTCTTTTAAGCTACACGACTACAGTGAGTTTTGATATTTAGATCTTAAATTGCCACTTGTAAGTCGTAGTACATTTATGATTACTTGTATAAAGTTATCCTTAGGTTTTTTTCTGTCTTGGTCTCCTAAGTGCTACTGTGCCCAGCCTTGGCAAACATTTTTAAAGGATAAATTGTTTCAAAGCACCATTATAGTGTTCTACCGTGGGTGCATATGATGGGGGGCCGTGTGTATTTTGTCTTGTTTTCTATTTTTAGGCTTTTAACTCTATGTCTTGATAACTGTTTCTGGGTGTTAAAATTATCTGGATAGTGAACACAAGAGTAAACATTTATGGAGTTGCAATCTGCCTTTTTGTTTGAGCATGCAGAGCGTGCAAGTTGAGCTGTTAAGGAATCCAGTAGTGTCACTCCTGAGAGAACCCCTCGGGGCCGGGGTTGAATCCAGAACTTCATGCATGCTTATTTATTGGATTTATTTACTTGTTATAGTCCAGGCTGGCATCAAATTATGGTTCTCTTAGGCTCATTCTGCTGGGAGTTCAGGTATGCCCACCATGCCTGGGCTGATGGTGAAACATGTGTTTGGTTGTTGGTCTTTTCCTCTTTGTTTTGGGTTGTTTTGAGGCAGGATTCCTGTAGCTCAGACTAGACCTGAACTCTTGTATAGGAGGGTGGCCTTGAACTCCGATGCTCTGCCACCACCTGTCCTGTTCATATAAAATCTAATAGTCATTTAATTAAGTTGGAAATTGATGAATTAGGTTTCATAAGTGTGTGCCTTGTGTTCAGTAACTTACTGCTACAATTAGTTTCTGATTTTCCTCTTCTTTGATGTCAGGGCAATGCAGTGCAAAGTTACTGTAGTAATAGTTACCAGGAAAGGATGTGTGCAAAGGGATCATATAACAAGTGTGTAAATGTTGCTAGAGAACACATTGAACGTTTACTAGATTAGTCTTGGGCCTCAGTCCTTACTTTGTAAGATGGAGATATTAATGTGTCTGTCTCATAGGAGTTTTAGGATTCTCTTTTGTTTGTCTTGAGACAGTTTTTAGGTGTAGCCCTGGGTGTCCTGGAACTCTCTGTAGACCAGGCTGGCCCTCAAATCAAGATCTGCCTGTTCCCAGGCAGTGTTAACGCACGCCTTTAATCCCAGCAGAGGCACGGGGGTCTCTTGAGTTCGAGGCCAGCCTGGTCTGGGTTAGTTCCAGGATGGCCAGAGCTACACAGAGAAACACTGCTTCCATAAAACCAAAACCAAACAAAAAGGTCTGCCTGCCTCTGTTGGAATTAAAAGTGTGTGCCACCCTGCCTTGCCTGGCTTAACTTTTAGAGTTCTTTAAGCTGGTACAAGTAAAATGCAACTGGATACATAGCCCATGTTCAGTGGAATATCTTTTAATAGTAGCTGGATATGGTGGTTCATGCCTCTAGTCCCAGAACTTGGGAGGCAGAGGCAGGAGGATTGCTGGGAGTTCAAGCTCACCCTGGATTTAAGTGCTTGGAAGCTCTTACTGTCCTTCCAGAAGACCCAGGCTTGCTTCTCAGCTCTGACGTGGTTGCTCAAACCTGTAACTCCTTGCTCCGGGGATCTGGTGCCCTCTTGTGGCCGCACATGGTATTCACAGTAATGCTGGCAAAGCACTCATTCACATAATTTTTTGTTTGTTTGTTTGTTTTTTCGAGACAGGGTTTCTCTGTAGCTTTGGAGCCTGTCCTGGAACTAGCTCTTGTAGACCAGGCTGGTCTCGAACTCACAGAGATCCGCCTGCCTCTGCCTCCCGAGTGCTGGGATTAAAGGCGTGCGCCACCACCGCCCGGCCACATAATTTTTTTTAAAGAAAAGATCAATTTATATACTTAAAGCTACCAAAAGGAGAATTCCACACAGTGATACTTTCTTCTTGGTTGAAACTGCTGCTTTGTTGATTATATATGCCAAATTACCTGCTGCCCAATTTTTGTTCTTATTTAATGTATTTTGTTAGGTGGCATTCAGTTTTCCTGGAATTTTTTTTCCCTACAGATTAAATTTTAAAATCACAGCCTGCTGCTGGACCCCCTATTTTCTGGTTCACCTCATGATAACATAATATCCACTCCAATTTCTTTTGTTTTTCACTTGAAGTTTTTTCATTATGGAAGTGTGAATTGGTTTCCTGCTTCTAAAAAACCTTGCATTGTTTCTGTTGTTTTTTTTATTTTCTTGTCGCTCTCTGAGGGCAGACTGGAACCTAGAGCGTGCCAGGCAGACATTCCCTGTAGAGCTGTATTTATAGGAAATGAGAGCTGGAGTGATGGCTCAGCCATTAAAGGCTAGGCTCACAACCCAAAGCATAAGAAATGGATTGGTTTTTATCATCCAATTACACTTTGAATTATTTGATTTATGGATTAGGCTCTGTTTCTTTCCCTTTTTTAAAGATTTATTTATTTATATAATGTATATGAAGTGCTCTATCTGCATGTATACCTACAAGCCAGAAGAGAAGAGGACATTAGATCCAACTATAGATGGCAATGAGCCACCATGCAAATGCTGGGAATTGAACTCAGGACCTCTGGAAGAGCAGCTGGTTAATTTAACTGCTGAGCCATCTTCCAGCCCCTGGGCTCTGTTTCTTGTTTATCTGTTTTAATTTTTCATTTTATGTGTATGGTGTTATGCTTGAATGTATGTCTGTGTGTCACTTGCCCAGTGCCCTAAGAAACCATTCAAATCCCCTGACACTATAGAGTTAGAGATTGATGTGAGCTACCAATTGGGTTCTGGGAATTGAAGAGCAGCCAGTGCTCTGAACTGCTGAGTCATCCTCTGGTCCCCTTTGCCTCATTTTTGATGCTTGGGATAAAAATTAGGTACTATAATTACATTCTTTCTCATGTTGTCTTATATACTATATCCAGATTACTCAAACTATACATTAAAAAATGGTAGCCCAGTATGAAGAATCAGATTGGGTCAGGTACTGTAGCGTGACTGTAATTCCAAGACTCAAAAATATGTTGACTAGGGCTGGAGAGATGGCTCAGAGGTTAAGAGCATTGTCTGCTCTTCCAAAGGTCCTGAGTTCAATTCCCAGCAACCACATGGTGGCTCACAACCATCTGTAATGGGTCTAGTGCCCTCTTCTGGCCTGCAGGCATACACACAGACAGAATATTGTATACATAATAAGAAATAAATAAATATTTTAAAAAAAGAATATGTTGACCAAAGTTCATTTGTTTTTTTTTGTTTGTTTTTTTTTTTTTTTTTTTTTTTTTTTTTTTTTTTGTGGTTTTGGAGCCTGTCCTGGAACTAGCTCTTGTAGACCAGGCTGGTCTCGAACTCACAGAGATCCACCTGCCTCTGCCTCCCTAGTGCTGGGATTAAAGGCCTGCGCCACCACCGCCCGGCAAAGTTCATTTGTTTTACTTTGTTTTTATTTCTTTCTGGATACCTTTGGGCACACAATTGCTGTCTCTTCAGTTAGGCAGGGCCTTGCCAGTGAGACATACCCTCACCCCCAACAGCAGTGTTTAACATTTAAGTTACTTAAGGTTACTTGTGTATCGGGCTTGTTCAGTTTAACACAGTGGAACTTAGAAAAGCCTTCAAATAATTAATTTGCTGGGGCTAATATAACAGTAAGTTACTTGCTGGCTGCATAGAGAATGGCATGAGTATAAAAGAGTGCTCTCCAGGTAGAGAAGATAATTCTACTTTGTTTACAGAAAGCCACAAAAAAAACTGATAAGCCCAGACTTGAAGATAAAGATGACCTAGATGTGACCGAGCTCTCTAATGAAGACCTTCTGGATCAACTTGTGAGATATGGGGTAAATCCTGGTCCCATTGTGGGTAAGTTGATCAAATCTCAAAGTCTTTTCCAAGAAGCAAGACCCCAGATCAATCGATCGATCGATCGATCTATCTATCTATCTATCTATCTATCTATCTATCTATCTTTATTTATTTATTTTACTCTTATTAATGGTTAGGATTGGGTATTTTTGTGAGTTTTTTTTCTGTTTGTTTTGTTTTTGTTTTGTTTTTTTGCTGTAGCTTTGGAGCCTGTCCTGGAACTAGCTCTGTAGACCAGGCTGGCCTCGAACGCAAGAGATCCTCCCGAGTGCTGGGATAAGGTGTGCGCCACCACCTCTGCCCGGCTGGAATTGGGTCTTCAGAGGCTATCAGTCGTTATTTATATAACCAATCAACACTTAAGTTTCCTTAATTCTAAATAAGAAAGATAAAAAATGAGAGTTTCCAGGAGATAAAATGTAAGTTTACCTATTGCTGCTGTCCTGGTCAGTGGTTGTTTGGCACCATTCTCTAAGCCTGATCTTATCTGGCAGTTGAAGGGAATGTGGTCAGGTCATCTCAGTGAGTTAAAAATGTTTTTATTTAAGTCTGTCTTGATAGCCTTCAAGGACAAATGGAGCAGAAGGCAGCAGCACCAAGGCTCTGGATTCTCCTTAGCTCTTCTAAGTAGCAGCAGTTTTGCCAGGGTCATTGTGATTCTCTTACAGGGTTTAGGCAGTAACCTCCAGGTGAGAAAAATTCACACACAACTTTAGGTTTGTGTAAAAACTTGAACACTGGGTGGGGCTTGGTGTGTTTGTTATAACTATGACTAGAAACGATTTGGTTTTGTCCTTTGTTTAAGGCAGGGTTTTACTGTGTAGCCGGCCTGTCTTTGCTACCCGAGTGCTGGATTTAAAAGTATATGCTTCAGGGGCTGGAGAGATGGATCAGTATTTAAGAGCACTGGCTGCTCTTCCAGAGGTCCTGAGTTCAATTCCTAGCAACCACATGATGGCTCACAACCATCTGTAAAGAGATATAGTGTCCTTTTCTGGCTCGTAGACATAACATGCAGGCAGAACATAGTATACATAATAAATAAATCTCTTAAAAAATATAAAATAGGGCCTGGCAATGGTGGCGCACGCCTTTAATCCCAGTACTCGAGAGGCAGGCGGATCTCTGTGAGTTCGAGACCAGCCTGGTCTACAGAGCTAGTTCCAGGACAGGCTCCAAAGCCACAGAGAAACCCTGTCTCGAAAAACCAAAATATATATAATAAAATTTAAAAAAGTATGTGCTTCATAGGCTACTCACAGATAGACAAACCTGTGGCTATAATTACCAATAGACATTTGATATCTTTTGTAAAATTCTGAGAGACACTGAGATGTATATTACATGAAAATATGCTAAATTACATGTTAATGTGCCAATTGTTTGTCCTAAGACTACTTACATAGTTCCTAGATATGTGTAGTTTGTGAGCAATGTACCAGTTGTATCATCTTCCAGAAATTATGGAAAGATGGGTGCCAAATGTAAATAGAAAAATTAAAGATATTCAAGTATGTCTTGCCCGGCTCTTAAAGTCTTTAAGTCCCAAAGAAATCACACAGGTCTACATTAGTTATAAACTGATAGGCCTAGTAGCTCAGACTTCTTATTAACTCTTATAACTTATATTAGCCCATTATTCTTGTCTATGGTAGCCATATAGCTCAGGACCATATTCAGCAAGGCAGTTACATCTTGGCTTCTTCTGTGGCTGAGTCATGACTACAGACTAGGACTTCCTTCCTAGTCTGTATTGTCCCACCTATACTTCCTACCTGGCTACTGGCCAATCCACTTTTATTAAAATACAATTGACAGGGCACACACCATTGTCCCACAGCATTATGGTCTTGTGTTACCGTTCCAGAGAAACAGTGCTTTGGAAGAGGACATTATGTGTTATTTCTAATCACTTACTTTAGAACCATGTTACTTAAAAGCTGATTTCGAACAGGTGCTGGAGAGATGGTCCCAGTTTGAAGTCTGTACTGCTCTTTATGAGACCTGAGTCTTGGCTAGAGCCCACATGAGGTGGCTCACAAAGGCCTGCAACTAGCTCCAGGGGCACCTGGCTCCTCTGGCCCCCAGGCATCTGCTCTGTCCCGTGCACATAACGTTTTGTTGTTGTTTGTTTTTAGTCTTGTAAAAAGATAGTTTGTGCCAATACTAATGGAACTTTTGCCTTACCACAGGGACAACCAGGAAGCTGTATGAGAAAAAGCTGTTGAAACTGAGGGAGCAGGGGGCAGAATCGCGGTCTTCTACTCCTCTACCAACAGTCTCTTCTTCAGCAGAAAATTCAAGACAGAACGGAAGTAACGACTCTGACAGATACAGCGACAATGAGGAAGGTAAATTTTAACTGCTGTTAGTCAAATGTGTGGGGGTTTTCCTGACTCAGTATTGACCATAAAGAAGGTAAAGTTTAAAACAGTATTGACAAAATATATGAAATTTTTTTTTTGTCTAAGTAGCCATTTAACTTTTGCTTCAAATAGAATTTTTGTAAAGGCAAAGTTTTCTTTCTCCATTATCACATCTCCAGAAGAAATCATTAATTTGATATTTGTCTTTCCAGTTTTTATGTTTGATGATCAGTTTGATAAATGCTCCTTTGTTTTTTTTTAAATTCTATATAAGTGATATGCTGAGTCTTATGTGTTCAGTGTTATAGTTTTTAGATCATTATGTGTTTATTTCTTACAATTAATAATATAGTGTTAATATTTAAATATGACCTTTCCTTCTCTATTGATAGGCATACAAGTTATTTGAAAAATTTTGCTTGCATAATTTGATTTCATGGTAATTTTGACCATGGTTTTAAATACTTTTTAAAATAGAACAAGACATACATTCCTTTTTAAACTAGAATAAATGCAGACTTTGATATTTAGAGTTTTAACTCATAATTTGCTAATTTTGTAACTATTTAATCTGACCATGCCTTCCAAGGCACTGTGTACCAAATTGGTTGCCAAGAGTGAAATATAGGGTCCTTTTCTTCAGCAACACTATTTTAGCAAGGAGGCAAAGAGTAAGACCAGCCCAGACCACGCTTAAACTTCCTGCCTCTTTTGCCTCTACAGGAAAGAAGAAAGAACACAAGAAAGCGAAGTCCACTAGGGATTTTGTTCCTTTTTCTGAACTTGCATCCGCTCCCTCTGGTGGATTTTTTCAGGGTATTTCTTTTCCTGAAATCTCCACCCGTCCTCCTCTGGGCAGGACTGAACTGCAGGCAGCTAAGAAAGTGCACTCTGCTAAGGGTGCTGAGCCAGCCTTGCTGGGGCAGGGGCAGACATCCATTCCTTCAGAATCTAGCTATGATAGATGCGTAGAGAAAAGTTCTCCGTCATCTTTTCAGCGTGAACTCTCTGCCAGGTTGGCCTCTGTGGCCGCTTCTCCTTCACTGATAAGAGAGACCACTACTAGCTACTGTAAAGACACAGTAGAAAGCATTCACCGTGGAGGGAGGCGTAGAGCCCAGCCGGCGTGCGCTGCGGGGTCTGAGGTTTCGGAGCAGTCAGTTCTCTCTAGTGAAAGGGAAGTGCTGCAAGAGTCAGAGAGATCCCAAGTCATTTCTCCACCGCTTGCCCGTGCAATCAGAGACTATGTCAATTCTCTGCTAGTCCAGGGTGGGGTCGGCAGTTTGCCTGGGGCTTCTAGTTCTGCCCCCATACTGGATATAGAAAACATATGTAAGAGACTCAGCCAGTCTGGCCGTGAAGAGTCTGGATCCCTGTCTCCTCCCCACAAAGTCCCTAAACTCAGTGAGACGCCTGTAAAAGAAGGGAATTCAGGGTTACGTGTGGCATCTCAGGACAAACCTGAATCTGAACATATGTCTGCTTTTGCCAAAAGTGTTGTCTCTCGTTCCCTTACTACCTTAGGAATAGAAACGTCCAAACCACATGATAAAATAGATGCCTCAGACCCGTCTTTTCCTCTGCACGAGTCTATTTTGAAAGTAATCGAAGAGGAGTGGCAGCAAATTGATAGGCAGCTGCCGTCATTGGCATGCAGATATCCAGTTTCTCCCAGCGAGGCAACACAGATACTGTCCGTCCCAGCAGTAGATGATGAAATCGTGGGGCTCGTTTCAGAAACCACCCCAGGAGCAGCAAGTCAGGCGTCCTCCGTTGAGTCTTGTGATAAACATGTGGACTTGGCTCTCTGCAGATCCTACGAGGCTGCAGCATCCACAGTGCAGATTGCCGCCCACACTGCCTTTGTAGCTAAGTCTCTGCAAGCCGACCTGAGCCAGGCAGCGCAGCTTATTAGTTCAGACCCGAGTCATCCACACCAAGCACTTGAGATTCTGAGCAGAGCCTACGATGCAGCTTCATATCTCTGTGATGCTGCGTTTGATGGAGTGAGGGCGTCTGCCCATGCCATGGGGTCTTCTACTATGGGCCGGCGGCATCTGTGGTTGAAGGACTGTAAGATTAACCCAGCTTCTAAGAATAAGTTGACTGCTGCCCCCTTTAAAGGTGGGACATTATTCAGAGGGGAAGTACACAAAGTTATTAAAAAGCGTGGAAAAAAACAGTAATAAAGAACAGAGACACAAGCTTTGACTTGTAGAATTTATGAGCTTCTAGGAATTTTCTTTTGAGACCTTGTAGTCGCAGCAGAGCTGATTTCAGGTGTTAAGCTCCCACTCATCAAAGCATAGTCTGATCGCACATCCAGAAGCCTAGTAGTTTACCTGACACTTTCACACACGTCTTACACTGTTTCTTCCTGGTTAGTTTATAACTCTGGGTTTAAAAAAGAGTTCCAGCAGCCAAAACATCAGTAGAATCCTCACTTTTTTGTTGTTGTTTTATTTTGTTCTGTTTTTGACGGCTCTTTGTAGCCCTGGATGTCCTGGAACTCACAGAGATCCCTGCCTTTGCATCCTGAGTGCTAGGATTAAAGGCGTGTGCCACCACTGCCCGGCCGCCTCACTTTTTTCCTTCTTTTTAAGCAGTATCATTCACATGCCCTTAAGCCTAGATCAGAGTTAAACATTGTTAATCACTTGAAATACTGTTCTTTTTTTCTTCTCAAAGGAATTTATTTTGCACACTCTAGTGTGCAGGAATGCCGAGTCTCACAGCAGTGATAGGCTTGCGCCCCGTGATTTTGGTCTGCTCTGCTCTTTGCTGCTTGTTTTCATCACACACATGTCTTGCCGGCCACCTCTGTAGCGGGGCTCTTCGTCACTCTTGGCTAACTAGATACATGTTCTAAAACTTGTCTGCATTCTCGTTCGCACTTTTGTCTACAGCACACTTGATGATACTGCCAGATCATTGTAACTCTTTGAGTGCCAGCGCACAGACCCGCTAATTCAGACACTGCAAGAAAGGAAGGGAAAGGGCAGCGTCTTGGCGGTCCAGAGGCACGTGCTGAGTGCATATGGCCCCGAGTTCAGTCCACCACCCAAAAACGTGATGAGAGTTTAAATCTAGAGATACTTTGTAGGAGAACGATACTAGATATGTGTACACACATGCTCTCGGGTGTGCTTATTTTTTTAGTAAGCTAATTTTAGAAAGCAGTGTCTAGTTGTGCATTCAGATAGAGGAGGTAGCTGGCGGTTCATGGGTCACACAGCATGAGGACGACACTTTGAGGGACGCAGTGTGGGTGGCGAGAAGAAGATAGTCTGTTCACTTAGCATGACTTGTTGGATGAGTAAGACACTACAAAGACAGGGCTCTTTTACTTACATGTGCTTAAAAGGGGTGCGTTGTTTGTCCTGGGTAGTTAAATTTCAGATCTGAATGACAAAATTAGCAAGTTTAAATTATTTTCTAAAAACCTATACTCCAATGTCTATGTCTGTATGAAGCAATGTATTACCCTGTTTTCATTTGTATGGTGGTAAGGTAAGGGAGCTTGACTAGAGAGACATGGCGAGTAGTCTGAGCGTGTCCATGTCGACTCCCGTTGTGTTCTTAGGCTCCACATTCCATCTCTGCAGCTGTGGTATTTGTCTTCTGAAATGTACATGTGTACATGTACCTGTTAAGTACTGTGTGATTTCTCTAAAGCAATGTATTCCTGTAGAATGCTTCGACAAATTCAATAAAGTTGTTAAATTTGAACAGTTTGTGTGGTCTCCAGAAACATGTTTTATGTGTGCTTTCTTATTGGAGTTTCAACAAGTTGAATGTTTGGATGAACATACCCTTTCCATTTTATCATTGAAACATTCCAGGAGTGTAATTGAAAATATTCTTGTCATATATACTTTCATATTTAAGGGCCATATATTTAATTGGCTGTTAGAATCTAAATTTGAACAAGGGCTTAATTTGAAACCAGATAGCTTATTTGTCTAGTCAGTTTCTGTTTCACTAGTAGGTTTTTTTGCTCTGTGCTATCTCAAGTTTCTGAGATTCTGAAAGAAAGAACAAGAGTAGATTTATTATACCAAGGAGTGTACCAGATAGATACACTCAAGATCTAGTAATAGTGTTGGGGATAGACTTGATTGTTCTCAATTATTGTTTGGGGGAGAGGGGCATGGCAGGCATGTTTGGACTTACATATAAGGTTATATATAAGATTAGACGGGAAGGCCAACAAGACACAAAGTTATCCTGATCACTGTGAAGTGTGACTACAGAAAGCAAACTCTTGGGATAAAAGTTTTAGCAGTAATTGCTTTACTGTGACAAAAGTAGAAAAGTGAGAGGTTTTGCTTTGTCTCGAGGCAGTCTCACTGTGTAGCACAGACCAGTCCACTCTAGACCCTCCTGTTTCTGCAGCCCCGGGCGCTAAAATTACAGGTAGCACCACCGTGGCTGCTGGGAAGTTAGAGTTTTCCGTGTATTTTAAAGATTTCATATAGGTCTTCAAATTACAGTAAAATCAAGACTGAAAGAATTGGAACATCAGCTCTTTTTAAAACTATGTTAGTGCGTTAATGACTTTAAAGAGACTCATCATCTTAGTTGCTTCTTTGGTTGTTGGGGATTGAACCTAGCACCCCAAGTACGTGCTCTACTACTGAGCTACACCCCCTAATTAAAGCTCTCCTTGGCAGCTAATATTTATTATCAAATGATTGGTGCCACAAATCTTGTTTTTAAAACTCTCCCCTTCCACATGCTAAATTTTAATAGCCAACCTTTACTGTGCAGCAATGATGTGTCGCGTAGACAGAAAAATGCGTCCACATTGGCTTTGGTTTCTAGTGAAGAGCCTGCACAGCAGCAGTTCGAATTCTCTTTTGTTTAAGGTTATTCTAGGGGTGGGGAGAAATGGAAAAGGGAGTAACTAGGAAGGAGTAACCAGATTAAACAGTGGGAAGCCACAAAAATGGACTGAGGTTATAAAAGTAGAGGTTTAGGCTGTTTTGTTTTTGGTAAGAGGGTTTGTTTGATAAATTTCACTAAGCAGTTTTTGCTCCATTGATGTTTTATAACAATAAACAGATTGTCATGCGTGCCGATGTGTCTAAAAGCACGGTTCCAAAGTGGTATTAGTAAAACATACCTCGAGTGTTGCGGTAAATACTGATTTCTCCAATGTCATTTCCAGACTCTAAAATAGAGCTCAAGCTTGAGAAGAGAGAGCCACTAAAGGGCAGAGCAAAGACACCGGTAACCCTCAAGCAAAGAAGAACTGAGCACAATCAGGTACCGGGAGCTTTATGGTAGCTTTACGATCACCGTGTGCAGGTGTGAGTCGCCTCATCTGTCCCGCCTGTCGACCAGCTTACTCCTCCGTCCGCTTAGTCTCGTCGTTAGACGGTGTGGGAAACAGGTAGTTTGTGGGGTGCGTCGGTAGCATAGCCTGTGGTGTCTGTCCTGTGCCGGGGAGCCACACTGCCTGCCCGCCTTGTCGTTTTGGTGCAGTGGATTCGAACCTGGGATCTCGGGTGTGCCGGAGGCCAGTGCTTCCCTTTGAGAGGGATGGTTTCAGAAGACAGAGATGTCCTTTTGATCTGACTTCTTTGGAATTTAGATGAGTAGTTTTATACGTCTGTTGTCTTTGTGTCTAGACTTCTGAATTTGAATCGACTTTGTTTCATTTGTGGCTTTCCCCTACACTTTGAAGTTAGTATGACTCTAAAACTACATTATTTAAGATAAAGATTTACAGTTGGGGGGGTGGGGAGGATGACAAGATACAGTTTCCAAGAGGAAAATTATAGGAAACTGGGGAGAAAATAAGTATAAGGCATTAATAAATACATTGCTTTACAGAGGAACTTTACAGGCTCTAATTTCCGCCTGGTTCCAAGGATTCTTCTCATCCTTACTCTCCAACGTGTTACATTGTTATTCCACCTCCCCCTCGTGTCTGCCTCATTTCTGTGGTGCTTTTGAGATAGTGTTTCACTGTGTAGCCGAGGCTGGCCTTGAACTTGTCGAGCTTTCTGCTTCCTGAGAGATGGCATTGGATCACAGCTGTGCACTGCCCTGCCCTGCTTCCTCCAGCCTGTGCCTCCCAGATGCAGGGTGGCAGGATTGTGTCACCTTTCCTGAACAGACGTGGTTTACTGGGTAATCTAGGCAAGGACTCTGTATTGATTCCCATTGCAGCTCTCTTCTCCCTGTTTGACAGCCATAGTTGATCGTGACAGTATTTCCTACATTCGGGCAGGGGAGGCTGTTTCAAATGTTTGGGTCCTTTTCCTGATGTTCTGTATAATCTGCTATCCTGGAGTCTATACCTGTGTGTGACAGTCTAGTCGCAATGGAAATGTTGGATGTCAGGGATGGAATAGTCTTTTTAACTATTATAGTTGGACTGAGGCTACTTCATTTAAGCACAAGTATGTAGCTGGTGACTACTACATTGGACAGTGTAGACCTTAGGAGTTGGCCTGGGTTTGGATTCAGTTTCTTTGACAGTGTTTCATGAGTGATGTAGCCCTCCTGTTGATCGTTCCTTTAAATACACTAAAGTTTACTAGCACGTTCGGATGCTGAAAGGCTGACCCTTGTCTGGCCCTTTTACTAAAGGTTAGCAGCTGTGGATGACAGTGCCTCAGGTCATGGTGGCTTTATTTGAAATTACAAAATGATGGCTCTTCTCTTTGCCTCGTTATTTGCTCTATAGCTTTTATTAAAGACTTTCCTTGCTGAGTTCCTTAGTTACCTTGAAGTCAGATATTACAAGAGAACCAGAAAAATGCCTCTTATTTGCCAGTTTTCAAATTAAAGCACTCCATCGTTTTTAAAGATGATAAATGTTTTTGAGACAGTCTCTTGGTGTAGCCCCGGCTGTCCTGGAGCTCAGTGTGTAGACCAGACTGGCCAAGAACTAACAGAAATGAGAGTTCTAGAATTAAAGGTGTGCCCAACGCCACTGGATAATAAATGTTTTATGTCGTGATTTTTATATTCATGATCAGTTGTGATTACTCCTTCGTACCAGAGCCTTCTGCATGCAGTACAAGCACTTCACTGCTGGGCTCCATTCCCAGCCCAATAGACGGGGTCTGGAGGCTCGTCCCTCGTTTCCCTTCTTTCTCCCGTCCTTACGGAGAACTTGTGAACACACGATGATATTTCAGGTTTACAAATACAGGTTATAAACTTGGTTCTGACACGTGTCTCATGCTGAGTATCTAGTTTTTTTTCTAATTATTCTTTTCTTAATTTAAATATCATGTTTTGCATGTTTCAGAGTAAGGGTACTAAGTGCAATCCATTGCATTTTCATTAAGATATATCACTAGGATATAAAGTAAGATACTGCGTGTTCAGTCTTGTGAATGAGTACTTTTTATAGCTTCATATACTGCTGGGGATTTCCCTTACTCTATAGAATTGATTGCTTTCCCCTAAGTTTAGAGTCTGTTCTCTTTTGGAAGCGCTCTGTAATATTGTTTATTTTTGCTCCTTTCCCCTTTACATCAGTCATAACCTTCCTCCCATCTGTTCTGGAGTTCACTCCAAATCAAAATAGATTTTTTCCTTCCCATTCCTCATGCAGCTGGATCCTGCATGTTGAGATTTGTGGGTGTGCCGTAATTTATTCAGCTGCTTTCCTTGGGTGAATGTGTGAGTTCTTTTCACGTAGGCGGTGTTTCTACCACGACAAACAGCCATTTGCAGGTGGCATTTCATCTTTCTCCGTTTGTCTCGAGAAAATGCATGAGTGAAAGGGTTGTGTAGTTTTTCTAGGCGTCACCAAATGCCTTGTACCCCAGCACACTGAGAGCACTGTTCTCTGTTGGGGTGATAGAGTTAGTGGGAATGGTCACTATTCAGGCCTCACCTCCGTGTGGGTGGTGAGCACTTGAGACTAACGGAGCCTCATCCTCGCTCATTGATACAGTCTCTTTCCCCCCTCTCTCCTACTGTCCTGAGAATCAAATCCAGGAACTTCCACATGCTAGGTACCTATACCATCCTTAAGCTATACCCCTTTGCTAATAGTTTGAGAGTCTCACTGTGTAGCCCAGGCTAGCCTCAAGCTCATCATCCTACTGCCTCAACATCCTGTGGTTCACAAGTGTATACCACCATGCCAACACTTCTTTTTTCTTGTGGAGGGCTGGGGTTCAGAGCTTAGAGTTTGTTTGGGGTTTATAGCCTTCAATAGTCCACCTCCTGTATTTTCACATGCCTCAGCTACCTGATGCCCTGTGGCTTATTCGTCACTTAGTAGCTTAATTCAGTGAGAGGTTTATTTCTTCCTTTCGTCCCCATGATAGATCAGAACTTCTAGGGATCATCTTGCTGATAGTCGGTAGGACTGTGGTTCCTGCTGGGCCTCAAAGCGTAGAGCACTCACACTGTATATGCTAGTAAGGTAATCCTCTGTAATTGTTGGATGCATCTTTCTGATCATTGCTGTGAGCGGCAGTGTGTGCATATAGTCACAGCACTGCTAGGCCAGCATAGGGGCATGACGAGCTGGAGGCCAGGGCTGAAATGAAAGCTGTGTCACCACGATTGAGACTATGGGCTGATGTTGTGTATTCTGTTGACATAGTTGGGAATTTGACAGTTAATGGGAATTCATTGTTTTAATATGTTAAGTGTTTTATTTCTATGATTTGTCTTTTACATTCAACAGGGATTTGTTCCTAGCAGGCTAAGGAACCCTGAGGTTCAGATTGTGAGGCAGAAATCCCGTGCTGGGGCTGGAGAGGTGGCTCCATGTTAAGAGCTCTTGCAGGGGACCTGAGCTGGGTTCTCAGGCTCATGAGTGCCTCACAGCTGCTTGGAATTCCTGTCCCGGGGATCTGACGCCCTCTGTGGCCTGTGATATGTATGTGCGCATACCACACACACAGTACACATAGGTGTTTCTTTTTTTTTTTTTTTGGCCAGGCAGTAGTGGCTCACACCTTTAATCCCATCACTCAGGCGGTAGGGGCAGTTGGATCTCTGTGAGTCTGAGGCCAGTCTGGTCTACAGAGTGAGTTCTAGGACAGCCAAGGCTAGACAGTGAAACACTCTCAAAAAAACAAAAGAAAAAAAAGCTCTTATAATGTTAATCAAAGTGAAGATAAACATGAAATTCAATTAAGAGACTACTTGTTTCGGGGTGGTACTTCCAGTAAGTCAACACGCTTATCACAGGATAAGAGTAAAAAGTAGCTCTTTGTGTTTACTAGGTACTACGTTAGACATAGAGCTGCCGTTGATGTCCATACAGTATTGTCTTAAACAAGCTGCGGCAGCCTAAGAACACTGTACTGCTGCGAAGCTCTGGCTGAATGGGTTTGAGCTAGCATGTAAGAACTGCTAAGAGTCTCTTGTGCTAGTGACTGAGTGTGGCATGAACACTGCTAAGCAAGCTATGTCCTCAGCCCTAAATTATATTTTTTAAGTCAGTCTCATGTACCCTACCTAGGCTGTCCTAGAATCGTAGCAGTTCTCTTGCTTATGCCCCCTGAAGCCACAGGATTGCAAGTGTTAGAGCTGCTGTGCTCGGCCACTAAAGTCCTTTTTACCCGGGGGGGGGGGGGGGGGGAGGCAGCAGCTCTCTGCTTTCTGTAGGGAGGTGAGCATACAATCACAGTTTGTCAGTGACTTGTTAGGGGCCTTGAACCTGATTGTTTCCTAGGGAAAATAACACAGATACTTAGGAAATTTTGAGTTTAGAAAGTGGATTGTAACAAATGATGTGCGGATAAGTCGTCATCAGTTCTCTGCTTACAAGACAGCAAAGTCAGTATCTTTACATACTTCTAGGGCATAGCATTGCTTGTAATTGCTGGCATTTGGAGAGTTGTTGGCTTCTTGGTATGATATTGTGTTAGAATCTGACTATTTAACGTGTCGATGCTTGACTAGAGCTACTCTCAAGCCGGAGTGCCTGAGACTGAATGGACCAGTGGATCTTCCAGAGGCGGACCTCTGCAGGCACTAACTAGGGAGTCTTCGAGAGGGCCCAGAAGAACGCCAAGAAAAAGGGTGATGATGCAAGGCTTATTGCTTAGAGTTGGGTTTTCAGATTGGTAGGGATTTAGTGATTATTTTGCATTTATTCTTTTTGTTCTGTTTTCAAACTAACAGGTGGAAGCTTCCCAGCCTTTTCGTATAGATGGTGCAGTAATTTCAGAGAGTACTCCCATAGCTGAGACTATAAAGGCTTCAAGCAACGAGTCCTTAGTAAATATGTTTCATAACTACCTAAGTGCTGCTCTTTAGACTTAGCCCACAGGTGGAATTTGGGAGGTGGTGAATTCTGGCAAATCACAGATTTATATTACATTTTACACTAATTTACTCAATCATTTTACAAATAAATTTAATTCATTGTGCAAGAATCCTAAATAACTGAAAAATACTTTTTACTAAATATTTGAAGAATTACAAAGAGGTCGCAAAAGAAGCACGGAATGTGTTTCTAGATCCTGTTACTGATATTTTATTAGGGGAAAATCAAAGCAAGTGTCTTTGCTATGTTTGCCTAATCCTGAGTCTGAATAATTTGAATCTTGGCAGGTGGTCAATAGGTTGACTGGAAATTTCAAGCCTACATCTTCTATTCTGCCAATCCCTGAGTTCTCAGACATACCCAGAAGAACACCAAAGAAACCATTGACAAGAGCTGAAGTAAATGAATACAATTTAGCCCACTGCTGTCATCTTTCAGAGTTATTTTCTTAATTGGGAGGGAACAGAATTCTGCTGGGAGGTCTATGTATGTTCATGTGTGGATATGTGGCTTAAAGACAATTTTAGTTTTGCAAATGGAAATTAATATAATATGACCTACTAATCATACCGTGCTCTTGCTGCTGTGTGGCTCTTCAGTTCCTGACTGCAGGGAGTCTGTGTGCTGCTTTGTAACTTTCTGTCACGGATCCATGCTTAAAATGCTCCTTGGGTGTAAGGGAAGCTGCACTTCTGTTGGAAAGTCAAGTGATAAGAATTTCAGATAACTGGTGAACTGTCTGATCTTTACAATGCTAACCGCATGGCTCACTTTAATCTTTAGCAAAGGAGATGATTTTTTAGTTGGAATAGCTCGGTTGACTTAAGATACAGGTCTGTATTAATTAGGCATCTTCTGCGTTTAACCCTTTACTCTATCCCAGAATTTCTAACTGGAAGAAACAGTGCACTCTGCATGTAGAACAAGGAAGTTTAGCAGGGAATTTGCAGCCAGGTTGCTGGGTGTTTCGCTCTTGAATGTGTGGCAATTTTCCCTCTACTAACTACCTTAAGATATTGTTCAGTCATGAAGTTTGAAGAGTCTAGGAGACTTGTAAATACTTAGATGATAACAAAGTTAGGCTAGATGAGAGGGTATTTTGTTCCTAAAGTGTTTAGGTATTTTAATTATTGCTTATGTATCCTAAATTTTAACTTGTGTTTGTTTCTTTGTTTCTTACTAGGTAGTCGAAAAAACAGAGGAAAGAAGAGTAGAGAGGGATATTCTTAAGGAAATGTTCCCCTATGAAGCATCTACTCCAACAGGCATTAGGTACTGGGAATGACTGGATGGAGACTGGAGAGCTTCCAGGTCTTCGTGACAGTGTTGCTGACCCTTTGTCCTCAGCTGCTGTGGTTCACCTCCATGACAATTGAATCGCCTGAGTTCATTTTATCAAGCCAGATATTAACTCTTTTAGGGAGCAAATGGGGACAGGGTTTGCCAGTACTTGGGATAAAATCCAGGAGGTCATACATGTCTGGTGAGCTCTGTCCCAGTAAGTTATTTTTAATTTTATTTTGTGTGTTCCTGTGTACTTATTGGAGCCAGGGGTAAACACTGGTGTCAAATGACTTCCTCTATTGCTCCCCACTTATTATTTTGAGACAGGGGCTCTCACTGAACCTGGAGTTGTGGACGTGGCCAGAATGTTTGATCCGCTGAGGCATCTCCTGAATCCTTCCTGCTTTAATTGAGACAGGGGCTTTCACTAAACCTGAGGCTTACCAGTTCAGCTAGATTGACTGGCTAACAAGCCCCAGGAATCCTGTCTTTGGCCTTGTCCGGGGGTTGTTTTCCTACTTCACCTGGGTTCTGAGGCTTGAACTCAGGACAGCAAGCTTGGTTAGGCAAGCAATGACTGTTTTCACTGGCTGAATCAGTTGACTAGCCGTGAATATACACGCATGTTAAACTAAGCCATTGTCCTAGTACTGCCTGGTCTCGTGTAGCCTGGGTTGGCCCTGAACTCACTGTGTAGCTGAGGATAACCTTGAACCCCCAAACCTCGTGCTTTCACCTAAATGCTGAGTTTACGGATGTGTGCGCTGCAACCCGGGTTTTGTTTGTGTGTGGGCAGGTGTCTTCAGCTCCTGACACACCTCCCATATGCGGGATCGCAGACATGCAGAGCCATACACAACTTAATTCTTCATAGCTGAAAGATTTACAGCCAAAGCAACCTAATATCTTTCTTCTTTTCCTCCTAAATAACCTTTGAAAAGCCTTTAAGATGTACTTAGAGAGTATTTATCCATAATTTAAGTATTATCTTATAATAAATGGTGCAGCTAACTTCTTTAGAGGGTTTTTTGAAACAGGGTCTCTCTGTGTAGCCCTCCCTGGCTGACCTGGAACTTGCTCTAAAGACCAAACTGGCCTCCCAAGTACTGGGATTAATTAAAGATTTTTGCCACCACTCCTGGCTAAAGGTGGCTGAAGAAATGGCTGTGAATGCTGAGACCCGAACTCTTAGCTTTTTGGTTGCGAGCCCAGCCTTTCTAAGATTAAATTTTAAAGATTCAAATGTGGTTGTGGCTTTAGCTCTATAATAAATGCCCACATAGCGTGCAAGGCCCTGGCTCACCTCCCACACCACCACAGAAAAAAAGAAAATACAGGAAAACATGTAACAATTAGGCTCCCTGATTTTATGTGTTCAGTTTCTGCTGCTGCTGCTGTATACAGTGTGCTTAGAATTAGTGTGTGTACTAACATTTGTTGTTGGTCTGAGGATAATCTGAAATTCCCTTTCCCTTTGAACAGTGCTAGCTGCCGCAGGCCAATCAAAGGGGCTGCAGGCCGGCCGCTGGAGCTCAGTGACTTCCGGATGGAAGAATCATTCACATCCAAATACGTCCCCAAGTATGTTCCCTTGGCAGACGTCAAGTCGGAAAAGACGAAGAAGGGACGCTCCATTCCCATGTGGATAAAAGTGTTGCTGTTTGTCATGGTGGCGGTTTTTCTGTTTTTGGTCTATCAAGCTATGGAAACCAACCAGGGAAATCCCTTCTCTCATTTTCTTCAAAAGTCTAAAACGTCCAACTGAAGAAGTCGCTTCGGCACATTCAACTTGGTCTCCTGTCTTTGGAAACATTTGTGTCCACTGTTGACTGAAGACCTGAACGTGTGATTTCACCTCTGTGCTGCACTGCAAAGCAAACACGGCATCTGCATCCATGGACCTCATTTCGGTGTTGTGCACTCCGGAGATCACACTGTGCCATATGAAGAGTTTTTTTAGCTTCGGAACTTTTTTGTAGGCTTTATTTTTTTAACGTGGACATCTTATTTCACTTTTGGGGGAAATGCATTGTTTTGTGTATTTGGAAATAAGGCAAAACGTGGTGTAATGTGAAGCTACACATTAAATACTTGGAATTCCTACAGAAAAGATTTATGACTTATTCTCTACTGAGTGAAAAATCTCGCAACTGTGAATGGAGTTCAGTCAGAGAGGGCCACGCAGTTGTAGCGCAGTGGTTTCTTCATGGAAGGTGCAGCAGTGAGCTCTCCTGTGACTTCTGTGAGTGGTGGCATTGCTGTGCAGTCCTGTCATACTGCCTGAAGTACTTTACATATCATGAAAATCCTGCTTCATTAAAACCACTTAAGTACGCTTGATTTTTCCACAGGGATCTTTTAGGGCAGCTTGGATGCCGGTTTTAGGCTCCCGTGAGCTGGCTGTGCCTATGGGGAGAGCTGACAGCTCGCTCGCAGTGCGGCTGTCCTTGGAATCCTGTCAGTCCAGCTTATCATCAAACAAGTGTGCAGGGGTGTTTGCTTAGAAGTTAGAAACGAAACACTGGTCCTCTGTTTCATTTGGATTCATTGTTTCAACATGTATTACCAAAAAACTTTTTTTTGCAAAGGGGTTTTTGTTTTGTTTTGGGTTGAAGAAGGGTGTTTATGGGGCTTTTGTTTGCCTTAACCATATAATTCCTGTTGTAATTTGATTTAAAAGTATAACATTTGCTTTTAAATCACATATGCAGTAGCAAATGCTTAATCTGTAATTCAAATAAGGTGGGCATTATGATTTTATGTACTCTGGAAATGATTAACAGTATCCTTATGGCTGTCTTATTTTTTAGCTGAAATTTACCTCATGTATGGCATAGATAACGTTGCATTAAGTTTAAATTTTAGTAGAATCAAGGAAAGCATAAAAATTCTAAACTTAGTCATTTAAGTTGCAGTTTTACAGGCACTGACCATAAAGCACACTAAAAATGTAAATTATTTTTAATAACATCCAAAATGTAAAGATAATTTTAATTTTTAAAAAGGAAGAAGCTGAAGATGAATATTTAGGCCAACACACAATCCTGAATTGACTATTACTGTGTTTAGCTTTTAGATATTTTGTCGACTTTTTAAGTAAACTTTTGCCATAGCGACCTTAGGTCTCTGGTCTTTCAGGGCATGTGGGCAACTGACTGAGGTCTGAAGTGCTTGCCTCTCTGAATAACGGTGTCTTGAGATGAGCCACGGAGGGCCATGTTTTACCCAACTTGTCCACTCTAAGGGAATAGCCATCTTTCTTTCTTTGTTTACGGACATTGCTTCTCAGATTGCTTTCAATTTTTTGTTGGTAATTAAAAATTGTGAGAAACCCCATTTAAATTGTTTTAAGATGTGGGGAAATAAATCAGACTTGACATACATAAGGTCAGTTTGGAATAGGAAAACTATGGTCCAATATAGCAAAAGTAGGACCAGGTAAAACATGCCATTTTTTTTAAATGTGTATTTGGTCTTCTGTCTGTGTCTGTTTTATTCCATAGAGTAAATGTGTCCTTGATGTAAATGCAAAGCATTTATTAATTCCTAGATGTAGACTTTGCAATATAATTCAATAATAAAGTAATTAACCTCTAGATTCGTTGTTGTAATAAATGATTTTCAAAAAGCATAAATTTTAAGATGTCTATGTAGCATTTCTCACATGATTATTTATGATTAAGCTTTAGTTTTTGTTTTAATCTGTTCCTGCTTTCTAATTATTGTAGTAATTGGGTCTCCATTTGTTCCAAAATGTGTCCCTGAGCAGTCATTAGAGAATGGCATTTGGAGTCTCCCAAAGCACCACTTCCCTCTGTAATGCAGCCTTGACCTTCCCAGCCGTACATCTGAGTTTACTGTCTCCACCACCACCTTTTTTAAGACAGGGACTTACTATGTATGTAGCCCTGGCTGGCTTCGAACTCGCAGACCTGCCTCTTAAGTGCTCATTAAAGGAGCACACAGTCACGCCTGGCTTGTGTTTGCTGTCTTAAGTATTTATGTGAAACACTCAGGATCGTTTGTCTTGCTTGAGACTAAACCTCAATATGACTGGAATTCATCATAGCCTGTGTTTGTGAGATGGAGGTGCTGTTTCTGTCTTTGTCGTTTGTGCGTCCCTCTGTGGTGACTTTAAGTTTGTGAATCTCAGTGTCTTTGTATTCCTCCCTGTGTGCCGAGACTACTCTGCCCTCCGTGTGTATGGACTTGGACTTCATAATCATCCTACGGGTAGGTATTTTTCTTTCTCGTTCAAAAAGAAATGCTTAGGTTGATTCTGTGCAGCTGTAGATCAATTCCGCCCTGCTCCGTCTTCAACCTTGATAGTTAGTACCTCAAGTTCCAAGCCCTTTGTGTACCCTTGAGGGTTAAGTAACTCAGTTTTTTTTCTGGTTTTTCGAGACAGGGTTTCTCTAGCTTTGGAGCCTGTTCTGGAACTAGCTTTTGTAGACCAGGCTGGCCCCAGACACATTGAGATCCTTTGCCTCCCAAGTGTTGGGATTAAAGGTGTGCACTACTGCCCAGCCTTTTTATTATTATTATTATTATTATTATTATTATTAATCACATTTGTTTTAATCTTCCTTCTGTGGATATTTAAGTGCAAGCCTTGCTTGGTTTTGCTAACTCGTTTCCTGTTTTTGTTTCCTGTCTTCCAAACAGCTCTTCCTTTGCCATCACGTGCCTCCTCATCCACTTATTAGTAATAGTCTCCGCAGGAAAAGGCTCTGACGCTTGCCATTGGTCTGGATTCTTAAATTGCACTTGCTGCTTTCCATGGTAACACGTTGGCCTTTGTGTAAGAAAGTTTTAGTCCCACATTGCCATGGACAGGAAATAAAATTCTCGTCATCAAATTTACCCAGTTAGATGGCTAGCCCACCAGTGCCCTATGGTGTGTGAAGTCACTACCCCCTGCCTGAATGCAGGAATAGTACTTCATTTTAAAAAAGTATTATTGTGTGTAGGCACGTGGGGGAGGCACAAAGGGCATCTTTATTAACTTGGTTCTCTCTTTTATGTGAATTCCTTATTCCAAACTCAGACTCTGGCGAGCGCTTTTACCCTCTGAGCCATCCACAGGATCCCTTATGGCCAACTCATTTCCAGGGCTCATGTTTTCTGCTGTTTAGAAATTTGCAAGCAGACTGGGAAAACGCAGCCCAAGGGCTCCCCACCGACAAGTGTTGAAGAATGTGCTTGGTTAACTTTGGCTATAGCCCAGGTTCTTTTCAAATAAAACATAGAATGTTCTGCTTAACTCTACATTTTGAATTGTCCAATTCCTCTACAGTAAGCATATCACACTAGTTATTTTAACAAAATGTTTCATATGGGAATTGGTTAAAGAGGCACTGGAGACAAGTCAGAGGCTACACACAGAGACAATAACTGAAAACAGTGGTTACCACACCCAAGGGAAGACGCTGGTTTCCTGGAACTTCACCATGGGCAAGAGAGGAGCCTCAGACTTTGTAGAGGTCGGGTTCTGTCAGATAAAAGCAGTCAAAGTTACAGAAACCACTTTCTAGCCACTCAGGATATCTACAGAGCACCTTGAGAAAGAAACCCTGGGACTCGTGAGATGTTTCAGTGGGTAAAGATGCCTCCCCATAAGCCTGGGAACCTGAGTTTGATCCCCAGAACCCACACTGGTAGAAGAGAACTTGTAAGTTTTCTTCTGACCTCCACCCTTGTGCCGTGTGTGTGTGTGTGTGTGTGTGTGTGTGTGTGTGTGTACGTACGTGCATCTACTTGTGCATTGACAATAAATTTTAAATAAAAAAGGACACTAAAGAATAACCTTTTAGCCTGGTTCTAATCCAATATTTGGAAACTGCCGGGCAGAGAAGTCTATTTTGAGCTGTCAGTAATGTGACAAGTGACTTTGCCCTGTGGAGATCTTTGGACTTATACTCGGAATGAGAACTCAGATATCTCCAAGGTGGACTTGGTTATCATTCAGTCAGCATTTATGGAACAATTTCTGTACGTGTGCTGAGGATCATTTGATAAGCAAAACCAGTCCTTGTAGAAGATATATAGATAGGTAGATAGATATAATCCTAATATATATCTTAATTATGTGTTTGTGCTTCTGTGTGGGGTTTAGAGACAGCCAGTTACCCACAGAGGCCAGAAGAGGGCACCAGAGCCTCTGGAGTTGAGGGCACTTGTGCGCCAAATGAAGTGGGTGCTGGGAATCAAACTCAAGTCCTCTGTAGAAGCAGTGCATACTTAACCTCAGGTCCTTCTCTCCAGCTCCCTATCTCCCTCCCCTCGTGTAGGATTTATCTATCTGTTCAAGTGTGAGGGAGTAAACCACTTCTCATCTTAAGCAAATGCCTTTAATTTCATTCTGTGATTTGGAATGGTGGGAGTGAGTAGATTCAATAGCCTGAGTCCTAGCCAGGTGTGGTGACACACACCCATAATCCTAGCACTCAGGAGGCAGGGAGGGTTGCCATGAATGAGCATGAGGCTACCCTGGATTCATTAAAAAATTGTCTGGAGGGCTGGAGAGATGGCTCAGTGGTTAAGAGTGCCTGCTCTTAACCTGCTCTTCCAAAGGTCCTGAGTTCAATTCCCAGCAACCACATGGTGGCTCACAACCATCTGTAATGAGATCTGGTGCCCTCTTCTGTCCTGCAGGCATACACGCAGACAGAATGTTGTATACGTAATAAATAAATATTTTTTAAAAAAATTGTCTGGAAAAATAAAAGCAACTAAATAACGTAGAATATTATTTTCAGGTGTGTTGCTTTTGTTTATGCTGCATTTATTTAACTCTGTGAAGCTGTGATTCTTTGCCTGTCTAAAACACCTGATGGTCTAACAAAAAGCAAAAGAACAGCCAGGCGGTAGTAGTGCAGACCTTTAATCCCAGCACTCGGGAGGCAGAGGCAGGCAGATCTCTGTGAGTTCAAGGCCAGCCTGGTCTAAAAGAGCTAGTTCCAGGACAGGTTCCAAAAAGAATCATGAGTATGAACTCAGGCATGGTACCTCATGCTATTAATCCCAGCACTCCAGAAATTAAGGCAGGAATTATCACAAGTGAAGCCAGCCTGGGCTACAGAGTGAACTCGTCTCAAAACAGGGCAACAAGAATCATCTACTGACGTGAAGATTAATGAGAGAAGGGTTGATGAGCAAACTATTTCATGGTTTCCGAAGTCTCTCCCCACAAACCACCACCTATCACAGAGGGAAAGGAAACACCCTAATGAAGAAGCCTGACAGGGAGCCCAGAGCCCTGGGCGTCAAAGTCCACCTCATCAGTAACGCTTCACGCCAGTCACGCAGGCCTGCCCTTCTGCCCTTCTGTGTCATCAGGCCATCGTGCGCAATCTAAATTACTTCCTTTGAAAATATCACAGACACCAGAATGCACCCGGATCAGGACAGTGTGCCCTGGGCTTTTCAAAATGCCAAGGCCACAAGCAATGAAGAAAGAACTGCTCCAGGCTGAAGACAAAGAGAATCAAGGCCAAGTGCTGTGTGCGGTCCCAGAGTAGCTTGTAGACTGGGAGAAAAGTAGCTTCCGCTGCTCTGTTTTGTCTTATTTTTTTTTTATTTTTGCTATAAAGTATAACAGCAACAACAAAAACGTTTCTGTAGGGGCTGGGGAGATGGCTCAGTGGTTAAGAGCACTGACTTCTCTTCCAGAGGTCCTGAGTTCAATTCCCAGCAACCACATGGTGGCTCACAAACACCTGTAATGCCCTCTTCTGGCCTTCAGGCATACATGGAGGCAGAATGTTATATACATAATAAATAAATAGATAAAAACCGTTTCTGTATGTATTTTAGTTTATTTTAAAGCCAAGTTCTTGGTCCAGGAGTAGTAGCACAGTCCTTTAGTCCCAGCACTCAAGAGGCAGAGGTAGGTTGACCTCTGAATTCAAGGCCAGCCTGGTCTACGGATCTAGTTCCAGAACAACTAGGACTAAACAAAGAAGCCCTGCCCCGTGGTAGAAGAGATGGCTCAGAGGTTAAGAGCATTGGCCACCCTTTCAGAGGCAATGAGTTTGCTTCCCTGCAAACACACGGTGACTCACAACCATCTATAGTATGTTCTGGTGCTCTCTTTTGGCCTGCATGGAGGCAGAATACTGTACTTTTTTTTTTTAAAGTAAGTCTTCAAAAAAAAAAAAAAGCCCTGTCTCAAAACACCAAAACCAAAAAGAAGACAAGGTCTCAAGTAGCCCAGGCTGGCCTCTAGCTCTTTCAGGTAGCAGAGGATAGCCTTAAACTTCTAATCCTGCCACCATCACCTCCAAAGCTCCCGGACAGCAGGTGTGGGCCACCACACTATGTTTGTGTAGTACGGGGCTCAGACCCAAGCCTTGGACAACCAATCTACCAACTGAGCCACGCCCCAACCCAGCACGTTCCTTCTGCTTATTTGTGAGACAAGGTCTCACAGTGTAGCCCTGGCTGACCTGGAACTTTCCTTTGTAGACCAGACTGGCCTTGAACTCAGAAGTGTTGGGATTAAAGGTACCCTTTCTAAACCCAAGCCGCCCTCAGTTATGGCGTGTGTTAATTACTCTTCCATTGCTGTGATAAAACACCATGACCAAGGCAACGTACAGAAGAGGTTTGTTATATTGTAAACGTACAGTTGGCTTCAACTGTGGCGCATCCATTTGTGGGCAGACCCCTTAGTGTCCACAACATAAAGGCATCCTAAGTGGTATGGGGTTTGAACTATGACATGAGCCATTTTGCAAACCGGCTTTTTTTTTTTCTTCTCCCAAATAGCCTCTAAGTTTTCTCCTAAAATGGTCTGTGTCTTACCAAATCTGTGGCTGTGCCTATCTATCTTGGAGCTTATACAGCCTGTCCCTTTTGACACCTTTGATTTTACATAATCGAGAAGTTTTTCTGCTCTGTGTGGGGTACTGATGTGCTTGCCATGGCTAGCAAAGGGTTCATTGGAAGCAGGGATTCCTTTTGGGTGTTTTTTTTTCTTCGTTTCTGAGTTGCTGAGTTAGAACCCCAGGGGAACTTCAAGCATAACAGGCAAATACTAAGCCAGTTGCATTACATCCCAACCTTGGGGACTTAGTTTTGGTAACTGAGTATTTTCCATGCCCAGTGAAGTAATTCAGGATGTGATACCATTGTAGAAGCTCAGTGAGGCTTATTCTCCAGGCGTTATCCCTCAGCCGGTCTCCAGTCCCAGTCCCCTAGACGGTCACATCTCAGACACATCTGATAATAAGAATTTCCTCAAACTCCTCATTTAAAAAAAAAGATTTATTTTGTATTTGTCTGTATGAGTATTTGTGAGAGACAGTGTATGCCCATGTACCCACAGAATCCCGAAGAAGCCACTAGCCTCCCTGGAACTGGATTAAAGCAGTTGGGAGCAACCTCACGTGGCTGCTGGGAGCCATACTCCAATCTGGAAGAGCAGAAAGTGTTTTCCTAAACATTGAGCCGTCTTTCCAGCCCTTTTCAGAAAAAAAAAAAGATTAAAAAATTGTATGTACGTGTGTGAATGTATGCACCAAGCATGCAGGTGCCTGTGGAGGTCAGTAGGCATTTGATACCCTGGAGCTGTAGTTACAGGTGTTTGTGAGTTGACTGATGTAGGCTTATCTTATTTTTGTAAAATACATATTTATTTATTATGTATACAATATTCTGTCTGTGTGTATGTCTGCAAGCCAGAAGAGGACACCAGACCCCACCACAGATGGTTGTGAGCCACCATGTGGTTGCCGGGAATTGAACTCAGGACCTTTGGAAGAGCAGGCAGTGCTCTTAACCACTGAGTCATCTCTCCAGCCCCCTGATGTAGGCTTATTTTAATTTAATTTACCATTTTGTGTGTGTGTGTGTGTGTGTGGCTGAGCAATGGTGGCACACTCCTTTAATCTCAGCACTCAGGAGGCAGAGACAGGAGGATCTCTGAATTTAAGGCCAGCCTGGTCTACATAATGACTTCTAGGACAGCCAGGGCTGCACAGAGAAACCCAGTCTCAACGCACCCCCCACACCAACTTTTTGTGTTTATGTGTGTGAGAATAGGTGCCCACTAAGGCCAGGGGGGCAGATCCTGGAGTTCCAGCAGCTGTGAGCCATTCCACATGGGTTCTGGGAGGCAAACTCCAGGGCTATGGAAGAGCAGCAAGACCTCTTAACTGGGGGCTGGAGAGACGGCTCAGTGGTTAAGAGCACTGCCTGCTCTTCCAGAGGATCCAGGCTCGATTCCCAGCACCCACATCATGGCAACTCAACAACTGTCTGTAACTCCAAGATTTGACACCCTCACCCAGACATACATGCAGGCAAAACAAAAACGCAAACAAAGAAAAAAATGTAAGTAAATCTTTTGAACTGATGTATCCAGCAGTCTTCATTAGAGTTCTACACCTGAATCTCCAGGCAGCAGGAAGAGAAGGAGGGCCAGGGCCTGGCTTGGGCTCCTGAAGCCCCAAAGTCCACCCCCAATGACACATTTACTCCAACAAGGCCACACCTCCTAAAACCTCTCAAACAGTGCCATTTCCTAGTGACCAAGCATTCAAATCTATGAGCCTATGGGTCCCAGTCTGATTCAAAACCACCACAGGTCTCCATCTCTTTTGTTGCTGTTGGTTGGTTTGTTTGTTTTTGGAGACTGGGTTTCTTTGTAGAGCTTTGACTATCTTAGGACTAACTCTGTAGACCAGGCTGGCCTCTGCCTCCAGAGTGCTGGGATTAAAGGTATAGGCTACCAACACCTGGCCCAGGTCTCTATCTCTTGTATCCATTTTCAACGAAGAGGAGAAAAACACCTCGAAACATATTATCAGATGCTAGGACTGAACTGACATCAATTCTTAGAGATCCCAAATGCCACGTAGGTCACCAGCCTACAAGGAGACCTGGGGAGTCTAAAAATCAGTAGCTGGTGGATGAAATCTGTCTCACTGGGTCTCACCCATTGACCTTATGATATTTCTCTGGTTTTGAAATGCACGTTTAAAATGTATGAACTCAGCATTGGCAGAGTCCCTATCCTGGGCCTTTGGTCTGTGGGGTAAGGAGAGTTATCGCTAGAAATTCCAAAGCATCACAGTTATCACTAGACCAAAGCACTGACACATTCCTGCAGAGATCACAGACATTAATGTAGCACAAATTCTAGTTGGTCCTAATAATAAAAACCGAGTCAGATATAGGGGTTATATAGCAGAGAGACCAGATGCTAGAGTTCTTTTACCTCTACCAATGTTCAGAGCGAAGGGGCCATCCTGTCCTCAGACTGCATCTCCAGACTCCACCTGTGTACACCAAACCTCAGACTGCACTGAGCTCCTGTCTCCTCCTGCCTTATATTCCTGTCTCTGCCCAGCCGTATCACCGATGCCTCCATCTCCCTAGTACTGGGATTAAAAGTGTGTGCCTTCACTCTCTGGCCTCTAGTGGCTTAGCTCTGCACTCTGATCTAATTTTTAAAAAACATAAACAAACTATTACTACAGATTAATTCCACAATCAAGGCTTTATTATTTCTTTCTTTCTTTCTTTCTTTATTTATTTATTTATTTATTTATTTATTTATTTATTTTTGAGACAAAGTTTCTCTGTGTATCCCTGGCAGTTCTGAAACTCACTTTGTAGACCAGGCTGGCCTTGAACTCAGAGATCCTCCTGCCTCTGCCTCCCAAGCGTTGAAATTAAAGGTGTGTGTCATCACACCTGGCTAAGAACTTTGTTCTTTTTTTAAGATTTACTTATATTTTATACAAATGAGTGCTTTGTATATATACTTATAAGTATACTTCAGACCTGTCTGGTGCTCACAAAGACCAGAAGAGGGCACTAGATCCCAGGAACTGAATTTACAGATGGTTGTAAAGCCCCACGTGGCCCCTGGGTACTGAACTCGGGCCCTCTGTAAGAACAGCAAGTGATTTTAACCACTGAGCCATCTCATCTACCCACATCAAGGACTTAAAAGATGCAGGGATAACCAGGTATGTTGGTGCACGCCTTCAATCCAAGCATTCTAGAGGCAGAGGCAGGTGGATCTCTGCTGAGGCCAGCCTGGTCTACAGAGTGAGTTCCAGGACATCCAAGGCTACATAGTAGGATCCTGTTTCAAAACAAAAAGCAAGCAAACAACAAAACACCAAAGATACAGGGATGATGACTTCTACCATGTCCCCATTCAGCTGCACTGTGTGACCTGTGGATTCTAATAAAGTTAATAAGGCGGCTTATTCTTTGGCTCCTGGTTTGAAGATATTGAGGTGGCGGATGTTTCTTTCCTTCTTCCTACAAGTAAAGACATTTAGAAACACTGTACTTTTACCTAGTAGAGCTAGCCATGTTTTATCACTGTCTCTCTCCAGAGCTAATTAACTCTCCAGTTTCATGTCACAGTCCTCAGTGACCTTGATTATCTCCCCGTGGTGACCTACGTGTGGGTGCGGTGTGTGTGAATGTCTGGAGAGGTCACAGGACAACTTTGTAGAGCTGGTTTTCTCCTTCCATCTTTCTGTGCATCGTGGGAATCGAACTCAAGTCCTCAGGCTTGCTCAGCAGGCGTCTTTACCTGCAGAGCTAATCTCACCAGCCCCATGACGTCTTTACTGGCTTGTAAAGCTGCAGCTGTATTTCCCAGAATTCCTTTCCCTACATGGTTTTGAGTTGGGGTTGACTATGAGGAAAACTTGTACACTACTGGAAAAGTAGAAATGAAACAGCAGCGGTTACCATCCGAAGGTCACCTTGTTAGCAGGGCAGATAAGCACAGGGCTCTGTCAGCAAGCCCTGGATGTCATGCACCAAATTCCAGGCAAGGTGCCTATATAGCTCTGCGGTGAAGGGCGCCAGCTTTATCCAACTATAACAATATTATCTGGTGTTGGGAGAAGGGAGTAGAGGCAGGAGTAGAAAAAAAAACTTTATGAAATTTTTAAAAATAAAAGTCACCTTATAAATCTTCAAGACATCCTCCATCTATATCAGATCAAATTGTGTAGATGAGCCTGGGAAGTGGGGGCACAAGGTAAGCAGTCACTTTCACCTTCTCTGTCACTACCCCCTTTCTAGACCCTCTCTACCCCTGAATTCTTTCTGAGACTTCTGCCAATTGGAAAGACGCAGTGTAAGGGGCAGGACACAGCCAGACAAAGTTGCTAGGAGACAGCAGTGACACTGTGACCTTTCTCTGGCCAATAAAACTTGCTTGTCTGTTAATTAACTCAATCTTCCTGGAACACCAGCTCTCACCATCCACTTCCTGAACGTCTAAGTCCTACCTGTGTGTGGGAATGCAGGTCTGGTTGCTGTCACATCTGCGGAGGGATTAACATCAGACAGCTGTTTAACGATAGAACTTGGTTGACAAGCAATCCACTACTCTGGGGAAAATAAGTTCTTTCAATATTCCTTTGAGACCTTGTTAATAAGTAAATGAAAATTTCATCTGTGTCTTCTTAAGTGTACCTCCCTCATTCTTGTATTTTTTGTGTACAGCATTGGGCCTTATTTATAAGGGCCGACTTTACCTTAATATATACCTACCTGTAATATTTAGGGGGCAGCAGAATTTAGGAGGCTGTTGAGACAAAATGAAAGTATTTGCCAAGACTTGCAAGTGAAGATCCTCATGATAGAGGAAGACGATCATCTAGAAGTTGTTCTCTAACCTGTGTGTGTACATACGAGCACACACACACAAACACACCACACACACACAAAAATACATAAAATTTTAAGAAGCGGGAGTTTTAATATCTTGCCTAGATAATATTTTTAAAACATTTTACATTGGGCGGTAGTGGCCCACGCCTTTAATCCCAGCACTCGGGAGGCAGAGGCAGGTGGATCTCTGTGAGTTTGAGACCAACCTGGTCTACAAGAGCTAGTTTCAGGACAGGCTCCAAAGTTACAGAGAAACCCTTTCTCGAAAAACAAAAACAAAGCCGGGCGGTGGTGGCGCACGCCTTTAATCCCAGCACTTGGGAGGCAGAGGCAGGCGGATCTCTGAGTTCAAGACCAGCCTGGTCTACAAGAGCTAGTTTCCAGGACAGGCTCCAAAACAAACCACAGAGAAACCCTGTCTCGAAACCCCCCCCCCAAAACCAAACAAAACAAAATTTTACATTTTACGTGTTTATTTGGGGGGGCAATATGCACGTGAGAGCCATGACACATATGTAGAAACCAGAGGGCAACTTTTGCCAGTCTGTGGGTCAGAGAAACCCAGTGCTGGATGTCAGGCTTGAAGGTAGGCACCTTTCTCTGAGCTATGTGGACGTCCACCTTCTTTTCTTTCTTAGTGTTGGGGATGGAACTCATGGCCTCTCATACCACTGGGCTGTGTCTCCAGCCCTGGGATGGTTTGACTGAGAAATGTCCTCTGAAGTCTCTGGCACTTGTTGCCTTGGTAACACTGTTTGGGGGAGGCTGACCAATCTTGCTGGAGGCCTCATGGACCTTCGAGTAGGCTTGGAGACGAAAAGGCCCCGCCTACTTTCAGTTTCCTCTCTCTGCTTCCTGCTTTTCACTGAAGCTGTGAGCTCTTGGTTTCCTGTTCTTACCGCCATGCCTGCTGCGTGTTCATCATCAGGCCCACTAATTACTAATTATAAAAGCATGGCCTTTAGCTTAGGCTTGTTCCCAACTAGCTCTTACAACTTAAATTAACCTGTTTCTATTAACCTACTTTCTACCACGTGGCTTTTTGCCGCTCTTCCATTCTGTAAGTCCAATTTATTCCGTGGCTTGTTGGTGTCTCTCCTGCACCTAGATTCTTCTCCAGGTCCTCTCTCTCCCCAGAAGTCCTGCCTACTCTCTCCTGCCTAGCTATTGGCCACTCAGCTCTTTATTAAATAGATCAGAAGACACCTTTCACACAGTGTGATCAAATATACCGCAACACTAATGTAAGCCTCCCAAGTTTTTATGGAAAATGTTTTGTAATTTCTTCTTCTTCTTCTTCTTCTTCTTCTTCTTCTTCTTCTTCTTCTTCTTCTTCTTCTTCTTCTTCTTCTTCTTCTTCTTCTTCTTCTTCTTCTTTTCTCCTCCTCCTCCTCCTCCTCCTCCTCCTCCTCCTCCTCCTCCTCCTCCTCCTCCTCCTCCTCCTCTTCTTCTTCTTCTTCTTCTTCTTCTTCTTCTTCTTCTTCTTCTTCTTCTTCTTCTTCTTTTTCTTCTTTCAGACAGGGTTTCCCTGTGTAGCCTTGGCTGTCCTGAACTTGCTTTGTAGACCAGGTTGGCCTCAAACTCACAGTGATTCACCTGCCTCTGCCCAAGTGCTGGGATTAAAGGCATGTGCCACCACTGGTTGGCAAATTTTTACTTTTTCAAATATTTATTTGTATTGTGTGTGTGTGTGTGAGGGTATGTGTGCATGAGTGCAGATGCCTGTGGAGGCGAGAAGATGGTGTCAGATCCTGAAGCTGGAATCACAGACTGTTGTGTACTGCCCAAGGTGGCTGCTGGGAACCAAACATCAGTGCTTTGAAAGCGCAACAAGCACTCTGTTTTTTTTTAATTGAAAAAAAAAATTTCCGCCTTTTCCCAGCTTCCCATTTCCCTCCCTCTCCTCCCACTCCTCTTCCCCTCCCCCCACTCCTCTCCCCCTCCCTCTCCAGTCTGAAGAGCAGTCAGGGTTCCCTGCCCTGTGGAAAGTCCAAAGTCCTCCCCCCTCCATCCTGGTCTAGGAAGGTGAACATCCAAACTGGCTAGGCTCCCACAAAGCCAGAACATGAAGTAGGATCAAAACCCAGTGCCATTGTTCTTGGCTTCTCAGCAGCCCTCATTGTCCGCCATATTCAGAGAGTCCGGTTTTATCCCCTGCTTTTTCAGTCACTGTCCAGCTGGCCTTGGTGAGCTCCCAATAGATCAGCCCCACTGTCTCCGTGGGTGGGTGCACCCCTTGTGGTCCTGACTTCTTTGCTCATGCTCTCCCTCCTTCTGCTCCTCATTGGGACATTGGGAGCTCAGTCCGGTGCTCCAGTGTGGGTCTCTGTCTCTATCTCCATCCATCGCCAGATGAAGGTTCTATGGTGATATGCAAGATATTCATCAGGGGCTGGAGAGATGGCTCAGTGGTTAAGAGCATTGCCTGCTCTTCCAAAGGTCCTGAGTTCAATTCCCAGCAACCACATGGTGGCTCACAACCATCTGTAAAGAGGTCTGGTGCCCTCTTCTGGCCTTCAGGCATATACACAGACAGAATATTGTATACATAATAAATAAATAAATATTTAAAAAAAAGATATTCATCAGTATGGCTATAGGATAGGGTCATTTCAGCAACAAGCACTCTTAACCGGAGCTAGGTCTCTAGCCCTGTTTGCAAACTTGTAGACATCTTGTCAGTGTTTCCTAAACTCTGGAAGTATTTCTTCTATCCAAGACCAACTACATAATTTGAAGAACCTAGTACAAAATGAAGGAAAAACGTGGGGTCCCTTATTTGTAAATATTAAGAATTTTAAAATGACCCAGGAGAGCATGAAGCACAGGGGTAGACCTGGTGCACTCCAGCGGTCAGCCCACGAGCCAGCTGTGTTGGTGGCTTGGGTTAAATGAAAAGGGTTAGGAAAGATGAGGTAAATTTCCCAGGAAAATGCTAAAAGCAAGGTCTCGAACAGGTTTAATCTCTGCAGAACTCTCCTCCGTGGAATTAGACCACTCCTTGTTGATGTTAGGGTGATGATGACCTTCCCGAGCCTCAAGGAAGGAAGCCTCTATTGACTGTTTCCTTGCGACCAGGACGTTACTGTGAGGGAGAAGCTCTTTCGGGTATTGCGTGAGTTTTCCTGCCTATTCCTTCCACCCTGAACCTGGTGGAAAATTTAGACAGGCCTGTCTCTAAAGTCAGCGAGTGTAATTTTTTACAAGAAATACGATGGATGGCAGGAATTGAGACTTGATAAGATCTTGTAGCTACGGCCTAGCTTCGATCCATATAACATAGCACTTAAGCATTCCTGCTTTTACAAGTTCACGCCGGCAATCACTTAAAGACTCGTAAAAATTCCTGGCGCCAAGGAGACACACCTGAAGGTGAAGGGACAAAGTGGGTAGGTCACCTGCCAGGCCAAGGCCAAGAGTACACTATTTAAAAAAAAAAAATGCGCCTGCGCAATGCGGATCCGCCTGCGCACTCGCGGAGCCGGAAGGGCCGGGGGCGGCCAGGGGCGGGGATAAGGTTGCTAGGAGGACGCGGTGACGCTCGGGCTCCGCGCTGCTCTCCGCTAATGAGCGGCGCGCGGCGCGGTGACGCCGCGCGTGCGTCACGGTGACGGCGCGCGAAGGGCACAGATCTTCGGGCGGGGAGGACATTCGGCCTCTGTGAGCCGCAGCCTTGCCGAGCGAGCGGTTGAGTGTTCGCCATCTTAGGCAAGTGCGTGCGCCCGGGCCTGGCCGCGGAGGGTGCGGGGCGCAGAGCCCTGGGTCCCTGGTGGCCGCCGTCTTGGCGGTGAGCCCGGCCGGGCTCGGCGTCCCTAGGGGAAGAAGCTGTGACCTCCTCAAGGGCGCGGAGCCGGCGCGGCTCGCGGGGGCTCCGGTGACATTGCCCGGGGCCGGGGTCTCTCACCTCCTCCCTCTCTCCCTCCCCCGCTGCAGGAGGATGTTCTCGTCCGTGGCGCACCTGGCCCGGGCGAACCCCTTCAACGCGCCGCACCTGCAACTGGTGCACGATGGCCCCTCGGGTCCCCGCAGCCCCCAGGGCCCGACCCGGCGTTCCCGCCACCTGGCCGCCGCCGCCGTGGAAGGTGAGGTCACACCCTGCCCTGGTCCCGTGGTGACCCCCCTGCTCTGCCTCCCAGGCTCGGGCTGGAAGTCGGGGTGAGGACGCGCCGGCCCTGGACCGGAGGACCGGTCTCTGTCACTCGCCCTGCCCCGGGATGTCAGCCCTGCCGCCCTAGGCCGCCGTCGGATCCTTGGCCCTCCCTCAAGGGCGTGGAAGGGCCCAGGCCCAGCGCCACTCAGTGACCTCTATGTCCCCGAGGGAGTAGAGGCAGAGGCGGTGACCAACTTCTTTATCTCCCCCGTGAGCCCGCTTGGTCAGCCAAGTCAACTGGGTAAAGTCTCCTTTCTGACCACTGGCCAGCCAGAGTTGCAACTCCGTAACCTCTTCTTTGATGTGCCTCTATTTTCTTTTTCCCTTTATGGAAAAGGACCCCTTTGCGATCATACTTTCCAGGTTTTTTGGTTAGCCGATAGGAAGTCATCTTTTCTTGTGGTTGTGTGTGAGGTGATGGGAGGGGGTCTCTTGCTTTTGGTGCCACTGGGGAAGGAGGTGACTTGCAGATTATAAGAGGTGACGTCTCTCTGAGGTTATATTCTGGGATTCGAGGTGGTTCATTTAACGTAATTGTGGTTTTTAAATCCCAGTGGAGCATGGGTGCAGGGAAACCTGAAAACTGACGTGTAGGAGTCCGGAGAAGTTCTGTAAAACAGAAAGCCCCTCCCCCCCCAGTCATTCACGTGCGCCTGCTGTCTTAAGTGTGAACCGAAAAGCCCTTCCGCTTTTTCGTTTTATTTCCTACCATTTTCCTCTGATTTAAAAAAAGCCAAAGCAAATATTTGTGTGCTTAACGTTTCTGACTTCAGGAATTAAGCATATGTTGGTTAATAGCCGGGGTAAACGTTAAAGTTAAGCAGGTTTTGCATGTGTCAGATGCTCTTTTTGAGTTTGATTTGTTCCTGGTCCTCTTAGCAACTGCTTGTAGTTGAAGTTACCAGCGCAGGAAGTTTTAGAAAGTCGTCAAATTAAGAGGCAGTTGATATCTCACAGATACACTGACTAATCATTTTCAGTGATCTAATTTGATAGCGACTTTCTTGCAGTTTACTTATATAAGAATTCCTCTTTCCAGCTAATCGTAGCTGGTGCTAAAGCTGCATAGTAGTTATGATCCTTTTTCAAAAGAAAATAGAAATTTTTTTTTGATTTTCCCCTGGATTTCTCAATCTCTGCAGAAATAATTGATTCTTTTTCTTCAATCAAACAGAGCAGTATAGCTGTGAATATGGATCTGGCAGATTCTTTATCCTCTGTGGAGTTGGAGGAATAATTAGCTGTGGCACAACACATACTGCATTGGTTCCTCTAGATCTGGTTAAATGCAGAATGCAGGTTTGTGTTGCATGCTGGACTAATGCATTGTTGAAACATGGTTGCTAAGTTGTAAGATATAGACTGCTACTAACAAGAGGAATGGAACCCTAACCACCCTGGAGGTAAGTTGCTGAGCACTAATTCGAGTGTAAATTAAATGCACGGTGTGTCTTGTCTTATTACAGAGTACAGTTGTGAATTTGGCTCCATGAAGTATTATGCACTGTGTGGCTTTGGTGGGGTCTTAAGTTGTGGGCTGACACACACTGCTGTTGTTCCCCTGGATTTAGTAAAATGCCGCATGCAGGTTTGTATTGGCATGAGTGGTTTTATTTCTATTTATTCAATATATTTGTTTTTATTGCATAAATAATATATTTATATGTTAGCATGTGGGTGGGTGTGTATGGAGGTAAATAGACAGTCTTTGGGAGCTGGTTTTCCACTTACACCAGTTAGAACTGGGCTGTTCCAGGTTGTCAAGCTCGTAGGCAAGCGCCTGCCAACTTAACTGGCATGGGTGTTTTGTATGTGTGATTTATCTTACTAATTAAAAAAATTGTTTTAAACTAAGCCGGGCGGTGGTGGCGCACGCCTTTAATCCCAGCAGAGGCAGGCCTCTGTGAGTTCGAGGCCAACCTGGTCTACAGAGCGAGTTCCATCCAGGACAGGCTCCAAAGCTACAGAGAAACCCTGTCTCAACCCCCCCCCATCCAAATTGTTTTAAACTAAAACGTAATTATGTCACTTCCCTCTTCCTTTGGTCCCAACAACCTCTTTCACGCATCCACTTCCCTCTCAAATTGATGGCCTTTTTTTTTTTTTTACTGTTGTTACGTATTGTGCTAAAGATGGAACCAAGGCCTTAAGTTTGTGTGTTAGAAGCACCCTCAGCCACCAAGTTGCATCTCCAGACTTTTGTTTAGTATTGAAAAGGGTTTGTTTTTACTTTATTTGTTTGGGTGCTTTGCCTACGCTTATGCACCATGTGTGTGCCTGGTGCCCAAGGAGGCCAGAAGAGAGCATTGGATTCCCTGGAACCTGGGGTACAGATGGTTGTGAGCTGCCGAATGGGTGCTGAGAATCAAACCCAGATCCTTAGGTGGCTGAGCCGTCTCTCCACCTCAGTCCCAGCTATTTAGAGAGCTTCACAAACACGATGCAGAGGCCTCACAACTACTGAACTCAGGAAGCAAATTTCTAGTTCCTTTTAATTTTCCTTTTTTAAGTATGTGAATGCCCAAGGAGGCCAGAAGAGGTGTCACATCTGGAGTTAGCAGTGGTTGTGAGTTGCACCCATGGGTGCTGGGAACTGAACTCTGCTGGGCGAGCGATAGCAATATGGACTCTGAGCTTCTCTAGTTGTCTTTGCGTGTGCCTCTCACACGTGTGGGTGCTTTATTAATTGTTCTCGTTATAACTGCTGGTATTCAGTGCTGGCCAGAGGTCTTTTTCAAGGCCTACTTGTTTTAAAACCCTAAGTAGTCATTGCATAAGTATTTTATATATCAGAATGGGTAATCAATCTTCGTGAGTTAGGTGAAGTAGCTTCCAGTCCCTCGATATTGATAACCAAGGCAAAGAACATGTTCAGTTTGCGAAGAAGCTCTTATTGTCTTCATAGGAAAAACTTGCCTCTTCTGTATATTTATTTTTATTGTTTGAGATATGAGATGTCTTATAACTATTAAAACAAAAGTAATCAAACATTAAAAATTTATTTGACCCAAACAGGATTAGAAGTCTCCTTACCTAAAAGAGAAAGGAGGGTGAAATATTAGGAGGGAGAGAGGAAGGTGATGCATACCAGCCATTCTAGTACTGGCAGAGGTAGTGAGATAAGCTCCCTTTACCCACTGGGCATTACCTGGGTAGATAGGAAGTGTAGCTTCTCTGAAACATGCATGTCTTTGGGAGTGAATTTAATGTCTGAAGTGAAAGAGATTCTTAGAAGCTGTACCTCTAAAAATTGTATTTAGGTAATCTAATGTTAACAAAGGTTCATAGTGTAGTATAATCTATTTCCATATTTAGGCACTAGCTTTAAATTGTTTAAAAAGGTAGTGTTAGGTGTGGTGGGTGGCACATGCCCAATCCCAGCAGTTTGACGCCAGACTGGGCTGTATAGTGAGAGAGATCCTGTCTCAAAAAAGGTAGTAAGAAGTAAGAACAGTTTTATTTCTTGTTGTTGGGATTTTATAGCTTTGACTGCAGGTTAAGTATAACTTAAAGGAAGCTAGACCTTGATATAGAAGTTGTTTCTACTTACAAAGACAATCTTAAGTGAGCCTGGGAAGTGGCGGCTCATGCTTATTATAATCCAGCGCTTGGGAGGCAGAGATACCAGAGTTGCTATGACTGTAAGCCAGCCTGGGATAGAGACCCTGTTTTAAACCACCCAAATCTTACCAGTTTAGCTGGAAAGATGGCTCAGTCGGTAAAGTTAGGTTACTGTGAAGAGTTCAGTGATATCCCGAGCACCTGTGTAAAAGTTGGGCGAGTCTGTAATCCCAGTGCCAGGGAGGATACAGGAGGATTCCGCGTGTTTGCTGAACAGCTGGCCTGAGATAGGCACAGTAGTGGAGAAGATCCCAGGTGGAGATGTTCCCAGCATCAACTCTGGTCTCCACGTACATGCACATAGAAGCATACACTCATACATATACCACACAGATTTTTAGAAAGCAGAGGTGTTTAGCTTATATTAAACTGAGAACTGGCATATACCTTTTTTGTAGTTAATTAAATTTTAAAATCAAAAAGAAAAATATAGTAGAAAAAGGTGTGAAGTGTTAGATATTTTTACTTTTTATAAAACTCATTGTAAAGAACTTGCAAATAAAAACTTCCACATAGCTAGATAGCTAACATAGCTCTTTGATTTTATTAACGTTTCTCTTTTAAAGGTGGACCCTCAGAAGTACAAGGGCATATTTAATGGCTTCTCCGTCACCCTGAAAGAAGATGGTGTTCGTGGTTTGGCGAAAGGATGGGCCCCGACTTTTATCGGCTATTCCATGCAAGGGCTCTGCAAGTTCGGGTTTTACGAAGTCTTCAAAGCCTTGTACAGCAACATGCTTGGTGAGGTGTGTGGTTTCCTCTGACCCTAAAAGTCCTCAGTGTTAGGCTCATACAGGATCTTGTGCTTTTTGTTTGCCTTACCTTGTTTCATAGCTCAAGAAATGGCCCAGAAATGGTGAGCAGCCTGTCCCAAATCATAGAGATAGGGTGAAAAGGTATATTTCATAAAAATTCTATGCTCTTAGTATGCTATGTTGAATTTCTAGATAAGTGTGGTTGGTGTGTGTGTGTACGTTAGTGTAAGAGTCTAGAGTTATGTAGTATGAGATTAGCTGTATGTGTCCCATAGCTATTCAGAACATGTACATCGTATATAGTATATATTTGTAGTTAAACATTTGGTCATGAGCCTGAGAGACAATAGAAATTTATTCTGATACTGTTGTTTATAGACTCTATAATAAGAGGAGTTCAGACCAGTCAGGTGGGGGTTGTGTGTATCTGTTATCCTAGAAGAGTTAGTGTATGTGTACCTGTCGTCCTGTCGCTCAGGAGGCAGGAACAGAAACCAGGCTTAAAGACAACGGGAGAGGAGAATTTCCAGGGTCTCGAGTGCTGTCGTAGAAGGGGCGGTTCACATCTGCTGTGTCTTCTGATTCCAGGAAAACACCTATCTGTGGCGCACATCACTATATTTAGCTGCTTCTGCCAGCGCTGAATTCTTTGCTGACATTGCCCTGGCTCCTATGGAAGCTGCTAAAGTTCGGATCCAAACCCAGCCTGGCTATGCCAACACATTGAGGGAGGCTGTTCCCAAAATGTATAAAGAAGAAGGCTTGAATGCGTAAGTCACCATTCGTCAGTCCGGAAATGAGTTGATGCCTGTCTAAGATCTATTGGCTTGTTAAAACATTGCTAGTTAAATTGACAGTTAATTTGCATGTTCCGTATACCAACATGCTTCCTTAGATCCACCTTTGTGGATGGATCTTGAATTGAGTTCTGCTTGTAAACTTCTTGTTTCTTGTAGTTCCAGTTCAAGAAACATCCAGCAACTTTGTTGGTTGTACAGTCAAAGGTGCTTGAGTCATTGGCATGTGAGATCAATATACCTGCATGGTAGTCGTAGGTTCGGACGGAAATGACTGCATTATGCTGTCATGTGTTACCGTCAGGACTCGACTGGTGTGCGGACACTTGTGTAGCTGAGGGAAATCCCTGCGAGGTTAATTTAGGTGCCTATGTAAATTAGTGTCCTGATCTCTTAGGTTCTACAAAGGTGTGGCTCCTCTGTGGATGAGACAGATCCCATACACCATGATGAAGTTCGCCTGCTTTGAACGTACTGTTGAAGCATTGTACAAATTTGTGGTTCCTAAGCCCCGAAGTGAATGTACAAAGGCGGAGCAGCTGGTTGTGACATTTGTGGCAGGTTATATAGGTATGACTTACTTACATACTTACTTATTTACTTAATTATTTATAGGCAGGGTCTCACTATATAGCCCTGGCTGTCCTGGAACTCACCAGATGGCTTTAAACTCACTGAGATCCCCTCCCTGTCTCCCAAGTGCTGGCATTAAAGGTGTGCACCACTACACCCCAGCTGGTATGAATTATTTAGAACACACTTGTCCATCAAATTAAGGACAAAAGTTGTTTTATAGCTCCTATTATTATTATTATTATTATTATACCGCTATTATGCCTGAAAATGCATCTGTCTGTCTTACAGCCATCTGTCTCCATTTCCAGGGGATATGATGCCCTTTTTGTGATCTGCGGGCTTGCCATTTGTGGGCATACCAGACATGAATGTGCTATGCATATATACATGCAGGGAAAATACTCACGTGTAAAAATGAATAAATCTAAAATTAAAGATTTAAATAATAAAACTAGAGAGAACAATGTAGTGACACATAGCTATGATCCTAGCACTTGGGAGGCTGAGGCAGGACTCGCTGTGAACTTATCTTGATTTCCCCCTTCCTTCTCTCCCTCCGCCCCTCAGCTGGAGTCTTCTGTGCAATTGTTTCTCACCCTGCTGATTCTGTGGTCTCTGTGCTGAATAAAGAGAAGGGGAGCACGGCTTCCCAGGTCCTGCAGAGACTGGGCTTCAGAGGTAAGATGGCTTCCCCCAAGGAAGAGCACTGCTTGGGGGGGGGGCGCTCCTCCACCTGTTCACGTTTATTTCCTCTCTGCACCAGGCGTGTGGAAGGGCCTCTTCGCCCGAATCATCATGATTGGCACTCTGACTGCACTGCAGTGGTTCATCTACGACTCCGTCAAGGTCTACTTCAGGCTCCCTCGCCCTCCTCCACCTGAGATGCCAGAGTCTCTGAAGAAGAAGCTTGGGTTAACTGAGTAGATAGTACATCAGAGAAACATGGACTGAATCTGCTTGTTGATCAGTGTTGAAAAAAGTGCAAAGGAACTTTTATATATTTGACAATGTAGGAAATTGTCTGTTCCTGATATAATTACTGTAGTACCCTTGCTTAAAGCAAGAGTTTCAAACTTACTGCTAAATAAACCCATCCTCTCAAGATGTCTGAGTTTGTTATTTTAAAAGCTGGTATTGAGCTGGTGCAGGCCTTTAATCCCCGAGTTCAAGGCCAGCCTGGTCTACAGAGCGAGTTCCTGGACAGCTCAAAGCTACTCAGAGAAACCTTGTCTTGAAGAAACAAAACTAACAAAAAATTTAGTGCTGAAAAAAATGTAGTCATAAAGTAGCTTGAAGAATTAAGACATCCCTCGAGGAAAACAATGTAAACTAACCATTGGTATTATTCCTAAATTATCCCTCACTCAAGGAGGTCCTGTATCGAAGTTTTCAAAGCATAAGCACTCTTTTGTGGTTTTATTTTGACAAGTTAATTTTATACAGTTTTTCCTTGAAGTCCTTGGTTATTTGGTGAGGCCTATCAAACTATATAAGGTGTATCTGGGGGGGGGGGACTGGATTAACTCAGGAATTCTGTTGAGACAAGGGTTTCACTTTTATCTCCCTAGCTGCTGGTCTGGAACTCACCACAGGCCAGTCAGGTGATCCTCCCTCAGGGATTACAGATAAACGCCACCACAATTTGCAAGGATTGCAATAGTCAGAAATGCTCTGTCTGTAATTCTGCTTTCTAAGAACATGGAACTAATTTAGGAGCCGTGCATCTAGTTAGTTGCATGTTAATTCCTCTGCCATCACCTTACACCTTTACTGAAGAGAGAAAGGAAGGGTTATTGGGTGTGAAACTTTGAGTTGAAATTAGGTCTACCAGATGGTCACTGTGATACTTAGCGTCAGCCGCACGCCTTCGTTGCTGCCATGTCACAGAACACCTAAGTTGGGCACAAAGTCTCAATCATTTTGAAGTTTTGGGTCTTAACAGTCTTCAGCTTTTCATTTGTCTGGGTGGAAAGGTTCCCTGCCAGCATATTTCATTAGTGACTGTCTAGAATGTGGCTCCAGGGCAGCTGCGCTTGGTGTTCAAGGTCCAGTGATGCTCATTTAGGACTTAACTGCTTCAGAACCTTCCAGCAAAACTTCCTCCATTTGACAAATCCCAGATAAAAGAAAGGAAAACTGATTTTTTTGTTTGTTTTTGTTTTTAAACAGGCCCTCCATATATTCTGACTGGTCTTGGACTGACAGACCTGTCTTCCTGAGGACTGTTTATTGAAGGTGTATACCACCATACCTTGCCCAAGACCAAATGTCTTGCTGGGAGGGTAAGAACAAGTGGGACTGGAAATAGAAATAGATTGGTACAGCCAACCCAGAATAATCAAGGACCTAAGACTACTCAGGGCACACAATTAGCCATTTTACTGAAGAAGCACTCTCTGAATGGAGGAGTCACGAGCAGGCGTCATTCGTGGGTGGTCAGTGCGAAGTAGTTTGTGTCCAAGCTGAGAGAACTGCTCTCTCCAGTTAGAGTTCAAACCATTGCTGATTGCCACACAAGCGTTTGCTCCTCAAAATCCCAGTAAAATGTCCACTTAAAATTATATTCAATGGGAACGTCTGTGACCTCAGCACTTGTGAGATGGAGGCAGGAGGATTGTTAGCTTGAGGCCAGTCTGGGTTTCTTAGTACCTCTGATTTCAGATGCACTAATAAGTGTACTAATAAGAAGTATGCAAATCTAACTTAATACATGTGTTGTTGAGGGTGTTTTTTTTTTTTTAAACATTTAATCACGTGTGTAATGTCCATTCTGTAGAGAACATCTCTGAGAAAGGAGTACATGAGATTGGCAGGTCAGCTGAATTGTGTTGGAACTAAAAGGTGTCTATACTAATTTCCAGAAGCTCCAAAGATGATAATTACTTTTATGAGCAATTAAGATCTCAAAGTCTGATTTTGCTAGATTGTTTGCACTGAGTGTAACAAAATCAAACTGATAAATGCTTATGTAATGAGTTGGTCATATTTTAACTGGGCCTATTAACATTTCTGTGATACTGGAGAAGGGTCCAAAGTGTGCTGATGAGTCAGGAAGTCTTGCTGTTAACTTGGGAGTTACATGTTGCTTCCTTTGCATAGGAAACTGTATGGTTGTTTTCATAGTTTTTTATTATTAAGGAAAAAATCTTCTGTTTAAAACCTCAAGTACCGTTTATTATTAAGGAAAAAATCTTCTGTTTAAAACCTCAAGTACCGCACGGTGCCAAGACAGCCAGGGCTACACAGAAAAACCAAAAAGAAAAAAGAAAAACAAAACTGACTTTTATTGTTTTTGGAACAAAGTTTCTAAATAGCCCTGGCTATCCTGGAACTCACTGTGTAGACCAGGCTAGCCTTGAACTCAGAGACCCACCTGCCTCTGCCTCCTAAATGCTGGGATTTAAAGCTTTCACAATCACACCCAACAAGAAACAAACTGATTTTAAATTTAGAGGAATCTCTAAGTTTAACACAGTTGAGTGCTATGCCTTTCCTGAAATATTAAATTAAAGAGATATATAAGTAAGGTAGCTTTCTTTAGATTAATACACTGGTGACTCCCAACCATAAGATTATTTTTGTTGCTATTTCATAACTAACTTTGCTGTTAAGGGTTGTAATGTGATACCTACCTGTTTTCTAATGGTCTTAAGTGACCCGTGTTGGTTAGAGACTGAAGTGTGACCTGGCAAGTTTCCACAGTGCAGCAATGTCAACGTTTTCCTTCTCTCCTCCCCCTCTGAGAGATGATTTCTCTGCTTTATAGCCTTGGCTGTCTTAGAACTTGCTTTGTAGACCAGGCTGGCCTCACAGAGGTCTTTCTGCCTCTGCCTCCCCAGGGCTGGCATTGTTGAGCGCTAAGCATGCAGCAGTCACAATTAAGCTTGAATATACTAAATGACAGTTTTGGTGGGTCTCCTGTATAAAATACTGTTTCTGTCCAATACTGTGGACAGGATTTCGTGGCTTGCTTTGAGGGATGCAGTGATTTGAAGATGGAGCATACTCGATACAAGAGGCAATACCATTCCAAAACCCAAACCTCAGTACCAGGCGCTTTGCCCAACTTCTCACAAATGAACAGGCAGGCACTTGGCCAGCACTCCTGGATGAACTGTTGCTGATTTTATTGACTGCACATCTGGCTTGATTTGAAGTGTTTAAGGACATGCCACAGAAAGGCAAAACATCATCAAGACTAATTGCAGGAGGGTATTGGGAAGTACAGCCAGAGGACATGATGAACCTGAGTGGGATGTCTCTACCACTCGCTAGTGCGTTCCTTTCACGTGTGTAGTGAACATGTACCAATAAAACTTTTAAAGATCAGACAAGTGAAAAAAAAAAAAAGACAACCTCTCAGTAAGTATTGAAGTAATTTTCTACTGATAGGCAAGAACATAAACAAAGGAGGACCAGGTATCTATTACCACATGTATGTCTTTAACATTGTCAAAGGGGCCATAGTGTATAACATCCATCTGCCAGGTGGCGTTAGGCAACAGACCCCGGGGGATAACCCCTGCACATTGAAGCAGGTTTTTTTTTTTTTGATTTTTCGAGACAGGGTTTCTCTGTAGCTTTTGGTTCCTGTCCTGGAACTAGCTCTTGTAGACCAGGCTGGCCTCGAACTCACAGAGATCCGCCTGCCTCTGCCTCCCGAGTGCTGGGATTAAAGGCGTGCGCCACCACCGCCTGGCTCATTGAAGCAGTTTTAAGAGGGTAAGGGGGGCACAAGTGGCACATGCCTGGGACAAATATTTACATTGGGAAACTGGCAATTTTGGAAGAAGTTATACAAATTCTGTGGAGACAGATGGAGCTGCTTGTGAAGAGCCCTGGCTTTCTCTAGGAGATTCATACTGGCTGTTAATATGATGGTGTCTGTGCCCTCGTTTCCTTGAGTCAATATCGATAATTTGGAGTGAGATCTAATGTGTGAGACAGGTACCAGAGCTCAGTCCTCTGACTTAAGACCTCTTGGATGAGCAGCACAGTGTTGGCAGTGGGGATCAGCGAGCCTCTGACTTGAGAGAGAGGGCCAGCACACAAACTGCCTGCCCAGCATACTGACTGTCAGAAACAATGTTAACGGGCTGGGTCTGGTACTCCATGAGAACTCTGAGAAGGGCCAATAGCTCACCCAATTGGACGGAACCAGATAAGAGATAATACATGTAACATCTTTGGAGCCAGGATGCTGAATAAGAAAACGATATCTGTTTTTATTGGAATCTGAAAAGGCTAGGGTGTCATAAGGGATGAGAGTGGAAGAGGGGACTATGTGGGGCTGTGTCTTGATTGGAAGTGTGGGGAGTCCTGCCAAGACCTTGTCCCGCCCTCCCCCCAAATGATTGTCAATAGTTCCTGCAACCATTTCCTGAAACAAGATAAGAGTCTGCCCAGAGGGACTGGCTACTCTTTAAAGAAAAGGGGAAGACAAGTTTATCTTAAAGTACTGGAGGCTGCCACCATCTTGAATCTATTAATTGTGTTTTTACGCTGACGTCTAGGTGCCTGGGCTTGGCATGATTATAGATCTAGATGTTGGTTTCTGGATTTGTCTTTGCTGGGTGGGTGTTTTGTTCCTTGGTTTCTGTTTCCTCTCTGGATTTGTGGAGTGTGTTGGTGGCTGTGTGTTGCTTGTTTTCCTGGTCTGCCCAGTTGGTGTGTTCACGGAGTTCCTGGAGGCTGGGCTACTGGGATGAGTTGGAAGGAAGGTTGAAGAAGAAGGTCTTTGCCATCCGTTGAGGTCAGAGAGGAAAGAGATGACAGCAGGTTTTCTGCTACAGAGCTGGGGATGAGACTGGGGGGTGGGGGTGGAAAGCAGGAGAGACGTGGCTCCGCCTGCCCTGGGAGGAGCAGCCCTTGGGTTACTGGGTGCCTTCTTGAGTTGGGGGTTGGGACAGAGCAATGAGTAGGGGGAACGAGAAGGGGAAGATTAAAAACAAGTAGGAAAATTCCAATATTTTCTTTTTTTCTCTATTCTTATTCTCATTTCTATTTTTTTTTAGATTTATTTATTCAAGCCAGGTGATGGTGGCACACACTTTTAATCCCAGCAGAAACAAGGGAGGCAGAGGCAGGCAGATCTCTGAGTTTGGGGCCAGCCTGATCTATAAAGTGAGTTCTAGGACAGCCAGGGCTACACAGAAAAACCTTGTCTTAAAAAAAAAAAAGAGAGAGAGAGAGAGACCGGATTTATTTATTCATTTGGCAGATCCTCTTTTCTCCCTCTGTTCTCCCCAGATCCAGTCCCCCAGTCTCATCTCTATCCTTAGAGCAGAACATCTGTGGCAGCCTTCCCTGCACCCCCATTTCCCATCTCCTGTGGACCCCACAGATACTCCCCTTCTAACCTCCCTTCTCTATTCATCACTCTTATCCTTTTTTAATTTTAATTTTGGGAGTGTTTAAAATATTTACTTCAGAAAAATAATGTTAAGAAAAGCCTGACTTAGTGGCACATGCCTTTTCTTTCTTTTTTAAATAATGACTTATTTTTGTTTTATGTTCATTGGTGTTTTGCCTGCATGTGTGTCTGAAGGTGTTGGATCCTCTGGAACTGGAATTACATAAAATAGCGAGATGCCATGTGGGTGCTGGGAATTGAACCCAGGTCCTTCAGAAGAGCAGCCAGTGTTCTTAATTGCTGAGTCATCTCTCTAGTCCTGGCACAAGCTTTTATCCCAGCACTTGGGAGACATAGTCAGGTCCGAGTTTAAGGCCAGCCTGCTCTATAGAGTGAGTTCCAAGACAGCCAGGGATACGCTATTTTAAAAAGTCAAACAAATAAACAAAAGAATCACAACATGCAGACTGAACACTGTAAACACAATAAGTAAAATAAATCTTTTTAAAAAATACCTTTTTTTCTTTTATGTGTATGAGTATCTTTCCCTGAATGTATGTCTGTGTACCACGTGAGTGCCTGGTGCCAGCAGAGGCTACGCGAGAGAGTGAGATGCCCTGCCATGTGGGAGCTGGGGCTTAAACCCAGTGTCTTCTGGAATGGCAGCCAGTGGCAGTCAGTGATCTGACGACGGAACCATCTCTTCAGACCCTTGGTGTTTCTTACACGGCAGGCTCACACTGAGACAGCATCGTTCCTTTTCCCGTCTCACTAGCTCCGCGGCTCTCAACCTTCCTCATGCTGTGATGACCCCACCACCACCAAAGGGCTTCATTGCTACTTCATAACTGTAATTTTGCTACTGTAATGAATCATCATGTAAGTACCTGGCACGCAAGTAAGCAGGTTGCAACCCACAGGTTGAGAAACTGCTGCAGCCCTAGGCGCGGCTTTTCTTGTATGGCCTACCCTATCCCCTAAACCAGCAAGGACTCACTGTTACCAGATTGTTCGCCCGGCTGTAACCTTTCTAGTTTCTTTCCCTCTGATTGGGTATGCTGCTCCAGTCGTGACCCCTGAGGGGACTTTCGTCAGCAAGGGTCCCAATCACACACACGCAAGGCTCGGAGCTGGCTTGCCCTGTCTAGTTTCCCACTGCTAGTTACTCCTTTCCCTGCTGTGAGGAAGCACCTGACCAAAAGGGTTTATTTTGGCTTAGGATGTGAGGGTGCCGACTATCCTGGCAGGAAAGGCCTACCTGACAGAAGTGTGAGGCCCAGAAGCGGAGAGAGATGAGTGCGGGTCCCCTCCCTCCGTTCCTTTTTCTCAGTGTAGGACCCCATGCTCATACTCACGGCGCCTTCCCACCTCCCCTAAAGCCCTCTGGAAAGGCCCTCACAGATAGGCTCAGAGGTGTGTCCGCCAGGGGGAAGTTACAAGGTCCACCAATTCTTTATATATTCAAATGTTCAGTCTGTTTACCTGGAGAGATAGCCCAGCCTCGAGGAGTGCTTGCTGCGCTTCCAGAGGGCCCACCCTCGGCTCCCAGCATCCATGTCAAAGAACTCACACCTGTCTGTAACTCTAGCTCCTGGGGATCCGAGGATCCAATATACTCTCTGGCCTGCACAGGCACCCCTACACGGTCACACACATATATGAATAAGTTAAAAAATATTATGGAGTAAAATAGTATCAAACACAAAATGGAATTTATTCCAAAATATCGGAATTTCTATTATCAGTCTTTTCATAGCAGAAATATCATTTCTAAAAAGTTACCTCTCTCTAAATCATTCCAAACTAATCTGAAATACGCGTTATTTCGTCTTTAATATCCTTAATCTCAGCTTGGACTATTGTTAAATTAGACATTTTTTCCTTCAGAAAAGCGATTTCTTTCTCTCGTTGAATTAAGTCAGATCCTAGCCTCCCAATGCGTAGGGCTAAGTCACTCACTAGTGGCTCCAGGCGCGAAAAGTCCTTCTTCAGATTGTAGACCTTCGGTTTGAGGTCATTTGCGAAAGCCACTGCTTTCAGGACTTTCGCTCTGTCTCTTTCTAAGCTTAAAAACCGGTCAGCGTGCTTGTCGAAATCGCCCTGGAGCTCAGCCAGCCTCGTCGCGACTGAGTCGATTCTTCTGGAGTTTTCACTCGCCGTCTTTCGGAGGGCCGCTGTTCGGTCTATGCTACTTGAGAGGAGCTCCCCTATATTTTCGACCGTCGCCGTTTCTACCTTTCCGACTTTATTTTCCAGTTCTTGCACGGAGTCCGTTAAAGATGCGACTTCAGTTACCAAACCGGAAATGCGGCGTAGATCCGTCTTCACACCTGTAACCTTGAGACCCACGTCCTTGGCCGTGGAAGTTGTACCTTGGTCAACTTTTGCGATGTCTTGAGAAAGACTTGCTAACGTGTCATTCAGTGTACCATGTTTCTCGGATATCCTGCTGGACCAAATTTTCATCTCCTGAATTTCTTCCTGCAGGACCTTTAGACGAGCCGTTATCTGAAAAGCCTTTAGCTGTTCCATGAGAGTTTCACACTTCTGATACTATAAGGAAATAGAATACCACAGTGATTAAATTAGCCAGAATTTGACACTTAAAATTCAACATAAAGTTCATTGTTTTTTCTCCCCTTGACTTTATTGCTCTTTGGGAAAGCACAGCATAAAACACAGCTTTGAAAGAGCGAGCCTTGGGTTGGGGACTCTGGGTTTTGAATTCCAGAACTGAAAAGACAAAAAACACTACAAAACTCCAAAAGGAATTAGAAAAGAGGATTTAAAGTAATTCAAGTATATTGTTAATGAATAAGGAAAACACCCAGGACATTTCATAAAACATTATTGGAGTTGACTTCTGTTGATGTTCCTATAACATTGGTCCTCCGCTGTATAGAAACAGTGAGCTACCAGACACGGGCGTGTTTTCTCCATAGCTATGGAAGAAAGGATGTACCTAGGTATCGTTCCAGACTGAGGAGACAGCATATCCTCTTTTTTTCTCTTTTCTTTCCTTCCTTCCTTCTTTCTTTTTCTTTTCTTTTCTTTCTTTCTTTTTTTTTTTTGCCTTTCTTGTTTTTATTTTTCAGACAGGTCTTGCTGTGTTACCCAAGTTGATCTTGAACTTCTGGACCCAAATGATCTTCTGTCTGTCTTAGCTTTCTAAATAGCCTGACTACAGATGGGAGCCATCAGTCCTGGCTTTTCTTTCTTTGTGCTGTTGAGCCAGAACCAGAGCCTGGACATGTTAGATAAGGTCTGCCACACAGCTACATAGAAGTATTTTTTTTTTAATTTAAAGACACAGTCTTGAGTCTTGCTATGCAGTCCAGACTCGTGTGAAACTCCTGATCCCTCTGCTTAAAAAAGTTCTATTAAGCTATTTCAGGCATTAAAAAGGTATAACCAGGGGGCCAGAGAGAGTATGCGCTGCTCTTCCAGAGGACCTGAATTTGGTTCTCAGCATCCATGCTGGGTGGCTTGCAACCGTGTAGCCCCAGCTCCAGGGTACCAGGGTCCAGTCTCCCTGGGTACCTGTGTAGACATAGCAGACACACATACACTTTTGAACATCTTTGAATTGGCAGGGCCGATGAGATGCTCCGAGTAAAGGTGCTTATTGCCAAGCTGATGCCCCGAGTTCAAGCCCTGGGGCCCACATGGCAGAAGAGAACGGACTCCCCAAGGCTGTCCTCGGCTCGGCTGCTCCATACTGTACCTTTCTCCTGATGGTGAAGCAGTCTGAGCCAACTTCCCAAGCCGCATAGTGCGTGCAAGGAGGATCAGGGCAGTCTCTCATTTCGGGGAGCTTGCTATTGAGTTTTGGAAGCAGATTGTCAAGAAACTGATTATTTAAAACTCAGAAAAAAGACATGGAACAAAAAGAAGATCTGAGGGCAGAAAGCATCTTTCATAAGAATCGCGGTGTAACCTGCAGGCATGAGGTGTTTTCTAGGGTAACTAGACATTTCTTCAATGCTGTTGATGGGTCATTGTTCTTAGACAGCACTGGCTTTCTCAGTTACCCTTTGGAGATTGTTTAGGCTAACACATATGTAGTTTATCTAAGGAAAAAATGTAACACGCTCAGATTAGTCCTTTGTGTGTGTGGGTAGGAAATCAGTGTGTGTCTCAAGTGTTTTCTACTATTGCTCTCCATGTTTTTTCTTTTTCTTTTTTCTTTTTTTTTGAGATAGGGTCTCACTATGTACCTCTGGCCAGAAATGTCCTCTGTAGACCAGATCCATATGCTTTTGCTCCCTGGGAGCTGAGATCAAAGGCTGGTGCCCCCCTACATGGCACTACCTTGTTTTTTGAGATAAGGTCTCTCTATGAACATGGAGCTCACCAATTGGCTAGACTGGCTGGCCAGAGGGATCCTAGGTTCATCCTTTCTTCATCAAGAGCTGGAATTATAGGCATGCACTCTGTACCCAATTTTTTAAAAAGATGTATGTATGCATGTATGTATATTCTTTCTGCATGCATGCCCGCATTCCAGAAGAGGGCACCAGATCTCATTACAGATGGTTGTGAGCCACCCTGTGGGTACGGGGAATTGAACTCAGGACCTCTGGAAGAGCAGCCAGTGCTCTTAACCACCGAGCCATCTCTCTAGCCCTTAAAAAGATTTTTTTAAACATGTGTGTATACTTGTGTTACTTTGGGTATATTACATAGATCAGGAGCCCATGTGGGCCAGACGAAGGCCTCAGATGCCTTGGAAATGGAACTGCAGGAAGCTGTGGTCTCCATGTGAGCTCTGGGAGCCAAACCTGGGTCCTCTGCAAGCCGTCTTAGCCCCTGAGCCATCTACACCCCTCTACGCCCAAACTGTATGTGGTTGGTGGGGATCCAAACTCACTTTCTCAGCTTTGCCCACTGATCTATATCCCTAGTTCCCAGAATAGTATTTTTGAATGCAGATTTAAAAAGCAGTGGCTGTAACAGGAGGCGATTCGCTAAAATGAGGTAGACCAGTTAACTGAAAGCAGCACGGGGGCGGGGGGGGGCGCTTGCGTCATCACGTTTGCACCATCACGTTTGGTTTCGCCGTATATTTGATTTTTCTCGTCAATTTTTCTTTACGCTACATCAATGACTGGTAAAGTAGGTGATCAGAATGTGTTTTTGGTAGAGAAGTCTGCTTGTGATAAGGTTATTCAGAGCATGACATTAATGGGTAGCTACAAATAGGGAGGAAATCAAGTAGCAATTGCAAAATATTTTATTTTTAGGGACCATGTTTTGCAATACACTTATTTGCTGAAAAGCCTCCCATGGGTGAGAGGAACAGAAAGCTCTCTCTTGTCTATTTTATCACTAGGCAGTCACTGGCTAAGGCATCTACTTCTGTGGAGTATGTATTGTTTAACAGTATGGCTTAACTAAGACAGCTTAGGAAGAGTTCATTCTTAGGAGGCCGGGTCACTGCTTTGATTCATTTGGTGGCTCGGGAGAGGATTTATTATGAACTTCTAAAATGGAAACTCAATATGATGTGCTAACAGACTAGAAATGGTGAAGTTTTTTTTTTATTATTATTTATTTATTTGGCTATATCTCCTTCCTCCTCTCTCCTTCCCATCCTTCCTTTTCAGTGCTGGTGATCAAGTTCAAGTTCAGGACCTTGTATATGACAGGCAGGTGCTCTTCTCTAAGCTACATCATTAGCTGGTCCTTTACATTGTTGTATGTATGTACGTATGTATGTAGCACGGGTTCCAATTGGTCTTAATAATAAAGCTCTGAGTCAGCTATTGGGGGTGAGAGCTGAAGGATCAGAGAGGCAGAGTGCCAGCCACTAGAGTTCTTACCTCTGCCAATGCTCAGACCACAGGGGCATCCTTTCCTCAGACTGCATCTGTCTCTCTGAAACCTCAGACTGCACTGAACTCTGATAGTCTTCTCTTTGCCCAGCCATATCACTCCCGTCTCCACCCCGCTACTACTAGGATTAAGGGTGTGTGATCCTGAGTGATAGGATCCCCTCTGTGTGAGCTCTGTTTCTCTTTTAGACTGGATCAGTTTCGTGTAGCCCAGGTTGGCCTTGAACTAACAGAGATCCACCTGTCCCCGAGTCCTGAGAGTGAAGGTGTGTGCCTCCATTGCTTGGCCTCTAGTGGCTTAGCTCTGCACTCTGATATCAGGCAAGCTTTACCTTCTATCTATCTATCTATCTATCTATCTATCTATCTATCTATCTATCTATCTATCTATCTATCTATCTACCTATCTATTGTTTTTTTGAGACAGGGGTTTTCTCTGCAGCTTTGGAGCCTGTCCTGGAACTAGCTCTGTAGACCAGGCTGGCCTCAAACTCACAAAGATCCGCCTGCCTCTACCTCCCGAGTGCTGGGATTAAAGGCGTGTGCTACTACCACTCAGCTGCAAGCTTTACTTTTTAAAACACAAACAAAACATCACTACATATGTATACATGTATGCATGGATGTACATGTGTTTGTAGAGACAGAGTCACAGGCAGTCCAGACTGACCTTGAGTTCTTTATGTAGTTGAGGATAACCCTGAATTTATGATCTTCTTGCTTCCGTCTCCCAAGTGTGCAGGCCTGGTTTTATACAGTGTTGGGATAGAACCCAGTGCTTCAAGAATGCTAGACAGACACTCTGTCAGCTGAGCCGTAGCTCCAGCTCATCTTGTAATTTTAAAAATTCTTTGTCCGGGCAATGGTGATGCATGCCTTTAATCCCAGCACTCAGGAGGCAGAGACAGGTGGATCTCTGCGAGTTCGAGGTCAGCCTGGTCTTCAGAGCAAGTTCTGGGACAGGCTCCAAAGCTACACAGAGAAATCCTGTCTCAGAATACAAAAACAAAATTCTTTTATGATATCATGTATGTGGGTGTTCTGTCTGCACGTGTGTCTATGCAACACTTGCATGCCTGGTGCTTGTGGACGTCAGAAGAGAGCACCGAATACCCCGGAACTGGAATCACAGTTGTGAACTGCCACGTGGGTGCTGGGAATAAAATCCAGGTCCTCCAGAAGAGCAGTCAGTGCCCATGGAGGCCCAAAGAGAGCTGGATCCCCTACAGTGGGAAGGAGTTGAGGTCCCAGGGGACTGTGAACAGCTTTATCCAGTGGGTCCTGGGAACTGAACTCGGGTTCTCTGTAGGAGCAGCGTGCAGTCTTAACCACAAAGCTATCTCTTCAGCCTCTTATTCTGCAAGACTTTTGTCGTTAGTGTCCTGCTGTGTAGGCCAAATTGGCCATGAACTTGGACTCTTCCTGTCTCAACCTGGAGTTACAAACATGCACTGCCACACCTAGCTGGAAAACTGCTTTATATCTGTGCTGGCATTTTTAAATAAATGGACAGTACTCTCTATGAGCTAATTGGTATAATATTTACTATCAGTTACAGAGATACAAAAATGTATATTACAATATTGGCAATTTTCATAAAGCACAACAAAATGAAGCCTGTGCCATTACATATACCTGTGACCCTATTACTTGAGATGCAAAAGCAGGAAGATGGTGAGTTAAGACTAACCTGGGCTACATACTGAGACCCTGTCTCAAAAATAAAATAAAAAGCTCCAAAACACACACCAAAGAACAAAGGAAGATTCATTAAATGTATCTAGGTCTCTCCGATGACGACTCTGATAAATACGAAATTAAAAACATTTATTTTATTTTATGCATATGAATGTTTTGTGTATGTGTATGTGTCTGTGCACCACATACACGCCATGCCCGCTGTCTGCAAAAGTCAAAAGAGTGTGCCAGCTACCCTAGAAAATGAGTTACAGATGGTTGTGAGCCACCATACGGGTACTGGGAATCAAAGCCAGGTATTCTGCAAGAACAACCAGTACTCTTGACCACCGAGTATCTCTTCGGCCCCAAGGCAAATTTCTTTCTTTCTTTCTTTTTTTTTTTTGATTTTTCTAGCCGGTTTCTTTGTGTAGTTTTGGCTGTCCTGAAACTTGCTCTGTAGACCCAGCTGGCCTCGAACTCACAGAGATCCACTTGCCTCTGCCTCCCGAGTGCTGGGATTAAAGGTGTGTGCCACCACCGCCCAGCTCAGCAAACTTCTTAGCAAAGGAATACATAGACACAGATATTTTGATAGTTTTCTCATGTACTGTTTGCATTCTGCCTCTGTCTTCCAGTGCTGGTATTTCAGGCAGGCACTGCTAGACCCAGTTTCTTATGTCAGTGCTGGGTAAAGTCCTCAGCTTTCACAGCAAGAACTTCACTTACGAAGCTATCTCCTAGCCTTGTCAACTGATTATTATTATTATTTTGAGATATAGTCTCACTATGTAGAACAGGGTGGCTTTGAACTCATAGTTCTGCTTGCATTGCCTCTGTCTCCTGAGTGCTGGGATTAAAGGCATGCACCACCACCGCCCAGGCTGATGCTGGTATTAAAGGTATATGCCACCATGCCTAGCTCCAACCCTAATGTTTTAAAAATAAAATCAGTATGTAAAACAAACTTGGTTTCGTAAGTTGGGGAATCTTTAAAAATGACATAAATACATTACAGTGATCACAGTTTATTGTTATGTTGTTTTATCTTTAAAACAGGAATAGGCTTATTGGCATACTTTTTACTTGGTTATATTTATATATTGGTTATATATATATTTATATATTGGTTATATATATATAGGTTATATATATATATATATTGGTTATATATATATATTATATTTATATATTGGTTATATTTAGTTAACCCTAGTGTCACACAGTTCAAACTTTAGAAATTAAAGTCCAGGTAAAAAAAGGACTCCGAAAGCTCATACCTCAAAGCATAACCAGTTAACGGAAAATATTAATGAGGACAGAGTAAGCATATTTACTCACATTTTAAACCTCTTATGAGTAGCTGTAACACAGTTTAGAACCTTTGCGAAAGGGAAACTACTTCCCAGGCACCATGGTTTTCAGAAGGTGGCGATGCCTCACAGAAGAGCCCCCAGGCTCTCCTGCAGGCATATTACCTTTCAATTTACATAAAATCCCTACGAACGTGGCTGTCTGAACATAAAAAAGCTGCACAGGCAGGCATGCTATCAACCAACTGCAAGAACGGGTGACAGAAAAGGCATGAGAAACAGACACGGCTTTTAAAAACAGAAAACTGCCAGGCGATGGTGGCGCACGCCTTTAATCCCAGCACTCGGGAGGCAGAGGCAGGCGGATCTCTGTGAGTTCGAGACCAGCCTGGTCTACAGAGCTAGTTCCAGGACAGGCTCCAAAGCCACAGGGAAACCCTGTCTCGAAAAACCAAAAATAAAATAAAATAAAATAAAAACAGAAAACTAGGGTCACATAGAGAAATGGTAAGTGGTCTCAGTATTTGCTATGGATATATATATATATATATATATATATATATATATATATATATGTCTCTAGATACATACATATATCTCTAGTATAATAAATACAATTCATAATAATGTCTATTAATTATTGGAAAGACATGTAAATATTAAATATGTTGCCTAAAAAGTAGAGCAATATATATTTTAGAACTATTTTCTTGTTTTTCTTTTTCTTTCTTTCTTCCTTTTTTTTTATTTTTTTTTATTTTTTTGAGATAAGGTTTTTCTGTGTAGCCCTAGCTGTCCTGGAACTCCTTCTGAAGACCAGGCTTGCCTTGAACTCAGAGATCCACCTGCTGCTGCATCCGTGTGCTGGGATTAAAGGCGTGCACCACTACCTCCCAGCAGAATTATTTCTATTTAAAATGGTTAGAGTAAGTTTTACACCATAAAGGGATAAAAGTGTGATTATGTGGTCCATACTCCACTTATTCTCTGGTAAAGTGAGGCAGAGTCATTTCTTTAATGTAGAACTGGCTGATCTCCATTTAACAATACAGTCCATCAAAAGGTACACAGTAAACTTAATAGTCATCGGCTCCCTTATTTTCTAGGTTATATTTTCCCAAAGTCCCCTTTTCTCCTGAACTTGAATATGCTATGAAATCGTGAACTTTCCCTTTGAGAACCAGCAGTTCGTTTTGCATCTTTAGCAGGCTGTTGTCATACTGAATTCCCTCAAGGGTCTTCTGCATCTCCATTATTTCAGACACCGCCCTTAGCATATCGTCCTCCATGTTAAACATCTGCACAGTGAGGTCTTCCATTTTCTTTTCTGTCCCCATCAGGTCCTGAGAGACTCTGAGGACAGAGTGGATCGCATTTTCTATAGCTGGCAAATGGGCCTTGCACTCTTCAACTTTGGGTTCATAGTTGGCAAGTTTACTGGTCAGCTCCTCATCTCTGGCTAGGAGTGAATGTTGCTCTTCTTCTAGCTTCTCAACGGCTTTTGTGTCGGAGCTGAGCTGGGCCTCTACTCGGAGAAGATCCTCCTCTTCTTGTCTGTTTACTGTTCTGATGTTTCGTAGTGTGCTGTCTTCCAAATCTTTTAGCCGTTCAGTGAGCAGTTTCATTTCTTGCTCGGCTGAGTTAATTTTCATGGTAACTTGAGAATGTATATGCTTTGCTTCTGATTTGAAAGTGGCTGTATTATTGCTCATTTCTGCCAGGGTTCTCTCCCAGAAATCTGTAATGGTCTGGAATTTCTCATTAAGGCTTTGCATCTTCTGAGTGAGCATCTCTTCACTGTCCTCAATGTCATGTATGGATCTTTGGAGGCCAGACACTTCCTGTTCAAACTGGGTCATCAAAGCCATGGATGGTGCAGCTTCCTGCAGGATACTTTCAGTAGACTCCAGCTGCATTTACGACACAAACAATCCCGAGCTACTTAATAATTTTTATATTAGAGAAACATATTTTAACAATCAGGAGTATGATATATACAAGGTTCAAATTCTGAAGATACCTAAAATATCCAAGTACACCAGAATCACATGGACAGAAACATTCATCATTAATAGTTTTTAACAAATTTAGTAGAGTAGCCCTATGTTGGAAAAATATATTCTTGAACTCACAATCCTAGTTATTTAACATACCTTTTTCATGCGGGCATAGTTGAAAGAAATTATGTTCACGTTCTTGAAGTATACTGGGGTTTCCTTCTTCATGACAATGGGAAGTAATATAGGTGTCCTTTTCATGGCTATCTGGCTTTTAGGGAACTACAACTGCATAAGACTCGCTACCTCTCCTAAAGCCTACAATTTTGTTAGTTTCTGGCTGAAAGAAGACGGGATCATCTCCCCCAAGCAAGTTAATGAATGGATTACCTTGTCTGAAATTAAACTGATGGTAGTCTGTAGTCCTTGAAACTCTTTGCTTTCTATTTGCAGCAACTGGTATTGGGTTTCCAGCTTAGAAAACTTTTCTGATTGTTGAAATACAAGCCTGGAGAAGAAGAAAATAATGACTATCACTCGCTTCTGATAAGAACAAGGTGCATTCTCAAACGGTTGCTGCAGTGTCTGTGGGCTGACTTCACCATTCAGGTGCCTACTGAGTGGGAGGGGACGGGATTAACTCAATGCAAAGATGAGTCAGCTTTGCCTCTTTCCAGGGTTCACAGCTCAGTGAGTGAAGCAGAGCAGCATCTCTAATAGACGGGCAAAAAATATTTTGGAAGAAGTTAGGGTTGAACTATTTGTAATAAAATCTTTGATCTCAAAGCGCAGTGCTACTAAGCTACTACTAAGTCCCTCAAACTATCGTCCAGACTATGTTATCCTCACCTGTAATTGTATGTTTCAGGGAAGCAGAGGCAGGAGGACCATAAGTTCAAGGTCATCCCCCATTATATAGTGAGTCTAAGGCTCAAAGGTCAACTGGGGCTACATGAGACTCTGTTTAAAAACGGTTATAATAAAAAAATTACAGAAGAGAGCCATTGTCAGAGTGAGAGTAGAACACGCAAAGCAGGCTGTAAAAACTCTGTGTTTGACTATGCTCAGCAATATGCTCATAGCTATACTCTGCCTGTCATTCTACAGTAGGGGGACGGCCAGTTGATAAAGTGCTGGCCATGTAGGCATGAGGACCTGAGCACCATCCCTAGCACCCATTTAGAAAGCTGGGCATGGCGGTGCCCTTGTAATCCCACGAGGATCCGTCAGCCTTAGCTAATCAGTGAGACCCCATCTTAGTGGGAGGCCCTTACTCAAAGCACAAGGTTGTTGCCTCTGAGGAGGGATGACAGAGGTTGACCTCTGACCTCCACACACACACACACACACACACACACACACACACACACACACACTCACATGCACACTCACATACCCACACACAATTAGGGCTGAACGCAGTGGTAGGAAGGGTGCTTATCTGACGGGTAAAAGATCCCAGGTTGGAAGCCAGCACATATGCAAGCAAAGTTAGAGTGGTCTATTCATCTGGTAAATAGTAGAGTAGAAGCAAAAAAGGAAAAAAAAAATTATCCTTGGGCTGGAGAGAGGCTCAGTGGTTAAGAGCACCAGGCTGCTCTTCTGGAGGACACGGGTTCTATCCCCAGCACCCACATGGTAGCTCACAACTGTCTATAACTCCAGATCCAGGGGATCCAATGCCCTCTTCTCACCCGTACGCCACCAGGCACACATGTGATGCACATACCTGCAGGCAAAATATTCACACACATTAAAAAAAGCTACCCCAATCTCTAAGAATCCAATGTTTTACTGAGTTAGCCAGACACCTTATCCTAATCTCTGAAACAATGTCTCGAAAACAACAACAACAACAATAACAACAACAACAACAACAAGAAAAAAGTGCCAAGAGCCCAGGATCTAGATTAGTGGTTGCAAATCTTCCCTACATATTGGAACCAATGACCAGACAGCTTTAACACACCCCTAACTGGATCGCCATTTACAGAAATTCTTAATTAACTAGTCATGGATATGGCTTGGACACTAAATAGTCTAACAGCTTCCCAGTCAATCAATGCAGCCAAGCTGAGGATCACTTACTGATCATACTTTATAGTACTTTTCTAGTGAAAGACAAGAGACGCCAAAGTTTCAGAGTTGAGAGGCCTCTCAGAGTGCAGCTGTGTGTATCCTCGAAAAGGTGCCTGTGTTTTGAACTTAAAATGGTCTCACTGGATTGACTACTTGTAAGCCTGTGTAAATTTAAAATGGACACATTTGCTAAACAAATATTTACAGTGTTGGAATAAATAAGTTTCTTTTGATGATGCAGGTTAATGTCTATCATATAATCCCAGTTTATAGAATTAGCACAGCACTCAGGAGGCAGAGACAGGCGGATCTCCGTAAGTTTGACACCAGCCTGGTCTACAGAGCCAGTTCCAGGATAGGCTCTAAAGCTACAGAGAAACCCTGTCTCAGAACGCGCCCCCCCCCAAAGGAATTAGTAGAGATCAATTTCTCTTTTGTGTATTTATATAAACTTTTAAGCAAAACCCATGTAAAAAGCATGATTTTCCTAATTTTTAAAGTTGGATGATGATTAGACAATTTTTCCTTCCGTCTTTTTGTTTTTGTTATTTCATTTTTGTTGTTGCTGGGAACAAACCTACAACCTGGGGCATCCTGGGTAAGTACTCTCCTACATCCCATAATTGCTTTTGTCATATCATAATTTTAAGTGTTTTCCCCTCTTTAGTAGTATAGACTTACTGCCCAGTAAATGAGCTCATTTCAGTGACTAGTTTTATTATCTGTTATTGTATGTGTTACTCCACACACTTATCCCACAGAGGAGTAAGTTTACTCAGAACAAAAACATTACTACAGGAGGCTTTGAGTAAGAGTTGATCCATTATAAAAATGCTTTACTGTGCCTGGAAAAGGCGGTTCAATGATTCAGAGCTTTTGCTGTTATTCCAGAAGACCCAATTCAGTTCCCAGCAACGATGTCCAGAGGCAGACACCACACAGGCGCGCGTGCACGCGCGCGCGCACACACACACACACAGATTTAAAAAATAAAATAAAGCGTTACAGCACCTTTTTTTCTCTTTTGTTTTTGTTATGTTTGTTTTTGGAGGCAGTGTGTCATGTAGCCCAGGCTGGCCTCAAACCACTGTATAACCCAGATTAGCCTCTCCAGCCTCCCAAGTACTGAGATTATAGGAATGAACAACTAATGCCTGGCTGAAGGCTTTTGATTTTATTAGACATTTTAATGCTATCTACTGCTGGCTTTCTCTTCAGATTCAAGCATTAAGCAAGGCTTGAATAGTGTCAGGTGAGTGCAAATACCTCTGATACTTTTCTCCTCCTTCTCCTTTAGGTTAGCCTCTTGCCAAAGTAAGAGTCCCCCTTGTTACAAGTAGACAATACAAACAAGCAAAAAGCAGCATGCCGCTGACTTAGTGCCAGTGAGGAGAAGAAAAAGACGGTCCACAGTGCTGATGACTTGTAACACATTTTCCACCCGTAGATGCTGTGGGATGTCTGTGCACTGTGTGAAGGTGTATTGCTGTGATCGGTGTAATCAAGAGCTAAACGGCCAATAGCTAGGCAGGAAGAGGTTAGGTGGGACCTCTGGGACAGAGAGGATTCAGGGAAGAAAAAAGGCAGAGTCGCCAGCCAGGTGCAGAGGAAGCAGAGTGGGCAGTATAGAGTAAAGGTAACCGAGCCACATAAAAGAATGTAGATTAAAAGATAAGGGTTAATTTAAGATATAAGAACTAGTTAAGAACAAGCCTAAGCTAAGGTTGAGCTTTTATAATTAATAATAAGTCTTGGTGTCATTATTTGGCTGGCAGGACAGATAAAGACTCATTGTATGTTTATATTTCATAAGTATGGACTCATTTGAAATTATGGAAGAAAATGGTTTATTTTCTAGAAGTCAAGAAAGTATGCCCAAAGAGGGCTGCTTCGGCCCTGAAGAATCATGTTCTTCAAATGGTATCAGGTTTATGCCCAAGGTGTTTTATTCCTGTTAATGAGCCAGAGGCATCTTCTGACAGGAGCAATTCCCAGTCTTTGTCTTTAGACAAGGTTGTCAAAGACCTGAAATTAGAGTCAACAGCTTCTAGCAGAAGAAAGGTCTGATTCAGAACTGGTATGTGTGTGTGTGTGTTTACCTACATGTATGCATGCATGCATGTATGTATATGTATCACACATATGCCTGGTGCATGAGGAGGCTAGAAGTGGGGGTCAGAAGCTATAGACAGCTGTGAGTCATTATGTAGAGCTGGGAACAGAACCCGTATCCTCTCTGCAAGAACAGCAAGTACTCTTAAACCACTAAGCCATCTATCTTCTCCATTCCTCCATTCTCAGAATTTTCATTTATTTTCAAGACAGGGTCCCACAGTGTAGTCCTGGCTAGCCTGGAACTTATTATGTAGACTAGGTTGGCCTCCAACTCACAGAGATCTGCCTGTCTCTGGTTCCTGAGGGCTGGGATTAGAGGTGTGGGCCACTATGCCCAGCTTCGGAAACGTGATATTATTTTGGGTTAATACTGAAGGGAGGCAAACACATCACACAGGCTAAGTAGCTAGGCTGTTTTGTCTCTGCATTTACTGGTTGTATAACCAACCACCTTGGACAAATTAACTGTTTGGTTTGCTAGTCTTTCCTCACCTAGAAGGTAGGGAAAATAATATCTCACAGGGGTTTTGGAGACATAAAACAGGTTCATATTTATAGAACACAAGAGCAATGCTCGGAGTGTAACAAATCACTCGGGACCTCAGCACCCGCTGTTTAGTTCTGCCCCAGTGTCTTCCCTTTGGGGTGCAGAGGGTGAGACTCAGGGTGTCTTGGATGCTCCTTAGCCCTTCTTTTGGACCCCTTTGTGCTCTTTCTCATCTCGTCTCCATGCCAACGCTGCCTGTTTAAAGGCACGAGATTCCCTTCTGTTTGCTCTGGTCGAAGCTGTAAGCCTACCACTGAACTCTAAGCTGGACAGGGGGCTGGTTTGGTAACAAATGATCATCTGTAAGTCTCCATGGCAGCAGGACTTTGTTTTGGACCTTCTTCACTATCAGAAAGGTAAGGCCTTAAGTGTTAGATGTAGGAGAAAGAGACCCAGAAAGCAAACCAGCTTTTAGTGTAGGCCTTCCAAAAGCAATCTTCCTCACCCCTTCACATCCATGAAGTCTATTAAGACTTCGCACAAATTGAGGACCCCGTGTTAATGAACGGCACACAGCATAATCTCTGAGTGAGTTCTTACGTGGTGGCAGACAGCTGACTGAGAACTTATGACTAAGGGATTTCTCTGCCTCTTTCAACTTCATGAGAAAGAGTACATAATCACAGGAAGCAGTTATTATGTATGGTTCATTACAGGGCCACTATTAGGGTCAACGACCATCCATTATTTCATAGCATCTCCAGCTACCTAATATTTAAGGGAACACTGACTATATTCCATTATTTAAATTTTCAAAAACATTTATTATGTTTACAGTGTTTTGTCTGCACATATGCTTGCAGGCCAGAGGAGGGCACCAGATCTCATTACAGATGATTTTGAGCCACCATGTGGTTGCTGGGAATTGAACTCAGGACCTCTGGAAGAGCAGCCAGTGTTCTTAAGTGCTGAGCCATTTCTCCAGCCCCTATATTCTATTATTTAAAACCAGGGCAAGGTTGGGAATGGTGGCCCATGCCTGTAATCCCAGTCCTTGGAGGAGGAAGTACCAGGACTGCCATGAGTTTGAGGCTAGACTGGGTTACAGTCCACCTACCCTAAGACTCAGCTCTACCACTCTTGTGTGTATACTTAGTCCTTAATTGTGGAGCTGTATGAGAAGGATTGGGAGGTGTGGTTTAATGAAGAACTAAATAACCAATAGCTGGTCATCAGGAAGAGGTTTGGCTGGACATCTGGGGACAGAGAGGACTCTGGGAAGAAGAGAGGAGATGCCAGGAGACATGGTGAGGAAGCAGGAGGTGCAAGGTATGAGAGGTAACACCACGTGATAGAACGGAGATTAATAGAAATGGGTTAATTTAAGTTATAAGAGCTAGTTAGGAACAAGCCTACGCTAAAGGCAGAGCCTTCATACTTAAGAAGAAATCTCCGTGTCATTACTTGTGAGCTGGCTGCCCCCAAAATGTCCGATTGCAGCCTTGTTGGAAGAGGTGTGTCACTGGGTGAGCTTTGAGGTTTCAAAGCCCTTCCCATTTCTCCCTTAGTACACTCTCTGCTTCTTGCTTGGGGATCGGATTTAAGAACTCCACTACTGCTCCAGTGATATGCCTGCTCGGCACCATGCTCCCCTCCAATCATGGGCCAACCCTCTGCCACCATGAGCCCTGAATTACATGCTCTTATAAGTTGCCTTGGTCATGGTGTTTTGTTGTGGCAACAGAAAAGTTACTAAGACAGAAAGTAAATCTAAACTTCAGTGGAAAGGTGAAAGCAATATACCTTTAGGTTTGTCATGTACCTTGTACTTCCCAAACAATCTTCCAAACATTTATGGTTTCTGAGGACACACTGTCATCAGTGCAAGGGTTTTGAGATCTTTGCCCCCTGCCTAGCTTAAGCGTACCAAGTATGAGATGGAAAAGCAGTTTATGCTGATACAATTATTTTCTGTTTTAACAACCAGAATAGACTAAGTACAGTATTTAATAATATCTGGCGGGTCAATTTCTAGATCCTGAAGTATGTGTTAGAGGCTTACCTATGTGTTGTGTAGTGAGATCAATGACTGTTAAAATTCCAGAGTGCCATTAGCAATTTTATGAGATGGGAAATATTTGAGACACACTTGCAAATAGCCTGCTAGGTTAAAGTTTGTCCCTAAATTTACCATAAATATTTTCTTATAAACAGCACCTATATTCCAGTCTAGGGGTAAAATACGTCCCAAGAACAATTAACCATTAGCTGTTTTAGTAACAGTCAGAGGCTCTACCCATTTAAAGAATGCATAACCTTTTTTTTTTATCTGATAAATGATGTACATCAGGCAAGTCCCTTACCACCGAGCTACACTCTAGCTTCATAATTTTGATCTGGCATTTTAAAAATCACTTTGCAAAGACAGAGCTCAGCTTATACAAAAATCTTTTTAACGAGTAACATGTTTTGCCTTTCTATTTCCTAACACCACATTCCTGAGAGGAAGCATGACTTTTCAAGTTTTATTTCTAGTTTCCCTTTGAAGCTCGAGAGTGTGAATGTGTGTGTCTGTGTGTCAGAGACGGGGGCTGGTTGTCTTTCTCAATTGCCCTCCACTTTATGACTATTTTTCATTTGTGTGTGGGGTCTCAGATGTTTCACTGAGCATGTGTGGAGGTAAGAGGACAACTTTTAGGACTCGATTCTCTTCTTCCACCTCGTGGGTGCAGGGGATGGAATTCAGGCTGTCCTTTGGTTTGGCAGGGCATGAGCATTTACCAGATAAGCCATCTTGCTGGCCTTGCTGAACACCTTTTTGAACTCTCATAGAATCACTGAAAATGCTGAATGAGTTTTGTGATATAGTTTACTTCATGAATTATGAGGCTTTCTCTAATTAATGGGAACTGCATTAATAAATTTAGCAGCTAAAACCACTAATTAATTTAACTAAATAAATTAAGCAGTGGTTCCCAACTTTCCTAACACTGTGACCCTTTAATACAGTTCCTTATGTTGTGGTGACCCCAACTACAAAATTATTTTCATTGCTACTGTTATGAATCGTAAATATCTGTTATGTGACCCCAAAGGGGTTGCGACACACAGGTTGAGAACTGCTGTCCTAGAGTGAACCAACTCAGTAATATTCTTTTCCAATCCAAAATGTACCATGCCCCCCTTTACCTAAAAAAGGGCACACATTTTAAGGCATGAGTAGTTTATTTAAAACAGCAAATCCAACACATTTATTCTCTTCTGATAGAAATTAATATATTCCGCAAACACTAATGCCATCATTAAATAAGTCCCTTTTAAAGAGAACAATGACCCCCATTTCATTTTAACACGTTTTTATTAACTGGAAAAAACAACAACCCAGTAAACAAGAAGGGTATGGTGGCAAATACCTGTAATCTAACACTTGGGAGGCGAAGGCAGGTGGATCAGGGGTTCAATGTCATCTTCAGCTACACAGTGACTTCTAGCCCAGCCTAGGCTACCTGAGAACCTGTCTCAAAAAACCAAACCAACCACCCTACCACACACCCTCCAAAACCCCAGTTCTTGGGGTGTCACCAGTAAACTAAAATGGAAATGTACTAGCATTAAAAATGTTCTAGACTGAAAACTATCCGGAGTCGCTTCTGAATCTATCAGCTCTCTTACTAAATGATTATCAATGATGAAAATGTATTAACGTATCAGTTTTGTTACGAAGATGCAGTAGGTAAGAAATAGGGAAGAAAACAAAGTCCCTCTTACTTTAAGATTATTCCATATTACAAGAATACATCACCAATATATGCTTGGTTTCAACACTACAGATGTTTAGTCTTAAGTGAAAACAAGTATCCTTTACAATGCTACATACCGTTCAGCCTGTAATTAAGGAATAAGGCTATTGTCTCCGGGTTGGCGCGATGGCTCAGCTGCTCAGAGCAGGCATGCCTGGTGGCTTACAACCATTTGTAACCTCAGCTCTTGGGATCTGACACCCTCTCGTGGGTTCCTTGCACGCCTTCACACACGTGCACAAACGCCTTCACACACGTGCACAAACGCCTTCACACACGTGCACATACACACACTCATATATATACATATAAAATCTTTTTTAAAAAGGACTATAGTTTTAATGTAGGCACACTGTTCTAAATATGAGGATGCCTCATCAGCATTTATTGCTCAGCAACAACGAACTCTTTTTTAGGCTCCAGACATTTCCCTGGTGCATGTCTTTTGGGGTGCGGTGGGGTGGGGCAAACTCATATGCAAAGTTGCTGAGTGGACGGGAAGTAGCGGTTTTCAGCTATGTGCAAACTTGTGACGTGTGGACAGTAGGCGCGGAATAAAGTGTGCACCGCGTCTCGGGTGACTCGTTCCCAGACTTTCGGGGACAGCGACAGGAGCATGCTAGCTAGCAGAACAGTTAAGTGAGCGCATTCAAGCAAGAGTGGGTAGGCGGCCTGCGGCACCGAGCACTTACCAGGCCAGGCCCAAGCACGTCGCCAGCGACAGCAGGCTGAGCCCGGTGCGGGGGTCCGCCCAGCCCGCGCCTCCCCTCGCCTCGGGGTTCTTCCTGCCATCGCTCCGCTTCTCGGGATCGCCGGCAGCCCCCTTGGGCCCCGGCTTCTTCCGGCTCTTCACCTCGGACATGTCTGGGACCCTGAAGACCTCCAAGCTCGGGCTGCCTCACCGGGGGTACCGTGGGACGTGGCTGCAGCTCGGCTTCAGGAGCCCCGCCCCTTCCCAGGCTTGGCTCCGCCCACCGACAACCTCGCCCTTCGGCTCGCCCCGCCTCCCGCCTCCGGGTTCCTCTACCAGACCCAGTAAGGGGAAACTCAGACTCTCGGGCGCGCGCCGGCTGCGGAGACGCGACGAGAGGGGCGGGGCCTCGCGTGCCACGTCCGGGCTGGGCGCGCCCCCGCGCCCCCCTCCCGCGTCTTAGCCCCGCCCCTCCGCGCACGCGATGATGCAATCCCAGGGCCTGCGGGCACGCGCTGAGGGTAGCGTCGGTAGCGGGGTGGCGCGCGCCGGGCGGCCGGCCCTCTGGCGGCAGATTTGCGTGCTCGGGCGCGCGCCGTCCGGGCTGGGCTGGGCGGGGCCCAGCGGTGTTTGAGCGCTCCGCGGGCCTGAGGCGGAGATCCAGAGGTTGCGAGTGGGCGAGGCGGCTCTGTCCGCGCTCCGAGGCGTGGGAGACGGGGGTCGTCGGCGGGAGGTGTGTGCGGTCGGCGATCGGAGACGATCGGAAACGATCGGAGACCGTCGCTTCAGCCTTCGGAGCGGCGTCCGCTTACTGCCCGGGCAGCTCCCGCCGGAGGGGAGACGCGGCGGCCGGAGTGGCAGTGCTTTTGTGTTTGGGTCTAGCGAGGTCTCTCGGGTGCGGCCCGAGGCAACCGGTGGGGTCAGCCCGCCGAGGTGAACGTCCCTCGCCGTCGCTCGCAAGTCCCGGGCATCCCCTTGCGCCCCGAGCGGCCGATGCCCAGGTGAGGCACCTGAGGTATCGGGACCTGCCCGGGGCGCGGGGTCGCTGGAAGAGCAGCTGGGAGCCCCGGATGCACTAAGGCTCTCGAGCCTCAGCTTCGGACCCTCCCGGGCTCCTCTTCCCAGCACGACCTCGGTGCAAAGGTTTTGGGTAAGTTTGCCTCCCCTCTCGCTCTATCTCTTCCCACCCCATCTAGACAGGTTCTTGGTGAGAGTTCTGTTGCAGAACCCGGGGGCTGAAGATAAGGGAAGCGGGATATTTGATCATTCTGCTCCCGTGCCAGGAAGAGAAATTATGTAAGGAGGAAGTAGACCTGGACAGACAGACTTTATTTTGTGTTCTATGTCTCCGAACAGTTTGACTTTCTCTTTTGATGTGGCCTCCAGAGGTGTGGCACCGGGAGTTTGCCCATAGCATTTCAGTTTGTGTAAAGTTTGAAAAAAGTGTTTAGTAAGTTTAATAAGGCTAGAGAACATTGGAAATTAGTTGCAAAAGTGTGGTTTTGCTTAATTGTTAGACATAACCTAATATCCTTTGTCAGGATGAATTTCACAACTGTCAATCGAGACTAAAACTGTTAGCTTTGGAAATGATAGGCTTGCTTCTGATTTCTTTTCCCCAGTTAACTTCATTCCCCTCCTGGGCATTTTACAGACCTTGGCAAGCACAAACAGACGCATTTTTTAATTTTTATTTTTTTGCAAGTGCTACATTTGATGACTTTACAAAAAAAAAGTTTGTTTTTTTTTTAAAGTTGGATGATAGCCCTCTTCCGAGCTCTCTGAATGACTTCGTGCCCATCTTTGGTTTTGCATTAGGATAGTCACATTCTGATTGCTTCTTTTTTTGTTCTACTAGACTGTAAATTCCTTCAAGGATATGAGTATCAGGATATGATGAAAGAGGGCTGAAATTATGTAGTACTGGTGGTAGATTGTTTGCCCACCCTGCAAATTAAGGCGGTTGGTTCAATCCCTAGCAACACACACACACACACACACACACACACACCCACCCCATGTATTGAAGGAATGATTAAGCCTATTTAAGACGTTCACACTTTAATACATAGGATGGAGTTCTGTTAATGTTTTAGAACTTGCAAACAGTCAGAACTGGGCTTTATACCCGTGGAATAATTTCCATTATATTTTAGGGAACTTGTTAGGAAATGACAATATCTTTCTGTAAAGAATATCATCCTTTGTTACCGTAGTCCAAGCAATGACGTCGGAGGGTACTTCCTGTGGTTCTGTGAGTATGTGCTTTCCAGTGAAGATCTGGGACTGACAACTGCTTTGAGAACTCAGAGCAGCAATGCCACTTGGTTGTAAGTTGGATAAAGGAAACAAGTTTTAAAACTTTAGGTATGGTAACTTTTACAGAACCTCAACTTAAGAAAAGGAAGAATTTTTACTGTAAAAAGTGGCAATGTCTATTGAAAAGAATGACTATAAAATTACAAAAGAAAGCCAAAATCTTGCTATTCAGCCTCCCCAAACACTGATGAACAGCATTTAAGCATCCTCTTATAGATTGATGAGCTAGAACACATTTTGTGCTATTTGGGGTTTTATTTCTCGTTTTTAAATAACCAGTGCCAAAAATATCTTTCCTTGTCAGTACATATAATGCATAGAGATATGTGCTATGTAATTTTAAATGGCTATGTAATGTTCCATTTTAAATAGAAACATAATTAAGAAATAAGAAGTCAGGCAGAGGTGGTACATGCCATTAATCCTAGCCGTTGAGAAGTGGAGGCAGGTGGATCTCTGAGGTCTCTGAGTTCGAGGCCAACCTAATCTACAGAGCTAGTTTCAGGACAAGCAAAGGCTGCACAGAAAATCTGTCTCATAAAACCAAAAAAAAAAAATCTTGTTTTCTTTGCATTTCTTGATTACACGTCATGTTTCTTGTCATGACAAGTGTGTTGATATGTTGTCTGTAGCTCATGCTTAGCAGTGAAGTGAGTACACAGACTTAAGGACCATGGATGCAAAGGCCCGGAATTGTCTGCTTCAACACAGAGAGGCTCTGGAAAGGGACATCAAAACATCCTACATCATGGATCACATGATCAGCGACAACGTTTTGACGGTAGTCGAGGAGGAAAAAGTGAGGAGCCAGGTAAAGCCCTCTGAGGCGTTCTATACGTCTTTAAAGTTTCCGGTGCCCTCAGGGCTTGGCCCAGTCTCCGCTAATTTGTGCTGCCGACGTATCCACAGCTGCATCCTTACTTATCTCATTTTTCCCAGACCACTCAGTACCAACGAGCCGCTGCTCTGATCACGATGATACTCAATAAAGACAACTGTGCCTACATTTCATTCTACAACGCTCTCCTGCACGAGGGATATAAAGACCTTGCCGCCCTTCTTCACAGTGGCCTTCCTCTCATCTCTTCTTCCAGTGGCAAAGACACAGACGGCGGGCTAACGTCATTTGGTGTGTATCCCTGATACTCCGTGTCACGGCGGCGCTGCCGTCATCGTGGCTCTGTTGTTTGCAGGTTTGATTGCAGTTGAACTGCTGGAGAGTGTATTTCCGTTCCTGGAAGGAAGCAGGCGCGGAAATAGTTTAAGTTCAAATCTGAATTATTTGTGTCCATGTTGATACAGGTTTTTCTCGTGTCGTGAACTACTTACTGCTGAGGGGTAGCATATGCACTCTAAATTCTAGAGCTAATAAGAGCGTTTGCAGGGCCTCAATTATTTTCTTAATTTGCGTGTTGTATAGAGTTTATAAGACAGGAAAAGAATTTTTAGAAATTTACGTTTTTTTTTTTTTAAATTTCATCTTATTTGTCTGCCTGCTCTACCTGCATGTATGCCTGTGCACTGTGTGTATGCCTGGTGTCCTCAGAGGCCAGAAGAGGGCGTTGGATCTTCTAGAACTAGAGTTACAGACCATTGTGAGCGGCCATGTGGGTGCTGGGAATGGAACCCTGGTCCTCTAGAAGAACAGCCAGTGCTCTTAACCATTGAGCCATCTCTCCAGCCCAGAAGCCTATGTTTTTGAAAGGAATTCCATAACCATTGTTCCCTTTACATTCTTTCCAGAGTTAACAAGTTTTTTGGTTTTTTCTCATTTATTTATTGTGTGAGCTGTGGAGCCCAAGAAGAAGTCAGAGGACGACCTGCGGGAGTTGAACTCAGTTCCTCAGACTTGAACCATTTTGTTGTCCTCATCCTTCCCGTTTTCTTTTTTTGTGGTGCTTGGGATTAAACCCACAATCCTGACCTTGCAGACTTAGCTGCTGGACTGTACCCTTGGCCCTTCCCATTGTTCTACACAGACAAAAGAGGCTGGAGGGTCAGGGAGTAATCGTGTGTATAAGGCAGGGATAGATGGAGACTTCCACTGTGTGTCGTGATCTTGAAGACTATAATATGCATACTCGTGTTCTTTGTGTTATGAGACATTGGAAGGGTGAAATTCACACCTAATTTTTATATATATATATATACATATATATATATACATACATACATATATATATATATATATATAATTTTGATATTCGTCTTGGAAATTTTGAGGCTAAGCATCAGCTTCGCTTATCCTGGTTTTCCAGGAGGGTTACTCACCAGTTTTGCAGCTTTGTTCATCCTTACTTGTTTGGGCTTTCAGTGAGGACCGTGCTGTGTGAAGGTGGAGTACCACAGAGGCCGGTGGTTTTCGTTACTAGAAAGAAGCTGGTGAAGGCGATTCAGCAGAAGCTCTGGAAGCTGAGTGGCGAGCCAGGGTGGGTCACCATATATGGAATGGCGGGCTGTGGGAAGTCTGTGCTAGCTGCTGAAGCGGTTCGAGATCACGCCCTCTTAGAAGGTAAGTTTCATCACTGCAACACTGCTTTTCAAGATTTTGTTTATTTGAGCACTGAAATTCTTATTTATTGTTGCTCTTAGGCATTCCTGTGGCTGCTGGTAATAAATGACCACAAATTTAGTGACTTTAAGTAACGTACATCTCTTGTCTTAAGGTTTTTTTTCTTTTTTCTTTTTTTTCTTTCTTTTTTTTTTTTTTTGTTTTTCGAGACAGGGTTTCTCTGTAGCTTTGGTGCCTGTCCCGGAACTAGCTCTTGTAGACCAGGCTGGCCTAGAACTCCCAGAGATCCGCCTGCCTCTGCCTCCCAAGTGCTGGGATTAAAGGCGTGCGCCACCACCGCCTGGCTGGTTCTTTTTCTTTTAAACTAGATTGGAGTCAAAGTGTTAAGACTGAATTCATCTGGAAGCACTTGGGACAATTCTGTCCTTGATTTGTTTACCTCCAAGAGGGAGCCTCTATTTCCTTACCTCATAGCTCCATCTTCAAACCCAGCAGTGCATAGCATTACATCTTCCTCTTTTTTTTTTTTTTAAAGATTTTATTTATTTATTATGTATACAACATTCTGCCTCCATGTATGCCCGCATGCCAGAAGAGGGCACCAGATCTCATTACGGATGGTTGTGAGCCACCATGTGGTTGCTGGGAATTGAACTCAGGACCTCTGGAAGAGCAGTCAGTGCTCTTAGCCACTGAGCCATCTCTCCAGCCCACATCTTCCTCTTTTTGCCTACCTCTCTTTCATAGTGATTTGCTTCTGTCCTCTGTTTCCTTTTCTGGGTGTTTTTGAGGGTGAGTCATCATAGGTGCTGGGGATCACACCCAGGGCCCCTCACATGCTAGGCAGACGTTCCACCAGAGTTACAGCCCTTGTCCCTCCCTCACGTTATTTCTTCCTCTTTTTTTTTTTTTTTTTTGAGATAGGGTTTCTCTATGTAGCTCTGGCTGTCCTGGAGATCACTTTGTAAACCAGACTGGCTTTGAACTCACAGAAATCCACCTGCCTCTGCTGGAATTAAAGGCCGGCACCACTATAGCCCAGCTTTTTTGTTTGTTTGCTTTTGAGACGCTGTCTCTCTACAGACAGAGCCCTGGCTGTCCTGGAACTTACTCTGTACAGCAGGCTGGCCTTGAACTCTGAGATCCACCTGCCTCTCTCCTAAGCGCGTGTCACCACCCCCGGACACATTGCTTTCTGACTTTCTTGCTCCCCTCTTTATGAGGGCCCTGTGACCACACTGGGTTTACTATATAATCCAGAATCTCATCCCAGATCTTTAATGATCGGATTTATGAAGTATGTTTTTTACCATTCATTACAGTAAAATATTTACCATTTTGTGGCCGTCTTTAGGAGACCATGATTCGGCCTACCATGGGCATGTGAAATAGGATTGTTTTCTGACTCGTCTGTCACAGTGCCGCTTGCTTGTCTCCCAAAGGGGCCAGAGACCCAGTGCCCCTTGAGAGAAGCTAGCTGTCTAGCATTGCAGTGGCTTGGGGGTTGTAGGCTTGAGAAAGGATCGAAAGGTTGTCCTTTCAGGCAGGAATACAGTTAGCACCTTTTGTTCTGGCATGCAGTGCTGTAGGGAAAGAGTGTCTCAGAAACTCATTTCTACTGGTGACTGTCCTGGTCATTGGTTTCCCATGGTATTTGTAGCCGGTATTAATTTAACAGTTACTTCCATTTACTTATTTAAAAAAATAAAATCGTGTTATTTATTTGTGTGTGTGAAAACATATGGGTGTGTGCCAAAGCATGTATTTGGAAGCCTGAGGATACTGCATGGGAATTGGTTCTCTCCTCCTACCATATGGGTGGGTTCCCAGGATCAAACTCAAGCTCTCGGGTTTGGCAGCAAGCCCCTTTCCCTCTGCTCTCTCTCACCACCTCTTCCATTTCTTTTTATTTTTTCCGATACAGGGTTTCTCTGTAGCTTTGGAGCCTGTCCTGGAACTAGCTCTTGTAGACCAGGCTGGCCTTGAATTCACAGAGATCTGCTTGTCTCTGCCTCCCGAGTGCTGGGATTAAAGGAGTGCGCCACCACTGTCCTGTCCGGCTCAGTTCTTCTATTTCTGTAATTACTTCTTTTTCCTTTTTCTTTCCATGCATTGTCCTAGTTAGGGTTTCTATTGCTGTGATGTAACACCATGACCAAAAGCAACTGGGGAGGGAAGAGTTATTTGGTTTATGTACACTTGCTGTTCATCACTGAAGGAAGGCAGGACAGGAACTCAAGCAGGACAGGAACCTGGAGGCAGGAGCTGGTGCAGAGGCCTTGGAGGGGCGCTACTTAGCTTCTTATTGGCTTGCTCCTCATGGCTTCCTCAGCCTGCTGTCTTAGAGAACCAGGACACCTGCAGGGATGGCACCACCCTCCATGGACTGGGCCCTCTCCCATCTATCACTAATTAAGAAAATGACCAACAGGCTTGCCTGCAGCCCCATCTTATGGAGGCTGCTTCTTCTTCTTCTTCTTCTTCTTCTTCTTCTTCTTCTTCTTCTTCTTCTTCTTCTTCTTCTTCCTCTTCCTCTTCCTCTTCTTCTTCTTCTTCTTCTTCTTCTTCTTTTTCTTCTTCCTCCTCCTCCTCCTCTTCCTCCTCCTCCTCCTTCTTCTTCTTCTTCTTTTTCTTCCTCCTCCTCCTCCTTCTCCTCTTCCTCCTCCTCCTTCTTCTTCTTGAAAATAAACTGTCTTTTTTCATTATATATATCAAATCCAAGTTCCCACTCCCTCCCCTCCTCCCATTCCCTCCCCTCCTCTCCTCCCATTTCCTCCACATATCCCCACTCCCCAATCCACTCCTCACTACTATATCTAGGCTGAGCGAGGTATCATCCAAAGAGAATAGGTTCCCAAAAAGCCAGTACAAGCAGTAGGGATAAATCCTGGTGCCACTCCCCTCAGTCTGCCCCAGCCATGCAACTGTCACCCACATTCAGAGGGACTGACTAGTTTTGGTCCTATGCGTGTTCCTTTCTAGTCTGTCTGGTGTTGGTGAGGTCCCATTAGCTTAGGTAGATTGTTTCAGTGGGTGAACCATCATGGTCTTGACCTCTTTGCTGATATTCTTATTCCTCCCACTCTTAAACTGGACTTTGGGAGCTCAGTCCAGTGCTCCGATCTTGGTCTCTGTGGAGGCATTTTCCTAATTGAGGTTCCCTCCTCTCAGATGACTTTAGCTTGTGTCAAGTTGACATAAAACTATCGGGCATATGTAAATATTTGTGTGGCATGTATATATGTATGTTTGTATGTGGATACATGATGCATGTACATGTGAGTGTGTACATGTATGTGAAAGCTAGAGATTGATATCGGTTGTTTTCTTTGGTCATTCTCCCCTTTATATGTTGATGTAGGCTCTCTGACTTGATTCCAGAGCTCAGTGGTTTAGTGGCTATAAAGAGCTGCCTTGCTCTGTGGATCCTGTCTCTCTGTCTCTTGGAGTGCTGGGATTGTAAGTGAGCCACTTCGACCCCCTGGTATTTACATGGGTGCTGGGGATCTGACTTCAGACCCTCAAGCTTGTAGCAAGTGCTTTTACCCACTGAGCTGTCTCCTCAGCCCCTTTTTTTCTATAATTATTTCTGTTAGTTGCTTATCTTTTTTTCTTTTGGGGGTGGGGTGGGGTGGGTGTAGAGGGAGAGACAGAGCTCAGGTAAGCCAAGCTAGTCTTGAATCTGCTATGTACTTAAACTTCTGTGCGAGTCTTCCTTCTGAGTGCTGACATGACAGGCGTATGTTACCACATGCAGTTTATATGGTGTTGGGAGGAACTGAGCTCAGAGCTTCATGCCTGCTCGCCAAACACTCTGCCAACCGAGCTGTATCCCTCAGCTCTAACTGTTTATCGTTAAAAATTAACATCTTAACCGGGCGATGGTGGCGCACGCCTTGTGAAATTCCCAGGAAGGAAACCCGAGGATTGACTGCAGCCAGAGGAATTTTTAGGAGTGGCTTTAGAGCTCCATTTATCTGGTGACTGACTTCCCTCTCCTTAGGTATTCAAGTCTACAGTAAATAGCTGAGTGTCTGTTGTGTGAGGGGCAGTGTTGAGCATGGGAAATCAAACAAAGGCTGTGCACTTGAGGGACTCATTCATTGTCCAGTAGGGGAACACTATACAAATTATTGTGTGTGAGAATTGAACGGTAGAAGAAAGTACACGGCACGCATATGGCTGTTAGTTTTCATCTTGACTACACCTGGAATTAACTACACACCCACACACACATACACCCACCCACGTATAGGTAACTATATATATAGACCCAGCTATATATGTGCATATGATATGTATATACATATATATATTAATTCTATTAGTTCTGTTCCTCTAGAGAGCCCTAACTAATACAGGGTATTTACCAGGTGGTGGTGGTGCATGCCTTTAATACCAGCATTTGGGAGGCAGAGGCAGGTGGTTCTCTGAGTTTGAGACCAGCCTGGTCTTCAAGAGCTAGTTCCAGGACAGGCTCCAAAACTACAGAGAAACTCTGTCTCGAAAAACCTAAAAACCGAAACCAAAACAAAACAAAATAACCTAATACAGCTGGGTGGTGTTGGCACGTGCCTTTAATCCCAGCACTTGGGAGGCAGAGGCAGGCGGATCTTTGTGAGTTCAAGGCCAACCTGGTCTACAAGAGCTAGTTTCATGGCAGGCACCAAAACTACAGAGAAACCTTGTCTTTTAAAAAAAAAAACTAAAAAAACCCCCCAAAACAACAGCAACAACAAACCAAAACCAAAACCAAAAACCTAATACAGGGTACAAAGTTAAAAGGAAGGAACGCTCACTTTCTAGAGGAAGCGGTTGGATAGGATGGGTTTCCTGAATGAGATGGCATTTAGTTGAATTTTAGAGAAGGAATAAAGTTTGCTAAGCAGACTAGGAATGGAAGAGTAGGGAAGGGAAGTCAGAAGGGCAGCGAGTGGTTAGTGGAGAGGCGGAAGGCTTGCTGGGCAGCAGAGGGTTTCAGATTTGCTGGCAGGGTTCTCAGGATATTCATCAGGAATAAATGTACATCTGCCCCAGTGTTTGGCTTCCTCCATTCTTTCATGATTCCTTAGAATATTTATTTATTATGTGTGCATACTTGTGTGTGTGTTCACGCACTTGTGTGAAGGACAGCGGACAGTTAGTGAGAGTTGGTTCTCTCTTTCCATCATGTAGATTCTGGGGATCCAGGCTCAGACTATCAGCTTTGGCTGTAAATGCCTGTGTGTCTCCCTAGCACCTTCATTTTTCAGTGAGTCCTATTTGTTTATCACAGGAAGGGAATCCAGATAAGTTTCTGACTTCTAGTGAGCATGTTAAATTACACGTCTTAGTCAGCAATCGGACAGTTTAATAGACCTGTGGAGATCGGAAAGATAGAGTCTAGAGTCCAGGCCACGTCTTTGTGCACGAGGATTTACTTTCTAACTTCTTAGCTTTTCTTAGCGCTATTGATGGCAGTTTTGACAGGATGCTCAGTCCTTAGCTCTTAGTGTGTGTGTGTTTGTTTTCCTGTTATAAGAGAAGTTTCTTGAGACTTATTAGCTCTTTGAAAGTCTCCAGAACCTCAGAATAGTTTTTAAAATCTCTTCGGCTGTCTGGAAGTGTGATGCATGCCATTAATTCCAGCGCAGGAGAGGTAGAGGTCCATGGATCTCTGCGATCAAGGCCAGCCTGGTCTACATAGTGAGTTCCTTGTACAGAGAGAATCTATTTAAAACAAAATGAAACAAAACCCTAAAAAAACTACTGTAAAATTGGTCACTAAAGATATTTCAGGACTTTTAAAATGGGCTTCAGTTCCTTTAGGATAAAGAAATGATTCATTTCAGTTTCATGGTGAACTTTAAAAAAATATATATATTATATATGTGTGTATATATAAATGTAAAGTATATCTCATTTAAGTTGCTTTATATTATGATGAACTTTTAATTTTAGAGACTTAGAGAGTTAATGGCTCAGGAAACATTGTGTAATTTAACCACTTTGTGTGTGTGTGTGTGTGTGTGTGTGTGTACATGTGCTTGTGGAGGCCAGAGGTCAACATACGGTATCTTCCTCAATTGTTCTCCACACTTAAGACAGGTGTCTCACTGAACCTACAGCTTAGTGACTGAGCTGGGCTAGCTAGGCAGCCACTCATAGAGATTAGCCTTTCTTACAGATTTTAAGCATGCCCTGTCAACCCTCCCACATCTGGTGTTTTGCATTGGTGTTAGCGATTAAATTCAGGTCCCCTTGCTTGATGCTTGTGTAAGCACTTGACAAACAGAGCCATCTCCCCAGTCCCTAACTGCTTTACTCTGGGAAAATTCCAGATACACTAATAAGTCTTTCATACATGTGAACTTAATTTCTATTTCTCCTGTACTTTGGTGAGGTCCAAGTGATAGGATTTTCACTGCCTGTCTATGCATTTTTTTAAGTATTTATTTATTTATTATGTATACATTATTCTGTCTGTGTATGCCCACAGGCCAGAGGAGGGCACCGGACCCCATTACAGATGGTTGTGAGCCACCATGTGGTTGCTGGGAATTGAACTCAGGACCTTTGGAAGAGCAGGCAATGCTCTTAACCGCTGAGCCATCTCTCCAGCCCTGTCTATGCATTTTTAAATAAACCAGTTTTCTTTGGAAAGTTTGGCTGTTTCATACACAAACACGCACGCACATGCACTCAAACATGTACACATATAGGAATTTTCAACATGTCTTTAAACCAATCACAGTACTCTGTGTGTGTGTGTGGTGTGTGTTTATGTGCGCATGTGCAGATGTATGTATGCCATGGTCATCACTTCTCTGTCTACCGTGTGGATTTCAGGGGTTGAACTGAGGTTGTCAGGATGGTTTTTACTCACTGAGCTGTCTTGCCAGCCCTATGCTGTGTCTCTAAAGCATGGGAACTTTTTCTATAGGCTGCCTACATGTTTGTTTCTGTCCATTCCAGGATTTCTTTGATGCTATTAGATTATTATTTGCTACCAGGAAAAACCTCATGTGAAAACAGAATGTAACCCCCCCCCCCGAATAAATGCAGTTTTTCTTTGAATAAATTTCTCTGAAGTAGAAGTACAAACTTCTTTCAAGGCTAAATTGCTCCCTCTTGTGCCCATTGTGTCCATAGTTAAGATGCTGAGATTCATCTAAAATGTGGAAACAGCAGTTCATTATTAAACTAAATGCTGTACTATAGATTTGTAGATTAGTTGATCACTTAATATTTTTGTCTACCTTTCTTTTTGAAATAAATAGTGTTTATTTTGTTTTTTCTTGCATATGCTTATAATGCTCCAATGTAGTTTTAAATTTAGGATAGGAAGGCTTTAACCTAGGAAAATGCCTTAAATATGGAGTTTATCAGGTAGCCCAGTTGAGATACTTTACTTTTTTATTTCTGGGATAATCTTTAAAACATAAAAAAAAGGATTAAAATTTTGTTTAAGTCTTATGAAAGTAGAATTTTTTATTTAAAAAGAAGTAAAACCACACTAAGGGTGGAGGTGTATTCAGGAGTCTGGGGCAGGAGAGTTGGGCTTTGAGGCTGATGGCGTCTACAGACCGAGATGCTGTCTCAGAGACACCCACCAAGATGGCTGCACTAGCTCAGCGGGTGGAGTACTTGGCTAGCATCCATGAGAACTCTCTTGGTTTGCTGGTCTCCCAAGTTCTAAATTTCTGTTAACAGCCTGGGGTGAATTTTGGAGCATATCTGCAGTGTGTTTCCAAATACACATACACAGAACACAGCTATAGGGCCTCCTGCTTCATCACAGCCGAGAACGTTGGGAAGTTTCTGCCGTAAAGTGATAGGGTTTCTTGTCTGCTTTCTAAGGTACGCACTAATCAAACCAAGCTTTCCAGCCTTGTCTCTTCTTAACCTATCTCTTTTAGTTAGCACACAAAATAACGAGCTTCTTTTAAAAATTTAAATATTTAAAAATATTATTATTATTGGTTTTTTTCTTTTTAAAGATTTATTTATTAGTTATGTATACAGTATTCTGCCTGTATGTATGCCCATACATACAGGGCACCAGATCTCATTACAGATAGTTGTGAGCCACCATGTGATTGCTGGGAATTAAACTCAGGACCCCTGGAAGAGCAGTCACTGCTTATAACCTTTGAGCCATCTCTCCAGGCCCCTCTTTTTTGTTTTTTTTTAGACAGGGTTTCTCTGTGTAGCCCTGGCTGTCCTGGAACTAGCTCTGTAGACCAGGCTGGCCTCAAACTCAGAGATCATCTGCCTCTGTCTCCTGAGTATTGGGATTAAAGGCGTGTCCCACTATGCCCGACAATTTTTTTAAAAATAAGATTATTCGTGTATGCATGTCTTTCTGTCCCTGTGAGTGCATGTGTGTTTGTGGGTACGCGTGTGCCACAGTCCTCATATGAAGGTCTGAAGACAGCGCTATGGAGTCCGCCCTTTCCTCCCACTGTTCTCTGGCTTCCAGGCATCAAGCTCAGGTTGTCGGGTCTGTGTGGCAATCATGTGTACCTGCTGTACCAGCGTGCCAGCTCAGAATGATGAACGTCACTGTGTATTCTCAGATGGGGCTAGCCTGGAACTCGGCTGTGTAGATCAGGCTGATCTTCTCTGCCTCTGCCTCCTGAGTGCTGGGAATAACGGCATGCACCACCATGCCTATCACATCTGTGTTGAAATTCTCTTAGCAGTTCTGTAGGAAGTAGAGTCATCCTATTTCAGTGTAAGGCATGGGAATAACCAGAAGGGATGTGCTGGAAGTCACAGCTAGTGAGCAGCGGAGCCGTTCTCGAGAATTCTCAGAGGACCCTACTGAGTGCATCGTGTGTTCATAGATGTTTGTTCCTTTTAAAAAATACTTATTTGTATTTATGTGTGTGTTTTGCAAACACGTATATGCATGCACCGCATGTCTGCCCCCCAGAGGCCAAAAGAGGGAGTCGAATCCCCTGGAAGGGGAGCTACAGAAGGTTCTAAGCCACCATGGGGAACTGGGAGCCGTAAGGGGATCATCTGGAAGAGCAGCTGGAACTCTTACCCACTAAGCCATCTCTTTAGCCTTGGTGTCATTCGTTCTTAACTGGATGATTTCTTCACCCCTGTAGGGGTGTTTCACAGTGCTTAAAGATGGTTTTGGTGTCAGTACTGATAGGGAGACTCCTAGCATCCCAGAGTAGGGATCAGGAGGCTGTCAGTCATTCTAGTAAACATGGGAAAATCGCTCACAACAAAGAATAACTCAGCCCCATATGGCAAGGGCACTGATACTGAGACACGGACAATGCTGGGAACAAAGATTCTGGAAGTTGTCTTGGTAAAGCAAAAATAGTTCCCTGAAAGCCTCAGATATGTTCCTAACTTAAAATCTTCAGTTTTTCTTAGATTTAGTTTGTAGTTCAACAGTAAACTATCAGAATTTGTAGCCTGACTCAGAGAAGGTGCAGATGAGATTGAAGATGAGCATGAAGATACACGACAGTAGAGCAGTTCAGAGGGCCGTACCCTCACACATTTATCCTTTCTTCCTTCTTAGGTTGTTTCCCAGGGGGTGTGCACTGGGTTTCAGTTGGAAAACAAGACAAATCTGGGCTTCTGATGAAACTGCAGAATCTTTGCACACGCCTGGATCAAGAGGAGAGTTTTTCTCAGAGACTTCCACTTAACATCGAGGAGGCTAAAGATCGTCTCCGTGTTCTGATGCTACGCAAACACCCCAGGTACAGACGGTCAGATGTGGTCAGTGTAGGGGACTTACTTACTCCTGAGAACGCCATGCCCTTTTTCAAGAGGCGTTGCTTTCCTACTGTTCTCTTTTTTAATTTTAAAAAGGAAAGTAGCTACCACTTGGTCTAAAATGCTCATTTTTCATCGTATTGCTTCCTACATGCCATTGTAGGGTTTTGAGAAACAGTTGGTAGTTGGTGAGTAGTCTTTGTTAGAAACTACAAACTTCTTAGTTTGAATAAATTGGTTCCATTGGATAAATGTAGAACAAGATAAAGAAAACCTAAACAAATAAGTTAAAGAGTGAGAATGGAAAGAAGGAAGGGATCTTGTTTTTATGTGGGTGGGGATTGAACCTAATTCTTCATCCATGTTAGGCAGTGTTTTACGACTGCGCCATATCCCTAGCTGAAAGGATTTTATTTTAAAATTCATTGTGTGTGTATGTGTGTGTATGTGTATGTGTTGGTGTATCTGTATGTGTGTGTGTGTATATAATTAGACGACAGCTTTCAGGAGTTGGTTCTTAATTTCTGTCCTGAATTATGGGAATTGAACTCAAGTCTGGGTCATCCCACTGGCCTGAGAAGTGTGTGTGGGGTGTGTATGTGTGTGCACATGTGCCTGTGTGTGCACCTGAGGAGGTCACAGGAATGATAGGTGTTTTCTGCTATAGCTCCGGGTTACTGGGTCTCTCACAGAACCTGCAGCTTCTGGTCTGTTTGGCTAGACTAGCAGATCCCAACAATCTTATCCCTTCTGCTGCATCTCAGTTGGTGGAACAGTCCCACAAGCCTCTTGTCTTAGTGACCTTTCTGTTACTGTGAAAAAACACCGTGACCAAGGCCATTTCTAGAAGGAAGGGGTTCTTTTGGACTTACAGTTTCAGAAAGTTAGAGTCCATGATGGCAGAGTAAAGCATCAGAAACAGTCAGGAATTCACCTGGTGAGTCACAAATGGGAAACAGGCACACTGGGACTTACAAATCCACACCCTTTCTTTCTCTCACTCATTAGAAGGGGGTATTGGATCCCGTGGAACTGGAATTGCAGACTATTGTTAGCTGCCCAGTGAGTTCTGGGAGCCAAACTTGGCTCTGCTATAAGAGTGGCTAGTTCTTTTAACTGCAGAGCCTTTTTCTTTTAGTTAAATTTATTTTGTGCATGCATGTGCATGCATACTTTATTGACTTATTCTTGTACTCTTGCCAACCTTGACTTCTGTCTTGTTACATTCTGTTGCTGTGGAGAGACATCATGACATCATAGCCAACACAGCGCTTATCAAAAGGAAGCCTTTCATTGGAGGCTGTCTTCCAGTTTCAGAGGGTAGTGTGGTACCATCATGGCCTGGAGCAGACAGGCATGGTGCTGGAGGAGTAGCTGAGAGCTTTACATCTTGATCCACAGGCAGCAGTCAGAGAGCAAGAAACTTGCCCTGTCATGGGCTTTTGACACCTCAAAGTCCACTCCTAGTGACACACCTCCTCCAACAAGGCCATGTCTTATCCTTCTAAACAGTTCATCAACTGGGGACTAAGCATGCAAGCAAATGGAGCCTTACGGGGGCCATTTTTATTCAAACCACCACAATTCCTCATGTTTTTCCTTTCTTTTTCTTCTTGAAGTTTTTCCTTTCCTATCCTGACTCTTCCTGTTCATGGAGACACATGGTAGAAACTTCCAGTCTACCATCTTACCCTTGCCTTTGAATTTCTTTTTAAAGGGATGTAAAATAAGAGTCACTAGTGATTTATTTGTTTGTTTGTTTTTTTTTTTATTTTTTGAGGCAAGGTTTCTCTGTAGCCCTGGTTGTCCTGGAACTAGCTCTTGTAGACCAGGCTGGTCTTGAACTCACAAAGATCCGCCTGTCTCTGCTTTCCTAGTGCTGGGATTAAAGGCATATACCACCACTGCCTGACATGATTTCATTTCACTTTTTAAACTTAGGTGTCTGCTGATCTTAGATGATGTTTGGGATCCGTGGGTGTTAAAAGCTTTTGACAACCAATGTCATATTCTTCTTACAACCAGAGATAAGAGTGTTACGGACTCTGTAATGGGTAAGGCTTTTCATTTCCTTGTGAGTGCTGTAGTAAACTTCTTACATCAAAAGGCATTATTTCATTCAGTGCATGAACACAGGTGACGTAACGCACTGCTTCCATTGTGTTACAATTTTGCTGCAGGTCCCAAGTATGATGTCTCTGTGGACAGTGGTCTAGGGAAAGAGAAGGGACTTGAAATCTTATCGCTTTTCGTTAGCATGAAGAAAGAAGATTTGCCAGTGGAGGCTCACAGTATTATAAAAGAATGCAAAGGTACGGCTGCTGGCGTGTGTGTGAGGGAAGGCTGTGCAAATCCTGATGCCCTCTTTATAAGGCAAGCTGGTGAATATGCTAATTTAGCACATGAGCACCCAAATCTGTTTCATGGCATTTGATATTTTAGGTACCTCTCAAACCTTAAGTGAAGATGCTTGGTATTTATTCTATATAATAATGTTACTTGTACCCACCATGTGGTAAAGAGTATGCTCATGAGAAAGATGAAATGAAGTTGAGATTTTTACTGTCTGTGAAACAATATTATGAACACTATTTAAAAATTATTTTGTTTGGAATTTTATAAAATTAATGCTTTGGTTTGGCGAGTAAGTGCCAAACTCCGACACCACATGTCCTTTTATTTAATTCTTAAATGGCTTCCGTGGAACAAGTGTCTATCCTACAGGTTGAAGGATCAATTCCTATGACTGCCGCTCTCTTCTTCCAACTCCAGATACCAGTTAACAGGCTCTAGGTTGTTGTACCCGTGCTTCTGACTCAGCAGCTCCCATTCCGTCCTTAAGTGTGGCTAACTTGTTTGAGCAGCTCACAGAGACCAGGGACTTACATTTATTGCCTCATAGAGGGTGATGCAGAGACAGATGAGAGGTGTGCTGATGGTTTCGGGAGGAGGGGTGGAGCTCCCAGCATTGCCTTCATTGTTGCGCCTTTCAGGGCTCTTCCATGTGTTCAGCCTCGGCAGTTTTCTCCCGTTGCATGGGTGTGACTGACATGTGGACAGCCATGTAGCGGAGGGATTGCACAAAAAGATAATGCAAAGGAACTGAGCAAATGATGTAATGAGTATCTGTCCGCGAGACCTGTCTTATTCTGATGATTTCCTTAGAAGACATGCCTTGAAGGAAAGTGACCAGGAGTTAGAAGTGCTCCAAGGCTTGGATAGCTTGTACTGAAAATTGTTTCTTGTGCTGGTGAGATGGTTTAGTTGGTAGAGATGCTTGCTGCCAAGCCTCACCACCTGTATTTCATCCTCAGAATCTTCCTGGCAGGATGGAACTCACTCCTCCAAGTTGTCCTATTACTTTCACATCCTCACCCCTACCCACACCCGTCTTCTTACTCCCCCCCCCACTCCTCCAAGTTGTCCTATAACCTTCACATCCTCACCCCTACCCACACCCGTCTTCTTACTCCCCCCCCACTCCTCCAAGTTGTCCTATAACCTTCACATCCTCACCCCTACCCACACCCGTCTTCTTACTCCCCCACCACGCCCCCACCTGCACTCACACACATACTCACACTTACCTCCGTACACACACTTTGGGGGGGAGATTAACAATTTTAAATTGTTTAGTGGTGTAGACAGAAGTTTCTGTCCCCCTGGTCCCATAGCTGCTCAGTTCCAAATAAACACACAGAAGCTTATATTAATTACAAATTGCTTGACCAATACTCAGGCTTATTATTAACTAACTCTTGCAAACTTAAATTAATACAATAACTCTCACTCTCTTCTTTTCTTTTTTCTTTTTGTTTTTTTGAGACAGGGTTTCTTTGTAGCTTTGGAGCCTGTCCTGGAACTAGCTCTTGTAGATAAGGTTGGCCTCAAACTCACAGAGATCCACCTGCCTCTGCCTCCTGAGTGCTAAGATTAAAGGCATATACCACCACCACCTGTTAGCCTCGGGACTTGGTACCTTTTCTCAGTAAGGCATTCTCATCTTGCTTCCTCTGCTTCTGACTGGGGACTGTGTCTCTGCCTTTCCTCTTCCCAGAATTCTCCAAGTCTGGTTGTCCTGCCTATACTTCCTGCCAGGCTACTGGCCAATCAACGTTTTATTAAACTAATACAAGTTACAAATCGTTACAGTGTACAAGGGCACCATCGCACAGCGTAGTGGTGATTTTAAAATAAGATGATATTAACATAATCACTTTTACCTTCAGGTTCTCCTCTTGTGGTGTCTTTAATTGGTGCACTTTTACGTGACTTTCCCAATCGCTGGGCGTACTACCTCAGACAACTTCAGAATAAGCAGTTTAAGAGAATAAGGAAATCTTCCTCTTACGATTATGAAGCTCTGGATGAAGCCATGTCTATAAGTGTTGAAATGCTCAGAGAAGATATCAAAGATTATTACACAGATCTTTCCATCCTGCAGAAGGATGTCAAGGTCCCTACAAAGGTAATGGACTGACCAGCATTCCTTGTGGTTGACTATATATGGTATGTGAACTTTGATAATGGTACTGATGTGACAGGTGACAGTGCCAAAGTCCCTCAGCTCTTGGTCTCCGTAAAAGGCTCTGTTGATCTTGTGAGTTCCTTAATTCCCAGTGGTTCTAGAGAACTGAGAGAAACATCTAGTTCCTCTTTTTGTCCTGAGAACTAGCTGAACTTCTTAACACATGGAGACATTCTTTTTTTTAATATACTTTTTACATTTCTTCTCTCATATATTGCATCCTGACCAATGTGTCCCTTCCCTCCTCACCTCCCAGTTCCCACCCCCTACCTCTCTTCTCCCTCAGATCCACTCCTGTTTCCCTTCAGAAAAGAGCAGGTCTCCCAGGGATATCAGTCAAACACAGCATATCAAGTTACAGCAAGACTAGGCACATACCCTCCTATCAAGGCTGGATGAGGAAACCCAGGAGGAGGAAAAGGGTTTCTAGGGCAGGCAAAGGAGTTAGAGATACCTCCCGCTGCCATCATTAGGAGTCCTACAAGTTACACAGCCATAGTGAATATGCAGAGGACTAGGTCAGACCCATATAGGCTCTCTGACTGTCGGTTGAGTCTCTGTGAACCCCTATGAGCCCTGGTTAGTTGATTCTGTGGGCTGTGCTTTTGTGGTGTCTTTGACCCCTCTGACCCCTACTATCCTTCCTCCCCCTCTTCTACAGGATTTCCCCAAGCTCTGCTTAGATGTGGAGACATTCTTATTCAGGGCTTTCAAATCATATGTATTGGTTAGAATACTTTATCTATAGGACTTTCTACTCATTGTACTTCGGTATATGAAATGTTTAAAATGGTTCCTAGGTGTTGTGTGTTCTCTGGGACTTGGAAACTGAAGAAGTCGAAGACATATTGCAGGAGTTTGTTAATAAGTCTCTCTTATTCTGCGATCGAAATGGAAAGTCATTTTATTATTATTTACATGATCTTCAAATAGATTTCCTTACAGAGAAGAATCGAAGTCAGCTTCAGGTAACGTAATTTCACATACGTTTTTACTTTTTGTTTAGAAACAGTTTAGACTTGATATACAGAGATAAACAAAATATACTGCACACTTCCTATGTGTAAACTTTTGCTTTGTTTCTCTTACTGCTAACATCTTACACAACTAGAATACAATCGTCAAAACCAGCAAAATTGTCATTGATATACTATTATTAGCAAATGCACAAGTTTTTAAAATTTTACCACCTTCTCTACCAATGTTCTTTCTACGGTCAGATCCAATTCAGGACCCATGAAGTATCTGATCATGGTAGCATCTTTTCCCTATTTGCCATCTCCCTAATGTCCTCAAACTTGTGAAAGTTCCTTAGTTAATTTTAACAGTGTTTCCTCATTTGGTGTTGTCTGATGTTTTCTGAGTGGGGAGAGGGTATACCTATTTGGCTACAATAACACAAGCACTTGAACCCAAGTTCTATTCCCAGCACACATGTTAAGCAGCTCACAACTGTCTGTAATTCCAGTATCAGAGGATCTGACAGCCTCTTCTGACCTCTAAAGGTTCCTACAGTCAATGTGCACAAATGTACACACACAGAGAGATTTTCTTCTTCTTCTTCTTCTTCTTCTTCTTCTTCTTCTTCTTCTTCTTCTTCTTCTTCTTCTTCTTCTTCTTCTTCTTCTTCTTCTTCTTCCTCTTCCTCTTCTTCTTCTTCTTCTTCTTCTTCTTCTTCTTCTTCTTCTTTTTCTTCTTCTTCTTCTTCTTTTTCTGAGACAGAGTTTCTCTGTAGACCAGGCTGGCCTTAAACTCTTAGTGATCTGCCCGCCTCTGCCTCCTGAGTGTGGGAGTAAAGGTGTGTGCTATCACCTCTTTGCTTAGTTTCTTTTCTCTTCCTTCCTTCCTTCCTTCCTTCCTTCCTTCCTTCCTTCCTTTCTTTCTTTCTTTCTTTCTTTCTCTTTTTTAAAGACAGGGTTTCTCTGTGTAGCTTTGGAGCCTGTCCTGGAACTCACTCTGTAGACCAGGCTGGCCTTAAACTCACAGATATCCTCCTGCCTTTGCCTTTGAGTGCTGGGATTAAAGAGGCTCTCAATTCCTTTCTCTCTCTCTTTCTTTTTTCTTCCTTCCTTCCTTCCTTCCTTTCTTTCTTTCTTTCTTTGCACAGAAATGGTGCTGTGCCTTTCTCACACCCTGTCAGGGATTGAGGTTGATGTGTCTTAGGAATAATGTAGATGCTGATTGTTGATTATTGTAGATGCTGGTTAAAGGGGTATTTACTGGATTTCTCCACTGTAAAACCACTAACGTTCCCTTTAGTAACTAGCTTGTGGGGAGATTTTCTTTTCAGCTTTGGAAATGGGAGACACTGTGCTGCTCAGGTTACATTGTTTGTGTCCTCAGACATCTTTTATCTGTGTTTCAGGATCTACACAGGAAGATGGTCACTCAGTTTCAGAGGTATTACCAGCCACATGCTCTGTCTCCAGATCAGGAGGACTGCATGTATTGGTACAATTTCCTAGCCTATCACATGGCCAGTGCCAATATGCACAAAGTAAGATGACACAGTTGAAAATTAGTTCACTCTACTTTTTTTCATGTATTGTAAATGTGTTTTTTATTTATTTTTCTTAATGATTTTGTGTATGAGTGTTTTGACGTCTGCGTATATGTGCATTTTGTGTGTGCAATAGTACCCAGGGATGCCAGAAGATGGCACCAGGCCTGGAACCAGTGTTTCAAATGGTTGTGAGCTGCCTGATGTGGATGCTGGCTCCAGCTCAGAGATCCACCTGCCTCTTCCTCTTGAGTGCTGGGATCAAAGGCGTCACCACCGCCCAGCTGTAGCCAGTATTCTTACCATTCCTTCAGTCTTAGCAGTTCAACATTATAGAAGTGGTAAATCCTTCACTTCGATTACTGGTAAAATTTTGATTATTGGTTATATATACATTTATTTTGTGAATTAGCTCTCATTCTTTTCTTTCTGCATTTACCTTATTAGGTCTTTCTGTGCAGCCCAGGCTAGCTTCAAATTTGTGATCTTCCTGCTTCAGCCCCTTGAGTGCTAGGAATCTAGGTGTGTGGCACCACATCTGAGGCTGCTCACCATCTGCCTGGTTTTTCTTTTTCCTTGTAGGCATTTATCTTTTATTGTTTCATTATGGTTTTTAATAAAGAATCATATGAAGCCCTACTCTTATGTGTTATACTAATGTTTATTTGTATATTTTTAATGTATGTATTGCTTTTTACTGCAGAATAGTTGAATTTTTATCTAGTTAAGTGTGTGCATGTGTTTGTGTATGTATATTTGCACATGTGAACACATGTACATGTGTTTATGTTTCGTTTTTGTGTCATGATTGCGAAGATTCCCTGTGCCTCAGAGTTACAAAAATAATTTACCTGATCTCTTGTATGTTTTTTAACAATTTCTGTTTTGCTAGGTGTTGGTGGCACATGCCTTTAATCCCAGCACTTGGGAGGCAAAGGGCAGGTAGATCTCTGTGAATTTGAGGCCAGCCTGGTCTACAAGAGCTAGTTCCAGGACAGGCTCCAAAGTTACAGAGAAACCTTGTCTCGAAAAGAAAAGAAAAAACAAAACAAAAAAAAAAACAAAACTTTTTTTTCTGTTTTCTGTTTAAATCCTTTGTACAACTAAAGTTTCTTTTGAGTTAAGATGTGGCGCCCATTTTATTACGTGATCATTTTACCATCTTTCCTCTGGCCTTAAATTTTGAATATCTGCAAAGTGTTTCTCAGTAGTATTGGGATGATGAGGCTCTAGTTGAAAGTCTTGTTTTTTATTTTTTTTTTAAAACAGTGCCCCCATCTTACTATTTTTTCTTTATTTTTAAGGAACTTCGTGCGTTAATGTTTTCCCTGGATTGGATTAAAGCAAAAACGGAACTTGTTGGGCCTGCCCATCTGATTCATGAATTTGTGGAATACAGACATATATTGGACGAAAAGGTACATATTAGTGTGAAACCTTAGTATTTATTTTTTTGTGTTTGTTTTTTGTTTTTTCAAGATAGGGTTTCTCTGTGTAGGTCTGACTGCCCTGAAACTCACTCTGTAGACCAGACTGGTCTCAAACTCAGGGATCTGCCTGCCTCTGCTTCCCGAGTGCTGGAATTTAATGGCATGAGCCACCACCACCTGGTGATAATGAGATTTTTTATTCTTGAGTTAACAGTCAGTAGAGGATCACTGTATATTTATTTATTTATTTTTAGATTCAATATTTCCTTTTTCCCTGCTTTCTCTTGAAATCTCTTTATGAAATTAGTCCAAAACTCTTCAACTTAGCCTCAGGCAGATTTATAGGACAAGACAAGAAAACAGTTACATTCTTTGCTAGAATATCTAAAAATAGACTCCAACCCAGTTGCTAATATTGTTTTGCTCCGAGACTTGTGAAGTTGGCCTTCCATAGTCCACATTGTTCTCAGCACTGCTGTCTTCCAAGTTCAGCCATGGCATTCAGCTGCTTCTCTAGCCCAGAGTCCCATTGTCTTCTGTACTTCTCCAACATCCGGTATGGGCAGGTATGGGCAGCCTGTCCTGCAATACCAGTCCCTGGTAACTACTTCAGTCTGAAGTACTTGTCTCTTGCTGTGAAGAGATGCCAAGGCAATTTATAAAATGAAGCATTTAACTGGGGCTTGTATACGGTCTCAGAGGGCGTGTCCATGACCATTAGGGCAAGGAACATGCAGGCACGCAGGAGGCACCGCTGAAGCCATGACTGTCAGCTTACATGTTGAGACAATGAGCTTCCATGTGAGCAACAGCCGGGAGGCAGAAAGAGAGAGAGAGAGAGAGAGAGAGAGAGAGAGAGAGAGAGAGAGAGAGAGAGAGAGAGAGCATGCTTACATTGTGTAACTGCATTTATTGCCTACTGGTTGGCTGTTACATTTTAGTTCTTGCAGGGAATATTTCATTTAGATTTTAAAATATCAAGATCATAGAAGGAAAAAGATGTCAGGTTTTGCTCTGGCTATGTGTCTAACAGATTTCAGTTTATCCTAGGACTGTGCAGTCTGTGAGAATTTTCAAGAGTTTTTGTCTTTAAATGGACACCTTCTTGGACGGCAGCCATTTCCTAACATTGTACAGCTGGGCCTCTGTGAGCCAGAAACTTCTGAAGTCTATCAACAAGCAAAGCTGCAGGCCAAGCAGGAGGTGGATAGTGGAAGGCTTTACCTGGAGTGGATGTGAGTTGCTGGAGAGAACAGACTCCGTTATTAATCGTTCTTTTCCTGGTGGTGAATAAACACACCCTGTGAGATTTAACTACCCTAAAAATTTGATAAATGTTCCAGCTTGGTGGAAAGTTCCAGAGAAGTAAGCATAGGATAAAATAATTCCATTGTCACAGATCCTAGAAATGGGTGAAGAGGTCATCCTAAATATTAATGTCAAATGCTGCTGTCATCTAGGGTGGTAGTGATGGCGATAGACTTGGAGCCACAGACCTACCTAGGTTTGCGTCTCCATACTAAAACATTGTCGTTTATGATCTTTGAACAAACCGCACTTTACTTTCTCATGTGTGAAATGGAGATAATAGTCCTTTGAAGGAAATACTGCTTTAATGAAGATTTAGATGAGATGATGCCTATAAAGTCACTTTTACTTTTCTTTGCTGTAGAGATTTTATTTAATGAATTTAATTCTTCCATATCTTTTTAAAAAAGCATTTACAGTCTTTTTTTTTCTTTTCATGATTATTTGTGTTTTGGTGTGCATCCATGAGTGTATACATGTTTGTATGTGTGGTGCGCATGCATGGCATGTGTCGGCTTGTGGATGTGGAAGACCAGGAATCTTCCAGGATAGCTTTGGAGCCTATCCTGAATCACACTCTGTAGACCAGGCTGGCCTCGAACTCACAGAGATGTGCCCGTTCTGCCTCCTGAGAGCCACCACTGCCCGGCTGATGGCTCAGCCCCATTCTGAGTGGAGTTAGAGGAAAATGTTTTAAAAGTCTGTTATCATAATGGTGGGTGATTGTCATGTGTAGTGTGAGTTTCATTCTTCAAGGTTTCTTTAATTTTAAAAGTGTTTCTAAAAAAGCTTTGCTTACATATATTGTATTAATATATCAAAAGAAAATAGAGGGACTGGAGAGATGGGGGGTGGCTAAGAACACTTGCTGCAGAGAACCTGGTTTAGCTCCCAACCATCTGTAGCTTCAGTCCTAGGGGATACGATGCCTTTTCTGACCTTTGTGGTCGCTGTATGTACACGGTGCTCAGATATGCGTGCAGGCAAACCACATATAAGTAAAATCCTTTTTTTAAAAAGGGAAAATAGAAAGTGGCATGTGTTTGATCATGCAGATTTCTCTTAACTCGGTGGTGACATTTGTGACACACACCAGGTGACTTGATGTAAGATAGTACTTCTCTTAAAAACGTCACTTCTGTTGGATTACCTTGTTCTTTAGGTGTTCTGTACTGTCATTTGCAGTTAGTAATCCAAGAATTTTGTATGTGGGAGAAATACAGCCATGTTAAAGACACTTAGTATTGAAAGAAAGCATGACTTTTATCCTCAGTCACTGAATTTCTCTTCATGTCTCACTGTGTTTAGAAACAAGAAAACCATCAAGAACCTCTCGCGCCTTGTTGTTCGCCCCCACACAGATGCCGTTTACCACGCATGCTTCTCTCAGGATGGTCAGAGGATAGCTTCTTGTGGAGCCGATAGGACCTTACAGGTAAGGCACATCTCTTGGGAAAAACCGGAAGAGGCATGTGGCCCAATTGTGCAGATTAGAATATGTTTATATGCTTACTGGACATGAAGAGGGCACCAGATCTCATTACAGATGGTTGTGAGCCACCATGTGGTTTCTGGGAATTGAACTCAGGACCTCTGGAAGAACAGTCAGTGCTCTTAACCTCTGAGCCATCTCTCCAGCCCCTAGAATATGTTTAAATACTAAGTTAGGAAAATGGCAATTTAGAAGTAAAGAAGAGTAAAACTCCGAACATAGAAGCTTCTTCAGAATGTTGAAGATGTAGCTGTTTTTAGTAGTTCAAGCTTGCCAGGGACGTTGAGGAACTCTTTACCTGGGCTCCATCCGTTTGCCAGTTACGGGCAATGAGAAGACAACAGTTCTTAACAGACAGGCCGATGGCATCAGCAAGTAAAACTCCACTGAAAGCCGTTGGCTGAACAGATTGTCCAAGACTGAGACAGACTTCGGACTGTCATGGGAGATAGACGAGATTACTGCCAGAGGTGCTTTGTTGCTCCCTTTGTGGAAAATACGAGCAAATGAATGAGTGCCTTTCCCCTGCGTTTGTTCCCTGCCTGCATACTGAAGAAAACAGAATCAGACCGGTACAGCCTTTATACTGAGACTAGCTTGAGACTTTCACGGTCATAGCTGTGTACTCATTTCTCTAGTACTTGATTACTAATTATATTAATTTTGGCCTTAAAAAAATTCCCCTGATAGTGCAGGAGATGGAACCCAGGGTCTTGTGCCTGTTGGGGAAGTACTCTATTACTAAACTATCTATAGCCTTGTTTTTTTTTTTTTTTCATCCCTAAAGAAAGCATTTTTGATTGTTTAGACTTTGTCAATCTAATCCCAAGACCGGAAGCTGTATTTCACCACTTCTTTTTAGTGACATTTAACAACACTTAGCAAGGGATATTTCTGGAGGAGACCCGATGGATGGGGATGGATGGGGTGGGGTGTTGGAGTAGCCTACCTGCAGGAAACTCACCTGCTGGTTGCCTAGAGAAGCCGAGGCAGGTGGGGGAGGAATCCAGGGTTTTGCCCTAGTATGGAGGGTTTAGAGAGAGGGGTGCCCCGCCGGGTGGGTGGTCACTCTCCTCCTGGTCCTCTCTGTGTAGTAGCAGGCTGTGTTTCCTGAGTACTTCTGTTTATGCTTACACTTAGGAATTCTGACAGATTCTGATTTTGAGTCATTTTTCTTAACTCTCATTTCTGTTTTGAAAATAACAGTGATTAAGAACTTTCAGAGATGTGTTTTCATAAATGATGCCCTATGGATGAGTGGTTTACAGTGAAAAAGACTTCCTGTTGTTGCGCAGGTGTTCAAAGCCGAGACAGGAGAGAAACTTCTTGAGGTCAAAGCTCACGAAGACGAAGTGCTTTGCTGTGCGTTCTCCTCGGATGACAGTTACATAGCAACCTGCTCAGTGGATAAAAAAGTCAAGGTACGGTGCTGGGCTGGGGCTCCGTGGTTAAGAGCTCTCACTGCCCTGGCGGAGCGCCCACGTGACCTCTCATAACCCCTGTCACTCCAGTTCCCGGGGACTCGGTTGGACACTGCGTGTACCTGCAGAATACTTAGAGACGTAAAAATAAATTAAGGTAGAAAACCATTTTCGTCTTGAGTGGAAATTGCAACAGTTCATCTTCTTCTTCTGATTTATTTTTGTTTAGTCGTGTGTGTGTGTGTGTGTGTGAGTGTGTGTGTGTGTGTGTGTGGTGTGTGTGTGCAGAGTCCAGAAAAGGGCTTTGGTTCCCTGGAGCTGGAGTTATCATGGAGTTATGTATGGAGCTGACATTTATCAGCCTCCTAAAATGGGTGCTGGGAACTGAACTTGCATCTTCTGGAGGAGTAGTATGTACTCTTAAATCATTAAGCCCAAATCTTTTTATTATTCAAAGAATATTTCCCTCCCCTCTACTCCACCCAGTTCCTTCCCACCTCCTTTTCCATCCGGATCTACTCCCTTTCTGTATCTTACTAGAAAAGAGCAGGCATCTAAGATAACAACAAAACATAACAAAATAAAATAAGATAAAACAAAAATCATCACATCAAAGTTAGACAAGGCAAACCAACAGAAAGCATCCCTAGAGTTACCAATAGCACACTGACGTCAGTTCTAGCCCCGGGCTCCACTTCTTTGCTGCTGTCACATGGGAAATCTTGTTTTCTTGTGTGTTTTTTTTTTTTTTTTAAGACAGGGTCTTACTCTGTAGCCCTGGCTGTCCCAGAACTCACTGTAGACCAGGTTGGCCTGCGATTCATAGAGCTCTGCCTGCCTCTGCCTCCTGAGTGCCAGGATTAATTAAAGGTGTGCGCCTCCATGCCTGGCTCTTTGTGATTAACTTTTTAAAGTAAGGAGAATTTCATCGTATTTAGCGAATAGGAAGGAGATTCACAGTGTCATGCTCAGTGGGGACGTCTGTCCTCATAGGAGATAACACCTGCAGAGTGATGTCCGTTTGGAAATAATGTATTCTATTTCCTTTGTCCTCTTCAGATTTGGGATTCTGCGACTGGGAAGCTGGTGCACACCTATGACGAGCACTCAGAACAAGTCAACTGCTGCCATTTCACTAACAAAAGCAATCACCTCCTTTTGGCCACCGGCTCGAGCGACTTCTTCCTCAAAGTGAGTGTGGCTATGAAAATGATGCAGATGACTTTGTGACACTCCAGGGCATCTCCTTTGATTGTCTCCTGTGGACCAGGCTGGCCTCGAACTCACAGAGATCCGCCTACCTCTGTCTCCTGAGTGCTGGGATTAAAGGCGTGCACCACCACTGCACCCTGCTGTTCATGTCAGTTCCTTATTTTTGACCCTGCTGTTAGGGATTGGCTCAGGACAAGAGCTTTATATATCTGGCTTGTGTTAATTTTCTTATATGTGGTCTCAAACCTATACTTTCTACCATATTATTAGAATCAGAATCCAAATAAAATTGACACTTGGTGGTTGTCCATTTTATTCTGTTAAAAACTCTCTTTTCTTGCATTTCCTTTTCATACTGTTGGTTTCCCAGACAAATAGAATTACTTGTCTCATGGACTGTCTCTGATTTCTTGAGTGGCTTACTGGAGAGTTATTTGACTTGATCTTCTAACCCCTGTAGCTCCTATATTATGGTATAGGTTTTGAAGTTTTTAGGACTGTTAATATAGCTTTTAGTCTGGCTAGTTATCTCAAGGTTTGGGAAGTCCTAGAAACATGTGAATTTTGCTTAGACCATTTTCATAACCCAGCATTTGAAAGTAGGGATATAATTTACACAGTGCTTACTGATTCTTGTAGCCAGTTAAATATGATGATTCTAAACCACCCTGTTAACAATAAACAACAATTGTTCAGTTAATTTAGTGTTCAGACTAAAAGCCTCCCCAGGCCTTAAGTCCTGTAGTGGATTGAGATGCTGATCCAGAAGTTGCCCTGTTACTAATCACAAGTTTATCTTCCTGTGTGATATTTTTGTGTTGCCGTGAACCAAAACCTCAGATCAAGAGGAAGAACTGAGTACAATTACTGGCTTTCCTTGTTTAGTTTAGATTCATTTTTTTCTCTTTTTAAATTAATTTTAATTGTGTGGATGTGTGGGTGCAAATGGAGGCCAGAGAAGGGGACCCTGAATTCTCTGGCACTGGTATTACAGACTGTTGTGAGCTTCCGGTGTGTATGCTAGGAACTAAGCTTGGGTCTTCTGGGAGAGCAGCAAATGCTCTCTAGCCCCCATTTAGTATATATTTCAAGATCTATCCTTTGACATTGTGATTCACATATACAGGCCCAGATCTCCCTCTCGCTAACGTTGGAACCACCTGTTCCAGTCTCCACTTCCTCCTTCTGCCTTAATTATAATTTTAAAGGGGCCAGGTGCCTGGGCTGCTCTAGAACTTTGGACTTCCAGTGACCCTTCTGGTTCAGCCTTCAACGTACTTGGAACTGTAGGTGTCTTCACCACACCAGTCTCTCCAGTACTGGCTAGTTTTTACATGTCTTCTTTTTCTTTCCAAATAGCTCTGGGACCTGAATCAAAAAGAATGCCGCAATACTATGTTTGGCCATACAAATTCAGTCAACCACTGCAGGTTTTCCCCGGATGATGAGCTGTTGGCCAGTTGCTCAGCTGACGGGACGTTAAAGGTAAGCTTTTGCAGAGTAGAGGGGTCTAAGTTTAGAAGAATCCTTAGGATTTGGTTTAGATATAAGTTTCTGTTGGTGTTCATAATGTTCCAGAACTCTGATCCAATACCTGAGATCAGCATCCTGAAGAGGGAAGGTCTGTCTTTGCAGCTTTGGAGGTTTTGTCCTGACCCTGTTGTCTCTGCCTTTGGCAGGGAGTGAGATCAGCAGCCTGAAGGAGGGAAGGTCTGTCTTTGCTTGCAGCTTCAGAGGTTTTGTCCTGACCCTGTTATCTCTGCCTGTGGCGGGGAGTGTGTGCCAAAAGCAACTGCTTACCTAAACAGTGTCGTGGAAGCAAACAGGGAGACAGGAAGGAGCTGGGGTCCCACTGTCACCTTCCTAACTTGGTTTCCTCTAGGCCCCTCTTTTTCTTTTTTTAAGTTATTTTCTTTTTAAATCTTTTTTAAAAAGATTATTATGCATGAGTGCTATCTGCCCGGTTCACCTTTATGCCAGAAGAGGGCATCGATCCCACTATAGATGGTTGTGAGCCACCATGTGGTTGCTGGGAATTGAACTCATGACCTCTGGAAGGTCAGCCAGTGCTCTTAACTGCTGAGCCATCTCTCCAGCCCCTAGTGCCCCCGCCCCCCATTCTTAAGGCTCCAAACCTCCTGATACAGTGCATCAGACGGGGAGCCATACCTGCAGCTCATAAGCCTTTTGCAGTTTCTAGATCTAAACCATAGCTTCATTATCTACCTGTAGAAAAGAGCCTTTTCCTTCAGCTTCTAAGACTCTCTGACATACTGTTATTTTTGAACGGTCTGTAATCTAATGTTTAAATTCTTTTGGTATATATTACATTCCAAGCACTGTGTGTGGGGTACTATACTAGGCTTTTGGGTGTGCATGTGGGCCCCAGCATGCGTGTGCGTGTGGCCAGAGGCCGGCTTGTAGGAGTTGTTTCTCTGCTTCTTACACAGTTGATTCCAGAGAAGGAGCTCGGGCTGTCGGATTTGTGCTCTTCCAGCTGAGCTGTTTTATTGGCCTGCAGGTCCATTCTTGTGCGGATTCAGTGCAGGCCTTTGCAGCAGATGCTGTGATTGCTGGCTGCATTCTTGCGCAGAAGATGGCATTTTGCTGCCTTTCTCCCTGTCTTCTGGCTGTTGCATTCTTTCCGCTCCCTCTGTTCCCTCGGCCTTAGAGGGCATGGTCTGAACGTCTTGTTTAGTACTCCCTTGTCACTCATTCTCAGCGCCTCGCCAGTCCCGAGCATCTGCGTCCACCACCATTCGTCAGGAACATGCACTACATTCCTATGACCAGCCATCAGCAGATGGACACGTAGGCAGATCCCAGCAGCGTGGTCAGTGCAAAATCCTGAGCTGAGAAATTTGTATGTCGTGTTGCTCCCAGACAGGTGTTTGACTTCTAGTATTCACGTGTGAGTGTCACCGGCAGTGGGGACAGGCATCGCTACACTCTTGGGGAGAGCTGCCTGTGTCGGTGATGGCTTCCCCATGGTGCTGTTAAGTCTGTGTCACTGGCTGCTTCGCGCAGTGACGTGCAGAAAGCAGAGGTCCTGCAAAACGATGCTAGATAACAGTGTGTCAAGGCCAAAGCCTGGTGGAGCTTTTCCCGTCTGAGGGAATAAGAGCTGTAAAAGCATTTTACGCCCCAAAGGCTCTGGGATTTTCCCTAAGCTTGTGATACGGCATCATGTTGACAAGCTTGTGCTCCTTTGGACCTTAATGAGAAAACATTTTAAAATGTTTTATTTAAAGATTGTTAGTTAAAGCGTACAAGGGCATATGGTGCACAGGGACCCTGGGTACAGTCGGTGGTCTCCTCAGAATGCAGTGGTGTGGTCTAGATCATCTCCCATTGTGTGAGATTTTATCATGGCTGGCGAGGGACTGAGTTAGGTGGAGAAGTGAATGTAGTGAGATTCAGCTGTGTCAGCTTGTTTGTTTGTTTATTTATTTTCCTAAACCTAAGCAATGGTGCCTTGTGTGTCCTATTTACAGTATGATTTCTCGATTCTGTGTGATGTGTCCAGAAATTACTCTTGTGTGTGTGTGTGTGTGTGTATGTGTATGTACATAAAGTGTTTGGAGCTCAGAGAACAGCTTGGGGGAGCCACTTCTCCCTTCATCCTGAGGGTCCTCGAGCTTGAACTTAGGGTGTAGACTTGGCAGGCGGTGTTTTCGCCCACCACTGAGCCGTCTCGCCTGCCTTCTTTCCCGTGTGTTAGGAAGGCTAACCTATCAGTGCCTGCTGTCTCCTGTTTTATTTCACACAGTGGAGCTACAGTTGTCCCCTGGTAAAGTGTTAGGGTCGGACAGCTTTGTGTGTGTGTGTGTGTGTCTGTGTGTGTGTGTGTGGCCAGCCCTTGGTCTGGGACATGGTAGCGCTTGTGAAGCCAGGACATTGCTCCAGTTCTGAGAGAGCAGAGAGAACAGCTATCTTTTCAGAGGCTGTTGCTTGTCGTACTTGTCTGACTGCTCTAGAATAAGGCTTAGTGTACCTCGTGCCCCACTTCTCAGGAGCTGGTTAGCTCTGCAGCGCTGCACAGCCCCACCAAGCACAGCGGAAGCCTTGCTTCCTCTCAGGATAGCTGTTCCTCCCTCTGGGGTCTCTATCTCTGGATGCCCACCAGGCCCTGGGCAGAACAGTTTCCTGCTGCTCTTGTGGTAGAGGTGAAGCTCAGCTTATGCCCAGCAGAGGGCAGCAGCCGCCAGCTGTGAGGCTTCTAGGCTTCTCACTGTTCACACCGTCTTCAGCCACTCCACACTGTACCAGGCCCAGTTACCTTTTGAGATGAGATCTCATGTAGCCCAGGCTGGCTTCAAACACATGATCCTCCTGCCTCAGCCGCAAAGTACTAGCGTTACAGGTGTGCCAAACTATGTGCAGCTCAGTTAACTTTGGTGTGAAATGGAATCTGGACTTTTTAATTTAAAAGCCTCATAAAAAGTCGGATGTTTGTAGAAAATTTCATGAGGAGAGTACGTTTGTGTGATGTGTAATCTAGTTTAATTCCAGAGGTGTGGGCTGGGAGTAAAGCGATTGTGTTGTTTTGAAAACAGCTTTGGGATGTGAGATCAGCAAACGAGAAGAAAAGCATTAACGTGAAGCGGTTCTTCCTGAGTTCAGAAGACCCTCAAGAGGACGTGGAAGTTATGGTGAAATGCTGTTCCTGGTCTGCAGACGGCTCTGAAATCTTAGTGGCGGCCAAAAACAAAATTCTCGTAAGTCAGGCCATCTTACTTCACTCTGACGGAACAGTTTCCACTTTCTGGTGTGGCTCTGTGATTGGAGCAGGCTTCCCAACTGCTCACGATTCTCTGGAGCCCTGCGCTCTGGGGGATACGGAAGGCCTTGTGAGAAGCAGTCAGAGATACTGTTTATTTTCCCAAGAAAGAGAGTGTGAAACAACTGCTTAAAGCCAAACAGTGCAACAACAGTTCGTAATGTCAGGTCAGTGTTCCTCCAAGGCGGTATTTTTTTACTTCTTTATTTTATGTGCATGGGTGCTTTGGCTGTGTGTGTTTTTGCATCATGTGTGTGCAGTGCCTGTTGAGGCCGGAAGAGGGCTCTGAGTCCCCTGGAACTGTAGTTACAGATAGTTATCAGCTGCCATATGGTGCTTGGAATTGAACCCAGGTCCTTTGGAAGAGTAACCATTGCTTTTCACTGCTGAGCCATTTTTCCAGCTCCACTTCAGTTTATTTGAAACAGAATACTCTCTTCATTCATCACTTAAAATAATTAAAATACCCACTATTGCTAGGCGTCTTAACTGCGGTCATCCTTGTAGATTCATGGGAGATTCCCTTGTGCTAAGTTTTTACCTCACCCCCAAAGGCCCCCCCTGCTTCTAGTAGTCTAAGTACTCCCCTACCAATCTGATGGCTCATGTTCCTGTCCCCACCCTCTCTCAGTCCACTCATGAAATCTCTTCTATTTCCCCTTCTCAGGGAGATCGGGAACCTCCCGCATGAGCCCTTCTTGTAGCTCGGTCCTCTTGTGTCCCCAGCAGTGGGAACAGTGACTGTTCTAACTCTTTACTGACTTTTGAGACCCTGCTCCTCACTCAGTACTGGGGATTCTCGCCTAGCCTTAATGCATGGGGAAGTGCTGCTTCTTCTTTTTGTAGAAACAAGCTTTGGAGCCTGTCTTGGAACTTGTTCCATAGACCAGGCTGGCCTCTAACTCACAGAGATCCACCTGCCTCTGCCTCCCGAGTGCTGGGATTAAAGGCGTGCACCACCACCGCCCAGCCACTTATTTTTAATGCAGTTTAATATGCTATGTTTTGTTGATATCCATGGGAGACCTGCCCTTTCCTGAGCAGAAATGGAGTGGGTGTGGATTGAAGGATGGGAACAGAGGGGGATTGGGGGCAGGGGCTGGGAGGAGAGGAGAGAGGGGAAACTGCAGCTGGGACGTAAAATAAATAAATTAATTAAAATAAAAACAAAAAAAAGATTGATTTTGATGATTTTCAAAGTACTTAAAAAAGATTTATTTTTAGTTATGTGTATATGTTGTGTCTGTGTGGGGATGTACATGTGACTGAATGGAGGTGCCTGCTGATGCCAGAGGCATTGGGTCCCCTGAAGGAACCAAACTTGTGTATTTTGAAGGGCACTGAGTGCCCTGCTGAGCCGTCGCTCTAGCCTCTTGGTTTTTTTTTTTTGTTTTTGTCCCTCTTCCGATTTGATGACGCTAATGAGAGAAGAGCTCCTTAAGATCTAAATGAGACAAGGAGATTTTCATGAAGTAGGGTAAGACATACAAAAGAGTAAATGGTAAGAAAACACCTCCCTCTTCTCAGATCTCATGCTGTGTGTGTGTGTGTGTGTGTGTGTTCTGAGTACTCGTCAGCATCCATAACTTAAAATCTAAACACCCAAGAGATGTGGTAGATTGCCGTAGCTCTGTGGTCACAGTGGGAGAACTGGGCTCTGAGTAGTCACAGTGGTTTGTCCAAAGTTGGATTGTGAGGAGGGCCAGCTCTGATTTATGGCTCATGGATAGTCGTCTTGACACTAATCTTAGAAGACACGACTGGTAGGTATTACTGTTTTAGACAACATGAGTCAAGGGACCATATATTTATGCATAAACTCACTGGGGGACTGGGTACTTGATCCAGTAATTGTGGACCTGGGTCCTTGGTTGCTTGTGGATTTATATCCCTTTAGCATGGAACTAAGAAGAAAAGTACTTCCTTTTTGTCTTAAGTGTGTTGAAAAATCTTTAAAAATAATCATTGCATTTGTAAAATTCAGAGATTAAAAATTTGATTTTTGTTGTAATATATAATATAAAATTTTCCATTTTAAACTCCCCCCCCCCCCATAACTAGGGTATTAAGTTAGAGGCTTGAAGATAAAGGCAAGCACTTACTTCTTCACTGAGTTACAACCCCAGCTCTTTTTCATTTTTATTTTGAGATAGTATCTTGCTAAATTGCACAGGCTGGCCTTGAACACACTAGTATAGCCTAGGCTTGCCCCAGACTTGCAAACCTCTTGCTTCAGCCTCCTCAGTAGCTGGAATTAAAGTTTTCCAAACCATTTTTAAATGTTATAATTGGCATTATAATTATATACATTATGTCGTATAACCATTACCACAGTATGTTTCTCTCTTTTTTCCTTCCTTCCTTCCTTCCTTCCTTCCTTCCTTCCTTCCTTCCTTCCTTTCTTTCTTTCTTTCTATCTTTCTTTTTTTTTCAGAATTTCTCTTTGAAGGTCAGGTCTGGCTGTCCTGGAACTCACTCTGTAGACCAGGCTGGTCTCAAACTAAGAGATCCCCTGCCTCTGCCTCGCAAGTGCTGGGATTAAAGGCACATGCCACCATTGCCTAGTTACCACTGTATGTTTCTGAAGGCTTTCATCACTCAGACAGAAACCCATTAACCACTAATCAGCTAATAATCCTCCATTCTTTATCCCCATTCCCTGGTGACTAACAACATGACACATGAATTTGTCTTCTGGAGACTGTGCAAGTGGAATTATATAATGCTTGGTTTATTTATGCTTGACTCATTTCCTTGAGCACAATGTTTTAAAAGCTTATTTGTGTTGTAGAATGTGTCAGAACTAAACAGTCTCTCTCGGTATGTGTATACTCACGGCTCACCCTTCTGTGCGGGCTCCTGCTTCCTTCCACCTCCTAGGTGTCGTGAATGATGCTGCAGCAGACGTGGACACAAGCATCTGTTTGGGATCCTACTTTAATAAGATTTTTGTCCAGTCCTAATGGAGTTGCTAGATCACTTTGGTGATCTCGGAGGAGGTGGACTTTCCCACAGTGGCTTCATTGTTTCCTTTCCTTCCAGTAGTTACAACAGCGTTAGCTTCTCCAGTCCTTAGAAACACCTGTTGCTGGTTTCCACTAAAAATCTTACCTACTTTCCTTTAGAAATTTAGAGCCATTGAGTAGGTGTGAGGTGGCAGCTTGATTCGCACCTATTTATTTATTTTGTATTTATGTATACAGTGTTCTGTCTGCGTGTGTATGCCTGCACTGCTGGCCAGAAGAGGGCATTGTAGATGGTTGTGAGCCACCGTGGAGTGGCTGGGAATTGAACTCGGTGCCTCTGGAAAAACAGCCAATGCTCTTAACCCCTGAGCCACCTCTCCAGCCCTTGATATACATTTTCCAGATAACCAGTGATGTTAAAGAAAAAAGCTTCTCTCTCCCTCCCTGGCTGATGAAGAGAATTGAACCCTGTGCTAGGCAAGCCCCACCACTGAGGTCAATCCTCAGTCCCAGAGAAAGATCATTTTAAAACATTGGAAGATCTGTTCTAGTGTGAAAGGAAACTTTATGTTTCGTGTAAAACATCTTGTTTTAAAACCTATTGACTGGATCCCTGTTTGTCATCCTGAAATGATTGCCTTAGTGTTGCCCTTGCCTGTAGGTCCCAGTTTTTCACTCTCGTTCTCCTCTCGTTCTCCCCTTCTTTCAGATCTTGTATTGTTAGTCTGCGCCTGTCGTCAGACCCTTTCTCTTCTGTCATCCCCAGCTGGGACAATTCCTGTTTCACATTTGCCATTTTTTTTCCTGTTATTCTTAGCCACTGATTTTTAAGAACAACCTGCCCTGGGAGACATTTAAATATGATTCCCGTTGTTTGTTTTTGGCCTTCCCTGCTGTGCTTCTTGGCACCGGCTTGTGTCCCTGTGCTGTGCATTTGCTAAACCTCTTTACGGCTCCCACTGGAAGCTTTTGTTTTGTTCCTGAGGACTGTCTAGGTTCGGTCTTAAATAACTAGACTGTATCAATATACTGTATGTGTGTATGAAGTATACACAGCCTTACTATTTGGCAAAACCTTTGGAAGAATATATTCAACATTTGAAAATCTTTCAAGAATTGAAATGAAGGTTATATTGATAAAAAATAGCCTTTTTGGTTCAAAAATGGGAAAGTGATTAATTGTAATGGAATGATTTGATAGCTCTGGAGAGAAATAGATTGGTTGAGCTTATATTTTATTTTTGCAGGCCTTTGCTTTATATTATTTTGACCGACTTTGCTCCTGGCTATACGTTTTCTCCCTTGGATCAGAAGCGCCACAGAGAACTGCACTGTGCTAACTTGACTTCTTTGTTTCTGTTCATGCATTCACAAAGGTGGTTTCTCTCTAGGCCAGCTTGAGAGATTATCTGTGATGAACTTTCCTCTATAGAAGATAGCTTTCGAGATGAGCTATATTTTAAAAGTGATATATATAGCAGTTCATGTCTAGGTAGCTATCAGCGTTTATGCCAGTCACCAGTAACTATAGGTTTTCAAGACTTACATTTTACATCTGAGATATGAGGAACATCTTTTAAAAACAAATTTAGATTCAGCGTGGGTGTAATTTAGGATGTTTTGTTTTTATAGCTATCTCTTTATTTTGACAGCTCTTTGATATTCATACTAGTGACCTATTGGCAGAGATCCACACAGGCCATCACTGCACCATCCAATACTGTGACTTCTCCCCCTATGACCATTTGGCGGTGGTTGCCCTGTCCCAGTACTGTGTGGAGGTGAGTAGTTGAGCTTATTCAATGTGGTCTCTAGAGAGCCAGGCATGACAAAGAACGGGCTACCGACACCCTTACTGCCGAGGATGCTTTCTTGTACAGTTGTGGTCTCTTCATAGCCTAATGACGTGTAGCTTTGAGATGTTCAATTATATGACTATGGTGGGATGGGAGAACCATTTGCCAAGCATTTATTGAATATCTAGCGTACGGAATGATCATTGGTTTTCTAGGGTAAGATAGGGCATTTCTTTTAGTTTTACCGTGTGTGCACGCGCGCGCATGTGCATGCGTGTGCACCTGTTCAAGCACATGCAGAGGCCTTACTCCCTTTTCTCTTTATTTCTTCAAGAAAGGCTCTCTTGCTGGCTGTTGGCTGGCAGCTGGCCATGGAGCTTTGGAATTCAGCTGTTTTTTTTTTTTTAAACTTTTTATTTAACTTTATTATGTTCGTTGGTGTGAAGGTGTCAGATCTCATGGAACTGCATTTTCAGACAGTTGTGAGCTGCCATGTGGGTGCTGGGAATCGAACCTGGGTCCTCTGGAAGAGCAGTCAGTGCTCTTAACCGCTGAGCCATCTCTCCAGCCCCTGGAATTCAGCTGTTTTTACCCTTAAATGTGATGACAGGTACAAACGGCCACGCTTGAGTGTTTGAACCTGGGTTCCTAACGCTTGCACAGAAAGTGCTCTTACCCACTGAGCCATCTCTCCAGTCCCAGATACTGTTCTCTTTAAAATCAGTTAGTTCAGATTCTTAGATCCTTTGAGTAGGGTGAGATGGTAGCCCTGTCATTGCCATGCACAAACAGAGTGATTCTTACAAATTCCTTGTTCTTGTTTACAGTTTGGCACTTCCTGGTGAATTTCATGGTCAATTCCTTCTCATTTCTAAGATCCTTACCTCTGTCATTCTTAGAAAGGTCCAGGAAAGAATGTCTTCCTTCTTGGAATGTTAGGAAGCTCCAGGTGACAGATGTGATAGGTGTAGTTAAAGAGAAAGAGGAGGGGGACTCTTGAGAGTGCACCTGTGGATCACTTTAATTTCTGTCCCTTTTTGCTGCATTTTCCAGTTTAGATTATTTAGAGATAAGGCAGGCTTTTCATAATCATTTTGTAACTGGAGCTCAGCAAGTGAAACCCATTGGGCATGTGATGGAGCACTTACTTTGTCCATGCTAATTCTGCAATCATGAAGTAGGCCTGTAATTCAGAGTGTAATGAGGGGCACGCAGGCGCATGTGGTACTTCGTTAGACTGGAATATGTCTGAGGAAAGTACAGCAGAACCCAGGATGCAGTGAGGATGGTGGCGACTCCCACAGTTTGTAATAAGCATGGATGAAAAGAGAAACGTGGACATGCTACAATTAGTGTGCTCATTTATTGTAGGGCTTTGCAGCCAGTTCAGATGAAGGTTGGATGACAGTATTAGAGGGAAATAATCCTTCTATGGAAGCTGCTTATGTTCATCCTGTTATTTTTAGATTGATTAAAAAAGATAAAACATGTACACGATTTCAGATTCCAAGCATTATAGTAAGTCATTTTCAGAGAAATCTCATTGTCATCTGATGTGGGATTCCCCTCTGTATGCTGTGAATACTGTGGGTTAATGAAGAAACCAGCTTGGCCTGATAGGGTAGAACAGAGCTAGATGTGGAAAACTAAACTGAATGCTGGGAGAAAGAAGGGCGGAGTCAGAGAGAAGCCATGTAGCCCCGCCAGAGACAGATGCTGGAACTTTACCTGGCAAACCGTGGCGATACACAGATGAATGGAGATGGGTTAATTTAATATATGAGTTAGCCAGAAATACGCTTAAGCTATTGACCAAACAGTATTGCAAACAATATGGTTTCTGTAACATTATTTTGGGGCCGAGCAGCTGGAAATGAATAAGCGGCCTCCTACAACAGTCATCGTGACCTCTTTCCTTCCCTCATTTTCCATCTCACAGGCAGCATCTTTTTATATATCTAGGCAGATTTCTGTGTGCATGTGCATGCTTGTCTATAGCCATCTATATATACTTCTCTCTTTTTTTAAAGACAGGGTCTCATGTAGCCCAGGCTGGTCCCAAATCCTCTATGTAGCCAAGAATGACCCTGAACTTTGATCCTCTGCCATCTTGTTGGGTTTTATATGGTATTTGAGATGGAGCCCTTTTGTGCATGGATTCCCAGACTTCGTAGTTCTTAAAAAAAGTTTTTATTTATTTTTTGAGCATTTCATACATGTAATTCCTAAATAAAAGGTAATATTTGTTCTTCATTTTCTTCTGTTAACAGTACATCTTAGAGCTTAAGTTATTGGGCAGTATTTTTCTTATTCCATTTTGCATAGTATTCCATTGTGTGATTAATTATAGTATATTCATTTAGTTTGCCTGCTGCTTTCAAGTGTTTTCCTTATGTATATGTTCATGGCTTTTTGTGTGAATGGGTGTGTGTGTGTGTGTGTGTGTTGTGGCCTGAACGCAGGGCCTTGTGTTCACTAAATGTGAGATGTACCAATTGACCTATACCCACATGCCAATTTTTGTTATCTTTGTTTATTTACTATTAAAAATGTAATTATATAATAAATAATCTTATGCATAAGCAAGTTTTAAATTTTGATAATGTGTTTTGAGGTTTTATTTGTAGAAACAGTATTGCTGTGTCATCCTTATTTTGAGTGTTCTTGTTACATTAAACTGTGTTCTTTGTTTATCCTATAGTTGTGGAATATAGATTCACGCTTAAAGGTAGCTGATTGCAGAGGCCATTTAAGTTGGGTTTATGGCGTGATGTTTTCTCCTGATGGGTCATCATTTTTGACGGCTTCTGATGACCAAACAATACGGGTGAGAAATATTGAGATTTTCATTTTAAACATTTATTTTTTTGTTTTCGAGACAGGGTTTCTCTGTGTCGCCCTAGATGTTCTGGAATGTACTCTACAGACCAGGCTGGCCTCTAACTCCTGAGTGCTGGGGTTAATGGCATGTGCTACCACTGCCTGGCTCATTTTAAACATTTAAACTAAATTCATAGAGAAATAAATTGCTGGGAAGTATTAGGGGAGGTAAATTAAGAAACTACTAGACACTTATTTATCCTAGAAAAGTGACTGCTTGTTACCTGGATTAGATCAGTCTTGTTCATCTTGTTCATTGACTGTTGACTGTTCCTGGGGTCAGGTGCTGGGCGGAGTCCAGTGAGTAAACTGATCTGGGAAGACGTCTAACTTTCCCTCTTAGTTCTCCTGTTTAATTACGTGGTGATTCTCGTTGCTCGTATAGTTTACCTTTTAATTTAGTTGTCATTTATCTCTTCTTTCCCATTCCTACTGTCCGTGTCCAGATCCTCATCATCTGTTCCCTCTCTGGTCCTAGGCTCTGCTGTGTTTTCTTTCTTATTTGACTACATGACATATCTAAGATATTGTATTATGTGCAGTACAGTCTCACTATTATTTTGAGACACACCCATTTCTGGTTCCATCAGTTTTGCTCAGATACAGATAGTGACTCTTGTTCATCAGAGTAAATAGCTACCATTCAGTTCCTCCACAGTGTGATCTCTCTGGGAATCAGTCTGTCCTTCATTTTATTCCTGTAGATAGCGTTTCCCAAATGCCTTGCTTCTGTTCCTTTCCTTACATATATCACCTCATATGCTCGGAATTCCTTCCATTCTCTACCATCCTGAGATCTGTTCAAGCCCTCTTTGTTTAGGGGAATATCTGTCTCCTTTATGGTTATGTAATTCTGTGTCACTTTGGATTGATGCCTGTTGGATTGATGTCTTAAAATATAGATTTGATTATACTCTGTCTTTCCAGTATCCCATTGCCCCCTGATTTATTTACATATTTTAGAATTACATCCAGCTGTTTGAGTCTAGGAATCCTAGTTGTGCTGGTCACATCCATACAGTGCTTTGTACAAATCATAACTAAAGTTTATTTAATGCTACTCTTTGTTAGACGTCATGCAAAGTACTGTCCGTGTACTGATTTGCTAATCCTCATAATGGGAAGAGAGCATGACATGGTAGGTCCAGGAAAGGCCCGGAAGGGCCTGTGCACTTACTGTGTCCTCTTCCTAGACCTGAGCTAGACGATAGATGAGCTCAGTGCTTCTTTCTGGGAAGAGGAAGAGAGCTGCAGTAAAGCACAGGTTGTCTACCCACCCATCGTTATGTTCTGCTGTAAGCTCTGTGTCTATTGTAGATGGGAGTCAGCCAGTCCTCACCCTCAGATAGCACTGGGCTGACCTCTCTAATGTCACAGGAACATTTTGATTGCAGAGCCCACAACTCACGTAATAGTGACTATTTTTTTTTACTATAGGACGTGTTAATAAATATTTATTGCTGTTGTATAGCCTAACAGGTGAATTTTTTCTACCCTAGGCATTTTAATTTCGAATCATAATTTGTTATCTTGCTTTGAAACCGAGAGTCGTCTTTCCAGTATATCAGGGAGGACTGGTAATATGTTGTTACTTTAGTTTCTTTATCTCTTACTCAGGTCTGGGAGACGAAGAAGGTGTGCAAGAACTCTGCCATAGTGTTAAAGCAGGAAATAGACGTCGTGTTTCAAGAGAATGAGATGATGGTCCTTGCAGTTGACAACATAAGAGGCCTGCAAGTGAGTCTGCTTTAGACAGTGTTGGAAAGATGGTTGACCACATAAGAGGCCTGCAAGTGAGTCTGCTTTAGACAGTGTTGGAAAGATGGTTGACCACATAAGAGGCCTGCAAGTGAGTCTGCTTTAGACAGTGTTGGAAAGATGGTTGATCACATAAGAGGCCTGCAAGTGAGTCTGCTTTAGACAGTGTTGGAAAGATGGTTTTGGTTGGACTCATCCTTTTTCTTTTTTCTGTTTGTATTTTGGGTACAGGATCAGGCGTAATTGGTTCTAACAGATGCCTTCTAGGCATTAGTTGAATAAATACACGACTCTTGAGTTGAGGTTTGGATATGCCAGTACTTAGAATTAAATTATATGCTATTTAAAAAGAAATAACCTCCTTTATTAACCTTGTTTCTCTCTTGCTGTCTGTGATCACTTCCCTTGGGGTCTTGAGAATCCCACAAAGACAAACTTTAGCTTGTTCACCATAGTCATTTGGATGTGTCTGATAGGGGAACAAGAGGTAAACATACTAACGGAAGCATTTTTTTCCAGGGGAAGGAAAATAGGGTCTTTGGGAGAACAAGAATCATCTTAAGCGGAGGAGTCTCAGTCATCAGAGCTGAGGTGGCGGGAGCTGGACTTCCCATACTGAGGCACTCCTGCTCACTAATTCACTTACTCACACATCTGTCCAGTTGTTTTTGAATACTCACTAGTCCTGGAGAAGGAAGGGATTGTTTTGATAATATTAGAATAGCTACATTGCTGGAGATTCGAACAACTTACCTCAGACTGACCAGTCCCAGGGGTCCCATGGCATAGGAAAGGTACTTAAAGCCTCCGAGCACTTGTAAGAGAGCTAGCAGGTGACCTAAGTGATGTTGCCATCCAGGAGGTCAGCGCTGCTGAGCCAGTGGCCTCTGAGCAGAAGTCCGTTCAGCTGGTACCGTCCTGATAGAGAAGCCCTGGAAGTGAGGGTGGCATTGTGGGTGCTGGCCACAGGAAGAACGCTTCCTTCACCCAAGAGATTGTCTTCATGATGGCTGACCCCTGCAGCACAGCTGGATGGTAGACCTTCCTAGGAGATACCATTATGAGCAGCTGAGTGACAGTGAATTGTGGCTAAAAGGGGTGGCAAGGGCAGTGGCCAGAGAAAGCATGTCCCTGGGATCAGTGTGGCTGTTGCATGAACAAGCAAATGATCACTCTCGCCCTGAGATTCTCTTGAGAGATAGGCATGGAGAGGACAGAAACCCTGTTGTAGCAGAGGGTTAACCATCCTCTAAATGATTCTTGTATTATTTTAGAGCCTCTCATTTGCTCTTAGATCAAAAACACAATCTGCAGTAATCTCAGTTTTTCCCTGTGGTGGTCCTCAGGATCAGACCCAGGGTCTTGAGCTTGCAAGCCCAGTGCTCTAACACTGAACAACTATACCTCCAGCCTTAATAGTTTCTAGGAAAGGCTTTATGATAATCTGATCTGTTGGACTTTCCTTTTCTTTTTAAAAACTTTATTTTTATCTTATATATTTTAGTGTTTGCCTGAGTATATATCTATATGTATTCCATGTGTGCATGCCCACGAAGGCCAGAATTGCATCTCACGGAGCTGGAGTTACACACCATTTTGAGTTACCATGTGGGTGCTGGAAACTGCACCCTGTCCTCTGTCAGAGCAGTAAGTGCTCTTCTTAACCACTGAGCCAGCTCTCCAGCTCTCCAGCTCTGGAGTTTATTTTCTTGAAAATTTGTTTTTATTAACATTAGGGAACAGGAGCATGTGTGGCAGGATGGGACGAGAAAGTGAGGTAGAACAGGAGAGAACAGGGGACCAGCAGGCTGCGGGCAGAGCTTGGAGCTACAGCTGGAGTGCTTGGGTGGGGGTGGCAGAGGAAACCCAGTGCCTGGCAGACTAGTTCCAGCTGGCTCTGAGATGACGGAGCTTTGCCACTTCTCTGAAGCTCATTCTGTCCCTGTTAAAGCCCTTCTCATCTTCAGCAGCCTGGGAGCTGGTTACAGGGTAAGGCAGAATCTGATTTTAGGAGACCCTTATCTGGGAGTCCAATGTTTATGGTATGTGGTGACTTGTCTCCAACTGCCTTGAGTTTTAGAGTCAAGTTATAAAAATCTTTAAATGTGTCCCAATTTGTATTTTATACGTTCACACACCATCTTCTCAATATGTTGATCAGTGTTCTGTATTTACGGGATAAACGTGGATAGGAACTTGAATGTGAATTCCTTCCTTACTGTTTTTTATTTATTTATTTTTTTTAATAGACTGAGCTTTTGCTTGGGGTATCTCTACTGTAGTTCTTTCCAAGTTCATTGTTCCCATGCTTGTTGTAGTAGGAGCGGCGGGGCTGCGTCCCCGGCACCCAGCCGCCCACATGGCTAGCTTATGCCCCGAAATAATTACATGGAAACTGTATTCTTTTAAACACCGCTTGGCCCATTATATCTATCCTTTTCTCGGCTAACTCTCGCACCTGGACTAGCCCATTTCTAATAATGTGTCTAGCCCACGAGGTGGCTTACCAGAGAAGATCTTAACCTGCGTCTTTCTGGAGTGGGAGAATCATGGCGACTCCTTGACTCAGCTTCTTCCAGCATTCTGTTCTGTTTACTCCTCCCACCTATGTTTTAACCTATGGGACCAAGCAGTTTCTTTATTACTTAACCAATGACCTTCCTCCATCACATGCTTGTATTTTTTAAAATCAAATCTATGCAGCGTTTCAGTAACAGTTGTCATAACCAAAGGATGATGAGGTTGCTTGACTATAAAATGTTATCTTACTGTATGTCATAGTCTGCAGGAGTTGAGAGGACAGTATAACTGGCAGGTAGTAGTTCCGTTAAAGTAAACACCGAATTTTTAAATTACCAATTAGAAAAGTATTGAACTTGATCTTTGTGGAGGAAAATACTTAGTTGTCAGCGGTCAGCTTTTTAAGAAAATATTGTTTAATAGTTTTATATGTGTGTATAGTGTGCATTTGGATCATGTATACTCCATTACCCTCTCTTACCTTCTCCCACTCCCATTGAACCCCCTTTTCCAACACGTTGTTCACCTACTTTGTGTGTGTGTCTACTGAGTTAAGATGGCGTTCATGAACAGGATCGGGGTTAGTTACTGGAGCATGGCAGTCCGTCAGTGGTGACACAGCTGGAGAAGATGGCTTCCTCTCCCTGGTAACCGTCACCCTCCTGGAGGGGGGTACCTCCTAAGTTCCTCGCCCATTAATAATAGACTTGTTAAAGGGCCTAATCTCATGCAGATATTATGGAGGTAACCATGGTTACCGTAACTTCATGCATGCAGTGGTCATGCCATATCTAGGAGACGGCATTTTACAGCACACCTCTCTATTTCCTGGTTTTACATTCTTTTAGTCCCTTCTTCTCAGATGTTCCTAGAGCCCTGGAGGGGTGATGTAGTTGTCCTACATAGGGTTAACACTTGATAGTCACTTAATTCTCAGCACTGTACTCGCTGTGGGTCTCTGCATTAACTGCTTTCCATTGCAAAAGAAACCTCTTTGACCGGGACTGAAAGCAGCATGAATTAGCCCAGGGGCATAAAAATAGATGTTTAGACTGCTCAGAAGGCAGTTTGACGACATCTGTTTAGTAAAATAACAGAAGCAGGTTCCCTGCTGAGGGCCTGCGACCTCCTCAGCCATGGGCTTTTGACCACCAGATTTACAGTACCAGATAGGAGTTCCCATTACGGAGCAAGCCACGAATCCAATCAGAAAGAGGCTGGCTCTCCCCACAGCAGCCAGGCCATTGTTTCACAGTCTTACTTAGCAGGTCTGTGTTGTGCACAAAATGCCCCCAGTTAGGTGACAGTGTTGATGATCCTTCTTCCCCAGCAGCCTGCAGAATTTAGTCTTGATTTTAAATATGTAATAGAGCAGAGAATTTTAGCAAACTGTTGTTATAAAGGAAAAGCTACATATTCTTAATCAACCTTATGTTCAGAATAGCTGAAACAATTTTATTGCATGTGCCATGCTGAGAAATAATTGAGATTTTAGATCATAACACTAAGTTAGAAAGGTATCTGGTAACTGATTGAAGCTTGAGAAGTATCTCCTGAGGTCTTATCTTTTAATTGAGGTACTAAGGAACTTCCTAAGGAACTATACTTTTTTTTCCCCTTAGGATTTAAAAAAAATCCTTAGCATTAGGTAGAGGCTATAAAATTATAAAATTGGATAATCTTAGTTTAAATATTGCAAGTCCACTGTCACGAATAATGCTTTCAAGTTTCTTCTGCAAGATGTACCTCTCCGCCCTTAAAGAAGGAAAGAATCTTAATTTATCCTGATTTGTGAGCGACTCAGAGTATATAAATTTCAATTTTGACTTATCATTCTGTGCAATGTCTGTCTCAGTTCTGCTTCATAGCCCTTTGAAGATTTCAGAAAAGTGGATTATAACAAATGATAACCCTATTAGGAAAAGGCTTTGTGAAGAAATGAAAGACAGGATGTGGGGCTAGCTGGGAGACGGTGTATCAGACAGATGTGTCTCAGGTGGTGGGCACCGCAGCTGCTTTGCAAACCTTTTAAAAGCTTCTTTTATTTTATGAAAATGTATCTGAGCTGCATCAGTGAAATAAAAGGAGAGCACCAAATGCTAAATGCGGCTGCTGAGTTGCGATCAGTCTTTGTTGTCTCCCTGAGAACTCTTGGTTATTTTCCTTGCTTTCTTTTATTTTTCAATTGAAGTCTGTCTTCTGAAGAATAGCAGCAGAAAGACACACACACAAGCTAATGACTGACTGTGCCTTCTCCTTCATTAGCTCATTGCTGGGAAAACAGGCCAGATTGACTACCTGCCTGAAGCTCAAGTCAGTTGCTGTTGTCTGAGTCCGCATCTTGAGTATGTTGCGTTTGGAGATGAAGATGGAGCCATCAAGGTATTCAGTTTTCGTCCTCAGAGCTGTGGCTAGCGCTGTTTATTTAGAACTAATCATCTACTTGGCATTGTATTGCACACCTGTACACCAAACTGATCTCCTGTGGTCTAGTAGCGATTATTCCGTAGACTGACCATCTCAACCTGGCTAGTGTTTCCTCACATGACCTTTATTGCTGCTTCTCGAGCTTTCTGCGTTCCTTATTCTTATTAGTTGTTTTATACATATTTTAAAAAACTAAACAGGTTTACCCAGTTACACAAAACACATTTCCCCTCTTACAAATAGCCATGTGGTATCATTTCCAGATTCTCGAGAATGTCAGTCTGGGGCCCGCTGTGCCCACTGTCCCATCTTCATTTCTGTATTTGATGTTAGGTGTGTCTTTTTTCACCTCCTGAAATCCTGAACGTACCCAGCAAGACCAAATAGATAAAAAGAACCAGGTACTGACACAGAGAAGGTATTATAATGAAAATCCTCTTGTATAAAAATATTCTGACCTTTATCCCATGCAAAGCTCATCACAAAAGCACTTGTTATCTAGTTATAAACCTTTTAGAGAACCTTGATTGGTCTTTCTCATTTCTCCTCACCTAGGCTTTTGGGATTGTTTCCTAATTTATTGAGACCTTGGCATTAGGCACATTTATTTTACCATGGATTGTTTTTCATAAGGGATTACCCAGATGTCCTCCAGGTCAAATAACCACAGGAGGAGACTAAAGGCTTGAACACAGTGGGGAGGAGGCGATGCCAGATTCTCCGTCTCCCTTAGCACCTAGAGTGTTGTGTATCAGTTCAGGTTGTGGGCAAGTGTCTGACACCCGCTTGTTAAGCACAGGATCGTTGCATAACCACAGATTTCCTTAGTTTCCTCTCAGCCCGTGTTTTGTATTTCTATGTAGCATTTATTTTAAATGGGTCCTTGCTTTTCTTTTTACTTGTGTTGCCAACTCAGCATCTTTCTGTTTTTACCGTTTTAGTACTTTAAAGCTGCCTTTCAGGTTGTTAACTAATAAGAAGAAAAACACCTAATAAAACATGCAAGCTTTGGGGCTGGAGAGATTGTCCCGAGGTTAAGAACGCTTAACTCTCTCAGAGGACTTGGGTTGATTCCCAGTACCCACATGGTGACTAACAGCTGCCTGGAACTCCACTCCTAGGGGATGAAAGGTTGTCTTCTGACCTCCACAGGCACCAGACATACATGTGGTACACTTACATGCATGCAGGCAAACACTCACACTTGTAGAATAAAAGCCAACCTTTAAAAGGTTTAAAGAATTCATACATCTTTTTTCAACATTCTTACCTTCCTCCAATCCTCACATCATATAAATTCTGAACCGTATGACAATACCAACAGCTGGCTATTTTCGTTGATTTTAATGTTTAAAATGGCCATTTTAGCAGGGCGGTGGTGGTGCACGCCTTTAATCCCAGCACTCAGGGGGCAGAGGCAGGTGGATCTCTGTGAGTTCAAGGCCAGTCTGGTCTACAGAGCGAGTTCCAGGACAGCCAAGGCTTTTACATGGAGAAAACGCTGTCTTGAAAAACCAACCAACCAACCAACAAATAAATAAAAATTTTTAAAAAGGCAATTTCAAATGGCACTGCCCAGCAGTACTGTTTACTGTTCCAGATGCTCTCAGACATCCAACATCTTGGATACTGTGATTTTTGTTTTAGAGATGTCTGACCTCCTAATTCCCGCAGCTTTCCTAAGTGGCAGAGCCTCGTGAAGGAATTGATCTGTGAAGGAATTGATCAACAATCAGTGCTACCCTGCTTTCTCTATAGGAACACTGACTGTCCCACTCTTTGGAGAAGACCCCAGTCATAATATCTCTTTTGCTTTTTTGAGGGCTCATTTTCTCCCCAACATATGGGTTAGATTTCTAGAACCTTGTGTTACAGCATCATCTAATACATCATTTTAACTTGGGCAAATAAAAATACACACATGCACACCCCCCATATGAGTTCCTTTAAAGTATTTTTGGTATAGTCACCATGTTTTGAGCCTGTGTTACAACTTAGAGAAGATTTTTATGTCTGTGTGTCCAGGCCACAGTATGGTGTGGAGATCAGAGGCTTTGTTGGGGGCATCGTCCTTCCACCATGTGGTCCTAGGGGTCAAACTTGGGCTCTCATGTTCATGCAGCAAGCACTTTATCCCCGGGTCCATCTCATCAGCCCGTTACTACTTTCTAAATCTCTGTATTTGGCCTTTTTAAGGCTTGTTACTGGTGCACGGTTCTCCAGCCTTCCCGATTCCCTTTCTCCCTCGGCATCCTTTATCTCATGGGAGTTTTTGTTTTTGATGGAGAGTTTGCCTTGTGTCACCCAGGATTTCTGTCCTTTCTTATTCATCATAAACTGCCATTTTTATTTTGGAGGTTGAGCCCAGGTGGTCACTTGACGACTCAGGTAGCACTCAGAAGAACCGTTGGTTCCTACTGCCATTGACTGTTCTAGTGCACCCTTGATGGGGGCTGGGGGGCGGTAGGCGTGCAAGGCGCATGCGTGTATACACTGTGGGGGGTGTAGTGCCTAAGTACTGCTTAATTTCTTTGTGTTGATTTTTTCGTGGTTTTCTGTTTTGAAGATTATAGAACTCCCAAACAACAGAGTTCTCGGCTCCAGGCTCGGGCACAGGAAAGCTGTGCGGCACATCCAGTTCACAGCTGACGGGAAGACGCTTATTTCAAGTTCCGACGACTCTGTGATCCAGGTGAGAGGCTGAACAGAACTGTGCTAAGCTTGGTCACTTCAGCCTTCCGACCAGACACGTGGGGTTCAAAGGGTCTGTTGTAGAATATCGTTTGAAGGTGTGTTACTTTTGTTTACGCTCTGGAATGTTTGTTTAATGATGCAAAGATGTGTTTGAGCGAATACAGTCCACCTGTGGTCTGGAGGCTGCGCCAACGACTCGCTGACAGAAAGTAGTGGGGAGGCGCCAGGTGGAGAAGGGGTTATAACGAGGGGCGAGAAGAAGCACGAGGACCTCTTGGGGGACGCGAGGAGGCGAGCGAGGTGAGCTGCTTGCTCTTCTTCAGCCTCTCTGGGAAGCAGAATTCTACCTCGGCCTTTGAATCTTGAGTTCTTTAGTGGGCAGCGATTTAGGTAAGTTCTCTTGGTAGCTGTGAGAGAGTCTGTGTCTGAGGGAACAGAATGTCTTCAGACTGCGGCTCCTGCGGCCTAGCCGCTGCTGGTAGCCGCGGAGATGCGGTTGCCAACTATGATAGCCGTAGTTTAAAAGGCAGACGACTAAGAAAAAGTCAAGAGTCCATTCATGTTTCATATCTTTTCGTGGGTGTGGCATGGTGGCAGTTCATCATTGAGAAGGTTGTTTATTTTGAATTAAGTATTCATTTGAATTCATCCTATCTTGATATTCATTTTTAAGTGTGTAAATATATTTTTGCCACATTTATGTAATGTCTTTTATTTTCATTTTTTTTGTTTGTTTGTTCCTTCTTCTTTTCCCGAGTCAGGGCCTTGCAGTGTAGACCAAATGGCCTAGATCTCGCTTTGTGCAGCCCAGACTGTCTTTGAACTTTCAGCCATCATCCTGTCTCTGCTGCGTGGGTGCTGGGATTGCAGACACGTGCCACCATGCCCCGCTCCAATTCACAGGATTTTATTAAGAATATTTATTGTGCTAATAAACTTTTGCCAAAAACAAGTGTAGCTTGCCATAATTATATATATTGAGACTTGGAGCTTACTCTGTATTCTTTTAAAATCCACTTTTTATTAAGTTCTAGTATGCATACTTTAAATCTGTGATATTCCTGTGGAGGTTAGACTTTCCCCATTTCTTATTTTTCAGAACTACTACTGGTGGCTTTTGGATATTTAGGTATTTTTAGGTCCTTGGGATCTTGTCTTTTGATGTTCACCTTCATGTCTCCATATGGCATACTTGTAGTGCAATTTTTAATTTTCCTCTCGGGGAGTTGCTGTGTTCAACACATGTGCATGCAGATTTACACCCTGACCCATTTATCAGACTCTCCGTCACAACAGTTTGACAGAATTGTGTTTAGGCCCTAAGTATCATCACTGTGACCACGCAGACTGTGTACCAAAGGGTATCATGAATGCAGTTCCTGTCTTTTCTTTTCTTTTTTTTTTTTTTAAAGATTTATTTATTACATATACAATGTTCTGCCTGCAGGCCAGAAGAGGGCACCAAATCTCAGTATAGATGGTTGTGAGCCACTGTGTGGTTGCTGGAAATTGAATTCAGGACCTCTGGAAGAGCAGCCAGTGCTTAGCCTCTGGGAGCCATCTCTTGACTCCTTCGTGTGTGTGTGTGTGTGTGTGTGTGTGTGTGTGTGTGTTTTAATCTAAGCTCTTACTATGTAGCCAGGTTGTCCTGGAACTCCCTATGTAACATAGGCTTGTTGGTCTTGAACTCGGAATCCTCTCGCCTCCACTTCTTGAATGCATGCACAATCACTCCTCATGGTTGAAGTTCCTATCGTTTTATAGTTTAGAAAAATTTAGTCTTTGATTTTGTGTGGCTGGACATTATTTCACCTTAAAACTTTATATTAGGGGCTGGAGAGATGGCTCAGAGGTTAAGAGCATTGCCTGCTCTTCCAAAGGTCCTGAGTTCAATTCCCAGCAACCACATGGTGGCTCACAACCATCGGTAATGAGGTCTGGTGCCCTCTTCTGGCCTTCAGGCATACACAGAGACAGAATATTATATACACAATAAATGAATAAATATTAAAAAAAAACCCTTTATATTAAAGATATTGCCTCATTTATTCCTTAAGTTCCAAAATTTATATTGAGAAATTTAAAGTCGTTTTGTGTGTATGTTATCGAGACAGGATCTCACTATGTAGCTCTGCCTGGCCTAGAACTTGCTGTGTAGACCAGGCTGGCCTTGAATTCACAGAATCCACCCGCCTCTGCCTCCCAGTGCTGGGATTAAAGGTGAACCCTATCATTTTAGGTTTTAAATCTTTCTGGAAGATTTCAAAATATTCTCTGTGGATTTCATGATGGTGTGCCTTCTATTATTTTGTTCATCTTGGCAGTTTCTTTCAAGGAAACTTACTCTTGAATTATTTCTTCTTTTCCATTTTCCTTTTCTGGTCCAATCCGATTCTCTTTTTGTAAAACTCATTATTCAAATATCAGTTCCCAGGCCAGTCCTCCTGTTCTCGGTTTTGGTTTATTGTTTGAGGCAGGGTCTTTTACAGCCCAGACTGGCTTTGAGCTTACCATGTAGTCATGGATGACCTTTATGATTCTTTTGTCTTCATTTCCTGGGGTTAGACATGTGCCACAACACATTTCTTTAGTTTTTTCCATTTTTAATGCTCAAGAATTTTTTTTTTTTTTTTTAAAGATAGGGCTTACTAGGCAACTCGGGCTCACCTCAGTCTTGTTACCTTGACCTCAGAAGGATCCACCTGCCTCCACCTCTGGAGTGCTGGGATCAAAGGTGTACATCTCTGCTCCCTACCCTAGCCAGTGCTCTACTTTTGGGATGTACTCCTAGTTTTATTTAGTACACCTTTCTTGTGGTGGCAACATTTAACTATGCCTTTAAAAACCACTTAAAAAAAAACAATCTTGCTAAGTGTATCTTTATGAAGGTGTAGGATTGGAATGAAATTTGGCTCCAATACAGAAATTTTATTATAAGCTCCCATGATGCTTCTTTATTAGCTGTGAAACTCGTATAATAATCACATTTCTTTCTCTCCAGATGTCTTTGAAGTGGGGGAAGTTTAACTACATCAGATAAATCCTGTTGGGACTTTGTATTCGGGCTGAGCTTAAATTCATAAGGTTTTATGACCTGTTTGTAGATATTCTTAGCCAGAGGAAAAAGTCATTTTTAGAATAAGAGCTATTTTTAAAAATACAAGTTGTACTTCATCTTCTCTTTCTGGACTGTTGAGAATGGTTTTTAAAAACACATACAGGACTTTTAAGAGATGCACCTCAGGGAGTCATGTGAGCTCATGGGTGGTCGGAGTGCAGGGTGCAGTGTGCAGGAAATTGTTCTCTTCTATCATGTGAATTCCAGGGATGCAACTCAGCCTGAGAGACTTAAAAAATATGGGATACTGCTGGGTGTGATAGCGCACACCTTTAAACCAAGCACTTGGGAACCAGAGACGGAAGATCTCTGTAAGTTCAGGGCCAGCCTGGTCTATGAGGTGAGTTTCAAAAGAGCTGGGGTTACACAGAGAGATCTTCTCTTAAAAAAACAAAACAAAAACTAGGGACAGCTTCATGAATTTGTATGTTGTCCTTGCACAGGGGCCGTGCTAATCTCTGGTTCCAGTCTTAGTGTGTGTGCTGCCACAGCAAGCACCATTTCCAGGGTTTAAGAGGTCCTATAATGAAACTCTTTTTTTTTAATTTTTTTTATTTTTTATTTATTTATTTATTTATTAAAGTTTTCTGTCTCTTCCCCGCCACCGCCTCCCATTTCCCTCCCCCTCCCCCAATTAAGTCTCCCCCCCAGCCCGAAAAGCAATCAGGGTTCCCTGTCCTGTGGGAAGTCCAAGGAACCCCCACCCCCATCCAGGTCTAGTAAGTTGAGCATCCAAACTGCCTAGGCTCCCACAAAGCCAGTGCGTGCAGTAGGATCAGAAACCCATTGCCATTGTTCTTGAGTTCTCAGTAGTCCTCATTGTCCGCTATGTTCAGAGAGTCCGGTTTTATCCCAGGCTTTTCCAGACCCCGGCCAGCTGGCCTTGGTGAGTTCCCGATAGAACATCCCCATTGTCTCAGTGTGTGGGCGCACCCCTCGCGGTCCTGAGTTCCATGCTCGTGCTCCGTCTCCTTCTGCTCCTGATTTAGACCTTGAGATTTCAGTCCTGTGCTCCAATTTGGGTCTCTGTCTCTGTCTCCTTTCATCGCTTGCTGAAGGTTAATATTCAGGAGGATGCCTATATGTTTTTGTTTGGGTTCTCCTTATTTAGCTTCTCTAGGATCACTAATTATAAGCTCAATGTCCTTGGTTTATGGCTAGAAACCAAATATGAGTGAGTACATCCCATGTTCCTCTTTTTGGGTCTGGCTTACCTCACTCAGGATAGTGTTTTCTATTTCCATCCATTTGTATGCAAAATTCATGAAGTCCTTGTTTTTTATTGCTGAGTAGTACTCTAATATGTATAAATTCCATACTTTCTTCATCCATTCTTCCATTGAAGGGCATCTAGGTTGTTTCCAGGTTCTGGCTATCACAAACAATGCTGCTATGAACATTGTAGAGCATATACTTTTGTTGTATGATAAGGCCTCTCTTGGGTATATTCCCAAGAGTGGTATTGCTGGGTCCAGGGGTAAGTTGATCCCGAATTTCCTGAGAAACCGCCATACTGCCTTCCAAAGTGGTTGCACAAGTTTGCATTCCCACCAGCAATGGATGAGTGTACCCCTTTCTCCACAACCTCTCCAACAAAGGCTATCATTGGTATTTTTGATTTTAGCCATTCTATAATGAAACTCTTGGTAGAGATTTCTAAGAAATGATGGATTGAGGTTTTCTTCTTCTGTGATTTTTTTTTTTAAGTCTGGATCTCATGTAACTCAGGTTGGCCTTGAGCTCACCGTGTAACCAAGGCTGGCTTTGAACCCTGGCCCTTCTGCCTCTTTTGCCTAAATGCTGGTATTATAGGTGTGTGCTGCCATGCCTGGCTTTGTTTTAGTAAATGGCTGAATGAAGTTTTGTTTTAACCCTTTGTATCCCCAACCTGAGAAAGGTTTAGGGAATCTCTGCCGAGTTAATGTTATTGCCAGGATTAGAAGAATAAACCCACCTGACTATATAGCGCTGAACCTTGTGGGAGCTGAGTCCTGTTTTGGTAGCTTTTGATTCTTTACCGTGAGGTAAATGAAGTGTAATGTATTGGCTATGCTTACCCAATATATAGCAATGTATTGGTTCTTACGGGTTTAAGAAATCTAGTGTTTATTCACTACTGCTTTTGTGTTTTTCTGCCAGAGTCTTGAGTCTTGATATGTAGTGTGGGTTGCCTTCACACTTGGGGTCCTTCTTCCTCAGCCTCTCTCAGTGTTTCCATTATAGGCATGCCCAGCTAGCTTTTTTTTAAAAAAATGAACTTTATTTAAGCAGTTGAAAAATTCTATCGTGTGTCCTCACAAATATTCTTGATGATGGTAGGCATCTCCAAGTTCAGCTTCAGCACGGTCGATGAGTGCTGGTCAGATCCTTATCTGTCATAGCAAGATGATCCCGTTAACTGGGTATGGGTTCAGCTAAAGCACCACTTATCTGTCATAGCAAGATGATCCCGTTAACTGGGCATGGGTTCAGCTAAAGCAGCACTGTCATTGGCCTGTCGGAAAGTGTCTTGGAGACAGCAGTTGCTCGCCTTTCCGAGGCTCTCTGGTTTCCTGAGGTAGACAGCAGCAGGAGAGCCTAGCCAGGAGAGCTCTGACCTAGACACGGCCCAGACTGTTGAGACTGGAAGAGTATGAAGAGCAGCCATTGATCCCCAAGTCTGCTCAAGCCAGAAAGAAAGGCGGGAGCCAGGACTTTCCTAGTGGAAATGGCTTAGAGTATGCTGTGTCATACAGGGTGCCCTGACGTTTTGGTATGATTTGGGGAGCCAGGAAAGCCCCTGTTACTCCACCTTACCACAGTCCCCAGCATACCCCTGACCCGCCCATGTGCCTTCAGAACACTGTCACTTCCAGTCCCTCTTCTGCGGAGACTTGTTTGCACACAGCACATCCGAGTCCTGGTGATTGTGCTGCTTTGAATGAATGTCCCCAGCTAGAAGACAGGAAGAGATCCAAGAGCCAAGGCGGTGATCGCTGCAGTATGTGGCAGAGCCTAAGTTTTGGCACTGCTTTTATAGCTTTGCTTAAACCTGCTAGGAAAGGGCTTGAAGTCACCCCTCCTCTGTTTGACAGTCGCTCACACCAGAGCCAGAATGTCAGTAGTGACACACCTGTGGGGTGCTGGGGCTGCTTCACGGATTCATGTTCTTTTGCAAGCCATCTCATTACCTGTATTCACTGGACTTTGACATGTGAGACTGTTTCTTTCACGATTTTTTTCCTTTTTCTTTTCTCATACACTACATCCCAACCACAGCCTTCCCTCCCTCTACCCCCCTACTCCCCTCTCCCCAGACCTACTCCTCCTTAGCTTCATTTCAGAAAAGAACAGGATATCAGCCAAACATGGCATAACGAGATTAAATAAGACTGGGCACAAACCCTCATATCATGGCCGGATGAGGCAACCCAGTAGGAAGAACAGGGTCCTGAGCACGGACAAGAGTCAGAGATGACTCTCCCATTGTCAGGAGTCTACAACACCCCAGGCTAAACTAGCGCAGCATGTTTGCAGAGGGCCTAGCCCAGACCACGCAGGCTCTGTGAGCCCCATGAGCCCTGCTTAATTGATTCTGTGGGTCTTCAAATACTTTCCCAACTTTGTTATTATTATTCATTCGCTGCCTTTGAAAAGTTGAATCATTCTTTGCTTTTTTTCGAATAATTTATTTTTATTTTATGTGCATTGATATTTTGCCTGCCTGTCTATCTGTGAGGGTGTTGGATCCCCTGGAGCTGAAATTGAGACAGTTCTGAGTTGCTATCCGGGTGCTGGGAATTGAACCCAGGCCCTCTGGAAAGCAGTCTTTGCTGTTAGCCGCCGAGCCATCTCTCCAGCACCCCCCACTCAAACTTTTAAAAAGAGTCATTTGTTTTGTTTTGTGAGTCCTCACATTTATGAATGTGCATAGTGTGTGTGACTGGTGCCTTTGGAAGTCAGAAGAGGGCGTTGAATCTCCTGGAGCTGGAGTTACCGATGGGTGTATGCTGAGAGTGGAGTCTCAGTCCTTTGCAGGAGCAGTACCCCGAACTGCAGGGCTTTCTTTGCAGCCCCACCTCCTCGCGCATGCTTTGAGTGCTGGCCTCTGCCAAATCATTTAGAAGGAATCGTTTTGAATTTGACAATACTTTTGCTTCAGTAGCTAATATCTTTGTGTAAGATTTTTTTTTAATTTTATGTCTCATTTTGTAGATTTGCTCATGGCAAGTCCTTGTTTGAGTGGCATTCACCTTACTTGGAAACATGTTTGCTACATTAATTGACATCAGGAATTTAGAGGCCAGTGGACACTGTTGCTCTGCTGTAGTAGGATGTTCTGCATATTGACACAATGCAGACGTCTCTGGTCACTGCTGTGCCTCAGATGCTCTTGTCTGCTTGGTTTGTTCCGGTTGCTGGCACGGCTCCAGCTCTTCCTTCTCGCTGTGGCCGTGAGCCTCCTCCCCAAGCTGCATCTGAACTCATAGTGCCTTTTGCTGCTGCTTCTGTTCCGACAGTTGCATTAGGGGCTGTCTGAGACTTGTGAACTTGAGAACTGTGCTTACACTTGTCTGGCTCCCTGGACCTTCGGGCAGGAGGGCGAGCGTCACAGGGGCCGGAGTCTGCAGGCTCCCTCGATGTCCAGGCTTGTAAGTCTGCAGACATGTAATTGGGATAATTTTCTCTGGAAAATGTAATCAGGCGGTGAGCGCACTGACATAGTGTACGTTTTTTTCCTGTCTTGTTGTTTTAATTACTCTCTAAGCAACTGAAGAAAACAAATTTGATTTAGAAGAAAAAGTGTTTTTATTTTGCCCACCCCCATCAAGCTAATTAGCTTCAACTTTTTCTCTTTGTAAACATAGAGACAATGTTCTTTGTTATTTCTCTGATTGAAATACTGAGAAGATAAAAGACTTTAGATGAGAGAACACATGCCTCTTTCCAGTGGGATATAATTGGGGAAGGTTTATAACAGACTTATTTCTTTAATACTCAGGTATGGAATTGGCAGTCAGAGGACTATATCTTTTTGCAAGGCCATCAGGAAACAGTGAAGGACTTCAGACTCCTAAAAAATTCAAGATTGCTTTCTTGGTCATTTGATGGAACAGTGAAGGTAATTTGAATTCCAGATTTTTTTAGAATATATTTTTGTTTTTTAAGTTATTTTGAAAATATTCTTTAAATGTATTTTATTTCACTGTGTGTATGGCTTTCATGTATGTCTGTGCACCACATGTGTGGCTGGTGTCCACGGAGGCTAGCATCAGGTCCTCTAGAACTGGAGTTACATGTAGATGCCTATGAGTTGGGTGCCAAGAACTGAACCCAGGTCCTCCTGAAGAACGGTTAGGGATCTCAGCTACTGGGTCATTTTTCCAGACCTGAGTACCAGATTTCAAAGGAAGTTATACATGTATGTATATATGTATTTTGAAATAGGATCTCATTATATAGCCCTGGTTGGTCTGGAACTCGTTCTGTAGACCAGGCTGGCCATGAACTCAGAGGCATGTGCACCACCACACCCAGCCTCAGATTGTCCTTTTAAAGAAGACATGCTGATGTTGCAGTAATTATGCTGTGGTGGCTGTAAAGCCCATGAATGTTCATAACTGAGTGCTGTGCCTGGTTTCCTTCCCCGCAGTCCCCTGCATCCGCCGTGTGTCTGTAAGCGCGTACACTAAGGGAAGCTTAGACGAAAACTTATTGCTCTAAAAACTTGTTATACATGTATGTTTTTTAGCTGGTTGTGTTCTTTTTTTAAAAAAAGATTTTTATGTGTATGAGTGCTTGCATGTGTGTCTGCACTGAGTGCATGCAGTACCCACAGAGGCCGAAGGCACTGGGTCTCCTGGAGTTGGTTGTGAGCTGCCTTGTGGGTGCTGGAAACCAAACCCAGGTCCTCTGGGAAAGCAGGCAGTGCTCTTGACTGCTGAGCTGTCTCTCCAGCACCTCATTGTCCCCCCACATTTCAAGGTGTTCTTCCTTCCCTTCCCCTCCCTCTCCTTGTTTTGGGGGATTCTGGAATCAAACAGGAGACTTCCCACAGGCTAAGTGAGCACTTTACCTCTGAGCTCCTTGGTTTTCTTAAAGTACCCTGTTGGCCTTGAACTTGTAGAACTTCTGCTTCTGCTCAGCCTTCCCTTGGGTTACAGTTGAATTCCATCATGCATGACAAAAATGTCTTTAAAAGTGTCACCTAATCTTTTCTCCCCCCAAGGTGTGGAACATCATCACTGGAAGAATAGAAAGAGACTTCCTTTGCCATCAGGGTGCAGTGCTTTCTTGTGATGTTTCCTCTGACACCGCCAAGTTCTCATCTACCTCTGCCGATAAGACTGCGAAGGTCGGTCAGCCGCTTGAACGTCTGCATAGAAAACTTGCAGTGTTACTTGTGTATTATGAATCCAGTGGACGAGGCAGGGGAGTGGCAGGTTCTGTTCACGTACCTGTATCATATGTATTTTTAAGAGTTTATTCATTTATTATTTTGTGTGTGCATGTGGCAGAGAGGGAGAGAAGGAGCCTGCGTGCGTCACGATGTACGTATGTAGGCCAGAGGACAGCCGTTGGGAGTGGGTCCTTTCCTGCCACCTTGCCGAGGCAGGGTCTCCCATTATTTCTGCTGCTTGTGCTGTGCTGTGCTGTGCACGCTAGGGCCAGGAGCTTCCAGAGTTTCCACCTTCCATCCTGCCACAGGAATGCTGGACCTACAGATGCAGGTGGCTGCATCCAGCTTTTTCCTTGAAGTTGGGTCGTTGGGCTGGTGGGGCCAGTGCCCTGGCTAGTCATCTTGATGACATCCATCTCCTATTTAGGGCATGTGGTGCTAGGAATCGCGCTCCTGTAATCTCACTTGATCTTCACATCTTGAGTTGTTGTTCCAATTCTGCACACACAGAAGCTGAGCTAAAGGCTCGAGGTCACAGCTTTTGGAGAATGCCTATTAGCATTCATCTGGCATTGGGTAGATGATTTAATAGTTCTGATTTTCCTTTATGGAGAGTTAAGATTAAGAAAAAGATTATTAATTTCTCAAATTCTTAATTCTTACAGTATTAAGAAAATGAAAAATGATTTTTTATTTATAACTAATCAGATAGACTGCTGTATGTTACGTTTAGTAAAAGTATTTGGAAGGGGCGTGAGCAGAGTTTGTGTTCACTTGGTGTGAGTGGAAACTTCTGACATCCTCTGAGTTGTGCTTCCCGCTGGGGACTCGCAGCCCTCCATTCCCTTCTCTTTTTCCCATCTTTGTTAATGACGTCATGATCTAGCTGTCTTTGTGCTGTTCATTGCTCAGGGTTTTAGTTCCATCTGCTTTTCCTTGTTTGCAAAGACCGTACTTTCTTCCCTGTTGACTGGTGGGCGACTTCCTGGGCAGCTCCTTCACCTTATCCTTCCTGCTACCACCTAAGGTCTCGTGATCCACCTTTCTGTGCTGCTTTCCAGGCAAGCTCTTTGACCATCGCCACCTTTCTCTTCAGCTATTCTCTGTCTGTCTACCTCCGCCTCCGTCTTGGTGTACAAGTTGTGACACATCATTTTAGACCTGCCTTCTTGATGGCTCCTCAGCAAAGCCTTCTCTGGCTCTCAGGCAGCATTAGCTGCTCTCCCTTCAGAGTTTCCAGTGTGGTGTTTTTGTGGTTTTTGAAGCAAGTGCCCAAGTGCCCCTGAGCCTGCTTCCTTGATAAACTATAAACATCAGGGAAAGGGACTGTGTCTGCTTCGTCTCACACCACCAGTTCTTAGTTGGTAGGGCCTGACACATAGCAATTCAGCGGGTCCTGGCTCAGTGGTCAGAGCAGAATCATAGAACACTGGAGGGGAAAGGGCATTGTCCCCATTTTTCAAGTGCAGAAACTGAAGCTGGAGAAGCTGTGGGCTACCTTAGGCCACAAGCATTTAGGAGAGTGCACTGTCTGCCTCACCCTGTAAACTGTTCTGAACCGATTCTCTGTTCTATGTGTGAGCATTAATACAAAGATAAGAAAGGTGGCTCAGGTTCTTGAGCAGTTGATTAAAGAGAAGTCCCAAGAACTTGACAAGGTGGCAGGTTGGATCTGGGCATCTTGTGAACGTTTATGCATCACCAAATGTCCTAACTTGCATGCGATTGACTTTTTGGATGTGTAGCACTTAGGTCGGGCCTTGTAGGTGTTGGAAGAGTGTGCTTACCATTCCTAATTGCCTTCCAGATCTGGAGTTTTGAACTGCTTTCCCCTCTCCATGACTTGGAGGGCCACACCGGCTGTGTCCGCTGCTCTGCCTTCTCTCCGGATGGCATCCTGTTGGCAACGGGAGATGACAATGGAGAAATCAGGGTAGGGTGTGCTGACCGCGATAGCGTCTCTCCTTTAGCGCGGGCTGGCATTCTTCCCACGCTGAGGTGGTTTGTTTGATGTGTTTTTGAGAATCTTGTACTACATCTTAGACTGACCTGAATGAACTGTTTAACCTTGCCTGGCCTGACTCCACATCCTGGAATCCCAGCAGCTTCCCACTGGACAGGAATGCACAGGTCCTGGGGTTTTGGTTAGATGGAGCATTCTTTGCTCCGTTTCTGTGGACACCATGCTTCTAGGCACCTTCACAGCAGGAAAAAACATTTCAGAGTTAAATAAATCAGGTGGCATGTTGGTGCACACCTTTAATCCCAACACTCAGAAGACAGAGACAGGTGCATCTCGATTTGAAGCCAGCCTGACCTTTATAAAATGAGTTCCAGGCCAGCCAGGACTATGTAGTAAGACCCCATCTCAAAAAAATAAAACTAAAAGTGTTACATAGGTGAATAGATATTTGTAGTTGTTCCCTGCTGTTAGTTTGTGAAAGATTTGCATTAATTTTTAGTGGTAGCTAAAGATTCTTTTCGTGGCAGAATTTAGAGAAACGAATTTTGTAAATCATTGGTTCATACACGAATTTCAAACTGCTCTTCTCATTGTTCAAAGTAGGGATCTTTTTTTAGACCCCTACCCTTTAGTCAGCATTTTTCCGGGGATTGTTGCGGTCCTCGATGGACTGTCTGTCTTTGTTAATGCAGATGTCCTGAGGCTCACCTTTCCCTCGCGGAGTCCAAGTGAGCAGCCAGTTTTTATTACCCTGAACTTGCGAAGGTGCAAATGTAAACTGTGCCAGCGTCACCTAGAAAAGAGTTTTCTGAGAAGTAGGACGCACTGTTCTCTTGTGTCTGTGGAAATAAAGGCTGGTGTTGAAAGTATGGTGTGCCATAGAAGGTCAGAGACCATGGAAATCAACCAGACTACTGGGGTGTGAGAATTGTGAGGAAGCGAAAAGCCTCAGCCCCGGGGATGCCGCTTTGACAACTACTTTTTTTGTAAACTTTTTATTTTCCTATGTGTATGGGGGTTTGTCTATGTATGGGCTGCCGTGTGGGTGCTGGGAATTGAACCTGGGTCCTCTGGAAAAGTAGCCCGTGCTTTTTGCTGAGCCATCTCTGCAGCCTTGGAACCAGTAATTTTGAGGAAAATGTCTTTATTTCTGGTGGTGGTTTTGTTGTTTTTGTTTGCCTTTAAGAAGAGGCACTAACACTTGGAGGTTCAGTGTAATACAGAAGGTCCGAAGGGTTTGGATTTGCAGGGCTGGAGCGTCTCCCAGGCCTTCCAGGAATGTCACGATTCCTCTGCTTTGATATCTCTAATCCACACATTGTCTAGAATTTCTTTTTTCTTTTTTCTTTTTAAAAGATTTATTTATTTATTATGTATACAGTATTCTCAGTACTCTGCCTGCAGGCCAGAAGAGGGCACCAGATCTCATTACAGATGATTGTGAGCCACCATGTGGTTGCTGGGAATTGAACTCAGGACCTTTGGAAGAGCAGGCGGTGCTCTTAACCACTGAGCCATCTCTCCAGCCCCATTGTCTAGAATTTCAATGATAAAAAACCTCCTTTAATTTTTTAGTTTTTGGATACAGAGTCTCATTACGTTGCCCTTGGCTGTGAACTCAAAATCTTCCTTCTTCAGCCTCCTGAGCAGCTAGAATTAGAGATGTGTGCACCTTGCCTGCTTTTCTCTCCTCATTCAGTGGAAATTGGTAGCATTCTGATCCATAATGCTATTGTTTTTGCAGATATATTGCAGATAATTTGTATGTATACTTTGAAATTTGTAAACCTTCAGGGTCACCCTACTAATGAATCATGTATCATGTTTATCTAGATATGGAATGTCTCAGATGGCCAGCTTCTTCATCTGTGTGCTCCGATTTCAGTGGAGGAAGGAACTGCTACACACGGAGGCTGGGTGACCGACCTTTGCTTCTCTCCCGACAGCAAAATGCTTGTCTCTGCTGGCGGATATCTTAAGGTAAGCGTTACCCGAGGGTGCGTGAGGAAAGAGCAGCCTGCGTCGTGTCGAAGTGGTTTTCACTCCGTGTTCTTCAGCTGGGTTTCCTGTAACCCCGCAGAGTAGGGGAGGCTGTTTGTGGGACAACAGCTTTGCAGTGGTGGCTGACATCTGGAAGGCTGCTTTCCCCACGTCTCTCAGCGTCTTTGCTGACAGCAGTAGCAATGTGAGGCTCTCACCTCCCCATCTGAGCCTGCATGACCCAGCTTCATCTCTTGTGGCACACAGCAGTAAATATTTTGGTTGGAATTATTTGTAAAATATATTTGTGAAATTGTCTTTTTGGTAATAATAGTAGCAACATATCATTTATTATCTATAGACTTTGGGTTCTGCCAACACACTTGTCAGTTTTGTGATGGCCAAGTTTTACTCCCTTTGGGTTATAGATGAGCAAGACTGATTGTCGTGGAGTTCATCACCTCTCCAGAACTTGGTGATTAGTAGCTCCAAGGGCCACTGTCTGTAACGACTTGACTTGTGCATACTCAGTAGTGACTCTTGGGGTCAGGGCTTAGGCATATTGTAGGGTTCTGATGTCATTTATTATCTCATGTATCCATTCAGTAAGACTATGTTCAGTGGCTGTTGTCTTGTGGCACACATTTAAGGCTTGTCCTTTCCCAGTGCTGGCTAATGTTCTAAACAGGAAGGAAATGGAAAATAAAGTCCCTAAAACCTAGGAGGTCCTGAGAGAAGTTTGCAGGGGGTAAGTGGAGGCAGAAAGGAGAGGGATGGACAGAGTGTTGGAAAAGGATGCTGCATACCATGCTGACCACTTGGGCATTCTGTAAGCTTGTCGTTGACAACTGATCTCACAAGATTTTGTGAGGCGGTTGATCCTTCCTGAAAACAGCCAAGTGAGGATGATCTCATTATCTCACAGTACAGATGTTCAGATGTGTGTGGATGAAGCCTTTGTTGCAAGGGTCCACAGTATTGTAGTGTCACTCAGCATAAACATCTGGCTTATAAAAGGTAAATGAGGGGATTTTTTTCAATTTGCGCAAGGTACCTCTGCAGCCTGCATTGGAAATAGCCTCCTAATGCTGTGTTTGTTAATGGGCATCTTTTGGGGCATCCTTTGATTCCGTCGTGCATTGCTCCTGGGCTATCAATGCTGCTTGTCCTCTAGTGTAAAGGTAAATAACTCTGAGCTCGGAGGATGGTGCTTAGAGGAGAGACGTTGCTGTCCCTGTGTTGGAAGCTGAGAGCCGCTGATTAACGCAATTGCCCAGCCTTGACACCAAGCTTCTAGAATCTCTGGACTCCCTGGAGCAACTCTGCATAATCGTGTCTGGCTTTTAGGGTACTGCGAAGATCAGTGAGCAGCCTTGACACAAAGTAGAAGGACGGGTCTGCTGCTGCACTGTAGAGGTTATGTCTCGAGGCCAGAAGAAGCCATGCCTGTCTGTGTAGTCTATGTATTAACATAGACTACAATCAGCGCTTTGCCTTCTGTTTGATTACTAGCATAGTGAAACTAATTATGTTATAACCCAGCCCGCATCTACCAGCATGTTAATGAGACCATCCAAAGGCACAGAACAAATTAGGAGTAAGAAGAACCAGCTGCTAGAGCGGCCAAGAAATTAGGCATTTTGGGTCTGTTTACTTTAAAATCCGAGCAATGTAAATTGAGTGCCAGTAAGATACTAGGTGTCTAGTAGCTAAAATGTTCTTACCTCTCAAAATTATTATAAATGGAAACATAATATCACTTAGCTTCCACTGAGGTCGTGGATGCCACAGAAAACAGGCTGTTGGACTGACAAGTTCATATGAATTCCTACACTGAAGGCCAAGGCTGATGTAAAATGTGGAACAGAAGAGTACTGTTATGACTGGGGAGTGGGTTTTGGGACAGTCCCCAGCTCTGCCCCTCACTAGTCACACGTGTGACTTTTCACAAGGTTGTTTTGTCTGTAAGATGGGTGCAGTGCTAATATGTGCCATAGTACAGATGTTCTATAGCTTTGCTGCCGTCCATGCTCAGGCTTGTTCCACTATCAGCATCAGATCGTCATGTTTATTGTCACTGATGGGTTTAACCCGATGCATCCTCACCTAAAGTGATTGTTGACGTGAGGATCAGGCTTGCTGTTGCACACTTTGTGTTATTGGAGAAACCTCTGATGGCCTGTGTCTACAACTATAGACTCTATTGACTAATTCACCACCCTGAAAATCCTGAGCTTGCTGCTATGAAATCTTGTATTTCCAATCCACATTGAACCAGTGGCTGCTGTAAAGTCCTTTTAATGATGTGGGAGACGGACAGATGGACGGACACTGCATTTGGAAGTCAGAAACTGTTTCTCCTCTGCTGTCTGTTCCCACTGCCCTCTGAGTCTTGATTCTCTCAGGAACTCGGTTTCTCTCTGAGCCCTAGTCACTGGAAACACGTTCTCTTGGGCTGGACTGTGTTCTTGTGCTCTTGCTTACGGTGCTGTTTTCGGAAGTGCGTGCTGCTTTAGTGAGCTTTACCAAGCCCTGTGACATACACATTTACCAGGTCCTACTACCGAGAGTAAAGAAAATACTCTAGCCTGTCCCATGGCAAGGCTGAGGGCTAGGCTCTGTCCTGAGCACATAGGTGAGAAAGTGTTGGGTGTGTGGCGCTCAGGCTCCTGATGCACTGTAGGCCTTTTGAGAGCATCTTCTAGTGCAATGTCTCCTGCCCTCAGTTTAGCTCTGAAATAGGATAGTAAGTTTGTGAACACCATTTGGTAAGGATAGTGTTAAACTCTTGGTGAATTTGGTGCTGGAGAGGAGAGGGAAGGATGTGGTTAGAGCACCTACTTGGGAGGCGGTTGGTTTTCAGCATAGGTTGTCACATAGCAGCCTGCATCACCCCTGGTGAAAAGCGTTCTCGAGGAGGACCACTCTCCTTCCTCGTCTGTACTGTAAGCAGTCGGGGTGCATATCTGTTGGGGTACAGTTCGTGCTCCAGAAGGGTGTCTTTGTGTAGGGAAGCAGTCATATGCCCATCCCATGGAGAATGTGCAGACAGCCCCAACCCTTCCCTACATACTGTGTTACTTAGCTCTCTAGCGGCCTTGCGGTGGCAGTGGTGCAGACACGGCTGTGAGGCTGTCACCAGGTCTGGAGCAGTAACCCTCAGATGCGCTCCTGCTCACTGCCTGGCTGAGGAGCGGCGGGGTAAAGGAGCTGGTTGGCGCTGCACGTCGCTGCATGGTGGAGTCACCGATCTAATGAAGGTTTTCTTTTTCTCTGAACAGTGGTGGAATGTTGTCACTGGGGAGTCCTCACAGACCTTCTACACGAATGGAACAAACCTCAAGAAAATCCATGTGTCCCCTGACTTCTGCACATATGTGACTGTCGATAACCTCGGTATTTTGTACATTTTACAGGTTCTAGAGTAAGATGCCCAAGCGTTAAGGCAGTCAGCTCCTTACTTTTGAGTTGGAAGAGAATTGATACTCAGAACACCAACATTTTATAATGCTGTGAATCGTATTGTGGTATTGTGCTCACGTCGAAAGTGTCTGTGGCTGGCTGAGTAATGTCAGTTCAGCTGTGCACACAAGCGAGCACACTTTTGTTCTAATTTTTTTTTATCATCATCGTTATTAACAGTTTTTTCTTAGCATGGAAATGAAATGTAAATATGTGTGTTGTCACACCATTGGTAAACTTCTTCCTTGATGCACTCAAAGTGGTTGGCATGATTAGTGAGAACCGTTTGAAGGAACTGTGTGTCGATGCTGTCTTTCACTGTGCAGGCTGTGCTGCAAGGTAATGGTGGTCGGTTTCTGAGCCACACTTACCCCAGGGGTATGGCTTTCCAAATGCAATCATGTTGCTTATTTGCACTCTTTCAGTTTGCTTTAAAATATTGTGTCGTTGTGCTCTGTCTGCAGTGCTTGTTTCCATAGCTCGGTGAGTGCTGTGTCAACAGGTCTTGCTGTGAGCTGGAGTCTTACATTAGAGAGAGCTCTCTGTAGCCAGTGACAGCCTGTGTGTAGCTGGACTCTGGTTGTCGTTGTCTGAATTGGGCACCACCCTGCACACTCTGTTTTGTTTTTAAAGATGGGGTTTCTCTATGTAGTCCCAGCTGCCCTGGAACTCACTCCATAGACCAGGCTGGCCTCGACACACACAGATCCACCCACCTCTGCTTCTCCAGTGCTGGGACTAAAGGTGTGCACTTTCCATGTCTGGTCTCTGTTTTTTACTTTTTGCTTGACTCTGTTCCATAGTTAGCTGTCAGTAAGTCAATGAAATGTGAAATAGTAAATCTGTTTGCTTCTGGGCCAGTGTTATTATCAGGGCTATTCTCTTTATGACTTTCAAGAGTCCATGGTTTCTGTGCAGTTCTACAGAACTCCCCGAGACGCTGGAAGAAGATGGCTTTCTCCTTCTCCCTTCCTGTTTCCTGTATTCCCCCCATCCCCCAGCACCCATTTCCCTGGGAAATGAGGGTTCATTGTATTGCGCAGTGATTGTATTACACAGGTTCCCGTGGTCCTCCTGCACCATACTCCTAAGTAGCTTAAGAGTTTTGTTTTTAACCTTCTTTTAGGATCTTTACTTGAAGCTTAAATCTGATCACTTTCCCCAGAAATATTATTAAGGACAATAGAGATAAATTAGTAATGGATGTAGTTTTTGGGTTTGTGGGTTTTTTTTTTTTCAAGGCAAGGTTTCTCTGTGTAACAGCCCTAGCTGTCCTAGAACTTGCTCTGTAGACCAGGCTAGCCTTGAATTCACAGAGATCCACTTGCCTCTGTCTGCTTAGTTCTGGAATTAAAGGTGTGTGCCCCCACTGCCCAGCAGCAATAGAGGTAGTTTTCATATAAAATACAAAATCAAATATCTTATTTTGCAATAGGAATTAGTGAGTACTAGCATTAATCGTAGATAGTCAGTGAAGCTGTTTCTGTTGTCAGTACTTATTACTAGCTGCGGTGTGGGCAGAGGGAAAAATCCACTCATGCATTTTAGTTTCTGTTTCTTTGTGGTGCCGAGAATTGAAACCAGGGCCTGAAACACGCTAGCCAAGCACTCTGCAGTGCCCTGGGATCCATGTGGCGTTTCAGGAGCTGTGATTGGAGTGGACAGAAGTTTGGACATTTCTTTTTTACGTTTTTTGGTTGGTAGGTTGAGGAACTGGTTTACACACTTACTGTGATTGAAGCAGATGTGATAAGTGAAGATGAAAATATTTATAAATATAAGTATCTGAAAGTTGTCTTAGAACTTGGCGAGAATGAGCCAACTGCTTCTCAGACAGCATTAGTGCCTCATCCGTTCTGCAGCTGGGTGTGAAATAGTAAACATAGTTTTTAAAAAGCCTTGATCTTTGTCTTAAAGTGGAGAGGAAGACACAATAACACAAGAAGGAGATGGCTTATCACTGCTCTCGGAGCTGGTGACAAGGCTTGGCTTGCAGCCTGCGGATGAGCGCTTTGAGCCTTTTCTTGGCTGTCCTCTATGTGAAAAACAGCAGAACATTGGCTTTTGTATATGTGAAGATGGTTTGTATCATGTGTTCTATGCGCTTTGAAGACTTTTTGTATTTATAATTTACATGTGTTATTTTTTTGCCTTGGAATACTGTTTAAACAAATTTTGAAGACAATAAAATTTCTGAATTTTTTTCAAAAAACATTTTGGTTTCAAACTCGTTGCTTGCCTTTTTTTCTACTGCTAGGAGGTTGATAAAACAGATTTTGGGGTGGCCTGGGGAGGCGGGCTCAGTCATTGCAAATATGAGGACTGGAGTTGTTCCTCGCAACCCCCACAAAAAAAGCCTATAATTTCTATGATTTCGGCCCTAGGAAGGCAGAGACAGGAGGATCCCGATGATTTGCTGGCCAGCCAGTGTAGCTGACTTGAACTCCAGGTTGGCAGAGATATACAACCCTTCCCAAAAATAAGGTAGAAAGCAATCAAGTAGACACCTGCTATTGGCCTCAGGCCTCCACACACATGTGGACACACCTACATGTGCACATGCATGTACACGCGCACACACAGCCTCCTGCGTGGTGGCTGTGAGCTGCTTTAGTTTATGCTTTTCTTGAAATGTCCCTGTTTGTCAATTTTAAAAGACAGCTTTGCTGGATACAGCAGTTCCGGTTGGAGGTATTTTTGTCTCGTGCTAGCTGGCTTTCCAGGGTTTTGTTGAGAGGCGATCGTATTCTGATTTGGTTCCCCGTATGAGCTGATTTCTTTCTCTCTTGGCATTCGTATCGTTTCTTCGTTCTTTTAGCCCCTTTAATGTGGCGTGGAAAGGTGGTTTTGCGGTCATGCTTAGAGTTCTGAATGCCTTTTGTCCTCGAATGTTATCTCTTTCCGTGGACTCGGGGAATTTTCCGTATGTAAAATGTATGTCTTCCTGAAATATTTTGTTTGCTTTTAATCTTAGCTTCTACTCTGTGTATTCTTAGGTTGGTCCCCAAATATTCCAGATTTCTTGGAAATTGTGTCATATTTGTTTATTATTATTATTGTGTATATCCATTGCGCATGATACTGTTATGTAAGGACATTTTGATATAAATATCTGCTGTATTGAGCACATTCCTTCCAACCCCTTGCCCCTGCCCTTAACCACCCCTGTCCTCTGAGTTTGGTCCCCTTTATCCCATGAAGTTTCTCTTCTAGGACGTCCGTGCCGTTTACAAATACATGATACATTTGATGTGTCTATAAAAAAAATCAGCCATGCAGTGGTGGAGCACGCCTTTAATCCCAGCACTCGGGAGGCAGAGGCAGGCGGATCTCTGTGAGTTTGAGGCCATCCTGGTCTACAAGAACTAGTTGCAGGACAAGCCCCAAAGCTACAGAGAAACCCTGTCTTGAAAAACAAAACAAAAACTAGGTCCCACAAGTGAAAACATAAGTGTGTCCCGAGACTGACTTAATTCACTTAGTATGATTATGCCCAGTTACATAGATTTTTCTGAACATAATTTCCTTCTTTGGAGCTGAGAATAATTCCATTGTGTATCCATAACCTCATTTTCTTTATCCACTATGTTTTTGGACACCTAAGTTGGGTCCACAGCTTATCTACTATTTCTGTTTTTTGGGACACTTCCTTAGTGGTTGGTTTAGCTTACATCCCCTCCATCCATGTATAAAGTTCCCCTGTGTCCTCATTCTCAGCAGGATTTGTTTTGTGTAGTTGGAGGCTATGGTCTCACGAGTACTGGAACTCGGTGTATAGTGTGGGCTGGCCGTGAACTCTCAGTGGTTAACCCGCCTCTGCCTCCCAAATGCTGGAGTTAAAGGTGTGCACCATCACACCTAGTGCGTTTGTTTTCTAAGTAACTGCTGTTCTGAGATGATGGAATCTTATTGTAGTTTAAATTCTTATTTCTTGGGTGGCTAGTGAGGCCATGGGACCTGGGAGACTGGAGCCAATAAATGAGGCGGACTGAAGTCTCATGCAGTAGCCAGCGTCATTCAGATCACCAGACAATGTATACCGTGTTGAGAGTCACGTGAGTAAGGTGTTCTGTCACAAGGACAAGCTGCATGTGCAAACATTGTTTTTCCATGGAGGCCGATAAATAACAATAGCCAGTTGTACTGGATTCTGAAGTCAACCTGCACTGGATAATCACCTGAAGTCAACCTGCACTGGATAATCACCTGAAGTCAACCTGCACTGGATAATCATCTGAAGTCAACCTGCACTGGATAATCACCTGAAGTCAACCTGCACTGGATAATCTGAAGTCACCCTGCACTGGATAATCATCTGAAGTCAACCTGCACTGGATAATCTGAAGTCAACCTGCACTGGATAATCATCTGAAGTCAACCTGCACTGGATAATCACCTGAAGTCAGCCTGCACTGGATAATCACCTGAAGTCAACCTGCACTGGATAATCATCTGAAGTCAACCTGCACTGGATAATCTGAAGTCAACCTGCACTGGATAATCTGAAGTCAACCTGCACTGGATAATCACCTGAAGTCAACCTGCACTGGATAATCACCTGAAGTCAACCTGCACTGGATAATCTGAAGTCAACCTGCACTGGATAATCTGAAGTCAACCTGCACTGGATAATCACCTGAAGTCAACCTGCACTGGATAATCATCTGAAGTCAACCTGCACTGGATAATCTGAAGTCAGCCTGCACTGGATAATCACCTGAAGTCAACCTGCACTGGATAATCTGAAGTCAACCTGCACTGGATAATCATCTGAAGTCAACCTGCACTGGATAATCACCTGAAGTCACCCTGCACTGGATAATCACCTGAAGTCAACCTGCACTGGATAATCATCTGAAGTCAACCTGCACTGGATAATCATCTGAAGTCAACCTGCACTGGATAATCTGAAGTCAACCTGCACTGGATAATCACCTGAAGTCAACCTGCACTGGATAATCTGAAGTCACCCTGCACTGGATAATCATCTGAAGTCAACCTGCACTGGATAATCATCTGAAGTCACCCTGCACTGGATAATCACCTGAAGTCAACCTGCACTGGATAATCTGAAGTCACCCTGCACTGGATAATCACCTGAAGTCAACCTGCTCCTCTGTGCTCCTCCTGCGGGGAGAGGCATGAAATGGCACTCCAAGAACAATTCTGTGTTTTTGAGGAAACTGAGGTCACAAGACTCTTGACTCGTTTTCTTGGCGATTTCTCGCAAGCACTCAGAATTCTCACATGACTATTCTTAGGCCATATTGAATATTCTTATGTTTATATTTTTTTTGAAAACTGGCCACTAGCTTATTTACTATTTTCTTTATTTCAAGGCAGTTGTGAATGGGGATTTTTCAGTGTTCTTTGTGTGTTTAGGAAGGCTACTGATCTTTGTGTTAATCTTGTCTTCTTTCACTTTGCTGAAGACACTGGTCACATGCCCACAGTGAGAAGAGAGCAAGGGATGTCTGCTGTGTCTCAAAATCCATTGTGGGTGCTGGGAACCAAACTCAGATCATCTGGTACAGCAAGCAGAATGCGCTCCTAACTGCCGAGCCATCTCTCCCGGCTTCCATTTACGCTCTTGTTCACGGCATTTCCTAATCTTAATTTTGAACATTTCCAATACAAACTTTAATCTGTGTACTCTGGGCCTGTCTGCTGATTGCTTTCTTGCTTCAGTGGCTTCGCATGAGCTATTTTCTTCTCTATTACTTTCCAACCCCCTAATTTTATTTTTCCCTAACTTCATGTTTTATGTATCCTTGGAAACAACCTTCAAAGGTCAACAGTCTGCCCTGCCTCTCTTGGACAGTCTCCCTTTTCTGTTGGCACTTCCTTTTCTTTATCCTGCTGGCATTGCTTATTTGTCTATTGCATCCTCTCCCCCCCTCCCCACCAATAGATCATACAACCTTGAATGGCTATGTGCTTTCACCCTGGCGTCTAACGTAGCTCGTCCTGCCACTAGAGGCTCAGTGGATGTTGGATGACTGAGTTCCCGAGTGCCTGGATGCTCACGGGATTCTCTTGCTTCCCCATCTATAAGGTTATTGTGAAGCTGCTGAATCACGTTGTAATCTATCACCAGTTTTCCTTATGGCCCCGTTTTTTTATCGTTGTCCTGTGACAGACACATCATTTAGGGGAATGTAAACCTTTCCTTGGATGAAAGAGGTTTGCTGCTAAATTACAGCGGATGAATAAACATATCCCCGGAGTGTTGAGGTCTGTGAGTGAGGCCGTCTATTATCCAACAAACGCTTTCTGTTATAATTTTCGTAGTGACCTTTAGAGAAGGAGAACTGACTTTCTAGTAATTCCCAGTCTCTGAAGAGCGTCGCTGGAGAAGATTGCTCGCTCGCATCGCCTCCCTGCTGAATGGTGTGTGTGTTAAGCAGTTATTAAGATGCCTGAATGGGAACCTCAGTTACTCTTGGGCTGTGAGGTCAGCTGCAGACAGAATGCCCTTCCAGGCATCTGTTCACACGGAAGGGGCTGAAGAATTAGATCAAATATGGTGCCCACCAGAGACCAGGCCTTTGAAGTCACTTAGCACTGGTGATAATTTGCTCCTGGGTCTCCCTGCTGGTATGAGAAGACTAAAACTTGGGGAATTTTCATTTATGACTCTAGAAAGTGAGTTGCCAGCGTTCATTGTAAATGCATTTATGAGGTCAGAACTCCAGGACTGGGAATACGGCCGATCACACAGAGTGAATAGGTGAATAGAGAGGGCCCCTTGCCATTTCCCATCACCTTGGACTAGGGGCATCCATGGCCCGGGTCTGGGTGTGTAGTCTCAGCAGGGCTGGGGGATATCCTAAGGAGTTAGAGACTGTGGCATCATGCATCCTCAGAAACACTTCCTGTCTGCTCCAGGCATGGCCTCTCTCACTTCATTTCTGCAGTGCTGGAGGTTTGCAGACTAGACATCCACAATCTTTTAAATTAAAATTTTCATTTTTTAAATTAATTTTGTGTGCATGTGTGCATCTTCATGCCGTAGTGTGAGTGTGGAGGTCAGAGGACAGGAGTCAGCCCATCCTGTGGGTCCTGGGGACTGAATTTAGCTCATCAGGATGGCTGGCATTGTCTTTTCTCACTGAACCATCTTGTTATCTCCCGCCCCCTTTTATGTTGTTTTGTGGAGACAAGGACTCATTCCAGGCTTGCCTCCAACTCCCAATCCTACTTCATTTTTCCAAGTGTTGGGATTGTATCGGGGCACCACCTGGTTTTTGGAAGAACTAACCCCCAGTTATCAGTGATGAAGCTGAGGCTGGCATCTAACCCAGGTTTTCCTATCTGGGGGAAGTCCAGACTCACAGGTCAGCTACAAGTTTCAGGTGGGACGTGACCGCGTTTCATGGAGATGAACTACCTGGGGGACACAGGCTTGCCTTTCAGTATCTGGGGAAGATAATCCGCCAGTCTGGTAGTGAGATGTTCTTTCTGCCGTCTTGGGATGCAGCGGCTCTCCTCTCCTCACCCGGGACTTGTTCTCCTTTAACACTTTGTTGTTTGTTTCTTTTTTTGAGACAAAGAGTTTCCCAGTAGCTATGGAGCCTGGCCTGGAACTACTTCTGTAGAGCAGGCTGGCTTCAAACTCACAGAGATCCACCTGCCTTTGTCTCCCGTGTTGGGATTAAAGGCGTGCTCCACCACCACCTGGCTCACTAACACTTTTTTTAAAAAAAGACAGGGTTTCCTGGAGCACAGTAGCCCTGGCTGACCTTGAACTCACGTAGTTGTGGATGACCTTGAACTTTTGACCCTTCTGTTCTAGTGCTGGGGTTGTAGGTGCGTATCCTTTTACATGTTTCACTCAGTGCTGAAGAAAAAAAAATCTGGGGCTTCTTTCATTTTTTTATTTTTATTTTTTATTATTTTTTAATATTTATTTATTTATTTATTTATTTATTTATTTATTTATTTATTTATTTATTTATTTATTTATTTATTTATTTATTTATTATGTATACAATATTCTGTCTGTGTGTATGCCTGCAGGCCAGAAGAGGGCACCAGACCTCATTATAGATGGTTGTGAGCCACCATGTGGTTGCCGGGAATTGAACTCAGGACCTTTGAAAGAGCAGGCAATGTTCTTAACCACTGAGCCATCTCTCCAGCCCCCTGGGGCTTCTTTCATAACAGGCAAGCACTCTACCGGCTGTACTTTTGAGAGTGCTTTGAGTGCCAAGGTGTGGGCAGGGTGCTCTACACACATGATTTAACTGGATCTTGAGACAGAGCTGTAGGATGTTAGTTACCTGCCTGGAAACACACACACACACACACACACACACACACACGCACGCACGCACGCACGCACGCACGCACGCACGCACGCACGCACGCACGCACGCACGCACGCACGCGCGCGCGTCAAGTCTCTAGGCTATCGGCAAGCGGGGAACAGGAGTTTGGCAATCTAACTGCCTCCCATGGTAACTCAGTCCGGCTCTCCTGCAGAAGCCTGGGGCGGGAGGATCTGGAAGCATCATTTCATTTCTGTACTCTGTCCATAAGCTGCATGAGCAATGCATCAGCTCCGGCCGTCAACATCAGATGACATTTTCTGCCTCTGGTCGTCAGAGTCCCCATCCTGGTACTTACCGGGATGCCCTTGGCCGTTCCGATAGGAGCCTGGTGGGCAGCAGAGATGGGAGCGCTTTGGGTCTGCAAGCGCTTGGCAGCTGCCGGCCTGCTCTCGGTTCTCATGCAACATTGAGTGTGAGAAGTCGTTAGCAGTAACCTTGACTCTTCTTCAGAGGGGCCTGTTTCTACTTTGAACCAGGCACGTGCGCGCGTATTCACGTGTGTACAGTGAACATGCACATGCGCATGCGTGTTTGGACATGCAGGCCCCAGGACAATATCAGATGTTGTTTCTCAGGTTCCATCCATCTTCTTTTGTTTCTTATGGGTCTCTCACTGGCTTGGGGTTTGCCAGCGAGCCTAGGCTGGCAGGTCATTGACTCCCAGGGATCCACCTGCCTCTGCTTCCTCAGCACTGGGATTACAGGCTACTCTACCACGGCTGGCCTTTTACGTAGGTTCTGGGACTCAAACTCAGGCCCTCAAGTCCTCAGAGCTTTTAAGGAAAGCCCTCTATGGACGGAACCCGCTCCCTAGCCCCTGCTTTGGAACTCCTTAAGGATTTATTCCAAACTGGCATCAGACTGGGGTCATCTATCTCCTCTTCCTCCCATTTGCAGCCTTACAGAGCCTTGGTGTCCTCATCCGTCAGAGAGGAAATATGCCAAGGACCCCGGGGCCTATGGGAGGCAAAGGAGAACATATCAGGCGTGTGGCATTGGCCACAGTGATGACCCAGTCACTCTTGGCGCCCGTCCTGCCCAGGGCTCCTCATCTCTCGGCCGGGCGCCTGCCGCTTCTGCACCAGGGAACTTGGCTCCATCTGAGCAGCTTCTGCTTCTTTCTCCCTGTGGCTGTTGCCTTTCCAGAGACCCTTGGCTGAGCAGGGAGGCTGTCACTTGCTCTCTTCCTCACTGTTCATTCCCTTAGGGCTGTGTGTGCACCAATGGCGCAGTCCAGGAGGATGGGGGATGAGGGGTGCTTAAGACTGGGGGCCTACCTGGCCCGTGGCTTGGGCATGCCGGCACAGGATGGCGTGGCTGGCCATTGAGCCAAGTGTTGACGGCGCTAATGTTCTAGCAGTGTGGCCCCGACAAATGGTTTAGTATCCTTAGGGATCTGCTTCGGGGGGGGGGAGGGGGGAGACCGCTGTTGTGGGCAGTTCTGGGGGACTGACGTGCTCCTCACCTCTCACCCCATCCCAGACCTTGCCCTCTTACAGGAGACGGGACCCAGGCGGTAGCTTTTAAGGTTCCTATGTGATTCCAGGATGTAGGTAGAGATCAGAGCTTGATTGGGACCTGGACAGTAGTTTTTAAAATTCCCGTGTGATTACAGGATTTCCTAGAGATTAAGGCACATCGAGCCCTCTGCCCTTGGCCGTGATGCCTGACCAGGCCGGTCTCCTCGGCACTACAGGCCAGTGCCCCTGGGTTGTGTGAGCTGCTCCTTAACCTTGCTCTGCCGCTGTCATGGTCTCCGCTGTCATGGTCTCTGGAGCCAGTGAGCACATCTGTGTGCTAGCACAGCTGAAGGGACTGTCCCCAGAATCATCACCAGCGCCCCCTACAGGCTCTCTCTCCTTTTGCCCCTTCCTGTGGTGACCGCCCCCAAATCCAGCTTCTCCCTGTTCCTTCACTAACAGCCTTGACTTTGTTGGGAGTTCCACTGGGCTCCGTCAAAAATATCAAAAACCATAACAGTTTTTATCGTCTTAGTAAGTAGGGGTGGGCCGGGAGCTTTGTAAAGTTGGAGGGTGGAGCTTTCTAGAAAGCCTCTTCCAAGGTCTGTCGCCCAGGCAACACTACCAGTCTTCAGTCCTTACCATCCTTTCCTCCTCTCTGGAACATGAACACTCAGGATAGTGTCCAGCAGCTACATTGAGACGAAGAGGTCTTAACCTCAGGGCTAGAAAGCACAGGCTTAGGTTGGCAGTGTAGGAATCTAGATGAGCCTTGGGATTCGGATGACAGACCAGCGTGGCCTGTCTCGGAAATTCATGTTGCGTGAAGGAAAACTCACCCACTCCCTGGTTGAAACCATGGCTGTGTCTGGCCTTCTAGTCACCAGATTCAGTTCATAACGGATACTTTCATAAAGCGATCAAATATCAGAAGCATTGTCAGCATCTTCTGCCGCCACCTCCCTCGCTCTCACTGCCGTGTGCCGCGTGCAGGCGTGTGGAGGTCAGAGGGCAACCTGACAGAGCTGGTTCTCTTCTTCCACCTTTAGGTGGGTTCCAGGAATGTGCCATCTCATCCTTTTCCTGGTGGGCAATCTCACCAACCCCACACTTAACTTTTAGACAGTGGGTTAGTTGCCAACATTTCAAAAGGTCTTCCTTTCCCATAAGAACCCAGCTTTCTTAGAAAGCCTGCAGAGGCAGGGTCTTCCTTTCTACTCTTGACCATGAGTTGGAGCTGAGGCATAGTTTCCTCTCAAAGGACACCTGACTCACCTCCCGGGGTTTCTGAAGATAGCACACCCCGGAAATGCTGATGAAACATGCCGGAAGTGCCTTTCTTCTGTCTCCCAACTCAGCATTCAACATATTGGAATTTCTCTCTCTCTGTCTCTGTCTCTCTCTCTCTCTCTCTCACACACACACACACACACAAGGCATGTACCTTTGAGAAATGTGCAGAAATCAGTCTCTCAAATGTCAGGAAATAGTTGATGTAGCTCCTTCCTGGGGCGGTCTCAACTTTTCCTCAGGGCTGCCTTGTGGCCTCTCGGAATGGAGAGTAGCACACACTGTCCCTGTGGGGACAGCCTGATTGAGTCATGGAGACTTCAGAGGACAGCTGTATTGGGTATTGGATGCGGATCGCTTTGATAGCATTGATTACCTCATTGTGAGCTGACTTTGAGCCTGACTTGTCGCAGCCCCTCCACCAGGTCAGAAGTAAGACCCTGTAGAGGATCTCTCTGTGGGTACAGAGAGGTGTTGGGTGGGGACTGGGTCACAGGTCCTGCTCTGCTTGGGGGCTGGTTTTTCTGGGAAGCAGGGCTCTGTTCCTGGGGTCAACCACACTAAATGTTTGTGGGGCCAAACGGGACTTGTGGGGACCAGGGCTGTAGGCGGGCTGGCTGAGGAGAGGCTGCTGGTCTAGGCTGGTTGGTCATGGTTTCTATTAAGACAGAGTTTATCACCGTCTAATTGCTCCTCATAGGAAATGAACGGCCAGCCAACAAGCAGGACTTAGATGTAATGTCAGTTAAGAGGCTTTATTCATACATAGTTCTGAACACAGACATTACATCCCAGCTCACTGGAAGCCAGACGACCCCACAGATTCTCAGTTCTTTTTAGGAATAGGAGTAACATTACTTGGGGTCCAAGTGCAAATTTTCACTGATTTTTCAAGTGTATCCACACACCCTTGCAGCTGGAACTTTTATTCCATCTTATCCAAACATCAGAGAGGCTGGCGACATTCCCAAGCAGGCCAGCTTGAGGAAAACCACTTTCATCATTTATTAACAGGCCGAGCATAATTTTCATATGGTTCAGTCATTCAGATTTATTACAGAACACCATTTAATAAGAAAAACATTAAATGGATCAATTGAATTCAAGTCTTTCTGTAAAGGGAGCGTTTAAGTTCTCTTTTGATTAATGTTAGCATTTAAGGGCTGTCACTTTTACCTTCTGGTTTGTGAATGTATCAAATATCAGGTTTTCCTTAAATAAAAAGAAAATCAGCTACACATCCTATATCCCATGCCTGAGCTGGCTTTTCTGCCCCAGGCAATGCCCCTTTCATTCCCTGCCCTGCTCCGGTCACGGGCTGCTCTTGGGCCCCGACCTTCAGTGGGTTTGTGTCATGCAGGTGGAGGGGTGAAGAATGGACAGGGGGATCAGGGTCACCCCTGCCTTCTTTCCTGGGGGGTCACCACAACTGTGTGTCCCCCCGGTCTGGAGGTGCTAACCCTGCCACGAAGCTTTCTCTGTCCTTATTGCCCCTCCAAGCGGCACCAGCACAAGGAGACTATCCCATTACACCGCTATGCAAGCCATATCTTTGAATTCCTCCCGACGGGAGAGTGCCACGTACTTCCTGCTGGAACCACCATGGTCACAAAGACACATGTGATGAACAGAGATGGTCTGTAAGAGGACTGGAGAAAAGACAAGGTCATAAAGGAGCAAACTAGCCCAGTGGAAGCCTCCTTCAGGAGAGACGTGTCCCAGGGTCCCTTTCAGCCCGGCTTTCCCTAGTTTAGCTCTCTTGGGTTCAAAGCTCCAGGCCTCTGCATGACAGGCAGAGAACACCCTAAGACTGCTTTGGGTTTCCAAGGGTAGCAGTCATGGGCTGGGCGGTGGGTGACCTGAAGGTCAGAGGACACGCAGTGTGGTGATTACTGACCTTAGGATCAGCGTGACTCTGATTGGCTCCTCACCCACTTTATAGCAGGGACAAAGGTGTCTAGTGGATGTTTGTATAGGATGTATAGAATACATGTATAGTGGATACTTTCCCAGGCAAGCCACCTATGTTGTGCTATATAAGCAGTCCATTCTCGGGGCGGGGGAGTCCCCTCTGTCTTAGAAATGTCTGTCTTAACCAATCCCCCCTTATCTGCCACTTTGAAGTGTTGGCTTATGGCTGAAATTCAAGCTCCAGAAGTTAGTGTTTCTTTTTCAGACTGTGTGAATTTGGAAATGAGCAAGTTTTTCTCAGTGATGTTGCCAATTGTAAAAAAAAGAAAGAAAAATCTTGATCTGTGGCTGCTCAGAGGGCGGGGCCTTTGGCCCCCCTCCTCAGTGGGAGTGTGTTGTGGGGGTGCTCACGGAATGATGCCAAGCACCAGTCACTGTACTTCTGTTTTATTTTGTGTGCTTTTTTTTAAAATAGGATATAAATAATGACAAAAATTACAAAATTTATAACTGGAAGCCCAAGCTTATTTACACACACGCATGTGTTTCGGCAAAGCCACAGGCTGCTTCGCTCCTATACAAGTTCCTTTTGGTACCATATTCTAGTGTTATTTTCCTCTCGGATTACTACATACATATCAACAGTGAATAGGCAAAATATATACAAGGAACTATTCAGTTCAAGTAATTTAATATTGTATTAAAATTCTCTGACACTGAACTAAAACCATATACATTTGTCAGTGGAAATGAAATTTAGTTTTTTTTTTCAAAACTCACCAACTGATGAATGTGATAATCTCAGGTTTAAAATAATATTGGTTAATAAAAAAACATTAAGACAAGTTCACAATTTATCAATATCGCTATAATGAACTTCAAAATGAGTCACAATATGATCAGTTAGAACAATATACATTAAAATGTTATTTTTCTATAATGATATTGGTACTGTTTATATAATTTGATTCTACAGAAATATACATTATGATATCATACAAATACTCCACAGAGACATTAAAAAAATTAAAATGCCTTAAAGAAACGTAAGTAAATTTATTTAATCAAATAGTAAGCAAACATTTTTTAATCTTTTTCAAGAAAAGTCTTTATTACTTTGGAATTTCTTCTTTTTTTTGTGTTATTTATTTTTTTTTCTAGAAAAAAATTTGCAATAGAATTTTATTAACACCATTCTCAAACAAGGTTTCCATGACAGAAATCTTGACAGCAGGAGCCCTAGATTATATATTTATTTTTGTTAAACATGTTCTTTAAAACACTTCGAAGGTTAAAAAAAAAAAATCCCTAAAAACCACTCGTGCGGGCTATGGCTGCGTCAGCACTTTGGGTCACCCGAGTGGGCGCGAGCCCGATCTCCTGCCTTTGGGACGGTGTCAGAGGTTGTCACAACTGAGCCGATCCTCGTGCAGTAGAGATGGAGTCACTTGAAACCAGAAACATCCCGCACAGCAAGCGCAGTGTTCTTATGAATGCATTAATGAAACATTCTTTTAATAAAAATATTTAATACAAGACACATTTTTTTCTGTGCATAATAAATTCCTCTGTTTTAAATCACTTTTAAATTTTTGAATCATTCAATAAAGGTTTCCTTTATCTGACATAGTCGATTACATATAAAATCCACAAATATAGAAATCAGGAGACGGAATTTCCTGGCAATCGTGAGGGTTGCTTTGTCTTTTTGCATGAGACTGCACTCGGTGATAACAATGATTTTACAGATGCTTTTGGGGGGGCGCTAGTACTGTCCTGACTTTCCCTTCAAAACTGCTGACGGTGAAAACTTAAACCCCAAGATGTTTGCAGACTTTTAGGCAGTACTGGAGACCCCCTCCATCACTTTTAAAAAGATTTTCTCCCCAACTAAAGCAAAGCAAGTACGGGGCAGTCGAACAGTACCTCGGAGGCGGTGGTAGCAGAGTTGGGGTGCCCCGCGCAGCCCCCTTAACCCCGCGCCTCTAGGGGCGACAAAGTCTCGCTGGCAGAAAGCTCCCTAGGGATGGCCGGTGGCCTTTCCGCCCGTGACGAGGCCACGCGAGCTGAGCAGTCTTCCTTCCGGGCGGGTGGACACGGAGGCGCGAAGGAAAGCCTGCTGCGGGGACTGCTTGGCGAGCAAGGCACCGCGAGGACGGGGCGGCGAGTATCAGAAAATCGTGGTTTCATACTTGGTATTAATGGCCCTCTTGGCTTCTTGCCCCGGCTCCACAATCCACGGCAGATTGGCCAGAGTCTTTTGCTCAGAAGGGTCCATCTGCTTTAAAACAGAAAGGCTGATGCCCGTTATCCGGCAGCTGGGCGGCGGCGCGGCCGCGGGGGCGCCGCTGGAACCCCACCTCGGGCCCCGCGCGCCCAGCCGCGCTGCGGGGCGGACCTGGCGTTCGCGCTTTCGCACCTGCACTGCACAGCGACTCTGCAGGAGCCTGCAAGGGTGAGGCGAGTGAGACCTGGCCCCGCCCCCCAGGGCTCAGGCAGCTGGGTGAGCAGTGGCGGTTCCCACCCTCCAGCGGGGTCCCTAAAGAACCCTAAACCCTCAGGAGGACCCTGCGGGTGCCCACCCACTTGCCTGCTGAACTTTCTGCCATGCTAACCTGAAGCTGGACCTTGGCCACCCATCAGCGCGCACAGCCTCTCCTCTCCCCTCTGCTGGACCTCAGACACCCATCAGCGTGCACAGCCTTTCCTCTCCCCTCTGCTGGACCTCAGACACCCATCAGCGCGCACAGCCTCTCCTCTCCCTGCTGCTGGACCTGGGCACCCAGCATTGCACAAGCACTGTCCTCTGCCCGCTGCCAGACCTCAGACCCACCCTCGCGCAAGGCCTCTCTTCTCTCCGTTGGCTCTTAGCCAGGATGGTCCAGGTCTTGACTCGGACATCTCCTAGAAGCCGTACCCGCCACACCCTTTACTAAACTGCACCTCGACTTTTCTGCTTCCCCCTTCTGCTCTCTTACTGATACATATGCCAGCCGGCTTCCTGTCGTATTCCCTCTCTACAGTGGCTGCCCACCAAGGTGGGGTTTTATGTTCCCTTGATTGCTGTGTTCTCCAAACCTGGCAAAGCTCCTGGCAGCCCAGTGCGAAGCAGGCATAGAGTAAATATTTGTACGGTCAATAAATAGTGTTAAGACAATGAGTGGGCTGCCAGGATAGGAGGAGGTACTGGGGTAGACAGAAGGCAGGCACAGATCCCTGGGGGAGATGGACTGTGAGGTTGGGCCTTGACCTCAACTGTCCTTGTCTTTTACAATGGCCAAGCAGGCCATTCCCAGGGCAATAGCTAAGGTCTGAGCTCTGACAGGCCGCAGTTAAGCTGGTTCCCTAACGTCTCTCATCCTCTGGGCATGGACTTTGCTCTGTAAATTGGGCCAAGGGATTTCTGGAAGGCATGCTCAGCCTTCCTCTACCAGCTCTTCAGCCTGCTGGAGGCTGCAGGGTTTGTCTGTGCCTAAGCGCCTGTTGGGCTGCCTTCTGCTGCGTTTCTGCTGTGTCTCCTTAGCCGCAGGGAAGGACTTCCCAGTCTTGGGAGCACTATTTCCTAACAGTAAACAGCCAGAGCTGAGGAAGTGGGAATACTGAAGTCTGGTGAGGGACTGGAACCAGAGCCAGGTAAAACCATTAGCCGTATTCACTGTGTATTTTCCCGGTTCCCAGAGAGGGCAGCTAGATGAATATTCTATGAGCCCTTACGGCGAGAAGCTCTGTGTGCATCTGGAAGAAGTCTACGCGGACCCCCGTGAACAGACTTACCCAGCCCACACGAGAAGGAATATAGTAGCCTAAGTGACAATCCCCCAAGCATGCTGTGCGTTCCTGGACACCCAGAAGCCTAGTCAGACTCAGAGACACATTTGTTAAATCCACCGGCAGGATCTCACTTCTTTAAGAACAGATGTGTGTTAAGTGGATGCTAAGGCCCTGGCCCCCGGGGTCACAGCATGCCAGTGTATGTCATGAAGTAGAGAGGCAGAGGTAAGTGGTAAGAAAACAAACTCAGTAAATACTACAGAGAAGGAAAGGGGGCTAGAGTGTGACCAGGCATCTATTTCAGTCAGGAAAAGCGTCTTCATGCAACTGTGACTCATAGGATCCCGTGGAGGGGGCCATGCAGGGCAGGGATGGGGGCGGGGGCTAGGGGAGGTGGAAGAGAGCCTTCCTGCTGTACGGAGAGAGTGGCACCGAGACTTAAGCGGCACTGAGAAGTGGATAGTCAAGGAACGGGGCGGAGTGTGGTATTTCCTGGGTGCCATGGTCTCTGCTGTGTGGAGAAAGGGAGAAACCAGGAAGGGCTTGGATTGGAGGGGCGGGGTTGATGGAGGAAATGGAGAGGAGTGGGCAGGCTGAAGGTGCACTCCTGGGGAGCAGAGAATGGCCCCTGCTCGTGGGTTGGATGGAGAGGTGTGGATGCAACAGCAGTTAAGGGGACTTGTGGGTTTGGATGCCAGCAGCGTGATGGAGGGTTGTGCCATTTACGGGGCCCAGAAGAGGGAGGAGAGAAGCAAGGATTTATGTTGATTTCGGTGGAGATGCTTAAAAATGGACTGAGCATGAGCAGGCGCGTCCCAGTTTGGGGTTTGGCGGGACTGGAGAGAGAGAGAGAGAGAGAGAGAGAGAGAGAGAGAGAGAGAGAGAGAGAGAGAGAGAGAGAGAGAGAGAGAGAGCGCGAGCTGGGAGCATGGGCTGGGGTGGTGCTGAGGCAGGAAGGTCAGGGGTAGCAGTGCAGTGTGGGATCTGAGAGGGACAACCCTTGGTGATGACCAGTCAGCTGAGGGGTCATCCCCGCGGGTGCAGAAGTTACCTAAGACAGGAGCGGGGCCCCAGAACCAGTAGCCACATTGTCACCAAAGGAAGGAACCTCTTTTGGGAGGTTAAAAATGTCTATTTCCGCATGACACGGAGGCTGAGGGCTGCTGGGAGGAGAATTTGGCAGATGGAAAGATTGCAGGGTGAGGGGGGCAATGCATTCTGGGGGCCTGCCCGGTGCCAATCCCAGAGACTCTAGGATGCAGGATGGTAGGTAGCTGGAGCAGAAAGCAGATGGGAAGCTGGTTGGGCGCCTTCCAGCTCTGGGGTGTTGCTACTACCAGAGGCGGCCGCTTTGTAGTCATACCAGCCTGTTGGGACAGGATGTCTGCAGAGCCTGTGGGAGGGAGGGAAGGGAGGAAGTTCCTGGAGGGAGGTAGATGACAGGGAGGAGGGGTGTCACCTTCTAGCAGTGACTAGGCTGCAAGGAGCTTCAGCTGTCCAGAGGGAAGGCACACAGGATGTGGCCCAGGCATCGCAAGGATGATGCCTTGGCCTCTCGAAAGACACAGAAGCTGGGGGCATCTGGCGTTTGCCAGGAGGGTACCAGAGCATCGTCACCCTGAGCCTCTGCAAACCTCTCTGGAGGGGCAGAGGCCTGACCCGGTTAGGATGGCAGGCGAGGCCTCACAGAAAGCTTCCCCCAGAATTTTCTAGACCTTCTGGGAAGCCATACCATAACAGAAGAGGCAGCCAGTATTCTGCCCTCCTGAGGCTGCGGCTGCTGCAGGTGGCAGCAAAAATGGGATTTTTCTCTCTGGTACCTTTGGGTCGGGGAGAGGATTCTCTGAGACTGCAGGAACCAAGATAAGGATGATGGTCACATGCCAGCAGGAGACCAAGGGAAAGGACAGGGGAGGGCAGGCTGGATTCTAAAGGCCTCCCCTACTGCAAACCGGGCCCTGTTTGCAACCCCCACCCCTCTGGCCGCAGGCTTAGAGATGCCTTTCTCTACTACTTACCACTGACTTGCGGATGCTAACGCGGGGCTTGGGGATGGGTTTGGAGGGCTTGTTTTCAAAGCTTTCCGGAAGCGTGGAAGAATGTCCCCCCTTTCTCGCTTGTAGGGCTAGCTGGTAAGCGACCTCAAATGCCTGTCCCAGGGTTAGGATGATTTCATAGGCTAAATTCTGCAAGAGAAGCAAACAAAGCATTTACTACTGGCAACCAGTGGACCAGAATGAATGGCTGAGGGCCAGTGTAGGACAGGAGCTAGGGAGGACCTTCAACTGCTCACTCTACCTGCAAGCTGCAGTGACTCCGGGGAAATCTATAAGAACCAGACACCCTGGGCATTGGCCACCAAGGGAGCATCTGTGTGGAGCCACACCGCGGGGTCTCCATTAATCCTCTATGTACAGCTCCCTGTGCAGCCCGCCAGCCCCAGGTGCTCTCCAGGTGGAGCTCCCATGGGGGTGGAAAGGGGTTAGTAGTGGTGTCACGCCTGCGCAGACGATCCCACACGCTCCACAGGAGGTGTTCTGGAGAAGTTTGGGTCTTTTTTCCCCCCTCCAACATCTGTGATTCGCTGGATATATACACAACACAATCAGAATCTAATTTAGGCCAGGGAGAAGTATTAGTCATTCTGGTGTGGCGTCTCTCAGCAGCAACAGCAGCAGCGAGCATGCAAACACCGCTCACACGGAGCCAATTATCTGTCTGTTTCTTAAGGATTTCTGCACTCCCCAAGGGTTCACTCTATATTTTATCATCAAATCACCAAGAGACATGAGAACCTGTCGGGCTGGGACGCCACACCAAACCTCTCCTGCGAGGTACGTGTCTTGTCTCGGACCGGTTCTCTCAGTGTGGTCTCTGCCCTTCCTTCTTCACGTACTTCTTTTGATTTCTGCTTTTTCTCCCACGTGAAGCTTTCCCCCTTCACCATCTTTCACAGGGACAGCATGACATTAGCCACTCAAAGGAGGGAGGTCAGGCTGTGCCGTAGAAGGGGATGCCTACCGGTCCACACAGAATGTGCGTGGGGACTGAACCTGTAGGCTCATGCACGCTTAGCGACGGCTGTACGTTAAGCCACACCCCGAGCTTGGGAATGTTCTCAGCCTGCAGCAGCGGAGAGCAGCCACCATCTGTCTCAAACTTTTCACTCTCTGATTGTCCCCACGGTGTTTCTGTGTGGCTTTTCAAATTTGCAGGTAGCACGCTTTGTCTTGCTGGTCTCATTCCGAATCCTCCATGCCTTCTCAGCGGGCTGGGAGAAGTGTTGGGGCTCTTGTTGTTTTTGGTACTCAGTGAAGAGGGATAACGTGGGACGGCCTTCCAAGGCCATGGGGAAGAGACTCACCAACTAAGACCAACCAGGTTTTAGGTCAAGGCCATGGTCTTTGAACCAAGTGGGGCAACGCCTATGATCTCGAGGGGCTGGTTTGACAGAGGGTGAGACAGTCTCTGAGCACCTAGCAAGTGGACATTTGATGCTGAGATACTGTCCCTTGCACAGCCAGGTCACACTCTTCCCTGAAGTACAGAGCTAAGCCGTGTTTGCCTCCGCGAATGAGTCAGCCGAGTAAATTAGCACAGCAACAATAGTGGAGGAGGACAAGGAGGCAGCTCTGACCATCACTGCACAAAGAGGGCTGAGCCCTTGCCTCTGCCTACACTCGGCACACGTCACAAGTCCTTGTTGGCTTTGCCTCAGCACTGGCGGGGGTCCTGGAGGACTGATGGGCCTCCTGGTGTCCTTAGTGTCAGGAGCGCATTGCCGTTTTTGGCTTTGTTCAGCCTTCCTGTGGAAAGTGTCTGTAGCAGACACTTGTGTTCGGGGGCTGGTGAGAATCTGAGCAAGCACGTAGGTGCAATTCCTTCACCATCAGCCTCAGACAAGTTCCTCCAAGTGAGAGCTGTGTAAGATGACAGCATCTTCACGTGGAAGCCAGGACCACTCATGTGAGCAGCTGGGACTTCCATGTGGTTACCGTGGGTTACGATGGGAAGCCAAAAGCTTATGCATGCTAAACAGATGTTTTGCCCTTTTAAATGACCGACTGAGAGACCAGATCATCCAACCCCCAACTGGCTTTGAACTTGTGACAGTCATCCTGCCTCAGCCTCTCCAGTGCTGGAATGGCAGGTGTCTTGCTTTTTTTTTTCTTTTCTTTCCGGGGGGGACAGGGTTTCTCTGTGTAGCCCTGGTTGTCCTTGAACTCTCTCCGTAGACCAGGCTGCCCTCAGACTCAGAGATCTACCTGCCTCTGCCTCCTGAGTGCTGGGATTAAAGTTGTGTGCCTCCACGGACCCCCATCTTTTAAAGGATGATTTAGAATGTTCTTTTGTGATTCAGTGAAGAATTAGCTATTGTTACCTTTCTGTCTTTCCTGTGGCCTTGATGTTTGAAATATGGATGCTGGATGAGAAAGAGGGGCTGTAGGCACTGAGACCTTCACTGTCTGTCTCAACTGTACCAGACCCAGCAGGGAACGGGTGCTGTCAGGGAGGACCTGAGGACATACGTTTACTCCGTCCTCCCCCCTCCCCCCGCCTCTTCCCAGGGGTGGAACCCAGGGCCCTGGGCAGGCAGATGCTTTACATGGAGCCACACCCTCAATGCCCGCATCTTCCAATGTATTTTTTGCAGGATCATTCTGCCTGCTTCTCCTGTGTCATCCCCACGATGGACAATGGAAAGAGAATTTTTTTTTCTTTATGAGAGCTGGACACTGTTAGGACAAAACAGAAAGCCATATTGTAGTAGGACTTAATTATACATTAAGGATATTCATTATGTTAATAGGTTAATTACCATGAGTAATGTAAAGGCAGTTTTATTGTTATACAGACTGGGAGGAGTCTTGTAGCCTCTGCCCAGGCAGCATTCGCTTTGGGAGTTAGGACTGTGTGACGTCTGACCACCCTGAGGCCACTATGCCCGGATGCCGAGTGGACCAGGGGAAGGTGCCACCTGATAAGGAGCGGGGCCGGATCAGTCCAGGCACCACACAGTTCCCAGCCGAGCCCCTAGGTATAGGACTTGAGGTGCCATTCGGCACACAGGACATGGGGGAACCCCAGGGCCTAGGCAGATCATAAGCTGAGCAATAACTGTAACCATTCGAGCTGGCCCAACCAAGACCCCAGATACTGGGGAGCAAAGAGCAGAACCTCGGGGTCCAGCCTGAATCGTGGACTTAACAGCATCGCAAAAGGCTAACGAAGCAGGTGTTGTTTCCTGCCCCCAGCTCATGTGGTGCTCATTACACCACCTATAATGGGACAGTATAAATAGCGGCTCCGCAGTGTGGAAAGTGGAGCCTCCAGCCTCTGAGCTGTGGTGGACAGTGCTTGGCATGGGAGCCCCAGGCTGGATTCATCCCACCCCAGCCCTGGCTACCAGGAAGTTGCAGTCGAGGGTCCAGCCCTGTCAAATGTCACAGTTATTCTTTCAAACAGGCTTCAGACCTTTGGAGTCAGCATGACCGGGCTCTCCTCATCTTGGGTTATTGCCCCCTGTGGGTATTCACAGGAATTCATTTAGGTTTATATTCCTTACTTCCCAACTCACAGGCTGCCTGGTTGCGACTCAGGCTCCTCCCTGTGTTGTGTGGCTTATGCAAGGACAGTCACCTGGGGCTGAGGATGCGGCTCAGTGGTAGGATGCTTATCTGGCATGTTCAAGGCTGTGGGCACGACCTCCAGTTTACCTGTCCACCATAGATCTCTAGAGACACATGGCAAGTGGCTTTCTTGTGTTTTCTGCCTTACGCAGACCAGTGAAACACGCATGGGCATGGTTGATTTGGTGTGATTGTAGGGGTAACTATTAGAAACAGCTTACTGAGACCTTCAGTTTTCTTATCTTACATAGCCACCTACCTTACTGGATCATATTGAGAGGCACTAACAACAGTATTGAACCCAATGACAATACAGACCAACATTTATTATTTACTCTGTGCCATGTACCATGCAAAGTGCTCTACATGAATTATATCGCTAAGGATAAAGACGGAGAGTCCCAATTCAATGCAGTAAAAGTGGGAGAATATATACAAAAATCTCACCTTCCCTTCCGTTTCCTCTTCCCTAAGGATCTCTAGTCAACGAGGAACTTAAGGGGCCACCCTATCTCAAGGACGGAGTCTAATGGTACCTAACGTATGCAAACTTATTTCTCCTTTGCAAAGTGCAGATGTGGAGGTCACTGGCATTTACTGTCGACTCTTCCAGACAGCCAGGGGTGCAGTTTTAACACCATCAGGATATTTACTGAGCTTGTTGTGGGCATGCCCCTGCTCCCTGGCCTGTAGACACAACCAATAGTGTCCATAAGATGCTCATTCAGTGATGGAGGAGACAATGGTTCCACCAAGCTTCTCAGCAACAAAGGGGGACCATGGAGAGATAAAGAGATGCACCCTGCACCCTAGTCCTGAGGCTGACCTGGCACATCCTTCAGTTTGATTGTAGCAAATCTGCATCATAGACTGTGGGCTGTCTGCCCTCCCCCAGGAAAAGTCCTGGGCCCCAGGGAACGGAACATGTTAGTACATGCTCTCTAGGGATTCTCCACTTAGCCTGACAATCTGTTAGGCTCAAGGATTCGATGACATTGTGTCTGAGAGCACTCATTACAATGTATAAAAATCTCACAAAGTGGGATTCTGGGTAGTCATTTAAGAGGAAAATCGATGCCAGATGGGGGTGGCACACATCTTTATTCCCAGTACTTGGGAGGCAGAGGCAGGTGGATCTCTGTGAGTTTGAGGTCAGTATGGTCTACAGAGTGAGTTCCAGGACAGCCAGGGCTACACTGAGAAACCCTGTCTGGGAGAAAAAAAAAAGAAAAGATGAAAATAGAGTCATTGGAAAGAACTGGTTAATAGGCTAAGCAAAATTTAGACATGTTGGTGAACACCTGTAATCCTGAGTGCTCAGGAAGCGGGGGCATGAAGATCCCAAGTTCTAGGACAGCCTGACCTATGTAGTGGGATCCTTTCTTTAGAAATATGTAGAAATATATGCATAAAAGCCAGGTTTATCTTGAAACATTAACACTAGCTATCATGGCTGTTGAGCTTGTGGATGACCTCCCTCTCCCACCCTCTCTCCTCTGTCCTTGTCCTTTCCTCTTCCTCTTCTCCGTCTGCAAGGGCTGAGGATCAAACCTAGGGCCTCACATCTGCCAGGCAAGTACTCTATCGCTGAACTAAACCCCCACTGTGGATGACTTTTCTTAAACATCTTTTTGTGTTCTGAACTTCATCTAAATGAAGATGAGTAATTTTTCAATTGTGACATTTTTCTAGTTTGATGCTCGCGCTCATCCTATTCATCCTTCATGTTTCCCCGTGGGCATTCTCTGCCTCTCCTTCCTTCTTTGGCTGGGAGGACTGGGAACGATTTTCCAGCACGGTCCAGGACGCATGTGCAGGTGTTAGACTGGCTTACCTCCATGGACCAGCAGGCTGGCCATCTTCTTGGTCATGAATCTTGTCTAGAGGCTTCAGTTCTCACATTGGATTTGAATTCTAACATCTGTTCGGTTGAATTTTAAAATACCTAGTACTTTCTCTAGTTAGAAACCTCCAAGACTCTTCTTTAGGTACCAAAGAGTCAAATCATCTATGGTCTAACTTCTGTCGAGCTGCACTGCAAACATGTCCCACTGTGGACCCTCACTTGTGGACACTCTCAGTCTGCCCTCACCATTGTGTGGGGTTGGAGCTTAGCATCAAGTCTGATCCCTGATGAGCTAGGACTGAACTGTATTTCCTCCATGTCAATGGAGCCTCCTCCTCATCTAGAACTTCTCAGCAATTGCCACAGGACTGTGTCGTGTCCCAGAGACCAAGCTCTGGACCAGAGGTTCTCAACCTATGGATCTGACCCCTTTGGAGTTGAAGGATCCTTCCACAGAGGTCACATATCAGATATCCTGCATATCAGATATTTACATTACAGTTCATAGGGGTAGCAAAATTACAATCATGAACTAGCAACAAAAATAATTTTATGGTTGGTGGGGGGGTCACCACAACATGGGGAACTGTATTAAAGGTCACAGTGTTAGAAAGTTTGAGAACGACTACTCTGGACTGTCTTATATATCTTATATAGAATAAATTATCACCTCCCTTTCATATATGAAGAATAACTCAGGATCAATGACTTGATAAAATTGGCCAGGTTTACACATTTACCAAGTGGCAGCGTCAAATTCAAGAATGACTTCTGGCCAGCCAGTGTTTTGTGTAACTTGGATGTCCTGCTCCATGTTCTTGCATGAGTCTGCTGGTGTCCTGACTCCCACATTTATTGCCCCCCTCCCCCCATCGTATAGCTGCTAGTGGAGAATGGGTACGAGGGGAAAGATTCTTCATGGGGACCAGGAGAAGGATGTCTTTTCCGACTTCAGTCTCGTTTGTGAGGAGGGAGGTCTACGCTCCTTTTAGAGAAATCGTGTCATTCACCTTGACCTCCAGAAGGTCACAGGGCAATCTTTGGTTCAGCCCTGATAACCATCGAGAGCTCTGTGCTGTCAATTGGTACTAGAACTGTGATGTTCCAGAACTTTGGCGTGGCTTCTAGCCTAGTTCACATTTGTGTGTCCCTGTAGAGTATCTATTGATGGGGGCTCTTGAATCTTATATAGAATAAAGCATGAGGTGTGGCCATACACTCACTCAGTCATTGCAGGGGTCACTTTGCTTCCCATCCCTGACAACGTGCTGATACGGAATGCTGCCAGCATCCACGCCATCAGGTAAATGTGACAAGGACAGAAGTGAGCTGCGGTGGGAAGGACCCCCCAGGGAAGGGCCCCTAGGCAGGCAGGGAAGCCACCCTTTAGCCACCGACCATTCAGACCTCACATCAGTACTAGAAAAACAGTGGCCACATTTTCACGACTGGAATCACAGAACAATGTGTTGGTGCCATAGCCCTGGGAGCCACAGACCTGGGCCTGGCTATTCCTTAACAGGAGCACTTCCTGAATCAGCACAAGGCTCCCTGCCACCGGGAAGAGGTTCAGAACTGACAGCAGGGATCAGAACTGTGTCTGCACCTGGGAGCAAGGGCAGAGAAACCCAAGTGTCATAACTAGCTTCAGGTCAGCTGTATCCGTGCACTCCAGTGATAGAGGCCATAAGTAGAACCCTCAGGTTTTCTGCATGGACTAAATACATCAGGGCTGAGCTCCTTATCACATTCACCGTAGAGACAGACTAAGAAGTGGGTGTGAGGGGCTGGATAGTTGGCTAGCTAGTTAAGAGCACCTGTTGTTGCTAAGGACCCAGGTTCTGTTCACAGCACCCACATGGAGGCATTACCACCTCCTCAGGCACACGTGGTGCACAGACCTACATGGAGGCAAACACTCATGTGCATAAAAATAATAGAAATAGGTCTAAAAACTGAAGAGGGTGAGATTCCAGTGGTCTTTTGGTCTCCTATCCTAGGAGTGCCTGGATTCTCAGGGAAGACACCGCCATCAGTCTTCCGCCCAGTTAGTTACTGACAGAGTCAGTAAAAGATGGCAGGCACCCACAGGGACATGTGTACAGTGATAGCCACGCCAAACAGAAACACAGCATTCCAAGGCCCAATGGTTAGTGCTTCAAGGGGCAATGACCAAGGACTGGTGTCATCTTAGAAAATAATATTTCATCTGGGCCTGGAGGTGCAGGCCTGCAGTCCTAGTTAATCAAGAGGCTGAGGCAGGGGGATTGCAGATGTAAGGCCTGCCTGGGCTAGAGAGTGGATTTAGGCCAGAGTAGGCAACCAGTGTGGCCCTGTTTCAAAGTAAAACGAAGCTGTGATGGAGACCCTGTCCAGCATGCATGAGTCCCTAGGGTCAATTCCTGATACCGTAAAACCCTTCGTTTCAACAATCACCTCCTCCAAAACTGTTCCAGAATGGCTGATTGCGTTACTCAGCATGCACCCTTTGCTCGTCTGTCCTCTGTCCCCCATGAGTTACTGCTCATCTTTGTAGACACCCTCCAGCCACGCGCTCCTCAAGGCTCTCTCCGTATCTCCCTGCCTTTCCTCCCAGGCTAAGTTTGGATCTCTTTCTTGTAGCCTCTCAGCCCTCGGGCATAATTCTGCCACCGCATGGCGTTTGTCATAATTTTCCCTCTGTAGCTCTGACCCCCTGGCTGACTGAGTGCCTTGAGCAGTACCAGTCTCCTTCAGCTTTGCAAGTCTAAGGGACTTAGTGTACGGTACCGTTGGTCCCCAACGAGGAAGAGGAAGCTACAGTAAGTTTCTAAGATAAGGGAACTTGCATCTTAGGATCAAAATAAGTCCACGGTGGATGACTGGGCCATCCCTTCATTTTATCTTTTCTCCCACGGAAAGACACGGTGAACAAGTGCCGAGCAAATGCCAGTGGAAGGCGTCTTCAGTCTTGTCAGTATGGCTTCCGACAGAAGCTGTAGTTCTCTTTGTCTTCATTTTGCTTGAGTCCTTGTGTTTTAAGAGCTGGGATAAGTTTTATCTGCAACTTGCTTCACCCACGTCCAGAGGCAAAAATAACTGAGAATATTCTGGGCATATTCACAGATCTCATTGACATCTCTACCTATAGTTAATCTTCCCAAGTACCACCTAGGAACGACCCCACTAGTTTCTAGAAATACATGTCATTGCCTACTTGTGATCTTTGGTATTTAGAAAGAAGCAGAACACCTCCGACAAGAGGCATATCTGGACCAGGACTGACATATTAACTGGCCACCATTCAGAGGCCTTCTCCGGAGCTAATTTATGCTAACTGAATGAGAGAGGAAATTATTTCCCCACCCTAATTATAGTAGGAGTATACGTAGATGATGTTGGAGATACAGAGACTGTGGAAGAAATTAGGTTCACCTGTAAAATCCCACCGTTGGGTACAGCTACTGCTATATTCTGTTGTTTTCCTTTTATATTTGTATATACCCTCACGTACTTCATAAACTCCATGAATATTTATATATGTGAATTTAAATACCAAATCAGGGTAATATTTTATGTGCATTTTTATAAGTTGCTTTTCATGTAATGCTGTATCATGAACAGATTTTGCATGCCATTATACATTTTTCAAAGACAATACCCTGGAATGTGGCAGAGCATCCCACGGTATCTATTAAGGTTTAATGTCATGCTTCACCCCAAGCCTAGGTAGACACGGCATGCTCGCCGAGTCAGGACTCCCTTCCTGGTAACACTCCAGGCTTTCCACAGAGGCCTCACACAGTGGCGTGGGGTCAACTGTGCTCAAGGGTTCATTCGCCTTCTAAGGTTTCGGGCCAGTTTGAGCTCTCACATCACCATACAGGGTCAGGACCACTAGAATGGAAGGAGGCCCTCACGTTACTTGGCAAGGAAATGGGAGAAAGCGTTTTCAGATCTCTTCGTCTTCCTCTTCAACAGCTGAAGCACTTAGTGGACGCGATAGTAAATTCCTTACTGGCTCACGAAGCCTTGGGAATGGGGCCCTCACCAAATTCAAGACCTCTAAAAGAGTCTTGCTGTTAAAAATATTTCTCAAATGGATGTGCCCATTTTCTTGAGTTAGTAAACTCAATACAGCCATTCCTCTGTGTTTGGACCAAACCGAGGATGCGTAAGTGTCTTATTTCTGATAGGGTAGGATTTGACCTCACCTGTGAACACCTCCTACGCTCTATGCCGTCTCTAGATGACTTGAAATACTGAGCAAGTGTTCATCCTCTCCAAATACATCCCCATGTGATATTGGTTAGGGAATAAATGAGAAGAAAAATCAGTTGGTACATGTTATTGAGTACATAGTGCTTTTCAGAGCACTTTTGATCTGTGTCTGGTTAGACCCGTGGATACAGAGCTTGTGGAGTGGAAAGGCTGACAGCACACACAAATGCCTTTTTTTTCTTTGTTTATTGCAGATGCCTGCCTAATGCCTCAGGCTCATCCTACTGAGTTGAATTAATGAGTTGTCATGTCTCCAAGCCTACCACATGTCCTCACAAAGTAAATGGACAGGCTTCCAGCCAAGTATCCCTCCTCTGAGAGACCCCATCCCGCTGGGCACTGGGGCAACCTCAGGATGGCATGGGTGCAGTTTTAGTGCAATTACCTGTCTCTAACCCACGTAGATCCTGAGCTCTTAGAGAGACGACACCTGTAGATGGCTAACAATAGGCACACGATGAGCACAGGTGTGCATCTGTGTGCAATTTTACTTTCCCTCTCAGATGGGAGCTACAGAGCACTAAGCTTATGTGGAAAACCAAAACCCGAGACATAAATCCCAACTCGGGAACAGATGACAAGAATATCATACCACAACTGTCCCTCCCATTCTCTACATCCTTAGCAGCCATGCTTTATTGAAAACGAGAGTTGTAAAGACTGTATGTGGTTCCTCATTGAAAGCATGGTTCTTCCCTAGGAGGTGTGAGCTCTGTCATTATCTCTGTGTGTGGCAGGAGCTTCCCCAGGAGGTGAGCACCGCTGTTATCTCTGTGTGCGGCAGGCGCTTCTCTAGGAGGTGAGCACCGCTGTTATCTCTGTGTGCAGTAGGTGCTTCCCCAGGAGGTGAGCACCGCTATTATCTCTGTGTGCAGTAGGTGCTTCCCCAGGAGGTGAGCTCTGCTATTATCTCTGTGTGCGGCAGGTGCTTCCCCAGGAGGTGAGCTCTCTCATTATCTCTGTGTTACAGAAGAGGAAACCAAGGGCAAGTGGTATTATTGATCAAACTATGACAGAATGAACCCACCTTGGACTTAATACTAGTCTGACTGCAGGGATCACACCCCTAAATGTGACTGTTACCATAGTTATTTTGGAGGGCTGTCTAAATACAATCCATTGTCTATTTTAATGATTCTGCATGTGTAGGGAAACCTGCATCTTGATGGAACATGTGTGGACTCTTTTCTATGTCTGTTTTCCAAGCAGTACACTATGGGAAGCATTTACATAGCACTGACAGTGAATGATCATATAAAGTATGCATAATATTGCATATGTAAATGACATAGGCAAATACTATGTCATTTCATAGAAGAGACTTGAATGTCAGTGGCTCTGTGAATTCTTTAGATTTAGAACTAACCCTCCTTGGATACAGATGGATTGTTGCACATATATAAATGTAGTGAAGAAATCTGTGACAAAACTCAAAATGCCTGCTTTCTAACTGTCCAAAATGAGATTGATTTAATACATCATCCATTACTATGGAGGCCCCAAAATGTGAGCCTATTTCCACCTTGTCTGAAGGCCAGAGATTCAGCTTGCTCAAAGTTGTTGCCATTCCTTTCTGACCAAAGGGACCAAAGGTCAGAGAGTTGGAACTTCTATTCCTTCAAGGTTATTGTGTTTCTACCTCCGAGGTCCCACCTAGATTTAGATCAGAGAGTTCTGCTTGATCAAGGTTATTGTCAACAGACGTGGCTAAGTCCAGACTTTGTATTTCAGGAAGAAAAGTGGATCTAGTTCTACCCCAAACAATAGTCAAAGGATCCAACTAAGTCCCCGCTCCCCTAAGAAGATAACAATGGATTCCACCCCAGGAGTGGTTTGCCTACAGAATGTTTTGGTCTAGGGCTTGAGTGTGATTTGTCTGGTTCTGGCAACAGAATATTTAACTAAGAGCGTAGGTTACACCCTTCAACTGGTCTGTTCATTTCCTTGTATCATGGTAATGCAGTTTTTTTTTAAATCTTATTCCTACCTTTTGGGGCCGGGGTATTTTAAGAAAGTGGACATTAAACACGGGCGGATTTCAGTATTCACTGGTGCTATCCTATGTTTCTGCTTTATTATTTTCACTCGCATCCTCGTTCTCTTTACTCTTTTTCTAATCCCCGTGCCCCTACCCTGGTAAGTGGTATCCTTGTTGAAGCTGGTGTCCGCTATGTTACAGAAAGGATGAGGGGAAAGGATATTAATCTCTGCATATCCGTGGTTGATACAGCTTTATGGTATGCTGCCGTGTGCCAAGGTGAACCCTTCACTCCTGAAGTTGTTTTATCAGAGCACCAACCAAGGCAACTTACCCGAGACCCCCATTTTGTTCTTGTCTATTCTTTTTACTTTTCACCCCCCTGCCGTTTGAGAAATGGTAAATTTAGTGTCGATGTAAATACTGGAAACAGGCAACACGTTATATGTATCGCCCCACATACCATCCCCCAACCCAGAAGTGCCACTGCTGTGGAAGGAACGCTCTCCAAAAGTGGCTCCTGGACCAGGTGAGCTTGGGAGACAGCACACCGTCCTCCTCCAGCCTGCATGCATCCAGGGCACCAAGTGTCCCCTAGGACACGAGCTCGGAAATTCAGTCTAGCTTCCTTAGGAAGGCCTTGCGCTCTCTTCTTAGGCCACAGGACTTCTAGGGGAAACTGTTCCGGGACATTTCACAAACCGGAAGCTTCCTGTACATCACCATCACCGAGGCTTATTCTGACAGCAGATAAAACGCATGGGATGTGATGTCAGTATGAAAAAGTACCCTGCCTGCAAAAGGTCTATGAGAAGCCGATAACCGGATACTTAGAACAACAAGGCCACCACAAAGCCCCACCCATCCATCCCACCTGTGGGGCTGAACATGCACTTGAACTTCAGAAGGGATCTGTTACTTTATTTTGTCATCACTGGTAACCCAGAGGATGGCTCAAATGGATTGTAAGGCCTTAAGATTGGACTGGGAGTTGCTCTATATAAAGAACTGCTCAGGTCCAGGTCAAGGCGGGTGGCCTTTGTCATGATTTTGGAAGTTCAACAAACTGCGTGCACTTAGCAAGGATTAAAGCACCAGATTTGGGTAAAACGAAAATCCTTTGGAGCAGACTCAAGAACTGCAAGCCCGTGAGTGTCCACGCTAAGCCAGACATCTGGATGAAGGATAAATGCTACAGCGGTTTGCCGCACGTCCTCTGAATTCATCAAGACACGCTGATCCGAAAACTAAACAGCTGCGGTTAGATTTTTCTCCCCTGCCCCTCCTGAATATTATGGAGGTGAACATATTTATCATGCCTAATACTTAGAAACGGTACCTAGAGCAACCTGCAGAGCTAACAAAGGGACAGGAGGCAGGGAGATCTTGCTGTATTTTTGGGACTAGAAGAAGGAAGGGATTTCTCTAATCTGAAAACTGGAAGTTGAGAGTTGAGTCTCAACAGTTTAGGTATAAGGAAAAATACAGAGTTCTAACTTGAACGAGAGACTGAAAATACAGGAAACTCAAGAAAGCTAAGCCTGTTAAAATACTTCTTATTTGGCTTTCTGGGTGATCGCCTTGAAAAATCCCATTTGAAGATCTAATCTCTAGGGGCCCCAGGGTGTGATGGGATTGGGAGACAGAGCTTTTAGGAAGATGGCTGAGTTAAAATAGGTCATTAGTGTGGGCTCTTATCTAGTCTAACTGGCGCCCTCAAAAGAGAGAATTTGTATGCAGGCATCTCTGTGGATGGAAGAACACAGAGAGGACTTCATGAGAAGACTGACTGTTCACACACGGGAGGGGAGAGAACTTAGAAGAAACCACGCTTACTGTAACCTTGGTCCCATACTACAGCTTCCAGAAACGCAGGCAATAAATTCCTGTTGGTTAAACTATGTAGTCTGTGGTGTTTTGTCACGGCGGCACAAGCAAACCAGTACATACATCTATGGAACATGTATCCAGAGCAGGTGGGGACTCACCACATCGAAGGCAGTAAACACGTGGCAGTAGTGGTGGTTGGACTTCAAATCTTTCGTGATATAAGCGAACGTTGAGAGGTCTTCTGGGTCCTGGGCGGCGCAGGAGATATTACGAATTTCATGCTCAGCAATTATGTTCTAGAAGAAACGACACAAACCATCACCGTTTTCCTTGGAGAACCTGCATGCTTTAGAATCAGCACGGTAATTCTGGGAACCCAGATGCTTTTCTTTTTCTCTAGGATGTTCTAGGCCAGCAGTATTCAGAGTGATTCAGTGTGTCCATCCATGGGCAGATGTACACCAGGTCTGGAAGGAATATTTGCATTTAATAATAATAATAATAATAACAACAATAATAGTAGTAGGAATAGTAATGATAATAGTAATAATAATAATCCTAAAATCATCATATCCTGGATGAGCCCTTGCCAGACGCTGTGCACTGAAGCAGTCTGGGGGACAGACAATTAGAAAATGAAACAAAACAGTAATTGCTAAACATGTCGCCATTTCTCTTCCCCACATCCTGCTGTAGACAGGCAATCTTGCCTACTGCCAATCCTGTCTGGAAGCGGTCATCTGCCACTTGCATGTGTGAGGGGAGCTGTGGGTGCAGGAGGCTGTCCAAATCCTTCACGGCTGTGTGTGTCCTCTGTTCCTCCCCACCCCTTCGTTCTTAGGCGCTGGGATGGAACCCGGGACCTGGATCATGTTGGAGATGTGCTCTACCTTTGGTTCTATGCCAACTTCTCCACTCCCAAAGCAAGGGCCCGGTCAGGACAAAGCAGGTGGGGAAGCCTCAGAGTGTGCTCTCTGTCTTTCTGTCTCTCTCTGTGCAAGGTTTTCAGAAGGCTGAGAGTGCATGGCCAAGGGAAACACCACAGTGTGATAGTCAGGCTGTGGTGTCTTGCTGGATGCAAGGACCTATGAATAGGATAGCTCTGTGCTCACTAGACCCACCACAGAATAGTGGTGTATGCGTGCATGTGTGTGTACGTGTGTGCATGTGTGTACGTGTGTGTGGCTGTCACTTTCTTACAGGTGAGGAAACTGGGCTTTAGGGGCCTCACGCAGGGCAGGTGTGAGGTCTGGGTTGTTTGGGGGTGCTGACCCTCTTGAGGACACTGCCACGTTTTACATCCCCCCTCCTCGCCTCTGAGAATAACTGGTGGGAGGAACAGGTCAGTACCATTGTCCTGAAGCACAGATAGCCAGAGAGCAACATCTTTGCTGCAAAACCTGCTGGGAGCTTCTCTTGATACACAGATGTATTTAAAAAGCCCTACAATGGTACAATCCTTTTTATCTTAAAATTTCTCATGTCTTTTGCAGTTGTCATAGATATAAAAACCCCAATGCTTCAGTTACCCTAATTACTTTTTAATTGCGTATTTTAAAGAACCCGTTGGCAATACAATGTTCCACGTCTACTCATCAATGCTGAAAAACACTGACAAAATGTCCTTCCCTGCCAGCGCCCTCCGCGAGTACTTCATGTCCCTCACTCTACCAAGCTCTGTGGTTGGGAAGCAATTACAGAATTAACACATAAGAGAAAATTAAATTAAGACATTCTTCACTGTGGCCTTGAATGCTGACACTGTGTGCAGCTGCTCTGTCAAAAAAATAACTCAAATTGAAATTGGAAACAACAAACAAGCAACATTGTACCGCCAGATAGCTTTGACATAGGAAGCCATGGTCCTCTTCGTGCACTCAGGTACCGAATCAGGAACCCATGGGCCTTTAGAAGGAATTTTAAGGTCTTTGTAGTCTTTGAAGGTACCACAGAGAGTCTTGGTCCTCACTGGATTGCTGCTGGACTTCAAAAGTCTGGACTCAGCATTGGCTTCAGCTGCCGTGGTAGGGACTGCTGTCAGCTGGACAAAAGCTACCTTAACGTGGGAGAAGGGTTTCTGGGCCTGCTCGAGGGGGGCTATCTTGATTATGTCATCGAGGTGGGGAGGCCTGGCCACTGTGGGCAGCACCATTTTATGGGCCCACTTCTAGACTGACTGAGAAGCAGAGAGACAGCTGAATGAAACAGTTGCTTCTCTCTGCTTCTCCACTGTGGCTGCTATGTGATCAGCGGGCGTAGCCCCTGCCCGCTGTGGCATCTCTGCAACCATGGGTGATGATACCTGAGCTGTGAGCCAGGGCAAACCCTCTATCCCTTCAGCCTTTTCCAATCATGTATTTTGGCATAGCCATGTGTAAAGTAACCCAAACACCTGCCCAGGAGCTACATTGAGCTGGCGAGTACCGGCTCCAGCTTTCAGTTGGCATTTGTGTCCTTGAGGACTTTGTCAGCGCTGGGGAGATGTTACATTAACAAGTGCCCTGCAAGGTTTGCAGCACTGCATTTCCCAGCTCCTGACGGTTCACTGCGACCGTGCTGTGGTCCCCGACAAAACTACGAAGCAGCTAAGTTGGGTCTCCAGTGCTCTGCCCTCCTGTCTTCTGAATCCTTCCCAGGATTTTTTTTGAAGGTCTTTTCTTTCTTATCCCCAAGAGCCCAGGAGTGGCAGAGAGAATGGAGTCATTATCACTGAAGCTCACCCCCAGGGGCAGGGGTAGCTTTGATGTTCCTTTGAGGCACCTGCGATGCTTGTGTTATACAAACGTCATTGTTCCTCTCTACTAAAAATGTCTCAGCTAGGAGGAAAGCGATACCACAAAGACGGTCTATCCTCAGGCAGGAATATACTCGCAGAGCTTTGTGAGAGATCCCTGGTAGAGCCTGGTGAGGACTGGGATGTCTGAGGAGAGATGTCGCCTCCCTCATCACCTTTGGGAATGCGAGGCCAGGTCTCGATCTGTGGAATGGCTACAAGGCCAAGGGCTCTGCAGCTGCAGGCATTATGGAAACTGGATCTCTCGCTCTTCAGTCAGGCTTCGGTTGTGGCTGCTCCGCAGATGAGATAGCTCAGTGGAAGACCAGCCTCTGTGTGTTAGCTTTCGTTCCTAGGAAGGTTTGTTCCAGGGAAGGCTCATGAGAAGAACTGGGGAGGAGCTCACCTACTCTCCTTTGGATAGAGTTTGGCCACTTAATGCTTTTCAACTTCTGCTCGACCCTCACCTTTCACTATGTGGAGAAACAGCTATGGGTGTGTCTGGCTGTCGTGTGCGGCACAGAATTGTTTGGCCCGGCCACTTAATATGACGGTTCAAAGATGGGTGTGGCTTAAGGATCTACCTCTCATATATTCTTTAGTCTTCACCCTACCACAGAAAGTCTCCCTTGACCGCTTCCTTAGGCCAGACTCTTTCCCATCAAGGGTCTGAAGTGCGCCCTCTAGAGAAGGACCAGGATGGAGGCAGCGCTCTGAGAGGCGGTTAACAGAGGATGCCCTGTGGGATGATGGATGCTGAAGACTGTAGTACCTACCAACTGTGGTCTCTCGGGACTCCCAGCTGCTTGTGAGAAGCATGTGCTATGAGCACTTATTGCCATGTTGGAGGTTGCCATTCGAAGAAAAAACAATACTCAGAAAATAAAATGAAAAGGATTCCAATCCTATACTCCTCCTAGTGCAGTCACTGGGAAGGCTAGGGAGAGAGACACCATAGGAGGGGAAATATGACCCAAGTCTCTGTCATTCCTGGACATTGGAACTGGGTCGCCTCTAAGACCCTGCTAATCTCAAGAAAGGTCAATAACCAAACAGCTGGAGTCCTGGTGGCCAGGTTCCTGCAGGGGCTGATTCTGGGATGCTGAGCTACGGAAGCAGATATAATTTCCCTCCAACATCGTAGGACTAAATCTATCCCAGGTTCCAGTTCAAATTCAACATCCCCTTTGCTTCTCCTTTCTTAAAGCAGGCTTAGTGTGTAGCTCCCTAAGTTGCTAGGTGGTACCGTTGTGTGTTTATAACCAGGCATCTGGCCCTTCCCCACGAACCTGAGCTATTCCTTATTGACCGAAAAAGAAATGCCTCATTGCATTGGAGGCTTCATCTTTGCCTTCTCTAATCGGGCCTAATAGGAAATGAAGGGTAATTAACATCTAATTCATTACCCATTGTACTTTAAACTAATCGGCAGCAGGTAGCTGAGGAGTAATAGAAAATGTATTAGGTGAGGCAGTGGGAAAGGTGTGATAAATAGGTTGTGCAGTGGGCAGACACTGGACAAAGGACAGGGACCTTAAGGTGTCCGCGTGGACTGGACAGACCTGTCCGGTTTAAGGCGGAGGGACACACACACACAATGGAAACACACTGAGGTGTGTCTAGCCCAGGCTTCCTGGTCACCAGCTTCTGAAAGGATGCGATCCTCTCACACACTTCCACTCGACAAGCGCTCTAGCCGAGATAGCACTTTCCAGTGGGGGATGTCCAAGGACTCTAGGATGCAGCGGTTGCCTTCATCTCTTCTCCCTTCCTGCAGCTCTTGCATGCCTTCTGAAGCTAGCCCCTCAGCCCTGGGCATCCTCCTCAGCTCCCAATGCAACCTTCTACTACTCGTCTTTCATTCTTCTCATCAGTCTCTACTTCACCCTCTCACACAGCAACTGGGAGCCTCTCCTCCCAGAGTCTCCCAGACTCTTTCAACACTGTCACACTGGGCAAGAGCAGTTACGTGGCCAACTGAAGTGAATGTCCTTTAAAGAGCCAGGCGTGTGTCGACAGTCATAGACAGCTTGGTGCCGCCAGCCACCAGACGCCCCGTGCCTGTGCTCCTGAACCTGGAAATCTATCACAGACCACAGCGCAAGGACCTGAAAGATACCCTGATCTCCTTTCTTCAGGGTTTTTAATTACATAAAACTACCTTGCTGATGCTTTCCAAGAGGTTGGTGAGCAGGGGTCTATGCAATCACTGGCGATTGAGCTTGAAGCCTCGCAAGAGCATCCGTGATGACGTCCCTTTGTGTGTGTCTCTCTGCGAACTGCAGCTAAACTGAGTCCCAGCTAAGCTCCCCTCCCTGTTCTGATGGTGGGGGTCTGGGCAGAGTGGATGCTACTGATGTAGGTGGTTATGACACCACTAAATGACAGACCTGACCCTTCAGACTGCAGCAACCTTCAAGGGAAAATGACTTGTGTTCGGAAATTGTCAGAATCTAACTCAGTTAGGCAGTGTTAAACTCAGCATTGCTCTTCAACTTCTTCAACTCCAACAGGGTAGAGATAGTTGCTCTAGGTTAGGGTGAAGGGTGTGCGTGTGTGTGTGCGTGTGTTGGCGGAGGGGTCAAGTACCAAAGTACCAAAGCCTTCCTTTCACATTAGCTGAAATGAAAGCAACGGTATCTTCATGAACATTTAAACATTAGAACTCTTTAAACAACTTAACTCCGATTTAAGGATAAGGCAATTTTATGTACCAGAACCGAAATTCTCCAGGAAATAAAAAAAGTCAATCAAGGGTTGTTTTGATTTGAGTCTCTGTGATTGCAAATCTGACATCATAACAGCCAATATCATACTGCACAGCTGAGTCGTCATTAAAGATAAGGTACTTAATATACTTGGGCTACTACTGTTAGCCATCATGGTGATGCTGTGGTATAGGTTTTATGCCTGAGTTCTAGAATTTTCTTCCAAATTGGGAGGTTGTTATTTAGCATAGTTAGGAACGCTTGGGCTCATTCAACTGCCAATGAAACATTTTATAGAAAACCAACTCGGAAAATTTCTAAAGGATTGTTTCAGATGCTTAAGTTTAGAGACACAAAAGGGTCACCATCCATGGGATTTTCCCTGATATCACAATCCAGTTGGCTCTGGCTCCATCACCACTGCTAGAGTTGACTTGCTTCATGACTCCCCATTCTGTTTCTCCAAAATGGAGTGTATCTAGGGGCAAGATCGGGGTGAGCAAGGCAGGGGACAGACACTGTGTACAATGGTGATGACCTCATCTCTCCCTTCTGTCCTTTATCAGTCGAAGGGACAGGCGAGAAAAATACATGGACCATTAGGGTTTTGTTGAGAAATCATTCAGGTTTTACAACAGTGACAGTGGCCATATCTAGCATCAGGATTCTGTGGTCTTGGCGCTGACAGGAGTGCGAAGATACTTTTCAAGGAAAACACAATCCAGTTGGCCACACTTGACCTCAGAGCTGCCAAAAGTTCCCACTGTGAGTACCAAGACACAGCATGTTCTCGGTTGGTTTTTTTGATTGCATCTCTTATGAAAACAAACAGTAGCAACTCTCTTCATCCCATTAGTGAGGAATAAAAGGTAGTTATAGAATATAAAAAGTCAGGATGTGCTCCTTACCCAGGTATTCATGAGCTGTACCAAAAGAGGGACAATCACTTCTTGGCCTTTTGGCTAAGATCAAGTGTAGTTTCCAAAGGCAAGAATACACACACACACACACACACACACACACACACACACACACACACACACAAACACACACACTCACTGAGAACCACAGAAAGACCAATGTCCTCACCCTTTACCTACTAACGTTCTTATGGCAAAGAAATGGCACCATGCCTTTAATAAGCGATGTTGTTGTTGTTTCAGTGTTCTCTAGATCCAAAGGGACATGACTGCTAAATGACCCCAGTCTACCAGAGGGAACACTGTGATATGGAAGAGCAAAATACTTATAGCCATCTTAGCTCAAGACCCCAAATAAATCATGCCTTTCTGTGTGTGTAAGTGGGTCCACACACATACATTCACAGCTCTGGTTGTAAGCAGGAAGCATGAAGGCAAGGAGGGGGAGGCGAGATACAAATGGGGAATGCCGGGGTTTTAGATCACATACTCAGGGCCGTGTCGGGAGTCTGAACCAAAGAGAGGATTGACACCTACCTTATTTGTTGCATCAATAAACTTGACTCCTTTATATGAGACTGAAAGAATAATAGTGGGGACTTTCTTCATTTGCTCTGTAGACTTCTGAAATTAAAATTAGAACGCTGTTAGAGCAGGGTGTGTTGCATGGCAACCGAAACGCATTGTTTTTTTTTTCCTCTTGAAAGATAAAAATGAACTGAGGCTAAAACCACACACACACACACCCCAAACACAATCAGATTTAAATGCCTGTCTCTCTTGCCATTAGCTATGCTTTAGGCTTATAAAGTATCTGTTGGCCTTGCTACTTCTTATGGGTCCAAGGGTGTCCTTTCCCCTCCCCCCAGCAGGAGGATGGTGAACTCGGTGTCGATTTCCTCGAGAAGAACAAAACCACGTTACATTTAACTCCAAAGGTGCGTTCAGCGGCAACAGAATCTATACCATCACTGTTCTATGCTCCTAGTCTCTTCATTCTTCAAGGCATAGGGATGCTCAGATGTGGACTTAAAAGAGAGATTTAAAACACATCCCTGCAAACTTGCTTTGATCCTGGCCAAATCCCAGAAGTGGATATAATATTTATAGCAGAGTCACACTGGACCACATAGGATTTCATACAGCTTGATGACAACTTAAGTCTTCCAGGAGGCGCCCTTAGCCACAGCGAAACCCTAGACGGGACAGGCGAGCTATTTTATCACACAGCTCGGCCATGTTCCTGCAGGCTAAGCTCTCGTGACGGATGTTCACACCGGCTTCACATGTGGGGTCTGCAGCTTCTCCCGTTTGTCCAGCTGCGCAAAGTTCCTGTGTAATTTAGCATGCGCCTTTCCTGCTTAGCCCTGCCATTTGTCTCCGTCACCGACAGTCTTGTTCACTTCACTTTCTTCCCTGCGTCCTCTTAATCATCGCCTTACGCATCGGAGATGGACTTACCTGACAGTTGGCCTGCAGGATTTCCCGCACAGGACAGGTAGGTACAGAACAGGAGAGAAAACACATGAGAGGGTGTGAGAAGAAGGAACCATTTCAATAACCCGCCAACAGCAGAAGGTCACTAGAAAGTAAAGGCTGAGCAGGCCTCACAGTCGGAAGCAGAGGCGGCGAGGCTTTTCACGCTGACCCTGCCTCTGGTTCTCTTCTTTCTGTGTCCTGTGTTGCAGAGCCTTAGGACGGACATACCGGAAAGGTACACCGTGGGCCTTAGCCAGCCAGCTCTCTACATTAGGGGACTCAGGAAAAGGATAGGAACTTTTTTTTTTGGTTTATTTAGATCACTCAGTCCATTAAAAAAAATTCTTAAATGTGACCAGATTTAAAGAAGGCTTTTAACGGGATGAGTGGCGCTCACGGCGCTCAGTGGTGATAATTATGCGGTATCTATTTTTTGGCCACTGGAAGAGGTGCTTATTGTCCTGACACAACATTTTTTTTTGAGAGCTACCATATCTGTTTCAGAGAAAAAGAGATTTATTAAGAGTATGACAATACATAAAGAGAAGCTCTCTTGAACTGTATTTTAACTAGTTTTAAAATTACTTAGACATGCCAATTTTTTTTTTAAAAATTACTAAAAAAAAAATCATCCTAAAAAGTGGAATATAACATTACATACTTTCGTGCTCTGAATGTTTTTCCTAACTGCTTCCGAACAATGTGCAGGACAAATCAAAGGCAAGGCCGGAAGAAATCAGATGCTCTGTGCTGGTTTTAAGGCAAAGCAGTGGCTGAATCTGTGACTAAGGCCGGGGCGGCACAGGCAATCATTTCGTGGACTGAATTTCGTGTGAAGAACTCTACAGTTTGTAAAGCGTAACAACGGATTTCAGCAAACCACCTCGCTCATCTCTTGGTGTGAGTACTTTCTCCCGGATAGACCTATTTGTAACCTGAAACAATATATAGCTACATTAAGATGAAAATACCAATATTTTATTTAGTATTAAGAAAAACCCCTTATTTGCTCAACAGTTGCATGGTTATTTCGGGGCCGCCCGCTGTGCTAGTCAATGCAAAGCTCGGGGTCCACTTCTCAGGGGTGTGAAATTGTGTGTGAATGCTACCGCTCTCACTGGCCACCCGAGTTAGCTCTGTGTTGCGGAGAATTGAAGTGGGAAACGGGGCTGGGTAAGATGGCTTCCAGGGAGAAAAGGCATGGCAGCATTGGGAGCCCATCTTGGCTCACATAGCACGCATTCTTGGCTGAACTGGGCATGAAGCAGGGCCACTGGGCTGATGGCTAGCAACAACGGCGATGTGGATAGAGTTCTTTTGGAATAGTGACTAGGAAAACATTCACCTTCAATCAAAGGGCAAGGTGGGTATTAATAAATTTATTCATTTATCAAGCTTGATTTCCTGCTGGGGGCACTGAGCTGGCTCTGCCATCTGAGTGGCAAAAAGAGGAAGAGGGGGCTGTTCTCAGAACAGAGTCACATCCATGTGTAAATGAGAGCTCTGTGGTGGTTTAGGTGTCGGTCGGGGAAAGAAGGTCGTAGAGTTGACTTGAAACGGCAGGCTTTCCCTGTCAAGAGCAGATTCACTGCTAAGCAGGTAGGGACTTGAGAAAGATGCCTTTGGCGGCTATGCAGAAGATGGAAGCTGAATGAGGGACACGGGAAGCTGCTGTGAAATCCAAGGACTGATGTAAAGTGTGGACTGCAGGGGAAGAGCCCCACCAGGGAGGGCGAAGGATCAAGAGGCTCTCTGTGACATCACAGAAGATGAAGGAGTGGGAGGCTGTCTCAGATGATGCAGCCGTTAGCAGAGATGGCACTGCCAGAGGGCAGACAGCATCCTTTCGCAAAGACGGACAGAGAGATGCTTTTGCATCCTCAGCATGCTAATCATCAAGAAATGAGAGACGGAACTCGGACTTCAGAGGGGTGGCTAAGATGGAAGCTGAAGGTGTCTTAGGGTGGAGTAGGAACCTCCGCAGAAGATTAGTCCCACCCTCAGTTTTTAGGACAGGGTTTCACTGTATAGTCCAGGTTGGCTTTGAACTAGTAATCCTGCCTCAGCCTTCTGAATGCTGAGTGTACAGGTATGTGCTACCACATTCGGTGGGAAGATACTTTCTTTTTTTTTTTTTTTTTTGAGATAGGTTTCATTATGAACCTCAGCTAGCCTGAAACTCACAGAGTTCACCTGCCTCTGCCCCGGAATGCTGGAACTAAAGGCTTGCAACACCATGCTGGGCCAAAGATGAGTTCTTAAGAACTAGGAATGGCATGGGAAGATGAACACAGATGATGTCACAGAAGCCAAGGAACAGATTGGTTAGGAGGCACAAGCAGAGCACAATCTCCTAAGAATGAAGAAGACACAAAAAGCAGTCTCTGGTTGGGCCGGAGGATTGCTTTTGTTGGACTTATGGTGTAAAATCCCAGGCTTTAGTAACAGGAAAGACCTGTTAGTAATTTTATTAGTGGTAGTTTGAGGAGAACTTGGGCAGTGGGCTGACCTGAGGGTTAATCTGATTTCTATAAGTCTTCAGACTCCCCATCACGCTCATCCAAGATCCACACTACAGAGGAAAGACAAATGGGCCAACAGTTCCCGCCCCCATGCCAAGGCAGCTCTGGGGGGTTCAGTGTTGAGGTTGGGCACAAGTCTCTGTGGTGACAATATTGGAAGGGGTCACACGTTCCAATATGGAGCCCAGACTGTCCTCTTCCTACTGAGTTCTTTGGCAAGAACATGCTGAACTGGGCTAGCCAAGACACCAAGCTCAAGGGGACCCTGGGAGGTCTGGAACATCACCTTTCTCCATCAAGGCATTGTGTTTTCTAGAAGAGCCAACAATCCTCTTTCTCGGGGAATTTCTGATGGTGTACTTTGATGGAGCTTTGAAAAGAAGTATTTTATATATAATTTTAATGAAAGATGAGCACTTGTAAAAAGAAGGCAAATATACTCAGTCTTCAGGGAGGCAGGAAATCCAGTATATACGTGTTCATTTCATGAAAGCTTTACGGGTTCAGGGAAGGGAACGCAGAGCTTCTGCCCCGTCAGGGGTGGTCTAATGCAGTCTTGACTCCACTGGTTTGTTCCCCGAGGGGCCATCATGGTTCCCTTCTCCTCTTCCCCAGGTCTGAGGACACTTGACCTAATCATTCACCCCTCAAGTAACAAAGGCTGAGCTCAGGAGATCTGGGTTTTAGGATTTAGCTTTCTGCTTTGCTGAGGTCCGTCTGTCTGTCTGTCTGTCTGTAGTCACAATGCCCCCATGTTCACGTGGAAGATGCAAGGCTTGTTACTTTGCAGATAGAAAACTCCCCCATGAGGAGCTCAGGGCAAACCTTGGTTTCTTGTTGCTTTGCTCTATCCTAAGGTCTTTGTGGCATTCCTGAGGTTTCCTGGCCCTCAGATTCTTTCTCCTTTGGTGCCAGCCTTACACCAGGGACACAGAATTGCAATGAGAGTCTCCTAACACCCAAGCAGCAGGATATTCATGGATAAGGCTCCAAATAAGCTTTATTGCATCTTACTTCCTGCGAAGACTGCTACGGGAAAATGCAACCATATTTTCCTTCTATTTTCCTAAGTTAAGATGATGATTCTTTTATTATTGCAAGAGAAGCAGTGTTTGGTGGCACAGCAATGCTGCATCTCTGCAATCTATTTGCTTCTTGGTTTAGACTGTCTGCATCAGCAAGCAGAGCTGAGTCATAATATCATATCTGGAACACTGTTCCTAAGAAGTAATTGAACACTTTTAGATTTTTTTTTTAAAAAAAAGAAGAGAAAAAGAAATAATGTTCTTTCCTATTTCCTGTTTGTGTGGGTGTGTATTCCTATATGTATGTGTGTTCCTGTGTATGTACACACACAGATGTCACATATAGACACATACATGTGCACACAGACCCATATATACACATATATGTTTGTACACACATATAGAGGCCAGAGAATAATTCCACAGCTCTCATTTTTCTTCAGACAGGACCTATCACCGGCCTGGAACCCACGAACCAGTCTAGTCTACCTGGCTAGTCAACCCCGGGGAGATCCACCTGTCCCTTTCCTTCTCAGCACTGGGGTTGCAAACATGCCCCCCATCCAGCCTTTTGTTTTAAGATTTATTTTATGTGTACTTTTCTTTTGGGCCTGCATGATGTATGTGTACCATATGCATGTCTCATTCCTGCAGAGGCCAGAAGAGGGTGTCAGATATCAAGAACTAGAGAAACAAATGGTCATGAGCCTCCCTCCGTGTAAGCGCTGGGAACTGAACCCAAGTCCTCTGCAAGAACAGTCAGCGTGACTGTCGAACCTCCCCGCCTCATCTCTCGTTTTAGCACGTGCTCAGAACCCCAGGCATTCAAGTGCTCTACCAACTCACCTACCTCCTCAATTTTGTCTTTTTTGATGTATGGAGGGTCTCAGACAGCCCAGCTGGCCTCAGTTATAGCTGAGCATAATTTAGAGCTTTAGTTTATTCTGGTCAATCACCCACATGCAGGCATGTCAGGTGTGAACCACCATTCCAACTTCTTTTTGTTTTTAAATATAAAGTAAGAACTGTTTGGTGCCAGGTCAGAAGTTATCCCTGCTGCTTTGACTTCAGCCTTAAAGCGTGCTCTGAAAATAAGTAGAATTGTCCCTCAGCATGGTGCTTCAGGAGTTCCTACAGCCAGTAGCCTTTAAGTTACCTGCCTCTTATACTATATATGCTGATATAAAGCATGCACCTGGCCTCTCTTCCAGCTGTGGGATTTGGTTGCTGTTTCCCATTAAAGCAGAGGATTGTAATCTGTGAGTCTACCCCTAAATAAATAACCCTCTATTATACTCAGTTCTGAGCTAGTGTGGGATTTCTCTTAAGTGTCTGTCTTCATCTGGTGCCCATATGACCAACTGAAATCCATTTAAAAACCTGAGAAAGCTTAAAAAGGAATTTTAGACACCAAAGAACAGAGTTAAGCATGGCTTCTTGGTAGCCAGCATTTTGCTGGCAGTAAGCTGCAGCTCCTTTAAGAGAGGTTTTCCTGATTCAGTGGTAGAAAAAAACCGCTGCTGTTTTGAAATGGCTGCAGCTTCCTGGTCTGTGCTACCAGAGCAAACCCTCATGAGGTCTGTTTATCGAGCATTTAATCGGGGTTTGTAAGCAGTGTGCTACAACTGCTTAATGGCTTGATATAGATCCGCTGCATACTTGGAACTGGGCAATGTGCACGGCTTGCAGAAGTGGTGAACGGGCTTCCACCATGTTGGACTGTGCAGAGCAAACAGGCAGGGCCATAAATACCCTAGTAAAGCTGCCCCTTAAGGTTTTAAGAAGCGCTCCTGGACAGTAAAGAATTACAGATACACAGCAGGACAGATTCAGACATAAAAGACCTCTAAATGGGTCACGGTGTTGGATAAATGTACGCAGGCTTGGGAGAGAGAAGAAAAAGAATATAGACATTTATAAAAAGAAGTAAATGGTATTTTAAAAAAGGTAAAGTCTTTAAAGAGACAGAGTACAGTCATAGATTAAAAGAAGTAAAAAAAAAGTTACATAAAGATGGAATATGCAAAGAGAGTCTGGATTATGTATATTATTATGTTTTGAGTTTTTTGACTGTGAAGGAGCTAAGTACAGAGAGACAATTCACTGTATAGGCTGCTAAGCTAAACTAATGTGAAGGTATCTTGACTTTAAAATTTGAGTCTAAGGATATGTTGCTTTGGAAAAGAGGTTCTTCTTTTGTTTCCACAGAGGATGAGAACCTGTGGGTTGCTTACAGACTAATATGGTTTGATGCACCAAGATCCCCTGAAAGGTTGCTTTGAACACTCCCCCCAAAATTACTTTGCCCAACTGCTGACTGAGATGAACCTAGCACACAGGATACACCATGAAAGACCTGATTAACAGTGCCCCCAATGAGCAGGAAGTAGTCTAAAAAACTATGCCCAAATTCCTAAATAGAGCTTATAAATGTTTGTTTATAAAGGGGGATATGCTATAGAGATTTGCATTGGTATGGATCTTGCTTTATTGATACAAACTTAAGGTCAATTTTGTTATATGTATATTTCTGCTCTTGATTAAGGTATTGACTTTGTACAACTCATTTAAAAATGTAATGTATAATTAAGAAATATAGGTTAATGGAAAGTTATATACAATAGTCAAGCTTGTAGTCATGTTAGGTTTTCTAGATATATAGCAATATATTTCAGTTATATAGGTATTCTTCAGATCTTTCAAAGACTACAGAATATGGCATTTAAAATGTTTAAGAATTTAGGATTTTTCATGACAGTGAGACACATCTGCTCCTGGCAGCACCAATCTACTTTAAGAGGAAGATGGGCACCGAAGAGGCTCCTTATGGAGTTTGCTAGCCATTTAGGCAAGAAACTGCCCTTGCCTGGACTGCTTGATGGTATGCTATATAAACGGGACATGCAGGACCCACAGAGAAATGACTGCTGAACTTTCCTAAAGGTAAGACTGTTCTTCAGGGTTCCTGCTTCATAAAAGAGTCTGTAGGACACAGAAGAAACTGACAAACTGCTAATATAGGTAGAACTGTCTTTGAAATTTCATGCTTCATGTAAAAATCTTCTGGATACTATGGGCTTATAGGCTAAAGATAGATGCTCCAATGATACAGAAGAACTTTGGGTGACTGTCCAGACAGCGAGATGTCTCTGTCCAGACAGTGAGATGTCTCTGTCAATTCTAGAGCTTTGGAAGTTGCTTACAATGCACTTCCTGCTTACTTAGGTAATATCATATCTTTCTGGAGTCTTTGATGGAGTTGAAAAATTTATAGTTTTCCTTATGATAAAAGATAAAGTAGATATAAATATTGTAACTGTAATTCTTGCTTGATACCTGTTTTGTTTTATGTAATTTTACTATGTTAAAGTTAAAACCTTCCTTTTTATTTAAACAGAAAAGGGGAGGTGATGTGGGATTCCCCTCTGTATGCTGTGAATGCCATTGGTTAGTAAAGTAACTGCCTTGGCCTGTTGATAAGTTAGAGCAGAGTTAGGTGGGGAAAACTAAAATGAATGCTGGGAGAAAAGAGGCAAAGTCAGAGAGAAGCCATGGAGCAGCCTCCAGAGACAGACATGCTGAACCTTTGCTGGTAAGCCACTGCCCTGTGGCAATACACAGATTAATGGAGATGGCTTAAATTTAGATGTAAAAACTAGCCAATAAGAAGTTAGAGCTAAGTTAGAGCAGTGATTTAAATAATATAGTTTCTGCATGATTATTTAGGTTCTGGGTGACCGGGACGAACAAGCAGTCTCCCCCCAACAGCATTGTGGTCTGAGAATGACTAATGCCAGAATCTGGATTCCCAAGGCATTAACTGCAGTAACCTATGCACATGTTCTCAGTATCTTAAATCACCACTACTTACAATACCTAGTACAATGGAAACAATATATATCATTGTTATTCTGCACTGCTTAAGGGACAACGACAGACAATAAAGTGCACCCAGCACAGCTTCAATACTTGCTGCAAATATTTTGGCAGTTGGTGGATGCAAAGCATGTATCCACGCAGACTGCCCCCTAGCTGTATCCACGCAGACTGCCCCCTAGCTGTATCCGCGCAGACTGCCCCCTAGCTGTATCCACGCAGACTGCCCCCTAGCTGCCCCACCCCCCATCTTTCTCTTCCAGTAGCTCATCTGCGTAGCTCAGGCTAGCCCCGAATTCCTAATCCTCCTCCCTCAGCCTCCTGGGATCAGCAGCTGTCTTTCATTTCTTAATTGGGACTCAAATGGAATACCTTTTCCGAGTGCATGGACTCACTGATCTCAGAGCATGCTTTTCCTGAGTGTGTGTGAGCGCAGAGCGGCTCACGATGGGGTTGGGGGCAATTCAGTGGTGAGCTAGCAGGTTCGGTGAGAGTGAGGCTTGTGTACCTAGTAAGAATCATCTGTCCCTTAGCAAGAACAGCACAAAGAGGTAAAAGAGTGCCTCAGCTAGCCAGTCTTCCTCCCTGCCTCCCTCTCTTCCTTCTGTTCATGTGTGTGTGTCTGTGTGTGTGTGTGTGTGACAGGCAGGTGCACTCACCCATTTGTGCGTGGGAGGAGGCCAAGCATCAGCATCAGGTGTCTCTCTCTGCTGCCCTTGTATTTCTTCTTCCTATTATTATTTGGAGATAGGTCGCCCACGGAACCTATAGCTCATTGCTTTGGCTGGACTGGCTGAGCAGTGAGCTTCCACAGTAGTCTACCTCTGCCCCTCCAGCGCTGGGGTTACAGATGTGCACTGCCACACCTGGATTTTAGTGGGTGCTGGGTATCCAAACTCAGGTCCTCACGCCTGGACAGCAAGCACGCACCCCATGAGCCACCTCCGCAGCCCACAACCTCCTTTCTCACAACACCTCGGTTGCTCTCAGCATATCTGAAGCACAAGCTGGGAAAGAGAACACTCTCTAACTAGACTTTGGGTCCTGAGAACTCTGGCACAAAGGCTGATGGAACAGAGACCCTAGCCAAGACCATGTGACATGAGCAATGCACAGTGACCACTCCAAACACATCTCCTTGTTGGGAGGGTGAACTGCTACAGAGCTCATCAAATCCTGCCCAAATCGAGCAAGGCCCAAAGTGATACCCTCTTTGTTCTAAGCCTGGCCCATCTCCAGACACAAGGACACAAGACATCTACCCAGAACAGCTGATCTACACAGGATCCTTGGTGGAAGGCCCAGGGGACCAAGGCAGTAGCTCTCCACCTACGGATGGTATTTGAATTCTACCTGGTAAATGACTGATTTATTGGCCCCAGTCCCAGAGGCTGGGGAAGGTGGGGTGGGGTTGGGGCTGTGCATTTGCAATGCTAACACATTTCCAGGTGCAGCTGACGCTGCAGGTCTGGGGCCCACACTTGAGGAGTGACTGCTCTCAAAATGCAGTTGATCAGTGTGGCTGAACGTCCCTGTCAGGGCTGCGCCCCTGCGCACGTCACCCTATTCGCGAAGCATCCCGCGTTCACACCAAGCAGCTAGTTTATCAAAGTGCTTGACAAGCGATTTCCAAAAATCTGCCATTAGCGTTTAGCTACAGCTCTTGGTCTGGAGAGCAATTAGCAAGGATTATTTAATCCTTTCGTGGTTCCCAGGGACTGTGAGAGCTAACATCATTCTTCCCTTGAAATAAGAGTCATAAAGAAGAGATTTACATCCAGAATAGATAACGGTAAGACTAGGCAGTACGCCGAGGATGCACGGCTTCTTGTGAAGTCCCCGGTTCTCTCAGCCAGGAGGGGGTACCCAATAGAATACGCACAGGAGCCTCAGAGACAGCACAGGATGCTTGCTTACTTGCTTACTGAGTGTGTCAGCTGTAGCGAGTTTATCAGGCGGCCGCTTGGCATTAGTTCTGCAAAGTTTCTAGATGGGAATGCCCTTTGGCTCAATTAATGACTTATCTGGGGAAGTAGTTAGCACTTTGGGGAATCCTGGAGATAATTTCAAAATCATTGAAAATGGACACAATAACCAAAGGAACTGGCTGGAGAATTGCTTTAGCCAAGGGTTGGAACAGCCACTAGAAGTAATACTGAGAACAGAGAGGTACTGAAATACGTGTTTTTATAAACCCCAAATATAACTGTGGTTTAAAATAGACCGTAAAACAACAGGTACAGAACATCTCCAGTTTTTAGTGAAAAAGAAATGCCCAGGAGTGCCTAAGTAATCACTCTGAAGGATCACACGTGAGCGAGGTGTTAACAGGGGAATGTTTACCACTTCGGAGTGGTAAAATTAGTTGTTTTCCTTTCTTCCTTCTGTTCTCTTTTTTGGAAGCCCATAACTATGGCTTTGTATTGCTTTGCAGTAAAAAGACTTATTTTTTGTTAAAATTTTAAAAAATGATTTGAGCTTAAGAAGCCAGTTTATTGAACCCTCTTGTGTGTGTGTGTGTACACATGTGTAGGTGGATGGTGTCTGACAACCTTGGCTATCTTTCCTCAGATGCTGTCCGCCTTGCTTTTATTTTTGTGTGTGTGGTATATGTGTGTATATTAGCTGTCTTACTCCATTGATTGCTCGCTGTCTTCCTCCTCCTCCTCCTCCTTGTCCCATTGTCCTCATCCTCCTTTTTGAAACAGGATTTCTCACTAGACCTGGAGCTCACTGATTGACTGGACTGGCTGGCTGGCAACCCCCTAAGATCATTCTGTCTTTGCTTCCCACTGCCAGGATTATAGGTGTGCACCACCCACACGGCTTTTTACATAGGTGGGGGTTGAAACGCAGGTCCTCGTGCTTTCAAAGCTGTCACCCTGGTGCTGGGTCGAGTCTTTAAATCTCTTATTTGCAAATAGAACTTCAGCAGTGTGTGTGTGTGTGTAGTGTGTGTGTATGCATGCATGCATGCATGAGCGTGTGTGTGTGTGTGTCCACCTGGATTTTATGATCCACTTATGAGCTCATCGTTTTGGGAGACCTTACAGTGCTGTGAACAGAACACAGACAGAATACAGAAGGATATCTGGGTACAGTAACACCTATATGCCTAGAGTCCCAACCAACAGGAGGCTGTGGTAGGAGATTTGTGAGTTGGAGCCCAGCTTGAACTACACAGTAAGACCACGCTTCAAGAACAACCAAACCAACCCCAAAGTGGCATAGGAACACATGCTTAGGTTCCTGGCTTATTTCTGCTTCTCCCTAGCTCTGGAGCTAGCTAGCCTCTCTGCTCAGTTCCTTCATTTCTAAGACGGTCCATGCCGCATCCTCTTGGTACAGACGTGAGGATCAGACCAGACAAGTTAGTGTTTGGCATATGGTAGACATAGGTGAACTTGAGGCAGTGCTGGTATTCAGAGGATCTTAGGATGTGCTCTTCCCCAGCCCACGAGGCTGCTCTGGTGAGGCTCTGGCAGCAGGGAAGAGGTTAGTCAGTGCCTGGTAGACACAACGATGCATTTGTGTCCAAGACACCTCCTTATTTATTTGAGACAGGGCCTTGAACTTGCTATATTGCTCAAGATGGCTTTGAACTTTTGATCCTTCTGCTCCAGTCTCCCCAGTGCAGGTGTTGCCAGATGTGGCCAATGATGTTCACTTAAACATATTTAGAAAGACTTTAAGACTAGTAGAGATTAAGGCAAAGGAAGAAAGAAAGACAGAAAGAAAAAGGAAACCTGCCATCTTTCAGTGTGCTGGGAAGTAGCTCATTGGTAGCTGTCAGTCTGTGAGAGGTCTTGGGCTCAGTCCTCCCCACAAACAGAGTCTAGTGGGCCTCAGAGGAAGATGGGGACCTGGCTCCACGATTCTATCAGAAGATAATGATCTAAAATGCAAACCTCAGCACTCAAGAGGCCCTGGGTTCAATGTCCGACATCAAAATTTAAAACAAGATGAAAAAAAAATGGATTCCTCCCTGAAATTTTGGTAACAGAACTTTAAAATAGATCTTTTAACGTTTCCCCATCCTGGTTCCTAAGATGTCTTTCCTGAAAACCTTCTGCAGATCGCGGTTCCCCCAGAAGGTTCTGTGCAAAGACAGAAGAACTCATCGCGGAGTACTTTTTAAGGAAGGAGGCATTCTATCTTAAAAGAAAGAAATCTCCCAGCTTCCTTCTGCTGTTGTTTCTTTGAAAGCACAGGAAAAAGCAAAGACCATAGCCATGTTTGGACCAAAGCACCGCCTATTCTCCAGAAGTTTACATATTTGGAAAGTCACCCTTTAGAGGTGCTTCCAGCTTGAAAGTTTGCAAATAATACAAATTAAGGAGACTAGATCCAGGGAGACCGGTGGTAAGCTCCAAAATCTTAAAGTGCTCCAAGGTCCGGCCTGCCTATCTATCTATCTATCTATCTATCTATCTATCTATCTATCTATCTATCTATCTATCTATCTATCTCAAGACAGGGTTTCTCTGTAGCTTTGGAGCCTGTCCTGGAACTTGCTCTGTAGACCATGCTGGCCTCAAACTCACAGAGATCTGTCTGTCTCTGCCTCCTGAGTGCTGGGATTAAAGGCGTGCGCCACTACTGCTCAGCATGTTTTGAGTTGTGAGGGAAGCAGGCTCTTTACACGCATCCTTGTATCCGACCATCACAATAAAGCAGGTGCCGCAGAGACAGGCACAGCACACCATCCCTGCTTTCAAGGGGGAGGGGCAGCATGAGCCACCAGGCATTTAAATGGTGTCATGTGAGGAAGACACCAAGAAGGCTCTGCGCTATATGGGGAACGCTGCAGAAAGGGCATCGGATCAGCACTCTGTGATTAGGAAATGGTGCTCAAGTCTTAGAGCATGGATTAGCCGGAGAATCCGACCACTGATTTAAAAAGGCAGCACTAAGTGACTGGTGGGATTAAAGAGAAATCTTTCCCCGACTCTCCGCAAGTCAGTAATATGTCTGCAGATCTGTCAGAATACAGGAAGTGAGCAGCTTGGCTACTATGAAGGAGCAATACCGTCCCTAGGCCCCAGTACCCAAGCTTCTCAGATGTCAGGCTTTTATTAAACAAAACCTCAAAAGACAAAGCAGAAATGGTATTTTTCACCCCATAATAAGTTGTCAGCATTCAATGGCAGATTCTACTGATTCTTCACTAAACACGTATGAAAAAGAAGGACATTATTTAGAGTTTGCACCCAGAGAAAAACATCTTGCAATAAATACCCGGGTACAGATGTTTCTATTAATAGCAGCTGTACAATTTCCAAGACGTGGGAGCAACCAAGAAGAAATGGTAGATACGTCGTTACCTATTTGTAGAACTCGGTTACCAGGAAGGATGAGTTCCAATGTCTACCGCGAACTTTAGTTAATACTGAACATCAGACTGGCCCTAAGTACGACAACTAAGCCACACTAACGCAGGAGTTTGACAAGAGGGGGAGCTGTAAGTTCAGGAGCTGTAAAGGGGGTGTATGCCAACACGGTAATTCCTGCACCGCTTTTCTGCCAGTCTGAAACAGCTCTAACAGAGCACTTCGGGGTGGAGAAACGACTGTGGAAGGTAACAGCAGGCACAGGTCATTGTCAGTTTGTTTAGATTTACAGGACGTACGGCGGCAGGGGTGAGGCCTGCTGTCAACTATGGGCCCTGGGATTTACAGTGTCAGTGCAGCCCCACCAGCTGTAACAAGTGTACCGCGTATCCGCTGATCATGGAGGAGGACGTGCACATGTTGGTTAGTGTGCGGCTGGTTTTATGTCAGCTTGACACCAGCTAGGGTCATCTGAAAGGAGGGACCCTCAATTGAGAAAATGCCTCCGTAAGATCCGGCCATAACACATTTTCTTAGCGACTGATGGGGGACAGCGCAGCCCACTGTGGGTGGTGCTATCCCCGGGGAGCTGGTACTGGATTTTTATAAGAAACCAGGCTGAACAAGCCAGTCAGCAGCATCTCTCCGTGGCCTCTGTATCATTACCAGCTCTTGTCTCCAGGTTCCTGTACTGACATCCTTCAGTGATGGACCACAGTGTGGAAGTGTAAGCCAAATAAACCCTTTCCCCCCCAGCTTGCTTTCGGTCAAAATATCTCATCGTAGTAACAGTAACTAACCCTAATTACAACAGACTGATACCAGGATAGCAACAGACCTGACCACGTTGTTTTAGGGAGCATCGTGGAAGGACTTTGGAGCTAGAAAAGCCATTGAGTATTGAGAGCTCAGTGAGCTGTTCTGCAGGAGCTCAGAAGGTAAGAACATTGAGACCAGCGCAGACAGCGGAACTCTGGTGGCTTGTGACGGTTTCAGAGGGAAGTAAAGACTCTACCGGGCCTTTGGTGTGAAGAATCTGTGGTTCTTATCTGCTGGGGCTGAAGAATGGGCTGTGATTCAGAAATCAGCATCACTGAGGTGGAATCTGGGAAGGGTTTCCTGAGAGCACAGAGAAGCTGGCACCCAGTCAGGTGGCGCTGGTTTTGATGGCGTGAAAGGGTCATGGAGAGCAGCTGAGGGGCACCGGGTGGCAGGGTTGGAGCCCCTGGAGAGAGCCCAGGAGGGGCCACGGGTGAAAGTGAAGCCTAGTTATAGCCGAAGACCCCACCGTTTTTGAGATGTCAGTCTCATGGGATGACCATCAAGAACAGCCCCAGCAACGGAGCCAGCCTGAGTCTAGAAGAGAAGCCGTGTGTGCTACAGCGAGCAGACCCAGAGAAGTGACCCAGGCCCCTTGGAAGAGCTCAGAAGATCATGAATCTAGATAATCGGATATTGAATTGTTTACATTTTTGGAGTTCACATTGGAACTGCATCCTGATTCTTCCCTCTTGAAGTAGGCAAGCAATTAACTATTTTTCTTAACTTTACAGGAACCCACAGTTGAGAGACTGAATTTTAAGACTTTGGATTTTAAAGACAGTGAGTTTTTAAAGACGTTTCCAATGTGGAATGTATGTGTTGTGATCTTGGGGAAGAACGAGAAAGGAAAGGTTATGACGTGTTTCTGTGACAGGTTGACAAGGGGTCAGTTAGGCTGGCTAGTTGATGTCAACTTGACACACGCTAGAGTTATCTGAAAGGAGGGAACTTCAATGAAGAAGATAAGATCTGGCCATAAGGTATTTCCTTAATTAATGACTGATGGGGGCGGGCAGCCCATTGTGCGTAGTGCCAACCTTGGGCAGGTGTCCTGGGTTTTATAAGAAAGCAGGCTGAGCTAGCCATGATGAGCAAGGAAGGCAGTGAGTGGCACCTGCCCCCATGAGCTCCGCATCAGCTCCTGCATCCAGGTTCCTCTACTCCTTAAGTTCCTGCCCTGACGTCCTTCAGTGATTGACTACAGTCTGGAAGTGTAAGCCTAATAAATCCTTTTCCCCTCAACTTGCTTTTTGGTCACGGCGTTTCATCACAGCAACAGTAACCCCACTAAGACAGTCGGGAGTATACAAGAAGCATTTGCTTTGCCCCTTTCTTGCAACTTTTCTGTAAAGCCAAGCGTGCTTAAAAAACAGTCTATTAAAAATCAACTCGATTAGTTAAAAACCTCTTAAGACGATTCGGAAGAGGAAAAAAGTTTCACCTGAGCAAACAAAGAAATTATCCCATACTGCATAATAACGCGAATTAAACTGCCATCTAACATGCTAGTTTATCACGGCAGACTTTTAACTGAAATAATACACACAGTAAAACACCAGGAACAAAATGAAAATGAACTTGAGGAGACCGTAGAGATGGATGGCTGGGTTTAGACAGACACGGAAATCAGCCAGTTGTAAATATCAAATACTCCCATGCCTCTGGGAGGGGAAACTGCTCAGATTCTCCTGATCAAGAAAGGATGCTGTGGAAGTGATGTGTGGGGGAGAAAACCAGCTTAGCGATAGGAATGTTGTTGAAAGTTTAGTTTATGTTAATACCTTGGAGTATATCCCACGTTACTAGATATATCTGCACCCAGATGGTTTAATCTGGCCAGTGCTAACATCAGGGATTGCTTAGGGTTCCTGAAGCTATTTCTTAGGCTCATAAAGGGCCCACCATTTTAGCTGGTATAAAACTCAAGACATGCTATAACCTACTGCAAATCTAGGATGTGCTTGAACCTGGAGGTTGCTGGGGAAAGTTACTAATTTTCCATTGGCTTTTGTGCTATTAACGTGTACAATGAACAACAGTAAAATGCGTTGAGCATTCCCTAATTCCATGAAGCTCCATGGACTCAAAGCCCTGATAGTTTCTGCACGTCAACATGATGGCACACATGGAAAATTTTCTGTGCAGTGGGTTACAATAAAAAGGATGGTACAGTATAAAATACCGCCTAGCGTTATCTTGGGGCTTTGTGTACAAGGTGCACGTGGAACAAAATCTCATTATGCATACATAATCTGAGAACTGTAAATCAGATTACTTCGGGGCCCTAGCATCTTGGATAAGGGCAGTGCCCACCTCGTGAACTAACCTGTGCAGTTCTCCTGGGCTAGGGGTGCAAATGCTGATGGCTGTCAGCCCTAATGAACCGACTTCAGGAGACCTCAACTTTATTTTCGGGATTATTTATCAGGATGCCTTAGGCTGGTGGCAGTGTGGAGGCACATGTTAGGTGATGATTCTCCTGGTACAGGAGAATCACGTGCTTACACATTGCTCCCCTCCAGGGAGCTCTCAATGCAGTGAAGGTAGGAGTCACACCCTAGCCATCTCTGTGAGTGAACCTCACTTAAGAAAACACTTCTCAAAAATCTAATCTTCTCATCGGGAGTTCATTTCCACTAATGTGCATACTACCGAGCAGAAAACTTTTTTTTTCCTCAATTAAAAGATTAAACTGGGTTAAGTTTTGATCTGCAGCGCTTTAACCTAATACTATCACTGTACACTGACTTTCAAGAACATCTGTGTCCTTAAAGTATGTCCCCTGGCAAGAACTCGATTAAACTGGGTCTTGAGGCCAGACCACCATCATGTTAAAAGCAAAGGAAACATTTGGCGGGGGGTTTAGACTGAAATGAGCTGCAGTTGAGGCATGCATCTCAACTCGGTGAAATTCCTAAGTCAGAACACAACACTCCCAGGCAACAGCTCTGATCTTCACTCCTAGCTTTGCAAGGGCGCCAGTGAAGGCAGGCTGCGTTACTAGATGGAGACCTGAAATTTATTCCATCAAGACGGAAAATGAGATTGTATGATATTCTAAGAAGCAATGAGGTTTCAATTCTCATGTAAATGACCCAAAATAAACACACACAGGGAGCGAACCAGAAAAATGCCCCCAAAGAACAGAGGAACGGTTTCTAAATAGACAGGGTCCCCCCACCCCACCCCGCCCAGGTTTCATTTTAGGCAACAGAGAAGTATTTAACTCAATTATTCTCTGTTGAGACTATTAAAATGGCTTTGCTATTGCTATCAGGAGGTAATTTCAGATCCATTCAGTTTTGAGAAACTGATTGATGCTCATATCACAACTCTGGTGTATCTTAATGATGCTGCAGGCACAAAGCAATGCGTTTGTTGACTGGAACCCCGCAGGAGCTGGACTCCGGTAATTCAGTGACTAGTACAAAGAGATGCCAAGTTCATTTCTTAGGCTCCTGGCAATCTCTGAAATCTTCAAGATTTGATGATGGGAAACTTTTCTCTTTTCCTCATTGTTTAGTGGCGACACATTTTAGGGCAGACACGTTCTATTCAGAACACAAGATTCCCAGAATTATAAAACCAGGAAACTCCTCAAGGTGACCCAACCTGAAGTCCTTCTCTGGGGATGGAAACAGAGGCTCTGGAGTGGCAAGGGACCCAGGGTCTGCAAGTTCCTGCTCTCCAGTCAGACGGACTTAAACTCTGTTCTGGGTTGTCAACTTCTCCTCCGTGTGACCTCGGAAGGGTATTTAACTTCTCTAAACCTTATCAGCTATCACTGTGTCCTGAATAAAGGGACTTTAAGGCAGGAAAACAGAGATTATCAAGGATCAAAATGTGTTAGTACCATGCTCAGAATTTGACTACGGATCTCAATCATTTTGCTACCTGTTTGACCAAGATATTAAATTAGTGACTGTACACCAAGGCCTTATTCTCGTGGAGATTCACATATATTTGATTCCAATTAGCACCAGACACTTCGTATCTGTCTCAAAACTGCTTTAGCTCAGTGCATGTTTTCCATTATCCAAGCTCCAAACTCTTCGCTCACATGAAATTAATGACGATATGCTGGCCACAAATAAAAGCTAGGGTTCTTTCTCTAAGGGTCTGAGATTGGATTCTGATGATTTGCTGTTCTGAACAGGTCCCAAAGTCTTAACGTTTTAGTGCCAGATATTTCCATATGATCCACATGTCAGCTCTGGAGGAAGCGAGAACGAGAGTCTCAGGGGAGAGGTGAAATGTACTTTGCTTAAAACTCAGGGTTCTAAACCGGGCAGTGGTAGCACATGCCTTTAATTCCAGCACTTGGGAGGCAGAGGCAGGCGGATCTCTGTGAGTTGGAGGCCAGCCTGGTCTACAAGAGCTAGTTCCAGGATAGGCTCCAAAGCTATGGAGAAACCCTGTCTCAAAAAAGCAAAATAACAAAACAAAACCTCCCCAAAACCAGAAACCAAACCAAACCAAAGCAACAACAACAACAACCAACTCAGGGTTCTAGTGGCCACCGGTCATGGATGTTCACGATTACACTTTGCCAGTATCTATTGCCCTGATATGTTCCACACCACTCAGCATCAAATGCTCTTCTTATATAAAACCAAGAACAGTTAAGAAGAAGCCACACAAAGTCCACTCTATCTCATACGCTCCTGGTACCTCTCTGCTTTTGATGGGTTTTGGTGTATTAGCAGACTCTCCAGCGAGCGTCCTCAGACTGTCAAATTGGTGCTGAAAACATTTTCTTGAAACAGACTAAAGATTACCCCCAATCTGGAGAATGATCAGCATGTATAGCTAACTTTCATCTTCTAAAAATGATCAAAAGCGAATGTAATAGGTTCTAAATTTAGCAGAGAGACAGCATCATTAACTACAGCCAGATAAACCCAAGTATAAACATCCACAGAGCCCAAACACCTTTTTATGTGACGCCAACGTGATCAAGAGACCAACTGCTGAAGGAAACGGCGGTCTGAAAGGTGGCAATTTGTGTGTTACACCCGGTACTTAGTATTTCAGCTACTAAGATGAAATGGTTTGGCAAACTCACCCGCATCTTTGCGCAGGCATCTTGGGTTGACTCTGTCCCCCTAAGCTCTTTTATCAGCATAGAACCTAAATACTAAAACACACAAAAATCAGAAGGACATATTAAAAGGAGAGTTACAAACATGAGTAATGATTTGAAAGCAAACCATGGGCAGGCCACCAGCTAGGGTTTCTTGGCTGTGAGCAGTTGAACACTTTGACGCAACTAGCATTCACGGATCCCTGTAAATGGGCGGAACACGGCAGGGTGAGCCGTGACTTCTGGGGGCTATAAATTGATCTTTATAAACGTTGTGGCGTTTTCTGAAGATGTCAACTTTCAAATCATATTTAACTGCAAAATGGAGGTATCTAAAAACGTTTCCCCCCCTTTTTTTTTATTTTTGTGAGGCGGCAGTGTCTGCAGGAATAAATCACACTATTCTCAGTGAAATCGCAGGGTTGTCTGCGAGAGCTGAGAGGCGAGGCTGTGTGGCCCCTGCTCAGGCTTTGCAGCATAGATAATTAAGATGGGGCAGTTAGGAGGCTGAGACGCAGTTTTGGACATTTTTTTTTTAAATTCACAGCTGTGCGCCCAGTGCTTCATCCACCCTGGGAATGCTTGGCATTTGACAGGGACAGAGCTCGCTCCCTGGTGCAGAGGGACAGACGAGGGGCTGGATGGAAGCAGAGGAAAACCTCCCCAGCACGATGCGCCATATTCATGCTCTGTGACTGAATCGCGGGTTCCTGCTACATTCTCTCGTGTCTGACGGGACAAATAAATTCAAGCAAAACTTCTTCGCTGTCTGTCCCTCTCCATCCCCCCACATTTAAAATAAAATCAATTCATTTATCAACTTTTTACATCTTCAGCTGGTTCTTTTTTTTTTTTAATTTTGCCACTCTTCCGTACCCTTAGAAATATTTTTACATGTATTTTAAAATAGGGGTTGCAGAAGAAGTTGGAAGACAGCGTCCTGTTCCCGTGGAGGCACCATGCAGGCACGGGCTTTTCTGTCAGTCCCGAGGACCAGGAGAGCACAGGTTCACAGAGAAGGTGTAAGGCAAGGTGACCAAGACTCAGTCTAGGCTCTAGACCTAGGGCCTTGTTCAAAAAGCCTCAGAGATTTCAGGTTTGAGCTTTGGAGGAAGCCATAAGCTACAGGAGAAGGAGACAGCACAGTGTAATATGCCCAGACTGGGAGGAGATTACCAGACTGCGTCTTCATCCTTAAGGAAAACAATCTTAAGCAACTTTTTGTCCTTTTACATTTTTAGGAAAGTTTGCCCTAACTGAAATATTTCTTTTAAAGAGAGTCAGTTTCAAGGTTCAGCCATCTTGCCCCTACCCCAGTGTAGTCATGACAACCACCACCTGTTCCAAAGCCTACAGGACTTGCTGAACGTTGACTGTTCACACTTCCTGGGAAAGCACAGATCCCTTTCATTCCATAAAAAGGAAAAGAAAGAAAAACAAAAAACGAAACAAAACAACACAACACCAACCAACCAGCTAATAAAACCAAACCAAACCAAATCCAGTCCTGGAATCCCATCCCATCGCCGAGGACAGCAGAAAGAATCTTGTATTTACAGAACATGCCAGACCCGACCTCCTGAGGTCTGCTTCATTCACACTCCCTTCCTTTGATTTTACTTATTATTTGTGGAGCTGTGGATGGAACCCAGGGCCTTGCAGATACTAGGCCAACATTCTAGTTAAAACTGGGCTTTATCACATGGCTTCCGAAATGCACTTTATACAGAGGCGAGAACAAAACTTAACACTAACCAGACGCAAAGGGCTCCCCAAAGCTCCAACTACCTGGGCATTTTCAGGAAAAAAAGGAAGGGGAAAAGAAACCCTTCAGAAATGGCCGTGATGGACATTCTGGTACAGTTTCAAGACTGAAAAACTGATCAGGGGACACATCCTCTGTCTCCACTGGGCTCAAATACTGGGTAACTTACAAAAGCTTTGTAGTCACATGACTGGAAGATGAGCTTTTCTGGATGATGCTGCCAGTACTGGACCGGAGTTGAGGCTGTGGCTTCATTTGGAGGTCGCAAGGTGATGGAAGGTTCTCCCCAGTCCCCTGTCTGGAAATGACATTTATTTTAGAGGCAGTATATTCAGTGAGCAGGTTCATTCTCTCTAGCTAGTCTGGGTTTACCTAACACACCTGAGCTATAAATGCACAATGCATTTAGGTAATATTGTATGCATAAATATTTATTAATTTGTTTCTATATGAACTAGTTATTCTAATTCCTAAAGCTGAGTATAAAGGTCAAAATTAATCTATTTTCAGACTAAAACCCTAGGCTAACTAATTTTAAAAACAAAACATGAAAATGTCTGTAAGCAATTTACCAATTCATAATATTCTGTTACAACAGAAAAGCATGTTTGATTTTTTTTTGAAAGACTGACTGAAAATTTCAGCTTGAATTCCCTTTAGCTTAGAATACATAGTTCAATTTCAGTTCCCAGCTATGACGTTATCATGTAACTGTGAAAAATTTTCTGTCTGTGGAGAAAGGTTTTGCAGGTAAGACACTAAAGAAGACACTAAATTAAGAACTTACTAATGGGTGACAGCTAATTTCCCTCATCGGAACTCAACCGCATAGATGCAGTGTTTCTACGAGGGCCTTGCATGTACTGAGCTGCCTTCTGCGGTACTGCAGTGGTCCACACTCTGGAACGCAGTTCTGCTCACAGGAGCATGTGCGTGTATGTGCGACCCCTGACCCTGAAGCGTGTCACATTGATGGTGTGTCCTGTGACACACCTACCCACTAAGACCGACCTAAAAGAGGCCGTGCCGTCATCCACTGTCACTTGGATTTGTTTGACATGGACGAGCCTTTATATACTCCAAGCGCTATCCTGGCAGGTCTTCCCTTGGCTCTCATCTGACCTACATGTCACAGGCAGAGTCCGTTTTATTCTTTCCCATGCTAAGGTTTCTGGCTTCTCAAAATGCAATTCCTTGTTCTCAATGGACACAAGGAAAACTGGGCTATCTAAGTGTCTCCACCGCTCCTCTCTTCTAACCCAAACTTGGCTAGTCTTACAGAATTGTAAGACATTATTTTCCTCAGGTGTTAGAAGCGTATAACAGGGCCTTATGAGCTCCCAAACCAAACGAAGCTTGGCTGGGGACCATGTTCAGTGGAGTTCTAGCGGAAGGGCTGACACGCTGTGGGGGTTTTGGGAGGAATTTTCAAGGAGTCTCTGTCTCCCAGATGCCCCATCTTGGAGAAAAACAGGAAGTGTGTCCCTAGATCCCCAGAAAGGCTGTGGTAACCCCAAAGGCTCAGAAGCTGGCGCCTCCAGGCAAGGCTTAGACCAGCGAGCACCATGCTCTCTGTGCACTGTAGAATTCTGTTAGGTGGGACAGAGGCGGCTGCCAAAGGTACAAAGTATGAGGCAAGGGCTCTGCCTTCTGGACCTTTCTAACTGGCTTTGAAAAGCGGGAAGAAAAATTCAGAGTCCAGTAGAAAGGCACAGGCCTTTTCACGGCAGCGCCCCTGGAGCCTTTCCTTTGTGCGTGGCTCACCTGGAATCACAGGTGAACCTGGTCAGCGTCCTGTCCTTCTCTGGGCTTTTCAAGGGAGTGAGCGTCTAACGAGAACTCCTTATGCCCTTGCTCTGTTCTTAGCCGCTGTCCATGTTTTTCTTTAGTAGTTGGTTTGTCTGTGTTGACTGATTTGCCTAGTCTCTGCTATTTTTGACACATGTCATTTAAAATATATAATGGCATTTAAAACCTTAAACAGTAGTATAAACACTTAGTTTTGAACTTTATGCTTTATCTCTGGGCTCACTATTGAATTTTCTCTTTATATGAGTTATTCGTAAAAGTAATAACTAATTGCAGTTAATTTCAGGATTAAGCTTTTCTCTGATTTTATATTTTGACATTTTCTTTTCCTTATTTCTCAAAGTCTGTTTTTTTTTTAATTCTCTTTCTAGTCTTTATAAAGCTGGTTATGCATTGCCCTTAAGAAACCATATAGATGTCAACCTGACGGCCCTGTGGAACTCACTACCTGTTTTAAAGTCGAGTCTAAGAACCTTTATAACCCTGGAAACACTGCAGCATGAGCTCTTAGAAGGTCTCCCCCAAATCTAGCAAACGACCCTCCGGCATCCCGTTAAGCTCCTCTCCCTCCCACCCTCCCTTGAGAAAGCGACACAACACAGCAAACAGGTATCGAACACGCAGGTCACAGGTGACGCCGTTAACAGACCAACACAAGTTTGCACGCAACTCCGTGGAATGATACAAAAGGAAGATTTGGGTGACATCAAAAGATCCTTTGGACCAGTGTCTGCTGATGTGACAACCAGCCAAGCAACAGATTTTCCAACCCTACTGTAGCTAGCTGAGGTAACCCTTGGTGGAGTGTGACAGGCGGGGGCTGGGGGTTCTGCAGGCTGTCGGGGAAGGTCTGGGACTAGGGCTGGCTAGGAGTGGGTGCCGTAAAGCAGGGAAGTGGGGTGTCTCACAGGTTAGTGCATTAGGCATGCAGATGATGGACAGGTTCATCCTTACACTGTTGATTAGGCCACACGCCTAAACCTGAATGTGGCTCTGTAGATTTAATGCAGAGCTGCAAGCGAACGCAGACGCAAATGTTTACGTCATCCTTAGAAATTGTAGCAGCCATTTTGGGCGTAACAAACCGAGGCACGCGCTTCTCTGTAATCATCAAAGATCGCTTGTTCAGCCACCGTCTGACGAAATGAGGGGCGCTGCCATCAACTGCTCTCCCGTGGCTCCATTTGGTCCAAAAGTCACAGAGCATCTGCTTTGAGTCCAGAGTGATCCAATAGGGCCTCCCAAGAAGCTATGGGGGAGATAATTCTAGGGGAGGGAAATATAATCCCTGCTTTATTTTCCTCGGAGTCTTGAAATGTTGCTCCAGTCCAAATAGTTTAAAATTCCTCACAGGCAATGCATTGACCTTTCTGGAAACAGACTCCAAATTTCGTCATGCTTAGTGCTAGTTCCAGAAACGTATTTTCAGAAAGAAAAGTGTTCTTTGGATTGGATTTATAACTAAAGAATTTTTTCTTCCTGGAAATTCAACTTCCTCTCTCTTAAAAACATAAACAAAAACCCCTCCAATCTATGACTATTTAGATGAATCAAAATGCTGATGCTCGGTGCCTTTTTTTTTTTTAAAGAGTCAATGTGAAAGGAAGAACTCCAAATGGGCTTAGTCTGCTAGCAAAAGATAGGAATGACCTTGGCCTTGGGCTGGAATTCAGCTAAGCTAGTTGACTGCCAGGAAAAGACAAAAGAGTTCAGAGAACAAGGGTGCCTTAGGTCTCAACCCAAGGTAGAATTAAAGCAGGAATGAACCTTGGAGGAGCTGGCCGGGGTAGTTAGTATATGTAACAGCAGAAAATAATGAAAGATAAATGACTTTTGCCTACATAATTTTGAAATTATATAAAACAATTTCAACTTAGCTCTTGAAGAGCGAGCTACACATTCGTACACACATACAATACCTGTATTTCTTCATGCAATTGTTTTAGATTAAATTCATTAATTTTCCAGTTTAAAATTCTGATTAAAAATTAATAAAAATCAAACAGAACTAAGAGAAGTCGTTTGCTTCAAATAAAAAAACCCCTCTGTAATGAGGAATAGTCTAAGCTTGGAAACAATGGTGCAACAACAGTTAATTAGAATAAAAATGAGGACAATTTTGGTGGAGACCCTTGTCTTATTTAAAACTGTTTCTGACACAGTGATCTTAGAGGACTTCTTCAAGTAATTACAGAAGACACTGCTTTGAATAGCTCTTAACAAATGTCTTCAGGCTCTTTCTTTAGCGCTCAGAATACTTAGAGAAAACTCTTTAGATTAATAATCGTAATATGCTAAGAATTTGGTCATGGCTTAAAACTTCATTTATTTGGTATTTATTATATGTTTTTATGTATGTATTATATGTGTATCTCTTAAGGCTTTTTTGTTTCATTTTTAAATAAATACACTGGAGGACATTCATTTAACAGGAGAAACTATACATCACTAATTAGCATTTCAAGAATTCAACCTTCTAATATTATGGAAAAATATAATTTGATATTAAAGTTTTAAACAGAGCAGTTTCTCTCCAACAGGTATCCACCAACCACCAACCATTACTTCATACTCTGGATGAGCGGGAAGGACTTAGAACTAGGCCACATAAAAAATAATGCAATTAAATTAAACTTTATTTTATACCACTAGCTGAGAAATATAATACCACTAATTGAACTTTGTTATATAAAACTCACGGGTGCCTCTTGGTAGATTTTTATTAGATCAATGACTCAAATGCTTTTGACCTCTGGCATTTTATAAGGCAGCATGAACTGACATAGAGGGAAAGTTCCAGCTTGCGCATTCTACGTAGCAAACACGGACAGGGCACATAGGAAGTGTTCTTTATTTTTAATTTTCTTCTAAAGAAAAGCTTTCCCAGAGAGATCAGCAAACAATTAAAAGCCTTGATTATGACTTAGCTTTCAAACATTATAGAGAGGTAGGATATTTTCTAAGCCTTGTATAATTCTTTTTTTAAAAAAAATTTAAAATGGAGACTTAATTGATTTTTTTCTAAAGAGAAGCTTTTAGATCTCTTCTGCTAGGAGCTACTCCCACCTACCTGCTTATAAATTTAGATCTGAATATTAACAAACATTATTCTCTATTTCTTCAGCACACCTCATGAACAGCTAACGGGATTTGAGGTGACAATTGCTACTCTGAGGTTTCACTTTCTGTAATTCTGATGCTCTTCAGAGCAGGGGCACCCAATCACACGGAAGCAATTATATTTACCTCCCACAGCCACTAAGGGTTTCTAGAGTGCCACACAGAGCTCCATGCTTGGGATCTCTCTCTCTCTCTCTCTCTCTCTCTCTCTCTCTCTCTCTCTCTCTCACACACACACACACACACACACACACACGTATTTGGACGTGATCGTAAGGGAGGGTCTCCTACCAACATTCACACATGGGAGAGCCAGGGGCTGCAGCAGGTGTCTGAAAAAGTGTCCAAGAACTAAAAGCACTACGTGGTCATGCAGCTGTTCGTTGCCGAACGTGCTCTATGGAGGAGGAGCAGGGACGGCCACGTCTGAACACTGCAAATCTGATGTTAGCGCTGTGCACTTGGGAGGGGGACTCGGGGTCACGGAGCACCAGGGCAGGCAGTGTGCAGACATCAGGGTCCTCAAGAGCCAGAAGTCCCATGCACGGGAGGATGGATGTACCTAACGCAGCACCCCCAGAGAAGCCTTTCACATGCCACCCCAAGAATTTCCAGTGATTCTCAACCAAGTGTCTCGAGCTCCCAGACCACAGACTAGCCAATGGGGAAGGTTTCGGCGGCTGTGGAGATAGAATTGTAATTTAAAATATAAAATGTAAAATCTATGCCAGAATGTTTTTGTTTCAAGTGATTTTTTTCTGAAGTATACAAATGTGAAACATGACTATTCAAATATTAAGCAGCTCAGAATAAAATGGGTCACAATTTCATATGCATTCCTAAGATCAAATCAATGCTGCCAAACGGGAAAAGGCTGAGAACCACCGTGTTGCTCTGAGAATGCCCATCCTCCTCCCGGGCTCTTCTCCCCCAACATCTCTATCAGTTGCAGGGAATCTCATGCAAGTCAAGTATTTCTCACAAATAAAGTGCATGGACCCTCAGAGTCACTGGACACAAAATACAAAATAGCTGTGGACATGAAGTACGAAAGGGGAAGAATGAGGCGGATATATACATGTCTCTCTAAGATATCAATTTACCCTTTGCCTTTTCCCTGTAAAAGCAAGGTTAAGACAGACACCCAGGATGAAAGCCAAAACTCACACAGGACAGGTTTTAATCGTGGATTACCAAACCAAGGCTGTTTCTCATTTTAGGACAGTGTTTACACGCCAACCAGTCACGAAGCACAGCGAATGGAGGGTCATAGACAAAGCATCTCGGAAGCCACCAGACAGCACAAATTTTCCGCATTGCTGGGACGCAGTACCTTGGGCTTAGTGACACAAGACCGCAACACAGCACACAGTGAGTTGAGAAAGAGAAACACAATCATCTGTGGCCTTACATTATGGACCTGATGGATCGCTGAGAAAGGAAATCCAGCGTTCTGATTCGTCCATATTTCACAGACAGACGACTGCTGGTATAAACAGAAAACTGTCTTATCTTGTCAATATTTAAAACATGGCAGCTACCCACGTCTATCCAAGAGGGGAGGGAGAACAGCAGAATACACAAGTTACATTTCTTTAAAAAAAAATAAAAGAATGCCTGGGGCATTCAAGGTTTAATAATTGACTTCCAAGTCTTTCATTTTGCTTAAAAGTATGTTGGGTTGACTGGGAGGGGGCGGGGGCAGGGGGCGAGACCATTTACGCATTAGTGCTGCATCAAGGGAAATTACCAATAAATCCACACCTCAGAAAAAGCAAACTATTTTTTACTTTTGCCATAAAGAAAAAGCAGCATCCTTTCCCTCTTCACAGTGTTATTTTCAGAAAGTAATTATTTCATTGAATTCAAGACAGATGGGTAAGGAAATCTTTAAAAATCAGTTAAACATCTGGATGTTCTTATCCTCAATGGTCAAAAATAAACAGTAAATGGCTACCAGCGGTCTCTAGGGCAGGGCCCTGGGGCTGAGGAACCACAGGAGCTTGATCCCCTGTAGCAGAGGGTGTTTTGGAAAACCCCGCCCGGTTGAGGGGGAGGGACCAGGGCTAGGGAATCTCAGCAGCCATTTAGGGGTGCAGTGAGCCAGCATCTTCTTAACTGGGCTCTCCACTACCCGAGCAGGAATCTAAAACTGTAGTGCGTGCTCAGAATCAAATGCTCCACCAACCCACACCCCCTCCCGGGTGCTGTGGCAGAGACTTCCATATAACCTGTGGTGCTCGTGGCCCGACTCTTTCGGAGTCCTTCCCGTGAATGTTGTCACCATGAGACACACTGTAACAAATAGGCTATGTGATCCTAGGACTTGGGAGGTCAAGGCAGGAGGTTTGCTCAGCTACAGAGGGAAACTGTCAAAAACCAGAGTCCTTCTCCTCCCCCCAAATAAAACCCAAAACACTGAAACTGAATAATAGGATATGGTCTGAAGTCACTTAGCAAGTCCCATGTGTGGAGCGGACAAAGATCAGTGCAGGGAGGGGACACATACACCCACAATATGTCTCTGAAACCCACCGAGGGGAAGTTTCAGCCATTAACAAACTATGGGAGCCAGCTCGTCCGTCCGGATTAAGTTTCCTCCTCTCCCACCATCGCAGAGACAGATGTCAGCATCTCTCTCGTTAAGATGCTTCCCCACCGCACTGTGCCTTTGCTTTTGGTCCTCTGCCGTCTGCCCAGTGCGCTGGAGGCAGAGTCCAGATTCCTGGTACTCCGTAAGGGAGCTACATCCCTGGGGTCTGGCCATCTCCAATTTATTGCTCCCACTTGAAGCTTCAAGCCATTTTCTCTACAAAGAGGATGTCTTCCTATTTCCCAAAAATTCATTCTCCAGCAAGTCAAGTCTTGGGGCTATTAACCCTACCTTCCCTATCCCTAATAGCTTCTTTCTGATTTAAAAGTACAGTGTCCCTCAGTCTCTATGAAGGATCGGTTCCAGGGCATAACCTACCCACACCTCCTGCACACTGGAAAGAACGTAACACATGGGTGTATACTGTCTCGGGAAGAATGACAAAGTCATGCAGCATGTTCAGTACTTTTGATCTGCTGTTAGTTGCGTCGACGGAGGGCCACCTGTACAGACTCCAGGCTTAGTTGGATTACTGTCTTTACTGGCACTAAATGTATTCATAGGATGCCCTCAACCCGGTGAACCCTCTCACCCACATCATGAGTAAATTCTGCCATGTGAGTCAAAGCCTCTAGCTCTTGTATGGACTAGGAGCTAACATGCCACCAGTCACCGAGAGGACTTCAACATCCAGAGAGACCAAGTGACTGGCTGGGGTCCCACGGAGTTGGCATATATACTAACTTCTGGGAACTTGTGTAGGACTTCACCAGAAGGCAGAGGGCCCACTGAGAGAGGCTTGGATTTCTGAGCTGCAGGCAAATACCTGGAAATGGGGCTGCTCCCCCGGACAGTCTCAACTCCATAGTTACCAAAACACGTAAAAGTTTCATTCCCTTTTCACCCTTAGTTTTTAATGGACCAGACTCTCACAGGTAGGTAGCATAGCTTCCTGGTCACTTTCAGTCATGAAGTGACTGGAAGATAGAAAAGATGTAATATACTATCTCGTTGCAGATTCTAACTTTTCCCTCCTCAGGATGGGCCAGTTTTGGGATGTAGGACACCAGAGGTAGTGAGTAGGGCTGAACTCTATCTTCCTCTAGGAGGAAGGGGTGGGAGGTGTGCTCTCTCTTGGCATGTCTTCTCTGTGTTTCGTTCAGAGGAGGACTTGGGGAAAAGATACGGTCTTTCTCTTGTGAGCTGATTGCGTCCGATAGTTGGTGCTACTGTTCAGTACACACTAGTATGGCGTGCAGGGGTGGGCTCACCACTCTGCTTTCTCACTGCACACCCATGCCACTCACGTGGCATGCACACATCCTGGCCGGATAGAACAGAAGGCAGACTTTTGGACTGCTCATGGTCTTTTCCAGGACACACCTGTCTGTCCTCTGAGGCGCAGCAGGTGCTAAGTGCATCCAAATCTATCTTGGGTAAAGATGCCCCTATGGGTGTCCCCTGAGCCCCTTTCCAGCCCTATGATGGGAAAGCACAAGGGCAGACTGCCCTGTATTCCATGGGGATGGAGGAAAAGCCTCAACCCTTTTTCAGGGACTCCGCTCTCTGCCTGTCCCCAGCACTGAGCCTTCTGCCTGGGGACAAGACCCTGACATTGGCAGGACAGGCCTCACTGATTTTGGAAAACCCTGAGCAGGTGTGAGCCTCTTGTGTCAGCAGCTTCTCTCTAGGATGTCCAGTGTTTAGTTTCTGCAGGGTAATGTCCTCTTAGTGTGCTGTTATATGGCGGTATCTTCTGATCATAATACTACCAGAGCTAAGCAATGTCAAGAGTGCCTGACGCAACTCGTATTTGACAATGTATTCTCTCTGCTCACATATACTGAAGACTTCATGCGTGATTCTGCCCATTGTAGCTGCTACAATAGCTAGTTTCTGTGGATAAGCAGTCTTGGGTGCACAAGGAGTAAAAACTTCAAGATTCCCAATACCTGTGTGAGTCGTTGTAAATGGTGAAAAGTCTGATTTTTAAAAGACATCTTAAACAAAGGGAAGTTAATTAGCTGTCTTGGTTAGGAAGATTTTTTTTTCAAGTAGACACATTCCAGAGAGCCCAGTTGTTCTGCTGGCAGTAAATAATTTGCCAGATCTACTTGCCCTCAAGGTCAGGCAGGTGAGCTGTAACAGATGACTTCCTAATATGAGATGGCCCTTCTCCTAGACAGGACCACGAGACTAAACACAGGTGAAGCCTTCAGTATGGACACTCACTCTATCTATGAAGATACAATTGCAGCACACAACACGTGCTGGGATTTCAAAGCTTTAAGAAAGAGAAGAAAGTACCAAGGACATCATTTTGTCTAGGATGGGAGGTGTTCTAAAAAACTGATGACTTAAAGCCATCTTTTTTTCAATAATTTAAATTATGCGTTTAATATATTATGTGGGTTTATGCACATGAGCTCAGTGCCCTCAAAGGCCAGAAGAGAGGATTAAATTCCCTGGAGCTGGCGTCACAGGCACTTGTCATGGGTCCCCTGCCAGAGCAGTACACGCTCCTAACCATCCCCCAGCCCCTAAAGCTAAGTTTTAATGACCCTTTAGAATATCTTCATCTGCAAAAGACAGTTCTTGGCTTACTTGTTTTATCAGGCCAACTCAACACCCACTCTATATGAGAGAGGGATTTTTTTTTTCCCACAGCTAACTTTTCAGAGGCCCAGAACACAGGAGGTATTCAGATGTATGTATGTATGGAATCCATGAGGAGCTTTTGGTAAATGGTACTGTATTGCAGAGAGAGTCAGCACTGTTATTCATTGGTCTATTTTATTATTGCCATTCGTACCACTAGTAAACCAATCCACTACCAACACACTTCCCGTAAGACGTTTCAGAGATTAACCTTACAGAGTTCTAAGAAGAAGAAAAAAAGAAGAGGAAGGAGAGGAGGAGGAAGAAGAGGAAAGGGAAGAAGGAAGAATATGAAGGAGAGGAGGAGAAGAAGAAGAAGAGGAGGAGGAGAAGGAGGAGGAGGAGGAATAGTAGCAGTAGTAGTAGTAGGAGGAGGAGAATGAGGAGGAAGAGGAGGAGGAGGAAGAGGAGGAAGAAGAGGAGGAGGAAGAAGAAGAAGAAGCAGCAGCAGAAATCCTTATTTTTTCCTGATGAAGGCTAACAAAAGGCTGCCTGCTTTGCTGGAGAGATGGAACTCTTGCCACTCTGTAGCAGAGGCTGCTGCAGAGCTTGAAGACAGAGCTGCAGAAGAACATTGTCTCTCTGCTGTTTCATTTGCCTATCAGTGTTTCCCCAGCGCCCTGTCCACATAGACTGCAAAAGCTGATTTAGTTTGTCTGAGCTGGAATTACTATGAAATCCAAATAAATGGGTTTAAGTAAAGATAAGGTAGTCCTTCAGGGTTTTGTTTTTTCCACATTTATTTGTACAAGGATGGAGGCCAGAGGACAACCCATGGTCTGTGGGTTCTGGGGACCAGAGTCAGGTCTTCAGGTTTGGCGTTAAATGCCTTTACCCTCTCGGCCATCTTGCCAGCCACAGTAGTCTTATAATTGCGACAAAAGCAATAACATAATTTTACTTCTTTGATGGCAGTTAATACTCATTAGAAGGAATAAAATTAGGCTGGGTATGATGGTGCACACCTTTAATATCAGTACTCAGGAAGCAGAGGCAGGGGGATCTCTGTGAGTTTGAGGCCAGCCTGGTCTATCTAGGAAGTTAGGACCCTGTCTCAAAAAGTCAGAGAAAAAAGAAGAATGGAAGGAAGGAAGGAAGGGAGGGAGGGAGGGAGGGAGGGAGAGGGGGAGAGAGAGAAGAAGAAAGAGGAGGAGAAGGAGGAGGAGGAAGTCGGCAACTAATTTTCTCTTGGTTCAGAACTTTCCCTTGATTCTGGCCTGTGTCCTTATGTCCTTACAGTGCACATCTAGACCTTGTTGTCTTGTACCGTGTGTTACCACGACATCATTTAAGAAAATATCAGTACAGCAGAACTGCATTCAAATCTGGACATAAAACAGAAGGAATGTCACCAATCTCCAAAGCTTTCTTCCTCGACATGACTTTCTTTTCTACTCAACTGATAGCAATCCAGTGAACCATCTCTCTCATCACCCATTAGGCCTTCCCTACTAGGGCATTCTCAAAAAGAAAAAAAAAAGCTCAAAATCTTCCATCACAGAGCAAAGCATTCCTGTTTTCCCCAGTACCGTTCTCCATGCCCAGCTCAATTCCTCGCTCTTTAAGCAAAGTAGCCTCCACCTGAGGCTGCTCTACTGATGGGGGAAGAGTCTTCTGTTTTGTGTTAATTTCATTGGTTAAATAAAGAGACTGTCTTGGCCCTTTAATAGCACAAAAAATTAGGTAGGCGGAGTAAACAGAACAAAATTTTGGGAGAAAGAAGCCGAGTCAAGCAGTCGCCATGATTCTCTCACTCCAGACAGACGCAGGTTATGATCTCCCTGGTAAGCCACTTTGTGGTGTTACACAGATTATTAGAAATGGGTTAATCTAGATGTAAGAGCTAGCTAGTAAGAGGCTAGAGCTAATGGGCCAAGCAGTATTTAAAAAAATACAGTTTCCGTGTAATTATTTCGGGTAAAGCTAGCCGTGCAGAGCTGGGTGGGAACGCAGCCCATCGCAGCTCCTCATTCAACAGAGGCGGGCAGAGACTACGTGGGCCTGTGGAGTTTAAATCCACACAGCCGCAGCTGAGGAAGGGCCCAGCTGAGGAAGGGCCCGTGCCAAACCGAGCTGGCCTGGCGGCAGGCAGCCAAGGAAAGGGGGAGGTTGTAAAACCAAACGTTCAGGCACCAGATGAAGGCGTAAGTCACAAACAACCCCACAGCAGTTTGGAATTATGATTAATAGAATGATTATTTATTTAAAGGGGAAAACTTACAGATCACCGTCCCAGACAACAGCCCTCTGCACAGTCAGGAAAGGAGCCTAGTCGCCGGAAGCAAGAGAGAGAGGAGAGGGAAGCGCCCGCTTTTTTAAAGGGAGAGAGACTACACCCCAATGGGCTGGTATCTCAGCGGCTATTGGCTAGCCAATCAGTCAGAGGCCAGCAGTCCCCAACCCAATCAGTAGGCGCCTACAGTCACCAGCCCAATCAGCCAGTGCCCACAGTTCCCTATTCCTAGTTCTGTTCTGACACTCTCTGTCCAGCAGCAAATCCTCCAGCACTCAGCTTTCACTGTCTGAGGTTCGCCACCTCTTTTCACCCACCAGGTTCACTACCTCCACCATCACTCTCTGAGCATATGTTTATAATACAGGAACCAAAGCGACCCACTTCAAACAATAGCCAGACTATGCCACTCGGCTTGCCTTTTCTGAGAAGACAAAGTCTCCACAGTGGCCTCTAAGATGCTCCATCTTCTGACCCCACCCCATATGCTTCCCCTCCTCTGGCTCATTCTGCCTTAGACAGCCGCATGCAGATAACTTGCTTCAAAGCATCCACAGCTGCCCCTCTGCTGTAGACATTCTCTTCGTCCAGATGTGGCAGGGCTGGCTTCCTCATGCCCTGCATTGTCCTCTGAGGACACGGGCTCAGAAAAACCTCCTCTCAGGCCTCTTGCATTTTCTATCTTATTCAGGACTGTGTTTCCCATATTGCCAAATGATTGTTCTTCCGTTCAGAAGTGTAAGATCTGGGGAAAGTTCAGAACGTGAGGAACAAACCATCTCCCTGATGCCCTGACATTCATCCAAAGATAGCGAGGGGCCACCTAAGGCAGCAAGGACAGGAGCAGGGATCAGCCCCGTTTTTAATTGACATTTGTGGAGATCTGATTGCTACGGACGTGATCTTTTCCATGAACACTGTCAGAGAGAGCAGTCAACTGGGGCTGAGAATCTGGTGATGGGTCTCCGATAGAGTAGGCTGTTGACAGCTTCATCTACCCAGCCATTCCAATTAGGCTCCGGAAGCCTTCGGAAGCCTTCGGGGACGGCCGCTGATGTGGCGGAGTTAGTTTAATACGGAAACTTCTGTGAATACAGCCCTCCAGTCAGATTCTGCATGTGACGAAAATTTCTCTCTTAGTCTAGCCCCGAAAAGATAAAGGACTCTCCCTTGCGTTTCTTTTGTTAGTGTAATACTTTTACACTTCAGGGCAGAGGTTGTTCAGGAAGACACATGAAGGGTGAAGAACGAAAGCTAAAGGAACAAGGAAGTCTATTCCTTCTCCCGGATGACAGTGCTTTTAAGGCAACATAAAATGGGCTCGCAGGCAGAAGGAAAGGACGCGTTGCCAGAGGAAGCCTCGGCCTTAGCCAGGGATTTTGGCAGCTCCTTGAGCAGGCCTGATTAGATCTGTCAAAAAATGGAGTCAAGCAAACCCAGCTCAGCAAAGGCCCTGGTGCAGACCTCCTTCTAAGCAGCCATGGTCCTGTGGTTCCTCCTTCTGTGTGGGCACTAACTGAGCCCCACCTGGATGGCAGAAACTTCTGTTTCCTATGAGCTAACTAGAGGCTGCGGGTCAGCAACTGATCCCTTCTGTCCATCTCCCCTAGACTGAGACTGATCCTCCTATCTTGTGAGCTTTGAGATTAAAAACAAAACAAAACAAAACAAAACATAAACTCTGGGCACCCTCACCACTGCATCTGATTCTGATTCTTCCCAGCAGCCACACTGCCAACCTCTCAAGCTCAGGGCTGGCATCTGTTTCTGGTTTCAAAGAGGGAAAGACAGGAGCAACCGCCTTGCTGACCCTCTTCACAAAAGGTTTCAGGTGAGCTATTTTGCTCGCAGAGAATGACAGACTCAAGAGAATGCCACTTCCCACCCTTTCCCTGCCTCTCCGAAGAGCCATCTTACCAAAGCGTCGTGGTCATGACCTTCCCCTTATGTGTGTGTGTGTGGGGGGCGGCGATTCTTGGAAGGAGAGAGCCGCGCCAACTGGCATTTTGCTAGTAACGCCCGCATGTGGGCCTCAAGAGTGCGGGAGTCGGCATCAGAGAAGTAGGCGAACGTAAGAGGAAGCAAACTGTGCTTCCACTAGAGTGGTGCAAGTTCCGGAACTGTGTGCTCAAGATTCTCCTTGCACCACCCACCCCACGCCTCTCCCCTCCTCTCCTCCTCCTCGTTAATCTCTCCGCTGCCAGTGTGGCCCACAGGGTTACGGTATTCCTAGCACCCTATTTGTTGCTATAATCTATAACGTGCATTTCTTAAAATGACAGTTGTAGTTGTCCTTGGCACGGCTCAATTATTTGTAAAAATCTCCTCACGGCAAAAACTACAGAGGGGGAGGAAAGCAGAAGCTATCTGTGTGCTCACTGGGCAGCTCTCTAGATGCTGGAGTTCTCTCTGCTGCTGGGAAGTTAAGACAATCAGGACCATTGTATGTGTTCTGCTTCAAGGCTGAGAGGGCAGAGCTCCTGCCACAAACATGCTTCAGACCAGCAAAAGGCAGAAATATTAATAGCTCCTTCAGTAAGGCAGCAGTCAGCTTTTTATCATAGCATGGATTGCTGCAAAGAAACTAGATTCTTGTGAAGTAATGCTTTTTTTTTTTTGCCAGTAATGTCTCTCCAAAATATACATTACAGTCATTTCTTGCAAACAGAGGCTGTCATCTTCTTTATTTCAACTCATTTGTTAACTGTATGTTCAACATTTGTTTCTTGCTTCTGGATAAAAAGGCGCATTGGCCAGAGCCACTTGTTAGGGGATATTTTCCGAGATTCTACCATGACCTCATTTCATCCTCATGGAAAAATTGGAAAAAAAACCCATCAAGAACACTAGCTAGCTGAACATTCAATCACCTAGAATGATGTCAATTTAGGAGGTCTCTGGCAGGAAGCTTGGTTTCCCTCCACTGTACTTTGATCAGTGTCTCATTTGATGCACTGGTGGAGGACCCGAGAGGTGTGTGCTTCTCAGGTTACCTTCTTAAATTTAGTCCAGCACATTGCTGGGAAGGAGCTCAGGGATGTACTCAGTCAAATCCAAGTTCCACAAACGCTTCGACGGTCTGGAATCAGTAGGCAAACAACTCGATAAGAAATAAAATAACTGGAAAAGCCCAGCACTGTTACAGGCTAAGAAAGGAGGCATGGCTCAAGCGCCTTGGAGTGGCCGGGAAGATGTCATGGGAAGTTCAGAAGAATCAGTGATAGGCTAATGGTGTTCAACAAGAAGATGCAGGCATGGCCAAAGCTGAGGAGCCAAGATGATGCGCAGCTTACATTCCATAGAAGAATGCTGCAAAGGACTTAGATGTGGCTAATAGAGAAAAGGGAAGGCATCCAACTGCCTGTTGTCTTAATCCCTTGTATATTCTCCACACAAACATTCATTCAGGTGTAACAGCAGTATCATAAATATTTTGTAAGTGAAAATATAGTTACACATTTTGAAACATATAATTCATGTTAAGATCTTGACAAGTTCAATGTATTTAAGGAGGATTATAAATCATAAATCTTTCCCCCAAGGAGCTCCAATGCTGAGCTAGCTCATTGCGTGGGCAGGAGCTCCTTGGGCAGGGTTTGCAGTCACAAGGGCTACTACTATTTCCGCACCAGTGGAGAGATACTGGTTTGGGCTTGCAAGCTGGGAAATAGGAATAGTTGTGTAAAACAGTTCAATTTTTATGCATTTATTCTGTTGCAGTTGAAAAAGCATAATGAAGAAGAAAATTAAAAAGTATCTCATCATCATCATAATTCTGCAGAGAATCCAAATGCATAGATTTGAAGTTTCTAAAATGTTTTGACAAATATTACTCTATTTGTGCTCCAAAATAATGATAGGAGATAGGTATTAGTTACACTCGGAGAACTAAGGAGCTGTCCAAGGTGGGATTTTGTTTTTCTTTCCTCCCTCCCTCCCTCCCTCCCTCCCTCCCTCCCTCCCTCCCTCCCTCCCTCCCCCCCCTCCCTCCCTCCCTCCCTCCCTCCCTCTCTCTCTCACTCTCTCTCTTTCTTTCCTGACTTTATTACTTCAAATCTGAGAGTCTAAAAGCTTATCAAATTAAGTATGGAAGCTGATATGTAACGAACTTCTATTGGATACTGACAGAATTGGAAAGTCAAGTGAGTTTTCTCAGTTGCGCACTGTGGCTATTTTTGTCTGCTTGGAAACGAAGCCCATTTCTGGTTAGAGGAATCTGACTGTCCATGCGGAGAGCTCCCCTCTCCCCGCCACAGACACAGACAAGCACACCTCTACCTCTGTGATTAGCTGAGGGCGAGACAACTGGTCCAAACCAGACTGATGTGAACGGAGAGGACTTTAACACCACACTTTCGGGATGGAAGGATCAACTCTCTGATGTTGGTTCAACCCGCCGAGGGAATGGACCTGAAACTCCCACACAGACAGAAAGCGTAGTAGAGAAAGGAGCCAATCCAAAGGAGCATAGAAAACTTCAGAGAAATGATCATGGGGGGGTTGTCAGCAAGCTGTAGGCACTATAAAAATCATAAGATTAGTTCCACCCAAATGAGGTTTTCAGATATTGTCCTATTTCTTTATCCAGTTAAAAATATGATCTTTTCTACTGACTTCAAAAAACAAAAAACAAAAGCAATAAAACATGGTCTGGTTTTAATTGGCAACAACCCCTTGGTTAAGCACCAGCATGTAGAGGGAAGGCAGAAACACCAGAGCTTAATGATTCTGGCTGTAAGACCACCTGGCTATAAGACTACCTAGCCATAAACACCTCGCTATAAGAATACATTGTCATAAACGCCTGGCTATAAGACCACCTGGCCATAAACACCGGCTATAAGAATACATTGTCATAAACGCCTGGCTATAAGACCACCTGGCCATAAACACCGGCTATAAGAGCACCTGGCCCTAAACACCTGCCTATAAGAGCACCTGGACATCACAGGGAAGTGACTCGGTATAGTCCTTGCCATGTAAGTCATCTCCAAGTGTTTGAGTCCTTACTGACATGGTACTTCAGCCAATACATCAACAGAATTAACTCTGAGAGGTGTGTGTCACCAGCCCTATTTCCTCCATACTGAAAGAAAAAAAACCCCTCTTTTATTTTTATCACTAGAAAAAGAAAAGGGAGAGGAGAATGAAAGAATTCTTCTAGCCTTTAAGTGTTAGCAAGGTCAGATTTTAACAGCCGAAACGCTGACCCACGGACTCAAGAGCTGGACTGAATATAATGAGGAACATTCCCCAAATTTAACAAGTAGAGAAACAGCCTGGTGTGTGTCTTTGAGAGCAAGCTGCTCAAAGTCAGCAAGCCTCAGGCACCATGAAAACCACAAGGTCAGTTCCACTGAAGCAGGATTTTCAAACACTGTCCTATTTCTTTATTCAGTTGAAAATAGAATCTTTTCCATTGAATTAAAAAAAAAAAGTCTGGTTTTAATTTCTCTAAAAAAATGACTGGCGGTGTTTAGGTCTGTTTGGGTCTGTTGGGACAAACTCCAGCTGTCTCATTTGCTTCTTTCATGGCTTGACAGAGAACAAGACTCTTGATATATAATACAAGGAGCCAACCTCAAGAGGCCATTCTCCCATTTCTTCTGATTATGTAAAGATTGATGAGGGGATACAAAAGGCTCTAACCATATGAACATTCCTAACCCCAAAGTTGTCAGAGCTACACTGCGTATTTTGAGAAGAGGCAATGGATTGACTAAATTAATAAAAAAAACAACAACTGCACAGCACTCCAGGAGTTTGTATCTGAGCCCAGAAGCACTGTTTTCTCCCTGTGCATGGTGTGAGGTCTTCAGTAGCAGAAGTGGTCGGTCTGGGCTCAAAGACAGCACCAACATCTCAAACCATGGCTGAGCTGAGGTGTCAGCTTGTCAACCTGGCCAGCTGTCGAACATCCGGAAGCTCCTGCTGTCAAAGGGTTTATTCCTAACCTTCCTTTTGGTTCCATGTTACCTGTCCATGCTTAAGTCCGAAGAGTTTCTCCTTAGACCATGGAAGAAAAATTTGAAATCATGGACAGGCAAAGCGTTTATAAATAGGTCCTCTCTGCTGAAAAAAATCTAAATTAAAATGGAGCCACTAAGGGATGGACATTAGAAAGTACCTGATGTTAATACAGCAATAAAAATTGTTTTTTTCCAACATAGCTGTTATTTTCTGAAAGTTCATTCTGTAGCTTCCAAAACCGCTGAGCACTGGGTAGTCTTTTTTTCTTGGGAGAAACAGGATGATATAAAGAAATAACAAGCTGTCTTCTATTTCAGAGAGGGATAAGAGCTTCTTGGGGATGTCTTTAGTTCTCTAGTTAAAAAAAATTAGGTACTACGTGTTTTTTAAAAGTCCTAAATTTCAGGGCTGATGTGATAACTCGGTCATCTTGCCAAGAAAGCATGAACCTGAGTTGGGATCCCCAGCACCCATGTTCAATGTCTGCATGCCAGTGTGCACCCTGTCACCAGCACTGAGGAGGAGACAGGTGGATCCCTGGGGCTCACTGGCCAGCCAGCCTAGCAAACTCAGTGAGCTCCAGGTTCAGGGAAAGATGGTGTCTAAAAAAACAACAAATACATTTGGGTTGATTGAGGAAGACACCCAATGCCACCCTCTGGCCTCAACGAGCACAGATGTATATGTGCCCTTCTGCACACATGCACACATACGTGCAACACACACATATACAAGTTCTAAATTTCATGTAAGAAAAAAAAGCCCTCATCTCACCTAAATGTTTTAGACAATCATGGTACAATATATTATTTCCACAGGATTTCCTTGGCTGTATTCTTTCGTGACTTGAATTAGTAGAGATGGATTCCTACATAGGCTCATTCATATATTAAGGTGCTTGGTCCCCTGTTGGTGGAACTATCTGGGAAGAATTAGGAGGTGTGGCTTTCCTGGGGGAAGTATGTTACTGAGGGGTTGGGCTTTAAAGTTTCAAAAACCCACACCTTTTCCTGTCAGTGTTCTCTCTCTCTCTCTCTCTCTCTCTCTCTCTCTCTCTCTCTCTCTCTCTCTCTCTCTCTCTCTCTCTCTCTCTGTGTCTTATAGCTGAGTCTTAAGGTATAAGCTTTAGCTACTGATCTAGTGATATGTCTTCCTGCCTGCTGCCATGCTCCCTGCCATGGTGGTCATCAACTAGCCCTCTGAAATGTAAGTCCTAAATAGCCTCTTTCTTCTCTAAGTTTCCTTGGATTTGTTGTCTTATCACAACAATAAAAGAGTAACTAAGACAATCTCTATCTATCTATCTATCTATCTATCTATCTATCTATCTATCTATCTATCTAATTTATCAGTCATCTATCTACCTATCATCTATCTATCATCTATCTACCTATCTATGATCTATCTTATCTATCATCTATCTTATCTATCCACCTATCTATGATCTATCTTATCTATCATCTATCTACCTATCAATCATCTATCTTTTCTAGCATCTATCATCTATCTCATCTATCCACTCTATCTATCCCCCTATCCATCCATCCATCCATCCATCCATCCATCCATCCATCCGTCTGTCTGTCTGTCTATCCCTCTATCTATCTATCCCTCTATCTATCTATCCCTCTATCTATCTATCCCTCTATCTATCTATCCCTCTATCTATCCATCTATCTATCTATCTATCTATCTATCTATCTATCTATCTATCTATCTATCTATCATCATTCTATTAACATCCATCCATTTAGCATTAGTCTGTCCATCAACTATATAGACTTCTATCCAGCCTTGATAGTTTATAATATATTTTCACACACATTTGATACACACAAACCTGAGAAGCAGGCATTGTCCGCACCTTAAAGCCAAGTAAATTAAAGTTCAGAAATACAAAGTGACTTGGTTCAGGTTGCACAGCCAGAATGAAATCAACTTAGAACTCTGACTGAAGACGTTATGAAGAAGACAGCTTCAGATCTGAAGCAACGCCCGGGCAAGAATGTCTGTGGACAGAATGTACTCTGCATCCACAAACAAATCTTTTCACAGACATGGGGAGACAGAGCACTGCTGGATGGAAAGGGTCTCTGCTTTGTCTGTTTGTTTACAGGACAGGGTTTCTCTGTGTAGCCCCGGCTGTCCTGGAACTCGCTCTGAAGACCAGGTTGGTCTCCAACTCACAGAGATCTGCCTGTCTCTGCCTCTTAAGTGCTGGGACTAAAGGTGCGCACCACCACCACCTGCTTCAAGGGGCTTTATCTGCTATAAACCTTACAACTTTTTACCTAACAGGCTTCCCGAGGCCACCATGACCTGATTCATAATGTTTCCACGAAGCTATTCGTGACCTTTTCTTCTGCTACCTGTACCTATATATACACAATCCATCACAACACACGGGAAGCTGATATTTGTTGAACTGTTATCAAACTATTTTATATGGACATCAGGGGCTATTGGGGAAGAAGTGTGACAGAAGGTATGAGCGACAGTGAGCTGCCATTTATTTACCGTGAGCTAACGACCTCACCTACCTCAGTGCGGACAGAGTATTTGGTGGTTAAATGAGAGAAATGGACAGGAAAACCCAGTAGGGACTGGCAGAGACCAGCAGGGACTAGCAGAGACCAGCAGGGACAGAGGTAGCAGGGTCCCTGCATGGATGCTTCTATTTCCTTCTCTTTAATAATATCAAAAGAAAGAAGATCTGTGGAACTAATGCATGCAAAGTACTTTCAAACGAGGGAGTAATTGATCTAGTCATACATATTAAGTAATTCTTCGCAGATCAAGAAATATTAGGCTTTCGACTGAATTAACTTTCTAATGAATTAGAAACAATTTGGAAAAGGTCTTTAGAGTGCCTAGTATCTGCTCTAGGCAATATTGTGGGGCTTTGTTTTCTTTTCATAACAATGAGAGCATTCAAAACACAAGGAATTCCACACTGTGGGTTTTCCTTGGTAACATCTGAGCTGATGTTGGTGCAGACAAATGTGTTCCGCTTGCTGTTCATATATTTGGGGAAAGATACGCAGCATTTCATTTTTCCCCTATGAATTCCTGCAAAGGGGAGTCTTCTACAAATGGCCACAGCATGTGGGGACTCCTGGCACTCTTCTGCCAGAGTCTGAGACTGCCTCCTGAACCCTGGAAATCCAGCCTCTTCCTTGACCCATCTCAAGTCTACACTGACTTCTCCAAAGTGTCATTCAAGAAAACTGCCAGGTGTTGTGATTAGGCCCTAAGCAGTGGGGACGCTTTCCTCCGTCTGGTCTATCTCCCATATTTACGTCTACTGTCTCAGCTTCATAGAAATTAGAACATGATGCTGCCCTGCCACGTACGACATGCACACCAGCAGTGTGCAGGGCACCTTATTTATGCTAAAACAGGTAAAACAGATGCCAGGGTCCTCTGGAAATCAAAAAGCACCACACACATGAAGGTATAGCTATCTAAGTGTGAGGGTGACGTTTATTTCTTAGGGGTAGGGAAATGGAGACCTGTTTAGTAATTCCCAGTGACAGGCTCTATCTATCTATCTATCTATCTATCTATCTATCTATCTATCTATCTATCTATCTATCTACCTACCTACCTATCCATCCATATCTCTCTCTATTCTTTGTGTTCATGCATGTGTGTGTGCATGTGTGTGTGCGTGTGTGCACGTGCATGCGAGTGCAGCATGTGTGTGTGTGTGCGTGCGCGTGCATGCGAGTGCAGCATGTGTGTGTGCATGTGTGTGTGTGCATGTGTGTGTGTGCGCGCCTGCATGTGAGTGCAGCATGTGTGTGTGTGTGCATGTGTGTGTGTGCGTGCATGCAAGTGCAGCATGTGTGTGTGCATGTGTGTGTGCGTGCATGCAAGTGCAGCATGTGTGTGCGTGTGTGTGTGCGCGTGCATGCGAGTGCAGCATGTGTGTGTGTGAGTGTGTGTGTGTGCGTGCATGCGAGTGCAGCATGTGTGTGTGTGTGCATGTGTGTGTGTGCGTGCATGCAAGTGCAGCATGCCACAGTATACGTGTGGAAGCCAGAGGAGGGGAGCGAGTTGATTTTTCTCTTTCCACATGTAAGTTCCAGGGATGAAGCTCAGGTTGGCATGCTTGGTGGTGGGTGCCCTGACCCACTAAGCCATCTTGCTAGTCCAAGGCAGAGCTATTCCATAGTGGTTTAGATTAGAAACAGGGAATTAAATACGACCCCTGGCATCGCAGTTTCCATACCCACTAACCAACGAGTTTGACAGGTGGAATGGATATTATGCTGACCTCCATTTAATTTTTATCTTAGACTTTTTTTCAAAGTAGATCTTCCGGGCAGATTTCAAGAAGGCAAAAGTCCCCTGAGCTACTGCAGCCACTTAGAACCAGAAGGTTTCTGGCTGGGGGGGGGGGGGGGGGGGCTGGCATTCCAAATCTCTGTGGAGGGGCTCCAAGGAATGGAAAGATGTAGAGGGTTTCTAAGCATGAGACACTGTTGGGGGGAATCTCCTACCAACTTCCTCCCCCCTCCCCCTCAAGAAATCGAGCTTAAAGGTGGACTTCGTATTTTATGGGAAATACAGAGGGGATTAACCCCCCTAGTTGTAAGCCTCTTGGGAGAAACCTTTGGGGGAGGGGCACCGGAACCATGCTACCGGTTGGAGAGCTGTTTCCTTAGAGGGTTTTTAACTGCTATTTCCAACCCTTTGAAACCCCAGTTGAGAAGCTCAACATAGAAGTTCAGGGGGAAGACACGGTCTGGGGCCAGTGTTTCAGACAGCTGAATAAAAGCCAACAGATTTTAAAAAATTTGCACAGCGAACGACCCCCAACTCCAAATGGGGAAGATTAAGAAACAGAACAAAACGAAGCATCAACTGAGCCGCTGACTGTAATTAAAGGCAGGTGAATGACACTGTACAAATAACGAAATCACCAAGTCCTTTAGATTTTGGACGGTTACAGTTCTGCATCGGCACTATTTTAAGCAGCACACATTCATTACGCCATGGGTTTTTGTCCTTACGAACACATTCTCCAAACCAATTCCCAAACTGAAATGAATACAGCCTAGAGACCTGCAATCCCAGAATCTCTTTTTCTTATTGATCAGATTCCGGTAGAGCCATCTTTTTTTTTTTCCTCTGCAGCTAAAGTGCTATATTGAACTGCAGGATTCTAGAAGGCGTCTAATAAGCTCCGGGCTGCCGATGGAGCCCGTCTCCATCAGCCATTCGATCACTGTTAGTCGAACCCGCGAGGTAAATAAGTGGGCCTGAAGCGGCTCTGCCGCAGCCCACCAACCTGCTAACCTGCTTTCCGCTTTCGGGTTTTCCTCCCTTGGTCGGATAAAGATGCATTCAGTTTTCTCAAGGCATGAGAACTCCTGAAAGGGATGCATTTCAGGGTGCGGAGACAGGGGGAAAGTGTGGGTTATCAGAAGTATTCTTGGCCCTGTTTGGGATTCTGGAGAAGAAAGGAAGGGCAGGATTTTGCTGGGTTACTCTGCTCTGACAATAGGCAGAAGAGGAATTAATTTCTCTTTGAAAAGACTCTGCCCTGGGTGGAGAAACTGCACCAATGATTGGGAGCTGAGACAGGTAATTTCTGGTTCCTGCAGGTGCCTCAGTCAATAACAGTTAATGCTCATTAAAGACCCATCCTGCCTCACTCAGGAAGACGAGGGTCCAGAAATGACTGGATTTTAATGACTAAAGACCACGTGGTTCAAGGCTGCAAACCACGTCTCTGAGGTGTTTCCATTAGATATATTGAACCACACATGTGTCCCACAAATACTCAGAGCAGGAAATGCAAGAAAGGCTTGCGGGAGGAAGCCTCCATCCTCCCTCTTTAAAAGAATCTCATCTGAAACAGCAGCAGATTTACAGATAAATTACCCAACCCCAGAGAACAGGAAAATTTATCCTTTTCTCCCCTCTCCCATAGTCCATTCTATTTACAAAAACCGTAAGCCCCATCACCGCCACCCCTGAGAACAGTTTAGTACTGAGAGACAACCTTGCAGGCCATCTCTCACCAAGGCTGTTGTAAGCAGTACAATCGTGGTTTCTAGAACTTTCTCGCAACATATTTCTTCCTTGAGTTACAATATAGAGTGTTTTCCAAAGACTTTAAAAAACACAACAATCTCACTAAACAGTTGAGAAAAAAATTAACGACTCAGGCAAAACAATTATAGTCAAATTTTCACCGTTGAGTTCCCAGCTAATGTGTGGGAGGCAGAGGAAGGCTCGGAGCTGCGAGCTCAACTTCCAATGAGAAGAGCTGATTCTACCCACAGCCACCCAACGAGGGGTAGAGGTGCAGAACCAGCTGCCCACCTGACATGGATATGTCGCCGTCTAGCTATGGCTGACTCAAAGTTCTGAACAGAGATCCAGGGACACAGCTGAGTAGACATTTGTCCCGAGGAGGGAAGGGGCTGACTGACAGATCTCTCTTTTCAAATACTTGTGCCAGCAGAGTTGTTATTTCTAACTGTTCATCGCGATAACGTGGGATAATGCAATGACTCCCGCTAATTGGCTGAGAAGGGGTTTCAACAACACGCGTGTGTATCCACCTCCTCGAGGGGGCTGGTTCCAGCTAGCTCCAGAGAGCACAGAGTGCAGAACGCTCTATAAAACAGCACAGGTCAACCTCGGCGTGGCGGGCCAGCGGGCGTCCGCGGGGAGCTAACTGCTCAGTATCTAGCCGCATGACCTGCTGTGGGTGAAAGGCAAGAACATCACGGAGGCTTCGAACGAACACCTTACCTGAGCCATCTGCCTCTCCAGCTTTGACCGGGGGATATCATCGAAGTAGTTTTCGTTTCTTCTCCGCCTTGCATCGCCCTGCATGATAATGTGAGGGACGTCTAGGGAGCCACCAGTAGTGTAAGTGCTTTGGCTAAGTGATGGAGACAACTGAGGAGGAGTGTGGTTACCACTGGCTTCCTGAATGGAAATACATCATGAAGTAAATACCATGCTCTCGCGGGGGCCAGCCTTTGGTTTCAAAAACTGTGAAAATGCGAACACAACAAGCTACGGGGGTAGGAGGATGGGGGGTGGGGGTGGGGGTGGGGCGGGAGTAGTTCTCATTCATCTGCTGGGATGTTCTACTAGATGGTGTCATCAAGTCAATACTCCTGCCTCCCATTGATTTCAGGTCAAAGTCTTAAGGTATAAAGAATCACATGTTGTTGTTGTTTTAACCAGGACTACGGATGATCTCTCTAGGAAAGCAGAGGTTCATCTCTGCGGGGGCACCCCATCACTCTCGCGTGTTTACCAGGGGAGGGGCTGTGGGTGGAGCATCCTCGCTGCGGTGGATGCTAACGTGGGACTAGGTGGGTCTCGACCCTCTCTACCGAAGTGCGGTGTGACAATAGGGCTGGGGAGTGGACACAGTATGGCAACATAGCATGTCACGCGACGTACAGACTGCGGAGCGATGCGTATAAATGACAGAGGATGCTTTTCCAACAGCAAAGACAGCCCTAGCTGCAGACCGGCCAGAGCGGGGTGAAGGACGGCAGCGGCTGCCGCTCTGGCCTTTTCAAGCCACAAAAACATGGGAGCCATGAGATTCTGCAGGCCACTTCTTCCCCTGACTTCCTTTGGCAGAGTTAGGCCCACTTTGGCTAGAATCCCTCCCTGCCCCCCTCCGCCCCGTCCAGTCTTTAATTTGTTATTTCATTAAGTCTCTTCTTGGGAGTCAGGGTGAGGGGCTCAGAAGGGAAAGGCCAGAGAGCTGTGTAAACTGGAAATGGCTCGCCTGAGGAGATCTCTCAGTGTGATTACGCACGTGGTGCTTGGCGCCTCCCCTCTTCCCACGAAGTAAGAGAGAGGCATGATAATGAGCCCTTTGTAGTTTAATTGTTCTGATGGACTGGAGGCCTCTTATGGAGGATAAATATGCATCCTACCTCCGCTTTCCTTACTCGTCAAACCCTGAAGTAGCTTACATCTACCTTCGCTCATCCTGATGCTCCTGGTACTCAGTTCCTCTTGTGGATTCTTGCACCTCATGGGCCCCCTTTCCTCTTGTAATCTAAATCAGACTCACCATTCTGGAAGGTTCTGTCCTGCCCAGTGCCCTGTCACACTGACTGTGGCCCATCAGGAGCATATGCACAGAGGCCCATGTTTGTGTTCATCATTTCCGGCTGCCTTTCCTGACATTTGCCGTGGGAATGAGATGCAAGTGAGTGTAGGCCTGAGCTTGTCAAAGGAGACCTGGGCTTTCTAAAGGACTTTGGAAGAGCCCACTTGAGCTTCTGGGAAGAGGGGTGGGGCTGTGACTACGCTCTCTGCCTCAACCTCTTGATTTCTTTGGGGTCTTTCCTTCTCACGTTTCCTCTTTGCTCTGACCTCTTACAGGTTTCTCTCTAGTTTCTCTACCCCAGGTTTCTAAAAACATAGCTGAAGAAAACAATTGTTAGTTTATTAAATAAAATTTTAGAGTCTATCTTTTTAAATTTTTTTTGAAGTGGGTAAAAAAAATGGTCATTTTTCATTTCTTGCAAAACAGGAGGACCCTGAGGTTAATTTTAAATTGATTCTTACTTAACTGAAGTTCCCGATCGATTTCTTTTCTGTGGGTTTGAGTCTGACAGAAAACTCATTTCCTTTCTCTTGGGAGCGGGAGTCTGGGGATGAAGGGGTGGTCTTTAGAAGATGGTGGTTAAACAAACTGAATTCCCTTACAATGTAGTTCTAAATCTCTGAATTATTTATATTGAGAAAACCAGACACAATCAAAAGGGAGACTGATAAGGCAAGCGATGAGGAAAACGGCCTGCATTTCCTCCTCCACGGCTTCTGCCATTTTACTGCACAGTACACTTTTTGAGGAGAAGGGAGGAGAGCAAAGTGGACGTGGCGGCACTTACCCTGAGCGTGATGGATCGAGGGGGCTTCTGTGGAGGCTCCTCATGCAGTCTGTCTCCCAGAGATGCCAAAATGCGTTTCCTGTGGCCAATCAAACTGATCTTTAAAACCTGAAACAACATGCATTTGGGTTAATTCTTTTATCTAAGGTGGGGGGAAGAGAATTTGTATATGTCCTACAACACAAATGGTACAAAGAGGTTTATGCAACATTAGCCTGACCCTGTGAGAGACACAGTATGAAATCAGGGGCACACTTCGGTCTAGAGAAGAGTTGGAGGGAGTAACAGCCAGTGAGCCTGGGTGGAGAAGGCGAAGGGGGCCCAGATCTCACTGTGCACATTGGCTCTGAGACCCCTGACACACAAACCGGCCCTTAGCAAAGACATCCTAAAAACTCGCTGGGTTCCTAAAGCTTTTAGAACAAAGACCGAGTGAGCTTCCTCCTTGCCTCATGGCTAAGAACCTGGTGCAGTGTGTCCCTTCACACTGGACTCTCAGTCATGGGGGCCTGAGTGATTCTGCCTGTATGCCTGAACACGCCACACACACACACACACACACACACACACACACACGCGCACACACACACATGCACAAATGCACTCATGTGTGTGCACGCACACACTTGTCTTCACCTGGGACCTGTACCCTCCCCCCCACCTCCCCCAACCACACCCCCTTCTGCTTCAGCACCGGTAGCCTTTCGAGTAGCTGTACTTCTGTCTCTCTATTCCTCAAATGTCTCCTGAGGAAGAGAACTGCTTTCACCTCGTCACTAAAAATGCTGTACCACAATTCTATAAACTCACTGTACCACAGTTTTGGTTTTTTTTTTTTAAAGCCATTCTTTGAAATGACTTTGTCAGAATGCTTGTGTTTAGGCATCAGCTGCTCCCACGTGGGGTCCCTAAGAGCAGAGCCTTGGGACTTGTTTATCACTGTTATTTCTGCAACATACCAGACAAGCCTTGAAACAAGGCAGGGGAGGGGGGTTAGGGTGGAACTCAATGAACAGGAGAGATTGGGCTTGGATGAGGATTAAAGTAGGCAAGCTAGGGTTAGAATAGGTGCTAGGGGTAGATTGAGTGTCCAAGGAAGGCACTTTCGAGGGCAGGACTGCAGACGCATCTGTGGAAGAGATACCCAAGGGAGCCTCGGCCCCGGTCCAGTCCCGTAATGTTTGCCAGTCATTACCCTCTGCCTCCTGAGCTGAATCAGGCTGTCTGAACGGTAAATGCCACGGCTTCAGTGGTTAAGAGCACCGCCTGCTCTTCCAAAGGTCCTGAGTTCAATTTCCAGCAACCACGTGGTGGCTCACAACCATCTGTAATGAGATCTGGTGCCCTCTAGAGGTAGAGACCTGGTCAGTCATCCCCATCCACTTAGATCATGAAACCCAGTATGGACAAGTTCAACAGAGCCGCCGTACACGGGCTGCCCATGCATGCTGCAGCATTGCCAGCTGTACATTTCATTCACTCAGTTTCAAATCTATGACATTTTGGGCATATCTCCAAATTATGACTACAATCATAAAAGCATTTTCTCCCTCTGTGTCTATGTGTGCCCCAGGATGTAAACAGCTCTTGACACATACCTAGCTTTTAGTTATATAAATAATTATTTCCATTCCTATCAAGATTTACAGAAAAGAAACTGAAATTTATGCAATATTTATATAAAACTGTATATATTTATAATATTAGTATTATATTTATATAACATACATAACAAATTTCAGCTATATATGCAACATATATATAATATATACTCACATATAAAATATATATTATGCTGCCTTGAATTTTGGGTGCTTGCTACCTAATGGTTGTTTGTTTGGCCTAACTGATATAGGTTTAAGGTTTTTAAAAATATTTATTTATTTATTTAATATATGTGTGTGTATATGGGCATATGGGTGCCATGGTACATACGTGGAGGTCAGAGGAGAACTTGGCAGAGCCAATCTTCTCCTTCCACCATGTGGTTCCAGGGGATTGATCCCAGGCTGTAAGGCTTGGCCGCAAGCACCTTTATTTCCCAAGCTGCCTTGCCGGGCCTTCATTTAGGTTTTAAAAAGCTCCCTGTCCTATTCTTTCACATGGTAAACGCTAATCAAGTTGAGCACCAGCATGACCTGTCCCCTGGCCCTGTGGGTTTATAAATTCTCACTCCCCTGGGCTGAGGAATCCTGACGTTTGATAAACAGTTCTTCTCGCCTAGCAGTGATTTCACCTGCGCCTTCCCCCATTTTATTGCTGCGGCGTAAGGATGCTGAAGAAACACGACTCGGGATATTCCAGCATTCAGTGAACCACGGCTGTCAGTGTGAGTGGTGTACTGTTTTCTGCTTTTAATGGCCTCTTTATAGATGTTCCTTTCCTGTCGGCCCGATGGAAGGCTGATCTTTTAGATGCAGGGTGATCATGAATATCTACATGAGACAAAGGTGCGTATTGGGCCATCAAATCTCTTCATTTTGCTGGAGTGGACAGTTCAAATCCCCGTAGTCTTGGGAGATTGGTTTGGATCGCGTCTCCCTAAACTCCTCATCCTCCAGTTGTCCACGCAGGAGCCCATCTGCCATCCTTCTGCCCACTCACGCGGCCTGGCGCTGTCTTTCTGCATTTCTATTAGCCAGCTCGGCATTTCACTACATGGACGAGCGTTCCAACTGAATCCTCCGTGCAGATTATGAATATGCTAATGAAGTAGAGTCCTGTGCTCATAACTCACAGGCAGCATTACCTACCGCAGCCAGAGAAATGTCCTTATATCCTTGTACTGTTTCATTTTCTGAGCACCAGGACCAAAGATTCCTCCATCTCAGAAAACATACAACACTCATCTTTTCCCAAGGCAGTCTGCAAGTCTAAACACACTTCATTTTGTTTTATTTTATGTGTGTGGGGTTTTTGTTTTTACCTGCCTGTGTATTTGTGTGCCACTTGCACACCTGGTACCCAAGGATGCCAGAAGAAGGAGTTACAGATGGTCGTGAAGTATCATGTGGGTGCTGGGAATCGAACCTGCAACCCCTGGAAGAGCAGCAGCCTGTGCCTTGACTAATGAATCAGCCCCCTCTGATTCCCCTTTATTCTTATTCTCTATTACTTTGCCAAGAGCTTCTATCAGATATTATTCCTGTTCCTCCTAAAATCCCCACCTCTTCTTCTTTTCCCAGCAAGTGATTGGACCCAGGGCTCATGTTGCTTCGCTGGGCCCCTGACTACTGCTGAGAAATGATCTTTGGGTATCTTTAATAAAGATACTCAATTTATGTTCTAAAAAAACAAACAAAACAAACCAAAAACTGACACTAAGCCACAACTCCGTGATTTCACTCTTGTGTTTGATTTCCTCTCTCACACTCAAGTTTAAGACAAGTGACCTGTCTCCTCTGGCCTCAGTTTTCCCTCAGTAACATAAGGGGACATTGTTGCCCTTGATGGCCAAGGTCATCAGAAGGATAAGGAGGAAGGGCATGATGCTGGGTGTGGTGGTTTCCACACCAGTAATCTTGGTGCTTGATAGACAAAGGGGGAGAACCACTCTGAGTTCAAGGCCAGCCTACTTTATGTAGTAAATTCTTGACTCTAGGTCAGAAGGCTACACAGAGAGAAATCTCTTTCTCCCTCTCTCTCTCTCTCTCTCTCTCTCTCTCTCTCTCTCTCTCTCTCTCTCTCTCTCTTCTTCTCTCTCTCTCTCTCTCAAACACGTGCGCGGGCGCACACACACACACACACACACGCACACACGCACACACACACATGGAGGGCAGGAAAGAGGGAGGAAGGGAGGAAGAAAGGAGGGTGTAACAAGAGTTGTACCTAGAACTTTCAACTCTACTGACTAGTATTCATGGTACTGGAAGGTACACTGCACACTTCCAAAAGAGAAAGGTAAACACCAATCCAGTCACAAACCCTTCAATCTATCACGGTATCCTGCCTGCAAGATGCGGTAGTGTAATAATGGCATAAAGTTTATGGGAGTAGCCAACCAAGATCTAATATGATTTAGGGCCCACTTTATGAGATAGAACCCAGCCCTGATACTGCTCAGGTGGCCGAGAACCTGAGATCAGATATGCCTGGGACCTAGGGGAAACCAAATGCTGATGTTCACTAGAGGAATGAAGCAGCAAAATGACCCTAAAGACATTCTGCTGTACTCAAAGATCAGTATTGTGCTCCACCAGCATCAGAGAAGCTTCCATCTGCAGTAGATGGGAAATGAATAAAGAGCTGGATGATGTGCAGAGAGTGAGAGACCTTGGGACACTCAGCCCTGAAAGGAATGTTTCTATCAAATGCCTCCCTTCAGGACTCAGGGAATCTTGCAGAAGAGGAGGCTGAAAGATTGTAAGAACCAAAAATTATGGATGATACCAAGGAAACAAGGCCCTTCTAAACACAGGAGGATGGATACACACGTGAAATCACAGACTGTGGCAGCATCCTCGGTGCCTGCACAGGTCTAGAAAGTAGGCCAAGTGTACTATATGTGCGCACACATGCCTCATCAAATTGTTAAGGTAACCTAGGTATTCTCATTTGCATGATGCCAAACTTGAGACTCGGAAATACTGAGGAACCCGTGGGCCGTGCTGCCCACAGGTGTCAAGGCTTGGAACGGTTCCTCAGCCCTCAGTCACTACTGACTGCTCGCCAAGCTTCTCTTCCTGCTGTTCCTTCCATACTTTCTGGCCGCAGCCATGCCATGGATCATGGCATGATTGTACTGAAGCGGGGGCTTCTAATGAATCCCAACCGCCTGAATGCATTAGAACAACTCGTTTCTTTGACAAGTCTCAGAGCAAAGAGCAAAGAGCAAGAACTTTCCAGCATTCCCCAGAATGCAACCCAAATTAGCTAATATCAGAGTAATAGAGAAGGCATGTAACTTTTGGCTTCAAAATTCTCAGGTTGATTGAGAGACATCCAACTGGCAGAGCAATTACAGAATATTCCAATGAAAGATGGTTTAAAAGACCAAGGCAATCTGGTCTGGCTTGAATGAGAACAGCTTCTCGCATCTTTGTAATTGGAGCTCGGAAGAAGTGAAATCCCAGACACCTAGGATCTGCAAGCCAACCTTCCTTTGAAAGCCTCCAGCAGTAGCTATGTTTTAGAGGAGAATTTGACAGCATCCTAGGAACATTATTTTGGACCTAATGAAAGTAAAAAGACAAAGCAAGGGAAACATTTTGGGCATCTGGTTATTTTAAGATATTGAGACAATTCAGCTCAACTAACAAAATATTAGGTTTTTGTCACAGATCATTTTGAGGATACCAAAGGGAAATTACTTACGGAGTTTCTAAGGTCGAAAAGACTGGGCAGAAAGAGATGAACTGTCAAACTATTACTGAAGAAAATAATTACATACACATGAGAAAGTGGTCCTGACTGCAGAGGAACATGGACCCAGAGGAAACGGATCTAAATAGATAAGGAATCAACGGCAGAAACGAGAGGGAGAGGGGACTGATGTTACGGTATGTTTGAAAGACAGTTATGATCACATCGGTCATTGTGTCCATAGCAAGGAATTCTGTTTAAACACCATGGGCCTCCTGGAGTTTTCTACATTGTCAGTTAAAGAGGACAGCCTCAGAAACTCTGTCCCAAGGTTGGGCAGTAGGAGAATATCCGTGCTGGATGTCAACACTGTAACATTATGTGACTGTCACTTATAAGTCCAGGGATAGCTGTGAGAATTCTGTCAGACAGACAGTATCATGACATTCTCCTTGCACTGAATGGCTCGCATCAGAATATATGTCAGAGTAGAGCTAAAAGTTGGTATGTGTAGACTTTTTCTTTTTAAAATGAATGTGATCTAAATTAAACATGTTAAATTTAATGTGGTGTAATGCATCGCTTTGTCTGCGTTTTAAAAATTAAACAATGTTTTGATTATAATAACAGTGCTACTTACCCATTCTAGATACTTTATGAAATACAGAATACAAAAAGCAAGCATATTAGTTATCCCCAAGCTATTAACATTTAGCATGCACGCCAGGCTGCCCCCTGTGTCGACAGATGCGAGAGAAGTTCAGAGAAGCCATGTTTTATCGCGGTGATGTTGTAAGGTCGCCTTTCACCTCGGTATTTTCACTTCATATCAAGTCAAGGAACTTTTCTCCATATACAAGTCTGAACAGACACTTAAAGTAACTCAGTACACTGGTTCATAGCAGAGTTTCATAACTCCTTAACCATCCCTTTGTTGGTATTTCTTTTCTAAATATCACGTACTCCACATGCTTCAAAATATACTCTTATCCTACCAATTCCATCTACATTGTCATTTTGAGTGGACACGATATGGAATATACTAATTAAAACCGCGAGAATGCACGTGAGTCACGGAGAGACGTCAAGCAACAACAGCCTGTCTGCACGGTCTGTTGAAATCTCAATCCCATCATTGCTGGCTGGACCACATTCCCCGGGGAAATCACACACCCACGTCGCGTTCCTCAGGGTCACCTCTTGCATTTGTTGTGTTTTAGAGTCTGGGTTTAGTGGACAAATGCGATAAAGAGCATGCAGCTTAAGTCCTCTAGGGATCAGATTTGATTCTGAATTGTTTTCCCAGCTACCTGGCCTTTTACACCTTGGAGATCAGACACCTCATTCAGTGAGCACTCACTGGGTATCCGGCACATGCAATTACCATGTTACATAAGCTGTGAGCCACAAAGAGGAGAGAAATCATGCAGGGTTTTAGGACACTAAATATGAGGTGGAGAAGTATATGTGTGTGTAATGTGTGTATAGCTATTTCTCTTCTCACAATTATCCATCCATCCACCCATCCACCCACCCATCCACGCATCCTTCCTTCCACCCTTCCACCCATCCATCCATCCATCCATCCATCCATCCTTCCACCCATCCATCCATCCATCCATCTACTCATCCATCCATCCATCCATCCATCCATCCATCCATCCATCCATCCACTCATCCATCCATCCATCCATCCACCCACCCACCCATCCATCTAAATGTTTCTATCTACCCAGCCTTCCCAGCCTAAATGGACTCCAGAGGGTTGGGTGAAGATGACTAGGAAGCTGCTCTAGAGACTCTGGGGCACTCTGCTCTGCTACGATTTCCGTTTAGGTATAATGGAAACTTAAAACTTTCTCTCTTCTCCTTAAATAACCCCAGGAGCAATATTTGAGTGCTATCCTTGTTGCTTCAGAGTGTTGCTATGAATTTCTCTGGGTAGATTTTAGATCAAGAACTAGGCCTTTTACTTCTCCAGATTTCTCTCTTATTGTCTCTAGCTTCCTGTATGCACACCTCTGCATGTTCTAAAACATGCTTGCTTCTCTTGTTCCAAGAGAATCTTGCAAAGATGCAATCAAGACCCAACTAAAACTTCTCTCAATGTGTATTATATAGACTGTGTTTCTGAACTTCCCTGGTGTTTGTGGGCTATTGTTGACACTAGATACAAGTCTTGACATGTACAGCTATTTCTCTGTCTCTATCTCTGTCTCCCCCCCACCCCACACACACATCTTACCTGACCAAGTACACTATAAACTTGGGGAAATCACACAAAGTACCCTTGGGCCCTAGGGTCTTTCACAGCATCTAGCACACAAGTACACCTCCTAGGTGGACCCTAAGGCCTCATCTCTGATCCCTTCCAAGGTGGACTAGCAAAGCAGGCAAGACAAGACCAAAAACAAAGAGAAAAAGAGGAAAGCATCCATTATCTTAGTCTCTTTTTTTTTCCTGCTCTTGAGAATTCTCTACTCTTAGGCTCTGGCACCTTAATTTCCATCCAGTCTCCTCACAGGAAGAGAGGCAAGCCTTCCTCACCTGGTGCCGCTCTAACTCCTCCTGACTTCCACCATTCCATCTACAAAACCCAAACTCGAGCTTTCCTCGTTTATTACCATTCAAGACCACACCTACTAAGTAGCTACCCAACAGCAGTTTGTAGGACTGATGGCAAGGGTTACTAGTAACCCGCAGGAAGGAAAGGTGTTCCCGACGATACAGCTCTGCAGAGAGCAAAGAGTGAGCAACAGGGATGTGCTTCTGAAGACAGACCGGCTCAGTAAACAGGAAATACTAATCATGGGGAAATGCAATAATCTTCTCGTAGAAAGACAGAGCGTAATGGAATAATTGCCTCAAAGCATTTAAGGGTTCGGAAGGTACAAAGCCTTCTTTGTAATCGATGGGGATCTCAGGTTTATTTGTAAAGCTCCCCGAATTACCTCTTGATGAAGGCACTAATTTTCTGATTATATTTTACCATAAACAGGGCTCTAGAAGACGAAGAAGAACCCACAACAAACCAGCCAATCAGTTTCTAATTTCCCTGTGAGTTACTTTTAAGTACACCTTGCGCCAAGTTAGCTTTTCGTAGGGAAAACTGGGCTGCCCCGTGCAAAGCCAACCATCACGGTTACTGTAAGAAAAACTAGTTTAAGTAGAAAGCGGGACTGGTGTCATGCTCCACCCCTAAGGCCGTCATTTACGTGTGCTGATGTGCTAATGGCATTTTTGAAAGTGGAAGCTGCGAATCGCTCTGTGCTTTTGTTAATGCATCTCAGAAAGCAGAGACAACTGATTTGCTTAGGTTTGTTAACCACGCAAGGTTTTACAGCTACTTCGGGTATTTCCCAACTTGCTGAGATCAATTGTAGAGCACAATCGACTCTCTCAGTTTGAAAATTAAAATGATTGTCACCAGAGCTCATTAGCCAAGGTTTGCATGTACAAAACGAACTGAAATATACAAAAGGTGAGAATATACTCATATCTGCAAAGCGAGGCTTTTAAGAGAAACTGAATCTTCAAGAGACGATTCCCAGTAAGCGAGGAGCGGTTTATTCAGTTCTTAGCTTATGAATGGTCTTTTCTGCTTTGTCTTCTCATTCTTCAGTAACCTTAGTGGCATATAACGCCTTCCATCAGAGACAGAACAGTGAAAGGTGGCAGTGAACTCAATCCTGTAAATTCCTTTTCTTGTCAGAGGCTCTGATAAAAAGAATTTGCTGAGGAGGAGATAAAAATCTATCTAATGGTAGCTAGAATTAAAGTTCCAGAAACATAGCCCAGGATTGGACTTAACCCATACACTACTGCTTGCTAGCATTTGACACTCACACATTCAGTCCGTACGTGTTGGGGAAAACAATATAAGGGTTCAACAAAAATTTGCTCTTAAGTAGATGTTGTCAGTCCCGAGGACAAGTTCAAGATGGGAAAGGACCCCTAGGGTAACGGCAGTGATGGCTTTCTTATAATCCCCTTTCTTGCATCAACCCCTCTGTCATCCCACAGCATCTTCATCTCCTGGAGATTCACAGAGTAGCAAAAACTGGGGGATCACTAAGGAGCCGCTAGAAAGACTGAAATAAAAATGTCAGACCAAGCCCAGTGCTGGTAAATCTGGGAGCCCACACAGGGCCAGTTGGAATATAAAGGAGACACAGTTGCTTTCAGAAAAATATAGCCCAGCAAGCTCACACAAGAGAAATGGAAACATGTCCGTACAAAGACTTGCACATAAACATCTAAGTGACATTTTTCAGAACAGCTGAGAACTGCAAAGAGATTAATGTCCCATCCATCGGCGAACACATCAGTAACAAATGGTGACTCAGTGGCCTGGTGTAGAAATGGGTGCAGCCACTGACTTCCAATAGGCATGAGAAGCTTTTTGGTGATGCTGAGTATGTTGACCGAGACGTATTGAAATGTAGAGTTTAAATGGTGATTTTATGATCTGTAATTAAATTGCTTAATAAAGTTGTTAGAAAAAAAATACTGGGAGAATGCATATAGTATTCAGAAAGGACAGTATAAATGAGGTCATTTCTCAAAGATGTAATTCGGGCTGCTCCAGAGACACCTCGGTAATTCTGGAATATACCACTCGTCAGTTGGAAGCAATCCAAGCTATAACATGTTCGGTACATCTTAAGGGAATAAAGGGAACCGTGAGCCAGAGGGCAGCTTTGCTCTGGACACTGGGCTGTTTAGCTGGAGGCTAATGGATGGTGAGCATATTTCTTGTTATATGTGTACAATAAATTAGCACTGATTACTTGTAAATGAGCATCTTCCTGAGGGTGTAAATCTTCCAAGCCAACGCACATTGGTAACAATGCTGATTCTTTCAAAGTGTGTATGTTTGCAGGATACAGTGATCTCTGAGGCCAACGTGGCTCTCTCTTTAGGGTAACAGGTGGTGATAATGAGACCCTCCAGTCTTAGGGTAGAGTAAATATAGTCACTGTGGCTTTCTATTTCAAGAAGAGTCACTGGGAGAGGGTGGAAGACTGACCACAACTTAATCCACCTAAACACAGAAAGCATGTGTCAGGGAAGGGAGAGGATGTGGGATGGAGGGAGACGACCGGAAAGCCAATGAGGAGACCCAGCCTTGCTAGGGTTGCTGGTGACAACCTCAGGCATCCTGCCTCTCATAATACAGAGACTATTTTGTCAGGGGTCACGTTGATCCCAACCCAAACGACCCTCAGAAATTCCTCTTCTACTGGGTTCACCATGCTAACAAGCAGCATTGCTAAGTCAGCCTTCTGGGTACCACACAGTAGGGAAGGACATTTTTTTTAAATACTTATTTATTTATTATGTATACAATATTCTGTCAGTGTATATGTCCGCAGGCCAGAAGAGGGCACAGATCTCATTACAGATGGTTGTGAGCCACCATGTGGTTGCTGGGAATTGAACTCAGGACCTTTGGAAGAGCAGGCAATGCTCTTAACCTCTGAGCCATCTCTCCAGCCCTAGGGAAGGACATATTGAAGATGATCTGTGCTGGAGTCTTTGGTCGCAGTGTTCAATCCTCCTACCATACACTGACAGACTGGGAGGCATGACATGTTCTTGTTCCCGCTTCAGTCAAATAAGACCAACACCCCTGTGGCACAGAGAGGGCACAGTTATTCAGGGCAGGTCTCGGAGTCATGGTGACTTGGGTGTGAGTCATGTTTCTGATTTTGGGTCAATGGATTAACCTCTTTCAGCGTTTCCCACGCTCATCCAAAATGAAGGTGTTAAAAAGCAGTACTTATTTCTCGGTGAAAAACCAGAATTCAATGAGACTTAGCACTGTGTCTGGAGAAAAAGGGGTCTTGGCGGACAGCAAACTTCACTCAATGTTTTGATTAAATGCAGCTGCTGAACTGGAAGTGCTGGGCCCCCTCTTAGAACTTAGCAGGTTCACTGAAATAATGCCACGGCTGCTCCACAGCAGCTCCGTGGCTGGCCACGAATCTGTGCCCTGCCAACAGCTCTGCATCACCAGCCACGCACCGTTCAAAATTTCAAGGATCTCATTAAAAATAAGTGTTGCTGAACTATGTTAATTTCCTTTTTCTTCCCCCCTGGCAGAGTTATTAGAATGAAGCTGACAGACCAGGTGAAGGGCAGAGATACGGTGTCTTTGCTTCCGATAAAGCACTTGACAGAGTCTTCCATTATCTAGGTGCGGGTGGGCTCTGTGAGTGAAAAATTAAGTGGATTCACAGCTGGGGGTACAGCGGCACCCAGGAGGCTTGATTGACGGCTCTGTCACAACCTGTAGGGGGACCACTGATTGAATGTCGCAGGGCCGTGGCCCTGGATTCTGCTTCATTCAATGTTTTTTATTAATGGCATTAAAGTAGGCATAGGAGAACCACATCAGATTTTTCAATGACATGAAACGGTGAAGTATATTTAATACGATAGGAGGCTGATACAAAACTTCAAAATTCTCTCAACGGGAGAAAGGCAAAGCTGGCGCCAGGATGAGGCAATCGAAGAGGGGCAAATGTTCTGTCCTGTGTCCGTGCGCCAGAGGCACTGTGTAGGATGGAACCAGGGAGGATGGGCCCTTGCCAACAATTTCAAGAGACATCTGGCTTCCATGAAGCTGAACACAGGAACTGAGTCTTAGGGGGAAGAGCACAGGAGCAAGGGACACATTCATAGATGATTTTTATAAAACATCTTGTTTACCTCCTTACTTCAGCCTGATGAGGCTGCTGATTCCGTGACACTTGTGGAAGGGAACAGACAGCCATGCTCAGGATGCTGAGGGAGTTGTCAGAGTGTTGCCAGCAAACTCAGGACACCGAGATGGTTCTGACGTCCAGAATGCATGCTTTTTTCTATTCTTCACAGTATGCTGTTGACTCTCTCCCAGCATTCTCTGGGGCTCAAGGGAGATGGTTTTAAAGAAAGAACCAGCCCCGTGCCTGCCTCTGCTCCCTCCCATTCTGCTCAAGAGTTGTTGGCTCCCTGAGAGACTCATTTAGATGTAAACCGGGTGCTTACCTTGCGACTGACACTTTCTGTGTTACTGTATGGACACCACAGTCTGTTCTGAGTCCTCTCAAGGTTTATCCACAAATAAAACACTACAGAAATGATTGTCGCATCTTTCCCAGCTTACCACCTTCCAAAACAGCTTCCTGCCAGAACAGTAGGCTCTGGCCAGAAAAAAGGTAATGTGGGATGCTTGAGAACAATCTGGAATCTGCGGCTGTCAGTAACGAGACCCAGGTAATTAAAACTTTTTAAAATGAAGGTAATTTTCTGGGGCTGCATTAATGATTCAGGGTTGCATATTTACATGAGAAAAGCCTCAATTACCTTTAGATAATTAGGCGGTGTGTTAAGTAACCCGACTATGATGATATGCACTTGGAATGCATGAAATTAATTCAATTATTGAATTAGTTTGTATTAGGGCTTAAATGTTACTGGCTGTCACTGGGGTCCTTACCACCCTTGCTGAGAACGCATTCTGACATCCTCCTCTCTTGGCTAGGAGCAGCGTATTCCTGGATATTTGGAGTGCTGAATTGCATCCGAGTCAGGTCCTAGGAAGACCATTTGTCTCCAGTGTCATAGCAGAGAATTGTGAGGACTGCACGGTATCCCAGAAGAGTACCCTTGCTTTAATACATAAATTCTCAGGAGCAGCTGGCTGTCACTATTGCAAAGGCTAACACTAGCTGCGTCAAATTCCAACTTACAGAGCTTAGACAGTCATGAAGGGTTCTCGGGTGGGGGAACTGGCAGCCCCCCTCTTATTTTTCTTCTTTTTTCTAAGCTTAGGCCAGCCAAGATTCACAAAGCTGGAGAATGGAGTCCTCAAACAGATGGCAAGCCACTGGCTGCTGACCGTGCTGGCCCCATCTTGATGAGAGGGGTGGCCCGCTGTCATGAGTGTTCATGATGACCTCCGCGGTGGACAAGGTGAAAACCTCCGCCATCAGCTGTCTCAGTTACACAGGCAGAAAAGGAATGACGGAGGAGGGAACTGGAAGTTGCTTTGAACTCTAAAACACTTCATCTGCAATCAAGTGTGTCAGGTCCTTGATGCTCATTTTTTTACACAAGGTCTAGCTATGTTGGTCTGGCTGGCCTGGAACTTGCTATGTAGACCATGCTGGCTTCAAACTCACAGAGATCTTCCCCAGGCTCCTGGGATTAAAGGTGTGTGCTACCAATCCCAGGTTCCTTTAGTTTCTGGGGGACTCCAGTGGACCTGACCTCCTCCTGAGCTGGGCCTTCTCTTCTCGCTCTGGGAAAACCCTGCACATCTCTTAGCATTTCAATACCAGGTTCAAAGAGTACTTCGTGAAAAAGGAAGCTTCCACCAATCCCCTTCGCCACCCACCCCTACAAACCACAGGTGGCACCGCTGAGTGTTTACTGGTTCCCTTCTTGAGGTCTGAACCTTCTGGAAGGCAGAAACGAGTATCACTTACATTGCAGTCCTTCCATAGAGCACAGTAGAAGGTTGCTTAAAACCAAACCAAACCACATGAAAACAAAGGAATCTCAGAACAGCAGACTTTTGAGTAACTGTGTCAAATTAGTCGTGTTCTGGGAAACACATAGAACATGGCGTGATGATGGACATATAAACAGCTGCGCATATTTCGTTTGCAGGACTTGATGGATTTGGGCATAAGGAGGTCTTTCTGAAACCAGAGCCACCACCTTACAATCTATTCACAAGTGGACAGAGAGGTTGACTGATTCCACACCTCCACTACTGAGATCTCAACTACAGACATCAGGTCTTGATTTCAATTCCTTTAAATACCCAGAAGACTGCTGGACCAAATGGGTTTCCTATTTTTAATATATAATCATGATAGGCAATATGAAATATTGAATCAGGTTGTAAGCTTCCTGGTCAAACTTATGATTCCAATACAGACAAGCGAAAGAAAAGCACCCATTTCTTGTTAAGTAGCTGCTGAACCATCAAATGGCAAAGTAATATCCCTGCTTGCCAATATAATTGATTACTACTTGCAAGTTTCCAATGAAAATAATGTGATGTTTGATTAGTGTTTGATTTTAAAAAAGCTCAGCATCTGACTGTCACTAAGCTCATTAGTTGTACCTCTTTCACACAGTGAGGAAATACTTTTCACTTCAAGACAATTTGGAAACTGAGTCACATAGAAAAACGGCATATGAAGAAAATCTGGTGATCCACACTTGTATCGCGATAGAATGACGGCAGCATGGAGCACGCCACTAATGAATGCCAGTCACACGTGACATCAATGAAATGTTTGGTTATCAATGAGAAGGTCACAGTGCTAGACCACACTTACAGATCACACCATGGTTTCGCCTACCCGTGGTTAAAATCTTCTGAAACTCGAGCAATCGTGACTGTTCATTGAGAATTTAAATCCCAAAGATCACTTATGATGTATGAAAAGCACCTTTTGCCACAGACTTATCCTAGTCTCAAGTTCTTTTAAAGAAAAATAATTCTTTATGTGTGTGTGTGTATGTGCACATAGGTGTTCTCTGAGAACAGAACGGGTGTGTCAGATCCCTTGGCACTGGAATTCTGGGCAGCTAGGTGGCATCTGACCACAGATGCTGGGGACTGATCTCTGTTCCCCTGGAAGAGCAGCGAGTGCTCTAAACTGCTGGACCATTGCCCTAGCCCTGGAATCTCAGCCCTTTAAAGAATTTACTAACTTTGCTTGGGGATAAATGCTTCTCATCATTTAATTCCTTGAAACAAAAGTGGCCTCCTCTCCCGAGCAGTTCTTCATGTTTACTTATATTTAGCCTTCTTTCTGATCGGGGGTTTATTAAAAATGATATTTCTATCTCCTGAACATGACAGAATGTGTTGAAGGCTTCTTGTGGGAAAACCACAGGAAGCTATAGAAATCTTTGCGGGAGGCTTAGCTGGAGTGTCTGTGGGGAGATGTTGCCTTTGAGAGAAGCTAATTAAGAAGACCACCGAGGAAAAAACTAGGTGCTACCCTTCCAAACACAACTGTGCAGACACAAGCATTATTAACACAGACTGGTTTGATGAAGCCACATGAGGCTTACATAATAATGGCTTGGTTCTTGTTTCCAAAAAAAAAAAAAAAAGACTGTTTGAACAAACCAAAAACTGAATCATTTGAATCATGAATCTGAGATTTTAAAAATTCTTCATCTAGTTAGGAATTAAATACAATGCAATTTCTCCAACATTCTTTTCTCTCTCTCTCTCTCTCTCTCTCTCTCTCTCTCTCTCTCTCTCTCTCTCTCAAGTAGGTTACATAGCTATTGCAAAATCTCTAGCCATGCAAAACCTGTAAAAAGACTATCTGGACCTTAGACTGCAACACGACACACATTTACAGGGTTTTTACAGGAAGAAAGTTCCTTTACTTTTATTGTCCATCTTTTTCCTTCTGTATGAAATGGCTTAATAAATATAATAAATAAATAATAAAATAAAGACTAACGTCTAGAACCAGAACCTGCGCCAGGGGCTGCTCTGGTCCAACAGCTACTATCTTAATATATACAAGTATGTCTCTGGTTACTTTATTTGGAAGCTGGAAGAGCCGAACTGATCGACAAGGCAACACAAGAGATAGGTTTTGTCTGATTGGCTCTGTTTACTTGATGATTAAATTATCATGCAGAAATTTTTAGTGACGTCTGAACGAGAGAAACAGATGTCCCGTGGCAGGTTCATCATTTCAGCCCCACCCTCATTAAGGAAAAAAAAAAGTAACGTTCACAATCTGTGTCAAGTATCGTCTGTCCCTTAGTCACCGCAGACCTGCACTTCGGGAAGTGGGGTGGCTTCTTGTTTCTCTACTTCTTGGTCTAGCGTCTCGTTTCCCACAGCCAGATGCTGTGGAACATTGGATAATTTGGGTTTCAAGTTGCAGAAATTCTACGCGTCTGCCCTTCCGTTAGCAGAGACTCCGAATCCAGGAGGCTCACTGGATCCTGAGCTACGGTTTAGACAGAAGTTCTGCTTTACTTACAATCATTTTCTATGGAACTCAAATGATGCAGACGAGAGAGACAGCCTCTAAAGGACGGTGGTTCTCGCTACTACCCTTATCCACCTTCACAACGCAAAAGGCCAGCCAAGACCCAATTTCACAAAGAACAAAGTTCTATCTTCTTCGAGGCTTAACACATAGAACCCCTAAAGAAATAGCCAGTTTAAAGAACCAAAGCTCGGTGTGTCAAAGCTAGTCACTGTACTCGACAGAATTCTTTCCACTCTGCGTGTCAACGTTTTCTCCGGTAAATTCTATTCTGAGTGTGGTGCCTTGGCGGAGAACAAATAATAGTGTTTACACTTGTTCCCTCCTCCACTTAACAACCCCGCCCCCACCCTGAAGATGAGTACGTCAGGTGGCATTAAGTTGTTGAGAGGGCATGCGGGAATAAATGAGGTAAAATCATAGCCGCAAGGAGCTCCCGGTCTTAGGCAGGATGGGGGGGGGGGCGGGGTACCGAGACAGACATTTGAAGGGAGTGGGTTCACAGCAAGTAGGGAGAGGCTTCGGTGGGGTGGGAGTCTGTGGATGGCCTCATGGAGGAGGAGACAGACTTCAGGGATGGCCGGGAGCCTTTCCAGGCGGAGAAGTAAGGGAATGAGCTTTCAGGAAGAGAGAGATTGTGTGTGAGATCAGAGGAACAGAAGTGAATAAGCATATTACTGCCCCAAAAGTATATCTGCTAACAGATATTGTAGAGAGGGGTTTTATCTGTGCCTGTGGTAGGACAGGGGGGCTACAAGGGTGGGCCAAGTCAGACGAAGGGTCTTCTACCAGGACGGTGGTCTTCAACTGTAAATTCTACAGTGTCAGAAGGGTACGGAAGGCTGCTGGCCAGAGAGTAACTACTTAGTGAACACAAGCCGTGGGCGTTAGGGTGAGGCTGAAGGGAAATGAAGGTCCAAAAGGAAGAGGGCCGGAGCTGGCTTGTGACCATAACCCTGTTGCTAATATTGAGAATGGATTGGGGTGGGGGTGACTATGTAGGCCAGGAAATGAGAACTCACTAGGGCGAGAGTTAGGAAGAAGCTTTGTTCACTACTGTATGTCAGTGTCCAGCGGAGCGGCAGGGTGTAGTAGGGGCTCCACAAACAGCTGTTGAATGGCTAAATGAATGGCGGCGATGGGAAGAGACAGCCGCTGGCTCGGAGAACTATCTAGGCAGCAGAAATAGCAGGGCCGGTGAGTATGGAATGTAGGAGGGTAGGAGGGAGAGGGGGACTCTGGGAAACTGGGCTTGAGGGGAGAGAAGGAAGAAGAGGGTTGCAGGGAGGAGGAGGGGGAGCCCAATGAAGACAGCACCAGCATAGACTTGTAGCACACGGCACACCCTGGGGGCAGGGCTTGCTGCCTTCCTTGTTAACGCTCTGTTTCTAGGGAGAAAGACGAGGCTCAAGATGACCTAGGACCTCAGCAGTGGAGTCCAGATTTGAGACGCGCATTCAGGGGTGGTCATGTGGGACCCAGAGATAACATTGCTGCCATCACTCCTGGCTCACGAGCCAGGCACGCTAACCAAGCAAGCCTCCTGGCCTGCACGACACACAGGAGAACCAACCGGGGCACCGCCCCTCCTCAATCTCACAGTAGGTGCCTGTTCTACTTAAATATGCAAGACACGTAAAAATAATTGCACAGACAGAAGGATTCGCAGTTGCTCAGAGTAGACCAGGGAAGGGTTTGAACCATTCGGTGGGTGGTGAGACTGCTGGGGGGGAACCAGGAATGTTCCAGGGGTGGGGATAGAAACCACTCCAGGGGACAGTGCTGTAGGAAACACTTGACATGTTTGAGGGCATAGGAGGTTCTGGAACCGCGCTTGCTCTCCTCGGCTTCTCTCACTGAAATAAATAAACTGCTGAGCACTGAAATGAGTAGATGATACATAGTGTGATGGCTGAAAACTCATATACGACTAGTTTATGGGCCCGGCTTCATGCATAATTCATCGCATTAATGTCTCGCCACCTGTACAGGCGGCGACTGCCTGCTTTACAAATGAGAAAACAAGTTCAGGAGGCTTCGTGAGCCACTGAAGCTGTTAGGAGTTTAACACGTGGGCCTTCTTCGCCGTGGAAACCAAGCCCAGAGAAGTGGAGGACGCAATTCTCAATTGCCTTTGGCCATGTCACTTCTTAGGTATTTCTCACATGCCTTTTCGAGGCAGGGAACACGGTTCTGGAAGCCGGTTATTGTGGCTAGGGTGGTGGGCGGAGACATGATCCATTGGGAAGCAGGATCAGGAGGTGGCTTGATTCTTGGTGTCACCTGGAATGCCTGTCACTCAAGCTTCAGTCATTTCCTACTGAGCAAATTTATTCCAAATAAATAGGATTTTTTTGGGGGGGCAGGGGGTGTTCTTTAAAATCCACCAATCACCTTACAAACACCCTGCTTGTAGAATACTTATTCCACTGCAAATACATTGGTCGGTCCCCGTCTGAAGACGGTTCTTGAATTTGACGTCCTGGCCACAGCCGCCATATTTGCAGCTCCAACTCTGTTCTGGGGCTGTGTTTTGCTGATCTGTTCATGCCAGAGAACTTCGGCTTTAAATATGCCCACGCTTACGAACTGTTGCTCAGTGTGCTTATTTGCCAAGTTTTGAGAATAGCAGCATATTCTGGAACCCATTTCCTTTTCTCATGCTGGAAAGGATCGCAATGGCTCATCACCAAAACTGCACGGAGAACTTGCATATCAGAGGTGAGCGGTAAGCACAGCCCTAAATGAAGACGATAAATGGAAATGGGGGGGGAGATCATTCTCATAATCCTACCCACGTTCTATTTGTAGCGATTTTCTGCCTTAAAACAAACTACGAAATATATGTAGTTTGTGTGAGAAGCTGAGTAATTCAAGATTGGATCTCGATTTATTTATTTTGAAAACAAGGTCTTCAAAGGCTTGTAAGAAGCAAAAATGCTTTCCCTACCTCTCCCATTTCCTTTTTATAACTTGCGCTGCCCGTGAACCCCTAACCCTGACACATCAGTCAGCTGCTTGTGATTCTTCAGTAGAGGGTGTCTGCTCCTACCAGCCCGTCAGTACAGCATCTTCCTCACGAAGCACAGGCTTACACTTGTAGGTCTGTGGTAGGGTTGTGCTTCAGGTCCGTCTTTCTAGAACTGTCTATTCTTCGTTGGTCCATGATTTTGTCATAGGATGTCCACGTCCTTTTGCAGAGAGCTAAATAAATCTGCAGTGAACAGCCTTCTCTTGGATGCACATGTCAGGGGGTTAGGTCTAAACCGAGGCTTAGTAAGCCACTTGTGTTTTTGTGATGTATACACAGCGTAGTTATAAATATTCTACCACAAGCTATACTTATAAGCCATGCAATCAGCTATGTTAATCAAGTCTCCCTATTTTTGAAGTCATTATATACACTGGCTTCGATGTGAGGCAGACTCAAGCTGTATGGCTTAAGGACTTTGGATCACTGGGGAGGTATTTACCTTTCCTGGCTTTGTTTCTTCATCTGTGAAGTTGTGACGATAATAAGATCTATTTCGTAGATACACAGAAAGCACTTAAGCGCACCAAGTGTTTGTTGCCGTGGTTTGTGTCATTCAGATTTCTATGTTGGAAACTTAATCCCCAATTAGTGTGTTACTGGTGCTTGGAGATGGAAACTTTGGGGGTGAATGGGTCATGCAGACTCGGCCCTCATGAATGGATTAACCTACTCATGGACTCCAGGGTTAATGTTTTTGGGAGCTTGAGCTATTTAGCCAATGACATTTGGAGGTGACTTGCCCTGGGTGTGATTTTCTCTGATACATGATCGAATAAGAACTGAGGCGGGGGTGGGTCGCACACTCTCTCTTTTGGACATGGAAGGCTTGATGTGCCATTTGGTAACCTGGTCCAGAGCCTTCTCCATCCCTCCACGGAACGAAGAGGCAATGGTGTCCCTTCCCACCGTATCCATGAGTGTACATGTTCCCTATTTCATCCCTTAATAAATTAAGAAAATACACTTTCTTCCCATGCATCTGTGGATTTCTTGCAATAGGTTGTCATGCGGATGGCTTTGATATAGAGGTGATCCTTCTCTGGTAAATCTGCTTATATTGCCCCCTGATGCCCTCTGCGATGTTACGATGCAGGAAGAACATCCTCTCTAGATGTCAGCGCTCAGCTCTTCAACTTCCCAGTCGCCAGAACCGAGTGCTAAATAAATCTCTACCATTTATAAACAATCTAGCCTCAGGTATTTTGTTACAACAACAGAAAATGGACTGAGAAAAACAGAAAATATACTAACTGATGTCCACAAAATGAGATGACTTCATACGTGCTTGAGTGTCTACATGTCTGGTATGGCCTTACTCATGTTTCCTTTCCCTTCTGTTATGATTTATTATTTATTGTGACTGTGAGGAATGTGGTCAGAGGCATCACTTCCTTAGAAGGGGATGGATATAAAATGAGGGGAAGGGCAGCCACAGGCAGCTCCTGAATAATCTCTGAGTCTAGGTGGACAGATGCATGGGATTAGCTAGGGACCAGAGAGGTAATGGTTTTAAAAAGCAATATTTTCTTCTATGGCTGGAAGAACTCATTAGAAAGTGCACCATCAAAAGCAGGTTTCTACTTGAGAGGGAACACAGAGTTTGCTTTCATTAAGTCCTAGCTGGTGACAGGAAGGAAAGCAGAATCATGGCTTAAGCATCTGTTAAAACATCAGCAACGCGAGGCAGCTACACACAGGAGATGAAATGATAACTATAGTAATACTTCATTCGTATTTAATAGATAAAGCTTGCCTAAAGATCAGAGAGTAAAACAGCCACACTGATAAGCCTTACAGACCAGGCAGCAAAGACACACACCTTTAATCCCAGGAGCCACACTAGTTTGTCATAGAAATCGGGCGGGAGTGGGGGCATGCTTTTAATCCCAGCCCTAGAGAGGAATATAAGACGGGAGGAGACAGCTCTCAGACTCAGCCTCATTCTGAGATTCCTGGAGGCAGGATCGCCAATTCAGACTGAGGTCGAGGTAAGAGCCAGTGACTGGTGTTTTGTTTTTCTGACCTTTAGGTTGAACCCCAACTTCTGTCTCTGGATTTTTATTGATCGTGCTACAGACATCTGAGACTCCCTGCACACAATGAGTCACAGGCAAACGAGGAAGCATGGAGGGACCGAATATACTGTCCTGCCTGGCTGTGGTTAGACCTCGGTGAAAATACCAGAGGGCAAGACGTCACAGAAAAGGAAGGATTTCTAAGGGGGCAGGGGACAATCAAGGGCACGACAATTTCAGCAACGTTTTAAAGACAAAGGGTGTTCTATGAAAAGGAGCCAGGGGACAAGGACATTAGAGGCCCATGTACCACCTGCATGGGTGGGCATTGTGAGCAAGGCTTGGAGAATCATGGGTATCCTGATATTACTGGGTCCGGAGATCTCAGGAGCCAGGGTTGTGGCTACACTGTTGTATGCTGGGAGAGAACTTATGGCATTTGGGGAGAAGAGACGGGAAAGGACACAGAGCACATGCCACCAGCCCTGGAGAGAAGACGGGATGGGTATTTTTCTCAGTAGGTAAGCCCAGATGGTGCCTGAGCGAATCTAGAGAAGAGGAGAGAGTACATTTGAAGAAAAATGTGTCTATGTCTTCATACTCCACACGCGGCAGGAGACGACTGCGTTTGGCTGGATAAATGGAGTTAGGGTAGAAGTAGAAGGGTAAAATAGAGAGTATCTGCAGGGCTCGGGAAACAGAACGGGTGACGGCTGGCTTCTGAACACAACGCATTTATTTGCGAGCTAGAAGGAGGTTATCACACATCCTTTTCCAACACAGAGAATCCGAAATGAACGGCTCATAACATAAGCGTGTCAGGAGGGAAAAAGTATCCTTATGAAATGGTTGGGAAGGAAATTTATAGCTACATTTTATATAATACACTATGGTATATTAAGATTTTTAGGTACGTGTTAAAATTTTTCATCGCTGCCTTGGTGACCGCAGTAAAATCTCAGTTTTATCCACATTCCTAAGAATGTTGGGCATGCAGGCAAATTTTTGTCGTGACTTTGGAATCCCCTGGGTGTACTTCCTCTCCTGTCTCCCACCCTTAGGCTCTTTAGGTCACAGATGGTCTTCTACTGTCCCCGCGAACAAGTGGGTGATTTCAGTAAGTCAGTAACAGACCACAGCTCCAAAAAGGAAGCTTATTTTTATTAGCATATATTACTTACACAAAGTAAGAGGTTGCATTTTGGCAGCTCCACATGTGCGTCTAATAAAATTGATCACATTCATCTCCTCTATTGTGTGTAACAGAAAATTCTTGAATCAGTGTAAAAACATAGCTCAGAGCACAGGACAGAGGCACTGCGATTTGGAGAAAAACTGCTCAGTTGTACAGGAAGGGCTTTTTAGCCGACCTTCGAGAGAAGGCTGGAAGAGCTAATTGCGGTTAGACTGATTCGATGTGTTACCAGACATCCTTACTCCATGGCTAAGAGGGAGCCATTGAGCAGGGATGGGGCCTTTATCTGCACTGCTGTAAATCATGATGATTGGTCTAGACTCTTCAGATTGACTAAATACAACCTTAGCACATATCCCAGTTTTCCATGAGGACAAGAGGCTTGTAAGTCATCTCTTTTCTGTAAGACAAGAGAGGAACGCACTCTGCCATTCACATGGAGATATCTGGTTGCCCTCAAGGTTGATGTCACTTTCTGAGAACTCAGGCAGGTGAGTAACTATTTTCATGATTTTCCTACCTGCCGAAGAGCACTGGGATGCGTTGCAGACAAGACTCTAATACCGTGAACTAATTCGGCTCTCCCGTTAAGCAGGGCTACATCCTAGAAGAGTTTTTTTGGGCCTAACACCAGGACTTCTGACCTTACAACTAAGAATAGACGGTAATGGGAGCTCAAGCTCCCAAAAAAAATACTTGAATAGAACAGTCACATATGTGGCGGCATCAGAGCCCCAGTCTTCAAAGAGAAATATTTTGAAAATTCTCACTGATTTTTTGGCAAGAGTAGCAAATCTTGCTCGTTCAGTTCTTTGTAAAAACAACAACAAAAGACTAACCATTTTAAACCTGGGCATTAAGCAACTGTTGACTAACGCCAACTAATGATTTGAGTTCTACTATAATTCACCATGGGGAGATTAAGGGGCGCCGAATAGCTACAAACAAGCCATTACGAACAGCTTATAGTGATTGAACACATGAGCTGTGATTAATAATGACTCACAGGCACAGCTATGAATGGTAACAAACAGAAAGGACTTGTTAGGCTAAGAATCAAATCATAAAAATATTATTTGGATGTTGATCGGACATTCACAATGGCAACAATAAGAAAAGTTATCTTTGACACATTGGTCAGATTGGTAATGAGACATGAAGCTTCACTGTAGCTTAGGCTACACAGGCTGGTGTGGTCTTTTAAATATATTGATATTATCTATGGGGATATTATATATGTGTCAAGTTTTAAGGTCATTATAAGCAGAATAGGACAGGCTTGCTAAGGTCGGGGCTTTTGTGGCAGGGGGAGGGGGCACTGTCACTGTGGCTTACACTGGGTCTACACGCTGGCATTCTGACTTGTGATGAGTTTCTGAAGCCCCACTTGGGACTTATATTTTCCTCATCACACATTTGCTTTATTGCTTTATTGCCCAGAGAAACTGCAGCTGAACTGAATCGATTTTATAAGCTGCAGTAAGAACAGCTCCCAGGAACAAATGCGGATGGAACACGCAGTCCTTACCATATGTTTCATGTAGGCTAGCCACGTTTCCCCCCAACCTAGGATGCTTTTCAACACCTGTTCTGTTGATGTATGTCTGCAATTCTGCAAGTTTAAAGATTTAAAAACCGATGCATTGCCACGGTCCTGAACACACTGATGTACACCATTTTTATACCTGGATGCTAAACCCAGACAGAGCAACATTGTCCTTGCACAAAGGGATCTGAGTGGCACCGTGGGTTTTCAGTTACAAGTTCAGGCTTATCCCATGCTAGCTACTCACAGAAAGGCCAAGTGGAAGGAAGTCCTCTGAATTGTAAGGAAAGACAATTACTGAAACCCTTGGGTTTCAGTAAGCTTGACCTTTTGTTGTCTATCTCTGCTCTTCAGAGACACAAGCATGCTCTATGCTTACTGAGTGGATATTAATGTCTTCATTAAGCCTTTCTAGGGAAGCCCACCACAGCCCTCAGTTTCAAGATGAACAAAATGAAGGGGCTGGGGAGACAGCTCAGTTGGTAAGAGCTTGCTGTGCAGGCATCGAGACCTGAGTTTGAGCTTCAGAACTCATGTAGAAAAGTAAGATGCGCCGGTATATGTTTGTAATCCTTCGCCAGGACATAAAACAGGCAGGCCCCTAGTGCTTTCCTGGGGGCCATTCTAGTCTAATCATCAAGGCCCAGGTCCCACGGAGATATTTTGTCTCAAAAACCAGGGTGGATGGCCCCTGAAGAATTACACGCAAAGTAGATCTCTGGTCTCTACATATAGGTGCACAAACATGCATGTGACACACACATGCACATGCGCGTGCGCACTCGTGCGCACACACACACACACGAACATGGCATCCTCCACCACAAATACACAAACGCAGAAGAAGCGAGAAGCCCAGGTGTTGCAGGTCTATCAAAGAATGAAGAGGCACCTGATCTATGATGCGTCCCTAGAGCTAAGCCTGCTTTCATTTCTCCTCCAATGTTTGAAGTTTGTTAGTGGTTTTAAATCAATAATCAAAAGAAGGGCAACAGATTTGTGGCAGTACAAAAGATTCGGACCAGCTTCCTTCCCTCTCGGAGTGAGGTAGCCGGGAAGCATCCCAGATTTCCACACCAGATTCTGTTGAGGTGGCGTGAACTCAGCGTCTCCTTTGGAGTGTATGCTGCTTTCTTCCCCTCTGCTGGAGTGGGGTATTTAAAGATCATAAGACATAAACACGGACGGACTCAGTATCCACTGGGTTGCCCTCCTGACTCTATCCTATGTCTCTACATTTCTTTTGTGTCTCTGTTTTTTTTTTCCTGCCTAACATTTCTAATCCACACGCCCCTACCCTGGAACATATGAACCCGTTGAGGTCGGACCCCAACAGTTGTCGTCCCAGCGTGGGACCCCCGACAGATGGCTCCTCAACGTGGGGCTTCTGACAACCCCTAGCCTGACCATTAAGCTTTCTCTTATCAAATTTCCAGGAGTCTCTTGGAGTCCAAATTCTGCTACACACACAAAATCAATCTAGTGATGCCGAGGAAAAGGGAGGAGGATACAGGAAGGAGAGGCGAGATGGCTTGCTTAGTGTCACCCTTGCCAGTTTGATGTTTCATATTTTTTCCCGACTGTGTGGATCAGAAGTGACCATACCGTCCTGGGAGAGGTGGCGTTCAGCATCCTCAGCAAAAGACCGAAGAGCTGCCGTGATGGCGGACTTGATGTGATCAATTACCAACGCTTGAAGAGAAGGGATGCTTGCCCAGCTGTTGGCCTCATCAGAAAAAAAAATCCAAACAAACCCACAATAATCATCTTATAAAAGAGCATGATTAGTTCTGATTCTAAGATAGCACAAGGATGCTGCACACCCATTTCTGCCGTGAAGACATTCACGATAATGAAGATACTCATCAGAGCTGGCAAGAGCTCCGTCACTTCAGCGGCTGCCTCTCCAGCGAAGAGGAAAAAACTTTGCGAGTTTTAAAAAACCGAGACTCAAGAAGGTGGTGTGCTCAAGGTCACTTGGAATTTGGGACTGGATCTGGGACTCTTGAGTTCACAGAGGCTATTTTCTCCCCCACTGCAAACCACACTCTTTGAGAGTCAGACTTTGAAGAACGACAAAGTAACAGTGCCATTTCTTTGGGGATTATCTTTCTCTTATGATATGATTCTCTTTTGAGAAAAAAAGGACTTTCTTGATTCCACATGTTTAAAATGCTACTAACACTTCGAATCCCATTTTCCTTTCCTTCCTCCATCCTCCCTCTCCCCCTTTTATCTTCTCTCTCTTCCTCCCTTCTTCCCTTCCTTCCTCTTCTCTTCTCCTCCTCCTCCTCTTCTTCCCCCCCCCCTCTCTCTTTCTCTCTCTCTCTCTCAACATTCAGCAATGAGTCTTTAGAGATGAATTTACTATATCACCTCCTGAAGGTAAGAGTTTAGGTCAGGTTTCTTGATCCAAACTCTGCAAGCCAGCCTTCGGTGTAATAAGATTTTGGTCTGGTTTTGCTGACATTCAAGTTTCCTTCCCTGGAGGGAAAACTCATGACTTGACCTTGGCATAGTAGAAGGGTACAGGCCAGGAGGTCAGCTAGCTGGAGGTAAGAATCCATCCTACCTTTTCCTCATCTGCTAGGTAAGAACAGGAGGTCCTCTCTCAAAGAGCTGTCGGGGTTGGAATTGAAGCCGCACAGGGACTGGCACAGGGTCAGCACTCGGCACAGGACTGGCTCCGTTATTAGCGACAAAGCAAAAGTGGTTTTTATATAACTGCTTTTTATATTAGCTGGGGCTCAGCATCACAGTGCAAACGGGTGTATGAAATTTCACCTCTAAATCTGAATAGACTTTCTTATGCAAAATTCTTTGCTCAAGTAACTTTGCAACATCTATCTCTAAGGTATCATCTTAGACATGAGTTCATATCAATGAGGCTGGCACTCTGGAACTTTGCAAAGAATAAATAACCCAAGCACATCAGTATGCTGGCATTCCCAAGTGTGAGTCAAAATGAGCGCCCTGGGCCCCTCTTTGGCTAATAGCTCTGCAGGAAAACCTCGATTTATAGATTACATGTATGTAGGACACGATTCTGAAATGTGACATGAGCAGTGAGTATCTGTAGAGAGACAGGCTCCCAATTTGTACAATAATGAAGCCCCGACTACAGACTGTTGAATGCACTGGTTCAGTATTGTAACTGCATGGAAACCGGTTGGTAATTCAACACGATGCTCAGCACACTAACCCCTGTTCACTCTGAAAAGCATCCATGCCAACCATTCTTAGATCCTAGGCTTCTCTGTAACTGAGGTGTCACAAGACACACTTTTGGGGGGCCCTTTCAGGTACACCAACAACTCCAGCCTGCGCCAACAGACTTCACCCTCCCACCTTGTTGGTAAATGTGAATTAACCATAATGACTAATAATGAAGAGGTTCTGGCCTCTCTTGCCTGGGAAGAGCAGAACAGCAGGTGTTTTGGCAGCTCAGCTGGACCTCGGCTGGCTCGGGTGACCTCCGCTGCTAACAGGCTCTCCACAGGCAATGAACAGGAGGCACCCGCTATGCAAATTAGAGCGCGGCTGCTCCCTGTCAGCTGCCCGACTCGCGGGGGCCCTGATGTGACCCACATGAGACTCTGTGCTCCGTGCCTGGCTAGGTGGAGACCCTGGGCACGGTGATGGTGTTAATCTTTTCTCTCCTCTGTGGGAGGCATGACAACTGTTGGCTTTCTAAAGGAGAAATATGTTTCTATGTATGTTCAACAATGCAGGGAGGAGAGTGTTGTTATACATGAAATAAATTCGTATGTCTCATGCTAGTTTGGTTGATTATTAAACAAAAGAGTTTTTTTTTTCATTTCAATACAGGCCATTGGGAGCTAACTGGAAAATGAAAAGCACATGGATGGATAGTGAGGAACATAATGCCCGAAAATGTAAGTGAAAATCTCGCTGGGTGGCTAGTTCACAAATACCACTAAATCCTTTTCCTGTGGTCACTGTCATGGAGGCAATTAGTGTGCGATGACTCAACAAAGCTTAACATTTGGGTAGTATTTTCTACATGTGGGCGTGGGTGGGCGCACACACATGTGCAAGGGGGTGTGCATGTGTGAGTGGGGATGTGTGGAGGCTTGAGATCCACTTTGGTGTGTTTTGTTTTTTTGAGACAGGGCCTCTAACTGGGACCCGAGGCGCTTGCACCCCCAGGACCAGCCTATCTCGACCTCCTCAGTGCTGCCTGTCATTATGCCTTGCTTTTTTTTACCGGGGGTGCCTAGGATCGAACTCAGGCTTGCAAGGCAAGCACCTTACTTATGGCCGAGCTGTCTTCCCAGGTCCCTATTTCGGTGCTATTTTATGTTACTTACACACGCATCCATGCTATCAGATTTATCCTAAAGATAAAAATGGCTTTATATTTTTGGAAGTGGCCTACATCATGCTGATCGGCATGGCATCAGTGTTGTCTGCTTCAATACCCAGAGGAGCTGTCTCCTCCCTGGGTTCTACATGCCCCAGTCGGGAGGAGCTTGCCCGTCCTTGCTATTTCCCTAGTGACAGCTGGTTCTTTCTAGATGTCTGTGCTGATTAAGTCTATAGATCAGTTCACCTCAGACATGACACCCGGGTATATTGTCAGACGTTCACAAGGGTGTGGCGTCCCTGGTTGCGGGGGTTGAATGAGAGAAGCATTTCCAACACTAGATTCTCAGTAAAGGCCATCTGAGTGGGAGAGGGCTTCTTTCAATCAGCGGAAGACTGAACAGATCGAAAGACTGACCTTCCCCGAGTAAGGAATTCTGCCAACAGCCAACCTCTGGGTGTGTCCTGCAAATCTGGGACTTGCTAGCTTCCATAATGCCAGACAGACAGACTCCATAACAGAAGCCTCCTGTTCATCTAGCCTGTTCGTTCTGATTCTCTGCAGCCCATTCTGATCCCAATCAGAATCTGCTGAGGGATGGTTACAACATGGTCCTGCCTCCCCTCCCTTCAATGCTCGCCCAGGTCCACTCCACCCTGGCTTTAGAACCTGCCCAGACCCCATCCTCCGAGTTTTTGTTTAATTATCTGCTATTTCCCTATTCACAGTTCTTTCCCTTCCCGTTCCAGGATAAACTGTAGGGTGCTGCCTGTGTCTTGGGCACATCACCCGTCCCCTGTGATCTAATCAAGCCGGTCCTCAGCTGCTAATCAGATCTCACATCTTCCTGTCCAGACGGTGTTCCTCTTTTCTCTACGAATGAAGGCTAACTGGAGCTGGGCTCTCAAACCACTCAGAACATAGTCCCAAAGTCCTACACAGGACTGAATTTCTCCTGTCATCAGGGGCTTGGATTTTATAAAGGAGAAGGAACATAAAAAAAATAGACTTACAGGGTACATTAGGTGACTATATAAAGGGATAAAAACTAGAATGTGAGGGGTGGCAAGAATTGAGGTGTAGGGAGGGCAGTGTGGTGTGCAGCCAATAACAGGCTTCAATGGAAGGTGCTCTTGGAGCCAAGCTTCTAAGGGAGAGATCACACACACACAGATGCCTGGAGGCACACATCATTTTTAAGTTACAGTAATGGCAAGGGTAAAGAGCCTGTCTTAGTCCTTTGGGGTGACGATAACAAAATACCATAGGCTGGGTGCCTTTAAACAGTAGGGTATTTATTTCTCATCGGTCTCGAGGCTGACAACCCCAAGATCGAGATGGCAGCTCACCTGTGTCTGGTGGGGGCTGGGTTCTCACAGGATGTCCTCTCTACCTGTGTCATCTCTGGGCTGGTCTCTTGCTTTCCTGGACCAACTATCACCTTTCAAAGGCTCCCAGTGTTAGCAGTTCGCAGTGTGGGAATTAGGATTTTAACAGATGCATGGGTGCACAACCAGACTCCAGCAGGCCCTAAGGCAGGCGTCCTAGCTGTGCTCATGGAACAACGGCCTTTGTGACTGGAGCTGACGCTGTGTGCTTCAGGACCAGCGTTGAGGTGAAACCTTGTATCTCTACGCCAGTCCCGCTACCATCTCCAGCCAGGCTCCAGTACTTTCTCAGCCCCAAGAAGGCGATTTGCTAAGCGGTTTTCTTATGTCTTTTCTTGTCCCACCTCCATCTATTTCCTACACGTAGGAAGAAGGGGTTCTCAAAAGTGCAGGTGCACCCAGGCTTGGAGTCATCCACGATTCCTCTCTACCTATGGATATTTGCATATACTGGGGGTTTAGCTTTCACCTCCCTGGCTCTAGTTTTCTGCTCCACCCTCTTCTCACTCAGCCTTGGAGCGTGGCTGGAGACCCTGTGTGAGGCCCTCTGAATGCACAGGCATCTCTGGTTTTTATATCTGTGTGGACGATGCTTTCTCTTTGGGAAGGACCTCTAGCTGCCTCGCCTCTCACCACACCCTCTTCATCCGGAGGTTGGCTCTAAGCAAGGGTGAGGCTCCTCGCTTTTCAAATCTCCAGTGCATCTCATGAGGCCCCGGGCGTGAGGCCCAGTGGGCCTAACCCGAGTCTGGTGACCTGTCTTTGGCCATGACTTCCGCATATGAGTGACTCAGCACAGCCCGACCTTAAACCCGCCTCTGCCCAGCCACGGCTTATGTGGCAGAATATTATTGGCCCTAATCCTTACTCCATCTCACCCCCATCCTAAGACTCCCACCCCCTATCACAACCCTATATAAGTTCCTACCTAATACAATTAAATGAAATTCTGCTTCGACAAGACTCCCAACTCAGTGTGTTTCTCTTCGGAGATCAGGGGAGGTCTGGATCACCATCCCACTCAGCCTCAGGGAGAGATGGGCAGGACTCAGCCCTATCTGATGGAGATCCTGGTAACACTTCATTTGATGCATAGGAGGGGCTGTTTAAATACGGCTCAAACGCGACTGAATGTACAAGTATAAATCACAGAGGCGAAGAAGATGGTGAAAATACATGTTGGGACTGCATATAAACTCCTCTAAAGAATTTCTTACAGAAGCCCCAGGCAGCCAGCCAGTAACTATTTGTGCTTCTGTCACTGAGTTAGAAAGAGGTTTTGGGTCAGCTGGATTCTCGGATCCCTCTTTAGAGCTGTTACAATAAACCTCATCACAAGGATAAGGCTCCTCTGTCACCCGATGTCTTCGGAACTCTCTGCTCCACACCATCGCTCAACAAAACAATCTCCATGGCTTACAGACAAGGAGGACATAATCCATTTCCTACATGGGACCACAAAAGAAAATCTAAACGGGCGTGGAGACGTAACGGTGACATTATACAGACGGGGTGGGGGAGTGGGGAGCGCAGGACCGAAATGAAATGTGACCAGATCAATCAGTGAATCGGAACAGGGATGCAGCAGCTGTCACCTCCATTCCTTCCCTGAGCTTCTTAAAGGAAATTATGTCTGGAAGAAGACAAGTCAGCTTTCTGTCTGAATATTACTTCTTAATGCTCCTGCTATGAATGGGAGGCAAAGCTGCCTTTGTAGCCTCCACATCCAGAGCTCCTTCTGGATTATTCATCAGAGTCCACCCCCTCTTAGCATAGCAGACTCCCCAGCAGCTCCATCTGATACCTCTGTTGGTCCCCCGTCACCCCTGATGAACACACACCGACAGATCGAGAAGCATGCTTCAGCAGCTCCGGGTGCTGAGGGTCTAGAGGGGAAAGGCCTAGCTAGATCAGATCTATGGCTCTGGGATTCAAATCGGAATCCATGGCTCTCGGGCCTGAGGGGGCTGCGGGAGAGGCGCCAAGTGTGGGCAGTGCGCTGAACGGGAACACTGGTGCTAGGTGTGGGCTGCCGGGAACGTCCCTGGCGCAGCCTGCCTCACGTTACAGACGAGGCATACAGCTGTCTGGAGGTGGATGGTGCATAGTGCAAAGGCGTGGCTTCCAAGCCGTCGGCAGGACGCGCACGCGCATGTTAGTCGAGAAGTCTCAAAACAATGCCACAGGAGCACGGAATAGTCAGATGTCGATCTGTGGCTATTTAGGTGAGGCATTGCCCAAATTATCTTAAACATGGATGATGCGACTCATCGCCTACTTAAAAAAAAAATCAAACACACAGAAAATTAACCACCTCATATGGAAAGGGAGAGAGGACTGAGCAGAGCTGATTATCACCAACAGTGCCATACGGTGTGATAGACACCGTGAGTGAGGCCGAGGACCCGTAGTATACCGCTTCGGTAGAGGAGCATCTCCAAAGGCTCTAGAGACATTAAGTATGCGTCCAAGGACACGGAGACGTGCGGTGGAGAAGGAACGCGGTTGCAGGCATCCAACAGCGAAACCCATCAGTGGGAACTAGAAGACGCCTTGTCGGGTCCCAGGTCAACCTGTCCTCTTACAGATTCCTCATCTGTGTCACTGTGCTCCTAAAGGCACCGTCTGCAAGCTCAGACCGTGGAGAATTTGATATTTTCTTTCTGCCTTCCAGGGAGCTCAGTGGATGACGCTTGGTGCCCTGCATCTAAAGAGGAACAAGACCTGGGGCCTGGGAGGAGTTTCTACCCCAAGCACCGCTTCCTGCTCTGTCATCCCTTTGGAGGGCCAGGCATGCGCCAACACTCCTGGGAAGGAAGGAGGCTTCTGGCTGGGAGTGTCAGGACGCCTGAGTCCAAGCAAAACTTGCCCTAACCTAGGCGAGAAAGGAACTGTGAGAGCCTGGATGGGGTTGTGACCTGAAGACAAGGTTTTGAACCTCTGGTAATTCTCAGTTCTAATGAAAATGGAAACAACTAAATTCCTTAACTCCAGAGGAGTCAAGAATTCCAACAGTTGGCCAGGGGGTGGTGGCGCACACCTTTAATCCCAGTACTTGGGAGGCAGAGGCAGGCTGAGCTCTGTGAGTTCAACGCCAGCCTGGTCTACAGAGTGAGTTCCAAAGCTACAGAGAAACCCTATCTCAGGGGGAAAAAAATGTAACAGCTATCTCTAGTGGTTATTTCTTAAATTAAATTTTATAGGATTTTTAGTTATAAAGGTAAAATTTATACCAACTTATTTTGGCCTTTCTCTCTCTCTCTCTCTCTCTCTCTCTCTCTCTCTCTCTCTCTCTCTCTCTCACACACACACACACACACACACACACACTTTGTCTCCAGCTCTTGTCTTAGTGGCAAGTTCAGTTTCAAAACAAAGTGAAGTCACCCACACTTCCATACTAATTTTTTTTTTAATACAACCATTAGCTTTCACTTCAACCTTTCTGTATCACAGGAGGAGCTTGGAATGGGATATGCTGGAGTCCTGAAAGCCAGAGTCCTTCATTCATTCATTCAGACGGCCCTGCCTGCTCTTTTCACGTTGCGTGTTGTTGCCAAGGGAATGGGCTCTGGGTCGCACCCCTGTGATTTAAAGGGAGCCTGTGTCTCTGTTTGCCTGCACAGGTATTAGGATGACTCCATGAGAAGCACTTAAAGGGGCCAGCGCACGTACTAGCTAAGATGGTTTGCTAGGAGCTTCTGGCTGCTTCCAGGGCTAGAGAGGTAGATTCTGGTCAGCTGTGTGTTTCCAGAGCAAAAGGGTCTTAGGGCAGCCCCTCTCGGGGCTGTGCGAGGGGTGTGGAGCTGGCAGACCTGTGCAGGGAAGGAGGCTGCTGAGATCATTTTACCAGACGGAGAGGACCCAATAGAGAGGGATACGTGTCTGTACCTGTACATCTGTGCTCTTGTCCCGCCTTCATTTTTTTCTTTCCTATTAGAACAAGCCACATCATTCAAGACTGCCTGCGAGAAGTGTGGGCCTCTGGGTGTCTTACTGGGAACTGGGAAGGGCACAGCCCCCCCCCCCGCTAGTCTACCCCACCCTCTCCATCCTCCCCAATTGTGGATGACAGCAGCGACATGATCCTCTGGCCTTATGTTCTCTTCCTGTCAGTGATGTTCCTACCACAGATGCAAATGCCGGGTGACCTGACATCCATCTTCCCCCATACTCTGCCTCTGTGCAGGCATCCAGCAGGCAGGGCCATGATGACAAACCTCCTTTGTGCCACACTCTGTGGGGTACCAGGCTCTGACAGTGCCTACCAAATGCTTTTGCATCACAGTAACAAGGCACGTCCCTTAGGGGGAGGATTTTGCAGAGAAGACGGGTGTGGGCCCACACCGTCCCTCCGATCACTTAGACCTGGGGCAGAGGCCGGACGGTCTCACTATTCGAGTCAGTCCTCTCGTCTCATCAAAGCTTCCTCCCACCTCTTTGACCTGGGTCTAGGTCTCTCTTCTCCCTTTAAAACATCTGCCTCAGAGACATCCTTCCCATTCTACATTAAAAAGGACTTTAACGGGCTAAATTCTAGCTTCTTTTTCGCATAATGTAAATGATCTGCAAGGCTACCTATGTCTTACGTCTTTGAATTTCAATTTTTTTCCTAAATCAATTCCATCTTGAAAAGGCATTATTACTTTCTGCTTCATAAATACTGTCACCACCATTTTCTCTTGCCCAACATAAAATATGACTTATATTGATAGTTAAAAATAAATCTGATACTTAAAGTATAAGTTCTAGCTTGCCTCTTAGTTTAGCAGTGGTCTCCACAAAGGCAAAATAGACAAGCACAGAAGAGGTGATAATATGATCTGGGTGTTGAAAGAATGAGAAACACAAACCTGATGGAATTAGAAGCCGCGTCTATATCACAAGGCAGTGTGTGGTCTGCTTGAAGTCAAAGCCAACATCTGTTCATTACATGACTTTTTCAGTCAGGACCCCTAGAGGCCACGGGAGAAAAATGAGGAGTGTTTAAGAGTCCAAACATTGGGTAGGAGAGATGGCTTAGAGGTTAAGACCACTGGCTGTGCTTCCAAAGGTCCTGAGTTCAATTCCCAGCACCCACACGGTGGGATCTGATGCCCTCTTCTGTCATGCAGGCACACACGCAAACAGCACTCATATGTATAATAAATCCGTCTTAAGAAAAAAAGAGAAGTTTAAAATAAAAAAAAGAACCCAAACATTCCAGACGCTCCCGTTTAACAAGTTTCCCCAGCAAAGTAGCCAAAAGGCAGCTCAAGATTCTAAACAGCTGATTTCTGTTCTGTTTGTTTCCAAGCTGGGGATGGAGCACAGGGCCTGGACCATTCTATAACTGAAAAACAGTCCATTCCTAAGGACTTGAAAAAACAACAAAAACATAAACTACATCCCTTATCTGTATTTGAATTTTGTACAATCAATCTAAATTAAGATAAGTGAGTTTATCCCTATAGAAGGAAGAAATTATTGGAATTGAAGCAATTTAAAGCTTGATCCCTTTGCGAAAGGTAATTTACGTGAGGTAGTTTTCTTTGCAATATATAGATTGTCACACATTCTTGGTCTTTAAGCGCAAAGTGGAGTGTTTTGTTTAAACTTTACAATATTAAAATTTTTAAAAATTATGTATAGAAGTGTGTGAGTGTGTGTTTGTGCATGCGAGCGAGGGCTCCTGTAGAGGCTAGAACGAGCTGCCGGACTCGCTGGAACAGGAGTTTGAGGCAGATGGGAAGGGAATGCTGGGAATGGAACTCAAGTCATCGGAAAGGGCAGTACTTGCTCTTCACCACTAAGCCCTCTCTCTGGCCTCCGAAGAGAAGTATTTAATGAAAAATGAGTTCTGGGGTATGCTGATTCTAAACAGAGCTCTGGAGGAAATTCTAGAACATTTACAACAATATTTAAAGTGCAAAACACTGTATCCAGCAGAGGACCTAAGAGTTCATCGAATGTCCTGTTAGTTAAGCCAGGGATATAATACTTCCAAAGATAATTCCGTAATACAAATACTTCCAAAGACTGAACGAAAACTTTATGTGTTAAACAGATTCCTTAAAAATCCCTTTTGCTGAAGCCCTCATTCCTGAATGGGGCAGTATTTGGAGACAGGGTGTTAGAAGGAGGTTGCTAGGGTGAGCCCGACTACAGTAAGACCAGTGTCCTCATAAGGTGATGGGCACACAGATGCCAGTGACTGAGCATTGGCCTTGGGAGGCTACAATGAGAACACGGCCATCTGCAAATCTAGGAGAGCTGCCTCAGAGGCAACAAACCGCCAAGGTCTTGACTGTGAGTTTCTGGAACGGTGAAGACATGTTTCTGTTGTTTGAGCCCTGCTCTGGGTAGGGACTTGGTCAGGGCAGCCCTAGTAAGCGAACACACTTCGCTAGCGTGACGCTAGCCTTCTTCCTCCAAATCTATGCTTTTGTTCCAGATGTGGCTTCTTCTTGATCTGCTAGCACTGCAAGGATAACACATCTAGGAGGAGGATTCAGGAAAAAGTATCAACTTTGTAAGACAGAAAAAGAAATGCCCAGAAAAAGCATCTATTTAGTCTGCATTGAAACCCATCCTGATTCCCCTAACCCTGTAGTTGGGAGTCTCCAGAGCCTCCATCTTTTGGGGATGGATCCCCGTGGTGGCTTACAAATCAGCTCGGACACATACGTATCACATCACGCTAGAAATGTTTCCTCTGCTGACGTCTTCACAAAAGCCCGTAGATGCCATGAAAGGCGTGACTCCTAACTGTGGTTCGGAATTTGACACTCAGGATCTATCTAGTTGACATCAGTCATCGTTGTTGAGTAAGAGACACTGACAGTGACACGGAAACTCGAAAGCATCCTAAGATCTGTGGGAAGAGATGGATGTTTATTTATGAGCGTCTGATCAGGGAAGAAAGGAAGCGAGGCTGCAAAAATAGAGCATGTGGAAGCCGAGGCCTTCCCAAGTGGAGAGGGTTGTGTCTGGTGCAGACTTGGTTAGACAAATGCTCACTTGGGGAAAGGAACCGCGGGGACCTGCCAGAGTCCAGCTTAAAAGCAACACCCTCATCACGAAGCTCAAGAACTCAAAGAATACCTCACACACTGTTGAAAAAATACACAGTCTTGGGGAGCAGGCAGCTAGTAACGACTGACTTCTAGAGGGCAGCCAAAGCCCATGATCCAATGCTCGTGGGTTTGAAGAACCAGCCTGCCTCCATCTTAGGTAGGTTTGAAAACCATTTTACAATAAAGACAAACTAGATTCGTTCCTGCTTACGGCTAAATCTCTGCTTCTTGGGGATTGGGCTATGCCTCACCTGGAACCTTAACGACAAAAGGTTCCGTACTGCCTGTTCCAGGAAACAGCAACCATGTCTTTGTTTCAAAAAGTCGTTTATAACCATCTTGCAACCTCACCTTTGTTCCAAAATGTTATATGACCACCTTGTCCTGACTACCTTGTTATGCCCACCTTGCAACCACGTCTTTGTTTCCAGAGGTCATTAGGACTAACTTGGTATGATGCTCTCTGTTCCTGGAACCCCACCTATTTCACCCACCAAATCCCCCATTAGGAAACCCCCCACTCCTAAGCTATAAAAGCCTTGTCTTCCTCATAGCCAATGGCCTCTTAAACTCCGCCTTAGGGGAGAAGGCAGCTGTGTACACGAATAAAATTGCTTGTTTTAATTAATTTGGCCATGATGATTTGGGCCGGTGGTATTTCTCCTCTCCTCTTTAGGATTAACAGTTTGTGGAAGGAGGGAAGACCCCAGAGGCCACAGAACCCTGGGACGTAGCAGCACCCCAGCTCCTTATGAGAGGATGTGAGGTGACAGGCAGAGGGGTACAGTGCCCCCTTCTCATATTGTACCATCCTAGCTTTCCATGCTTGTCCTCGAGGAAAAAAAATGAATCTGGCTAATGTAAGACACACAGTCAGCAGGAACCCAAATATTTAGTCACCACAAAACAAGGAGAAAAAGGAGAGCCTCCATGTTCAAACAATGAAAGTGACCCTGGCAATCACAATTTGGCGAGTTTGCAATATTGAGAGTAATAAAAAATATGTGCTAACATCAAGAGGTAATAAACCCCAAAGTAATAAAAAGCTGAGCTCTATGAAAGAAAAAAAAGCCACCAAATTTGATTGCTTTTCGGATGGAATTACAAGACGGCTGTTTTAAGGGGAGTGGAGCAGATGTGATGTATTTGAATTTTATTAGAGTGTTTGGGAGAACGTCGCGCACAATTTCCCTCACAAAACAGCGGACTGCGGAGATAATAAATGATGGCAAACAACAGGGCACTGCCCATTTCCCTGAGAAGCAGGGCCCACAGAGGTGATGCTAAGGGTCCCACTGTTTGGGTGGACGGAACATTCTCTTCTTAATGGTCTGTGAAGGAAGAGTCAGAGTGGTGGACAGGAAGCCTGAAGATACATCGGGCAGGGAGTAGCAAACTTGAAAAATACCCACACTTGGAGAAAAATGAAACCTAACTGTTTAGCCAGGAGAATAGATATACTTGGAAAGAAAATCACAAAGTATACGCCCAGGGCAATGGAAATGAAATGAGTAACTAAAAAGGACCCGGGGGAAGCGGTTTCCTAGGAACACGAACTGGAGGAGGTCTTGATAATTTCTATCCTGCTGATGACACATGACACACTTGGCCCCAAAGAAGCCTTTAGGATCAGAAGGGCAAGTTTTACTCCTCTTTGGGTCTAATCATCGCACATTTTAAGCGCTAGGTTTGGCAACACAATTTTCTAAGTTTAAACAAACCATCCCAAGGCAGAGGAGATACGTGGCATAAGGTTCCTGGGAGATGCTGTCTTGCTTTGGATCTGGTTCTGCCACACTGATTTCTGGGTAAATGGCCCCTCTTCCATGCAGACTTGAAGAGGTATTTGGGCATCAGGGTGGAGATGCGCTGCTGTTACTACTTCAGAAATCTCTCTTCAAAGTTAAATTTAAAAGCACTTAAATAAACGATCCTGGTTTTGTAGGTTCTGAAGAGCCATGGTCGTGTCCCGGACACGTAGGTTCATGAATTTGGAATGAAGTTGTAGTCATTCTTATTGAAGTGTTGGAGCCCTGGCCTGGGGCCAACCCTGGGTGAGCCCACTCCATTCACTTCCCATTTCAGTGCCCCAAATCCTTGCCGTAAGAGGGATAACGTTAGCGTCTACCTCTCAGGACTAAGAATTAATATGATGCAAAGCTCACAGTGAGCCCTCTATAAATGTTAGCTCTTCAAAATAGACTCGCTGTGAGTAGCTAACAATTTGAGAGGTAAGCTTCGGAGGAAAACTTTATATATAGCCCTAGTTGCTCATCAATGACGGTGCGCTGAAAACTGAATTCCATTTCATTCAGATTACATAATCGAAGGATGCGTGTCTTTAAGGCAGACAGACCATGCAGTCAGTCTAAACATCTGAGATAGGAAGAGATGATTTCAAGACTAATCCATCGCCTTAGCTGTGTTCACAGTGCCTCTGTGGCTACAGAGTTAGGACACTTTCCTTTATACAGCCTTACAGGATTTGAAGAAAAATGGTATAAAAGAGTTTTTCTTTTCTCTCTTTTTTTAAACTCACAAGACTACACAGGGCTTAAAAAGGAGTGTGAATTTGGGATAAGAAATTCAGGGGGACAAGCACCCCTTCCTGTGACAGCAGCAGGCTGTTCAGAACCACATAACCACAGAGATGTCCCCTGGAAACCGCCACCATCAGTGACCCTCCGACCTCATGGCTTTCCCCGAGTCTTCATCCTTGCTCATTGCCACACTCGTGAGGCGTTAAGCTCCAGCAGTATTGTCTCCCTGTCTCTCCTTCAGAGCTATCTTCACGGCTCCATGCCACCTATACGAACTGGGGTACTCCTTCCTGGTGCTCCATCCAATCCCAGTGTGAGAGGGAAACGCTCCCCATATTGTCCTTTTTCCATGTGCTCCTCCGCTGTCACAGTCACCTTTCCGTAGGGCTGGCCACATAAATTCTCTGTGTTTCCTGTGGCACAGGTGCAGGTCTTTGAAAACTGGGTCCCTTCTGGTCTCTAAGCTTCCTCCTCCTTTTCCATTCTTCAAGAAGCGCTTCCGGCTTTCAGCAGCTCTGTTAGATTCTTAGGCCTGGACACTTCCTCCAACCCTGTTCCTTACTTCTTTCCCAGATTCCATGCAGCGATACATCCTGAAGGAAGGCCTTCCTGGTCCCCCTTCTTTGCTTTAACGTCTACACTCTATCTGTTAATATCCTTTGACGGAATTTTTTACATGTCTGTAGAGAGGGATGAGATGGTCCTTCTCTCTGTTGATTGCCTGGGGTGTATAATAGGCCCTCAAGTATATGCTGAACGTATTGATCCAGACTACTAACACACCAGGGACTGCATCTACTCTTAAGGCAAACCCGGGCTTGTGATAACAGTTAGACTGGTTTCGTGATCAGCACACAAGAGATGGAAGTGGCCTACAAAAGCAGTACAGTGAAGACATTATGTACACATGCTGAGGGACTGTCGTGATTGCCACAGGCAACCTGTTGGCGTGTGGCTCTTAAATTCTGTTTCTGTCGTTCATCTGGACTGGAGAGCTTAGGTCAAACTTTATAAGACATACTAAAAATGAAGGGAGGGACTTGTAGTAAATATAAATAACAGCTCAAGATGAAAAAGCAGACAGATCCAAATTGACTCTTCCTAGTGACAAATACAATGGAACCAAACTTCCACGTAGCCTCCCCCCGAGTGGTTTCCTGTTACCGGGATGCTGAGGTCTGAGGGCCTCACTAGTGCCTCTCCCTGGTACCACAGAGCGGGCTTCCGTGCCTGCGGCCCTGCCTTTTTCTCACTCCAGCTCACCCCCTCCCTCATCCTGTCCTCAGGTTTCCCCAGTGAACTCCTGATCATTCCGGAGTCTTCCACCTCTGCGGAGAGGCCTCTCATGAGCTCTCTCCTCTGTACAGCTGAGGCTCCTGCTCAGTGTCACCAGGGTACTCTGGGATGACCTGTTTGGTCACAGGGCAGGACATAGGTACATCGGTATCTGTCACCTTCTTGAGTTTTTCCTCACATAACCGGCTTTATGTAACACTGTATCCTGGTGACCTTAGTACCATGCCTGTACCAGACTAAGAATTCAAATTGTACGTGAAGTTGTTGAATTCACATGGAAGAGAACACAAGCTTAGAGCCTGAAAGGTTAAACTGACCTTTGGTTTTGTTTGACAATGAGACATTGGTAGGAGGAACTAACACGATCATAACTGTGCAGAAATCGGTAACTTTAGAAGAATCAGTAACTATGAGGACATCAAACTTTTTAGCCAAATAAGCAGAAAGAACAATCACAGAAAACAGTATTTTAGGGATCTTAGGGTATAGGTACAAGTCACGCGGTATTTGCAGCTCCTTTAAATATTCTTCAAAGCACTGTGGAAAGCAAAAACAACCTTTTAGAACTAGCATTTTGCATCAGGTAGTTAAACCCTACTTTGACTATGAGTTTATTCAGAGTAACTGTACAATAAAGAAAAGCACTTGGCCTCAGGTCACTATGTATATACAGCTAAATTATGCAATTAGATGACATGTAATTAACCAGAATAGCAACACAGGCAATCTAAGGGGGGCAGTTAGGGGCTGAGTGACTCATAAAAACATTCTGCAGTTAAGTGATAAGCAAGCCACAAGGACTCTAAATTGCTGGTGACCCACAGTCTAACTATTCTCTCCCATGACTAAAGAGATAATGGACAAGGTCTCTGAGACAGGGCAGTGTTGATGCAAATTCTGCCCAAGGAGAAGATCAAGTGCCATCTTGATTCTAATTATCCAAATCTTTTGACAAGACTGGAAATCTCTTCAAACACACCACCGCCAACACTATGTGGTTGACTGCGAACACTATCTGGTTGACCACCAACACTGTCTAGTTGACCGTTAACACTATCTGGTTGACAGTGAACACTATCTGGTTGACAGTGAACACTATCTGGTTGACCACCAACACTGTCTAGTTGACAGTGAACACTATCTGGTTGACTGTGAACACTATCTGGTTGACCACCAACACTGTCTAGTTGACAGTGAACACTATCTGGTTGACAGTGAACACTATCTGGTTGACAGTGAACACTATCTGGTTGACAGTGAACACTATCTGGTTGACTGCCAACACTATCTCGTTGACAGCAAACACTATCTTGTTGACAGTGAACACTATCTGGTTGACAGTGAACATTATCTGGTTGACTACAAACACTATCTGGTTGACCCAAAGCCCAGAGTGAGAGGGAATCATTGGTAAAGCTTCGTTGGAATCAATTCAAAGAAGGCAACGACTACAGGCTGTAGCTTGGTAAGTACATGTTGCCCAAATGAATGTTCTCCTTTTTCTTTGGACGACTGGAAGCATGAACAGCCAGAGCTCAGGGCTGCTAGGTCTTTTGTACGGACTGGTGTTTGTAGCTGTGGAAGAGCCACTGATTTTGTTTGCTCATGTAAGGCATGGCCGCCATCCAGCTTGGACAGGATTCCAGATATGAGTAAGAAAACAGCCTTCAAGAATTGCTCAATTACCCCTGTGTTTATCTCTTTTTCCTCACACTATTCTCCTCTAGTCCCTCCGTCTTGTTTCTGCTCCCTCCTCACAGTTTCATGTGTATCTGCAAAGGATTCTGGGACTTGCAAAGGAGAGAACCCGTGACACTTGTCTTTATGTGTCTGGCTTGCTTTGCTTACTATGATGTCTCTGGTTGCGTCCTGCATTGTTTACAGTGAAACAAAACTGCACTGTGTGTGTGTGTGTGTGTGTGTGTGTGTGTGTGTGTGTGTGTGCGTGCGTGCCACACTTTCTTTATTCCTTTATTTCTTTATTCTGCTGACAGCTACTTCAGCTGATTCTGTAACGTGGCCGTTAGGTCCAGGGCTAAAGCAAACAAGCGTTTTCATCTTACAATATTGATAAGGAGAAAAAAGACCCCAGTTTCTCTATTCAATTGCACATTGATTCCTCGCTAACATGGGCTCACTGGAAGCACCAAGAAGACCCTCCCCCTTCCTTGACACAGCTTCCGGTCTGCCAGGGGAATTAATCTGTTACTCATTCCTTACTCCCTTCTTCAAAGTGACTCCAGCCTGTACGACTTGCTCTGATGGTGTAGACAGTATTCATTTCATACACTCTAAGTTATAAATACATACACGTGTATTTTTCCTATCTCCAGTTTCATTGCTATATAAACAAAACAGCTCACAGTATGAGAAATTGTAGGCAGGCTTCAGGCACTCTGAGTTTTGAACAAGAGGGTGCTTCTTAATATGTTATCTGACAGCAAAATACAAATGATTCTTTTTCCTTTCTCTATTCTATAATGGAGATGTACGACTTGTATATAAAGAAGAGTTACGTTATTCATAAAAGATGGAAACCCCTTTTTCTGGGTAGTCTGATATCTCATCCTACTTTTGAGTACTTAAGACTTACAGCCTGAAATCCACAAAAGGGCCATCCAGGGCTCTGCGGACAGTGAGGTCTATTACAAGCAGTGGTTCACACATCCGCTTCCCTCTTAGCAAGGGGGCCCTGGAGGAGGTGTCTTATCATGAGTTCTGCAACTCAGTGTCATATGGATCCAGCCATAGTGCATGCATGTGATTAGTATTTGGGAAGACAGGAGGGCAGTGGTACAGGAAGAGGAGAAGAAGAACTGCAGGCATACATGCTTCTGAAACCTTTTATATTAAAAAAACCCAAGTTCATGTAATCATTTTGGTGGACAAAGTTAAGGAGGTTAGAGGCACTATGATGGCATAATTTGTACTATAAAAAATAACTTCATTCCTCAACTAACTCTACTGTTGGCTAGAATGTCCCTTTCCAGAAATGTTGGCTTTCAGATTGTCCCAGGCAATAAAGCCAATATAAACACACATACATATTCATACATATGCAGATATATGTATGTGTGTGCATACACACACACACACACCACACAGGCATGCACCCGCAGGAACCTGAAGGCAGAAATTAAAGCAGAGGCTATGAAGGAGCGCTGCTTACTGGCTTGTTCCTCATTCCTTGCTCAGTATGCTTTCTTATACAGCTTGGGCCCATGTTCCTAGGGATTGCACTGCCCACAGTGAGCTGGGCCCACGTTCCTAGGGATTGCACTGCCCACAGTGAGCTGGGCCCACGTTCCTAGGGATTGCACTGCCCACAGTGACCTGGGCCCACCTTCCTAAGGATTGCACCGCCCACAGTGAGCTGGGCCCACGTTCCTAGGGATTGCACTGCCCACAGTGACCTGGGCCCACCTTCCTAAGGATTGCACCGCCCACAGTGAGCTGGGCCCACGTTCCTAGGGATTGCACTGCCCACAGTGAGCTGAGCCCACCTTCCTAGGGATTGCACCGCCCACAGTGAGCTGGGCCCACCTTCCTAAGGATTGCACTGCCCACAGTGAGCTGGGCCCACCTTCCTAAGGATTGCACCGCCCACAGTGAGCTGGGCCCACCTTCCTAAGGATTGCACCGCCCACAGTGAGCTGGGCCCACCTTCCAAAGGATTGCACCGCCCACAGTGAGCTGGGCCCACCTTCCTAGGGATTGCACCGCCCACAGTGAGCTGGGCCCACCTTCCAAAGGATTGCACCGCCCACAGTGAGCTGGGCCCACCTTCCTAAGGATTGCACCGCCCACAGTGAGCTGGGCCCACCTTCCTAAGGATTGCACCGCCCACAGTGAGCTGGGCCCACCTTCCTAAGGATTGCACCGCCCACAGTGAGCTGAGCCCACCTTCCTAGGGATTGCACCGCCCACAGTGAGCTGGGCCCACCTTCCTAAGGATTGCACCGCCCACAGTGAGCTGGGCCCTTCCACATCAATCACTGAGCAGGAAAGCCCTCCACAGTTTTGTTTTTAGCCCAATCTTATGGTGGCATTTCTCAGCTGAGGTTCCCTGCTCTGTATTAGATGTCTCTAGCTTGGGTCAAGCTGGCAAAGATCTAGCCAGCGCACAAGAAGACTTTTAGAACCTAAGTATTGAAAATGAAACAAAAATATGGATATGATCATTTTTAAGCTTCTTAAATGCAGAGAGTAATAAAACAGTTCTAGCGGTCGGGGACGTGGCCTAGCACAGCATCTAGAGTGGCGCTGGCTGGTGTTGGGATGCAGTATTCAGTCGCTCTAGGCTTGCTAAGGTATTAACTTCTAATTGTGTCTGTAATTTTGCAGATCCATATAGTCTTAACTTGGGGGACATATTATTTACCTTTGGGAAGTAGGGAAGAAAGGAAGCCTGCAATAGGTCAGGGACCCTCTTAAAATAATAGTGTTTAAAACTTTAATAAATTCCATCTATCTATCTATCTATCTATCTATCTATCTATCTATCATCTATTATATCAATCATATCTATCATCTATCTATCTATCTATCTATCTATCTATCTATCATCTATCTATCTATCTATCATCTATCTATCTATCTATCTATCTATCTATCTATCATCTATTATATCTATCAGTCATATCTATCATCTATTTATCTATCATCTATCTATCATATCCATCTATCATATCTATCAATCATATTTATCGTATCTATCATCTATCTATCATATCTATCAATCATATCTATCTATTAATTTTGTGTATATGCACATGTGTGTGTGTGAGGTCAGAAGACAACTTGTAGGAGTCATTTATTTCCCTTCCACCAAGCAGGTCCTCGGGGCTACCTGCTGAGCCATCCTTCGGACCCTACCTAGCGTTTTTTGAGCACCTAGTATGTGTCAGAGAGCTATCTGTCCACCTAGCAGATGCTAGTTCTCAGAATAAGAGTAAGGTAGACATTCTCACTGTCTTATAGATGAGCAAAAGAAGTCTTGGAAAGGCTCTGCTCCATAATTTCCAAACAGATCTGGTTAGTGAGGCACAGAGCTGAGCACATCTCAAAGGCTGTTGAGGGAGCCTCATTGTTCCTCCCGCTCCTCTGCAGAAGCACAGCAACTTGTACCAAGCATTCTGTTGACACGCTTTACAGAACGTAACCTTTCAGTTTGTTCTTTATCTAGCGCCTTGCATTCCCTCCCACCTCCAATTTCAATTCCTCATTCTCTTCTGTTTTTGTGGCATTTGAGAAATCTTTGTTGAAGATTCCTTCCTAATACCTGCAGGTCTTCCGAGAAGAACAAACGGCATACAAATAGCATTCAGATAAAATATCACATTGTATAGAAAATTATACTGAAGCTTTAAACGTTGGACAAATAAACTCTCTCAGAATCCTTCTATTCTCTCTCCCCCACACACTTCCTTTTCAATCTGAAATGTCATTTACTCTTAAAATTATTATTTAATATTCCTCTCTCCAGCCAAGATTTTCATGATGCCTGACTAGGCAAAAGGAGAGCTGCATCCTGACATGCCCTGGCCTTTGTTTTGTTTGCCATGAGAAAGTGGCTGAGATACACGTTACTAACACACAAAGCCACTAGAGACAATGCTCTGCAGAGTGCGACCTTCACAGGCCCGAGACACTGACCTCCTGACAGCTAGGGACCAAACTCATCAGCATGCTTTCTTTTCTTTGACCACAGGGCCTTTATTATTACGAGAGCCTCAAAATGAGACACAAACGCCTTATGTTTATAGAACTCTCTAGCTTCTTTTACCAGAGACAGGCTCAGGGACCAGGAGAGAAAGGAAGACCGCTATTAAAAATTTAAAAATCATCCACTAGGGATTACCAATACGGCTGTATTACCAACATGACCGCATAACCATGAGGGAACGAGAATAGCAAGAGACGAGCTAATATGGATGTGGGCGGAGGAGCCCAGAGGCCTCAACCCTCCACAAGGAGCTACAGGCAGCTAAAGAAGGCAGAGAGCTGGAGAAATAGTCTTCCTCTGGGAAGAACACACCGGCCGGTTATCCAGTGATAATGAACAGCCCCAAAACTATCACGCAAGTGACAGGGCAGGTTGTATATAGGTATTGAGTTCCTGTTTTAAAGAAAACAGCTAAAAGAATGTGGCAAACAGCAGAAGATACGCAGGGTGCTGAAAGCCCATTTCACTTGTATTTCAATAAATAAATCTGCCTGAGGATCAGAAAAGTAAAACAGCTACACTGGCCGGCCTTATAGACTGGGCAGTGGTAACACACACTTTCATCCCAGTAGCCACACCAGTTGCCATAGAAACTGGGTGGTACATGCCTTTAATCCCAGTGGTGCACACCTTTAATCCCAGCCCTAGAGAGGATTATAAAACGGGAAGAGATAGCTCACAGACACAGCCTCATTCCGAGATTTCTGGAGGCAGGATCACCATTGTGGACTGAGGTTGAGGTAAGAGCCAGTGGCTGGCTGCTTTGCTTTTTGGGTCTGCAGAATCCAAATTTCTCTCTCTGAGTTTTTATTAATCGTATTTCACCACACAAATACAAAAAACCCCTAACATGAACCTAAATGCCAATACAAAGGAAGCCAGCAGTCACCCAGAGTTGGTGTTTGATAACCACCAGTATCCCAGTTGGAGATAGAAATATAAATTACCCTTTGATGGGCCTGGTAGCACATGCCTGTAACCCTAGCAACTCTGGAGGCTAGGGCAGGATTGGTGCTTGTGATGGGGTGGGGGGAGCAGCCTCCTGGGTTTCAGGCTACCCTGTGTGGGTGTGGTCATCCAGACCTTACCTTGGAAGGGGGGGGGGAGGGAAAGAAGGAAGAAAGGAAGAGAGGGGGAGGAAGGGAGGAAGGAGAGAGATAGGTTACCCTTAGCAGGAATGCACAAGGGTATTCAGCCTTAGAGAATGGCCAGGTTCCTACTAAAACCTGTATAAATAACGTTTTCTTTTGAATTACTGAGGGGGAAGGAGGGGACAAAAAGTGAGCAAGGACTTGCAGTAAACTCTAAACTATGACGAGAAGAAAATTATCTTAAATGGAAAACGGATACCTGCTTTGACTCTGCTTTTCAAAATCTATAAAAACCAACGGTGATGTGAATCGGATAACAGCACATTTTCTCAAATAAAGGGAACCTTGTGCGTGATTCCGACAACACGGAAATCGAAGGGCAAGTCAGAGTTCCATTTCACGCTTGGCATTTGAACACCACACGGGACGCTAAACATGTGACACAAAGAGCCACACAGATTGCTGCTAAACCACTCTGTGGAGTCCCCGATCTTGCAGTCCATATCCGAGAAGACACTCGCTTTCCTCTGTCTACTCAAGGCTGCAGAAATTCAAAGTCGTCAATCATGGCGGGCGGCATTTACAGCTTCCCAAGCAGCAAGAGCTGGGTTTTATTGACTGTAGACACTTAATTAGTATTATTTAAACGAAAATTTCCATATTAAACTATTTTCTCCACAAGCTAGTGTTCTGGTGTGCTGACTTGTAATTGCAGGGTTATCTTGAGTTCACCCAACAGATGGTAAGAAATTGTCTGTTTTTTTGGTTTTTTGTTTTGTTTTTGTTTTTGTTTTTTTGTTTTGTTTTGTTTTTCTGATTCCCCAGAACACATTCTTTCTGGTATTACTGAAAAACAGCATCTGAACAAATATTTTCCATTCTTTTTTTCTTATGTGATTGTCCCATGAGCAAAATCTTTCAAAGACTAACTTGGGTGCTAACATCACATATGGTGATGTTTCTTACGTTAAAAAAAGGGACGCGATCACAACATCTAATTAGCCCACGGATGACATGCTTTCAAAGGACAAGGGTCAACAGACCCTTTTACACGACAGCACAAAACACTGTTTTGACCTTTTATGAAAAAAAAAACAGGAGAAAGCACTTTAATCCAGCATGTAAACCCTATCCTGTATAAACGTGAGCAGCGTATGTGATGGGCAGAAAATAAATCTGACATATTTCACGTGGTTCCTTCCATCCATAATGAAACATCCGTGCAAAGGAATCCGTGAGATCCAAAGAAGTGATATTAAGGAGAAAACCCAGAACCAACGGCAGAGAGTTTTCCCTCATTTTTAGAGAAATCCACCAACGGTCGTTGAAGCGGCAGGTCTTCTCTTCAATGGTAACTTTCGTTAAAAGACCTCAAACAAGACAGCACCACGGATTATGTAACACTGCCGTATTGCTATGATTTCAGCTCTGTACCTGCGGGGGTGGGGGAGCCAATACATTCTGTCAATTCTTTAAAGAATGTCTTCGAAACCACCGGCAACTTCCAGGTGTCAGCCACAGTTTCGGAGCAATTATGCTACTGGGAATGGCAAGTGATACGCAACATAATACCTGTGCTTTGCTTTTTGTTTTTGTTTTGTTTTTTATGAAAAAACCAAACAACTTCCTGACACTGGAATAGGCAGCATGGCAAACAGCATCTCTCTCCTGTCCGCTGTGCAGGAACGGGGATGCTTTTGATTATGGTCAGCCAGCTGGAAGGAGGATCAAATCAACAATCTAGCTGCTGCTGCCGTGCAAGGCAAATGATCGTTCTTGGTGGCAAAGATTAATAATTGCTTTTTAGAGAAGATGAGAGCGAAGCTAGCTGCGTGAATTACCGCACACTTTCCTGTTAAGTGCACGGTGAATACACGTGCGGTCTGTTGAGCCGTTGGCAATATGGCGTGCTTTAATATTGGATATAAATAATTGTCACTGAGAGATCATCCGCTTCGTGTTCAGAAAAAGCTATAGAGAGCTGCCTCGTTACCTAGCAACTGCCATACTGTGAAAAAAAAAGTCCCCCCCTTTTTTTTTCCAGGTAGAATGTTTATAAAACTGCCCATGAAGGTGTTAATTAAGCCAAAGTATATACCCTAGTGTTGATTATAAGAGGTTAGCTTCATCTATGGCTCCTGTTTTAAAACAACAGGAGGCAATGAAAACCGTTAATATTTAGATTTAGGATTTGAACTGGCTGCAAGCAGCAAGGTTCTGTTTTCTGTTAGACACTCACCATCATGACTGATTTCTTATTCTCATTGTCTCACAGACAAAGGAACTCGAACCACTAACAAGCGGATCTCTAGTGATACTTGCATATGTAAAAATGCAGTTGCAATTAGTTCATTCCAAGGGATCCCAAACCCTTATCTTGCATATAACAGCCTAATGTATTGAAATTATAACATTAAAAGGGATCTGACTCGATAGCTGATGTAAGTTCTCTTTCCTTTTTTCTGAAAATTTGAATTCTAAGACTGTGCATAAAATTCTCTTCAAGATAACAGTTGGGGTTAGTAACGTGACTTCTGAGATTTGAAATATGCTCATGGCCAGTCTTGTAGTCTCAATCTGAGCCCCATGACCTCAGGTTTGGATACACCAGTGAGAAAAAGCTCTACAAGGAGGAGAGATGGCTCTGTGGGCAGGCAGTACTGTACCTGACCCCAAAATGCCTGTGACATTCGATCTGTGTGGGCACAATGCATGATGCCTCATTTATTTTCATGTACAGTGCACAGATACAACTTAAAATTGCTTTCCAAGGCCTGGCACGGCAGTGCATGCCTTTAATCCCAGCACTCAGGAGGCAGAGGCAGGAGGATCTCTGTGAGTTTGAGGTCGGCCTGATCTACAGAGTGAGTTCCAGGACAGCCAAGTTTGTTTCACAGAGAAACCCTGTCTTGGAAGAAAAAAAAACAAACAAAATATTGCATGGAATTGATATCAAAAAGTCTAATTAAAGAACTGAGCCATATGGAGCATTGGCTCTGTCACACACTCGTTTCTAAGTCTCTCTTACATTACTACCAAGTTTACTCTTCTTATCAGAAGTATTGTACTGAGTGTGGTAAATAAATCAGATTTATTGATAAGCAGGAGAACGAGTCATCAGAGTTGGGTGTGGGTTTTGTGAGACAGGAGCGATGAACAAGCTCCAGTATTCTTTTCTTGACAATAAACAGTCATGCATCCAACTTCTTACTTAAAAAGAAGGGAAACGTGTTTTTTTTAATGGTTGATAAATTTCCCTTTCACCTTTATTTACTTATTTATTACTTCTTGATATGGGGCACACTGGGCTGACCCTGGTCTTGAACTTATGAACTCTGTTTCTACCTCTCACGTGCAGGGTCTACAGACATGGCTATACATATGTGTCATCTTTTTAAACAAGGACACTATGTAACCTAGCTCATTTGGCTTCCAGCTCTGTAACCCATGGAAATACAGATATGGACAGTGCCACCTGATGGGGAGGAAACAACAGCCAGTAGGTAGCTTGCCAAAAGCCACATCCACGGATAAACAACAGAACTGAGAAGCCAGTCCTGATTTTCACTTCAATTTACAAAGTTCTAGGCTTTTTAATTAGAGTAAAATAACTCAGTTAACATACAGAAGTCTAAATTTCATTTGCTGGAATGCACGCTGTACACAAAAATACAACAGCCGTTTAAAACAACAACAACAAAGTGGCATAATGCTTTGTGCTCCGACGTGTACTTGCAGATTACAGCGCAGTCATCCAAGTTACCCATCTGTCTCAAAGCAACGGACAGGATCCCAGAGAACACCGCACAGATGTGCATCTACCTGTACCAACATGGGAGGGTTTCCAGACAAGGGCTGGAAGAGTTCCACAGTTACTCTCAAGGTGCTAGAAGAAGGGATGGCATTTGGAAGGGCGTGCACAAAGGCCAGAAGGAGGATGTGTGCACTGTAGAGCCAGCAGTCCAGCATCTCTCCATGGTTTCCAATGGTGCCCTGTCATGGGATGCTTCACCCTCACTCAGTCATACCGTTCTACTTCCATTTGCTTAAGTACCACCACAAAGGCCTTTTTAGACTGCTTGGTGAGTACGTACACTTTAAGATAAATTTTCTCACATTTTTTAAAGCAGGAAGGAAAATTGGGTAATTCATACCAACCATTAACCCGATTCATTTATATTAAAAGACTTCAGGCATTTGCTGGATTAGGGATAGTCTACTCTTAAGGCCAAAAAGTGCATAAAAATAGATATTTTGAACAATGTGGACTTCTCATGCACATCCCTCGGTACAGGGCTTTGGAGTAAATGTGTAACTAGCATTCCTGAACTTTCCTGACTCCAACTAGCTGCTTGACATGATCACATTAATTCTAAGTCCTCAAGCTGAAAGGCTTAACCGAGAAGGTCTGATTCCCTCCCTCCAGTGTCCCAGTGTGCTTATCATCCTTTCTGTCACTCAAGTGAGAGACCCAAGACCCATCCTGAACTCTGCTCTTTCCCTCGTCTTTCAGACCAGCCCAACAGCAAGACCTGCCAAGCCATCTCTGAAATGCATGACATCATCTGCCTATTCCACAGAACCTTCTCTTTTAAGTATCTATGGAAGATAAGAAAAACAGCAAGCAGTAGAGGAAGAGGGGAGGGTGGGAGGAGGGCTAGAGAAGGGGAGAGGGAGAGAGACAAGAACCCATGGAAGGAGCACAAGCAAACACAGCTGACACCCAAATCAGCAGCGAAGGATGGAGGCAGAAGGTTCTAGAGCAAGACGAAGCACAGAGCTATTTTGTTCTTAACTCTGTTTGTCTTCCCTAGAGGGGTGAGTCAACAAGATTCTGACAATTCTCATTAATAACCCTAAATTTAGAGAAAAGCACACCCAGTGAATATCTTTATCCATTTCTACTCTCTACCAAGGGGCAACAGAAAGCACCACATTGGACAGAAAAAAAAAAAAAGCCAAAAGCATACTCAGTGAAACTGAAGACTTCAGGGCTGCCCTTCCCCTTGGGGAAAATGCATGAAGTCCTGGGCTCAGGAACCTTCAATTAAGTATAAAAAAAGATATTCCTGGTATCTCCTCCCCATACTCCCATTGCTGGTAAGAGAGGTATTTAACAGAATCAAAGAGGAGCCCAGGGCAACTAACCAGGGCTGTCTACAGCTTGAGCTGAGCCATGGCTGCGATTTCTTTATACAGCAAAGTAGACAGGCAAGAAATTATGACTAAATGGGTTTCCCCAAAAAAGGGGAGGGGGAGATTCAAGAAGCTGCTCCCACTATGTCTCAACCAAGCTGCCCAAGTACTAGCAAGACAAAAAGAAACAGCAAGGCAGATGTGCTAGCATTTGAAAGAGAGGATGGATGGAGAGGCAGGAAGAGGGATGGGAAGGAGGACGGAAAAGAAGGAAAAAAATACGCCGGAAGGGTGAAGCATCGAGGAAGTCCACTTACAAGAACTGTACGCAGTCGCAAGGAAGGAAATTCTCACACAAACTTCCTTCACAGAAGAATGCTTTCAATTAAAACAACAACCACAATAAAAAAAATACAAAACACAAAACCAGAACCTTAAAAACAGAAAAATGAGACGATGCGAACGAGGCGAAAAGGGCCATTACAGACCCAAGGATGCAAGTTAAGGAGCAAACAGTATGCTTGCTGAATCAATAAGCTACTTAGAAACATCAAGAAATAGGGTCGACGCTTCTGAAAACGGAGCTACCAACAGAAGAAAGGACTGAAATACCGTGAACAGCGATGAGAATGACAAAGGAGTCGGCAATGGAGGAGCAACCGATGAGGAGGAGCTACAAATACAAGAGAAGGATAGTTATGTCCCCAAAGGAGGCACCTATACGGCTGGATGAAAACGTATGTTCAAAGATACAACCACAGCAGCATTGAGGAGGATGCTGTAGCGTAGACTGTGACAGAGCTTTAATTCTCTAGACACCCCAGCTATGCTCAGAGAACCTTCTGGATCTCAGGCAGAAAACTCAACCATTAACAAAGGGTAGCCTCATGTAGGCCAAGATTAAATGTTAGCCAACCAAAATGTCATAATGGCCGCAAAACGACAAGGGGAAGAAAACGTGGCAGGAAATTTTCACCCTTGGCCACGCTATGGTCAATGATGAAAACACGGAGAGACATCCTCCGACTGTTAGGAAACAACAGACCTCGAAGAGGCAGTAGTCATGATTTTTCCTTGAAATTGGTACAAGAAACAGCTAACGATGAGATTGAGGCATAATGAGATGAACCAAAGAACTCGGTTAGAAAAGGGGAGGGCACGGTACTGAATGAGAACAAGCCAGCTTCCCGGAAAGGTTTCTGCACCAGCTACCTTCCCTTTGGACCACATTTCTAGCTTCAATATCTGTTAGTTTCCTCGCTGTTCTTCTTTTCATGTCTGTACCGCTGTGGTCATGACAACAGGTCAGAAAGTAGCCGTCACAAACGTGTCCAATAGAAATTAGTTTAAACAAGCTTGCTAGCCAGGAAGGGAGGTGGGCAGTATGTTAAAACATTCAAAACAAAGAATCTATGCAATACGTTTAAAGCTGGGGTGTGTAATTTAAAAAATGTAATAATTCCAACCCTGAAGTGTGTTTAATGTAAATCTAACAAAGCTTAGCCAGTGAGGTCCTTAGTCCACAAGGGTGGTGTGTGTATGTGTGCCGTGCCGTGCGTGTAGGTTAGGGGTCAATGTTGGATGCATTTCCCCATTGACCTCCAACTTATTTTTCTAGACAAGTTCTCTCACTGCACATAGGATCTATTGACTGGGGTAGGGCTGGCCAATGAACTCCAGGGATCGACTTTTCTCTACCGTGTCCCCTCATACTGGCAATACAGGCACTGACTGCTGTGTCCTGATTTTCATGTGCGTGCTGGGGATTTGAACTCAGGTCCTCGGGCTTGCATGGCAAACATTCTATTCACAGATGTGTTTCCCCACAGCTTACTCGCTTCGTAGTCTCTGGGAGAGACGACAGTGCATTTGAGCTCTCACTCTGTAAAACTGTAAACCATGCCCCGTTTGCTTGAAGAGGCTCACAACCTGTATCACGTTTCTATAAACTCTTAATACACATCAGTTTTGCTATGTCCATTTTTATAAATACAAGAAACTAATTTTGATGCTTTTCATTTAAAAACAGTACCGGCAACATGATCCCATTGTTACTAAAAGCATATAGATCTATGTATTTATTCATAAATATGAAACTATGCTATAGACATTCTTTCTAGGTAGTAAAATTTGAGGATGTTAAAAAAAATTTATTTATTAATTATATGTAAGTGTGTGTGTGTGTGTGTGTGTGTGTGTGTGTGTGTGTGCAGCACATGTGTGTAGTACTCACAAAAGCCAGAAGGGGGCATGGTGTGTGGGAACTAAATTTAGGTCCTCTGGAAAAGTAGCAAGAATCCTTCACTGTTAAGCCATCTCTCCAGCTCCTTAGGATAATTTTTAGAATACTTTTTTGTTATGCAAATTTCCTGAATAGTTGAATATAGCCATATTCCAAATATTTCTAAGATACTGATTTTTCTTAAAATGCCAATATACTACCACCTATTAGCAGAGAACAATTTTCTTCATAGTACTTTCTTGTATTTAAACTCTTTCAAACTTTGTCAGGTGGTGGTGGCGCACGCCTTTAATACCAGCACTCGGGAAGTGGAGGCTGGCAGATCTCTGTGAGTTCGAGGCCAGTCTGGTCTACAGAGCGAGTTCCAGGACAGGCTCCAAAGCTACAGAGTAACCCTATCTCAGAAGAAAAAAATTCACACTGTAATATTCTGAGGTTTCCCACATTTCTTCTCATTTTATTACCAGCTTTCTAAACGTGGCACCCTTCCCCCACTACATCCCTCTGGAGCACTTCATCTCACAATTTGGCTTTCAGGGCACTTATTATCACCCGAATTTATCTTTTCCATCCATCTATTGATTTGCTTCTTTTTCATGAACCCTCCCCCACTAAGCATTTGATTTTAAAAAAAGAAAAAACAAAACAAAACAGGGACACTTGTCTTATGCATAATATTCCCCGCTGGAAGAACAATGTTTAGAAGACAGCACACATTCAGTACCCGCTCTTAACTGGATGCACACACAGGGGCTGTTTCTCAGCTTGAAGGGGAGGGCTGTACTGAGAAAGCTGCCCTTTAAGATGGTGTTTAGAATTCAGAATGCACATTCTTTTAAAGAAGCCCCAGAACAAACAGTAACCATAGAACGTAGCCCACAAGTCTGCCAGACCCATACTCTACCAGGCTCCAATTCTGCATGTCGGCAAGAAAATACTAGGAAAAAAATCAGCATGATGAGTCACACCTCAGGAGAACAGAGCATCTCAAAGGAACAGAGCAACTTGCACGAACAAATTATAACTATTGCTTATCTTTCACAGTGCTGAGGGCTTTTGCAGATGTTCTGAAGGAGACTTTGGAACATTTTTTTTTTAACTGCATGTAACTTCACTCTAACTCTTTCCTCACAGACTCACCCTTGGTCCCACCAGTGTGTCCTAGTCACGTCTGAAGTCTCTGCATGGGAAGGAGAGGAGAGAAAGCCTCTGGGCAGGGGAGGGGATGTGCAATTTAAAAGCTACCTGACCTAAGGCTGCCGACTGTGCAGGCCAGAAGCTAGCGAGGTGTGGTCAGGGGAAGACGGAAGAATTCTTCTGGTCACTGACTGGCAAATTCGGTCTTCCCAGACAAGCTGGCTTTTGACTGTAGTAGCTGTGACTAGGTACAAGGAGGGAGAGTCGGTTTGTAAAACAATGTTGAAACTTGGGAGGGACCCTGTATTTCTAATTTGAGGTTTTGTCCCAAATTGGGGTTGGCATGAGCTTTTATGACTAATCTACCAGGATGGAGAAATAAATAGCATCATTCACATCAAAAGTACCAACCAACCACCCTCTGGGAGAAACTGGGTTGACAATGCCTAGTGGGGCCTCCCATTCTGGAAGGACTACTAGAGCGAAAGAAAAAAAAACCCAGTAAAATAGTTAAGACATACAAAAATGTATCAGCAGTCGAGAAACACCGCTCCTGGTCTACAGGTTTCTTTTCTGGATAAATGAATAACGTGGATGGAGAGAATATTTTTTTAATATAGTTACATGTTTATGATTTCAGTATTTTTATTTTATGTGCATGAGTATTTTTCTGTTTGTATGAAAGTGTACCATGTGTGTGACATGCCTTTGGAGGCCAGCAGAGGGAGTCAAATCCCTCGGAACTGGAGATGGTTGTAAGCCATCTCCATGTGGGTGCCGGGAATCAAACCCAAGTTCTCTGAAAGAGCAGCCAATGCTTTTAACCGTCTCTCCAGCCCCTAGTTAAATTTCATATAAATAAAATAGCTATGATAGGCTAGTGATTTCTAAAGCAGCAGCACAAGCAGACTGTCCATTGCAGCTATGACTATATACAGGCCATTCTCAAGCCTTCCTCGAAATAGAAGAAGTCATAACATACAGTTATGAAAGAAAGTGTTGTAACTGAAATACGCTTTCAAATATTCCTGAGACCCAATTTTCTATGGCCAATGAAAAGTCTTGGTTTTTAGATGGCTACAAAGCCTCGCCTCACCCAACGTTAATGGAGCGATAGGCATGAGATTCGCCTAGACGTGTGGCCAGATTATGCCGGGGGAAACCAATAATCCCAGCATTTTCCCCAAGTCTCAGAGAAGCCTGAACGTGGCTCACTTGGGTGTCTAGGAGAAGATCGATGCCGTTTCTGATTTCCGAAGTGGATTCTTGTAGTCCATCATCTGGGATCAGCAGGCCCCCCAGCCTCAAACGGGGGGTATTCCTAACACTCATTAAAAGAACAGTTCTGCTGAAAGTGTTATAAAGATCTTTAGTGACTGGCGAGAAGAGAACATGACTTCCGCTTCTTCTCCTTCATATTCTGCGTCGTTACTGTCTGCAGCCCCTCCAGTTCTCACATGAGAAAGCTACCAGCAAACCTATGCTCCGGAAGTAGAAAAGTGGAGAGATCTGCCAGACAAAAGATTTTTTTTTTTGAGAACTAATTTCGGATTTTCATCTGAACAAGCCAATAGGCTCTCACGATTTTTAAAAGAAAAAGACATGACTCAGCTTAATCATATTTTGACATCTAAAAAAAAAGACAAAAAGAAAGAAAATTCTCATGATTTCTTGAGGAGAAAGCAAAAGCCAGATGATTAGGAGTGGCTTGTGTCTCACAGGAGAATTAGAAAAAAGGTTAATTTTCCCATGAAAATTAGATCTACATGAAAATAGCTTTCTGGAACAATATGTTATTGACAGCGACGCGGGAGGATGAATGCTCTCATGTAAATGTTCTTTCTCGAGCAACTTATTAAATATTGACAATACCGCACTTTGAAAACAACCATTTTTCAGAAGCCAGATATTAATACTGGAGTCAAGATATCACAGTGGAGGTACACTTTCACTCAAAGCCATGCGCATGGGACGATTCTTTTCCCAAAGTGCGCTTCCTGACGTCCACCACAATTAAATTTAACAACAAGCACTTATGCTTCTCTGCTGCCCTCCGCCCGTGGAAGGCAACAAAAGCCAGGTAGCCAAGGCTTCGTCTGCATTCTGTGCATTGCTGGCGGCCAACGAAAGACCTGAGGCTTTGATTGTTGGTAGTGGCACCGGTCAAGGCCATTGCTCATTCGCTGCTGTCAAAGCCCAATGTGTGGGAAAAGAAAACACTCAGGGAGAAACGGACGTTAGACTCGTGACCGTCAATGATTTTAATCAGACAGATCTCCGACTTAATTCTGCTAATTGCTCAGTTACTGGCATCATGGATCCTCCTACTCCGCACGTTGACACCGACATCTGCTCCCAAACGAGGACATTAATAAACCCTACCTGGTGTTCCCGCGGCTTGTATCGGTGCCCGAAACACATCATTTCAATTCAACATTTCGCTGAATGTGTCTGCCTTTCATAAAGAGAAAGGATAAACACGGTTCCAAATGAATGGGGCTCAAAATTAAGTACTCAATGAATGGTGGAACGAGAAGGGCTCGAGACGAGGCTGGGAAACACCTGTGAGCATCTGCAGTCAGAGGGAAGCGCTGGCGATGCCGCTCCTGTGTGCACATGTCTGCTACTTTTCCTCTCTTAGAACACAGAGGACTTCAACACGTGCCACTTTAAAGGAGGCAATCCTCCAGTGTTTCTCCTCAAACGTATCAGCAGCAGTAAATAGGCAAGAGATGCTACCAGAAGTTCATAAATGTGTCCAAATTTGGCTAAACCTGCAAACTTGGAGATCGTTAATAAATGATTGCTCAGAGATTATTTTGGATTGCTGACAAGTGAGTCCACTCATAGTCTTGGGGGGGGGGAATGTTGTTCCATATGTCTTATTCAATATTGTACCACACTGTAGCTATATTTTGAAACCGTCTTAATGTCAATTTTATCTGCATAGAGAGGCCAATCGCCATTCTGGTTCTGGTCTCCATTAGGAGAATGCAGCAGTCTGTAGCAAATCTATGGTCACTATTATAATCAGGGGGGAAAAACATTGCTTCTAGTAAAAGCACAATGGAATACCATGCAAAGAAAACCATTGCAGTAAAATTACGTTTGGCAATTGGCAGGTGCAGGGCAAAGTTCAACTCCCAACAGAGATCCTTTCCCCTACAAGGTGAAGTTAGACTGGGTTTTGTTTCTTTTAAACTGTAAGGACCTTTCTGTACGACATCATCGCCCAGGCCACCAGTGAGCAGGCATCGAATTGGAATTCCATTTGCGAGCCTTCCTCCTTCCCCCCACATCTCAGCCCAAGGAGATAACTGACATCCCACGGAGCAGTACTCGGGACTGACAGACAGAACCAAACACTTCGGGAGAAAGCCCTGGCGGTGGCACAACGCCAGCACTGGTCACTGCAGCCCTATTTTGTCAAAGAACCGTCAACACTGTGGACTCAAATAACCCAGACACTACTGGAATCTCATCACACAACCTCATCTCCTGAGTACTTAGCTCAAGCTCGGGAAGGAACCTCTGGGGTTTTTCCAATCACTTCTCTCTCCCATAAGACTAGGAACTTCACGGGGAAAACCTACCCTAATTAAAGACTCCTAGAGAGGTCCTTTGCTAACTCCGTGCTGCGTTCTACCCTGGACTCCAATTTCCATGTTGCCATACCACTAATATACCCCACAGCCTGCCCTCCCAGAAGCAAGTGCCCATACAGCCTGTATTCCGGACGAGCGTTTAGAATAGTTAAGGACCCTGAAGTTCATATGCTTCCAGTTCTGTGCACCTATGCAGAAATTTAAGTCCTCAAACTAACAGCTCAATGTTGAGAAAGGAAAAATAACTGCAGTGTGATAGCCCTTCTGGCCAGTCGCTGGAAATACAAAGCTCTCGCTAGCCGACCATTTGTTTTAGGGACTCAATGTTTATAAACGACTGGTTTTCTTGGGGGAAGTAAATAAACAGATAAATAAACAGCGGTGCCAACATCCTCATAAAAACGAGCCCTTGCCGGGCTTTGGCAAGTTTCAGCCTGGAGTTAAGATACCCTGCAAGTTATAAGCACAGAATTTCACATTTCAGGTTTCAATGGAAATGCTGACCCGACCTTCCCGAAAGAAGCAAACTGCAGTCTCCGCTGCTGTTGCTGCTCTCAAAGGCGTAGCTTGAAGGGTCCATGCCCACTTCCCTCTCCGAAAGACCAATGTATGCTCTCACACGCGGAGAGACAGCAAGCTCAATGCAGTCCCTGCCGGCCCGCTGTTCCGGCTACTCAGTACCGGAGACTCTAAACACACCTGGCAATCGCATGGTTTGGCATGAATTTTTTTTCCCAGCACCGAAGACAAATGACCTTTGGAAAACACAGGCTCCTGAAAGTCAAACCATTCGGAAAGACACCCGGCACTTTACCTCTTCAAACTCCTCAGAACCCTAAGGTTGAGGAAAAGGAAATGGAGAATGAACCCAGCTCCGGGTGGTGATGGGCGAAAAAAACCCACCAATCACCAAAACGGGTTACGAAAAAGAAATCCCACACAGTAGAGACCGCTAGCCAAGGCTGCCACAAACGCCCCGCAAACCGTCTCTGCAGCCCTTCGAGTCTTTCCTGTCCGGACTTCCTCGGCTCCTGCCCCGGCTGCAGCCGCACTTCTCAGAGCCGCATCTCCGCCAACGGGGACCACGCACGGGGGAAAGAGACCGAACCCCGCGCCGCGCTGCGCGCGCGCGCCACTCACCCGAGCCGCGCCGCACCAGCGACGGCCGTGGGCTGGCCGGGATCCGGGATCCGCGAGGGCTGCCGGGGCTCCCGCCCCGAGGACGCGGACGTGCTCCTCACGCCTCTGCCGCCCCTGGCTGTCGCCTCAGAGCATCTTCTGCTGCGGACCCCCCGGTGAACGCGAGCGGCGGCGAGGGCCAGGAGGGAGCGCGCTGGCGAGGGTGGGAGAGGCGTCCGATCCCCGCGAGCTCCAGGGGCCGGCGCGCTCCCCCCCAACTCTCCCCCCACCAGCCCCGCCGCGCGCCCCCGCCCCCCTGCCGCGCGCCCTCGCTCGCTCTCCGGTTTTTCGCGGCGCGCGCTAGCGCGGGTGGCAGCGCATCCTCACCCCCCCCTCCCCATCCACCGCCCGGCGGCGTCTCCAGGCAGCGGGAGGCGCTCTCCATTGTTCTGCGGCCGCGGAGGGCGGGGGCAGTGGGAGGTGTCTGTCCGCAGCGGGGCCACCCCGGGCTTACCTTTGCGTCCCGGCCGAGTGCGGGGCGCCTGTCCGCAGGGTGCCTAGCTGGACCGGCTGGCGCGCGCGGGGGGTGGGGGAGGCTTAGTGCTCCCGCTCGCCCGCGCTCCGCGCCCCTCGCATCCTCTGTTACTATGGATATCTCGCGCCTCCGCCGCCGCCCCCTCCTCGCGCTCGGAGAGACACCGCTGGGGCGGCAGCTCCACCGGCGCCCAGGTGACCAGCTAGGTTAGCGGCAGCAGGGGCGGCAAGAGCCACGGTTACTACCACTGTTACTGCCCTGGGGAGAGGGGTAGTGAACCGAGGGGGGCGAAGACGGGCTCTGCTCCTCCACCTCCACCCCACTCCGAGGCCACCCCAGCGTTTCCTCCCATTGACCAAGACGCTTTGAGTTTGCGCCGCAGAAGCCACCCGCAGTGTAAAACTCAACTTGTGTGGACTGGAGCCATCCTGTGCGACTTGGATTCCTGCGGCACTCACAGGCATAACATTGGCCCAGTAGAGCAAAGGGTCTCAGTGAAGATTTGATAAGGCTCAAATAATCACCTCCACCCTGGCTTCCACCAAACAGTTGCACTACTACCAACAGTTGCAGAAATTTTACTCTGGCTAAGGCTTGTTTTCACAATCACGCCAAATTTAAAAGGAAGTGCTGATCTTAAAACAAGGCGTTTGTCCCATTTTGAAAATCCTAGTATGTTTTCTTTAAAGTGAATAAATAGGAATAATTTTTGTCTTAGTCTGTACAATGTCATAACGGTTTCATGAGCACATCTGCCCACCCGCGCGTCTCCGTTCTCAGATTCTTCCACGTTGAACCTGCAAGTGTTAAGTGGCCCACTTTGTTTCCTACGAAGCCATAGATTCTCACTGAGAATAGTCGTGGTCTCAAAACACCTCAGGGTCTGTGTAAAGATTGAAACGAAATGTTTAAGGAAATGGCTAACATTATGAATCCCTCACAGTGCCTGTGCAAGACAATTCACTCCCCCCCCCCCCCAACTTTACCTGTGAGCGTGTATTGCCTTTAAGCTAAGGCAGACAGAGGTTCTGGTCAGCTGCAAAAACTTGGGAACCGAAATACACACACTAATTGTTTCTTGTAGGAAGTAAGGTTTACTGAGCAACTTTTTGCTGGGGGCTGTGCATTACCTCATTTCCTCCTCAGAACCCTGTGGCTAAGTTTCACCTTTACTCTCTCTTTGCACATGAAAAAGTCTCAAAAGAGAGATGCCACGAGAACATCTTCAGAAACGAGAAGCACCTGTTCACTTTTTGTCCATTGCCCCGTCCACTACCTGCTTTTGTGGGATTCACACAATTCCCAGGGCTTTCTGCTAGCAAGAAGCAGGCCCAGGACATAAAGCCGGGCCTACATGACTTGTGAAGTATAGACATCTCAATGTATGAAATTTACATTAACATTCTCAACTACACCAGGAAAGAAATAAACCCTGAAACACAACCTCCCACCCCCACACACTGGGGAGTGAAGACAGATCCTATACATGCAGGCAAGCCCTGTACGGCTTAGTTGCATCGCCAGTCCGAAACCTTTTGTTTCTACATCTTACACAGGCAAAGAATCGGACTGGATGTTGTCTGTACGCTAATGGGGGTGACCTGTCCTCTTTTGGGAGGAGGAGGGAGATGTTTGGGATAGTTCTTTTTGAGACTAGCAAGCTTTCCGTGGCTTTGAAGATGGGTCGTATGGTTCAGTACTTCATTCTCGAGCTCAGAGACACCGTGTGCTGAGGCAAAACTGTCTCCTTGGTTTTACAGTCACAAAAACACCAGAGGAATACTGTTTCCTGGAGTGTTGCTCTCTTGTGGATAATATTTTCAGGTTCCTGATGCAGGGCAACACAGAGATGTCTTGGCTGGGAATGAACTGCAGGCTGTTAGGCGGGATGCGAACTATTTCTTTCTCCTGCGTTGAGTGCACTGCACTCTGGAAACATTGGGGACCTCTAGGTCATCATACGACTGCTCCATCTCTAGACAGCGAATGGGAACTTAATTCCCTGTCAGCTTTTGTGCCAGCGGGTGGAAACAGCTCTGAAAGGCAGCCCTGTGGGAAAGTTGCTGTCCATGGTGGCCATTGGTCCCATTCAGCTGAACTAGAGAATTCACACCCTGATGCTAAATGTCTGGGAATAAACTTCAACATGGTACTAATGGAACCTTGGAAGAACCTCCAGGTGTGCACACTAAAAGACAGAGGTATTGGGTGGGTGGGGGGAGGGTTGGAGATGGCTCAGCTGAGAGTTGCTCTTGCAGAATACAAAGGTTTGCCTCCCAACACACACACACGCAAACGCACACACACACACACACACACACACACACACACACACACACAGCACCTCACAGCTATATGTAACTCCACTTCCAAGGGACTTGATGCACACTTCCGGACTTAGGCGTGCATGTGGGGCATAGATGTACATTCAGACAAAGTGCTCATGCATATCATATGCAAATAAAATATAAATATAAATGCCAGCGTAATTCCCCACTACTTGAGGGAACATATTAAATAATCTACAGAGGAAAAGACGTTTTGCTGTGAACTCAGATATTCCAGGAAAGGTTCAAGATGTGAGACCTAGTTCCCAAAGCCTTTATATTATAGACAAGGAACTTGATTCCTAAAGGGGCTAAGTCATTTGACTAAGGGGCCATCCTTATTGGAGGCAGGACAAAGTGACAGATCCTTGCTACTTGTCCAGAAACTTGTCACAGTATTGTGGCCCTCCAGAAAACTCAGTGTCAGAATTCTTTTAATTCTTTTCCTTTTCTCTTGTAATTATTGTTTCTTCTGCTAAAAAGTCATTCAAGTTCTCATTTTAAATTTGGAGACCATAAAGTCTTATGTTTCTTATCTTTAAGGTACTCTAGTCATATCTTGAAATTTGCAGGCAAATGGATGGATCTAGAAAATATCATATTGAGTGAGATAACCCAGACCAAGAAGGACAAATATAATATGTACTCACTAATAAGTGGCTTTTAGACATAAAGAAAAACCAGCCTACAATTCACAACACCAGAGAACCTAGACAACAAAGAGGACCCCAAGAAAGACATACATGAATCTAATGTTCATGGGATGTAGAAAAAGACAAGATCTCCTGAGTAATTGGGAGCGGGAATTACAGGAGAAGGTAGAAGGGGAGAAGGGAGGGAGGGGAGTGTAGAAAAATATATAGCTCAATAAAAGCAATAAAAAATAAAGTACACATATAAAAATAAATTTTAAAATAAAAACACTCCAGTCATTTTAAATAATATAGTGTTTCTTGCAAAATGATACAATTTAGAAAGAAAAAAAATCCCAACTCTTCACGATGCCAACACTTAGCTCCAGAAAAAAGGAGAGCACTCGTTTCAATCAGGAATGCAACCTTCTCAACAGTAACTGAGTATTTAAGGACAATCATCTTCTATGGGACAGACTAAATTAGAGATACTAGCTTCTTTAATTCTTCCTTTGCATTAAAAACCAAAAGTAACCAGAGGATTGATTGATGATCCTAAAGATGGTGGCGACTTTCCCGAGAAGCGTGTCAAAGATTGAGATGAGGCGCCTTGGTAAACATTTAGATGAACACGGTCTAATACCTTGCCTGTTTGGTGGTAGCATACTGCATGGTTTGGCTCCTAAACGTGGAATTATATCTATGGATTCAAGTCATGGGTACACCACCTAAAAGTTCTATGATCTTACACACTCCGCCTAACGCTTCTGAGTCTTGCCATTCCAATTTGTAAGATGAATGTGGTGATAATGGGAGCCACCTCTGAGAGTGGTGGTTAGGAGGTAAGGGAAGTAATTGTATGTAATGGTCTTTTTGGTGTAGGAACTTGCCTGGCTGAACGTTCCCAGGCATCCAGACACTAACATAGGCATTGAAAAGGTGTTTTGTAGATGTAATTAAAGTCCATTGACCTCAAGGAGATTGGCTTAAATGATCTGGTTCAGTCAGAATTCGAAAAGCAGAGCTGAGGGTTCCCTGAAGAAGAATGTAGTTGGAACCTGCTCCCAAGAGTTCAGCCCACACGTCCGAACAGACTTCAGATTTACCTGGGGAGACCCCCCTCACATAAGCTGATCTTTTCCAATACATCTCTTAGAACATGTATCCTACTGGGTTGCTCCTCTGAATGAACCCTGACTGAGACACCATGCATGATAAAACAGTCACAATAGGGTTTGTAATATACCTGGAAAAGTTGGCTTAATTAAAAATTAAAAAAATACTAAACGCCTCTTACAGTACTGAGATTGCTGCTTGATTTTACAAAAAGAGTTCTGAGGATCTGGGGAGATGGTTCAATGGTTAAGAGCCCTAGCTGCTCTTGCTGAGGACCTAGGCTTGATTCCCAGCATCCATAGCTCACAACCACCTGTAACTCCAGCTCCAGGGGGTCTCATGTCCTTTTCTGGCCTCTGTGGGCACGGTATGCAGGTGGTGCACAGAAGTACAAGCTGGCAAAACACCAGTATACATAAAAGTAGATAAACCTTGAAAAACCTTTGGATAGAATAGGGGCAATTATCTATTCGTGTGAATGACAGTTAGCCCAATCAGAAATGGATTTAACGTTTTAGTAAAATATCCAGGACATGGAAAAAGTGCTGGTAGTGTTGAGAGCCCATCTGGAACTACGTCAGGAGAGTTTTCCAAGTAGAGGGCGAGCTTCCTGAGGGAGGAAGATAATGAACACAAAGGCAGCTTCTCCTCTCCCAACACCGCCTGGATACAAGGGGATTGGTTTCCATGAATCAAGTATGGAATTCTGTGAACTAACACAGACTCAGGCATGACTTAATCTTCAACCAACTACGATTACGTGCCTAGGAGAATGGCTTCAAGGTCTTGTCGAAAGACATGCCCACCAGTAGGTATTGCAGTAAAAATATTTCTTATCTCAATGCTAGCTTATCCTTGTATTCTACATTTCTGTGTCTTGGAATTTTTTTTTTGTCATTTGTTTTGAGCAATCTTAAAGAAGGGAACATACTTTCAGAATATCACTGGAAAACATGCAAGATACAAATGTATATATTCAGAACAGCATCTGTCCTTCAGAATTATCATGTAGAGTCTGCAAAACAAGCCTGGAAATGCATCAGATAAGCAAACAAACATTACAGAGGTGGTCTCAGAAATGCCACTAAAAAGTGAGAAAGCCACAAGAAAGCCTGCTCCGTTCAACCTTTTAGCACAGCCCAAAGCCAAAGTGTCAGTTTTACAAGTGTGTGTTTTTAACGGTGTGTGTGCACGCATGTGCTTTTCTGTGCATGAAGTACAGAGTGCTGTCCCAGGATTCTTAATACCCCGTTAGTGATTTTTTCTAAGATAGTGATTAAAAATACTTTTTACTGTTTTACTCATGCCTATGATTCAAATGATGAGGTGGCTGTTCAGTGATGGGAAGTTAAATTACAGAGGGACTCTAGTCTTGTGGAACACTTTCTTTGGGTCATTACAGTTTGTGGATTTCAGTTAACATGTAACTTTCCTTAGGAATAATTTTTTATTTCTTTTCCTCTGAATTGGCAAAGGAAGTACCTTTTTGCTGACATAGTAAGGTTTCTTCCATTAACATTGCATTTATCATATTAAATTATGATTTCAGTTATAAATATCATCGTAAGAAGGTGTGGTGGATGGTGCCTTGCTTACGTGGCCTTGTATGTATGGACAGAACTTTTGATAAATGGGCATTAAGAAATTTACAGAGCCGGGCAGTGGTGGCGCATGCCTTTAATCTCAGCACTCGGGAGACAGAGGCAGGCGGATCTCTGTGAGTTCGAGGCCAGCCTGGTCTACAAGAGCTAGTTCCAGGAACTAGTTCCTAGTTCCAAGAGCTAGGCTCCAAAGCTACAGAGAAACCCTGTCTCAAAAAATAAGCAAAACAAACAAGAAATTTACTGAGCAAGTGAAAGAAAGCTTAAGACATGATGAATTCTAGTTGCTATCCAACTAGAAACAAGGAGAAATCAGACAACATAAACCTGGGGCTCAGAAGAGAGATACAAATCTACTGTCACCCGAGTCTTGGTAGCTGGAAGGCCTGGGAGTGGATTTTCATCAACCACAGTTACTTGTAGAATAAGGTCAGGAAATGTCTGAGGTCAGAACTCTGGACAGCGACCACGCTGCCCATCTTTTATTGAGGGAGAAAAACCCTAGTAAACGAGAAAAGTGGTGGGAAATCCCACCCACAAATCTTTTCAACACTGTGGATACATTTTCAGCAGACAGATTTCCAGAACTACGCCACTGCAGAGATAAGCGTACAATCAATATGGATTTAGAATTTCCGCACTGTGGAGTTTTACCTCCCAGTACATAGGAAGCAGGGCTTGGGATTTTGAAAGGAAAAAAAAAAGAGAGAGAGATATGTTTTGATAGAGGGCACGGGATAGAAATAAGAGGACATGAAGGAGACACAAAGAGAAAGGGGGCAGGGAGAAACTGCATTGAGGGCGCAGTGGAATGAGGGGTTCAGGAGAGTCTGGCATTGGGAAAGAAAGGCTTTGGTGCTGAACAATCCTATGTGGTTTTCAGTGGTGTCTGCCCACCGCAGAAGCAGCACTGTGCTTTCTTGATTGTGAGGTTTGTTTAGGAGTAATGAGACAGATAAAGATATAGCCTGACTCCTGCTCTCAATAGATTTTTGTTATTTTTATTGCCCTATCATGCTTTCATTGTGATAATAATAAAAGGGAAATCCCTTTGTTTAGACGGCAATTTGAAGACGATGTACAGACCTGCCTATTAACTGTAGTGTAGTTACAGATCTGACTGCCAAGCTGAGATGAGCCAGCCGGAGCAGAAGAGACTGAACACTTTTTCCTGAAGGCAAGCAGGCTTGGAATCCAGGGGGAATGAATGTAGACACTGAGGCCCATCTGCTGGAAATGTTCTGCCCCAGTCTCCTGAATTAAGACCTAGGGACTTTTTTTTTGTTAACTATATCCAGGGCCAGAGCCATATGCAGCTTCACTGAGCCATAGCTAAGCCCTCTGCTGGCACTCATTGCTTACCACCAACCCCTAGGACTTAGTTTCAGCTGTAAAACACAGGTGGTAAGCACCTCACCTTTTAAACACCTTTAACAGACAAGGCAGCCATGGGCAACAGATGCAGCTACTTCCAGGGCTGGCAGCGAGACATTTCTGGTAAACGCTTTCACTAAGTGACCACCGTACACCCCAATTTCCCCAGGATGTCCCTCGTTAAATGGGTCAGACCACACAGTTTAAGGCACAGCAGAGACCCATACCGGGAATTCCCAAGGATGGAACACGATATGAAAAGGTCCCGCAGTCTTGGCTCCGTGTTCCTGGGAAGCTTGATTGTCTCTCTATGAGCAATTGCTTACCCTTCATGCACCCTCAGCTTCTGCATCTATAAAATAATGGCGATCAATCTTTAAGGGTGTTGCTCAAGGCTGAAATGAGCGTGCTCCTGTGACACCCCAACACCACACCGACAGCACAAATTACCCATCCAGAGAAGGAATTCATCCTGGTATTTATTCATGAGCCTTCAGAATCGTGAAGCCCCTCTACTTTATCCCCAGAACTCAACAACCGAGCTCACCCCCAGCACCTTCCCTCAGCTTATCAGCTGAGCCAGTGAGAAGGTGTGCAAGCACCCTGAAAGTCTCTGCACTGAAGACACATAACAAAATCTCAGGTTTCTTTTCTCACTGGGATTTGGTAGGGGGATAAAGCAGTTTTAAAGATTTTTGGTGATTGTATACAATATTGTAATTATCTAATGGTGAATATTAAATATATTAAAATATGTTAGAAGAACAAAGGAAAGGAGAGTTACAAAACAAACATCAATAGCAATAGATCTGATGCCCGGAGTGGATCTCTGATCCATCGCCAGGTGAGGCTTCCATCATTTGTGTACAGTGGTTCATCTGGGGAGGGACAGGACAGGGACTCTTCTGGCCCCATTGAGAAAGAGGATCCCTCCTTCCACTGGGTTTTCTGAGTTGATGGACGTGGCATTGCCAGGATATTGTTGACGACAATGTTGGAGTGTCTACCTTTGGGTGAAGCTGGTGCAGAATCAAGAAGAAACAAAGACACCAAGTGAGAGGCTAGGTGTGGTGGTGCAAGGCCATGACTCCAGAACTGGGGAAAACGAGGAAGGAGAATCACAAATTCCAGGCATTAGATTCAATCTTAGAGACTAATCCATCACTGGGCGGTGGTGGCGCACGCCTTTAATCCCAGCACTCGGGAGGCAGAGGCAGGCGGATCTCTGTGAGTTCGAGACCAGCCTGGTCTACAGAGCTAGTTCCAGGACAGGCTCCAAAGCCACAGAGAAACCCTGTCTCGAAAAACAAAAACAACAACAACAACAACAACAAAAAAAGAAGCTAATCCATCACAAACATACACACAAAAAAGGAGAAGGGGGTGAGGACCTGGAGAGATGGTTTGATCAGAAAAGTAGGTTGTGGAATATTATTTGAAGATGTGTTACATTCCCCATGGGAAGAGGAAATAGATAAGAACTCCAGAGAAAATTGTGAGCATGGGGGGGGGGGGATAAGGGGAGGGAGGAGCAATAATATGAACAAAGGGGTCAAGACCATGATTGGGATATCCATAGAAACAGCTGACTTAAGCTAGTGGGCGCTCACTGACTCTGGACTGACAGCGGGGAACTGCATAGGACAACACTGAACGTGGCTGACAGTTGTGTGGCTAGACCATTTGTGGGTTCACTGGCAGTGGGACCAGGATTTATCCCTAGTGCTTCAACTGACTTTTTGGAACCCATTCCCTTTGGAGAGATACCTTGCTCAGCCTAGATATAAGGGGGGAGGGACTCGGTCCTGCCTCAAAGTGATGCGCTAAACCTGGTTGATCCCCCCCATGGGAAGCCTTACCCTCTCTGAGGAGGGGATGGAAGGTGGGGTGGGTGGAAGGTGGAGAGAGCGGAAGGAGGGGAGGGAGCGGGAACTGGGACTGGCACGTTAAAGGAGAAAAGAGTGTCTGAAAAATAAATTTTTAAAAATCTGGCTAGAAACAACCCAAGATAGGGCCAGGCATTTATAAGAAAGAATAAGCCTCTGTGTGTGTACTTACTTGGGAGGTGGGTGGTGGGTCCCCCGAAGGGCCGAGATCAAAGCATAAAAAGTGAAAAACAAACTAACAAACAAACCAAAGTGCTTGCCCAAGCAAGCATGAGAACTTGAATTCAGATGTCTAAAACCAATGTAAAAGCCTGGTGTGACAGTGTGTGCCTGCAGCCCCAGTACTAGGGAGCTAGACAGTCCTTGGGGGCTGTCTAGCTGAATCAACGAGCTTCAGATTCAGTGAAAAACACTCAAAACACAGCACAGCAAGAGATAGATGAGGCATCCAGTTGGCATCTGTGGGTGAGCCCCACCCTCACCCCATATGGGATGGAGAGACTAAGGGATTCCAGTGAGAGGTTTTGGGGCTCAGGGTGTGGCGATGCTGAGAACATCCAGACATTACCCCTTATAAGAACTCGAAACATTCTCATCTTGCTTGAGCCATTTTAAGTAAGGTTTCTGGCACGGGAAGTGTCCTGCCTGAGTTGGAAGGAAACTTAAATACAAGTATGACAATCTTCTCCGGTTGCCAGGGAGTCTTCTCTTCAATTTCTAACAAGGTACACAGCCAAAGCTTGGATTCTTCCAGCAAAGGAGAGCTCATTACCAGCTGGAGAAACCTAGTATGTTTTTTTTTTCTTTTTCTGGCTTTCACCACAACAAATTTGTGTACTGAGTGAATGTTTCCTCACTAAAGTTACCACTTGTTACATATACGTCCTGGGCTGTAATAACAAGCATACTTCATTTAATTTTCAAAAGTCACCTGAAGACACAAATACTAATTTGGAAGCCACCGCAGGAACTGTTACTCAGCTCCGGGCCCACTTACCAGGTCTACTACTGGGCAGATCTCTCCACAACACGGCCGTAATGATCCCTGGCAATGCTGGCTCACCAGTGCAGAAAATGCTGAGCAAAGTGTCCTCCTCTTCCTTAGTAGTTCCTGAAGAATCCCTGTTCTCACCCTCCCTGAATGAAGCACTGTGGATGAGTGGTGGAGCCCTCTGGTTTGCTGGTGGATCATAGATCCACTCCGTGGTGAGCTTTTGAGGGAATATCAGGGGCTGAAGCAAGGACTATGGCTTTTTGCCTTCTCTTTATAAGGTGAGGATGGACTCATGTAGATAGAGGTGCATACGAGTGACTGGATGGCAGGTACGAGCTAGAGGGGGAAGGGATGCTTTCAGAACCCTAGAAATTGAACCGCGTGGAGCAGAAATGGTGAGAAACAATGTGAGCAGGTAAAGATGAATGTTCAGGTTACCCCAAGAAGTCTGCTAAGTTGAAAGTTAGGGTCAGTCATTCCAAGGTCACCTGGTAGCTCTCTATACGCCATTAAGAATTATACTGAATTTCATTCAATATGAGGAAACCATCAAGAACAGAATCTTATGCACAGCAGAAGAAATACTTTAAAAGGTAAGTTTTTGCGGGATCTTTCAGTCCCAGACCTCATCAGGATAATACGTTTGTGGTCAGCCCCACAACTGTCTTCACGCATTTACCTCCTTCCTGTACCCCAGGAAGCAGAGGAAAGAGCAGAAAACTCAGCTCGGTTCTCCCAAGCCACAGCTCCAGGATGCACAGGGCAGTGAGTACCGGCCGAAGATGTTCCCGGTGTGGGAAGGAGGTACACAGGGAAGGAACACGCCTCTTGGGTACCTGATGTGTACCAGGCCCTTCCTTCATGTGCCTTGCTCCAGTAATTCTACAGAACCTTGCCATGATTTTACTACCGCCTCTTCCCCGATGAAGAAGTTGTGGGGGACCTGAGAACGTAGGCAGTCTTTCTAAGATCAAGCAGTATACTAATTATTCCCCCCGAACAGTCAGTGGTCATGGCAGTCCCTCCTTGTCTACTGGGGAGTACACTCCGAACACCAGTGGATGCCTGGAATCAAAGCTAACACCAGCCCCATACGAATGGTTTGCTCTTCTACATACGTGAATTTATTAACTGAGCACAGCAAGAGGTGAAAAACAATAACAGTAAAGAACGCTGCAATGAAAAGTTATTTTAAACCCACTGATTGCTTATTTACGGAGTCTTCCACTTAATATATCTGGGACGCAGCTGATTGAAGGTAACTGTAACCACGAGAGAGGAGCTACTGTAGGAGATTCCCCTCCCAATTCACAACACACAAGTGTGCAGCCCATCTCTGAAATAATCTGTCAAGTTGGAGTCTTAATGTTGCTATTATATAGGTGAGGAAATTGTGCCCTAATGATGTCACTGACTCAAGGTCACACTAGGGAACCAGAAGCAGAGAGAGAGAGAGAGAGAGAGAGAGAGAGAGAGAGAGAGAGAGAGAGAGAGAGAACGAACATGCACCAGTTCCCAGTGTCATGTGTTTTCCCATAACTCCTGCCTGGGGCAAAGTGTTAAAAGCTAGTCTTCTCCCAAGCAAGGACTGTATTAGCGTGGCTGTAAAACATCCCTTCCCTCGAACCATGCCCCATACTTGGTGATGGCTGGTGTTATTCAGTCATTGTGCCACAGCAGAGAGACTCCAGAGAAAAAGTAAAACACGGATCTATATACATGGAGTTCCTAACTGTAGGTGGAAAGGGTGATCCTTAAGGGACCCCAGCCCCTTCCTACTGCACCCCAGGGTGTGGTCTGCCATTCAGGGTAGAATGGATTTAATCTCTTAGGCACATGCGCGCGCGCGCGCGCGCACACACACACACACACACACACACACACACACACACACACACACAGGGTCTCTGGAGAAAAAGAGCCTGGGGCTCTTTAGGACAATGAGGACTCTCTGGGTTGAAGTAATGAGGGAAGCCCATTAACTCTTTCAGGCCATTAGGCTATCATTTGGTAAATTACTACTTCCCTCTAAATGGTTCCTAGTGGGTATGGAGGGCGAGCGTGTCCTAATTTGCCTCTTCCATCTCTCCGCTGCGTTCTCCAATTATGACAGAGCACCAGAAGATGTTTAATAACGGCTTTCTTCTGGATCCCTGAACACACTTACGTATACGAAAAACCCGCTGCTCTACGGAAATGTGCGCCCTCAACCCTACATGTGAGGGGAAAGGGGCTGCAGGCTTCATCTGAGCAGTGGTCAGGGTGTCTCCTGCCTTAACCTTCTGGCATATGTATGATAAAAAAACCTTTTCTAATTGGGGCGGGCCAAGAGGCAGGTCTGTCTGTCTGTCTCTCTCCCTCCCTTTCCCCCTCTCTCTCAGAAGGAAAGAAGAGACAGTTCTGGTCTGAGAAGTCAGCGCCTCCCCCGTGTGCACTCCATGGGAGATGCATTTGAAGGGCAGGATGCTCCCGTCAGACCGGCTTCACCCTGTCACTCGAATGCCTGAGCGCCGTCAGTGCACTGAACTGAGAACAATCCCCTCCCTGGTGCAGAGCTGGAAGTGTTGGCACTGTCCTTTGCGCTCATAAATCTGGGGCCGCTAAGTAAAAGCCCTATAACCGTGCGAGGGCCCAATGTGATTACGTATCAACGGTTATACCCATAATACTTTGCGTTTACACAGCAGTCAGAGATTTGGAAGCCTTTGCATATTGGTTATTTTAAGAATTTGTTTTACCCCCCCTTTATTGAAATATAATTGGTAAATGAAACTTGTCAGGGTGTGTATTATGAATGAATGTATGAAATGACTTCCACAAACAAACAAATCCATCACCCTGCATGGGTTTTCTTTCCTTGCCTCTTCCTCTGTATATATTGAGAATATTTAAGACCCTTAGTGAATTTCAACTACATGATACATTATTAATGAGTCATTATGCTGTATATATAATTATTAACAAGTTATTATGTGGTATATTAGGTCTCCAAATTTGTTCACTTTTTTTTTCTGTACATGTGTTGTGTGTGTGTGGCATATGGACAGACGTGTATGCAGGTGCGCATGCCTATGTGTTTGCCTGCAGCGGCCAGAGGAAGATATCAGGAATCCTCTATTATTCCCCACCTTAGTTTTTGACACAAGGTCTATCCTTGAACTGGAAGCTCCTGTTCCAATGGCTGGCCTTCAAGATCCTGGGATCCATCTGTCTCCAACCCCCCAATGCTGGGACTACAGGCATTCACAGTGATGAATGATTTTTTTTTTATATGGGTCCCAGGGATTTGAACTCTGGGCTCCTTGCTTTACAGCAGCAAGCACTGTTACCCACTGAGCCATTTCCCAGACCCCTTACACCATCAACGCTGTCTCTTAGACCAACCTCTGATTTGAGGATTTATTGTTGTTAAGGTTGGCTCTCTGGCTATGTTCCAGGATTATCTCCGAGGGCCTGCCATGGCTGGTTTTGCTTGTCAGCATGATAGCATAGAGAATCACCCAGGAGACACACCTCTGGGCGCTTCTGGGAGGATGTTCCCAGAGATTAACTGGGGATGGCAGGGAGGCCTGCTCTCAGAGAGGTCTGAGGAAAAGTCGGTGTGGACTGCTGCCTTGCTCTCTTCTCCCCGAGTTGTCCGTCACTGAGGATGCCATCCTCCGCTGCCATTGGACCCCGGCTTCTTTGGCCTTCCTATGTGGACTCCACGCTAGCATTTTCTTCAGGGAACTCCCAGGCTCTCAGCACTGGACTGAAACTGCTGAAGCGTTCCCAAAGGGCTCTGTCTTTTCGGAGAACAGGCAGCTGTTGCTGGCCTCCTTCGACCTTATCACGCAAGCCAATAAAGGCCCTTGTTTATATTATATACACATCCAATCCGTTCTGTTCCTCCGGAGAACCCTGCCTGACACAGGGCCTGGTGTTTAGATGAAGGCTCTGAAGCTATGACCCATTTATTCTGGATCACTTCGACTTTGAATTAGTCTTTTGTACGTGAAGCCTGTTGGGACATGGGGCCACCTGCTGGCGCTTGGAGTCTCAAGTCGCGATGCCCCTGTGGTCCAGGGATGAAGTTCCAGTTACCGGTTCTCTACCCTCGCACAGCCTCTTCTCTCTAGCTTGTCCCACAACCACTGCTACTCCTTGCTTGGGTAGCATTATTTGGCATTAACAGGAGTTGGCCTGCATTCAATCCTTTTCCTTCTTCTTCCCCCACTGCTGGTACACAAAGGAGCTTTCCATGGAGGGATCCTCACCCCGTGGCTTCTTGGGTTTTCTCCCTAGGCAACTCTGTACAGATCTCTCACCCATTCTATAGGTCAGCATCCCCGAGAAGCAGCATTTGTCTACAGCAGGTCAGAGAGACAAAGGTGTGGGGAGGGGAAACTGGCTCTCTTGCCCCCCATGCCTTCACTGGACTTTGTGAACTATACAGCAAGCGCTATGGTTGACATTCATTAAGTTGTCTGCACGAAACAGACGGGACAGGGATGATGCTGGGGCTAGGTTTGTTTCTGCTATTATCATTCCCAGAGGAAGCGGCCATTGCCGTCTATGAGACTCGTGCTAGGAACAGCTCGCAATCCGTTGTCCTGTAATCCTAACGGCAAATATTCAAGGCAGGGTTTGTTCGCAGAGGTGGCTCCCTAGTGGCCCGGCGTTTCTGTTTCCTCATCTACAAAATTGGCAGAATAATGCATGCTCACAGAGACAGTGTGCGGATGAAATGTCACGGTGTGTGCATCGAGAGCTTTGCCCGCCTGTCCTATTCCATTGCTGTCTTTGTTTGGAGAAATACTCCAAACACCGATGGGAGGTGGGGTGACATCTCACGGTGACAGTGGACTGTGCACATCTGATGTGATGTTTGCATTGTTCCAAGAGGAAGGGGGCATCAGTGAGGGCAAGGTCTTCCTGGGGGGCAGAGGAAAGATAGTAATGGCAATGTAGTCTTTGGTGAAGGGAAGTTATGAATGGAGCTTTCCATGAGCCGCTCGCATGGAGTTTACGTTGAACCCTCTCTAGCCGGCCACCCTCAGGAAACCTTCAGTCAAGACGAAGAAGCTGACTGCAGCTCGGGTGTGTGATCAGGTTACCACAGGGGAAAGAAGGCTGAGATTCACATCCATTGTTGGCATGAACTGAAGGATGCGCGCGGAGCTAACGCTGAGTCAGAATCTCACCCCTGGACCACTTCTTCTCAGTGGTCTCTGCATTTAGGGGATCGGGGAGGTACTTGACAGTGGTTTCTACTCCTTTACAAGCCCCTCCACCAGGCTCAAAACACAGCAGACACTGAAGTGTTGGTGCTGACCAGTATGGGCAGTACAGTGCATGCCGACGAAAAGAAACGAACACAGTGTTATGCCGTCGTTTTGAGGACCCTGTGATGCTTATTGATCTAGGAAGCTCCAAGAGGCTAAGAAACTTGGCTGGTATCTACTGAGATAGCTAAATCATGGGACAAACCTGCTCTCAACACAGACTGCTTCCTAGTCATGCAGCCTCCAGGAGCATGTTTTATTGAATTTTGCTATGACCTGTAGATGTGTGCTTTAAAATGCCACCAAAATAACAAAGTGGAAACGAAGCGTTTGTGTGCCATCCTCCAGAGCAAAGAGTAGAGATGCGGAAGGAAGAGTAGACCCTGAAGCAAGGTCTACACAGCCCAGCCCAGCCCACCCGCACCTCAGGTGACCGCGGAACTGTATTTGTATTAATCGCTGGACTGTAATGGCACCAGAAGCGGAAAGTGTGCCAGGAAGCTGCAGCCCGCTGCTCAAGAAAAAGCTGTCTCCAACGTGTCTGGGAGCGCGGTTCTGGCTTCAGCCAAGTCAAGTTCAAAGGAGCGCATGAATAATTGGCTGTGGCTACCCTTTAAGCGGGTGCCAGCTCGCTCTGTTCAGGTTGATACATCTCCAGACCTCGGGGAGCCGCGAATCAGCTGCCAGCAGCCAGCGGTCTTGCGAGCATGCGTAACCAGACCAGGTGCTGATCCATCAAGCTAATTAGCAGCCTGTGGGCCACAGTTAGCTGGAGAGGTAGCGGCTTTTAACTCTTTTCCCGACAGACCCTGTGTGTTCTGAACAATGTTCTGTCAGGAGACACACAAAGAAGAAAGTACGTAGGATTCAAAAGGAGGGAGGACCAGGAGGAGGCACATGTTTTTTTTTTTTAAGTGAGACGGGCGGGCCAAAGAAGTAAAATGGACGCATGTGTGCACACGTGACATTTGGTAATACTTCACTTTCCTTACAACACTGGCCCTACTACAGAACAGGCAGTCAGTAGCTCTTCATTCTCACTGATAATGATATGGTGATATTTAAAACAATAATAAGCAAGAGAAAATGGGACAGAAACACAAAGGAGTAAGAGATCTCGCTTGGTGGTACCTAACATGAATTCGGTCATCTGGCTCCCCAAAGAGCAGAGGCACCGGAGTCAGCTTCCACCGCAAACAGGAGATGTGTTGAGAGTTCAGAAAATGGAAGGCTGACTTTAACTCGTTCAGGAAGCAGATGGAATACACTAGAAAAAGTGTCACTGTGAATTGCCCAGATGGATGACCCACTGCGTAGGTCAGCAGAGAGTCCAGAGGGTCTTAGGAGAGCTGGAGGGATGTTGTTAATAGTGCATTTAGAATTAGCTTTATTGTGATGAGAAAAAAGGTAAAACAGAATTCAGAATTCACAGTCAAGCCAACATGGCTCCAAATACACAGGAAGCATTTCACTGCCAATTTGTTCAATATTTATGACTTTAGGAGGTTTCGTTGATCGTAGATCCCTTTGGAACTGCTCTAGTCCATGATCTAGAAAACTGTGAGACAATGAAGTCACCCAGCCCTTGAGGTAGCCAACAGGAACATCTGAGAAAAATGGAAGGCAGGATGCTGGCGGCAGCCTTCAGACAGCGCTAACATTCACAGGGACGTCTGCATGGGCTCCGTGTCAGCATATGGAGAGCCCAGGAAGGGAGTCAACAGAAGCAGGGTTTCAGGGGCACCCTATCACCACCATCTGGAGATTAGCTCCACGGTAGATTTTTTTTTTTATAAAAGCTGTGGTATCTTACTGATGAACTTTGTATCAATGACAAGATCCTAGCCAAGGTTCTCTAGAGCGACTTACTCCGCGACTGTTTGCTGCCTGATTCTAGGGTTAAAAATAGGTTTACGCTTTGCTGAGAAACCAGTGCCATTGTATTTGCAGAATTAAAGGAGGAAGGCGATAAGGTTGAGATGATTCCAACAGCGTCAGAGACCTAGAGAAAGCATTATAGAGCCGGAGGAGGTGACGATATACGGGTAGCAATGTCGATTCTATCCCTGAGAAATTAATCTACGTGTTGAGATCACCAGCATCAATCTTTCCCCAAATATTTACTAAGTGAAATCTTATTGAGTGGTTCCTCAGGGAGAGCAGGGCTGGGAGCTGGATTCCTTTTGCTGTAAGAAATTACAGCACTACCTTGACTGTAATCAATCCGGAGACTGTGATCTTTTAAATGGACTATGGCAAGTGATTCGGGGTCAATAGACCACTGGACTCATGCCAGATGCTAATTCTGCAGAATACTTCCTGTATGCAACGCAGCTGAGGTACATCCAAGTCTGTTCTGTGACTGTCTGCTCTACCAAAAGCAGGATCCCCACATCTCCCCATCCCTGCAAACAGTCTGTGGTTTAGTCCGAGCTAACCCCTCGAGTGCTTCCTGAATAACTCATTTATTATTAGCACAAAGGAAGAACGACCACACCATACTTAGGGCCCTGTTCTAATCTACCTCTCTAGCCTCAACTCGGGGATTTCATCAGACCCTTTGCTCTGCCTGCAGGGAAGCCTTTAACTGGAAACCTTGTCTATGGGACTTTCTCTGCCTGGCCAACTGTCCTACCCTCTCCTGAAAGTGTTCCTTGACAACTGAATCGAACTCTGCCCTTGCATTGGTGCCAGGCAAATGCTCTATTAATTGCATCGCAGTTCTCACCGGGGCCCTGCGAAGCAGAGACTGTTTCAGTCTCTATTTTAGAAACAGAGACATCTGAAGACAGGGTGCTAAGACACTTATTTACAGCCACAGAGAAGGAGCAGAGCTGTGGCTACAAACCAGGGCAGCCTGGCTCCGGCACGTCGGCTCCTCTGAGCACAGGGACCCTAGGCTACCCCACAGTGGCCTGAGCACAGACCACCAGAGAACAGGCTGTCTCACACTACAGCCCTGTTGTGACCCTCCTCTTTCTGTGCTATCCAAAGCCAACCAATTGCATAGCGCTCATCTCAGGCACTGTTTCGCTCCAATGAAGCCTTCCTGATTTCACTGTGCCCCAGATTAGGGTGTGTGTGTGTCTGTCACGGTCCACACCAGACTTCCCAACACCAGAACACTTGTCAGAACACATGCTTGCTTGTCTGTCTGAACTCTTGGAAGACTCATCTGTTAGTATGCAGAGCAGTGTCTGACAACGGAGCCACCACTTAACAAACATTTGTCTGGACAATAGACGGCTTCTGTGGCGGCGACATTTTATTCTGTCGTGCTGGCTTCCAGCTTTTAAATATTTATTTTACTTTAATCTATGCGTGCCTGCATGTGTCTGTGTGGGTATGTGGGTGCCCTCAGGGGCCAGAAGAGGGTATCGGATCCCTGGAGCTGGCACCATGGGCTGACGTGTGAGTCCCTGACATGGGTGCCAGGAACTGAATTCTGGTCCTCTGCAAGAGCAACAAGTGCTCTTAACAGCTGAGCCATCTTTCGAGCTCCACGGCTTCTAACATCTGTAAGTAAATTAAGGATAAAAGGTCCGCCGAAATCCCAGGGGAATCCAAATGCTTAGCTCCAGTTCAGAAAGAAGCCAGGCTCTTGTTAGCTCATCTTTATCTCACTCCTCACAATTTGTTTCTATTTGTCTATTTTTTTTAAAATTTGAGCCCCTTTAGGCAGAGACTGCTTTATTTCTCCACATTCTGCGCTGTACTCAGTCACAGTGCCCCTTCACTGATTTGCAGCGTCAAGGCCTTTGGTATGAGATGTCCAATTCGGTACAGCCCACACTCCCTGGCCCTTCAGCAAGGCTCCCGGGTCTGTGCAGAGCAGTCTCCACTTTCCTCATTAACTTATCCCACTTAGACACACATTCCACTCTCTGACATCATCATCTTGTTGAGTCTAGTTCTTAGACTGACCCAACACCCTCAGGGCTCAGCACCATCTCTGTGGATTTCGTACATGATGCTGCAGTAGACGTGGGCTTCTAACCCAATGAAAGCAGTGGGCTTAGAAAGATACCAACGCAGAGGGGAAACGACACGCAGCAACACAAGGGGAGGCAGCCATCTATACGCCGAGGACAGAGCTCCCGAGGACCTAGCCTGCTGACACTTTGGTTTTAGACGTCTAACTTCTGAAACTGTGAGGATACATTCTGGTTGTTCTTTCACCGGTCTGTGGCACTTCGTTTGGGCATCCCTAGTAAATTGACACAGTGCTCCGAAATATTCCCAAGAAAAATGTATGGTTGAATAAACGGAGACTAATTTTCCCAGTGAACCCCAGTGATGGTTGAGAAACTTGCCAGAAACACAAAGTGGCGAATGAGCAGAAGCAAGCCTAAAATCCAGCTCCCTTCTTCTCCACCCGGCTCTCAGCAACCATGGTTTGCACGCACAGGGGTCCCCAGAGGCGCTGCCTTCCTATTGAACACCTCCACACAGTCACATATCCCTGACATTACTCGTGCATGTTTGCCGATTCTCGGATCTCTCAGAGGAAAGCCCCGTGGAAGGTTCTCCCATTATTCTGGAAGTAATGAAAGTTGTAGTCATAATATATAGGAAGAAAAGAATGATTCATCGCTGAGCCATCGAGCCACGGGGAGCAACCCATGGTTTAAAGCAGACGATCAGCAGAGATAAGTCAGGATGATGTCACAACGAAGTAGACAAATGCCCCTCTGTGGGCTGATCCAAAAGAACAGCGCAATTAAATCAGCTCACTCCTGAGCATCTTCTACATCTCTGAGTTGCTGCTCCCCATCTTGGCAGCCCTACTGAGGGTCGATAAAAGGGGTGACAGGAAGCAGCAGTCTACCAACATGCCCCACGTGGGAACAAGGGTTTTCAGAATACTACCTAGACAACGGACGTTATTTACGAAGACACGTTCTGGAAGGTTCACACATATTCAGACACCCACCCACTGAGTCAAGGCTAGAGTTTTCTTTTCAGAATGGAATTACAGAGCAACATGGGGCATGTGAGAGTAAAAACCATCGAGGCAGATTCTCAAAAGACTTCAAAATGTGACTGCATGGGCCACCAAATGTCAAAACAGGATTAGGGAGGCATGCATGCGGCTGGGTGAAACTCCCTTAGCTTCAGCCCGAGAAACGTCCTGCACCTCCCTGACCCTAAGTTTTAGCTTCTTCTTTAGAGCCCAGCACATCATCCTTCATTCAAGAGGTACAAGATCAGTGAGTGCTTGTGACTAGGTTTCTCTGCCACATGACATGTTTACACGCCATTATTATAGAAGTATCGGCACATGCTAAGTTACTCAGTCCTTACAACAGCTAAATTTAACTACTGTTGCTACCATTTTACAAAAAATAAGCCAACTAAGCCAAGTAAAGGAGGGAGAGGTGAAGCAGTTGTTCTCAGGGTCACACAGCTAACAAGGGCCTAACTGGGGCCTAAGAAGATCCAGGTGGTCATGACTGCAAAGGTTCAATTCCTGCTCTACAATAGGACATGTGATTCTCCCAAATCCCCCACACGAACTGGAGAGCCAGTGTCCCTACACGCCCAGCATTTCTGCCTCACAGTTTTAGCTAAAGGATGTCATTGGCCCTCAGTCACCAAGTGCTTTCAATTTCAGCTTAAGTGTCACCTGCGTGAAGCTAGGGGAAGAAACCAACACAAAATGTGACATTACAAGCTCGGAAGGCTGCTCTTTTGTTTGTCCTCTTAATTCACACATAGCGACTGTGTGCATTTATGGGGTTCAGTGTGGCATTTCAATACCCGTATAAACTGCAGACTGGTCAAACCACGATCACGGAGGTTTGTGTGTCCTGACCGTTTCTGTGTGGTTCCTGCCTCCAGAGCCTCTGTTTCTTCCTGAAGCACACAATAGACTGTTATAAACTACACAGTCACCCTGCGCTAAGGAACACCAGAACTCATTCCTCCTGTCACACGGTGGCTTTTTAAACAAATTTAGTATCAGCTGAGCTCATTTAATCGAATGGAGAGTCATTTATCCCGGCCAGTGAATCTCACAGTACCGAAGACGCCCCAGTGCCTGGTGAGCCGCGATGAACCCATGGCTGCCGATCACTCAGTGAGGGAAATACTGCATGAATGAAGAAGAAATGGGATTCGGGATAATACGGAGGGACGGGGGCAGAAACCAACCTTTGTCGAACAGCTACTTCATGCCAGACCCTCTCTAGGTGCCTGTTCTTCACCGTTCCCTTTAATGCTTACAGAAGCCCAACCATTCAATAAACACTTTCTGGCCAAGTGTGGTGGTGCATAACTATAATCCCAGCACCCAGGAAGCTGAGACAGTAGGAGCTCAACGAGTTCAAGGCCAGCCTGGGTTAAACAGTGAATCCCGGACTAGCCTGGGCTACGGAGTGAAACATTTGTTTTAAACGCAAGCCAACACTGTGGTCCCGGGTCCTCCGGGAGACACTGGAGTTTCGAAATGGAATGTATCGTGGTTCCTGAGCCTCTAAGCAAAGCAAAGTGAAATGAGGCGATAAAGAAAAACAGAGAAGCCATCCGATGTGGTACTTCGCTAAGAGAATGCACAGACAGGAACTGTGCTATAATTGCTAAGATGATACCTGCCGGGTCTGCAGCTCCTGCATACAGGACACCTGCGTTGTGCACCAGGCAACACCACCACCACTCACAGAGAGTCCCCGAGTCCCCTCACGGAGCTGGTTGTGACTCCACTACATGAGCGAGTCTTCCTCGTAGGAGGCTACATTTGACTAGAAGAAACATTGAACAATTGATTACAGGGGTGGGAACCAAGAAGGTGCTCAAAAAAAGAGAGCCGGAGTGGAATGAAGCGAGGCTAAGCGGACCACGCATGTGTGAACGGTACGCGGCAGCAGGAACTACAAGCGGATGAGCTACTGGAGGAAGCTAGATGGTTCAGGGAAGACAAGCTGCGGAATGAGAGGGTACTCAGTGTACCGCAGCTTATTTAAACCTGTCTCCCCGATGCTAGATCATTCCGATTTTCTGTATTAAAATGAATACCGTGAGGAATATCCTTATATATCAATATTCGTGGCTCTTCTGATTAGTTTTTCAAGGTGTCCTTGGGTTATAGGGCGTTTCCACCTTAAGTTTCCAGAGATAAACTGCATTTTTCTTTCCTGGTAGGTAGAACAGGTCTTCTACTCCTTTCAGTATTACGAGAGAGAGAGAGAGAGAGAGAGAGAGAGAGAGAGAGAGAGAGAGAGAGAGAGAGAGAGAGAGAATGTATCTGTCTATCTGTATGTGTGTTTGTATATGTGTATGCGTGCATGTTTTTGTGTGTCTGAAGAAATCTTCCTTTTTTTTCATAACAAGGAACTCACCATATCAGAGCCAAGTCCAACTCATGGCTTTTTCTTAATCTGAGTATTTCTGTAAAGATACCATATCTCTAAATCACATCATGTGCTGAAACATGGGGCTTAGAGTTCAAAAATATAAATTTAGGTGAGGACACATCTGAACTCCAAACACAGCTACACAGTCATAAATTACCGAGTCAGTTGTTCTGACACATGGATAGGATATGGGTATCTTGTGGACAGACTGTTTTCAGACTGGCTCTTACTAGATCCGTAACAGTGGGAAGCCGCCCTGGGTCTGCTTCTCCCACTGTGAGAGGGGACAGGTTGTTATGGTCAAGAGTTAACCATCTTAGCAAACAAATGCTCTCCTAGGGTCAGCTACATGTGAAACGCTTAGCATGTTCTACTTCTGTACCTGAACATGCTTAGAGCACAGCAGTAACTTACGGACTATGAAGTGAAACAAAAATACAACGGGAGAGTTTTACTTCAGTACTTTATTGCTCCCACATAAGGACCTAGTTCTGTGGTTGTGATAGAAGTATTCAAATTTGACAGGCTTGGATCTGCTTCAGAATCGGGACCACATTCAGTTTACTGTAGAGAGACAGAGGTTGAGACTTTTGTTAAAAGATCTTTAAAAGCAGCTCCGATATGTACCATAATTAAAGTAGAGGAGATGCAATGGATTGATCCCTGGTTCCCCCCGAGTATAAATGCAGCTGTAACTATAATCTTTTTACCCCATTTATGTTTACTCTTTGGGATATGTGATCCAACTTAAAACTAACCAAAAATTATGAATCAGTATTTTTAAGAAGATTTATATTATTTCTGTTAGCTAAATTTGATGTTTGATTCACTAGTCCATGTTCCCTGAAAGAACAATTAAAGATCTAACTTTGTTCTCCATGATAGGCTGGGGGATAAACCAGCAAGAAAAGTGTTTCAGATGTCTCTCAAAACTTCTTGAGAGGCATTTGCCTTTCCTGAGAGCCAAGAACCATGATTTCACTGGAAGGTACCTTCTTGGAACAATTTCTAAGGCAGCTGATTAAAACAATATATATCGTTAGCTTCCAGGGAAAGGTATTTATTTCTAAAGAAACCCCACGCATATCTTCAAACTTCTGGTTCTGGTTGGAAGTTCTGTAAATCCCTCCTCAGTTCTTATCTTCTGATACTTGGAAGATACCATGCCAAGGGGGGGGGTCTGCAGAAACCTAGTGCTCACTGGAATGCAGTCCAAAAGCCACTGTGTTGAGAGCTTGTCCTGGAGAGGAAGGAAGTAAAGGCTTTTTGCTCGGCAGGCCTCCACAGCCTGCACAGTGGGAAGGAGGAGTGACAGGAAGCAACTTTCATAGAAGAGAAAGGGAATCGCATTGGGACACATGTCCTGTGATGCCCGCAGATTCTAGCAGTGGTCTCTGATGACCACATACAGGTTTCTTTTCCACCGGGGAGGGAGGAATTGGTTTGAGAAACTGCCTAGAGTTCGCATGCCATTTTGCTACTCACTGGCAACACAAGCTATGCTTCAAATACCTTATTTACTTCTATGGTTACCAGTCATTGTCACCTAAGACTGCTCATTCTCAGCCCTGCGGACCTGAAATAACCACACGGGAACTGTGTGAATTAAAACACTGCTTGGCCAATCACTTAAGCATATTCCTAGCTAGCTCTTATATCTTAAATTAACGCATTTCTATTCATCTGTGTATTGCCACGTGGTTGTGGCCTACCAGTAATGTTCCCTCTTGTATCAGGCGACCAGCATCTCTCTCCTGTGGCAGTTACAGGGCTTCTCCCTGACTCCTCCTACTCTCTCCTCCTCTATCTGCTTGGAATTCCCACCTTGCTCTATTCTGCACTGCAATAGGCCCAAAGCAGATTCTTTATTAACCAATGGTATTCACAGCACACAGAGGGGAATTCCCACATCAAGTCACTACATCTGTATCCTGTTTCCAGATTGCTTACCTGTCAGTCTCTAGTAAGAAACTCACTGAGGACGAGGGCTATGCCTTCTTCATTCTTATAGTCCCCCAGCACGATCAAAGCCATTATTATTGTTTGAAAAGCTCCTTACATCCGTGGAGCATTTCCTGTTTGAGCACTCAGCATTTGCATGCAGTTCAGTAACAGAAACTGGCACAGAGAGGTGGCGTGGCTTACCCAGGCCATTGACAAGCAGAAGGCGTGGTTTGTCTTCTTTGATGCTTTTAGATTCCCCTTGTGCCAGGCACTTAATAGCTGCTCATAAGAGCAAGAACTTTTTCTCGAAGAGCTTATGGAATGGGATGCTCTCCAAATACGTGCAATGCAAATATTTGTTCCATGTGTGGACAGAAGGATGGTATTTCTACCTTGGCTCCCATTTTCAGGTGAGGTGGCAGAGCCTTGGGGAGTCAGGGAATGCTCCCTTAGTGACATAGCTCAGCTGTAACAGAGGTAGGTCTTGGCTCAAATTCAATCTTTTCATCTTGGAGCCCTTCCTTGGCATCGACGTATCAAAATACTCAACGGAAAGCGAGCTGAGCATCCACATTAGTGGGAGGGGGCTATAGACTGAAGAAGTCCAGAGATCCAAATTTCAGAGCATTGGTTTTGCCCCTGGTCAAACGTTTGCAAATATTTTTTTTCACATCTAATGCTCTGTGGTCCATAAGTCTTAATGTATGTGTTAACTTGGCCCGAGCGTTAGACGGCTACGTGAAGGCTGTACGATAGAGCTGTAGTGTGCTATAGGACGCCCGTGTCTGTCTCCTCTTTGGATTTCCTGCAAGTTTTGCATCTTGCAGAGCAGAGGGATAATAGCACTCTGTGCTTCCAGGTGTATTTCAAGCTCAGCATCTGCAGCTGGGTATAGCCCTGCCAGCTACTGGCTGAAGGGGATGGGTAAGAGCAGGGGGATGTACCCACTCGGAAAGCCAGGCTCCTTAAGCACACAGCACTCAAGGGGTTCTGCCCCACCCACCTCATCACCTGCTAATACGACCTCTCCTGAGATGCAGAGTTTCAATCAGTGATCTCGATGCAGCGCTTACAGATGCGGACGTGCTGTTTTACTAAGTGCTAGTCTGGTAGACTCCATGACAATTGCAAAACACCCTCAAGTGGTACATTGATAGAAGCCAGTTAACGCGGACTGCCGTTTTCAAATAAGATCCAAGGCCAGGCGGTCTCAGGGAGAGAAAATAATTTCTAGGTTTTGTTGAAAGTATTTTTCTTCTCTCCCCATCACTTTTTCTTTCGAAGATCTCTTCCCCGATTTCCTTCTTTTTTTCATATTTTCCATGTATTCACCAGACTTATAGAGAACATTTATCACACATCACGGCACGTACCCTATGACAAACACACACCACACATTCCGAAATCATAAGAGATAGCTACTTCCCACTAACTCATGATCTAAGAGAACAGCAAAGTCGCTCATCACTTGAAGGCCCCTTGTGAAGGTTAATATTGATCATCCAATTCTCAGGATCTAGGATCACCTTAGGAGGTAAGCCTTCAGGCAAGCCTGGGAGGGATTATCTAGATGAGGTTAGTCTCTGGGTATATCTGTGAAGGATTATCTAGATTAAGTAAATTAAGGTGGGAAGACCCATCTTGATTGTGGGGAGCACTATACCAGAGGCTGGAGCAAAGGAAAGTGAGCTGAGCATCGGCATTGATTGCTTTTGGCTTGGGGAAGGCAGATGCAATCAATTAGCCGCTTCCTACCCTTCCCCACCAAGACAGACTTCCAAAATAACTGAGCCAAAAGAAAACCTCCCTTCCTTAGGCTGCCTCCCCCCGCCCTACTTTGTTTCAACAGTGAGGTTGAAACACTAGTATTGTTACAAACACTATTATTGTATCAAAACACTAGTATTGTATCAAAACACTAGTATTGTAAACTATGACATCTGGGTCAAAGGACTCATCTCTCAGATGTCTTTTGTGCATTCCAAGATTTTCTCTTTTGTCCCCTCCCCTTCCTTCTGGAATTCATCGTAATAGCCTCAGTGGCACAGGACTCATCCAAGCAGCTCAGTATGTTTTCTGTCCCTGACTCAACTTGCGATGTTCTAATGAGGTTTTAAAGAAAATACTTGACCTTCTGGAGGGCATTTAGTTATCTAAGGAACAGCAACCACCCACATGCCTGTCTCGTGAAGCAGGTAGAGGGGATGACGAATGAACTAAAGGGTCGCTAGATGGCCGCTGCTGTGATCTGCTTGCCTGCTCTGATTACCGTGGACGCCTTCTCTGAGGAAATCATTTGACAGGAAGTGATTATAAATGAAGGTGAAATCCATCTCTAAAGACAGCGACTATCAGGATTAACTCGAAGAAAAGAATCCGCCTTCCAGGTTGTTTCAAGCCTCAAATTTTAATAAATGATACATTCTGCAGTAAATTTCTATACTGTGCAAAACGAATCTTCAAAAAAAAAGTACAGCACAAAAGTGTTTTCTTCTTATAACCTCAAGCAACGCGAGGGCTGTCTGCTCTTACAACTTTTATTACTTCGCAGCAGCAACACTGAGACAGTGATTGAGTTAAGCCTTTGCCTCTGCACGCATTCCGAGTCTCGCCGCGATTGCCTGGTGCTCCCATCTCACCCTCAAGTGGCAGTTCTGCTTCAGAGTGATATTTTTCATTATTTAGCGTTTTCTGTAATTTTATTGTGTGACGTTAATATTTAATATTATCACAGCCCCAGAGGCATCTCTGTGCGACTCTAAGGTGCACACATTTTGTGGTCCCCCCCCCTTCTTGTATGATTTTAACCTTTATGCCTCTAGTATTCAGAATATCTGAATATAAGAAGATTCATATGTTATTCTGGGAGGGGTCTCTCTGGTCCATAACTAGAACTTACAGCAGGTCTTCCCTTGAGGACACGACTCACTCGCGCCCCCCCCCCCATCTCTTCCTAATTACCTAATCATAGGAACATGGAGTTGCAGTAGTATAATCCTCTCAAGATTTTAACATGAACATCACAAACATACACGTCAGAAATAAACTCTGATTTATTTGTAGAGGTTTGTGTTTAAATAAGATTTTCCTAGAAATACATGACACTTGCTATTATATACAAAAAATGTGGTTCCCAGCTGCTAGATGTAGGACAATGATAGTAAACTCGAAGCTTCGTGGACAGGGTAGGAACACAATAAATTCAGAGGGAGTGTTCAGAAACTACTTTTTGGATAACTGACAGAATATTGGTTGCTAATCACTTCCTCATTGCTCCCAGCCACTGGCTGATATTTTAAAACACAAAAATCACTCCCATTTACCTTTGGGAATCGAGGAGAAACAGCAGGCTCTTTCAGCATCAATAGAAAGGCTGACCCTCTAGATTTACTTAGTTCTGGAAATCACAGCCAGTCCTCATTTTCTATCTTTCCGACTTTTTTTCAGGGCCACTTCTTGCTTTCGAATACTTTGTCCTGCTTTGTACTTAGTACCTCTGGGGGACACTGAAGAAGTCGTTTCTCTCTGCATTCAGTAAAAACGGGTTTATCCTTGCCTTCCTGACCCATTCATTATCCCGGCTAGGCATAGGAGACCGGTGTCAGAGCAAATGAGAACTGGGCATAGTGAACCCCGGCTGCGGAGGCTGTCACACTTGCCTCTAAGCTCTCTCTTTCTCCCATTCTTCCCCAGGAAAGGATGAAGAGGTGACCGAATCTGATGAAGACAGAAACAAGCCACTGAGCCATTGCCGCAGGGCTGGGATTGCATGCTGCCTCTAACATCGCACAGAGGCTTGCAACATTGTATCGAGATTAAGCGCGCCAACATTCTCTCTGCTTCCACACTGTGCGAGAGTGACCTTCAGTGTCTAAACTAAGTGCTGTTGTTGTTGTGGCTGTCACCTGTTCAACGGGGTAGATGATAAAAGCTTTAAGAAAGCGCATCTCATTCCTTGAGAGACTTGATTCCTTTTCCTCTCTTGCATTACTTAGTTTTCTTGTGCTGTGACCATGTAACTGACAAGACGGAACTCAATGGAAGAAGAATTTATTTTGGCTCCTGAGTCGAGGGCACAGTCCTTCGCCATGGAGAGGGTCAAGCTAGCAGGAAGGAATGAGGGGGCAGCAGGCGAGGGAGGGTGCCTGCGCACATCTGGGCGGGTCAGCAGAGAGAGAAGAATGGCAGGGTCTCACTGGTGTTCTCCTTTCTGTTTTTATTCAGTCTGGGACCCCCCCCCCCCACTTTTAGGGCAGGTCTTTTCCCTCAGGAAATCATCTATGGAAATACCCTCACAGGCATGTCCAAAGCATGCCTCACGAATGCCAAACAAACTAGATGGAGAATCAAAATTAATCACCATAACGCTCTATGTCTTGGTGTATTTGATGTCTGCAACCAAGTAGCTATGTTCAAATCCCCTTTGGTCTTTTTAATTTTACCTTGTCCATATATTCATCCTACCAATGCAAGGGCACACTGTGTGAGGGGCTCACACAAGGGATAGATTTGGTTGCTTTATTCTGAGGTCATACAGTTCTTCTGATGAGTATTAAAATCTTCTATGGTATCAAAAGAAAATTTCCATTTGTAAGAAGGTCTTAAGGATTTTTAGAAAAGAATTAATTCAGAATCAAGGCTAGATTTTTTCCCCCTTAATCAATTTTCAGAGAGTCTCCATCACACAGGGAAATTGTTCTCTCCAACCTCAAGCTGAGACATTATTTTGAAGTGGATTATCAAATAATAAAGGAGACTACAATTTCCGTAGTCCAATGGGTAGGAAGATAAAGTACATTATTTGCTAAAGCCAGCGCTGGACTTGTTCTGAAGACTTTCATATTCAAATTCCAGGTGGGACAAGGAGACAAAAAAAAAAGTTCTACTTAGATATGTTTCCAAAGTGACCCGTAGCACACAAAATACGGTTCCATTGTGTCCGCTGACGCTTTCTTTGTGGAGAACAATGAACTTCAGCAGAACAGCATACTGTGGCACCTCAGAGCTGATAAGCTCTCCGCAGAAGAACAGAAAGGGACCTTTCTTATACAGTTCTCTGTCTACCAATTGCCCAGAGGAAGCATGTAATGACTATTACCGTTAATAGTAACCATCTGAAGTTAATTGGTTTATAATGAACCAGGCGAAAATGCCGAAGCCGAGACTGGGTTATAAAGAGAGCGCTGAAGAATGAAACTCGTGTTTCACAAGAATCACACAAAAAGAACTTAATACTGATAGCCTTTTCATTTTTGGACAGTACGGGGGATTTAACCAGGGGTGTCACACCTGGAAGTCCTCGACCACTGAGGAGGGAAAGCAGAGAGATAAGGGGCATTCTGATTGGGAGGTGTGGGGGAGACCAATATAAAAGAAGGAGGATGGAGAGACAAATAAAATCAAGGTTGTTTGAAAAAGACTCAGGAATCATATTCCATACCTACCTAGAAGTATATACAACATATATAAGTGTGCATATGTGTCTGCATATACACACACATATTTACATATATGTGTCAAACGGTGCTTCCCCCAAGAGCCGTAGAGCAATGAAAATCCAGTGCTAAATATGAGAACACTCCAGTTGAGTTGCTGGTCAGGGTCCTCCGGGTTTGCTGCTGTCCTTGGCTGTCTCTCAGAGGGTGAGGCTAAGACCCTATTCCTGAAGACACTGCACACTTAGAATGCAGGACTCAGATGGTTTGGGATGGACCTAACCTGTAAGTCCTTCCTGTGGTCTAGCTTCCTCAGACCAGAACATACTATGCAAACTGCCAAGGGAGGCAAGCAGTCAAGAGTACTGTCCAGCTGCAGGACCTGGGAGCCACAGCAATGACCAGCCTGCCAAGCTAACCTTAAAGACACAGGAGCTAACAGCTGGCTAGCTGGGTTTAAGACTCACTTTATAGGCGTGAAACCGTGCTTGGTATTAGAGACTCAGCCAACGACAGGGGACATGAGAGCTCAAAGATCTTTGAAGAGAATCCGTTACCACCACTTCACCAGACCAGCCCCACTCCTAACCAAATTCTAAAACTCATCTTTAGGCCCAAAGGTAAGTACAGCCCTCGTTCTTCATCAACAAAACTTTTCTCTACAACACGGGGAGACCGTCACGGAATCCACAGCTGGACACAAGGTGGAAGTCAAAGGGTGACGGGGAGCCTAACCCCAGTGGACCAACCTACAGCATCAACTCCTGAGCCCAAAACTCAGAGGGCCCCTCAAAGAGCAGGTGGAAATATTTTAAGAGCTAGAGGGCCAGGAAGTCTGATGTGAGGTTGCATTTCCTCAAAATGGCTGCTTAAACAATACCTGGAACATGACAACATCTATAGACACAGTAACGCGAGCGGAGGAAAAGTCCATGGGGTCCAAGCCTGGACAAAGAGCTACAGGCAAGTAAGGGCTACTGAGAGAGGGAGATTAGCTTCTCTTCTGGTTGAATCCCATAATTATCCAATACAAAGTGGTCAGCCCTGAAATCACATACACAAACAACGAAAGTAGACTCAGCAGATTCTATTTATATATTTGTGCATATATATTTATACAACTATACATATAAAATGTTTATTACTAATACATGTGTATAAATGTATATATCCAGAATGGATATTAAAGATCCCCTCCTCAAAGATTACTTTCTTTGCCCTTCATGGACACCAGACGTGATCTGTGGCACAGACATACTAGTCAAAAATGACTCATATACATAAAATAAAACTGTCCAGATCAGCTTCTTGGGAAGGGCAGGCACTGGAGCGCCCCCCAAACCCTCATTCTGAGAGAAGGCTTGTTATTTAACCAGCTGGGGGAATCCCTGAAAGCCACATTCTGAGCTTTTTGCCTCCACTCACAGTTCGATGGGTGGGAACAACTCTATCTTTAGGACGTTTGTGGAGACAGGAGCAGCAACTGCTTCACAATGAAAGCTTGCTTCTAGAAGTAGTGGTATTGATGAAGGCGAAGGAGAGTGTAATCAAAAACCGCATAGGGAAGATAACTGGAGAAAGAGATGTCTACACGGGGTCTGAGGAGCTCTGATGTATAACTGTGATGGCCATACATATGGGCGGGGTTTTACGAGTGCCCAGGAACCCAGCAAGCCCTAATCTGCCTCCGGCTGAGTTTGAGGGTCTCTGCAAGCTTAACGAAAAGGCTGACTGTAAATTGTCTGCTAGAGCATTGGGGGTGTGCACCAATGTGCAAAGAGTTATTTGCAATGGTGCAGAGACTTCTTGGTTCAAGGCATGTAAGACAGCTTGTCACAGAGCTTGCATAGCATGCACTAGGCCCCAGGTTCAATCGCTAATAGAGAGAGGAGAAAAGAGAAAGGAAAAAGAGGAGAGAGAGAGAGAGAGAGAGAGAGAGAGAGAGAGAGAGAGAGAGAAAGGGAGAGAAAGGGAGAGAAAGGGAGAGAGAGAAAAGGAGAGAAAGAGAGAAGAGAATGAGGGAGAATGAGGAGATGGGGTATGAAGAGAGAATTGAGAGAATTGTCCTATTATATATTTAAAATGTATACATCTCAATAAGAAACTGTAAATGTGCCATTAAAGAGAAAAGAATAGCTCATGCATAGTGAAAGAAGAAACCAATGGTAACTGTCTCAGAAGATGAGCTTGCAAGACAAAGGTTATAAACAATCTACTATAAATATATTCAAGTCACTAAAGGAAACCATGATTAAACAATGTACCACAAAGAGTTAAAAAGTATACAAACAATACAACAGAAATTCTGGAGTTTAGCAGAACAGCAACCACATGAAAATGTTACTGCCACACTCGGTGGAAGAAAGGGTGAACAAACTCAAATCTAGTTCAGCTGAGATGGAAGATTTCGGGGAACAAAGAGGGAAAAGGAATGTCAGAGAAATGCTTCAAGCGCCATGACAAAGTTGACTACACTAATTAATAATGGCACAGGGAGGCCACTATTACCATCCTTCAGCAGCCTCAGGAAGTCCATTTAAGAACTTCCTACAGATCCCGGAATCAGTGGCTGCCCAAGTCCCACATATAAATGGACAGTTTGTATGTAATCTACGCACAGCATGCTATATAACCTAAACAACACAGATTACTTATAATACCCCAAATACAGCATAAATGCTACACAAATAGTCTTCTACTCTATTGCTTAAGGAATAACAGAAAAACATCCGCACACATTCACACAGGAAAAAGGCTCCCAAATATTTACAACTGATTGTATATCCATGGGTATGGGACTCAGAGACGTGGAGGATGGATTATATGCAAATATTCCTACACACTAACAGTGATCTATTTGGAAATGAAATTATGAAAAAAATTTCTCATCTAATAGCATCATGAATAGAATACCTAGGAATAGACTTTTTTTAAAAATGAAAACTTTCATATTGAAAATTACTGAATATCATTACAAGAGATTAAATAATACTTAATAAAAGAGAATTAATTTATTTTCATGTATCAGAAAACTACATGTTGTTAAAATATTGATGCTCCTCAGATTTATCTACAGATCAACCGCATCTCCACTGCCAAAATCACAGCTTCTTTTATTTCCAAAAATTTATAAGCTATTCTTAAAATTTACATAAAAATATAAAGGACTCAGGATAGTCCAAAAAACCTTGAATCAGAGAAAAAGATGGAGATCTCATACTTTCTGATTCTAAAACTTATTGCAAAGTTATAGAAAGTTAATGAAGACAGGGCAGTACTGGTATAAAGATAGCAATATAGATCAATGGAATAGAAATACAAGTCCAGAAACTGACTCAATTAAATTTCAATAAACATGTCAGGACAACCTTATGGAGGGAAAAAAGGGTCCAAAAATGTTCTGCACAAAAAAGTAGTTAAACAAAAAAGAGATAATACAATCAATAAAGGGATAATGGAAATAAACACATTTTCAAAAGAAGTACAAATATACAACGAAGTCCAACACGGGAGGTGTTGAACGTGCTTAGCCATTAGTGACAAGCAAATTCAAACGGTGTTGAGTGTTAACCATGGAGAAGAGAAATAACCACTGCCGGTAGAGAGGCGAGGTGAAAAGGGACCCTTAGTCACAGCTGGTGGGAATGAAAATTAGTTCAGTGACTGTGGAGATCAATATGGAGGCTCCTCAACAAATTGCAGTAAGAACTTGTGTACAATTTAGCATTCCTTAGAGTATATACCCAAGTATAAGTTTTCTTCAGAGAAACCTTCATATGGATATGTGTTGTGGTATTAATCATAGTAGCCAAATCAGTCTAGGTGGTTATCAACAAATCAACAGAAAGAGAAAATAACACACACACACACACACACACACACACACTGAGGTTTCACTCACCTATAATGAATACAATTATATCATTTGTAGGAAAGGAAGGAATTAGAGACAATCATGTCAAGAGATAAACCATACGCTAGAAGAATAATATGGCACGTTTTCTCTCATATGTTAAAGCTACAGGGAAACCAAGAGGGACGTGAGATTAAAAGGGGAAGTACTAGAGATCTAGAAGGGGAGTGAGGAGAGAGGTCATGTGTTAAATCAAGAGTGATAGGAAAGTGACTCTAATCAAGTACATCATACGTGGAAATGTCTCGATGAAACTCCTTACAACTAATATCCACCAGATATAAAACAAGTGGGCTGGAGATGCAACTCAGAGGGTCAAGCATTGCTGTGTGGGCACAAGAACCTGAGACTGGATTTCCAGAGCCCGCTTAAAATCCAGATATGGCACCATGTACCTATAGCCCCAGAGTAACGGCAGGGTGGAGACAGGCATAGTCTAGGGGTCACTGGGCAGGAGGTACAGCCCAAGTGGTGAGCCCCAGGCTCAGTGAGAGACTTTCAAAAGACGAGGTGGAGGAGAGATTGAGGACAGCTGCCCCAGTGCCTGCATCAGGTTCCCACAGATACCCACGTGGGCAGATGCGTCTGCACACGCATGCATACACCACATGCACACACATAAGAGCCACGGCGCTGTGACAACTGGATGGTCAGTTCAGAGGGGTGAAATGGATGCTAAGATATGCAAAAACTAATATGCAAAAATCACAACGAAGGGCTGGAGAGATGGCTCAGTGGTTAAGAGCATTGCCTGCTCTTCCAAAGGTCCTGAGTTCAATTCCCAGCAACCACATGGTCTAGTGCCCTCTTCTGGCCTGCAAGCATACATGTAGACAGAATATTGTATACATAATAAATAAATATTAAAAAAATCACAGCGAATCACAAAGTAAATCATTAGGTAACTGCTTCTTTCAAAAGACTACAGGAACAAGTGACAAATGATTAAAAAGAAATCCATAACTGGTTTTAACTAAAATTAAAAAGTTTTGGGAGTCAAGGACAAGAGTAAGAAAGTTATGACTAGAAATGAAGAAAATATCTGTAAGCAAATCTGACAAAAGATTTTACTCAGTATTTAGAGTTAGCTGGTATTGACCAGAAATCCAATTTAAAAGCAGGATAAAAATTTAGCCAAATAATTCTCTAAAAAGATATGCTAATGACCTGTTTATCTGTAAAAGCTCACCCTCACCTTAAAGAAAGACTAAATGAAAGCCACGAAGAAACAACATTTGATTTCCAGTAAAGCACCCGAAATAAAAGACAATAACAAGTGTGGACCAAAGAAGAGACATTTGAAGCCTCTATGTTATTGGTAAGACTGTAACAAAGTAAAGCCATTTTGAGGGGTTGCAGTGCTGTTCCTCAAAAAGTTAAATTTAGAATTACCACACAAGCCAGCATTTCTTCTCTTAGGCATACAACCAAGAGAATTGAAGCCAATGTCCATAAAGTAATTTATAAATGTTCCAAGCAGCATTAATAAAGCCAAAGAATGTTAGCCTGGAGGTCCACCAAACAAGAAAATGAATCACTGAGTAGATAAGTAGTATCGTATATTTACAATGAATAAATGTTTGTCAGTAAAATTAAGAGAAGAACTTATGCATATTCTAATATAGATGAACTTGGAGAAATTCTTCTGCGAAAGAAATCAGGAAGACCAGCTATCAAATGATTCTATGTCTACAAAATACCCAGTACAGGGGAGGAGAGAGGGGGAACAGAGAATGAATTTACTAGGAGGTGTGAAATTCTTTTTCAGGACGGTGAACTGGTCTAAAATCAGGTAGGAGTCATAATTCTGAAGGACAGAAGGTAAATTCAATGGGTGGTGAATTCTAGCTCATCAAATTGTTTATGGAAAACCACACGGCATAATTTGGGCATTGTTAGCTCTGACCTTTCTTTCCCCATCTATTTGGACAAGTCAGGAGGTTCTGTGCTGCTGGTAGCTTCGTCAGAAAATGATGGTGAGAGCAAGTGACATGTCAGGAGTGGCGTTTAAGGCACCAGGAGCAATAGCCCGAGGATAAATCAGAGTTGTTAGGCTACTCTCTGTCCTGGAAAGGGACGGCAACCCGATTCTGTCCATCATGGACACTGGTGACTTGAGTTGTTGACGATGTCCTCCAAAGCTTAGCATCCCTTGTTATATTTCCAGCACCCAGTCCAGTCAACAACACCCTCAGCCTCCGATTCTGAACTTTCAAATCAGGAGAATGTGAGGTCTTCCAGTCATGGGTCAAAGGGAAAATCTATTGTTTATATGTGCGACCAGGAAATTAATTTGAAAGGATTTTTCAACAGAGAATGAGGGAAAGGCAAAACCACGAAAGCTGAGGTCCTCTGACCTATTCCCTGTTAAACTTGTAGTTTAGGGTGAGCCCTGTCCAGGAATGGCTCTGCAGACTTCAGAAGTTTTGCAACAGAACATCTTGTATTGTATTTTTGTGCCAAAGTCTTGTTACAATTATGCTTTTGTCCTTGGAGGGGAAAGACCCAAACTCCTCTCGTCACGTTGTCAAATATTTTCTAGATGCTTTTGTGTGTGGTGTGAAATACCACCCCTCATCAGTCCTCCTGTTTCATCTCCCGTTTTCTAAAGCTTCTAAGCCCCTGGAAGGGATGGGAAAGGGCACACCTGTGCATTGGATCTGAGTAAACCTACATTGTGTTCATCACTTCAACAGCTTGACAGATCCCATCAACCTCAGCCCTCCACACTATCACTGGCTGCAGCCCCTTCTGCCTCTCTCTGTATCTCTCTACAAAATCCCTCTTGAAGATCCTCAAACTCCAGCAGGGGACCACAATTCATCACAGACTGGCCCCATATGCTCCTCCTGGTTTTGACTGCCGTTTTCTTTGCTCTACCCCTGCTCTTGATTGGCCTCACTACCTAGTCAACCTGCGTCCCACACAGAGAACTCTCTCTGAGGAGCGAGCTCTCCTTATTGACAGTCACTTGAATAGGAAGGGAAGTTGTTTGGTATGCAGTACAGGCGTCCATCTTCTCTGAAAGCTCACAACTGAGTGGGATCATTTAATTCCCGGATGCTCAACCAGTCCATGATACCTTTCGTTTTTCTCGTCCCGAAACAAATTTTAAATTCATGAAAGGGATGGCTGTTGGAATCATTGTCCTGGAAGAGGCTGTATAATTGTCCCTGTTCTGTGCCTGCTAAATCTTACAAAGGACTGGGAGACACAATCTCATCTGCCTTTGGCTTTCTGATAATACCGCAGAATGTACCAAATGGAAGCTATCTTACAGATTTTGTTTTTTAGGTATTTCTCAAACTTTTTTTTTTTAAACTGAATATTTATTCCTCTGTGATGTTGATATGTATTCTTAGAAGCCGGAAAGGTTTGCATGGTTAAAGAAATCTGAGAAATTTGCTCTCTCTCCTGGAAGGCTTCACAAAATCTTCAGTAATGCTAACGAGGTTAACAGGCTGTGGTAGACTGCCTTTAATTTTTTAATTTAAATGTTTAATTTAATTTAAATTTTATAATTACGATTGTTTTATTTAGTACCATTCTCTTAAGAATTAGCTTTATTTTAAAAATTCTTTGTGCACCTACCTGACGTGTTATATTCTAAAATTTCATGTCATTGTAGTACTAGCCTATAGCACAAGATCTACAGGGTTTTTCACGCATAACATCATTCTCATGACCAACAGGTGTAATGAGTAGCTGATCTCGGAACCCTGTTCATCTTGCATAACAGGAACTCTGGCCTGATGACCAGCAGCTGCCAACTTGCCTCCTGGCATCCCTGGCAAACCACTTTCGCTCACATTGGTTCTGTGCATTGGACTGGTAGGTAACTTCATGCAGACCTGGAATCTGGCATGCTTGTCTTTCTGCGATTGCCTTACTACCCTCCATGAAACGCCCTCATTACTCCTCTGCTATGTCTCAGATGGTAGAATCCGCTTTGAAAAGTCTGACTACTGTTCCGTTTATACGGCGTGTGTGCACACACCACGCTTTATCCGTTCATCTGTTATGAACGGATATGAAGACCATTTACATGTGATGGCTGCTGAGATTGGGACGGCTGCTAGCATAGATCATCTCTCTCTCTTAGATTTTGATTTCAACTAATTTTTTTTCATAAGTGCCTGGAGTTGGACTGGCTGGATCATGTTGTATTTCCATGTTTAAATTTTTGGGGAAGCCTCCCACTGTTCCACCAGAGGCTGTAGCATATTGCATTCCCACAAAAAGTGGGCATGGCTCAAATTTTTCCACATCCCCGATAATACTAGCTGCTTTTTTTTTTCTTTTGGAAGTAGCCATCCTGGCAGGTGTGAGGTGGCATCTCATGTGGTTTTGATTTGCATTGCCTTGATGACTAGTGACATGGAACATTTTTTTTCACGCACCTGTGGTCATTTGCATATCTTTTTCTGGAGAAATGTCCAGCCAAATCGTTAGCCCATTTCGAAAACACAGGCAATTTGAAAACATTGAATCATGGGAGCTGTATCTCTATTTTCTAGAACAACCCCTCCTCTGACATGTGGTCTCCCAACATGCCCCTCGCTCAGCTGGCTGCCTTCTCCTCTGCTGCTTGCTTCCTTCCCTGTGAATAAGCTCTTTGTTTGATGTCATGGTTGCGTGTCTTTGTAGGGTTCACCTGTCATTTTGCTGCCACTTCCATGAAATGATCACCGACACGAACATCAGGACAGCTCACACTTCCAAGATGTATCTTTAAGACGCTAAGCATAAAGCTGTTTTGATGTGACCTTTTTTGTGTGTGTCTCGGTGACAAAAGTCAACTTCATTCTTTTGCAGGTGGATGTGCAGTTAGGCCCGTGCCCTTTGCTGAAGAGGTTACTCCTCTTTGTATTGTGTGTTCCTGACCTACTTTGTAAAAGTCAGTTGATTATATATGTGCAGATGTATTTATGGGCTTTTTATTCCATTCTCCTGTATATGTCTGTCTTTATTCTATTATCACACTGTTTTGCTTGCTGAAGCTTTGGGAGACACTTTGACACCAGGGAGTATAAAGACTTTCAGCTTTGTTCTTGGTTTTCAATATAGATTTTGGCTATGGGGATTAGTATTATTTTATCATGTAAGAATAATACCCCTGGAATCTTTACAGGTGTTGGGCTGATTCTAGAGATTGCTTTGGTGAATACCTGTATCTCAGGAAAGTAGTGCTTTGTGAAAGAATTTGTGAAATATAAATTTGTTAAATTTATGTTGTGACCCTACTATAACATTTAAGAGGAGAAAACTCGGCAAGTAGGACTTACTTCTATTTGTTGGTCCTCTACAAATTTCCTTTGCTTAGACAATTAGCAAAAATACTCTTTTTGTTGTTGTTGCTCTTGTTGTTTTGTGACAGGGTTTCTCTGTGTAAAAGATTTAGCTGTCCTGGAACTAGCTCTTATAGACCAGGCTGGCCTTGAACTCACAGAGATCCTCCAGCCTCTGCCTTTGGAGTGCTGGGATTAAAGGCGTGTTGCCACCACTGCCTGGCTGCAAAAATATTCTTGCTGCAAATGGCACTGTAAAAGTCAAATAAAACGGTGTATACATATTAACAGAATCAAATGCACTTAGTGGGCCACAATAAATGGTACCCATTATTGCTAACAGAAAAAAAAAAGATAATTTAGCCAACTTTTTCCAATATCAAGCTAGCATGCTTTGTTTTACACTAATGATGGATTTTCTAAAATGTCTTCTCCATGGTTTAGGAAAGAGGAAACTATAGGTAATGTTCATTCCAATTTCAGTGGTTGGCGGAGTTTTTGTATTCTAGTTACTGAGGTAGGGAACGGGAGAAGAACTGCTCTCAGGAGTTCTTACAATATTCATAGGTCTGCTGGAGCAGAAATTACTCAACTCCGTTTCACTGACGAGTGAGCTTCAGCGAATTCCCTGAGTTCATGCCAGGCGTAGTAAGAGGCAGAACAGGGGTTCAAGCTCAGGTCCCCAACTTTAACCCTGGTGTTCAGCCTCTACTATCCCATGCTGCCGTCTTTCACATGTAGGAAGTAGTTCCTTCTTATGTGTACCCGAGAGTTCTCGATTGAGAACTTCATTTCTTGTCCATTTTTAATAAGCATTTCACCCACTGGATCTCAAGACAGTGACCTTAGTTCAGTCTTCACCTCAGTGGTCTTTGCTGGAATCTCTTATGTTCAGATACGAGGTAAGGTCATATAGTTGAAAGCGGAGCTGTATTTGGCTTCTCAGCAGGTTGTGGTTAGGAGCGTAACTCAGGGAAGGCAGCGTGGGTGGCATACTGGCTTGAGTTCTACCCAGAAGCCCCTGTAGGCTCTATGCTTTCACTAGCTGCACGACAAGTCGCTCTGTATTTAAGGTTTCGGTTTTTCTGTTATGGTTGGTCCCTGACTTACAACACTTTGACTTAATGATTTTGACTTTTAAATTTATGGTAGTGTGGAAGTGACCCGTAGAAACCGCAATTCCAGTTTTGATCTTTTCACGAGCGGGCAATATGCAGCACAATACTCTCTCAAGGTGCTGGGCAGTGGGAAAGAGCGGCAGTTCCCAGTCAGCCTCAAGATTCCTAGGGGAGACAACAATGGTCTACAGAGTACTGGGTTGCTAAGGTATGATCTTCCGCTGGTAGGTATATTAAACGTATGTTTGACTTATGATATTTTCAGCCTGTAATGGGCTCGATGGGATGTAATCTTGTAACAAGCTGAGGCACATTTGTATTTGCCTAGGCCTCCTTTTGCTTCATGGTCTCTGTGAAAGATAGATTAAATCTTTTATTGGCTCTCTAGGTCTGCAGAAGTAGCATTGAAGTAGAAGGCACACACTCTAGGGATAAGCAAGATGACCCACAGAGGTGAAGAATACTGAATTTCCATTTACAGTATCTGTGTGTGTGTGTATGTGTGTGTATGTATGTGTATGTGTTATGTATGCATGTACATGTGTTCATATGCGAGCATGTATATGTGGAGGCCAAAGGTCAACCTTGGTGTTATTTCCAAATACTATTCACTTTGTGTTTAAAGATAGACTTTTTGTTTTTGTTTGTTTTATTTTGCTTTCTTTTTTGAGACAATGTTTCTTTGTGTAACCTTGGCTACCCTGGAACTTGCTCTGTAGACCAGGCTGGCCTCGAACTCAGAGATCCGCCTGCTTCTGCCTCCTGAGTGCTGAGACTAAAGGTGTGCGTCACCACTGCCAGGCAAGGTAGGCTTTCTTTTTGGTATGGGCTCATCAATTGGGCCAGGTTAGTCCCAGAAATCCTGTCTCCAGCTCCTCAGAGATGGGATCACAAGTATGTGCCACCGTGCCTAGCTTTTTGGTGTAGATACTGGGGATCGAACTCAGGACTTAATGCTTGCATGCTATGCACTTTACACACTGACCTATCTCCCAGGACCCTATTTATAGTAGCCTTTGTGATTCATTTAGCTTCATTTACCAGTCTGTGTGTCTCTGAAGGGCAATTGCTTTAGCTGCCTAATTTTTCGTTTTTGTTTTACCACCTTCTATGGCTCCTGGTATGTGCTGCATAAATACTGATTAATTATGCAAACAGAAAGCCAGTTGTGAGAGTACCATATATTAAAGTCGTTATTACTAACATATGTTGAATTCCAGTGGGTGTCAGTGCAATCTTTAAAAATCTTAATCAAGTGACAGAAAAAAAATCACTGACATTGATAGGAGCTGGTTCTCAACTGGCAGCCTGTCTCACCGGGGACTTGCAAATGAAGCAAGGTCAGGCTCCACGTGTGAGAATTTTGACTCCATACGGATGAGATGAAGCCCAGGCATCTGTGGATTTTAAAGCCAGAGGATTTTTTTTTAAAATGTTCAGCTATAGCTGAGAACCGCGGCTGGAAATGCCATGGACAGAAAAAGAAAGGTGCCGGGGAAAACCCGAGAATGCAAGTGAGGTTGGAAAAGTCTTCAGTACCCTGTTTCCTTAGGGCTGATGCCTTGGGAGAACACACCCCTACATCCCTTAGAAAGAGAGAGGGAGAAAGAGAGGAGGGGGAGAGAGGGAGGGAGAGACAGAAGCAGAGAGAGTGGGAGACACACACACACACACACACACACACACACACACACAGAGAGAGAGAGAGAGAGAGAGAGAGAGAGAGAGAGAGAGAGAGAGAGATTATTTACTGAGGCCAAATAGGTCACTTAAGCAAAAATGTGAACATCTAAGATTCCCTAGCAGGGGTTCACTAAGAATAGACCATGCCGTGGAAACCTGACAGGTCCTTGGAAGGAAAGCTGAAGACACCCACAAAGGTAGACCCAGAGATGAACTTGTAAGGAATTTGATGGCCGGGAAAGGGACAACACCTTACCCATGTGTCATGAAATGGAAACGGCCTTGGTGGGAAGACAGTGGAGGTGACTTGCAGGAAGCATGCTGAGGCCTGTGAAGGATGATGCTACATCTAGAAGGAGTCAGATTCAGGGTGAGGGGGGCTTTCTCTAACACTCACTGGCAAGGAGGGTGTCTCGGTTAGATTATGTGGCTCACAGAAAGGCAAAACTTCATTGATGGAGGAAGGTCATTGGCTAATAAAGGAACTGCCTTGGCCCATTTCATTGGTTAGAAGATAGGTGGGAGGAGTAAACAGAACAAAACGCTGAGAGGAAGAGGAAGTGAGCTCAGACTGCACAGCTCTCCTCTCAGGAGCAGACACCTCAGAGACACCATGCTCCCCGCACCAGGGAAGATGCACGCTAGGAAGCTCCGACCCAGGATGGACTTAGGCTAGAATCTTCCCGGTAAGACCGGTGCTATACAGATGATAAGAAATGGGCTAGTCCAGGTGCGAGAGTTAGCCTAGAAGAGGCTAGGTAGAAATGAGCCAAGCAGTGTTTAAATGAATACAGTTTGTGTGTTGTTATTTCGGGGCAAAAGCTAGCCTAGCAGGCGGCTGGGGTGTTGGGGATGCAGCCCCACCGCCGCTCATATTACTACACTTCATTGGAGCAAACCCTGATTTGTGCAGCTGACCCCCGCCCCCTTTTCACCTTGGGGCTGTCAAAAAGTCAAGAGAGACCACAGATGAGATTCCAACTGCGTCTCTGGGTGAGCATCGGCTAATATTAGCCTGGAGGAGACAGAATTTGCAGTGTCTACAAGAATGTCTTTGAGAAACCTTGTTAGGATTGGGCGTATGTTGTCCGCATGAAAATTTCTAGAGATCACAATGGAAAGCCACTAAATAAGACAATACCAATTTTCATTCCGGACATCAAGTCCTCCTGAGTAGGAGTTACCTGTTCGCACCGCATACAAATGTGGGCATGGCTCTTGTGGGCTTGCAAACAGTTTAGCCTCCACTCTGGCTGGAGCTTCCTTTGGGTAAGGGAAGAATTTGCTGAGCAGATGGGTTGTCTGCCAAAGGCCACCGCACTTAATCTTTCTAAGGAAGAATTTCAGATCATCCCAGTGCCCCATGCTACAAATCCCACCAGTGTGCACATGGCAGGCTTGCCTGCCTGTTGAAGTCAGGCCATGGTTAGTGAGCACTTAGCATTGCCTATTGCATTTCTCTCAAGTGTTTGTTAATTTAATTCACCCTCACTCCCTTTTGTGCAGCCCAAGTTTCTGGTGTTCGAGTTGCCATGTGTTCATTCTGTGGACACGTTTCTTCGAACAGACACAGGGAGTCATTTCAAACATCCCCCTCCCCTCACCGGGTGTGGAGGCCCACAGAGGGGGATCTTGACTAAAGGTCAGAGAGTTCAGGCCTATTCTTGTTCCTTCGAGGTTTTACAACAGGAGTCTTTTGCCACACAATATTCCTGCCAATCAATAGATAACCTTCCCTTTTCCTCCTTATGTTGCTGGGGGTCACACCTAGGTCCTCACACTAGCTAGATAAGTGCTATACCATTGAGCCACATCTCCAACACTACTCATAATCTTGTTTTATGTGCACTTCTGTTTAAACATCTTATGTAGTATATATTAGTGATCCATTAGCATTGAGTCTGAACAATAGCTGTGTAATTCTTGCTTAAATCACAGATATATTTCTCTTGAAGAGACACTACAGCCTTTTTACGCTTGGGGACACTAGGAAACACGTGAGCACTATACTTGAGTGCCATTTTAATCAGTGAAATAATGAACAAACAGCACATAAGTGTGGACAGAACGGCACTAAGTCGACCACAAGGAAGACTCTTCCGGCGTAAGAGCAGAAACAGGGGAGTGCCGCCCACTTCGCCTCTGCTGGGAAGGTGAGCACTGGCCACGCGTGCTCCCCGCGGCACTGTGCACGCGCACACCCACTAACGACAAACAACACAAGAGTATTGATTTTGAGGTTGCTATTACATTTTAGTGAGTAGCTCCCTGGGCATCCTCCGATAAGACTGCAATGCCCATCGGTCGGGAAAGGGCTCGGAGATGAGCCACTCTGGAGGCGACTTCACCATTGCAGGTGAGCTACTACTTAGACAGTGGAAGCCTATTGACTGACTGGTCAGCACATTACCTCAGATTGGACAGTGAGCCTTCTCATCACCACACACAAGGCACAGCAAAGAAGGTGTGGAGACTGCAAACTCATCTGCAGGCCAGCGACTGGCTACTCAGGCTGCTTCAGAATTCGGGGTTTTGACCTCTGGGGATTCTCAGGAGCATGGTGCGCCATGCTTCTGATTTAGAAGTGCGGCGTGCCAGGTAGGCTGACTGATACGGCACTGCCTGCATTTTCTTTTACAAGTGGTGGATTTGTGAGCGTGGAATCTCCAAATGATGAGCAATGACAATCCATGCTCAAAGGAATGGCAAGGGAAGCCCAAGCTGTTCTCAGAGTAGAGGCATTGTGGTCATACACACACCGCTATGTTTCGTGTAATCTTCCAAATTCCTGAAGTTAATTTGACTTGTTGGCTAGCTGTGTGACACAGTACTTTTGAAAATAAAAATGTCAAACTACAGGTATGGTGGTTCCAACATGCGGAGTTATAACTTTGGAAAGTAGTCTTTAATTCCCTCTTATATTTTTGAATGGTTGATATAGTCAGGAACAGGGTGAGTCTGAGGATGGACTTGATTGGACCAGAAGGAGGAAACGGGAGCCTGGGTATGACTGAGCCCTGCAAACACACATCACCTATCGAATGGCTTCAGCTATGCGCCAGCCATCCCGCTCCACATGGCCCAGTGGCCCTCCACACCTAACGTAGCGCTCTCTGCATTATGTTGTAAGTTCTGGCAAGTATCTCCACCCCCAACTCAATTTTAAACCCTGTGGAGTCAAAGGACCAAATGTCACTTGTTTACTCTTGAGCTATATTGCATATGGTGTCGCTTGGTGCACAGCAACCATCAAATAAGTATTTGTTCAACACATAACGGCATGGTCATGCACCAAGCGTCCCAACAGAGAACGAGATCTGTTAGAAATGGCACTTTTAAACATGAACCCAAACCTCATATAACACCAAACCCCATGCAAAAACGCACAAGAGTTCAAATAAGAAAACTTCATAGTATTAACACAAGGCCAAGATTTTTTTTTTTAAAAAATATTTACGGCCAGGTGAAGAGCGATAACAGAAATAAGAACCTGGGCTACATCGGAAAAGCAAACACAGCTCTTATAATTGCACAAGCTGTTGGGTGACCCTCTGGCTTGTGACCGCTGGCAAGTACACAGCAATTTCAAGAAGTGACCTGACCACAGAAAGCTCAATTTCTGAAATACGCTACTATAAGGTGGGCTGGATTCAGCCTTGAATTTCCTTCCTTACGCATCTGAGGATGTTCCACTTGCATGGCATGATTCTATCAAATGATAACGGTTTTAATTGTCTGCTGCAATTGCAACAAATTGCCACAGCTTAACGGCTCAAAACCGCCCAATTTTAATCTTGCAGTTCTGTCTATCAGAAACCTGACCCAGACCTCACGGGGCCAAGATCAAGGTGTAAGCGGAGTACATGCTAATCCAGAAGGTTCTACAATGAGAAGCCCCATCCCTGCACTCTTTAGCGGCTGCCTGCTTTCCATAGCTAAGGGCCTTCATCTTTCCTCTTCACAACCTGAGTTATTTTCATAACGCCATCCCTTTGGTTCTTCGGTGTATGTGTATGTGTGTTGGTGTTTGTGTGTGTGTGTGTGTACAGGTATGTGACATAGCATGAATGTCGGGGTCGGAGGACATCTTATAGGTCTTGGAGATCCATGTCAGGTCACCAGGGTTGGCAACAGCACCTTTCACTGCTAACTCATCTGCCTGGCCCCTACCTCCTCTCTCATTTTTAAGGAAATTTTGTGGCTATACTGGACCCTCCTGGGGTAAATCAGAACTTAAGAAAAAAAACCCTTATTTTAAGGGTAGTCTTACAAGTTGGTGGTCTTCATTTCCCTCTGCAGCCTTAGTTTTCCCCCATCTCACATAATACACTCACAAACTGCTCGGATTAGGATGTGGACATCCTCAGAGCCACTGTTCCGCACACGGCACCCAAACTGTGGCTACACCATATTTCTGTGCAATCTTAGAAATACAGCAGTCACTTAAGAAGTTGTCACCAGGGTTTGGGAGATGTCTTAAGGGGGTGTTTACCTTGAAGGTACAAGGAACTGAAGCCCAGAACCCACATTTTAGAGAATCTGGGGGTGTTTGGGTGCCTGTCTCTAATCTCAGTGCTTGGGAGGTGGAGAGAGATAGAAGCCTGGGGCTCACTGACCAGTCCAACGAGTCTGCTCTGTGGGTTACAGGCCACCGAGAGGCCCAGCTTTGTTTTGTTTTTCTTTTTTAACTGGTGGACTGCACCTGAGGAGGACCAACATTCGAGGTTGTCCTTTATCCTCCACATACATATATGTACATGCACATATACACACAGGCACGTTTAATCTGTCATAAACACACGCACGCACGCACACGCAAGTGCACACGCTTCAGACTATAAGCGAGGCTCTTCCTTTGCTTAAGAACAACATGCCCAAGCACTACTTGTGTGGAAAAATACCTAGTCACAGCTTAATTCCTTGAGGTCTCCCCCCTCGGCGTGAGCAGAGAGGAGCATGCTAGCAGTCTGTCTGTTTCCTGCTGGCCTGAGTGTGTGTGCACAAATTGACCTGAAAAATCTCTTCTTCATCATCATCCCTCTCTCAGGAATTTCCCTTATCTCTCTCATTTGACTAGGCAAGGCATTCCTAGCCTCTGTTGCTTTTTCGACAGCAGAGGCAGATTCAAGGCAGTCTCGGGCTGAGGGTTCATTGACTGGAAATCTGCAGGGGTGATAAGCCTCTCTGCGCGTCTTTTATGCAAAGGCAAAACACTGTGGAACGAGGAATATCAGATTCTTTGACGCCTACGTCCCCATCGGCCCCAAACCGTACATTTAACAAACAGAACATGCAAAGGGTCCATAGTCCATCCCTCATCCCCGCCCCTCACCCCCAACCCCACCCCATCTATGAACTGCAAGAATATGCGACATTTGTTATATTTGCTTTTGAGTGGAACCGGAATCAATAGCACATTTGTTCTGCAGGCACTCCTATAAATAAAAATATATTTGTTCTGTGAATACGGATCAGTGGGGACGGTGTGAGACCGCCACGCTGGAGCTGGCCGATTGCGCAATCCACACCAGGGCTTCCATGGCTTCTCGGCAAGGCCAATAAATCACGGAGCTGAAGTGCTTCTAAATTCAGGCCTCCACCACCAGCAAAATCATTATGGTGCTTTCAACCCTCCGACTTCAGTTCTTAAACCATCCCCCCACCGCCGCCCCATTCCCTTGGCCAGCCTGTCTCAGCTGGCTAATGCTGGAGAGGGGACATTGGGGTTGTCTCTATTATCTCCCTCCACCACTGGGAGGCAATCTTGCAGGTGAAGTGACTCTGATGAATGTAGCTAAGGTCAACCTAGTCTTTTCCATCCTTCTTCCCAGAAACAGAAAGGATGGCGCACCATTTCCCAGGCAACAAAGACAGGTTCAATTTGGGCCCAATAAGGCAGCAGAGGTTTGATGGGGCCTCTAGGCAGTGTCTTTAATCAAGAGACTCAGAGATCCTTCTTCCATCTTCCTAGCTGCTCTTACAGCCTTTTTTTTTTCTTTCAGACATCTGGTAATTCCTGATGAAGTCACCGGCCCAGAAGTGTGGGGTGCAGAACTCACTCCCTAACATCCTGTCTTTGGAACTCCATTTCTGTCGCCTTAGCTTGTTGGAGTGGGATCTTTTTGCAATTCTTTCCGACAGGCAGCTAGAGATGTTTGCTAAGTACCAAGTACTGCTGTAGGTGCTAAGTACCAAGTACTGCTGTAGGTGCTAAGTACCAAGTACTGCTGGAGGCATTCGCGGCATCGCACGGGGCCAAGAGTTCCCTCCCGCTATAGTAGAGTGGTGTGTGTCTCTGGGTGGAGACATGCCCTTGCCTCCTCCCTTAAGAGTTAATCCAGCTGGGGAGATCAATCATCTGGCCAATAGACCACCTCTTAGGAAGGGAGACCCACCTTAAGCTGTGCTAGAACAAGAGCAGGGGTAATCAACCCTTTAATGAGATGATATTCTTTTCTTCCAAGAATTCCCACTCTCCAGCCTAATCCTTGTGAGTTGCCGTGAGGTTCAGCGGGGACTGCAAGCCTTTCCAAGTCCTGTCTTAGGAAGGTTCCCCCTCCTCTGTCTCTCTCTTGGATGCTGACAAGTCGAGATCATGCTTTCTTTGACCCTTTGGCTTCCTTACTCTTCTTCAAGGGGTCCCAGCTACATGGCTGCTTTTTGCTATGTGACTGACCCCTGCGGGCCTCATTCAAGTGGCATGGTTTTTTCTCCCCCACCCCCTCCATTCTTCTCCTCTAGGAAATGGCTGAAATGTATCACTTGCTGATCCTGAAACGCTAATCAAAATTTCCTCAAGCTTCCATTTCAGTCCACCCTTAAATTCTTTTACAAATGAGACCAACAGCCCCAGTGGGGAACCCCAATTCCCTGGGATCACTATCTTCTAGAAGGAAGGGAGCTTTGGAGGTCATTCTGTTTTAAGGATGAAGAAGCCGAGGTGCTGGGTGGTTAACGGGATTGCTCTTGACTATCTGGATTCTTATCGTGAAACTGTGCTTTGGGGCACCTGGAATAGGTATACAATTCATCAGGGATGAATTCTTTAAGGGCTGCGTAGTACCTTGCTGTTTAAACCGATTAACCAATGGTAACAAGGCTGAGCACGGGAATGGACCAGTGAACGCTTGTTCTGAGCTAAGAGCTTTGCATCAGAGACTAACTGATGTACAGAACCTCGTAAGACAGCATTGGGGGGAGGTAGGTGGAAGAGAGAGAGAAAGACAGACAGAGAGAGAGAGAGAGACAGAGAGAGAGAGAGAGAGAGAGAGAGAGAGAGAGAGAGAGAGAGAGAGTGTTTAATTACTTTTTTTTTCTACCATGCCAAGAAAAGAATAATAGGAAATTTTCTGGAAAGGGTAAAAGGCGAGCATTAGGTACTTTTAAGGTGGCTGTGAACATGGAAGAGTTTGGGGAAAGGTGGTTTAGCATCCTGGCCCCACAGCAGCTGTCCTTGGCTCAGGCTTCTGAACCGTCCCCTTTCCTTCTATTCCGAGCAAAGCAGATGTTGCTAAACAATGTCATCAGTCTGTTTAAAACATAAAGCTAGGAAACGCAAGACCATCACTTGGTTACTTCCTCTGAATTGAAGCATCGCTCTCTGGAGGAAGGAGGGAGGCTCACCGGCTCAGAGAGTGAAGGAGGAATGAATACCAGGGAGCTCAGAAAACACGAGAGTCATGTGACACAAAGGAGGAGGAACACCCTTTCTGGTGGAGCTGCCTGCAAGTTGCGCCTGCAAGGAGCTGCATGGGCACGGTTTCTGTGTGCCGTGATGCTCCCGCCACCTGTGCTGGGGTAGCCTTTTTGTTCACACAGGTCTCTCTGAGTCACTCATGTTCCCGTAGGTAACCCTCACTCACGCTGCCTACAAATAAATCCAATCTCCTCACTGGTTTACCAAGTCAGACATGCACGGAAATGTCTCTTTGATCAATTGTAGATGCCCTCTGCTGGGATGTACACAAATTCTTGCTTGTATCTTCTCAGGAAAAGTCACACCACAAGGAGAGAGGGGTGGAGTTGCGGACTAAAATGTCTGAGACCCAGAGTTCCCATCCCTGGGAATGAAGAGAAGAAACTATATTCATGTTTCCCTACATGACTGCATAAACATGGGTTGAGCAAGGAGGACACCAAGAGGCATGCCAAGGTGGACAGAAAAGGCCCACGGGGACCCAACCCTACACAGAGGTCTAGAGGTAACTACAGAACAACGAGAGCAGGAGAAATGGTCTTCCCCAGGGGAGAACAAACCTAATGGTTGTTTGTTCTCAAATATCCAATGATCAGCCTCAAATGTACAAATAACAGCGTTCAGACTGAGCAGGTTATATGTAGCAGGTTATACACACACATATGTACATGCGATAACATCTAATGAAAAAAGAGGACATGAATTTGAGAGCAAGGAGGGGTACATGGGGGTTGGAGAGAGGAAAGGGAAGGGAGAAATTTAGTTATATTATAATCTCAAAAAAAAGAGCAAGAGAGCAAGCAAGAGAACGAGAGAACGAGAGAGAGAGAGAGAGAGAGAGAGAGAGAGAGAGAGAGAGAGAGAGAGAGAGAGAGAGAGAACAAGAACAAGAGATCAAAAATGAGAGAGCAAGATAGGGGAAGAAAGAGGAGAGAGAGACAGAGACAGCGCACAGGCAGACAATAGGATCAGTCTCCCATCAGGGAGCTTTTACAAGATTGGTCTAAAGATCCTGAACTGTTAGCTGCAGAGGGCCACAGCCTGATATCACAGTGTGCACTTCTCAGACCTGTGACCTGAGCCCTTGCTCAGTGCTGCCCTGTGACCAACCAGGGCTGCCCTCATTCACCCAGCTCAGTTTCCGAGGTCTTCTACGATGAAGAGCTTGCCTAGCTGGAGATTCCGTGCATGGTAGTTGGCACTAACTCCCCCAAGTTACACACCGACCTCTTTGGATTATTTGTTCACATGCTGTGATTTACATGCTTAGAAAATGCACATAGAGACTCACTGTAACTGAGCAGTTCCCTCTCCCAAATGGAAAGCCCACACACATCCTTCCCCACAGGTGGGCTTCTAGCTACCATCCAGCCTGCTGCCCTGTTATGCCCTTGCAATGCAGCCAAAACATTCTTCTTCCTGTTTGGTTCTAAAGGGTGAATTCATTCACTGCCTGGCCAATCTCTTCCTGGCTACTTGTAGTGAGCTGATCACAGAAACAAGAGTTTGTTCAGTGGTCAATATTTGAAATGTCAGTTTTGATGCTTTATGGTTTGTTGGATCGGGCCTTGTACCTAGCACTGATATAAGGATGAGGTGTGAAGGGCGAAGGAATTAAGAAAGGAGAGATTCATTCTAGAGCTTACTGGAAAAGATCTTACCTGTAGGTCAAGACTGCATGGAGGTAAACAAGAATTTAACTTTGCCATACATTAGCTTCCTGAAATAAGAATGCTGCCTTCAGGGACCTGAAACGGAAGACCACCTTCTGGTGGTCAATCTCTCGAGAGGTTGGCTGAAGAATCAAGTCGCATGGAAGTCAAGGTTCAGCCAAGAAATCCATTGATTTCTGAAGTGCGGGGCTTTCTGTGTACACTCTCTTCAAATCATGATAATGCACCGGTGAGCAACCAGCATACCCCAGTCTCAAGAGGAAGCCTTTGAGGGAGCAGGCTTAGTACTAGATCCTAGAAATGAGCCCTAAAGATGATGAGCTAAAACAAGATAGCGGGAAAGGTTTGGGCTGGCAAAGGCTAAAGGAAGGAATGGGTATCTTCCAAGAGGCGTGGTAGCCGTGGTGGGTGAAGGAGAGAGTGAGCGGAGTGATGTAGATGCCTTCACCCCTGAAGGTCAGGTTCAAGTGCTTTCTCCTATGTGTTCTGTACCTACAGTGACTCCTGGGAGCATCTTGGCTACCTGCCAAGGAGGGCAACAGCCCTGGGCTTGAAAGAAAATAGCTGAGTGGCTTCAAGTCATGGTTTCTCATCAGAATAACTCTGGTTAAGTAAAAATCCAGACTTGTGAACTCTGCTTCCCAAACCCTGGTTCACCAGCAGGAACCTCCCAGGTAACGCCTTCAAGATGCCTCAAGAGGAATCACGTGGGGCAGGTGATCCCGATGTCTATAATTGTGGGTGTCTGTGTGCTACTTCTGAGATGTTTCTGGAAAATCCCCTCCTCACCCAATTCAGAGATCTTGAGTATCTGGGGCTTATTGAATAGGGCCTGGTGTGATGAGACTTTTGACGCTGTGACAAGGTATGTCATCAACAAACATGTTTGGTCTTATTTACAGGTATCTTTTCAGGTATGAGGCTCGTGGACTCGAGTTAGACATACCTGTTTAGGTTAGGGTCTGAAAAATCCCTAAAAAAATTGTCTGTGAAACTTCCCAGGAGCCTTTGCACTGTGGACAGTATCAAAGGCACCTGTGGTCCTCAGGGGGTTGAGGTGCCACTTCAACTGTCCAAGCTCTGGCTGGTCCTCTTTCCTACTGGAGACTTCCCTTTCCTGGAAACTTAACATTTAACTATGAGACATGGGTTGAAATTCAGGAAAGAGGCGATCTCTTCCATGCTTCAGTCAAAATTAATTTCTTCAGAGGCATATGCCTGCAATATTTTATTTCCACAGAATGCTGCTCTCTCATTGTAAGAAGCAACTGGAAATCTATGAGCTTCACTAAAATGCTGTTTCCTCTGTGTTGGCCCAGGCGCTCCCTTCTTGGCCAGCTGATCTTAATTCTGTGAGCCGGCTTCTCTGAGTTTTTCCTGCTCTACTCCTGCTCACTGTTCCCAGCGTAAGACCTGGCTCCTTAATGTGGCATCTGTGCCCTTTATGATCTGACTGCCTCCTGCTGTGCCCCTAATTGTTCTGTGTCCCAAGCTAACTGTGTCCCTCATTGTTGCTCAGGTCCTGCCAGTGTCCTCTTCCCTCTGGGCCTGCGTGGCGTGTCCTCCCTCTCCTCCCCATCTGTCACAGTTTACCCTTGGTTCAAGGCCTTCCTCTTGCCCATCCCTCAGCTGCTAATTCCCCCTCTCAGAGCATCAGTTGCACTGGGTTCACATGGTCGTATCACCTTCATTATGTATTGATTTGCTTTATTATTCTCAAATCTCGTTTCTCTTCTTCCTTACTTGATTCTAAATATGTTCCTGCCAAGGTCCCCGAGGCAACTCTGCATCTGGTGTATTGTTTGTCACAGTACAAAGCAGAGAGAAACTTTTATAAGATCTGAAGAGTATGTTTTTTAAAAAACCTGGTTATTTTAATTCAGAAAAACAGTCGTGTTTGTCTTGTTCCCCGGTTAAGTTGGATAAGCTTAACCACTGTGTTTTTCGTGGTTCAGAGAACCCTGCTGATGGCTTGTGGAACAGGTACTTTCAAAATTATTTATGCTCTTTCCTTTTGCATCTTATCCTCAGGAAGCCTGTCGCATTGGAGGAATTCCCCCTCTTTTGTCCTGTGAGGTGAGAGGGCAGGCAGCGCCCGGGAAGTGACAGAGCCAGGGCTGGGAGTCTGGCCTTCCGAGGACATCTTCCCAAAGTGCCGCGTCCTGAGACAGAAGTACAAATGTGGTCTCACATTGCCAAAGCCAGCTAAGACAATCACAGGTTCAAAAGTCTGACTCTGCATAGGCAGGATGCATTCAAAAGGCAAGCTGCATTTTCTCCCTCTGCCGGCCTAGGTTTGGTACCCCAGGATCATTTCTTCCCTTCTTTCTCTTCCCTAATGAACTGTAGAGATTAAACCTCAGCCTTGGCTGGAGGCATCTTCCTCCAGCCAGCCAGGGTTTATTTATTACTGCATCCCACCTAACAGGTAGACTGAGACCATGCTCAAGCCAGAGATGCACCCCCTTGTATTCCTCCTATTGCTACCACATCTCAGTTTTAAAGACAAAAGATGAGAGGAAGATGGTAAGAAATGCAAAGATCCTAGGTGTCCATGGAGATGGTCATGGCATAAAGCCTGGAATGGAAAGAACATTTCCAATTATAAATATCTCAATCTTTGTTTTCTTGACACAGGGTCTCACTCTGTAGCCTGGGCTGCTTTGTAACTTGCTGCAAAACCCAGGTTGACCTTGGATTCATAGCCAGCTGTTTGCCTCTGCCTCCAAAGGGCCAGGATTCAAGGTGTGGGCCCCCATGCCAGGCTGAGGCTTTAAGCATATTTTGATCACAGAGTGTTTACTACCAACAAACTCATCCAACAAAACGAGTGTGCCGGGAAGGACTAGAGGACAAAGCAGTCTTTATCTAGCTTGATGGTACATGTCATCCTGCACTTTCACGCTGTCTGGAAAACACCGGCTTTGCCGGGCTTGGCGGAAGGTGACTTGTGCCAGTGTATACCGATATAGTGTTACTTAACTCTTTTATTAACCTAGGTTCAATGAAGTTCAAAGAACGCAGTAGAGTGTGTTAAAGAACTCCAGCATGGACTTATCACTTAATTTCTTTTTCCCTTTGTGTGTGTGTGTGTGTGTGTGTGTACGTGTGTATGTACAGGTGTGTGAGTGTGTGTGCAGGCATGTGTGAATGTACAGGGGTGTGTCTGTGCGCGCGCATGTGTGCAGGTGTGTGTGTGTGCAGGCGCGTGGAATGTACAGGGATATGTGGGTGTGTGCGTACGTGTGTGTGTGTGCAAGTGTGTGTATATACAGGGGTATGTGTGAGTGTGTTCAGGCGCATGTGTATGTACAGATGTGTGGTGTATGTGTGTGTATAGGCACGTGTGAATGTACAGGGGTGTGTGAGTGTGTGTGTGTGAAGGACAGAGGACCTTCAGGCACCATACAGCTTATTTTAGATGGAACTTAGAACAAACTTTGTTACAAAATTATATCTGCCGATCTAGCCTCAGGGATCCAACCTGTCCCTGACTCCCTACTATCGGGGATGTGTTTGCCAACATGCCTAACCTATTACACATAGGTTCTGGGAATGAAATTCAGGTCCTTATGCTCACAAGGAGAGCAACTCCCTCCTCCCCAGAATGTGGCATATTTCTATCAATATGCCCCTGCAAAGAGGGCAGAGACACGCACTGTATAAATTTTATGCATAATTGATAACACTCCACACATACAATTTTCCTCCATCCTTTTAACTGTCTCTCCCTGTGTGCATGGAATAATTGGGATAAAATATGAAATATTATTCTATCCACAGACTAGAATATTCTAGTGCTATTAGACATGTTAGCAATACATCACTTCTTAAAATAAAAATTCTTCTCTTGGGCTGGGGATGTAGTTCAGCTGGTGGAAGGCTTGCTTGGCATTCAGAAAGCCCTAGGTTCTATCTCCAGCACCACAGAAACATGGGTGTAGCCATGAGCATCTGTAATTCTAGCACTTGGTAGATGAAGGAAGTGAAGGCAGGGTGGGGGTCAGAAGTCTGGATTCCATGAGACCCTATCTCAAAAAAATATTCCTCCTTTCTACAGGTCTTGTATTTTAGTGGAGGAGAAAAAACCCAGAGAAACAATTATCACACAAAAGAACAAGTGATTTATATAGTTTGATTGTGGTATCTATTGAAGGAAAAAAAAACCAGAGACATGGATTGTGAACTAAATAAGGAGTTTGAAGTGCCCTCCTGGTTTGAGAGGGTAAAATTTGAGGAAGAATCTGATGGGGTGAAGGATGGAGCTTTTACTAGCTGGGGGGGGGGGGAGAATCCCGAGGAGTGGACTCCAGAGCCACGGGCCAGCAAAGCGTGGAGATACAAGGCTGGACCCAGCAGCCCCAGTTCCGGCTCTCGCGCAATCTGGCGCAATCACACCTTTCCAGTTTCCACAGCTGCGGTTTTGTAACCACTTGCCTTCAGTTTGCCACCCCCTACCCCTCCCTTCACCCCATCCATGCTTCCTCCACCTACCAGCCCCTTAGAGAACGCCAATCTACCTTTTAATTCTGCTCACTCCATCTCCCTGTATTAGTGCTTTTTCTTTCTCTTCCTTCTTTTAAATTCTTTCAGGACTTCAAAGAAGGTATTTTTTTAAATCTTTATTGAGTCTTTGTGGATGTCACATCATGCACCCCAATCCCACTCATCTCCCTGTCCCCTTCCTTACCATCCTTTGCTCTTGCAACCTCCCCACCCCAATATAAAATGATTTTTTTTTAAAAAAAGACAAAAGCAAAACAAAAAAATCTTGTGGATGCTGTAGCATGTCTCAGTACAACACACACACACACACACACACCCTTTAGTCCAGGAAGCTGTAGCATGTCTCAGTACAACACACACACACACACACACACACACACACACCCTTTAGTCCAGGAAGCTGTAGCATGTCTCAGTACAACACACACACACACACACACACACCCTTTAGTCCAGGAAGCTGTAGCGTGTCTCAGTACACACACACAGTCACACACACACCCTTTAGTCAGGGAAGCTGTAGTGTGTCTCAGTACACACACACACACACACACACACACACACACACACCCTTTAGTCCGGGAAGCTGTAGCGCGTCTCAGTACACAGTCACACACACACCCTTTAGTCCACACATCTTTACTTGCAAGTGCTCACGGCAGTTTTTATCAGTCAGGGTCGAGGCCTCTGGCTTCTGCTACACTACCAATACTAGACCCTCACCCGGACTCCTCTTGGATACCCTGCTCTTACCCTGCCTTGTGGAAATCCTGGACTGACACTTCTCTTAATCTCCGCACCTTTAAAAAAGCTTCTTCCCTCAAACAGCATTACTGAATTGACTAGCGAGGCTAACCCTAAATGCACTCCAGCCCTCAAACGGCGTTATTAAATTGATTAGCTCTGCGGGCGAGGCTAGCTCTGAACACTCTCCAGTGTCTACTCAGAATGTGGGTTATTGCTTTGAACCAGGAGGTTACACCTGGGCTAGAATCTCATTCTGGAGTCTTAGAGAGAGAAAGCCTCTTTTCTCTGGATTTGTCCTAGGGTTTGCACGCAGGGCAATAAGTTCAGGAATGGGTTCAGGGTAACTGAGCCCGGTTTCACCGGGCTGTACTGACACTTGGTACAACAGGACTTTGCAGTAGACACAACGTTTAATGGTGGCACTCTGGCTGAAACTAGGTAGCTTATCATGAAGCTTGGTGGGAGGCTGTCGGGGTGGGGGAGGGTTGACGATGAAGCTTGGTGGTAGAATGCATGCCTCGCATGGGTAAGGCCGTGGAGTCTTACTCTAGCATAGACACAACTGAAGTTAATTTAAAAGAAAACTATACAACAACAAAACCTACAAATGACCAAATCAATAAATGACTAGTAAAACAGGCTATCCACGAATTATGAAATATGAAAAGCCAATAAACACAGGAAAAATGTTTAACTTGACTAGACACCAGAGAAATGCTAATCACAACTCCATAGAGATTCCACCTTAACCCCACCAGAATGCAGACAGCAAACAGCAATAAATCCCGGCATGGAAGTGGCTGTGGCTGTGGACGAAAGGGAACCCTTATATCAACGGTTCCCAAGCTTCCCAGTGCTGTGACCCTTTTTACAGTCATGTTGTGCTGACCCCGACCATAAAATTACTTTGTTTTCTACTTCACAACTATAATTCCGCTACTGTTATGAATCATAATTAAATATCTGAGATGCAGGACACCTGATATGCGACCCCCAAAGGGGTCTTGACTCACAGGCTGAAAACTGCTAACTTATGTACTACTGGTAGGAATGCAAACTAGGCTAGCCTCAGTGGAAATCAGTATGGAGGTGTCTCAAAACACTAAGAATAGGAGAGGAGTGGGGGGAAGGGGAGAGGGGTGGGAGGAGGGGGAGAAGAGTGGGAGGAGGGGGAGAAGAGTGGGAGGAGGGGGAGGGAAAGGGGAGGCTGGGAGGAGGTGGAAATTTGTTTTTTTTTTCTTTATTCTTCTTTTATCAATAAAAAAAAAATTATGTAAAAAAAAACACTAAGAATAAATCTATCATAGGATCTGGCTGTTCCGCTCCTGGGAATTTACTGGGAGGGCTCTAAGTCAACACATCAGAGAGATTCTTGCACATAAATATCCATTGCAGCATACCCATAACATCTAAGTGTGTCCAACAACAGCGGAACTGATAAAGAAACGTGATCTATAATCTTATTAAGCAAACTAAGTCAGTCTCAGAAAGAAACATATTGTCGCTTTCTCTCTCATTTATGCTTCCTAGATTTTATGTAGCCACATAAAATCATGTATGTTTATATACAATGAAGGTAGACATGACATTGTTTAGCCTAACAGAGGAGACAAACGAGAGAGGAAATACACAAAGAAAAAGGGAGAGTAAGGGACATGGAAATAAAGACAGGGGCTAAAAAAACATAAACCAGCCCTTAATGCTACCACTGTACAGGAAGATGACGGGTGAATTCCTTTATGTGCACCTGTTCGTCCTTCCTGATCTGTCGTGAGCTGTAGCTCTTAGAGCAGGCACTCAGCTTCTATCAGAAAATGCAGGAAGGTTCAGTACTCTAAGTGGATGGGCGGCGGGAAACGAGGATGGGAACCAGGAAAGGTGGCGCCCTTCCTCTTCTGTCTCTTCACACCTCCTAAGAAGCGCACACACCAAGGGAGTACTTGCGGAATGAGTGCGCAAACTGGTGGACAGAGAAGTCTCATCTCTCACGTCTGGAGTCTCTCCCCTTGCCTCCATGCTCAGATGCATACACACATACACATTCAGATGGTTCAAAAGATTGACTACATTTAACCAACACTAGTCAAAAAGCCGGAGTCAACTTCTGGGCTCCCTAGCTTTTGGCTCGCAGCGTGTGTGTGGCATATTTTACACGGCAGCCGTGAAAATGGACGTCTGGTCCTTGTCTTACGGCTGACATGATGTTAGACAGTTAACAGCTCAGTCACCAGTGAAGCATGTATGTAAGGGACAGCACAAAACCAGTCTGGTTAGGATAAGACTACAGTCTCCAGCTTCTTAGCGTGGCTTTGATCTCATGTCCCCATGCAAATGCGCATATGAACACATACCCCAAACACCACAGCAGGGTTAGCCCTCCCCTTCTCAACTGAGCATTTAAAACCGAGATTGCCACAGTGACCGGCAGTGTGTCGAAGCTATAAGGATGCTGACTTACAAAGACCGTAGCTTTACCAGAGAGCCGGGGCAGACACTGCTGATGTGTTTAACTTATTTAAAGAGATGCTTTCTCTGATAGCACTTAAAACGCAGCCGCGTCGGTGGGAAAGTGATTATGTATTAATTTGCCGCAGCATTCGGATGTATCAATGAGACATTTTATAAATTAAAATCACATCAACTAAGGAGACTGTGTTGATTACGGAGCCTTATTATGTATGATTATAAAGTGCCTTGCAATTATGGCAGTTTAATAACTCCTGCGGTTATCCTCCACAACAGAAGTCACACACTTACTAATATGGGTAAGGAAGGTCTACGGCGAGCAGAGAGGTAGAAGAGTATTGACTCCGAAGCTTTGAATTAGATTCCTATTGATCTGACGAATGAGAATTTCACTCACTGCAGTCAGTGTCTTCGTGAGCTCAGAGTCTATTTACCACGTGCCAGCAATTTCAATGGCTGTGGGCAATTGACCAATGAGGCGCCAGGGTGTGGGGATATCCAGAGCCCCACGGATAACTTTGAATCACTACTGGGGATGGCAAAGTCCTTGCCTACCTCTGTCCCGTCTCTGTTTGGGAGGCTGAGCCACATATTTCTGCACAAACTTCATACAGGCGCTCAAAGGTGGGGTGGTCCCTGCCTGCTGTCTAGTAGAGGCTAGTGGAGGTTGTACCACATTTGCTGGTCCCAAAGCCCCATCGCTCTGATTCAGACAACTGCTCCAAGTCAGTCATTTGGGAAGGGAGGTTTGACTTTGTTGTAGTTGTCATTTTGAGATAGGCTCTCATGCACCTAATTTACTATACAGCCAAAGCTGGACTCGAACTCACTGATTTTTTTTTATACCTCCCAAGTGCTAGAATTACAGGAATGTGTCCCCATACCTGCCTCAAATCCACATTATATCAGAGAACAATAACAAGGGCTCGGGAGGCAGGCACATTGATTCTTTCATTGAAAATATATTTGCTGAGCACGATGCATCATACTAGGGGAGGGGAAACAGTGAGGGTGGTGATGGCTTCATAGACGTCTACTGTGATGACTGCTTATGTTCAATCTTAATTCCCATGCCATCTTGTTTAAGATGGTTACAGACAGAGCTCCAGTGTCCTCCTGATGGGTACCAGGTTCACGTTTGTTGGGAGACTCAACTGTGGTAGTGCACAGAAAGGAAACATTATTCCCCGTTCTCTTCAAATATCAGTTACTTTTATTCTTGAGCAAAAAAAAAAAAAATCAGATGCAAGCCGTACTTATGGCATCAGTTTAATTGGCTCTGAATGTAATCCATTAGTTGAAATGCCTCTGACTTCAACGCTCTTACTCAAGTCTGGGTAGCATTTATTTACAGAATAGGAAGAGGAACACGACAATGGGAATATGATTGCTGTGTTCCTCGTGTTTTGCTTTCCAGATGCACACAAGATGAATAGCCAAGCGTCTTTCCCTTCAGGAGACTGAGAATATGAACAATTAACTTTTTTTTGTTGGTGGTGGTTGTGCGGAGAGCCATGCACAGACTGTGTGAGACTCAAAAATATTAAGGACAAAAGAAAATCTCCCAATTCAAGGCAACATGCATTTTAAACATCAGAGCCGTGGCATTAGAGCCCTTAGATCAGGCATGTTTAACTAACAGATCCTTCCTTTTGTTTGAAGAAGTTTCAGTTTTATCTTGTCATTGAAAGGATTCAAGGAGAGGAGAGGACCCCCGTTTGTTGTAGAGGCCTAATTAACTGTCGAGCTGTGTGATGTTTCCTAATAATTGAATTAGTTGCATCAAAAAACCACGAGGTACTTTCAAGTGTTGAAAGGAAGGTCCTAAATCAGTCACCTGCGTACTACACTCCTTTACCAAAACATCCAGAAATCCGTCTAGGCTGGGGGTTGCTTCTATCATGCTGCCGCAGCGACTACTGGCTTGTCCGAATCTGTTAGCTCTAAGGAGTCACCTGAGAGGCAGGCAGAGGAGGCGCTGCTTGCAATGAGCTAGGGTTAGGGTGGCTCCCACGGCGGGCATTAGGAGAAAGCAAGAGATCCTGGTGGAAGTCTGAGGAAGGATGAGTTCAGGCTGCGTTCACAGACGAGGAAACTCATTAAAAATGGGAGCCCGGTGCTTAAACTCTCAGAAAGGTTTCCGAACACAATCAAATCACCTGCAAAGAGCTCTTGTTTTATTTTTCCAAATATACATCTTAATTGGTGTGTATTTTGTTTCCACAGTGATGGGTTTCGTAAAGACCTCCTCATCTGAGTGTCTAGTGTATTGTGATTATATTCACCCCCAGACCTCATTCTGGGCATCTTTGGGGCTAGGGGCTAGGGGCTAGGGATTGAATTCTAGTGTAACCACGAGGGAAAGAAAGCCACTGCCTGGGCCAACAGTGCTCAGAGTATGTCCCTCAGATCAAGGTCCCCTTGCCAGCTGTGGAAATGCAGGCTTCAGGTCCCACCCAGACACAACAGGGTAGAAGCCAGGGACCTGTGGCTGAGCAAGCTCTGTAAACGATCCTAGTATGCGCTTAGGGTGGGAATCATTATCTGAGACCAGTCAAGTCAGACACGCCCATTCAAAAAAACAAAAGCATCAAGGCAGGTAGGAAGGGAGAAACAGTTCAGGCTGGACGTCCACTGTGATTCCCATCTGCACTTAAAAAAAGAACTGAAAACTCAGGCAACTCACCCCACCCAAGCGTGAGTGGAGAGGGAGTCTGACCTTCTATTGTTATCTCCACGAAACCTCGTAGGAGGGAATCAGAGTCATTCCAGCAGGCCACGTGATCTTAAACAGAAGGCAGAGAGCGATTCTGGAAGCCAGGGAGACCACCAGCAAAGACAGCTGCCCTGGCACCTAGCATGGACGTATTTAGTGGGGGAAAGGCTTTCCAGGCCAGGGAAGGAGAGTCTCCTAAAAATAAGAGAACAGAAAACTATCGAAAGCAAACATCTCCTTTTCCTTTCCACTTCATGAAAACAGTGGCTTTTGGGGGACATGTTTCTGCTATGCTGATAAAATGGAATAAAGTCCCCAGCAGTTAGTATTCAAGATGAACCAAGAACTGCATAAGGATATATTTTAATGACGCGTTGGTTTTCTCGGGGTGGTGCCATCCAGCCCCCAGAACATTCTCTGGCAGCGCCCACACTCTCCTGTGCTAGGGACAAGGCTGGCAGGGATAGGAGCCTCCCTCCCTCCGCCTGGGTGGAGAGGGATGTGCCCGTGGCTGGAAGCTGGGCTCTGCCGACTCAGGGTGGTGTTAGCTTCACCCAGATGAACTCAAATGCCAGAGTGGTCTGTCTAGGGCTGGGAAGTGGGCCAGGAGGCACAGCCAAGCACTGTGTCACACGGCACAGGCTCACTGTGTCTCCTTCTGGCAAATGGGCATAATGAACTCAACTAAAACCCGTTGAAGGTGAATTACTACTTGTGGGTCAAACACTTTATGGGCTTTTTTTAAAAAATTACTTTAACTAATCCCCTCATACTCACGGACTCTGTATAAATACTGTCCTTATAATTCAATCATCAAACCAAATACATTCCTATATGTGAATTACATATAACAGCTAAATAAAGATTGTCAACAAAATCCAAGAGAGTTGATTTTATGAATAGAAATTCCTCCCCCTTTTGGCCTATATTAAATTTATTTTATGAGAAAATAAATGCTACATGAGATTTTTATTTTAAACACAAATTGCATTTAACAGACAGTGTTGGGTAAAGCCTTTGGGTTGTAAGCCAGCTGCTAACTGCATTCGACTCAAGGCTGCGAAATGCCATTTCTGCGAATTATTGTGAACAGAGACCCTACTGCCAATCCTTCGGCAGCCATCGGTGGGGAGAAATGAGACCACCACCGGGTACCTGTTATTAAAGTCAGGTACTCGGTGACCCCGGGCTTATTCGAACTGTGCAGCTAGCTTCTCTGGGTTTACAAGGATGAGATTCTGAGGAGGGAAATGAGAAAGAGAGAGCCATTTGCAGACACAGAGCTAGCAATTTGAAGCTGCTGTCAGGGCTATTTTCTCTTCCGTTCGTCTCATTCCAGCCTCTGACAATGCCCGGGGACTATTTATTATTCTTTCCCGTCTAGCAGTAGCTATGTTTCAATTACGGCCTCTGCGCCAATAGTAGACTATTGCTTTTAAGACTTAGAATGAGCCTTGGTTAGATATATTTATCCCCCCATGTAAGTTCCATCATCCCCCTTTCTTCACAAGAGTGTTCTCCAATGACCTTCACTCACTTTTTGCAGCTGTTGTTTATCATATTTTCACGTGTTCGACTCTGGTCCTTAGAGTCCTCCTAACACCCCATCTCACCCTTGGGGCGCTCTCTAGAATACTGCCGAGTGGCCCACTGCCTCTTATTTACACGGCACAGAAGGGCTGTGAGTCTTGCCAACGGCAGGCTGCTCTGGTCTCCCTGGCACCTGGTAGCGAGCAGACCCTCAATCAATTTCAATGTTTAATGCCTGCCCGAACGAATGACAATAAATGAGCTCAGCAATTTCGCTGTAACCTTATACAAAATTGTAAACTAATAATGTCTGCCTCTTTCACTGTCTGCCAACTTAATTTTTTTCTTCAAATTGGCTTTAAAAGAAAAAAAAAAAAGAAAAACAACTGGTTCACGTGAACCAAAATCGACTCCATATACTATGTTGATGAAAAATGTTCCCTGATTTTGGCATCTCATCCTCTGATACTTGATTGGTTCCTGGATAGGACATGCTCAGCATACCATGGGATGGTTGGTAACTGAGTCCCTTCTAAGCGCAACTCACCAATCTTGAAAGGTTGGTTGTTACTGAGAACTGTGACTTCTCAGCTCTAGGACAACTGTCTAGCAGCAAGGGTTCTTCAAGGAAGTCTTGCAGAACCGGGGCTTTGGTAAGGGAGACTAGGGCTGAAATCCCACCTCTGCCTCCGACTGGCTGAGACTGGCTAAGACTTAAAGTCTCAGCTTCAGTTTCTTATGAGGTGATGATGAATATGTAGATGGTAGGATCTGAATTAAAACCAATGTTTTCTGGCTCTGAAGCCCAGGATCACACAACTACTGTCCTTTCATCATTAAATGAGACACTCTGCACAAAAACGCTGGACGTGGAGTAAATACTGTTAAAGCGTGTTAAAATAACAGGAGAAGAAACCGTTTACATCAAGCGGCCACAAGGACAGTCACCTAGAGATCCTCTTGTTTTTACCGTGATTGCAAAATCAACACCGGAAATTGGGGAGAGAGACGGCACAAACAGTCATGAGGACAGAATAGGGGTTCAGAGAGCCGAGGTGAGTGGATGACATTGTTTGAGTGGGGAGTAGAGGTCTCCCCTGACCTTCAGACAAAGGACAGAGTAGGTCTTCTACTCTCAGGGGAGGCTGAGCAGCTAGCCTTAAGTAGATAAGTCAGGGTTCCCACTCGGCTATGCCGCAATGGGAGTTTTGTTGGCTCAGATGGTCGAATAGAAGACTGGAAAGCTATCTTCATGGAACATGGCAGTCCTGGCGCTATCCATTCTCATAGAGGAGAGATTTAGAGGCCCAGTATAGAGGAGGCTCGTCTGGATCCTATGGCAACTTCACTATAAATATGAACGGATCTGTAGATCGGGTATTAGCTGATCCACTATATTGCTCTGACAGCGATAGGGGACCAGAGTTAGGCTTGATTACATTGGAATGATGTGAATTTATTTTTGCTTTTAACTTAGACCTTTTATGGTTTAAGATGAACTTAGTCACTGGGCTGAAGGAAGAACGATCCTGTCAGGATAACTTAGGGTCATATCTGACCAAGAAGGGCATTCCAGACATATCTCATGTGACTTTCTTAACCACAGGATATGGTTGACTGTGTCCTGATCATTGTTTATCAGATAAAGACACAGATTCAGAGCCATCTCCAAGGTCAGAACATTGTCCAGGTTGGTGAGAGATAAACCTGAGACACAAGTCCGTAGCTTCCGGTTGCCCATTCTAGTCTGTGCTACGCATTTATGTAAGAGGGAAGTGTTTTTAAAATGGCACTCTGGCTGCCTGAGGGGGATGGAAACCAATACTAAAGACAATGATATTGTAACTGGGAATCTGGACTTGCCAATGGATGTCTTTATCAGCACATAGTAGAAAGTATATACATAAGGAACATCAAATGACTTAATGTGTGCCACTTAGTATCACTGGGTCCTAGCATGCAGCAGAGACTTCATTTGTGGCATGACCAGGTGATCTCTAGCGATGTCTGTGTCATTTTTAACATCTTCAGAGATGAAGGATAGGTGTTTCATATCCCACACTATAGTAGTAAAATTATAGAGGAACCTGGGATTTCTTGTTTTATCTTAGAAAGGAAATGCGTGGCAGTGAAAGTCGGAAACAGACCTCAACATTTCTTGGCATCCATTCTTTTCGTTGACAACTTGGATATCTGTGAGGCATTCAAAACTTACATGTAGCTAAAGCGAGTAAAAATTAATTCACTGGTTATCGAGTATTTACCAGCCACGTGCACAATGCTTTTCAAAACTCTTTAACGCTTTGAGAAAATCCTTTTCCCCCTCTTTCTTTCCTTTTCCTTCCTTTGAAGCTGCCACAACAGAAGACAGGAGCTGGCAGGGGATACAAGTAGTGCAGAAAATCCATAGGAGTATTTGAAGGCATTCCCATCTGCATCTTTCTCGAGGCAGCTCACGATCAACCGGTCACAGCATGCCAGAAAACTGAGCCTTTACAGATTGTGCTGACCAATGCTTTTATTTGAAGAAAGTAGACCTTAACCCTGCAGCTTTTTCAAACAAAATTCTGCAGATAGTCTTGTGAAGTAGCCTGATCTGGCTTGAGCTTCCTAGTAGTCCAGGTTGGCTTTGAACCTGTGATTCTTCTGCATGAGCCTTCTGCATGCTGCGACTGTAGGCCTTGCCCCCTTGTCTAGCTCACCTTAGGAAACAGAAAAGACTCATCCCAGGCCCCAGAGCCAGCAGCAGAGCAAAGACAAGCATCCATGCTACCTAGATGCCAGTTAGGGCTGTTTCTGTCCAGTAGGTACTGACAACAGTTAGGAACATGGGCCTTAGAACCACACTATCCATGTTTAATCTGTCTGGATGACTGAGATGAAATTGCCTCACTGCTCTGGAACTTGGTTTTTGTCAGAGGTCAACTATCTCCTGGAGTGCATCTTGCAATGAAGAAATGCACGCTGATTGGGCCTCAGACCATTTTGGTAACCTGTGTGGTAATACAACCCCCACTCTTAGTACACTCTTAGAGTGAAGCCTCGTTTTACCTGTCTATGCCTATGCGTAGTTGGACATGTCTAAGACTAAAATCAGATGCATTATGGGAAAGGACATATGCAGCTGAAAGAGATTATGCAATTTGAAAATCGTAAGTCAAAACTGAGAACCACTCTCACTATACTGGTGCTTTAGTGACCAAAGACCTCCTTCTTTTGAACCCCATTAAAGAAAACCTCACACAATAATTGGGGCCCTTGAGAACCTCACTCATGTGGCCTGCTATCACTCTCGACTGTGTAGTTTTTTTTTTATATACAAATATAGTTCGTCTCTTTTGAATAGCTTCCTTGTTGGTTTGCAAATCTGTATGTGCCATTATTTTGCTTCTTTGAATAAGAAATTGAGAATCTGGAAACATGGGGCCCAGACCTCTACCACCAGTGACCAAATCATCAAAAGGCACCGATTCTAAGTCAAAGGAAGAATATGTGCAAGACTGAAAAAAAAAGCACGCACACTTTATAACCATGAAGTTCCTGAGCAGGTACATCCAGCAATCTGTACACACTGGGAGCAGAGAGACTTCTCTGGCAGACTTAGGTAAAGACACTTAAGACCAGAATGCCACAAAATTCACCATTCAAAAGTGCACACAGCTTCCGGAAATGGGGAAAGTTGTACCAAGCTCCGCCACAGTTACTATGGTATAAATGGAAGAACACGACTCAATAAAGTTTTGAACCAGAAAACACTTTCTCATTTGTAGTTTGAGACTATTTCTCTCTCTCTCTCTCTCTCTCTCTCTCTCTCTCTCTCTCTCTCTCTCTCTCTCTCTCTCTCTTAAATTCATGACCAAATGTATTAAATTATGTTCCCATCAAGGATTTCTGGAAGGTAGTAGCAAAAGTCGCTGAACGGAAAGGAATATTGATATTTCTGCAACAATCAATGAAACGCAGAGGCATGAACGAACATGTACAACGGAACCGACAGAAGCAAATCATACAGCATCTCCGGCTATTTGCAGTCTATGTGCACTGACCTGTAATAAAATCCTAGTGGCAGACATGGGACACGGATGAGTTTAGCTGTAAATACCTCAACATTCTAGAAGCACAGAGAATATTGTTGGTATGTGTTTAGCATCTGAAATGTGAGTTTTAAAATTGTTTTATTAGGAAAACCTTGTTCAATCTTAGAAGAAATTTGCATTTCTATGCAAAGATGGAACACAGTATCCTTGGCTGAGTTAGGAAAGTCAGCACCATTTTGTGGTATATGATTAGCACATTCGGAAGGCAACAATTCCAGAAAGTGTAAATTTAGCCGGGAAAAACCGAAGGCATTTATCTATTCATGTTTAGGCATGGGAGTGTAAGCTTCACTTTGGTGCTTAAATGCTATTTATTATCATGGAAATCCTAGGAGATAGAATTACTAGATTCTGATTTCACATTTAGAAATCACATAATTAAAAAAAAAACCACGCTGGTCTGTAAATAGCAAAACAATCAGATCTGATCAACTAAAATGGTTGCGGGGTGGGGGGGGAACCTACTTTTTTCCTTTGAAGATAAATAGTATGTAATTCTTACCTGATATTCTAGGTCAGTTAAGACTAGAGAATGCATGAAGTTTTCATAGCTTCCATAAGTTTTGAATTTTTGGAGATAAAATTCAAATACTGAGCATTGTTTTAGTTAGGGTTTCTACTGCTGTGAAGAGACACCATGACCATGACAACTCTTATTAAGGAAAACATTTAATTGGGGCTGGCTTACAGGTTCAGAGTTTTAGTTCATTATCATCACGGCAGCAAGCATGGCAGCATGCAGGCAGACATAGTGCTGGAGCATGAGCTGAGAGTTCTACATTTTCATCTGTAGGCAGCAGGGAATGAACAGTCCTACCGGGTGTGGCTTGAGCAGAAAGCCCGCCTCCCAGTGACACACTTCCTCCAGTGACGCCACACCTCCAACAAGGCCCCTTCTATGGGCCAAGCATCCAAACACTGGAGTCTATGGGGGCCATTCCTCTTCAAACAACCACACCATAAAACATTGTTCTTCATGCTAGCAGTCGGTAGACCCTGTTGGTAGCGTAGGAAAGAAATGCCTGGGTATGCATCTACAGCAGAGGTTCTCAACCTTCCTAATGGTTGTGGTGACCCCTGACCATAAAATTATTTTGTTGTACTTCATAATTATAATTTTGCTAATGTTATGAATTGTAATGTAAACATCTGACATTCAGAATATCTGATATGTGACCCCGGAAGGGATCTCAACCCACAGGTTGAGAACACTGATTTAGATGGTAAACTTAGACCCAGAAATAGTTAAATTGTTGCAATTGAGAAGTTTATCAAGTTAGGTTCTTCTATGGAGCATGAGAAAGGTATTAAATACCTATAAAAAGCTGAATAATGGCCATGCCATCCAAAGTACAGTCCTACTTCACCTGATTCACATATTTCTCACATTTAAAGTAACGCTTTCGCAGGGTAGACCTGGGTATTGCTTTACATTGCATTAATTCAATGTTTGTTTGTTCTCTATGTTGGGGACCACACCCAAGGCCTTGTCATGCTAGGTGTGTGTTCTGCTATGCAGCTAGACCCCTCCGCCCCCAACATCTGTATTTTAATTTCTATTAAAGTTATTATTAATATGGTTACGTTGAATGCTATTATGTTGTTTTCTATTCATTTATTCTTGTTCCTTTTCTGTTTTCGATGAAGTATGAGTCTCGGTGTTTCATTTCGTTTTCACTATTGGCTTCTTAACTACACTTTTTGCTTTATTTGTTGTCCCAAGGTTTACGTATGAACTTTCAGCTTATCATAATATATCTGAAATAGCTAGGCATGGACTCTGTGGGCTGTCTCACTTAGGGCCTAGGTAACTGTAGAGACCCTTTTGCAGTAACTAGCAAGATATTCAGTGCCTTCCCACCCTGCTGTCTGTTCTGAGAGTTGTTCTTATCAGTAGTCCTTGGATCTCTGTTTGGGTCATAAAGTTGCATGGACCATGCAGATTTTGTGAGCTGTAATGTTTTTTGGTCATTTCTTACTTGTTTTCTAACCCCCTTTGATCTCTACAACTTTGCTCGCAGACTTCTAGCTCTGACTTCACCAAACTCTGACTCTTTATCTTCAGAGTCAGCAAGGAAGTCATGTCAAGCTCTGTGGTCCATAATGGCAGAAACTTGGAGGCGGCTGTAGAAATCACTGCTCCCTCTTTTCCATATAGGAAGTTCAAGGCCAGTGTGGACTTGATGGGGTCTCAGTCTCAAAAACAAAACGAAGCAACGCACAAAAGAAAGAAACTCGTTTAATCTACTGAGGTGTCGAAATGAGTACAAAGGATATAAAATGGCAATTATTCCCCCCTCAATTAAACGGTGACGACATGAATGTTATGAAAGTTAGCTTCAGATGCTTCATGTTGTGGTAGTAACTTTCCCTCTCGTTTTTGATAGATAAGGTTTTAAGGTGATTATAAGAAACCTGAGCATTTAAAACATCTAGCTCCTTATAAAACCGGAGTGTGATGTCAAACATGAACTGATACTTTAAAGTAGCTTTTATTAAATATTTATTTGATACAAAAGAAAATTCACAAAATTTATGCAAATTTTAGAGCACTACTCTTCAAATTTTAATGTACAAACAAACCACCTGAGATCTTGTTAAAACGTAGATGCGACTTCAGGCAATCTGGGGTGGGCAATATATGACCCGTCTTCCCCATTCCAAACAAAATCCTGCGTTTCTGCTTTGCAGACGATCATTTGAGTATCAAGAGTAAAGCAGAGCTAACACAGCCATCACCTGTGTGCACCCGTACACTGTGCTAACACGACCGCCATTGTGTGTACCTGCACACTATCAGTCTCTCTGGCGGGCCTGTGTACCCTCCCTTGCCCCACCCATTCCTCTCCTCTAGCCTCTTGATTATGTTCTCATTATCATGTTGCTTTTGATTATTTTACTACACATGGTTGCCATCCCCTCAAATCATTTAGTCTTACATGTTATTGATTGAATGAATGAATGAATGGAATCACTTGTATATATAGGCTGCCATTTGATTACTTGTTTATTTATTATGTCTCGAGGGTCATTCATATTCCTTTATTATTGTTGTTTTTTCATTCATATTCCTATGGATAGCCTTAGCTCGTTATAGAGAATTTTTTACAGTCTAACTCATAAAGCTTGCCTGAAGATTAGAGAAGCAAGAAACCAACCGCTAGAGAGCTCTTAACTCCATGAAATCTTCAGGCTGAAAAGAGAGCAAGTTCCTGTCTCATCCCAAATATAGTGATGCTTTGTTTATGATCTAAAAAATAAAGCTTGCCTGAAGATCAGAGTGCAAAACTAGCCACACTAGTTAGTCACACAGGCCGGGCAGTGGTGGCATGCACCTTTAATCCCAGCGGTCACACTAGTCAGCCATACAGGCCGGGCAGTGGTGGCACGGACCTTTAATTCCAGTGGTCACGCTAGTCAGCCATACAGGCCGGGCAGTGGTGACACGCACCTTTAATCCCAGCACTAGAAAAGAGTATTAGGCAGGATGAGACAGAAACTCGCTTTTTTACAGTCTGAAGATTTTGTAGAGATAAGAGCTCTCTAGAGGTTGGCTGCTTTGCTTCTGTGATCTTCAGGCAAACTTTGTTAGATTATAAACAAAATATCACTATAGTTTGTTCTTTTTCATTGCTTTATGGGATCCTCTCTATGAATGTGCATATATATATGTGTGTGTGTGTTCACAGACGTGTGCATACATACATACACATTTTCTGGTTGATAAACTTTGAAGTTTCAACTTTATGTGGTCATGACGACTCATGTTCAAATTCCTTATGCACATATTGAGACTTAATCATGCTGTACACATAGATGTTAATCCCCGTTCCTAGGATATGCACATTTTCCACTTTAGTGCCAGTTCGGATGCCAACGTATTTACCCTGTGGTTGATTGCTTTATACTGCCACCAACTGTGCAGATCTGTGTGTTCTCATCTGTGTTGCTTCAAATTGCTGCCTAAGAAACTGTCACATGCTTTGGGGATTAGAACCGCAAGTACTTTTTTATGTTATGACTCTGTAAGTCGGAAGTCCAAGGGAGCTCATCTGCATTCTCGGCTTAGGGTCCACACTCAAAAGTTAATGCGTCACCTTTTTGTCTGAGGGCTCTGTGGGAGAATCTGCTGCAAAGTCTGGTAAAGTCACCGGACCAGCCTCATTTTCTTGTCACCCGTCTAGAGCCCACTCTAACAATCAGAGGACACTTTGACATCATATCCCAAACCCCCTTTAGGTCATCCACAGAGAATTTATATGCACGACCTTCCTCTTACATTCCAAGTCCCTCTTTACCAGAGAAAAGTCTCAATTTCCAACATGCTCATGGGATTAGTTAGATATCCTCAAGTAATTCCATGACATTCAGTATTCTGGAATCACTGGGAAGAGATGGAGGAGGAGGGGGAGGGAGATGGAATCCTGCCCACTACAATTCACTGGTAACCAAACTGGCCTCCACGGCTCACTAGACCCCACCCACACAGCAAAAATACATTCACCACTTCTCCAACTCACAGCCTCAGGTTGGAGCTCAGAATCTCACCCAAACCTCAGTGTACAAAAGTCCAGCTCAAGGCAAGCAGGTGGTGAAGAAAGCTGTATCAGGTCCCTGGCTGTTGCTGTGATGGACTGCCCCAAGGAAAAGTAACTTGGGGGATGGAAAGTTTATGGTGGCTTACAGTTCCAGAGGGGACGCAGAAGGCATGGGAGCAGAGCCAGGCTAGGCTTATGGTCAGGAAGCTGACTGACCACATTTTATTCACAAACAGGAAACACACACACACACACACACACACACACACACACACCTATGGACACCTGATTTTTGATTTAAAAAAAAAAGCCAGAAATACACATTGGGAAAAAGACAAAACCTTTAACAAATGTCTCCAGTCAGACTGGCTGGCTGCCCCTAAAAGACTGCAAATAGATCCATACTTGTCACCCTGCATAAAATTCAACTCCAAATGGATCAAAGGCCTCAACTTAAGGCCAGGTACACTGAATCTGATGGAAGAGAAAGTAGGGAATCGTCTTGAACTCATTGGTGCAGGAAAGACTTTCTGAACAGAACACCGTTAACATAGGCACGAAGACCAACAATTAATAAATGGGACCTCATGAAATTGAGGAGCTTCTGTATAGCAAAGGACACCATCGTTCAGACAAAGTGGAAACCTACAGAATGAGAAAATATTTTTATCAACTATATATTGATAAGGGGATAATATCTAAAATATATAAAGAACTGGAAAAATGGATAGCAAGAAAACAATTCAATTAAAACCTCTTGAAATCTGCATGCAAATGGATGGAACTAGAAAAAAAAATATCCTAAGTGAGGTAACCCAGACCCAGAAAGATGAGCATGGAACATACCCACTCATTGTTAATCCTGGCTTTAAAGCAAAGGAGAAGGAGCCTATAGTCCATGAGCTTAGAGAAACTAAGTGACAAGGTGAACCGTAAGAGAAACACACACAGATCCCCTGGGAAGGGGAAATAGACTAGATCTCCTGAGAAAATTGGGAGCATGGGGGTGGGGGAAGATGGGAAGGTGGAAGAGGAGGAGAAAGGAAGGAGGGGAGGGGAAAGAGAACTACAGGGAATGGGATGGTCGAGACGGGGGAAGGACAGAGATGGAGAACAAGGAAAGAGATATCTTGATTGGGGAAGCCATTATGGAACTAGCAAGGAACCTGGCACTAAAGAAATTCCCAGGAATCCACAAGGATGACCCCAGCTAAGACCCTAAGCAAAGAGGAGAGGGTGCCTGAACTGGCCTTGCCCTGTAGTCAGATTCATGACTATCTTTAATGTCACCATAGAACCTATATCCAGCAACTGATGGAAGTAGATGCAGAGACCACAGCGGAGCATTGGGCTGAGCTCCCAAAGTCCAGTTGAAGAGAATACCAGCAAAGAGATTAAGACCATGATGGGGACACCCACTCAAACAGTCTACCTGAGTTAAAGAGAGTCTTCCAACCCTGGCCTGACAGCGGGGGAACCAGCATAGGCCCAAACTAGGCCCTCTGAATGGGGGTGAGAGTTGTGTGGCTGGGGCAGACTGTGGGGCCACTGGCAGTGGGACCAGGATTTATCCCTCCTGCTTGTTCTGGCTTTTTGGAACCCATTCTCTCTGGAGGGATACCTTGCTCAGCATAAATATGAGGGATGGGGGGTTGGTCCTGCCTCAAAGCAATGTGCTAGACTTTGTTGATTCCCCGTGGGAAGCCTTACCCTCTCTGAGGAGTGGATGGGGGGGTGGAGATAGGAGGAGGGAGCAGGAGGTGGGGAGGGAGTGGAAAATGGATTTGGTATATAAAATGAGAAAAGATAGGTTTTTTTTTAAAAAAAATAAATTTTTAAAAAGTTAAAAAATAGGGTACAGATCTAAATAGAGAATTCTCAAAACAGGAAACACAAATGGTTGGGAAGCACCCAAAGAAATGTTCAACATCCTTAGTTATCAGGGAAATGCAGACAAAAAAAACCAGTTACATCAGACAGAGGGCTAAGATCAGTAAAGTAAGTGGCAGATCACGCTGGTGAGGACGTGAGGTCAGGGAGGCCCCTCTCCTTCTCTGCTCGTGAGAGTGCAAACTCGTGCAGGCAATGTGGAAAGCAGTGAAGACGGGAGCAGACCTACGACTTCAAGATCCAGCTATACCACTCTTGGGCATGTACCCAGGGGACTCTACCATCAACACTCAAAGTCTAGATTCGTACTTACCAATTTTGAGTCATGTTTCCTGCAGATAAAATTAGCTAGTCTAACTTTTATTTAGTCATTATGGCAAACTGTTTCTTTAAGAAGATATTTAGCCACTTTTAGTATATTCTGATTTATATTAGAAAATCTGTCGATTTCTCAACTTGTTTTTTCTCTTTTTCTTCCTAATTTCTTGGAGAAATATTCTTATAAATTTAATCTCCACAGTCGGAGAAATGTTTTATTATTTTTAGTGATTGCCCTAGGGCTTACATTATTCATCTTGAATTTAAGTCTACTTCCAAAATACGTAATAATCATGTTATCTCATATACAGTATGAAACCCTTGTAATATTAAATTTCCATTTCCCTCTTCTGATGCTTATAATATTGTTCCTCCTCCTCCTCCTCCTCCTCCTCCTCCTCCTCCTCCTCCTCCTCCTCCTCCTCCTCCTCCTCATCCTCCTCCTTTTTGAGACAGTGTTTCTCTATGTAACAGCCCTGGCTGTCCTGGAACTCTCTCTGTAGACCAGGCTGGGCTGCCTCTGCCTCCCAGGTGCTGTGATAAAAGGCCTGCACCACCATCTCCTAGCACAGCTTACTTCTAATGCATTATAAACTCCTTGAATTGTTTCTAATTTTGCTTTAGATTTGCAATTATCTTTTAAAATCAGTAACCTGAGAAACATGTTCCAAATTCATCACACTTATTATTTCTTATATTCTTCATGTTTTCTGGGTGTGAAGATACCAATTTCTATCTAGGGTCATATTTCTCTTGCCCAAAGAAGTTTGTTTGATGTTTCTTTCAACACAAACCTACCACCAACAAATTTCATCTTTGTTTGTGTGAAATGGTCTCTATTACCCTTTAGGTTTCAAAGACATTTTGCAGGTTATAGAGTTCTGAATAGTCTTCTTTTCTATGCCATTGTTTTTCGTGTTCCCCATTTTTAATGTGAAACCTATTTTTGTCATTCTTTGTGTATGTTTCTGACTACAAAACATTTGAAGATCTACAAGATTTTCTCTTTAGCATTGGTGTTTAGTTTGTCCGCAGTGGGAAGCAGCTCAGTGGCACAGTATGTGCATGTACCAGGCCCAGGGTTCAACTCCCTGCTTAGCAAAGGGGCGAAGTTCAGAAACAAAGCAAGATTCTGCATGTTGTGCTGGTGCCTGCAAGCCAAGCACATGGAAAACGGCGGCAGTGGGATCACGAGTTTGAGGCATCCTTGGAGTCCAAGGCCAGTCTCTTTATCACGTGCCAAGCCGCATGCTTCTTTCTTTTCAGTAATCTCGCTGTTTCCTATGCTTTTGGAATCTGTGACTTATCTTCTGTTAATTTTAGAAATTCGGGGCCAGTAAGGCAAGTCAGGAGTAAATGCACTAACTGGGCAAGCCTGGCGACCTGGTTTTGAGCCCTGGAATCTCTGATTTAAAAAAAAAAAGTGTGAGGAGAGAATTGACTCTGTGAAGCTGTCCTGTGCCTTCTACCCATGCGCCGAGGTAAGCCCCGCCCCCATTACGTAGACGCACAATAATACACGGTTTTTAAAAGTTCTAAAAGGTTTAAAGAGATTCACAGTTATCAACCTTTTTAGACTTTCCTCTTTATCCGTTTCCAGACAAGACGGTCCTTAATGTACCTGATCCTTATCCACACGCCTTTGAATGCTCTGCTTATGCCCTTCGGACGCTTGAGTCTCTTCACGATTTAGGTGATTTTGGTGAATGTGCTCTCGAGCCTTCTGACCGCCCCCCTCTCCCGGGTGAAGTCTGACCTGAGGTCCATCAGACGAGCTCCTCATCTCTGTCTGATGCCTTCCCTTTAAGGCGCTCCCAGGTTCCCGCATCCCCGATGCAAGGTTCCACTATTGGACTTTTCGTCTATCTTTTCTACTGGATCTTCGAATATTCGAACCCTCGTTGTTTAAAAGACCCTGTCTGATAGTTTTACTTGTGCCACCCCCAGGTCCAGTCTACTAACTTCTTTATCCTTTTCTTCCCCTTTGCTTCCGAGGATTGTGTGGTAGTTTTTAAGTGAATGCTAGGTTGCCTATAAAAGAACAGGAGAGAAGGAGGTAGAAGGTATGTTCACTTAGAAATGGATGTGCTTCACTCCTGTGTCAGGTAAATGGCCTGAAAATTATGCAAGGACCGACCATTATTTCTTAGAAGCGAAGCTACACAGAGCGTAATGCAAATAAGTTTACATAATAAAGTGAAGGTCTTAGTGTGCCGACGAGCCTAATTAAAATTAAGTAACTTTGGGAATTAAAGTAAGAATAATTCAGAGACAAACGTTCCTGAAAGTGCTTGATCACATTGAATATTTCAGAGACACGCTCGCGATATTTGCGAAGCGTCTGGACAGATTTTGATTTTTTTTCCCTCTCCTGGAAGAGCAGCAGAACAACAGCACAGACTCCTCCCACTTGTAAAGTAGATTACAGTTTACACAAGGCCTAGGAGAAACCTAGCTATCACCAAGTGTGTGACAAGATGCAGATTAAGAGAGGTAGGGTCTATGGCGACTCATGGTTTGAGGGCGCAGTCCATCACGGCGGGTAAATGGGAAGGCATGGCGAGGCCAGCAGGTGTGCGCTGTGGCTGAGGAGAAAGCTGCTGGCTCACACTGGTGGGTTGCTCAGGAAGCAGGGGACGGGAGGGCGCCAGTGTTCGGCTGACTTTCTCCATCCTCTGTTTTATTCAGCACCGGACCCTACTCCACGGGATAGTGCAACCCTTTAGATAGGTAGTCCTTATAGGTCCTTACAAGGAGAATTTGGTTGTTTCATTTTCGATACATAAGACCTGTTTGTCACATAAATTAGAGAAATCCTACGTGTTAGCATAACAAAAATACAGAAATGTAAGTTAAATTATTAATCTGTAATCTGTATTATAGGAATGCCATGAAAATTCAGTGAGTTCTAAAGAGGGCTGTAGCTCTGTAGCACATAATTTTAATTCTGATAACCCACCTGCATATCTACTAATGAATAGTTTGTACATAAGCATTAAGTATCAAGCTAATTGGCAATCTGTTTAATCCTCACAACTACCTGGAGAAGAGGGTACAATCTATCTTCTTATTTACTGATGAGAAAAATCAAATCACCAGGGAATGAGCTTGCTGGGGGTGAACCGGCTGGTCAGCAACAGCCATTAAGTAAGAAAAGACAACACCTGATTCTAGGCAGTCTGGCTCCAGAGCTCAAACTCGGAAAGACGCCTTTTCATCTTTATTGGCTGCATTTTGCATAAATGCACAAATTTAGGAACACAACACCTGTAAACAGAATTCTGTGAATCTCCCCCACCCACCCATGGTTACTGTGCTGCTAGGGAGCTTTCAGCACAGCTGGGAAAACAGACTGCTGCTATGTAAGAAGGTAATGCTAGAAGACATGCCCCAGCAGCGGACCTGTCTGTGTGCCATGGCTCCTGGGCCACTTTTCTAAACATGTCCTTCGGCCAGACACCACAGTACAGAGAGACACACAGGCATCCCTGTTCTTCACAGGCCACACTTCCTCCAGCCTCTGTGCCTTTACACTTTTGGCAACTCTCGGCAAGACTGGCTTCTTTAGCATTCGGAACTGAGGTCAAAGGCGCCCTCCTGGACGGAATGCTCCACCGCTGCCCTGTCTGCTGTTTTTAATGTTCCTTATGGTCCATCTCTCCTCTCTAGACAGCTCCATAGCAAGAATCTTCTTTCCTATCGCATATCCTTCAGTTTTAAATCTTATCAGAAGACTCTTCCCAATTTAAGTGGCTCTGATAGGACCTCTCTCTTGGACCTGTTTTTAGGTCTTTAGCCTATGCTTTTGCACATAGGGTGAAGGGTTGTGTTTTTCCTCATCAGCACCAGCGAACCCGATGGCATGCCTGGGCTCATGAAGTCTTTTTGATCTGCAGTCCTCACCCTTGGGAGTGACTGACGAGTAACAAGGAGCTCGCCTCGTTGAAACTGATCTCCTTGCAAAGATCCCTCTGCTCTGCGGGTTGCACAGTTGGCATGACCTTCACATGTCCTTCCCTATCATTCATCCACTGCCGCAGAACTGGAAGCATAAATGAACACACGAGGCTTTTGAAAATTCTCCAAGGAGGCGGCGAGCTTCCAGGAGGACTTTGCTCTTCACTTATAATGTATTTAGAGACGGAAAGAGTTGACTTGTGGACTAAGCGCTGAGAGCCACATGATGAATGGTGTAGAGCACGGAGCTGCGAGTTACACACTACTTTCATCTCCGCTTAAAAATCTAATTCACATTCATTTTACTTCATTAATTTTCTCAGTGAAGTAAACACATATAAAATGATGTTTAGTCTTTCTCCTGGACGTCTAGCATATTTATCTCAGCCCTGTTCAAAGAAGGAATGTGGTCTGAAAGGGTGAAATAAGTTATTATACTGATATTGAAATGATATTGATTTTCAATTATCAAGTAATTTTTATGCAAGGCTAATTTATTTGCTATCACATCATAATTAATTTGGCCACCCTCTTACTTGATATAATTTTCCCGCTTTTAAAGTGCTTTTGTGTGTGTGGTGGCTGTATCACAACGGCGTCCTTGGGTTGTACGACACACTTTCAAACTTCATAAAGCTTCTATCATTCTTATAGTGGGGGCAAATAATGATCCTGCCTGTGTCACAGGATATCATGGGGACGCACCAGCATACACACGCTCACAGTTGTGTATCACATAGATGGGGTACAGAGTGAAGCACTGCACCATAGTGATGGCCTGCGTGTGCCACAGCGGTCCCGAAGGATGGTCTATCACAGTGACGTCATACTTTGTGGAAGTACACTTTGATATTGTGCAATGATGGAACCTTCTAATGATACACTAGAACATATTCCCGTCATTAAACAGTACACAATTGCATGCGTGTCATCAGCGGATTCTTAGAATATTCCAGTAGACGGGCAAGATCGCTATCACTGCCCCCACAGTAGATATGGTGGATGCTTAGTGAGGTTTGAAACTCTGCTTTAGACAGAGGCTCGCAGATAGGAAGGTTGCAATGTTTTTAACTTATTAAGTTTCAATGACTTGTGTGTGTGTGTGTGCGTGTTGGTTTTCTAGGACTACTAAACGAGCTAATGCCAAATGAGGGGCAAGCTCCACAAGAGCCCGTCTTCAAACACAGTGACATTCTGGGGTTCTGGGGTTTAGTGCTTTGGAAAAATGCACTTGAGAAAATCATGAAGAAAACGGTAATCAATGTAGCGCTTGTTTTCTACTTTCCAAGCACATGAATTAAAGAGGTTATATGAAATAGTAATCACTATTTTAGTCAAGAAACTGATTTCTCAGCACATATGATTTATATTTTAAAAATTCCTTGAATACATTTTCTGATTTACCTAATTTTTAGTAACGTTGCGGCTTTTACTGTGTTGAAGATATTGTTACATACATTGAGTTTACCATCTGCTAGATTTTCTAATCATATATATTAATATCCTAACTATTATAACATTTCTATGGAATACTGAAATTATCTCTGTAATTATCTTGATTTTTTTTTTAAATTGGGAAGCAGAGGACAAAGGAGCTAAATGACTCGCTCAAGGCTTTCTGGGTATTAAATAGAACAGTTGAAATGAAATCCAAATGGATCAATGATTTCACTCTGTTCTCAAATGTGATATCCGGTTTCTTCTAAAATGGGGTAGCTAGGGCCAGATTCAGCCTCTAATCTAAACAACTGGGGAGCCCAGATATATGAAGCAATGGGTTGTTAATACTCTGGGATTTACTAAACAAAGGCCGGTGATGCCCAATAAGCAGGAGCTGAATGTTAACACATTTTACAGTCCAGGCTGAATTCCCAGATAGACTCTCAGGAAGTGGACAGAAAGTCTACACTCGGTTCCCTCTATATCTCCACCAGGCCACAAAAAGGTCTGTCAACCAGACTGCTTAGAAAGATAATATTAAACAATATGTCAGGAAAGACCTTGATATATTTGGGACTGCTGTTTGGTTGCTAGGCAGTATTTACTTGTCACATTTCTTGATATGCTGCCTGGATCATGGCTTTAATAGGGACACGGATTGATTGACGGGGGAGTGTTTGCTAAGAATCACATACCTTCAAGGATAAGCACAACCTAGATTTTATGTTCATTTTAATTAGAAAGAAACACATGACATGCTAAGGTCTTATCAAAAGCATGCTCGGCTGTGTACCAAGCGTGTTCTACACATATTTAGAATAAACAGTCCTTCTAGGATTACTGGAAGGCATATGCCCTCCATTTTCACAAGGTCATGTCTTTCTCCAGAGGTGACAACTATATGAGGAACAGATGGTGACAGAAGCACAAGGCGGCCCCTCCACTTTTCTATATGCCTCTGAATTGTTTGAACCAATCAAAACAATAATTAATTGTACCCTGTCACTAAAAATAAAACAAAGTATTAAACATAATAACCTTCCCAGTGGTCATTTCTTTCAATGCTGTTGGCTTACGTCAGAAAATGCCTAGTGCTTCTGGTCCCTACCCCCTCAGAGAGCTTTTTGTTTGGTCTTGGGCCATTCCAATGTTATCATTTAATTATTACTGAAAGGCACCTAGGCTGCTGTGCTGAAACACTTCATCTCAACATTCATTTTAGAGTTGACCATGCTTCTTTTCACTTAAAATGAAGGAGGAGGAGGAGGTGGAGGAGGAGGAGGAGGAGGAGGAGGAGGAGGAGGAGGAGGAGGAGGAGGAGGAGAAGGAGAAGGTGGAGGAGGAGAAGGTGGTGTGGTGGTGGTGGAGGAGGAGGAGGAGGAGGAGGAGGAGGAGGAGGAGGAGGAGGAGGAGGAGGAGGAGGAGGAGGAGGAGGAGGAGGAGGAGAAGGAGCCAGGCTGCTTGGGGTTGGAAGGCTTTCAAGGACAGGTGGATGTGTGTCTGCTGCTCTCTGCAGAACCTGTCCTTGGGCCACTGTTTCCAGGGTGATAGGAAGGGAACAGCTGTTGTCTGTCCTATCCATTCCGAGAACTCAGCACTGTGTTTGGCACCATGGGAATTTACCCAGAGTGCTGTGCAGGAAGACATATGACATTTCGTGGTGACCCTTAAGTGTCAGCTTGACACAGGAGCTGGAGGAATCAATGGGAAACTGGAAGATAAAGACTCTGAAGTGATGAAGTGATTTCGGAAGCCGGGGTGACCCGGTGTATCTTCAAAGCGAGCTTTGCTTACTGTTCTAGCCTAGGGTTTAATAGGAGGCTTCCTAACAAGGATTAGGAGAGGAGCTGGCAAAGCTATCATGTTTTTCAGAGATTACTGAAGATCATAATAACAACAGCTCCCGGGATCGCTAAACACGAGAACCGTAGTGCTTTGAATTGAAGGAAGGCGTCACAAGAGAAAGTATTTTATTGGAAACGTGTGCCTTTGGTATCAGCAAAGCAGTGACGAGCAAACTGTGTCATGCATGTCATCGGATATGGGTGCATAAATTGAATATGGTTTTCCTAATATAAGGTTAAAATTAAAACGTAGCCTTCATGTGTCTGTGCAGAAAGGAGGCAGAGGCGATAGTCCTCCGCCGTCCCCGTGATCTCTAATGAGTCCTTCCCACCAGTCGTCCAGCCCACGTGATCTAGACATTTTCACACTCCAAATTTGCTTTCACCTTTGCTGCCAGGAAAGATGGAGTCCGCTTCTTGGTGCCGCCTGCTTCTGGGTGGAAGAACACCAGACCCACCTAGTGGAATTTTCTGTTACTGCATGCTTTTGCTCTTGGCTGCCGCCGAGATGACGGTGCTGACAGGAGCCGGAAAGTGTGAAATCAGTGGCTGTGATTTCCTTGTGCGTGGTAACAGAAACCGTTCTAGTTGATCTTCAACAGATGCAGCTGTCCCTGGCTCCTGAAGGGAAGCCCCCGCCCAGTGAACCCTCTTCACCCAGAACTTTGCTGCAAGCCGAGGCCCAGTCAGAGTCAGCTGGCTGCGGAACAGACACCGGATTGGCATCTGGAGTGTGCAATTTCCCCTGAAAGTCAACGAGCAAGGTGAACTGCCAGGCGTGTGTGCGTGCCTGCGTTGAGGAGCCCGGCTTTTGGCAAGCAGGGTGGAGGACTCCGTAGCGTACAGCTGACAGGTCACACTATGACCTTTGCACGAATCCGTGGGTATGCTAACTGGGCTTACATTCAATCGTGTTGTTTTTTTGGAACAGAGTCGCTCATGTGGCTACAGTGTACCCAGGCCATTCTGTGTTCTGTCTCGGAGCCAGCTGGGACCTCTGTATCCTGGTGGTCACGACAGATGTTACATATATTCTCTTGTCACTTGGGTCAGAGAAAAAAGTGAGCTGGGAAAAGGGACTTCGGTGAAATGCAAAAGGCTACAAAATCCCAAGTTTCAGCGAATTCTGCTGCTAGGTCAAAGGTTATCATTCCCTTATATACATTGTTTAGTATCATGCATCAGAAGAAAAGAAGGTCGGGCCTAAGGGGAGTGGAGACTCGCTTCTGTGTTAGCCTGTGGGTAGTTGAACAGGTTGGCAGATGGTGGCTTCAGGTGAGGCGGCCGCTTTGCAGCAGGCCCCGCCTGTAAAGGACGCATGCATGGTCTGGCTGGTGTGTCAGCACAGGTGACCCTCAGACTGCTGCTCCCGGGTTGACTAACAATTCCTCCTCTTCCTTCCCACCTCCCTCTTCTTCATCGACCTCACTGTCTGCCCCTTGCTCCCCATTCTCCTCATTAGCATTTCCATTGCCCTCCGCCTCTTCCACAATTTCCCTCTTCAACAAGTCCTTGGTGGTGATCTCTGTGTCCATGGCTGCACCTGACACGCTGGGGCAGCCAGGGAGAAAGGAATCCAGAATTCTAGCTAGCTAGTCACCATAGAAGAGGCAGGCGCGAAGGTGGCTGCAGCCAGCGTGGGGGCAAGACCCAGGAACAATGCAAAGATGGTTTCTTGGAGCAGTTGGTGGGATCAATGAGCTTCTTTAAAAATTACTTAGTAATAGCTTTTTAAATTTTTTAAATTTATTTATTTGCTTGCCTGTCTGTCTATCTATCTATCTACTTTTTATTATCTTAGTACATGCCACTGCTTGTCAGGTCTGCTTCCTTAAAGCCCTTTTAAGCGCAGGACAGTATTGCTAATGAGAGGCCCAACACTTGCAGGTAATATCTAGAGTTCATTCCTCTTAAATAATTGATTAGCAGGTTCCTACTGCCATACTCCAGATCCCAGCAGCCCCCATGCTATTCAAGATCCGTATGAGTTAAACTGTAGATACCTCACAGATATTCATCTTTCGACAACTTATTTCCCTCTACAGAGTCTTCAAGGTTCATCTGTGTGTGCTGCTTCTTAAGATAGGAATTCCTTCTTTTCCAAGGCCTACTAATATTTCATTACAGTTGTGTTACACACACACACACACACACACAAACAGACACACACAAACTTTCCCTATCTATACATTCACAGAGAAGAACATTTCATTGTAAACAGGTCTGCAGTTAATACCGGAACGGTTCCCCCTAGATACCAACTTGACACAGTCTAGAAACACCTAAGAGGAGTCTCAGAGAAGGACGGTCCAGATCAGGTTGACCAATGGGCATGTCTGTAGGGAGCGATCTTGATTATATCAGCTGCTGTGGGACGACGGGTAGCGTTGCTCCCTGGGTAGGACCCCTGGATTATCTGAGCGGGGAGGACGAACTGAGCACCGGCGTGCATGCATGAATTCGTCCCTCTGCTTTCAACTGTGGATGCAGTATGACGAGCAGCTTGAAGCTCCAGCTGCAGTGACGACCCTGCTAAGCCAGACTGCAGCCTGGAGCTGTGAGCTGAAACAGACCTTTTCCTCCAAGTAGCTTTCGGCGAGGTATTTTTTATCATGGCCTTTTTGAAGGGAAACAGTTCATTTGTTTCTCTAAGATCTGTTGTCAACTATTTTGGATAAACATCTTGAAGTGGGATTATTGGCCCATATTAATCCAAAATATGTTTCCCAAATTTGTTTTCCAGCTTTATCAAAATAGCAGACAAATTAAACCTACATTTGAGGCCCACGTTGTGACTGTTTGATAAACAATGAGGAACGAATGATCACTGCAAAAAACCATCACACCACGGCACACATCAGTTTCCCTTTTAAAATGAAGAGCACACAAGATCTACCGCCTTTGCAAATTCCAAGCAAACAATCTACTATTATGAACCATATTATTGATAAATAATTCATATTGTTATATGTTAGATCCCTAAAACTTACGTATCATGCAACTGATTATTTTATTTTTTTGAGACAAGGACTCGTGTAGCCCAGGCTGGCCTTGGATGAGCATGAACTAACTTCTGATCCTCTGCCTCTACCTCCTGAGTGCTAGGGGTACAGGGCTATGCCACAGGATGGGGTGGTAACACACAGTTTGAATCACCATCGCTCTATAAGGTATTCGGAGATCAGAAAGTGCGATGCCTCTAGTGTTTTGTTTGTTTGTTTCTCAAAATCATTTTGATACCTTGTGACTCTTAGAACTGTATTTGTATATTTCTATAAAAAGTCACTGATATTTCAATAGGTATTATAATAATATTATGTATTATTATTATATTATTAAGTCTTCAATCTTTGAACCTGGCGGTAAGATTCTACATAAAGATCAGTTCCCAACATTGGCTGTAGGAGTTCTTGTAGCTCATAAAAATAATAACAAAGAATTATTAGCTATTTTTAACAATTTGAAAAACTATTTTATCTTTTAGCACTTAGGGAATTTTTGAAATCCTGTGTTTTGTGTATGTCAGTTCAAGGCTCTACGAAAGCAGGGCCATGCCTCTCTTACTCACTGAGGGACAGGCTTTATCACTGAAGGACAGTGGAGCGTAGTGGTTAGAGCCCTTGCACATGAGGAGCTCCTGGGTCCCCACCCTGTCTAACCAGCTAAGACCTACAGCATACATACTGACAACCAGCTGCCACAGCAAGCACTCTAGGATTCCTTTGAGCTTGCTGTCTTCATCATAGAGAGTTTTTTTTTTAATTGTCCTGATTTTCACTCTCCCAGTTTCTCTTGCTGCTGCTGGGGTCCTCGTGATGTGATTTTTCTAATGAAAGGTAACTGGAAAGCTGGGTTCTGGGAAGGCTTTGGATTCCAACTGAGAGGGACAAAAGCAGATGCCAGATGACATCACCCCCTTTTCTTTCCTTAACCTAAATGTGGACTTGATTCTTGGATGCCGGGCAGTCACTACTGCTTGAGAAACAAAAGGTAAGCCAGTTCTTGGAGATGCTGGCTCCGGAAATAACACTAGGAACCAGTCACTGATTGTTGTGGGACAGGAACTAAATGACTGCTTCAGCTGCTGATAACCGGGCTCTCTGTGATATTCAGGCAAATGTGATTTTGGACCAAATTATTCTACTTTGTTTAAAAATGGGTTCATGGGACTGGAGAGATGGTTCAGCAGTTAAGACCACTGGCTGCTCTTCCAGAGGTCCTGAGTTCAATTCTCAGCACCCACATGGCAGCTCACAACTGTCTGTAACTCCTGTTCCAGGGGATCCAACACCCTTGCCTAGACATAGGTGCAGGCAAAAAACACCAATGTACATAAAATACTGTAGTGGTACTTCATTTGTATTTTAATAAAGTTTGCCTGAAGATCAGAGAGTAAAACAGCCACTCTGGTCAGCCTTACAGACCAAGCAGTGGTGACACACACCTTTAATCCCAATACCCACACTAGTTTGCCATAGAAACGGGGCGGTAGTAGCGCAGGCCTTTAAAACAGGAGGAGACAGCTCTCAGTCAGTCTCATTCTGAGATTCCTGGAGGGAGGATCACCATTTCAGACTGAGGTAGAGGTAAGAGCCAGTGGCTGGTTGCTTTGCTTTTCTGACCTTCAGGTTGAACCCCAATATCTGTCTCTGGGTTTTTATTAAGTGTGCTACAAAATATGAATAAATAAGTTAACAGATAAAATAATCTGGTTCATAGCAATATCTTTCTCATGAAATTGTTGCAAAGATTGAATAAAATTCTAAATATGTGCGTGTGTGTGGTGTGTGTGTGTGTGAGTGTGTATGTGAAGAACACAAAATGGACACTACACAGATGTAAATTGTCAGGTTCGTTGTTATTTTGGTGATGGGGTCTTTGTAACTCTTAGCTGAACGAACAGATGAATAAGTACAGTAGGGGTCACACTCCAAAGGTACGAACTCAACCCAAGACAGCAAAAACGTTCTCTTTTTTATCTCCTGCTTGGAAAAAAAATGAGAAAAAGAAAAGATAAGTTGGTGGGAGGCAAGGGGCAAGGCTAAAGAGCCATCAGGTGGGTGCTCTGGGGGGGCGGGGGCAAAGGGACCATGAGAAACCTCTCTGTGACGGAGGGTCAGTGATGCTGAGGTCACACCTGCGGTCCCAGGTGGATCAGCATCAAGACACAGGATAGACATCTGCTGGTTCACTGATGAAATGAAAGAACAGTTAGGGTATTAACCAAAAAGAAATTGCTGTCTCTTCCTTAAGGCGGAAGAGCTGGAAGCGGCAGGAAGGCTTTTCTTTGGAGCCATCTGTACGCTTTTTATAATATTTGCCTGAGATTGTGTGGGTGAAGATGCACCGCTCTGTAATTGCCCGTGCCCTTGCAAGGAGCAGATAAGAACATCCGGTGGGGGCAGAAGCAGAGGCAGAAGGAACAGATTTCCCACAGAGGAAAATGTTCTGTTTTCATAAAAAAAAAGTCCCTTGCTATGGTAAGTAAAGGAGCGAAGTGGAGACCCTACAGCAGAGTGACAGATGCCACCTCATAGAGAGATACTGCCAGAGTTTCCCACCAGGAGCCCGCTGCTCATTACAGGAGGAACAAACGCTGGAGCCCGCACGGCGGCTCTGTTCCGCTCTATCCTGTGGGCTGGTGCTGGGATTGCAGTCCTTACAGAAAGGTGTCTCGCTTTCATTGTTGCAGCCCTGGGGGACAGCGGGGCTGCTGTCAGAGTCACCCTGTACAATCAGCTCCTTTTCATCTGCCCCTAACCTAACCCTGCTCCGACACTTGATGTGTTTCTAATCCCTACTTTAAAGTGTGGACCGACCGCCATGGGAATTTGAGAACTATAAAAGGCTTAGTCATGGGAATGAGAGGCTGATGTCTCCACAGGAGGATCAGCTCTGATGGCCATGTTTCTGAACATTATTTGCCTTAGAACTTAGCATGAACACTAGCTATTTTATCCTCTACCATTTTCCCGAATATCTCGCCTCTTGGGATTATTTTGGCTTTAGCTGTGTATACATCACATGTGGTAATCAATCAAAAGCAAGGCCTCATTCAAATAGGCAGTAGCTCTGCATTCTAATCGGGGTAGGCATATTTGCTCATAAAATAAAATAAAAATAAATGATGCATGCATACATGACACACACACACACACACACACACACACACACACACACACACACACACACACACGCCAGAGATGAGTTAAAAGCATATGCTGATAACTGAATTCACTGATGACATTTTGAGCAGAGAGCCCAGTCGGTACAGCTGAAGGCTTTGGCATGGTACTTCTTCATGGGAACAAATAGCTGGAATAAAACATGATGCTGAAATTCTTCCAGTGACTGGAGAAGCAGAGCAAAATTGGTATCTACCCCCCGCCCCCCACGAAGCTGCTGGCCAAACTTTATGGACGTCCAAGTGAGAGAGCTTCATGTGACTTTTTAGGGCAGATCCCAGCTTAGAGACACTTTCATGCAGACACCTTGGGGGCTAAGTAGGGTAGAGAAAACACAAACATTCAAAAGCATGGAGCTTGGACCAAAGCCTATTCCATTTTAAGACTGTCAACTGGAGATTAATTTATCGTAGTTGTAACGTAATGGACGGCACCAGCACTTTGGGAAATTAACATATTAATTTACCTAAAACAAACGCACTGAGTGTCCAGTACCGGCAACGGGCATATGGTTCCGGCTGGGAGGATCTCACGGTTCATTAGGAAACTAATATTGGTTAGATGATTCAGGTTTGATTTCATATTGATTGATACATATGAGAAGTTTTCTGCCTCTGTGTCCTCATTTCCATAAACATCTATTATGGGTCCATTTGTACATGGATTGTGTTGGGTGCGAAGCTAAGGGGCAAATGAGTCAGTAGGTCTGAGACTCGAGGTCAGAAACGGACCTCTTCTCTCTTGTTGCAAGTCCCGCCTTGAGTGGACTCATCCCTAAGTTGCTCCTAAAATCTCAGAAACAAGGGAAATCTAAGGATCCTGATGTACAAAGAGGGATGGGGAGGCTATTCACAAACACAAAAGCTAATACTGTGTCTTTATGATGTTTCAGACACCGTTCTAAACATCCACGTGGTTTCTCCCACTCCTTCATCATTTAGTAGAAACACCACTATTACCCCCCCCCATCTATATGAGGAAACTGAGGCACTGAGGTCAAGTCACTCACTTGCACTATTTGTCAGTTATCTCCATGGGGCCAGGTAAATTATATTTGTGTGTGTATGTGTAATGTGTGCAGTGTATGATGTGTGCAAATGTGTGCACACGCAGTCATGTGTGTGCTTGTGGGTACACATGTGCCTTGGCAGGTACATGGAGGTCGGAGGAGAGCCTCGGGTGTTACCTTGTGTGTGACAAGGTCTCTGTGTTTTGCAGCTGTGTAATTCAGGTTATCTGGCCTGTGAGCTCTGGGGATTCTCCTGTCTCCGCATCCTCTCTGGTCATAGGAACCCTGGGACTATACATGTGTGCTGCTGAGTCCGGCTTTGTGTGGTTTCCAGGGATTGAAACTCACTCAGGTCCTTGTGATCCTATGGCAAGCACTGTACCCACCAAGCCGTCTATCTCTCTAGCCTTATAAATTATTAATTATTGAGCTATGCTAGTCTTCAACTACCCTGCTGAAAACCTCACAAGCCAACTAGTTCTATTATTAATATAAAAAATGTGGTATGATGCAGCAGAAAAACCGGAACATTTCTCTTGTTATTGGTCCAGTGTTCATGTTCTCCAAATGAGCCCCAACTTAAAAATCCATCGTCATCATGAGCCTGTGCCGTGGGAGCTGGGGCTGCCTGCCTACCCATGAGCTATTTTTGAAGTACGATCAGGAGCGAGTTATGAAAGAATCATATTATTTAACCTGATCCTGCAGAACTTGAGAAACAATAGACTTGGTGAATTGGAAAATATGTAGGCAGAAGTGATGTCTCTATGGAAACAGAGGTGGGGATTCAAGTAACCAGAAGGCCCATTCGCTTTTCATGAAGAAGCAATAGATTTTACTTGCGTTCTTTGCTTTTCTAGAAACTGTTCATCATGGAGACCGATCACAGCCAGGGGCAAGCTGGAGACACATTCCTCTCTTAGTCACTGTCCCTAAACGTGCCTACTCTTTTAGGGAACCTGTCTCAGAGGTCTCATGTACAGGCACTAGATCTTAGTCACCAAACCTTTCGTTTCCTTGTTTTTTAAGACTTACTCTCATTTATGGAAATGTGTGTATATGTGCGCATGTGTGCAGGTGCCTGTAGAAGCCACAAGTCTTCAGATCCTTTGGGACTGGAGTTAAAGTCCCAAAGCCATCTGTGGAGCCATCTGACCTGGGCATTAGGAGGGCAAATCCAGACTTCTGAACAGGCAGCATCTGTGTAGCCGTCTCTCTGGCCTCTCCACCCATCTATAGCCTTCTATCCTATCAACGTTTTCCACTGTTCCACTGATGCCTGGACTTACTTGTGGCCTGACCTCCTGGTCTGGGGGCCGGAAGGGTGACTCTTTCACCTTCGAGTGTTCTAGGGGCTGCCTTCTCCCACACAACTCAGTTCCTCTAACTGTAGACGAATCGAGAGAGATGAGACGGGCTGAGGTCTCTACAACTCCTCTGGTTCAGACTCCCAGCTGCCTCCAGCACCCTGTCAGCATTTTCTGTGCTCGGTGAACTGCCTTGCCTTACTGACACGTGAGGTAACTGAAGGAAGGGTATGAACGCAGAAGGGAGAGTTTGGCTCCTTCTTAGTAAGCACTGTGGGGGTCTTCTCGGTGCCCTGTTTGTGATTTGAGATACCAAGTACCCCGTTCCCCCAGCTCTGGGTCCTATGTTCAGAGGCAGTTTCTTTGTACACCCTACACCCTATTATGATGCTAAACTAAGCAAACCCACAGAAGTATATAAGCATCTATATAAATATCATAGTGTTTCTCTGACTCACTCCTCCCTCCCTCCCTTTGTTCATCCTCCCCTCCCCCTTCATTCTCTTTCTCCTCTCTCCCATAGGAACTAAACTTTGAGGGATAAGAGACCTAGCAAATCATTATTGTTTAATTCCAATGAGAGAACTTCAGCAGAGTAGAGGAATCTGGTCAATAATAAGACAGGAACTGTTTCCTAAGGCTTTCCCATGCCCAGAGAAGCTGCCTTCCACCTGGCAGGTATTACCGCAATTAGCCACTGGGGGCTCTGAGCTCAGCCCGCTGTTCTGTTTAGATCTTTCTGGTGTTGGGAGTGCTTGGTGACTGCTCCAAGAGTACAGTTTCAATAAGAATGCCAAACTCATGACTTTCTTACAAATGCCATTGAAATGCTCCCAAAAAGTTAAAAAAAAAAAGAACTAGGAAAACCACGATATTCATATGCTAAACACATGAGGGAATTTCTGGAAAACTCCATGCAGAGGGCTGAGTGAGTGCAGGGCAAGCTGGATCTGTGTTTACCCCAGAAGGAAAAGATGACCCCTGCAGAAATCCACTGGCTGGGCCAAAGGTGAGGATTAGCACCAGAGAAGGTGGTGGCAAAAAAAAAATAGGGCCTATACCCAGCAGGAGACATCATCAGTGTGGAGGTTTTACCTATGGCAAAGAGAGTGTGGCTAAGATTAGAGCAAGTGGTCATTCCTTATGGGGGGGACCACTGAGTTGACTTTGCAAAGCAAAACCAAGCATTTGGGTTTTGTTTTTGCTTGTTTGTTTGCTTGTTTTTCACCTTGTTCAGCTACCTAACAATTGAGATACTGGTTGGTCAGTTGTCATAACTACAAAATCTAAAATCTGAGATGCTCCAAAATTAATAAAAAAACCCAAAAAGACTTTTGAGTGCTAACATAAAAAAATCTGCATTTGATTTTGTGTGATAAACACAGTTTAAATGAACAAAATTATTTAACACATTGTATAAAATTATCTTAGAATATACGTATATAAGGTATGCATTGAAACATATGTCAGTTTTGAGTTTAGATTTCGGTCCTATCCCAAACGTTACCACATCAGATATACATATGGACACGGTTCAAAACCTTATGTCTGGCACAACTCTGATCCGAATATTTTGAAAATGTGATACCTTATACCTTTTTACTATGTAGGCATATGGATCATGCAGGTGTAAAGAAACAAAATAAGATATAAGGGGTTTCCTCCTTTCATGCAGGCCTAACAGCTTTGAGCAGTATCCCCCTGTACAGACACCTTCAAGTACCCACATCCCTGCAAGGACAGCAAGCAGAAATGGCTGGAGAGAGGAACTGCTTTAGCTCAGGGAAGAGGGCCACCATGCACTCTTGGTTATTTATCTTCTACACTTCTTTCCCTTGTAGTTTCTTGTAGACTCAGTGTCCCTGTGGAATTCTCTCTCCTATTCTTTTAAAAATCCCCATTTTGTATTTTCCGTGTCTGGGTGTTTTGGCTGCATGTATATATGTATGTCCAGACACCATGTGCATTCCTGGTGCATGTGGGGGCCAGAAGAGGGGCTGGATCCCCTGGAACTGGAATTCCAAATGGTTTGGGAGGTGCTGTGTGAGTGCTGGGAACTGAACCTGGGTCCTTTACAAGAGCAGCAAACACTCTGAGCCACTGAGTCATTTCTTCGGCTCCTCCCCCTTATTCCTCAAAGCCGAAGCCGCTTTGGAGAGAGGTGAAATGTGTTTTGCATAACGTACCTAGGCCATCATCTCCTATGGTGAAGGGTTTCCTATCCCTCTCCCAGGCTCCCTTCCCTGCAGAACTCTTCCTGAAGGAAGCTTCTGGCATGTAGAAAGTTGTGGGAAACTAGGCTGAACTTGAAACAAGTGAAGAGAAGTGAAGGCTTCTGGGAAAGCACCCCATCAAAACTTCCTCCCCCATGTTCTTTCACCATTAGGTAACCAGCCCCCTGATTTCTAGACGATTATATCACTCTTCATTTTTTTTAATTTAAGAGTTGAGTCATCATCTCTTCAAAAGAAATACTGAGTGAATTAAAACCAGAAGTCTTTATGAGCTACCGCCTCAAAAGCAATAAGGCTGCACCATTTCAATTAGAGCGGAGCTCACTGGGAGCATGTGTAGGCTACGGAACTGTTGGAGGCAACGGCGAGGGAGACAATAAAGAAGGGCGCCAGAAACTTAGTGGAGGAACTACAGGGAGGTAGCAGGCCTCCCAAAGACTCTGCCTGTTAAAAACGGAGTGGGGCTCCGACCTTCCAAATGATGCTCTACCATACGGGCGAGATGCAGAGCGGGTTACTCAGCTGCAGAAAGGCCGCTGGAGGTTGGAAGGTGAGCAAGTGGGCTTCCTCCCTGAGGAAGCGAGAACACGTCATTTAACTCCTCCGTGCCCCAGTTGCTTCACCTTCCACACAGAAGTAATGTCAGTTCCGGCCAGCGAGGGCTACTGTAAGGATTGAAGGAGGCAACGCAAGAAAGGATGTAGGGCTGTCTACTGTACACACAGAGCCTGGTAGTTTCCTATTTCACAGAGAGACTGGCTCAACGTATACTGAATATCTGTGGTCCAGGATATTGTACATAAAATATAAGATCATTTAAGCATCCTGCCCTTATGAAATGAGTCTGAACACCCCCTTGTTTTGCTGGTAGGTGATGTGGGAGTCCCCTCTGTGTGCTGTGATTACCATTAAAGAATAAAGAAGTTGCCTTGGTCTGTTGATAGGGCAGAACTTTAGGTAGGCAGGGAGGACTGGACTGAACGCTGGGAGAAAGAAGGGCAGAGTCAGGGAGCGCCATGGACCCGCTGCCGGAGACAGACGTGCTAAAACTTTGCTGGTAGGTTTACATCACCTCATGGTGATGCATAGGTTCATGGAGATGGATTAAACTAAGATATAAGAGTTAGCCAATAAGAAGCTAGAACTAAAGGGCCAAGCAGTGATTTAATGAATACAGTTTGTGTGATTATTTCTGTTCTGGGCAGCCGGGATGAACAAGCAGCCCCTCCTGCAACAGGTAAGAAAATTGAGCATCTGAAAAAGTATCCCATGATACTTTTTACCTGGTTGTGTTTGGAAGTCATTCCATACCTGTGACTATGAGAAGACCCCCACTCTTCTGGCTGGGTCATGAGACAAAGGAGGGAAGGCTTCGCAGATATGATCTGATGAAAGTCTTCAGTCAGTTGATTGACTTAATCAGCTTGGGCTGGGAATACCCCAGCTGAATGATTCATTCAAACAGATACCAGTCGTTAGAGAGATTATTCTATGGAACTTAGTGAGAAGATGTCGTAAGATGGATAGAAAGGAATGGATCAGGGTGTTGGCTCTATCCCACAACCGCATGGGAATTTAATCCTGACAACTGCCTCTGGAGCTGGGAAGAAGGGCATGAGTTGGGGCAGGCATGGGGGACTCTCAGCCACAAGCTCTACCTTGGCAAGAAAGGCTACCCAGCTGTGCCCCAACTCAAGGAAACTGAGCCATGGGAATGGAGAAGCAAAGTTATGTGGCTTTAAGCTGCTAAGTTCGTGGCAATCAGAAGCCTAACACAGCCACCGAAAGAGCCATGTTATGAATTATTAAAGAGGGGTTACGTAAGTGGAGACTTGCATGTACCTGAGTTGGAGGAGTTGACATTTTCACATGGACAAACAGGTGTGACTGAAATGATCTTAATGTAGCTATTTTGGAGCCTATCACTTGGTTAATTGCAAGAGTGCTAAGATTAGGGTCGTAACAATGGATTCCAGGGCTTGAAATCTATTTCCTGAAAGTGCAGAAACGCAAAAAATGTCACTTTTGAGAAGCGCTGGGAGAAAGCAGAAAATAATTCAGAGCGCATTATCAAACTGAAATATTTGCCGAGCGGGTGATGAACTATACTGATGTCGGCTGTGGTTTGATGGCCCGTGCCTTCTCATTGTGAGCATGAACACTCTCTTCAGTGTGTGGGGGCAAAAGACATATCACCGTATTTCCCATCTGAGCCATTTTAAACTGAGTAGTTCTGTGGTACGGAGAACATTCACACAGTTATGTAACTCTCTAGAAAAGAGGTTCTCAACCTGTGGGCCATGACCCCATTGGGGGTCGAATGATCCTTTCAGAGGGGTCATCCAAGGCCATTGGAAAACACAGATATTTACATTATCATTCATAACAGTGGCAAAATGATAGTTATGAAGTAGCAATGAAAATAATTTTATGGTTGGGGATCACCATACCATGAGGAGTTATATTAAAGGGTTGCAGCATTAGGAAGGTTGAGAACCACTGCCGTGAAACTTTCTCGTCTTCTCTGATGGAGACTGTTCCCCTTAAACATCAGTGTACAGCATTATCCTATAGCTTCTGCTCTAGGTTCCTGCCTTAAACTCCTGTTCTGACTTCAATGAAGGACTGCGACCCAGAAGTAGAAGATAAAATTCACCTTTTCCTCCCATAAGTTTCTTTTGGTCACAGCAACAGAAACACTATTAAAACAGAAGTTGGTACCAGAAGTGGGGTTGTTGCTGTGGTGGGTTTGATCATCATGTTTTGGAGAAGATCATAGAAGTGTTTGGAATCTTGCGAAGCCACTGAGTGCTCAGAGCCTAAGGCATGGTTGTGGGAGCCTGGGAGATAAAAATGCTGACAAAGGCAGGGTAGGCCTGGCTACTAAGTTGCAGAGGTAAACAAAGATGCAATCAGGACCGCTTGTGTGGTATGTTGGATTAAGGATATATGGAAGCGAAACGTGGGACAATGGCTGCTGGTTAGCAGGAGCCAGAGAATCAGCACTGATTGACAGGAGATCAGTGTCCTTCACAGTGAAATACCCTGGCAAGTGTTTTCCTCAGCGTCAGCACACAGAGTCTGTGGTACAAATGGTCCAGGACTGAATCTCAAGCTGGTAGCGGGAACTTGGCAATGTCTACATTTCCCCTGTGATACTGATTTTGAAGTCAGGAGAGATGCAATACTGAGGGGGGTGATGGAGAGTACATGAAGCCTGGCACTGTGCGGCAGAGTTAAAGCACCTGTGGAGAGAGGAGGCTAGGGCAGCCTCGAGATGGCAGAACTGTGGGAAAACTGCCCAGGACTGCATTAGGTATGGAGCAAAGGCACGGGCCTATTGCAAACGTTGTGTCCATTGCAGATGGCAGAGTTGGAGAAGTGGGACTGCCTACTACAAGTGAATCCCAGTGCCAGACACTGAACTGTGAGATCCAGGTTTACACTGCTGGGTTTGGGTTTTGCTTTGATTGGACTGTAACTATGCCTTGATTCTTTCCTCTTGGAATAAGAAGATAAGTGACTTGGTTTTATTTTAGAGGAGCCCACAGTTAAGAGACTGGGCAAAAGAGAACTTGGACTTTTAAATCACTGGTGTTTTTCTAAAGACTTTGGGATTTTTAAAATTATATGATGTATTGCATTAATGTGCGATATTGGGGACAAACAGGAGAAGAACAGTTATAGCTTAAGGTGATGACTTTGTGTGTCAAATTGACGAAGAGTTTCCTGGTTATCGTCAACTGTCACCTGGACATGGTCCAGAATTGTCTCATCTGGGGAATTGTCCACATTAGATTGGCCTGTGGGCACATCTTGGGGTGTTTAGTTGATGCCAAATTGAAATAGGTGATTTGAAGCATCTCTAGGAAGGGGGTCTTGGGCTATATAAAAAAGCTAGTTGAGGAGAGGTTAGAGGGTAAGTAGCTTTTTCTACGACTTTATTTCCAAGCTCCTGCCTTCATATTTCTGCCCTGAATCCTGACTTCCATTAGTGACAGACTATGACTCAAGAGAAAAAGGAAAGAAACCCTTAGCTTCCCTTAAGCTACTTTTGATCAGGGTATTTATCAAGCAATAGGGACATAAAATAAGAACGTTGGGGAAACACAGTGGGTTTTTTTTGTTGGTGTTATTGTTGTTTTGTTTTTTATTTTGTTTTTTGAGACCAGGTTTTTCTGTGTAGCTTTGAAACCTGTCCTGGCATTTGTTCTGTAGGCCAGGCTGTCCTCGAACTCATAGAGATATGCTTGCCTCTGCTTCCCTAAGTGCTGGGATTAAAGGCGTGCACCACGATGCTCAGCAGGGAAACACAGTTTTAACTCCAGTAATAGTAGCAGTCTGGGACTGTGAAGAGATGTGGATTCACGCCTAACCATGTCAACAATTCACACCTAATCATGTCTACAATTCACACCTAACCATGTTTACCATTCACACCAAACCATATCTACAGTTCACACCCAACCATGTCTACAATTCACACCCAACCATGTCTACAATTCACACCCAACCATGTCTACAATTCACACCCAACCATGTCAACAATTCACGCCTAACCATGTCAACAATTCGCACCTAACCATGTCAACAATTCACACCTAACCATGTCAACAATTCACACCTAACCATGTCTACAATTCACACCTAACCATGTTTACCATCCACTCCCAACCATATATACAAGTCACACCTACCCATGCCTACAAGTCACACCTACCCCTGTCTACAGCACCAGAAGCAGCACATGCAGCACTTACTCCCATAACAATTCTCTGAAAGACACGATTTCTTTCCTTTTGAAAGATGTCATTGCAAAAGTCAGAAATACTAGGCAACTCTTCTAGATCCTCCAACTCGTGAGTGAAAAGCCAGAATTCTGACTCCTGTCTGAAACATTCTCAAACCTGTGTGTTTCTCACTACATCAAACTGAGCATGCCTCACTGCTGCCAGCAACAATAGCTCCCAAATCTTCTTTATGCCCTCTAGGGTCTGCAACCCATTCCTTGCCTCCTGTCCCTGGGAGCTGACTGCTAAGCCACTCAGCTTAAACACTTCTGGGTCTCTGAGACCTTGTCCATCCTGTCTGTAAGTCCCACTGCTTCTCTCTGTCCTGACGGTCTCTGCAATATTGGAACCCTTCCTTGGGTAGAGTTTCTGCTTGTTCCTCCTTGTCCCTCACAGCTACACTGTTCTCTGTCTCTCATCTCCCTCGTGGGGCTGACTGGAACACTCCCTATGGCAGAGTTCATTTTGTGACCCCTCTTCCCTTTTTCCTTGGATTCAATCCCTTCCCTGAACTCAGACATTCATTAAAGCCTTACTATGTTACTGCAGATGGCTTAAACTCAGTATAGTTTAATGGCCAAAACATTTGACACATTCAATTTTCAAATTTTCCCAAATCATTGCTCTGCCACTGTACAAATAAATGATTCTCCAAATCTCTTGTATCTAAATGTACAAATAATATGTCAATCAAAAGTAAAATATGAAAGTTCCTGCTTTGGCACATTCTTACTGGGTATTATCAAATGTCTACACTGCTCATAATCTAAAGAGTAAGAAATCATCTCCTGCTGTTGCTTCAATTTACAGTTTCCTGAAGACTAGCACTGAACATCTTTTCATATGCTTATCAGACATCTGATTTTTTTCCTTCTGTGAATTGACAGTTCATCTATTATGCAAATACCCAACCTTCAATATCTAATCTTGTTGGAATTTTCTAATAGATGTAAAAGTTTGGCGATTCTCTTGAAGTTTCTACCTAGACAACATGTGAAAGACAGAGATGCTTACAAAGCGAATTTCCTTGTCTTCCCATGCAGGCAGGCAGATCATATTTCCAAGTTTTCTTCCTACGTGGCTTGTCATGTGATTGACTGAATTCTAAAAGGGGCAATGTGGACAAAGATGGTGCAACAGCTGCCTCATAAGACTCATCTGTTTTCTTTCATCATCTTGCAGCTCATTAAGAGAAGACGAGGAGGATCTTTTAAAGGTCATGGATAAGACAGGAGTTTGCTGGGTTCTTGGGCAGTCACGTGAAAGGCTGCCCAACCAGGAGCTCCCATACTAGACTATAAGTTGATGGAGAAATGAACCTGCTAGGTTAAACTACTGAGAATTGGAAGTCTACCTTCCATTGTTTCTAAAGTTATTATTAATTAAATATTAACATATTATTTGTGAGTTATCGTATTTCTTCTCTTAAATACTTAATGACGCTTCTTTTTTATTTCTTTAGGGAGCCACCATGGAATGGATTCAACGTTAGATTTCAAGGTCCTCTACAGATTTCAAGGGATGTTGAAGTTTCTCTGTAGAGTATGCTTCACACATAAATACCTATATACATACATACATATATACACATACAGACATACATAAACACTTACTTAGGCTAATAAATTACTTTCATATTTCTAATTTAATACAAATATGTTTTGAGTTTTGTCAAAAGTTCATCTATTTCTATTGCTATAACTAACATTTATTTTTGGCCTTCATTGTTTCAGTGTAATAGATAACCTAATATATTTTTCTCATAGTAAATCATTATAGATTTCTGATAAGCCTGCTCATACATGTGCATGCACACACACACACACACACACACACACACACACACACACACGAGAATTATTATGGTCTGGGTAGTCCAACAGTAACTGTCTCCTGATGGAAGGGCCAAGAATCTAGTAGTTGTTCAATGAGTTCAGGAGACAGGATATCTCAGTAGTCCCAAGCTAGTACTGAAGTTCTTGAAGATTCCTAGGGATCTATTAGTCTTCAGTATGCACAGGAATCCTGCGGAAGCAGGGTTAATACTAGCCAAGGGACACATCAGCAACAGCTTAGATAAACTTGCCAGGAAGAGTGAGGGCAAGAGGGTAAAAGGTAAAAGCTTCCCTCTTCCGCATCCTTTTAGACAGGCTGCCACCAGAAGGTGTGGCTGGGATTAAAGGGAGGTCCCCTCAATACAAACGGTCCAATCAAGAAAACCCCTCACAGGTGTCCTCAGCTGCTTGGGTTTTGGTTGACGCCAGAGGTTATCAAGTTGACAATCAAGATTAGCCTTCACGCTAGGGAAACCGCTTTTAGCTTTGCCTCCATCTTCTCAGCTGGTGCCTTCTAGAGGCCCAGCACCAGCAATTGGTTGGTTGCTGCTTGGAGCACACCAGGAAACAAAATCTGATTTGGAATTTGGAATTAGCCTCCCTGAGGCATCACTAGCCCGAGATCCATTTTCATGTAAAGTTTGCAGTCCAGAGATTGCTAGATGAATAACCCAAATTTACACGAAGCCCTAACTGCCAGTGGGGGTCATGGCTCTAGCAATCTATGTTCGTTCAATCTCAACTGAGGCTGAGAAATTAACATACCCTGGTGTTTTGTTCTGCCTATGAGCGGGTTCTTTTGTCCATATCCGTATTTTGTTTATTTAATGTGGAGTTAGTTCCTCCAGGGTTGATGGTTTGCGAGTGATCTCCCTTTTCTGCCCTCTGTAGAGTTAGTTTCTGTCTCTTTGGCTCAGAAGGTTATTAAATTCTTTCAAAAAATATTTTATCTAGCCGGGCGATGGTGGCGCACACCTTTAATCCCAGCACTCGGGAGGCAGAGGCAGGCGGATCTCTGTGAGTTCGAGACCAGCCTGGTCTACAGAGCTAGTTCCAGGACAGGCTCCAAAGCCACAGAGAAACCCTGTCTCGAAAAACCAAAAAAAAAAAAAAATATTTTATCTAGATTTTCCAGCTGTCTCAAAGTTGGTATTTTTAGGCTAACCAGTTACTCTGGATAGGAAGCGATTGCTTTCCCAAAAAGAACTTAAATAAGTAAAGGGTGCCTAGCAAACTCAGATCCACAGGAAAAAAAAATTATACATACACAAACAGATCAATTAGAGGGAGGGATTTGCATAACAAAAGACTTTGCCATAGGACTACTTAAAATAGCAAGGATCTCAGGGGGCACTTCCAGCATCTGTGAGAAAGCCTATTGTGTGAGTCTGTCTGGTCTGTGGTTAAAGAAGAGCCGGGATGGATCCTTTTGTAAAGCGGAAAGGCCTTTTTACGTGTGAATGATCACTCTCTAATTTGCAAGTTTGTAAGTTTGGGCCTTTGTATATCTGAGTTTTGTCATTTGGCTTCAATAGTAGACATCTAGAAAAAAAAAGTCCTTTATCTAGAGTAAAGAATTAAGTCTCCCGAGTATATGTTTTTGTATTTTGACATTAGATAATCAAAACAATCTGCATATCTGAAGGACGGAGTAATGAGATCTTTCAAATATTGGATATATGCATTTCCACATCATTTCCCATGGGTCTTGTTAACAGAAATCCAACCAGGCCATTTCCCACTTAATGATAATTAATCAATATCAATAGAAATTTCTTTGGCTACGTTTACTTAAGCAAACAATAAACATCTTCGCCAGACCATAATCATTCACTCTCTGTGTTCCACATTAGTGATGAAATTGATGTCAGTATTAAATTGTTCTTACAGGGCGCACACACAGATTCCTTCATTATTTCGTCGCAGGCCAGTACTAGGAGCACTGAATAGAACGGAAATACTTTTCTTCCCTCTAGAGCAAACAATGATGATTAAAAAGCTTATCCCATTATCTCTGCAATCTGTTCCCTGAATTCCATTTTGATACATCATTAAATATTTTAATAGAGTAGGATATGCAATGCATGTGTTCTGAGAAAACAGGAAGCAAAGAGACACTGCTGCTGTGTGGTTGAACCAAATCTGATTCTCGGTTTGGGCTGCACATGGGAGTCTCTGGGGAGCTCGCAAGACCGCTGATGCCTGGCTCCTCCTCGGGAGATTTTCATTTAATTGGTCTGGGGGTGAGTCTGACATCGGACATTTAGTGTGTAGCCTGCGTTAAGAACTGAGTTGATTTAGTCAAATCTCCATAACTAAGACCCACTTCATTGGAACATTGAACTATCGGACATTGAGGACGAGGAAGGGTAGGCTGGGCTGCAGGATCAAGTTCTTTTTTGAAAAGGAAAAACGGCCATTAGAAAAGCTCCTATCAGCCTGAGCTGGTCATCTCCTGTAACCCAGCAAGGCTTCCAGTGGAGGGACAGGGACCCCAAGCCAGTCACAAACCCTTAGTCTTACCATTTGTCCTGCCTACAAGATGTGCTGGGGTAAAGATGCCACCTCTGAAACTGTGGGAATGACTGACTAGTGACTGGGCCAGCTGGAGACCCAGACCCTGCCCTGAGAGGGAGCTCACGCCTGAGGGCCAGGACCCAGATGCAGGATACCCCAGAGACTTAAGATAGAACCAAACACGACCACCAAAAAAAAAAAAAAAAGGCAACAAAACGATTCCTAATGATATTCTGCTATACTCAAAGTTTGATGCCTAGCCCAACCGTCATCAGAGAGGCTTCATCCAGCAACTGATGGAAACAGATGCAGAGACCCACAACCAAATATCAGGCAGAGCTCTGGCAAGCCTGCAGGAGGAGGGAGGGAGGATTGTAGGAGCCAGTGGGGTCAAGGATAACACAAGAAAACCCACAGAACCAACTAACCTGTGCTCATAGGGGCTCACAGAAGACAGAACTGACAACCACGGAGCCTGCATGGGACCGACTTCAGCCCTCTCTACATATGTTACAGTTGTGTAACTTGGTCTTTTTGTGAGAATCCTAACAATGAGATCGGCTGTCTCTGACTATGTTGCCTGCTTTTGGGACCTATTCCTCCTATCAGATTGCCCCATCCAGTGTTCACAGAAGTGGAGGTGACTAGTCCTACTGTAACTCTATAGACCATGACTGGTTAATAATATCCATGGGAGGCTGGTCCATATCCGAAGAGAAACAGAGGAGGAATGGGTGGGGGTTGGGGGTAGGAGGAACTGTGAGCAGAGGAGGGAGGGGAAAATTTGGTTGGGATGTAAAAACAAGACAAAACAAACCATCGAATAAAATCAAATAAAATAAAGGAACATCTCTTATCAGCCATTCATTCTAAAGTCTGCTGTTGGGCACAGACAGATCCCACATGCCCTAAACCTCTGAGTCACAATTCTGAATCAAGTAGGACCACAGAAAGAGCCATGGAAGCCGCTGCGTTAATCTGTCATGGAGGAAACAGAGTTAATTGGGTCTCGCTCTGCTTACTCCTGCATCCATCATGGAGAAGAGAGTTAATTTTAATTGTGTCTTGCTCTACTTACGGTTGGGTGGTTGACTCATAGATATTGATATAAAGCAAGTACATTGCATCTGGGTGAATCATGGTTGTAATATTCCAAGGCAACCCTTTCTCCCCCAACTATGACTTTCAATGTTTCTTACCTCTGGGCAGTCTTACTCACTGCTCGAGTTAAAAAAACAAAGTTAAAAAAATACTGTGATCATTTTGAATAGAAAACCAGTCTCAATTTGGTAATCAAATATATCCATCTTTTAAAATAGTGGAAAACTCCAATCTTGAGATGTTGAGGCCTCTTCCTATTCCAAGTTGGACTTTTGGAAGTGAAGTCTAGTCATAGACGGTGAGCTGGGCGTTGTTTCCTCCCCAGCTCTGACTGCCAGCCTGCCTGTACTTTAGATTTAAGTCATAATGGAAGTCTAGTGCTTCTTTATTGTGCAACTCTACTCCTCAAGGGTGTACAGCTAGCTGTTCCTGACCAGCTTTCACCTCCGTTTACCTCTGACATGGCAGTTTGATTTAAAAAAAATTATCCATTTATTTTAGATGTATGGGGTATGGGTGTTTTTCCTGCATGTGTATCTGTGTACCGTACGCATGCAAGGCCTTTGGATGCCAGTAGAGGGCATCAGATTCCCTGGGACTGGACTTACAGACAGTTGTGAGCTGTCATGTGAATGACAGGAATTGACCCTAGGTCCTCTGGAAAAGCAGCCAGTGCTCTCAACCACGAAGCCATCCCTCCAACCCCTCCCCTGCAATTTATCTTTTAAAACTACTTCAGGAGACTTGGCCAGTAAAGTGCTTGTCACATCAGGGTTTGAATTCAGAGCCCCAACAGTCACATAAAAAGCTTGGGTGGCAGTGGGCATCTGTGCCCCCACTGCGGGGAAGGCGGAGAGACAGCAGGACCTCTGGGCTTAGCAGGCTTGCCACTCTAGCTGAATCAGTGAGCTTCAGGTTCCTGGAGAGAGCCTGTCACACTGAATAAGGTATAGAATAACTGAGGGAGACACCCAACATTGGCCTCTGACTTCCATACATCTGTATACAGAAGAACACATATACACGCATAGGACAGCAACACACGCATACAGATACAGAAGCATGTAGGTGCATCCAGTCTCCATGGAGTGCCTCCTTAGCCAGGACTGTAGTAAGGAAGATGTCAGAAGTAATTCAGTAATGAGCAAACACTTATCTAGGAGCTTCCGTGGTGCTACTCGGGGTCAGAGATCCTTAGGTGGCAAGCATCCAAACCGTTCATTTTCCAGATGAGGAAATTCGTAAAGCCAAATGCCTGGCTGGATAATTTCATAGCTGCTCATGGGACGGCATGAAACTTTCAGCATATAATATTGCTTGATTGAATAGAATGGGACATCCCGCTAAATTAAAAAGGTTGTCAACTCCACGGATGAAACACTCACGTAAAGAACCAGGACTTATCTCAGAGGATGCTAGCCGAGCCTGTGGCGCCGTAGGAAGGGCAGAGACATACGGTCAGACAGGCTCATGGCTTCCCTTCATGCACCAGCCTTGGGCGATTTATTTAACTTTTCTGAACTGCAGTTTCCCTGAATGCAATCAACACTCACCCTAAGAATGTCTCGTTAGAAGAACATGAATATATGCAGATAAGCCTTGCTGTGCGCCTCCACGGGGCTTCACCATGCCAGGTGTTAAGATCATTACCACGACTGCTCTAGAAAATGTGTATTTCAAAAGTTTTACTGACTTCCATAAATATCTCGCAGAATAATCAAGCCATGTATTGCTAACAACCTGCTCTGCAGTAACAAAGAAGAAAAAGCTAGATATAATTTATCCCCCTTTGTTCCCCGCAAATTCTCTCTGTTACAGGGCATCCTCCAATTGTTCCTTCCTGAACCCAGTTCAGAACGGACTCAGTGGCTTCCATTTCACGGTCACGGGAGCTACTTGGTGTATGTTAGCTACTTCAGTTTGCAACATCACTCATTGTAGTTCTCTGTATCAAAGTGTGCTACTTAAACCAATTTCAAGGGGCCGGCATATTTAAAGCAATTAGAGAAGTGTTCCGAACACAATGGACAAAAGGTTCCCATCCCTGACGTTATTGATATATCCTCGACTTCTCTGTCCAGCCCACTCTTTGGGCAAGCAAGGCATCACTCTCCTGGACTCCACTTTCCTCGACAGTTTGAGATATCGAGGACGGTGGGCCGCTGACATCAGCTTAAGCTGCTGTCACTCTGTGGGCATCGTGGCGTTGCTTCTCGGAGTGAGATTTGCCAAGCGGTATCTGCAGTCATTCCTTTGAGTTCGAAAGAACAGTGTGTTTTAAAATACACATATGTGTCTATCTGTGCCTGCTTGGCCTTTGACACTGAAGTCCCAAACGCTTTTTAGGGAAGATGATGCAGCCACCTGTTAGAGAGAATTCTTCTGTCCCAAAGCCAGAGACGGAAAACCTTCTCCTTCTGGGTCCTGATGGTCACTCTTGAAGGCTGCTTTTTAACAGGAAGAAGACCCTTGGATGAGAACAAGCGCTCTATCTTTATAGAAGGGCCATAAAACTGTGTCTTTTCTGTGTCCAAAGCAGCCCAGAAACGACTCATTTTGTGGTCATGGCAGCTTCTTTTTACATGTTATTGAGTTGCTTCAGTATGAATTTTACTTATTTCGAAGAACGAACAGAAAAGGTACAGCCGTGGGGTTTTTATAATGCTTTTAATGAACACTAAATGGTATTTTATCTTTAACAGGAAATGTGGGTGCCTTTGATTACAATCAAGTTTATTAAAATAACAATTTTCACGTACAAAATGATAAATAAAGAAATCAGAGGGAAATCTAGACTGGGAATTGCAGTTATCATCTGTGCTCAATAAATCAAAACCTGCTTGTAAATATACCTAATTAAAAAAACAGATTTTGCTGGTGTAACCAACTGCAGGTAAATTATATTAACAGTGGCATGAAAAGTAGGTTTTTGTGTACCGACTCCTGCCGCTTCTCTTCTGGTGGAGGATTATCAGAGATGAAGACAGTCTCCACTTCCCCAGCAAGGTGCAGACTGGATAAGACACTGAACCATCATTAGCCTGGTAAATTTCCGATAAAGCCATCTTTTTTTCCCCTGTTCCTCCTGAGCTACCTGGGGAAGGGCATTGCCACCAGTTGGTAGCTGCCACTCTTCACAGTGGAGGAGGAGGGGCATGGTGATGGACAGGAAAAGGCTGGGGGGGTCCTAATGTTGCAGAGTGGTCTGCACATTACCTGTGAGGAAGGCTGGGTTACTTGCTCCGCAGCCCGGAGTCCCCTCTTGCGTGTTCACCCTGCTAACAGCGCAACCCACTCCTGTGGAGTGCTTGTCAGGAGATGCATCAGGGAAAGTTTCATCATGCTTAGCAGAAAGATAGAAGACCTTGGGCAGAAGCAGGCTCTTCCAGAGAAACCAACCCTGCCCCCCCCCCCCCTGAGATTCACATTTCTCCAGTAACTGGCAAGAAACCCAGAAGCGTGAGGCGCACTTCGTGTTTAGCAGATATTCTGGGAGATGGCAACGTTGAACATGATGTAGTTAAGTTATAAAAAGATCGACAGAAACATGCTTGGGGTCTCTGGAGAGAGACGCGGATTCCAACAGACCCGGGCTTGAGTTCTGGCACAGCCGCGTACCACATCCGCCGGGTCAGTCTCCAGCCCTTCCTCTGTGAAACCCAGAGGCATGATGATGCTACATCCAACCGATAGAAACGCTTGGCCAGTTACAGAGCTAATGAGAATGCTTTGGGGGAAGTAATGGGACCTTATCCCGCTCACCTGACCTCCAGGCAGCGGTCAAGGAACTGTAATTCAGCCCCAATATCCACACTTGCTCCCTGCATCACTAGAGAAACACTAGGTCTCACCATTTCTGTCTTGCTCTGGTTTTGGAAGAGGACTGTTGGCTGGGGTTGTCGGCCTGGGTACACCCCACAGACCCACTGTCAGGTCCCCGTGCCTTCCAGTCACGGGTGCAGCAGGGACCACAGCCTCTGAATGCAAGCGGGCAGGGCAGAGGCAGCCACAGTCCTCGGTACACAGGATATGGCTGCTTCACTTGCCTGGCGATGGGGACCACCTGGGAGATGGCTGGAACTTCGACACATCTTATGTCTGAGTTCTATTTCTGGGGCCTCGTAGTCCCACATGGCATAGTCCACGGCCTTCCCCTCCCTTACTTCATCTACCCCGGCATCTGGCATCTTACTGTAGCTGCTGGCTCCTCTCCTTTTCTGTGGGAGACAGGAGAGTTTCCGTCCCAGGATCCACCCCTGCTGCTGTTTCTTCCTCCTCGTGAGTCTGCACAGTCTCCTCCCTACCATGTATGTGAGCCTCCCCTCCAAGACAGTCCTGACCCTTTCCCTCCAGGGCTCGCCTTTTAGCTTTTTTTTTTTTTTTTTTTTTGATACAGGATTTTACTATGTTGCCCTGGCTGGCCCAGAACTCATCAGACCACGCCTGATCGCTTCTGCAGAATTTACGCCTCCACTAGTACTTCACCCTATCCCTGGGTGGAGGGAGGCCGTCTTTCCAATTCTTCAAGGAGGTCACTGCTTACAGTTGACTGGGGACTGCTTTCATTTAGCATATACTGTATGCAAATTGAGGTTTCTTGAACAACTGTGAGGCCATTACATTAAATCATAGGTACTGATTCTGGAACCTCACTGTCTGGGCTTCCTAAGGCTGTTGTACAAACAGAACCTGGGTGGATGGATGAAATCTCTCACAATATGGGTGATTAGATGTCAGGAAAGCTGTGCTCCTCAGAAGGCTCCACTGGAGAATCCTTCCTTTCCTATTCTAGTCCTGGGTTACCCTAGGTTACCCGGGTGTCCATGGCAGGACCTCCCCAGTCTGCTGTATCTTCTCTCACGTCCAGCTTCTCCCTAGCCTGTGTCTTCTCTCTTCTATGAACACTATTTCACGTCCATTTGAGCGGTGGTTCTCAACCTTCTCAAAGCTGTGACCCTTTAATATAGCCCCTCATGTTGTGGTGACCCCCAACCATAAAATTATCTCATTGCTACTTCATAACTGCAATTTTGCTACTGTTATGAATCATAATGTAAATATATGATATGTGGCCCCAAAGAGGTCATGACCCCCAGACTGAGAACCACTAATCAAGATTATTCAGTTTCATCTCCTGCATTTGTAACCTAACAAGGACTTATTTTTGACCACAAAGGGAAACAAATCCACAGATTCTAGATAGACATATCTTAGGAGGTCATTCTCACCATTACATATTTTTTCATGTTCTAGAAAAATCATTCCAATTGTCTTATTTTTATATTGTTGGTCTTGTGAACATTGAACATTTTAGCCTGTGTGAAGAAATACTTATGGCAACTTAAGTTTGTGTTGGAACAGAATTTAAGGATGTTTTAGGAAACACCAGTTGGGTTTCATGTTTTAAATATTCAAATAAAATATATGATATTTTAAAGTAATAGTTCTATTGTGTCCTATTTTTTATTTCTTATGTTAAATATGATATAGATGACTTAATTTAGACAAATGCATTCTGGGTGTGTGGGGGTGCGGAGGTTAGCATATAGTCATTAGCAAACAGAGGCAAATGAAGAGATTTGGGGTTATAGAAGCAAACATCCACCAGGTAATATGAAATATGGAATGACCTTAATCAGTTCGCAGGATGAGGGAGCCCCGGCCGGAGGGATGTGACACCTGATCCTTCTGATGTAGGAGGACAATAGGAAGATGGCCTGTGGTGACCCAGTCCTGGGACAGTAAGTTTAATGGCCCCAAGGAAAGGGCGTGTCTTAGTTACTTTTCTGTTGCTGTGAAGAGACACCTTGATCAAAGGAACTCTTAAGGGAAAGCATTTAATTGAGGCCTCCTGCTTATCGTTTCAGAGGGTGAGCCATTACCATCATGGTGGGGAGCAAGACGGTGGACAGGCAGGTGTGGCGCTGGAGCAGTAGCTGAGCTCAAATCTGACCAGACGAGAGAGAGAGAGAGAGAGAGAGAGAGAGAGAGAGAGAGGGGGGGGGGGGGGAGAACCTACCCTCGGTGACACACCTCCTCCAACAAGGCCACACTTTAATCCTTTCCACTAACAACTGGGAACCAAGTATTCGAACATAGGAGCCTAGGGGGTCTATTCTCATTTAAGCCACTGCAGACCATGTTTGGAGTTTGCAGCCAGAGGGTATCTAGCCTAGAATCATCAAGGACACCTCAGCAGGAAGTAGGAAAGGCAACGGGGTTGAGGGGTCTGGGCTTCTGCAGGGGTTTCAGGCTTTTCTGTCCAGACCTCAAAGGGCCCACCGTTCTGCTGGCTCAGCTGCACAGAGGTGCATCTCCATGCTGGCCGCGCGTCTCCCAGACAGCAGCTCCCTGATTCTTTCAGTTCCAATGATTCCCCGTGTCAGTTTCCTCTGAGTATTCCCGTCACGCAGGCCTACACCTCCATCCGCACGGGGCGGAGGGTGAGGTTTGATAGTTTCGCTGCGTGCGCGGGGACTTTAAAGCAGGAGGTACATAAGGGACTACAGCAGCAGAGGTCGCGATTGCCAGCACCTGACAGCTTCGATGACTGTATACGTCAGATCCCTGAAGTGACTTCATTCCTGATGCCACATCCTGACAGAACCCGAGGTCTCTCTCAGTATAGGGACACAATAGCATCTTAGTCTATGGAAATAAAGAATGGGAGGAGTTTCTTTTTCTGGAGGACGGGGAACATGAACTCAAGCTGTGGAATCTTCTTTCATTCACTCCCATGTCTTGCCAACACCGTATTCTATTGAATGTGAAGCACATGCTTTCTCCTTAAGAAATGACCGCGTGTCTTCTCATGGGTACCCTGTGATCGCTGCGACATGCTGATGTAGTTTGTGCACACAGACTCTGTCCTAGCTATTATGGGTTGGATATAACTGGCATGGAAGCCTTGTTAAAGCCAGGTGTGGATCACGTTTGTAATCCCTACGCTTGAGAGGCAGACACAGGAGGGGGAAGAAGGAGTTCAAGGTCACCCCTCGGCCACACTGGAATTTCAAAGCCAGTCTAGGCTACAGGAGACCCTAACTCAAAACCACACAACCCCTTCCCCCAAGTCAGAGGGAACAGCCTAACACGTCTAAACACGTTCCTTCCTGTGGAACAGGGGTAGAAGGTTGTGAAGTGGTCTTAAAAAGAGAAAAAAAAATTGTGCTTGTGTATGTTCTCTTGTGTGTACTTCCTTCCCCATGCTTGCGTGCATGCATGTGTGTGTGGGTGTGCGTGTGCATGTGTGTGTGCCAGGGAACACACTTGAGGTCAGAGGTCAGCTTTGCTGGAGCCAGTCCTTCCTTTCCATACGGTGGCAACTCGGAATTGAACTCAGGTCATCAGGCTTGGAGACAGGTGCCCTTGACCGTTGAGCCATCTTGCTAGCTCTAAATGGTCTTAGTACTAAGTAAAATAGCCCTCCCGGGACGATCATTTTAAATTCGACTTAAGGAAGTTCTTATGTTTTAGATTTCTGATTTTGAAAGCCAGGACTAGTGACCCTGAGGTATTTTGTTTTTTTCCTGTAACATATTCTCAGATCCATGGGAGGGAACAGTTTGGGAAGCGAGCCAGCTGAACCAGGATGAAATAATGCACACTCCCGCTGTGGACAAGTTGTCAATCACCGCGTGTGAAACCCAGCCTTGTTTGTCCTCAGGGTTAACGGTCATTCTCTTCTATCTGCTCAGGACACCGTCTTAATGATGGTGTCTGGGGGCTCTACAAATAGCGGGTCAATAGCTGAGGACGAGCTGCCCAGTGTGTGGCGGAGGAGCAAGGCAGCCGCTGTGCCCTGAGCCCCAGGCTGGCTGCTCTAATACCTGGCTGTAAAAACAAAGCACTTTTGCATGAAAGGAAGGCCTCCTGCAAGTTCAGGGCATGCACACTGGCTCTGGCTGCACAGTGGCTTTTTCCAGCCTTGGGCCACAGTGACTGTCGGCAACATCCTCGTTTCCAATGCAGAGAGGAGCTGACTGGTTGCGTACCCCCTATGTAGAATTGTTTCTGTATGTCTTTATTGGAGACATTTGGTAGGCCCTTCAACTTACCACATCCCGACGCGAGCCTGATTCTGACGATCCTGCTTTCCTTCTCAATCTCAGGAAACAGCTAAGAGAACACCAACCAGTTCTCAACCCCCTCCATTTCTCTTGCAAACAGTTTCTAGTTCATCAAGCCTGTCCTCATGGTAAAGCAAGGATCAAAGATTCCCCACCTCTTCTAACCAATGCCATAGGACTAAATGGTAACTTTGCTCCCACTAGCACCTGCTCCTCCCGCAGCAGCCACACCCAGGACTCACAGATAAACCAAGCCAAGAATCTCTCCCGCTCAAAACCCTTCTGATGCTGATGCCCCTACCTGGCACACAGCTCAGTCTCGGCATCCTCCCGGCCCTGGTCCTTGGCTAACTCTCTGACACCATTCACTACGAGCTCTGAGGTTCTCCTTCTTCCCTTTCCCTCGGACAGCTACCATAGGGCATCTGATCACACCGTTTCCTCAGCATGGAGTGCTGCTTGTGCCCTTACGTCGCTCAGATATTCACCTGATGATGTAGCCTTCTTCACAAATGATGTACGGTCACTTTTCTTAAGATCTAATCTATTTGACTGGGCGGTGGTGGCGCACGCCTTTAATCCCAGCACTCGGGAGGCAGAGGCAGGTGGATCTCTGTGAGTTCGAGGCCAGCCTGGTCTACAAGAGCTAGTGCCAGGACAGGCTCCAAAGCTACAGAGAAACCCTGTCTCGAAAAACTAAAAAAAAAAAAAAAAATCTAATCTTTTGTGTCTCCCACCCTACTTTTTTCCCTATCTGATGTTACACTATATTCTCCCTGATGACTGTCTGTCTTTCTTTCTAGAACATTGCACCAATGTAATTTTTTTCCTATTCCTGGGAACTGAACCCAGGGATCACACATGCTGGGCAAACACTCTATCAAGGAGCTCTAAGCTGAGTCTCTCCTTTTACTTTAAATAACTTTTTAAAAATATCTCTGTGTGTGCGTGTACACATGCTCATGTACATGCTTGGGTGTGTGCCATAGTACAAAAAGGTCAGAAGGCATCTTCCAGGAGCCATCCCTCCCCTCCTATCATGTGACTCATGTCACCAGGGTTGGCGGTGAGATCCTTTGTCCACCGAGTCATCTCACTAGCCCCCCATTTTTACTGTTTGTTTTGGGACAGGGTCTCACTGTGTTGCCCAGACTGGCTTTGATCATGTGACCCTTCTGTCTCACTCTCCCAGCAGCTGGGGTACAGGTGTGCATCCCCCAGTTTGGCTGTGTTGGTTTGGTTGTGTTCCCACTGGCGTTTCTATGGCCTAGAACAATGCCCAACAAAGCAACAGTCAGACAAACATTGTCATTCCAGCCTCACTACTGTGTATTTCACACACACACACACACACACACACACACACACACACACACACACACACCCCGCTTTGTGAACCTGTGATTTTAACCATGGTTGCTAACTCTTTCCCATCCAGAGGGCTCCTCCCCACCGGCTCTGATCCCACCTCTACCCAGGCAGGAGAAGGCCCTGTGCTCCAACCGGAGCTCCGGACACCACTTTTATGCTTGTATGCCCTCAGTTCTCTCTTTTATGGTTTGTGTCGAAGGCTTTCCTCACCCAAGTCCAGAAGCTCTCTTGAGGATAAGGGCTGGAACACAGTCACATATTTCTATCACTAACATGCGACAGATTTAAAAGGACTCCTCTCCAGAATCCTATTCACACTGCAAGATGTCTATAAACAGGTCTAGTGTGTGCTGGTGGGTAAGATATGCATTTATCAAGGAGCCGTGTCACTTCGATTAATCCGAACAGTGCAATGCCCGGCACAGGGTTTTTTCTATTTTGTTAAAGACCATTTTAGTCATGTGGTACTTGGATTTGGTGTTTGCATGTCTACAAAAGTAAAACTCTCATGAATGACAAGGAGTCAGAAACAGGGATTGGTATAAGACCAGCACAGAATAATTTCAGGTCTCTGGGTTCTTCTGCATTTAAGAACGGGGTTTTTCATTTAGTAACCTGCCCTGTACTTCAGGTATGCTGCCACCAGGTGGTGGTAGAGCGCCAGACATAGAGTCCGTAAGGTAAGCTTGCTGCCTTTTCTGAGGTTCAAGCTAACTGCTCTTTACCTGAAATCAAAAAGCATTTGAGACCACACTTTGCAGTTTAATATAATACATTTTTTTTAAAAAAAACCAAAATAGCTGAAATTAAACTCCTGGCAACCCTTACATATCTTTAAATCAGACATGAATCCCAAACGATCGCATCTCTGACCTCATTACTTCTCTTTCATTGCTAGTGCAAACCGCCTCCACACTGGCGGCGAACCTTCCCCTTTTTCTCGGACTTGATACTTGCTGCCCGTCTCTGGCATGTTAGCATGTAGATGAGGTTTCAAAACTCTTAACAGTTTTTCTTGGGGAAAAGAAATCTCTGGCTTTCCTTGTTCTTCCTGGATAATATCAGATTGTCTCTTAAAATAGAACAGAAAGGGTTTCTCCACCAGACCAACACGCACCAGTGGCTGTCTGCATATATGTGTATTTCCATGTATGGAGGCCCCCCCCTTATTTTCTGTACTCTGGAGCAGGTGTTTGGCTCTCAAGTCTACTGGGAGAGAAGCAGTTTGTCACAATTTGCCGGCGACAGAGCTGCATCTCTTTAGTAGCAAATTCCGTCCTAAACGTCTTGAAAAGAAGACTTTTTCGGAATAAAAAATTTACCTGCCCTTTAAAAAATTTGAGAAAAACATAGAAGAACATGTCGCCAGCTTTATTACTATGGTTTATAGTATGTGATGTAAAAAAAATCAATGAAAAGGGACCATGAGGCTGCAGAGGTTCCCATTGTCATGGGCCATCAAGGCTAACATTTGGGACAGATTCCAGACAGGTTTAGATTTATTAGGCTCATGATGACTTGTGTCTGAATGCACCCCTAGTTTCTGAGTCACTGCCCTGTTCTATTCCCTGTTTCAAGAAAAAAAAATCTGGGTGCCTCTAGATCAACGCTGAGGGTCAACGGTCAGCACCCACATAGCTGAGGGTAAGGGCACAGCAATCAGCAATTTCGTACCTAAGCATCAACATTGAATAAAAGGGGGTTGGGTGGGAGATGTTCAGGGACTGGAATTGGGGATGAAGGGGGACAGACACTGAGTCCCAATTCCTGAAGACTGAGGTTCATACACCAAATGATGTGACCTGTGTTTGTGGGTGGGAGAGGAAAACACAATTAGCTATGAAAGTGTGTGCCCCCATGGACCAGCTCCCAGCCTGACTCTGGGAAACACAACTAGCTATGAAAGTGTGTGCCCCCATGGACCAGCTCCCAGCCTGACTCTGGGAAAGAAATCTGGGGAAGTAAGAAAGAAAAGGCAAAAGGAACATAAAACCAGGGAGAAGAAAATCAGATGGATAAGAGAAAGCTGCCATTCAAGCCTCGCAGGAAGCCTAGGAAGCAGCAGGCCAGATATTATTGTCCTCTATTTATACATCAGCAACTGAGTCCCAGAGAGGGGAAGTGACTTAAGGCCGCACACTGCGTGGTGGATTCAGGCTTCAAAGCAAAGTGACCTGCTTCCAAAATAAAGATGAAAGGAAAGAGGGCCCCTTTGAAACCTGACTTCACGGTGTGTCTTACTCTTTATAAACAGTTAAGTAAAATTTCCATTTGACAGAGGCCCAGCCTTGGGGGGGGGGTCCTAAAAAACAGCCTTAGCCACCATCAAAAGCATCAGAGGAATATTGGCTATAACTTATCCTCCTTTTGATACGTGGGATTGTAATTATGAAAACGAACTCTATTTACAGGCTCCGAATTTAGGCATACCCTTGGTGCTAGAGGCAATGTTGATTCTTTTTTTATTACTATTATTTATTTTATTTTTGCCTCTGTGCCTGCGATAGTCATGGCTGGGAACAGCAGTGGCACAGAGTTGCTGACTCAGCTTCTCGCCGTCTGCTTTGCCTTCTTACTGCTTCTGACCATGCCATTCCTCCGGTTAAATCCTTTCAGTGGTCCCCACTGATTACAGAGGCTGCACCTGAGCATCACTTGGGACACTATCAGACACCTGATACCCCGCTGCCTCATCTGAGACGCTGGGGCAGCTCCTTGGAGGGGGAGGCCTGTGCCTAGCGGGTGTGAAGGGATCCGATTTCTGCTCAAGGCCGAGTCACAGACATCACACTGACGTCCCTGCCTGAAAAAGCCAGCAATCCAGGGAAATCTGCATGGAGTGCTGCTGGTGTTCGTGCTGGTAGACACAGCACAACAAGGGCAGTGAGGCCTGGGACACAGGAAGCAAATATAGGATACAAGTGGCCTCGTTTGCAGGAGGGAGGGCCTCAGAAAGAACTGGGTGTCTGATGAGATGAAAAGCACCCAGGGAGGCCAGCATGGTTAGTTTGCTGGGAGGAGGGGAGAGAATACTGAACAAACAGTACATGCATATAAAGAACCTACCTGAGGCCAGACACCGAAGCATCTGAAAAGACTGGCAGATATAACTCTTAGATCCCAAATCAGGCTGGTGATAGTTTCTATACTATTCAGGCTGGGAAGCTCTGGGATTTCAAAGACATGGTTCAAGCCCCCGGGACCTCTGCCCAATAGTGGGAAATACTAGCAACAGGCCGGACAGTATCCCAGTGTTTCCCAATAAACCTTACTCACAAGACCAAAGAATTTCTGAATTTGTTTCAGAACAATTTGGAAACGTATCGATGGGGATACAGAATTACCCATTCTGCAAAAGTATCCTTCAGAAATGAAGGCAAAATAAAATTTCTTCCAGAGGCACATGAGCTGGCAGAATTCACCACTGGCAGCCTCACGTTGTTTAAAATGTTACAGGAAGTCCTTTAGATAGAAGGCAGTTGATGCCAGAGAGAGACAAGGAGCCACACAACGGAATGGAGAACAGGGCTGGCTTCCTGCGTATGGGACCAACATTGTTTTACCACACACGCGGCAGCCGCCCTCTGAAACCTCCCGTGCTTGGTTTCACCTTCAGCGGTCGCTATCCTTATATTTTTAACAATTGCAAACAAGGGGCCTTACAGCTACAACATGCGAAGCGATCAAGTCATGTGACCAAAGAATGGGCGCACAATTAGCAAGTTTCCTTGGAAAACCTTCTGACCGCTGGGTTAGATTATCGCAGAACTTCCCCAGAAAGGTAGAAATTCAATCACTAACATCGAGGAAACCTGGCAAAGCAACCTGACCGCCCTCCATAAGTGCAAGCACAGTTTCAGAAGTAGTCAGGCAAGAAGCAAATGACAAATGAATCCATTCACTGCTGCTAAAGTAATTCCAGATGCTATCCACTGGAGAAGAGAAAGGGCTTTCACAAGATGCATATGGGTATTGTTGCCTTAGCTACTTTATTAACTTTTACCCAGAGGTATTAAAACCAAATACTGTATTACGTTTTAAGAAACAATTCTGTATTATGAGCGGAGATTTAAGAATGCACTAAATTCTATATATCTTTTTTCAATACGAACCTTTGCCATTATTAGTATTGCAGGGTACACTAAGCCTGGGCTAGAATGATTCCCTTGGTAAATGATGGTAAGGTCAATGGGAAGATATTAATTGTAGGTTCTACAATGAGATTCAAGAGTTAATGAATTGAACGAACAGTGTTTAGAGTTATTTGGATGTACCCAAGTCCCTTTAGTAGACACACAGAGATAAAAATATCAACGTTCTTTTTTATAATTTTGTATATTTTTATTGTCCAGAAAGTGAATATCGAGTTATTCACATGGGCCTTAGCTTATTATTTTTAATTTCATAAGTCATCTATACACACTTTATGGAGAACATATATTCCTTTCTGTCTAAAATTTGCCCCATGCAGAGCTGTGGAGGTTGGTGGTAGTAGATAGAAATATTAGTCAGACTGGCTAGGACCATATGCCGAGACTGAGAAACCTCTGAGAGGGGAAAAAAAATTAATGGACCTTTGAACTACTAACTAGTCATTAATTCCCTTAACAAGCCCTTGGAGGGACAGTAACTCTAAGCGGTGGTTCATGCAGCTAGCATTTACAGAGGAAACAATTCGCCTGCCATCTCTCTGGACACATCCACATTTTCATACTGAAATGTCACTAGAAAGGTAGGAATGTGATGTTACTAACCATGGTGGCCAGGACTTGAGCCAATCAGTCAACACTGGTGTCTGAATGCGAAGTCTCTGAGCTCAAAGGGTCAACTGTTGGCCAATATTTCATGCTCTCATCCGAGACAGCACTGGGCCTCCAGAACCGGCACCGCTTCCCGCCTTAGACGCTTCTCTGTGTTAACAATGGTGAGATCTCTATCCTTTCGTTTCCTCCTAACCCTTGGGTAGCTTTGTGTCCAAACCTCTTATTTGTTTATTCAAATAACCTTGATTTTCAAAAAAACATTAATATACACCACAAAGAAAAGGTCTTCAGGAGCTTTACAAAGGTGAGAGTTTTAAATACACATTTGTATGATTCAAGTCCAGAAATCTGGCCAGTTTCATATCCTGATAGAAATAGGTTACACAAGCTTATTGTACTCCTGAGAATAACAACAAGTACATTACCATCTACACTGAGTGTCTCATCAATGATGCTGATGCTATCGCCATGCCAACAAGTCTACTTGTCCTCTATTCTCCTCCCTCCTCCTGTTGACCTCTGCACCTCTCCCAGCTGGAGTTTGTCTGTCTTCCCTTCAGGAGGAGAAAGAGCCACCAGAGCAGTCTGGCTCCCTTTAAATCAGCTCCTCACATCAGCCATCAATGGTCCACTCCACAAAGATCCAGGAGGGAAACCATCAACTAGTGAGTGACCTCTGAGGGGACCTGGTCTCTGCAGTGGTCAAGGATGGGACTCAGCCACTCTACCTTGACCCATGATAGGACTTCCCTAGAGGCCTTCACTTTAGATCAGGATTATGGTAGTACCCTGTATCAGTCAGGGAACAACTTATTGGTACTCGATACTGTATTAGTTGAGCCATCTGCTACACAAGGGACCACCCCATACTTCTCTTCATTAGTCCAGATAAACAAAGGTCTTAATGTTGTCTTCTCTTTTTTGATGAAAGGGTTTTGAATTTGAGATTACTCAAAAGCTTTGCAAGCTCAAAGGCACACGTAGCCCTTCTCACACTAAAAAAACCCCCAACAACCTCAACTCCTTAAATGAAATGCCCCACTCAAGGAGCGATGAAGTTTCGCTTTCTAATTCTGTGTCTAAAGGTTCATTTGGCTTTTGGCTTTTTGTTTGTTTGCCCACAGTGAGCAAGTCTATTGAGTTAAATGACTTGCAGTCTCTCCTTGTAGAGTGGTAACTTCCCATATATAAAATGCCACGGAAATTTAAACCCAATGAGTTTACTTAAGAAAGATACGCTGTGTTGATGGCAGGCACACAGGTCAGAGGACTTTGAGCACACTGACTATGCCTTCAGACTTTGAAGCAATATTTCAAACTTGAACCCCTCTAAATCAGACCATAATTTAGTCAGTGCAGGACTAAAAGGGAAACCAAAGAGGCCACATAGGCACGAAGGCATATTTTTGTTTTCTTGTCGGAATTCAAAGGTGGTTGTGATTAGTCTCTAGGCCCAGGCAGCAAACCTATGGGCTTTCCAGCATCAGGACCTCCCTGTCACCCAACACGAGGGATACTGTAGAGCCTTCCCAGTACCGCTGACACCAGTCAGGTGAACGGCCCACACGCCACTTCCTAATCAGCTCTTCAGTAGGGAACAGGTGTATTCTGAGGGTCTGGCATAGGGTTAGTTTTCAAATTCTACCGTTAAGCACGACACATTTCAATGTGGAAACTGATGTGGCTGATGTATGGAAAAAGGCCTTGTTCACAAGCGAGTGCCTCAGAGGAACCATGAGACGAACGTCACGTCTCACAGAGGACGGAAGTCTTTACCCATCACAACCAAAACCTGAGGCGGCTTCAACTTGTTCCTTTGCTACAATGACTAAGAACAATGCTAACCAGAGCTTCAGGCAGTGGCCTTCTTTTGGTAAGGATGGTTTTTGGTGAGGGAGCAACAAGTTAAGAGTTACTAACGGCAAGCGAGAAGCCAAGATTCTATTAACTTCATGTGCTTTTTTGACTCAAGAACAATTTTGTAAAATGTCCCAGCAAAGATGTATTTTGAAAGATACATTTTCAAAAGCAAAACATATTGGCTAACGGTCATAATGCTCATTAAAATATTTAACGGCAGGCAACATGTAGAACCTAGACTCCGGGATGGAGCGTGACGGAACAAGCAGAAGAGAGCTAAGAAGAAGCAGTAAAAATTGTCGACTTTATTTCACTTTGCAAATGCCCTCCCAAGCATCAGGCTGTGAAGATAAACAACCCTCTAAAAGAGTGATTTATCACTGTATTATCTTAAAAAGGAACGTTCCCAACGCGCGAGCACAGCACAAATGCACACCATCATTTCCCGCTACCTTTTTACTTCATTCCTTCACCTGTTTGTATTTAGAAAAAAAAAAAATGAGAGTAAAAAGGAAGTGAGGAAGAATCGGAATCACTTATGAGGACTGAGTTGATCTCTCTGGGCTTGAATACATGGCAACATATGCTGGCCAGCGTCGACAAAAAATTTATGCCAAGCGTATGTATGCATAAAGCAGAGACAACATACGACTGGACGCCAACTCCGGGAGATAACGCTTTAATGACTACAGCAGCCCGTTTAGCAAGAGCAGAAGTCTCTCCGAGCACGGGGTTTGAATCCTAATTAAGGAACGGAGATAAAGAAACACGACAGAGTGCTAAAAGAATGTGATTAAGGGATGGAAACGCGACAATTCTGGCTTTTAATAGTGAACAGGGGCAGCGATCAGGCTGGAAGCTTATTTTGCCACCACATCCCTATGCTAAACCGACAAGAGTTTCCTAAAATGGAAACCCCAGAACTTCTTGGAAGGTTTTGTTAGATAATGCAGAAAGCCCCGAGGCTCTTCTTCTTATGTCTCAGTTCACCATCTCAAAACATTAAAAGACAACGACCTCAGAGTAACACACACACACACACACACACCTGTAAATCCTTACTAGATGTCCAAACAGTCACAGAGAAAGATAAAGAATTCTCCACCTGCAATAAAATTCACATCACATCGAAAGTAGAACAGTTAAGGTGTTAAGAGAGAGAGCAACTTACATTGATGAGTTCAACCTCCCAGATTTTTTTCAACAGGTCCATCGACGTGTATCCATTGATGAGAAAGGCTTTGGTGTAGTCCCCCAGCTCGATGGAATCCAGCCACTCAGCGACAGAGGTGGGATGGTAGCCATCATGACCAATGGGTCTCATCTGCAATGAAGAACGATACATTAGCCATTACTTAAACCAGCTCCCTTCGGTCCCAACAACAGAAAGCATCTGGTCACTTGCAAATTAATCTGATATAAAACATCAGATATTTCTGGATAGAGAAGTAAGGAGAAGGAAAAGGCTCTATGAACAATTCTAAATCATTAGTAATTTTCATGCTGAATTAGTTTTCAAAAATACACCCAGAAATTTCCAATTTAGCTGCTAAATTAACTCTGGGTTTGAGATGATGAAATATGCCAAACTTCTGTTCAGGACTTTGTTGGTGTTCTGTTGGGAAGGAATTGCGAGGGATGTCAAGTTGAGTTACCAGTGTTGGACGGGAGGAAGGCGAAAGGCACGGCATCTTCAAAATAGAGATGGTAATTCTCATACGCGCAACGTCCGAGTGTGTGAAAATACTTCATGACTTAGACATTCCAAGGGGGTTCATGCTTATGCAAGGCATGTATTGTAGGTAGGGCACACACACTGGAGAAACACACGGCTGTGGCAAGCCAGTTCAAAAGAGGCCCGGGTGCTTCAAGACCATGTGCTCCACCTCAGCTCTACAGTGTGTTAGACATGAATAGGGGACGTTCTGGCAGACAGGCTTCTATTTTTTGTCAGCTATATACAGATTTTTTTTTAATACTTCAGGGGAACAAAGACGTGTGACAGCAACATAATGTCTCTGGGTTTAAATTGGAATGTGAAAATAATTTAAGCAGGAAGAACTTCTGGGTTGAAGAATTTATATAGCTTCTTCTAAGTCCTTTATTTATTTATTTTTTATTTGAAATCTAAGCTGAATTCATGGTTCTTGTGTTTGACATGACTCACTTCTGAAACTTAGGCTGCCTGCATGCCAGGACAGGGTTTGGTACTGGAGTTCCTCAGGAGAGCGGCCCCCTCATCAGCCTTCAGTAAGGCGCCTGCTGGGAGCAGCTAAGTGGGCATGGTGCAGAAGGGGCTTTCCTCTTCCATCAGATTGAAGGAGATTATGAACAGAAATCTATAGGATCCTGGTTTGTGCGCAGAGGAAAAGATTAGTGTTGGCACCCAGGATTCAGATTTCCATCTCAGCATCGTGAGCTTTCTGTCACTGTGCAGGGTCCTCGGTTCAGAGAATCCTTACCTTTCCATTTTAAGTTGCCCTTCCCCCTACCCTCCTTCCAGCTAGTCCACTCCTCAATCTAACCTACAGCTCTAGGCTTCAGTACCCACCGTTTCAAAGCTACAGTGCAGTTCATTGTCGGCGCCAGTACCTCGGGTGTGTGGGATGCTCGTATTTTGCTTTTTTAATTGCCTGACCCCCCTTTGGGCAACTCACCAAATGCCTGTCCATGTGGCTCTGACTCAGTATTCATTGTATGGTGACAAGGAATGGTGAGTCAGAGTTTGCCAATCGCAGTCTAGTGGCGGGCACAGATAACTGAGTGCTGCATATAAACCTGGAGACCAGGACCCGAAGTGGAGGCTCGGATGTACTGAGCACTTTCCTCTTTGGTAGATTACAGACTACAGGTATGTGGTGCGTTCTCCCTGGTTGGTTAACAAGTGGGTGAACCAACCTGAACACTGACCCAAGACATGGGGTACTCATCTGATGGAATAAATGGAGAAAGAACAAAAGGGAAGAAGGGAACATGGGGTTGACACAACCTAACAGTAAGGTTACTGGTAGTCTCCCCAAGAAGCTGACCAAGCCAGCAGTGGCTACTTTGGACAGGCTTAAGGATCCTTGATTTTTTTTTTTTTTAAAGAAGAAAAGAGTCGGTTGTTCTTTCCCAGAGAACTGTGTAATAGGTTTCCCACAGGTCACCTCGGACACTCATACACAATTCCTGGCAAAGGGCAGTCATTGACCACCTGTCACACTTTGGTTTCTCAATGGTCACTGGAGGAATCTGGGGTGCCTCCCCCGACAACTGCAAAATGAACCCAATGGACCAAGACATTCATTGCTTCTTCTAATAGCTTCCATTTTGTCCTAAGACCAAGCAATTGAGGATCAAAGGGGGTGGGGTGTTAGTGTCTTGGAAAAAACTGAACTTAGGGTGTGTGTGTGTGAGAGAGAGAGAGAGAGAGAGAGAGAAAGAGAGAGAGAGAGAGAGAGAGAGAGAGAGAGAGAGAGAGAGAGAGAGAGAGAGAACTGGAGGTTTGAAATGGGCTAGAACCGAATTTCTACTGTTTTACACAATGAGAACATTACTGGACAGATCTGAAATCACACTAAGAAGTAGCAAAGGGAGTCAACGGAACTTGATTGAAGGCAGCGGCTGGGAAACACATTACACTAAAATCTCACTGCGTGTAGACTGCTCAGTAATCTGGATCCTCCTATAAAGTATGATCCACCCTGGAGAGGCAAGGGTGACAGGGATTTTGATGGGGTGACAGATGGGTGGCCAGAACGCCAAGGTGCAGATACTCTGGAAATGGGTGTGTGCGTATGTGTAGGGCAGCACCCGTGCATTTGCTTATTCAATAAATAAATACTCAGCGCTCTTTCTGGTGGATGCCGTGGACACAGCATAGAACAGATCAGTTAAAACGCCTCCTGCACAGTAATTGTAGTCATAAATCAAAATGTTTGTGAACAGATGACCACCAAATGATGAAAGTTCTGCGTACCTGACTGGAGGAGACACTGAGAGCCAAATAAAGTTGCAAAATGAACTTGAGACGTATTTAACGATATGTAGGGTGACCACTGCGCCATGCAGTAACTTCTTCCAAAGAAGCTGTCCCATTGTTCCCTTAATTTTGCTTCTACCGCCACTCCCCAGCTCAGGTTCTCATTACCACTTGTTCATATGAGTGCAAAATCCTTCCGCTTGGCCTCCCACCTCTGGTTCAGCTTATACTCAGTGTGACCTTAGCCAGGCTCATAAGTCTACCCTTGGACCAGAATCTACAGTGATTCCTTCTAGAGAAAAGTCCAGATGTCCTATCACACCATGCAAAGTCAACTAAAATCGACCCAGCCTCTCACTGTCCTGCTACATATGATACTGATGTGACCAAATACACACACATGTCAACAGTTACGGAGTTGCTACCAGCCACTTCCCAACCATGAACTGCACAAGGCACTCTTAATACTTTGCTCATATATTTTCCATGCCTGCAATGCTCTTGTCTTATGTCTAGAGTTACTTTTCAAGGACTGAAATCTTCATGAATTATAAAACACATAACTAAAATAAATTTTAAGGCCATCTCATATCTTAGAGCTATCGTCGACTGGAGTAAAACAACCAGTTTCTATCCTTCAGCTGAGAACAAAGTTCCCACCCACATTTCTCAGCCAGTGGGGAGGCATCAGTCCTTTGCCCAGGTAGAAGCTCAGGAAAGGGTCATCATAACTCATGAGGATGACACTCCCTACTGATTTGATTTCCAAGATGGCTTCCAACTCAGTCTCCTCCTTCCAAAGAGGGCTTTAGAATCTGGTAGTCCCAGAAGCGCTACTGATTGGTTGGGCTGTCTTTGGCAAATTAGATAGCTAGGTGAGTCTCACCTCCCTCTTTTCTAGAACACGCACCCCAAGTCTTGTGATATTTTTGGTATAGTGTGCAAACTGCCTGGCATGATGATTTGGATTAATATCTACCCAATGACTCTTCGTTTTCTTTGTGCCCAATTGTTTTAAATGGCACACACACACACACACAGATGGGAGCTGCACATCCTTGGCTGGTTCAAACTCTCTTGTCCGCCTTCCACCCTTCCTCCCCTGCACTCCCCATGCCTCTCATCTTGTTGCAGATAGGGTCTACCTCTGAGAATGTCTTTTCTTCTTGACCTCTCAGCTACATGTCTGTGCTTAGACATTTCCCGAACAAGGTAACCCAAGGATACAGAATAACTGATCCAAGTTCTTGCCTCTCTTCCTGCATTAGAACTGCACGTCTGTGCCCCACTGTGTCTCACTGTGGCTGGAGGTGCTTCCCAGCTCCACTGATGCTGGCCGATGGAATGGCTGGTTGGCAGCCTCTCTCTTTCCCCTGTTCCGCTCATTCTTTGGTGTTCTGCCTGTGCTAAACGTATACACATTCATTCTTACACCATCCCTGTACGAGTACTATCTGCTGAGTACTTGTATGCTAGTATAAGGAGGTCAACGAAGACTTATGAAGTTGAATTTAACCCAAAGCTTAGGATTAAATTTGGAGCCCAGGAAAATCCAGTCCGTGTTAGGTCACTCCAGCTGACCCATAGACGGATGGAGGTAGAAAACCAGACATTTTTGTGATTATCATTGCCAGCTACTGAGTTTTCGATACACAGGAAGAAAAGCTGACTAGGGTTACAAGTTTTCTGTGTTTATGAATTTGGTGTTTATGAATTGAACCTATAGAATCTAACTCAGGCTCTTTAATTCACGAGTCCGTTGGCAATTGCTGGCATGAGACTGAGGAGGAGGAAGGAAACTGAGCTAGCCAGCACCAACATCCTTCCTACCTCACTGAACTCCATCTTTACCCATCACGGCTGAAGTCAGTCTTTATTGCACATGCTTACCGCATGAGTTGGAGTACTGGGACATAGTCCTCCGGGCAGCTCATCTACCTCCATAACTCTGCTTCTGTTTTCTTCTTTAGCCGGAACCCTTTCTCGACCTGCTCTCCCAAGATTTCTCTGAGGCCACCTTACTTTCAAGGGAGCGTTAGTAGCACATTAGCTTCACTGCCCTTGGTGAAGAAACAAGGTCTTAGGAACTTCCGTGATTTCCAAGGCCTCCATCAGGACCATCTCACATACAGCAGGCATTTGCTAAGTGTTTATTGAATTATTTAAGTAGACACGGGAAACATTCATTTCAGAGGTTTGGGACTCATTTGCAGGAGACCTACATTCTGTACTCTGTGCCATAAAAATCAAGGATTTCTTTCTTTATGGCCGAACACTGGTACATTTAAAACATTTAAAACTTACATGTATCAAGAACCAAAACCAACTTCAGATAGTTTGCTTTACTATGAAATGCAATGGATTTAATTCCATCCTCTTGACTCCACCAGCTGTGTGACCCTGGGCAAGATACCTTGCCCTCCCAGGCTTCAGTAAGAAAGGTGTTAGACCAACGGCCTCAAAGTTCTTTACAGTAACCCCTAAGTGTTGTAATTCTATGATTTATAAATTAATTATAAGATAGTACCTGATTTACTCACCCAGAAAAACAACAACAACAACAAAGCCCGATTACAAAACTACAGAAAGGAGAAAAAAAATAGGAAAGGTGTAGACTGCGGGTTAGATAGCATCCGCGTTTCTTTCCTGGCTCTTTGGCAATACCCTTAGGTAGTAGTGTAAATGCTGTTCAAATTAGCAATGATTAAGCTCTTTTTCTAGCAGGAACATCTGGTGAGACCGCGTTAGGAAGCAACAGCCCCAGGGCCTGCCAGGCCAGCAGTACCGCGGAGCATGCGCAGGAGAGTCCGGCACAGGCTGTGTGGGCGGACAGCGGGCATTCCTAACAACGGTTCACAGCAAGGCAGCCGGGTTTGACTCGCTGAATTCCAAAGTCTGGGGAAAACCTTAGCTGGGAGCGAAAAAGGAAACAGCAGCCAAACTTCAGTCTCCACTAAATTCAGATATGCTAAAGCAGTTGCCACACGCCTTCCGGGTTGCTGCCTTCTGCCTGGGTGTCCTTCCAGAGCCTCTTGGAATATGTCTAGCTACTGTGCCCACCAGAGGGACAAGGTGAGCACCGGGACTTTAGGAAAGGGCTCTGGGCACTCTCGACCTTTAAGGGAGTCAGCTCTGGAATGTCCCTGCCCCTGAGGCTACCTGTACCTCAGCTAGCAACTCACACTGGAAATGTTTTGTGTAGGTATGAAAAGGAAGAAACGCTTTACTGGCTTTCAAAAGAAATGTGTAGAAACCAATTATGAGTGAGTACATCCCATGTTCATCTTTTTGGGTCTGGGATACCTCACTCAGGATAGTGTTTTCTATTTCCATCCATTTGCATGCAAAATTCGAGAAGTCATTGTTTTTTACCGCAGCGTAGTACTCTAATGTGTATATATTCCATACTTTCTTCATCCATTCTTCCATTGAAGGGCATCTAGGTTGTTTCCAGGTTCTGGCTATTACAAATAATACTGCTATGAACATAGTTGAACAAATGCTTTTGACATATGATAGAGCATCTCTTGGGTAAATTCCCAAGAGTGGTATTGCTGGGTCGAGGGGTAGGTTGATCCCGAATTTCCTGAGAAACCGAAACACTGACTTCCACAGTGGTTGCACAAGATTGCATTCCCACCAGCAATGGATGAGGGTACCCCTTCCTCCACAGCCTCTCCAGCAAAGGCTATCCTTGGTGTTTTTGACTTTAGCCATTCTGACAGGTGTAAGATGATATCTCAAAGTTCTTTTGATTTGCATTTCCCTGATTGCTAAGGAGATTGAGCACGACCTTAAGTGTCTTTTGGCCATTTGAACTTCTTCTGTTGAGAATTCTCTGTTCAGTTCAGTGCCCCATTTTTTAATTGGGTTAATTAGCCTTTTAAAGTCTAGTTTCTTGAGTTCTCTATATATTTTGGAGATCAGACCTTTGTCTGTTGTGGGGTTGGTGAAGATCTTCTCCCAGTCAGTAGGTTGCCTTTGTGTCTTAGTGACAGTGTCCTTTGCTTTACAGAAGCTTCTCAGTTTTAGTAGGTCCCATTTATTCAATGTTGCCCTTAATGTCTGTGCTTCTGGGGTTATACCTAAGAAGCGATCACCCACGGAGTCTACAATTGGCGAACCTAAAGAAGCTAAGTAAGAAGGTGAATACAAGGAAAAACATATCGTTATCCTCTTGGATAAGGGAAGTAGACAAAATTGCCGGGGAGAAAAGTGGGATCTTGGGGGTGGGGTGGGAAGGGGGTAAGGGGAGATGGGGAAAGAAAAGGTAGAAGGGAAGGAGGGGGGACTTGGGGAAACAGGAGGATCGGGATAAAGGAAGGCTGGATAGGGGAGCACGGAACCACAATTCTTAGTTAAGGGACCCACTTTAGGGTGGGCAGGAGAATTGACCCTAGAGGGGCTCCCAGGTGCCCAAGCTGAGGTCCCCAGTTAGTTCCTTGGGCAGCTGAGGATAGGGAAGCTGAAATGATCCCATCCTAGCGCAATACTGACGAATATCTTGCATATCATCCTAGAACTTTCATCTGGTGATGGATGGAGATAGAGACAGAGACCCACACTGGAGCAATGGACTGAGCTCCCAAGGTCCCAATGAGGAGCAGAAGGAGGGAGAACATGAGCAAAGAAATCGGGACCACGAGGGGTGCACCCACCCACTGAGACAGTGGAGCTGATCTACTGGGAGCTCACCAAGGCCAGCTGGACTATTACCAAAAAAAGCATGGGATAAAATTGAACTCTCTGATCATGACGAACAATGAGGGCTGATGAGACGCCAAGGACAATGGCACGCAGTTTTGATCCTACGCAATCTGCTGGCTTGGTGGGAGCCTAGCCAGTTTGGATGTTCACCTTCCTAGATATGGACGGAGGGGGGAGGACCTAGGACTTACCACAGGGCAGGGAACCCTGACTGCTCTTTGGACTGGAGAGGGAGGAGGAGAGGAGTGGGGGGAAGGGGAGAGGGGTGGGAGGAGGGGGAGAAGAGTGGGAGGAGGGGGAGGGAAAGGGGAGGCTGGGAGGAGGTGGAAATTTGTTTTTTTCTTTATTCTTCTTTTATCAATAAAAAAATTAAACAAAAAAACAAAAAAAAAGAAATGTGTAAAACCAGCAAAACAGAAGACTTTTGGAACAAAATGATCGCTATAGCCCTTTTCCTTTTTAGTCTCATTTTATCTGAAATACTCACTCAGTCTGGTACCACACATATATATGGTATATTATATAATATACCTATATCACACACATTATATATAATATACCTATATTATATATAACATACCTATATTATATATCATATATATACCTATTATATATCCAAACCATATATATGTGTATATATATACACACACACACACACACACACACACACACACACACACATACATACACACACAGTAACATGAGAGTACAAGAACGTTCTTGAAGCAAGTTGCCGCTCATCCAGTGAAATGATGCAAGTGGAGTTTTGCACCATCTTTGCCACGCAGGGGCATTTAAACGGTTGTAGCCATGCTGTCACAAAGGGGAGCTGAAGTCAGGTGTGGGTGAGATTACACGGGGTGATCGTATACCCAGGCCGTCACTCTTTATATCTGCTTCAAATGAGCTTGGTCTGCATAGACAGTGCTCCTACTTTATAAGACAAAAGAGGTAGAAAATGGAAGGTAATAAAAACTGATGATAGAGTCTACATAGCGGTGGGCTGTCTACAATTTCAGCAATTGGGAGAAGGAGGCAGGAGGATCAAGAGTTCAAGGACGGCCTGGGCACATAGTACATCTGAGGTCAGACTGATCTACATGAATACTATCTCAAAAACAACAATACCAATTCCCTCAAACAAAACAAAAGGCACAGAAAACCAACTAATAATAGATAATAGAAACAGAAAAAGAAAGACTGAATATATTGTATTTGGGATTAAAGCACAACAAAAGCAGTCTGCAGCAAGCTGCCAGATTGGAACTATGATACTAGCATGCCAGTTAGATCAATAGAATAAAGAATCTCCAAAGCCAATAATTGACTAGGTAGGCATTGCTTTTTTTTCTTTTTTATTTCAACTTTTTTTGTTTATGTTTTTTTTTTTCAAGACAGGGTTTCTTTATGTAGCCCTGGCTATCCTGGAACTCGCTCTGTAGACCAGGTTGGCCTGAAACTCACAAATATCTGCCCGTCTCTGCCTCCTGAGTGCTAGGATTAAAGGTGTGAGAGTCACCATCATCCAGCTTTTGTTTTAACAACGTCAAGTATCACACCATTGAGACAAGAGGTTATTCTGCCAAAAGCTTGTAAGTAGGATGGGCTCATGATTGTTCAATCAGACAGAAGACACATCAGCCTTTTGGGGGATGCTATTATGAGATATGTTTGTCATTTACAGGAGGCTAACAGAATCTAAGCATGTAGCTATCTTCCAAGTCAGATCAGCTTCAACATGAAAAAAGTTCTTTGCTCTGGAGTTTATTTCTTTTGAAAATCTTCCCATTGTCCAGAACATCAACGCCCACAGGGTAGCTCTGACCCCATGGGAAAAACTATACCCCAGAGCCTTCACTGCGAGGAGTCACACGGCAGCCAGCTGACCTGTGAGTCTCATTAAGTGGGGCTGGAAGGAGTATCAGGGCTGAAGGAGTATCTGAGCTGGAAGGAGTATCTGAGCTGCTGAATTTCTCACAGGCAGTATGCTGATGCTAAGGCTGCCAGTCTGTGAATCACCCGGAGTACACATGCTTTAGATGAGACACAGGGACAGAGCAAAGGTCCTGGGTCCTTCTGGGACTGCAGAACGTAGAGCCAACCTGTAAACCAGACTGTTCGTTTCGGAACTGTAATCTGGGTGAAACCAACGTTCTGTTCACTAAATTGCATTACGAAGCTCTTTGTTTTGGTAGCATAACCTTTACTTGAATATAAGCATAAGTGGAAACGGGAAAGCTGCACAGAGACTTTCCTATGGGGTCGCTGCCTTCATCTGACAGTGCATTGCAGGGCCTTTTGTTTGGTATGCCCATAAATGTTCACATTTGCTGCTTTCAAATAAGCTTTTCTTCCCTTAACTGCAGCTGTGAGCATCTTTCTGCCAATCATATCATCATCCATTTGCGACAATTACGTAGAGATAAGAATGAGGTTAGAGTTAGGGAGGGTAACCCAAGTTTCTAGCTTGGATGTTTAGTTTTGTGATGGTTTTACTGGCCAAGAAAAAAAAATACAGCAGAATGATATGGATACTTTTCTGACATGAGAAACTAAAGACCGTAGAACGGCACCTGAAAATTGGGGAAGAGTTCCAGGGAGTCACATGACCCTGGCATCATGAGCAGCACAGATGGGAGCCTTGGCTGCCACAGTTCCTAGTTGCCTGACCTTGAGTAAACTCCTTACCCTTGCCAAGCACCCGCCATCCGGTTTGTAACATGACAGACGGAAAGAATCCACGAGCATTGTCATATATGTTCATTGGAACAACGCAAGGAGAGCTTAATGCAATCCGTGGTGCACGCAGGAACTCCACAGATGTTTATCGTGGAGTGCTAGAGTCTGGTGGAGGTGGTACCGCAGGGGGATGCTGAAGTGTGAGAAGAGAATGAACCGCTCCCAGTGGACGAGGAAACTGACCATCAGCCTGAGGAGGCAGAGCCAAGATGGTCAGGACAAGAGGAGAAGTGGGGAGAAAGAGTTTCAAGGAAGGTAGGCTCAGTGGAGAAGGAGGCTGCAGAACCAATGGGAAAGATGGAGAGGAAGAGGGCACTAGGGACCTGGCGGGTAAGTCAGGAGGGATCTATCTCACTTAGAGACCTGGTTGCACCTGAGTGGGTGAGTGTTAACTAGCTCCTAGGAGGCAGAAAGTGCAGAGATGGAGGATTTAGGAAGCAACCAAAATGGCACAAGGAAGGAGAAGGAATAAAGGGTTGAGGATGATCAGTAGTCTACAAGAATGAACATGAGCCTGCGCCAGAGTTTGTGTGGGCAGGAAGAACTTGCTTGGTGGCTATTTTCTTTATTTTAGATCTATTTATTGTGTGTGTAGAGGTTTGTGTGTAGAAGTTTGTGTGTGGAGGTCAGAGTACAACTTTCCAGAATCTTTTTCCTCCTCCCATTGTGTTGGTCTCAAGGATCAAATTCAGGTTTGATCAAGATCAAGTCATCAAGCTTGGCAGTAGAGTGTATACCCACTGAACCATCCTTGCTGGCCTGCTTGGGAATTTTGATTGCCTTTCTTGAAAATTAAGGAGCCAAGGGCACTTGGAGCTAAGTCTGAGGCTAATAATCTTTGTGTAAAAGCAGTCTCTCTCTCTCTCTCTCTCTCTCTCTCTCTCTCTCTCTCTCTCTCTCTCTCTCTCTCTCTCTCTCCATCTCTCTCTCTCTCTCTTTCCCTCTCTCTCTCTCTCTCACACACACACACACACACACACACACACACACACACACACACACTCACACACGGGAGCTGTGTGGATTAGACTTGGGGTAGATTCTTATGTAGGCAAGGGTTGTTATATGAATGACATGTCATTGCCCAGGTGAAAACCCCCAAACCCACCACTTAATGGGCTACCTGTGCCCAGAGTGCCAAGCTCAGCTGCTAAACTTGTCCGTGCTGCTGCGATGGACTGGGGCTTCTCTTTTCCCACATGGGTGTGCTTTGAGTTCTCAGCCTGCCTGCCAGGGCAACACACATGGCCAGTATTGCCCCACAACTTGTTCCAGATCCTTGTTCTAGCATCCTGGGCTCTGTGCTGCTGGTACCCAAGACTCAGAATGTCAGTGGCCCTGAAAGTAAACCAGGACAAGCGGTGAAGGCAGACAATGTGTTGCCAAGTCCAAATGCAGGTCTGTGAGGTGGTGTGAGGATCAAATCCTGCCCCTGCCCCGCCCCCGCCCAGTCTGAGTCCTGGGCTTAGAGATCAATGCGCTGTTCTCTTCTGTGGTTCAAATGTGGTTGAAATTCTTAAAAAAATGATTGAACATGAAAGAGGAAAGCAGATCCACTAACCACAGGGTCCCAGAGAAAGGTCCACTTGCCAATATCCAAGAGCTTGGGCAGGGAAGCTTTGCTGCACAGAGATGTCTAGGGGATGAACACCACTTTAGCATCAAGGACACCACCTGACAGCTATATGGCACTCTAAAAAGCCTAGAGAGGCTTCCCAAGTGCCATCTCACTTGCTAAGGGTTTAGGTGATCTATAGGGTCTTTATGGAGTCTATGAACATGGGTTATGCTATTTCTTCTGTGGGACCTGGAAGCTGAGCCTCTGGCTGGGAAGCAAGGCATGCTAAGTTCTCTGTGCTGTACAGCAACAGCAAGGGGAAGATCCAAGCATAGAAGGTCCCACTGTGCCAAGCCTTTTTGTTTAGGTACAGACTGTGTTGTAGGTACACATTTCATAAAAGAATAGGGAGACACATAGGCCCCCACTGGTAAGAGACTTGTGTCTGAATGTTGCTATGGAGTGCATATACTCCCTAGCCTCATTAACGCTGGACTTCTGGGATGTTCAATTAAAGTTTAGGCTATCTATGTCTCTATGTCTCTATGTCTCTATGTCTCTATGTCTCTATGTCTCTATCTATGTATGTATGTATGTATGTATGTATGTATGTATGTATCTATCTATCTATCTATCTATCTATCTATCTATCTATCATCTATCTATCCGTCCAGCCACCACCCACCCACCCATACTTCTATTACATCCATCTATCTATCTATCTATCTATCTATCTATCTATCTATCTATCTATCCATCCATCTATCTATCATCTATCTATCCATCCATCCATCCATCCACCCACCCACTCTCCTATTATATCAATCTATCTATCTATCTATCTATCTATCTATCTATCTATCTCCCACTTATCCTCCCTCCCACCCATCCATCTGTCCATCCAACCATCTGTCCATCCATCCATCCATCTGTCTGCCTGTCTGTCTATTGGTGGAGAGGAAATAAAGGAAAGTAAAGTGCTTTGTGCTGGATGCTGTCTCTTCATGTTCCATGAAGTAAGAGAAATGAATTAAGATTTAGCCCAGAGAAAACCCCCAATTCTAATACCTTAAATCAGGGAGTAAATACTAATGGAACAATGGACAGTAAAGAGTGCATAGTGAGAAATGTTTTCAAAACACAGAGCCGACCAACTTCTAATCCCAGAGTATAAGGAGAAGCCTCAGCTAGGTGAGACGAGACTTCTGTCCTCAAGGACAGAGGAGAAACGTTTTCGTCAAAGGCATTGGTCTGATCACAAGTTCAAAGAACAGAATTGCCAACAGAGATAACTGTAAATCACGATTGGAAAAGAATGACAGTTTCCCAGGAGAATCTGTTGCCGGCAAGAGTGTGAGTGCCCTGTTCGCCAGGCTCTGGAATGTTTTAGCTTCATCTGTGCACACAGAGAGTAACTCTCTGTTGCCCCACTTGAGAAGAGCTAGCTACTTGCCATGGGAAACTCTGTGGGCTGTGTGTGGGAAGACCCATAAAGGGTGTACATGGGACACATATAAATATAGCACAAGGGTTGGGTGATTTTGCTGAATGATTGTATTGTACCGTTCCCTGAAGCTTTGTGTTAAAAGTATGTTTTTTTTTAAATTCAATAAAGTGAAATGTTTCTTTTTCCTATGATCTTTTAATTTACAAACCCTACTGAGATCAGGTTGACCCTGGAGCCCTGTGTTAAATATCTCTACTTGTTTTGAGTTATTTCCTTGGTGCGAGGCTCTTTTCTGAAGCAAGGGTTTAGATCAAAGGCAAACAGAGGGCTCACTGCAGCTAGAACAAGGCACTGAACACTTGCTGTCATTCACATTTCCCCAGCTCTCCCAGTGATGTGAATTATATTTAGAAAAAGACACGCGATCTCTTTCTTCTGCCAGTACATGTTTTCTGACATTCATGTAGCGATCTGGTTGTTAATATAGCTCACTGCTTTCCTCTTAAGACAGAAACCTTAAATGCTACAATCAATCAGGAAATTCTTTTGCATGTTTTTCGTTTCGGTGGGAAAAAAAATTCCTCAAACCTCAGATTTCAGAAAATAATAAAAACTTTGAATGTCAGTTCTATTTATTTGATATTTAAAAACCCTGTCCTTTCTTAGAACCTTCAGGCATATACATAACTTTATTCATTAGGGTACTTCAAACAGATAACGGTACCATAAAGCCAGAGTTAGCAATACACAAACGAATAACTTACGTTCTACCTGTGAAGAGCAGTACAGAAGGTATCATTTGTATGGGAGTCAAAACTAAGCATGCTCACATTCACTTAAGCAGTTACAGACCTGAGACCTACCCTCAATCCATCCATCCATCCATCCATCCATCCATCCATCCATCCATCCATCATCCATCCATCCATCATCCATCCATCCATCATCCATCCATCCATCCATCATCCATCCATCATCCATCCATCCATCCATCCATCCATCATCCATCCATCATCCATCCATCCATCCATCCATCCATCATCCATCCATCATCCATCCATCCATCCATCCATCCATCCATCCATCCATCCAACGATATCTTCACTCTTCAGATACTGGCTGTGCCTTCTGTACCCAAGGAACTCTTGGAGGCCCCAGGGAACAGAATGTCCAATATCACCAGCCCTTGTCTTTCCATTCTGAGAGTGGGAGACAGCTAATGGAGAGAGGCAAACACGCTGTGTGTTTCTTTGGAAAGTGGAAGTATAAGACGGGACTGGGAACTCTGGGGTATGTGTGAAGAGGGAGCAGCAGTAGACGGGTTGTCAGGGGAGGTTTCACTCAGGAAGTCTGAAGGGTCTGAAGACAGTGGGAGGAAGACTCAGGTAGGGAGAGCAGCTAGCATAAAGGCCCCCCACGAAGGGACAAGCCCAGTGAGCTTTCAAGAAATAACAAGACCTATGTGTGGATTCAGCGTGTAGCTGCGAATGAATGGGATTTGGGCCAGAGAGAGAACGGATAATCTAGTGCCTAGAAGGTCCTGCAAGGGCTCACTATGAGCCCGAGGGAAACAGAGAGCCAGTGCATGCGTGTGAGCAGAGGTCTGACATGCTCTGGTCTATGTTCCAGAGGATTCTGGCTCCTGTGTGGAGAAGGGTGGATAGAGAGGCCATTTCAGAGGCAGTGGAAGTCATCCAGAGGAAGGAGGAGCATGTCTGGGAGAGAAACAAGAAAAAAGGCGGCAGGAAATGGTCAGAGTCTGGATATATTTTTGAAGGCAGGTCAGCATGACCTCCTGAAATGCAAAATGTAATGTTCTTTGTTTTCTCACGTGGACCTGGAGCCTTTCAACTTGCTGACTAGAGCTGTGTGGTACAGCTCTCACCTTGAACAAAACCGTGTTTACCTATCTTGTGTGGGAATTTATGGGTGACCGGTAGGGCTTGATTTGGAAGGGATCTGTTTCAAATGAGAGATTCAGGAACATCAAAGATCTCTGCTCAGAAATGGAAGGCAAAGCAGATGCATTTGATTCAAGGAGCAGAAGATGCTCATCTGATGGGCTGGTTCCTCTGAACGCATCTCAGGTTCTGGCACTCTTAATGGGCCCTGGTCCTTACCCCACACACCAGGACTTAAGATGAAGAGGCCTCTATCATCCAAGTGTTTTGGGAAGGGGTGAGGGAGGACACTGGGAACAAAAGGAGTTAGCACAATTGGCTTCATGAGCAGAGATGGTGCCATTCTGCAGATATTGGTGCCCTCAACTCTGGGCATTGGCAGCTGGCAGTGACACCCATTTTGGCAGGCTTCAGTGGCATTGGCAGAACATCCAATTGGCACTGGTCAAGGTGCCCTTGGTAGGAAGACACTGGGCAGCACCCCAGGAGAACGGCTATTGTACTTTCAACACATTGGGTACCTGTAGCTCCAAAGCAGCTTTTGAACATAATTAGTAGTAGTTTGGGCACCACTTCTGGATTCATCCTGGTGGCTTGATTTTAAGCTTTGGTGACAAGAGATATCATCACAATAAACGACAACAAGAGAGGCAGAATAGGTCAGGTGTCCATGGACAGCCAGTTTTTCAGCTAATGGTATATGTACACTCTAAGGCAGCTGAGAAAGAGCCTTGCTAGGAGGTTCTGAAGATCCAGAACATATGGGAAAGTGTGGCTCCATTCTCAGAGCTTTAAGCCCATTGTGAAGTCCTGGTTGGGGTTCTCAAGAACCTCCCTTACACTGGGTATAGTGACAGATGCCTGTCATCCTGGCACTTGGGAGACAAATGCAGAAGGACCTTGTGTTCCAGGATAGCCCGCAATATGTAGCGTGAATCTGTCCTCCAAAACAAAACAAACGAAAACCCCAAGGGCTAGAGATGCAGCTCTAGGTGTGTCTAAGGCTGTAGTCTCATGTTTCAGCATTGCAGAAGCAAATGGAGCAAGTACTCAAGCATGCACGCATGCACACGCAGACGTCAAGCAACCCAAGGAACGTTTTTACACCTGTATTTTAAGGCTGGCCCAGGAAATGGTCCTCTCCCTGGGGTGGGAACTGTGGGCACAAGGAGAAAGCTTGTGGCTGGGGAAATTCTCAGGCCTCAGTCTTTGTTTTGTTATTTCAGAATATCTTATTTCTTCTGACAACGGACTGAGTGAGAACCTTCAGCGCTCCTGATGGAGCCACTGCCAGAGAGCTGCCGATCAAAGCCATGTCAAAAGCTGTAACTTGTTTAACTCATGGAGAAGGCTCCCATGGAGAACAGATAACACAACAAATCCCTAGGCATTGCCTAAAAACCAAAGGCTGCAAGGTCCCTGACCTCAGGAATAAATAATTTTCTTTAGTATACATTAAAAAAGATAAAAAAATAAAAATTAAGAACCAAAGTTCCTATATGTTTCAGAGAAAGAAAGGTTTGATTGATCCTGGAAATTGAGAGTTCCTTGTCTAGTTTCTCTTGGGAATAATATGTGGAGTGGGAGGGACACGGACACAGACACAGACACAGACACAGACACACACACACACACACACACACACACACACACACGTAACAACACAAGGAGAAAACACTCAGTCAGCCTTCCCTTTCTTCTTACTACCCAGTCCTAACAGGCAACATCTTCACCCAGAGTGGCTCCTTCAGTGCCCTAAAATACCCATTCATTCTTTGAGATTCGCTTTAAGCATCTCAAATCATCCATCCAGAAATCCTCCCCGGATCCCAGGCATTTAGTTTTCTCCTCTGAGAGCATTTTTTCACGTAATATTTTAGCTCTGGATCCACCCCTCTCTGTCTAAATGTAGGTTAGAATGACAGAAGCACAGACCAGGCTTTCTCTGGTTTCCCATTCTAACCTCAGAACCTCACACAGGGCCCACAGGAGTCGTGAGATGGCTGAATGGGTGGACGGATCTGCGGCTGTCTGATGTGTGTTGCAGGCTGGGTGTCTGTAGCTACACTGGCTCTTGTCCCTGGACCAAAGCCCTGGATGCTAATGTCCTGGTTATACGGTGAATTGTGTACTCTGTGACTACATCATGTAACACTGAGAAAAAGTGTTCTGTGCAAGTGGATGCCAGGAAATGCTGACAGATGAGGTGTGATTGAGTCCCAGAGGCAAGGGGATCAATCTTTTCTAAATTTCCTGTAATCATCTTTTATACACTGGTGAGGAAAACTTCACATTCCAATGTTCCTGTAATACATTTACTTCTTAGTATTTAGAAAGTCAGAAAATACAAGCCTTCACCACCAAAGCAGTGGTTTCTAAGTAAAGAAAGATTCAAGGGTTAGAACTGAGCATATGTTTAAGGTAAGGCTTTTAACCTGTCAGAACGCCCACGATTCATAAATTGTAACCCTAAAAATTATTTAAAGTGGGTCTGTTTGGCATTTATTCCATCACGGATTCTGAGAACAACAAGTAAGGCTAAAATGTGTTTTCTCTGAAAGCCATGGAAGGACACTGGCAGCTTCTTGATATTCAGTTCCTCTAAGAGCAGCAGTTATGTTAGCTTTAAAAAGGAAAGAGGAAGTGGAATTCCTGCTTATTGGAAGGGAGGTTAGTAGAGAATGAAGATAATGAAAGCAGGAAATAATAAAAATGGCAAGTGGCCTCTTCCTAGTGGCAAATGAACTGGGGAACGATCCCAGAGCACAGGGACATGATGGTCAGGTCCACAGAACACAGAGACATGGCGTTAGGGTCCACAGAACACAGAGACGTGGCATCAGGGTCCACAGAACACAGAGACATGGCATTTGGGTCCACAGGGCACAGAATGTGCCTGGTTCCACAGGGCACAGAGACATGGCGTTAGGGTCCACAGAACACAGAGACGTGGCATTTGGTTCCACAGGGCACAGAGGCCTGCTGCTGTGGTAACAGAGGTTATGGGGAATGCAGGTAGGAGTATAGACTCTGGACCAGGCAGAATGGCCTGAATTCTGACATCACCACTTACTAACTGAGTGGCTTTAGTCACATTACTTAACTTTCCCTGGCTTTAAGTTTTTACCTGTGACACAGGAACTTAAATGTAAGACCTCAGTGAGTTAATTGAAAATTAATCTGATGGTACTGACTGGCATATAGGAAGTATCTATTTAAATATTTGCTATTAATAGAAGGGTTTACTGTGGAGTATCTTTTGGGCATGCTTAGGAATGTCTTAGGACATGTGGGTTTCCAAGCAGACTGTTTATTTTGGGTCTGTAGGAGATCAGCCATCAGAGCAGAATCCAAAGGCAAAAGACGGATGGGAGAACTTCCAGTCTTGAAACTGAAAAGTCCCATGGATCACCCTTATCACTAACAAAAATAAACACAAATAAATAACAGGCATCGAGACAGTGTTTGGCTTGTGGGGGAAAGATATTCACTATGCCACAGCTGACATGCAGGTGCTTGCTTGATGAGACCGACATGCTTGACTTTGTAATACCTCGCAGGGCGATGTGACGCATGGGAGCATGGGATTCGTGGCAGGATTAGTGGTTCTAGCTATATGTTAGAGAATGGTTATTACACACAACAACAACAACAAAATAGCATCCCCATCTGGCTAAGCCAGCTAGGCTTTGGTCATTTTGGTGTTTTTTGTTTTTGTTTTTTTTTTGCTTGGAGCGTCGTGAGCTGTTTCAAAAATCTCATGACAATAAAGCTTTCAAGGCACACGGGAATAGCTACTTGAATCATCTGCTTCCTCCTGCAGAAACCCTCTCCTAACCCCTAGGAGAGGAGGCTTCCCCGCCCCCTCCCCTAGGCAATAGCCAAAGCTTGCAATTTTGCTTCTACTATAGTTCAGTCCATGCTCTGCCCTTGGCTGACACCACTGGGTAAATTCATCCGTTCTTTTCCCCTTACACTGTATCTAGGACCTACATACATGCTCATCACCTCTGCAGACCTACAGAACAATCATTTCTGCTGAATGTTAATTGATTAAAAATAAGAATGTAGTCAAACTGCATTCAACTGTCAAATAAATGCACAGAGTTGGGGCAACCAGGGCTTGACAATGGCTTATGCAAACTGGCAGGTGTGTTCTCTTCTCCAAAATTTGAGGAAGTTCACATCCTTGCGTGTTTCCATGGCATCAGAATGCCATTATCTATTCTCAGGAGCTACAGCGTCAGGGTTTGATGACTCAGCTTCTTAGTCTGCCTCCGTTTCCTCCATACCACGTACGTGAAACCTTTGCTCTGGAAGCTCTTCTCTGTCTTCTCTTGGCCTTGCTATAGGGGGGCAAGTTGCATTATCTCTACCAGGCAGAGACAAGCAGCTCTCTCGGCATTAAGCTAGCTCGTTTAGTCTCTCACATAGGGAGGCTGTGGTTCTAGCTTTGCATACCATCTCCCCTAGCTCTGATGGGTGAGGCAATCGCCCGCAATGTATTCCAGCGTGGTTAAGTTAGCAGATGACGACAAGCAGATTTACGGTTTTCTTCCTTTTCTTTCCAGATTATGGGAAATCTACTGGTGGAGAGAGGCAAGCCGTCTGTGAGACGCTATCGCAGTGACGTGCCAGTCAGAGATGCGGGTGCCTGCAAGTGCCTCCCTTCCGGGTGACTTTTTGTCCTATGGAGGAGTGTCATCGAAACGCTACTGATCTGTGTAAATGTGGATATACGGAACTCAAGTAGGCGGTGTAATATTAACTAGGCCTAAGTGCCAGGGCCTTCGTTTGTCCTGTTATATTTGTAACTACCTAAGCGTGAGACAGTAGTTACCTTATCTTCATCTAGCAAACAAGGAAACCGAGGAGCAGAGGATCGAAGTAACTCACCTAAGGTGACATACGTGGCAGGTGGCTACACTGGGCTTGAGAAAGCCCAAGATGGTTCATTCTGGAGCCCCAGGAAAACTGCAAGTTCTTGAGACACTGTCAATGGGTTATTTAACACACTTACCTCAGTATCCTTTGGCAGCCTCGATTTACTTTAACGTAGGGTGTTTAGATGATACAGAGAGGTGGCTAAGAACCCTATTAAATGGCTTTGACTGAGTATCTGCCTACATTAGCATGCAGATGCTCTCACCATTCCTTGTCCATTCCCTTGCTAGTGTCTGCCCACAGTGTTAGGTGTCATTACCCCCATTCTACAGGTTTATTTCCATTGGTAGGCAGAATATGATCTGCACGAGGACAATGACCTTGCGTCACACCAAGTGCTCAGAAGCTAGAACAGCACCTGGCACGAGGCAGGCAGTTCGTAAGTATCTATTCTATGAATAAATAATAGGGACTGTCTTGTTTATCGCTTCTGCCCAGAGTAGTAATTTTCAAGCATCCTTAATGAGCGGAAGGAATCATACACAGTTCGTGGTTCAGCTTCAACTTTCTTTAAAAAAAAAAAGGGCACTTACTAGACCATTATAGAGCAAATACACCAACCTAGGCTCTGCTTTAAGTGCCTGATTTACACTATGGAGTCCCTTAATTGGCACAACATGCCTATAGGGTAAAAAAAAAAAAACACTCATTACTTCCATTTATAGGTGAGGAAACGGGCAGAGAAAAGTTTACAAATTTGTTCAGGGTTGTGCAATAAGGCAGAGCCCAGCCAAGCGTCAAATGCAGAACCTGGCCACATTCCCAACCATTACGGCACGATGCTCTCTGGCTTAATGCTATGAAAATGCCATCTCCGTGGAGCTTACTGCTGTAAAGACGGGTCCTCCTTTCTTCTGGAGAATTCCCTTCCATCTTGCCCATTTTCCCTTCTTCTCTGCCCAGACCGAAGAAGAAACGAATGAGATGATTTACTTATTTCTCTTTATTCTGTTAGGCTTTCTTTTCTGGGTGCGGTGATGTCTGCAGCCGGTGATGTCATCTCTACGGCTGCCTCCAAGGATAAGCGAGACCTCGGAGGCTGCTGGCCAATTGACCTGACCTATGCAAGCCTTCATTCTTCCTTCTGGCTGTCTCTTGCCTGCCTTTTCAGATCTTTTGGATCCCTGCCTACCACAGTCTTTCCTGCCCAGCTTCAAGAACAGGGTTGAGAGGTCCATGGAGGTCTCAAAAGCTGCCTTTTAAGCCTGAATCCACGAATGAAGCCTGATATTAGAAACACTTTTGTCTTTGCTTTCATCTTTTGGCCCTGTCTGGTCTCCTTTTGGTTTCTCTCATGCACACTCATCTCCCAGGCCCTGGCTCTATGAAATGACACAGTATTCACTCAAGAGGCAACTGTCACAAGTGCCAGGGGCTGGGATTTAGTTCCAGGTTTGTTACAAAGTAGCAATCTATCCTGAATGCCTCTCCTTACCCGGGGAAAGGATGGATGCGTGCTGGATATTTAAAGTCCTTTCTAGATCTAAATTGTGATTGTTCCTAGAAAACAGATACAGGGAAGAGAAAAAGGCTCAGCTAGCCACACCCCTTTCCTTCTCCCCAGTGGCTACAGCACAAGTCCAAGGTGCCTACTGCTCTGTAGCAAACGGAGGTGAACTGCTCCAGGTTGGAGGGGGATAGCTACAGGAGAATAGCATTAGAACAGGACCTGTTCACTCCCCTAATTTCTTCTCTGTTTCTCTATACACATCAGGGAAAGCTTATTAGCACAAGATTTCAGCTCTCTGGTCTATGTTGTAAACTGCTTCAACATAAGTTCATTTAAAGGAAGGTATTGAGACATCCCCTCTCTTAGTTCCTTTGGAAGAATGTAGTAGCCATTTGACTTTTTGAAACCTCATGAAAACTTTGGAAAAAAAAAACAGGTGAATTTTTGACTGCACTACCCTCACCCCTAACAGTTGAATCTACTTGAATATCTATTGCCCCAATCATGGTAGCCACTTTGCGCCCTGTAAATAGTAGGATTTGCCATTTTGAAGAGAAAAGCGTTCTAGGGAAACATTGCTCCCAACGTGTTCCTAAAGAATCTACTAGTTATTGATTTTCACTAGCAAACACAAGTGGGGAGGCATTTATGGAGGAGGTCTCTAGAAAATTAAGGCCACCACTGTTACAGGTGGTTTATGCACAACGGACCTGCCCTACTCCTTTGTTAAGCATTGGCAAGAAGAGCCACCATGTCAGGAAACAGCTTTAAAAGCCCTTCCCTACCCCATTCAGGATGGATCTCTAATCTACTCCATTGTGAGGCTTCATTCCGTGTAGTAAACATGAAGGGAGCCTTATGATGGCCCAGCCCCCAGTGCTCCATGCTTAGATAAGGAAGACAGCACAGTCAAGATGCTAATCTTCACCCGTAGAGAAAAACTAATCGGGAGGATACAATGGTACCGTAGAGAGGCCAAATGGCTGTTCTTGCTCAGAGAAAGGCTGTCATAAGATTTATTATTAAAAAAAATACAACTTGGGGAATTTAAGTAAGGCACGTGAAGAAGGGGCCGAGAAGAAGTGGTGTTTTGGGCACAGGGTGGGCTGACTCTCAGGAATTCTACCATCATTTCTTGCGAAGTGAGTTTGTCCTTCTTGTTCTGCTTTGCCGTTTAGTGAGTGCCATGAACTTGACTCCTGGAAAAATCTAATGTGGTCTAAAGTGAGTGATCCACTTCTAGGTTAAGAAAAAAAATACCTGGCCAATCAGCGTCTATTTAAAACATGATTGACAGAATACAGACAATTCTCTCGCACCAACAGTCCACATCCTGGGTGACCTTCCAGCCCCTGACATCCCACATCCGGGGTGACCTGCCAAGCTCCTGACATCACACATCTGGGGTGACCTTCCAGGCCCCTGACATCCCACATCTGAGGTGACCTTACAGGCCCCTGACATCCCACATTCGAGGTGACCTTCCAAGCTCCTGACATCACACATCTGGGGTGACCTTCCAGGCTCCTGACATCACACATCCGGAGTGACCTTCCAGGCTCCTGACATCACACATCCAGGGTGACCTTCTGGGCTCCTGCCATCCCACATCCAGGGTGACCTTCCAGGCCCCTAACACCCCACATCCGGGGCGACCTTCCAGGTTCCTGACATCCCTCATCTGGGTGACCTTCCAGGCTCCTGACATCTCACACCTGGGGTGACCTCCAGGCTCCTGACACCCCACATCCAGGATGACCTTCCAGGCCCCTGACATCCCACATCTGGGGTGACCTTCCAGGCTCCTGACATCCCACATCCGAGGTGACCTTCCAGGCTCCTGGCATCCCACATCTGGGGTGACCTTCCAGGCTCCTGGCTCTTATGCTTTATGGTGGTCATGAGAGAATGGTAAGATGGGACACGTGGCAGAAGTGACCCAGGATCTTAACTGTCTGGAGGAAACACAGTAACAGTGGACCTTCTGCGAGTTCACAGAAAGAGTCAAATGTCAAACCACTGACATTCTGGATTTGCAACAGTTCATTTCCCAGCGTGTGCATCGTGCCAGGCTAAGGAGTAATGAGAAGGAGCTCAGTGGTTGTTGTTACTTCTAAATTTATAGACATCAAATTACTCAAGTTTTTGACCTTAAAGCCAATTATTCTTTCTTCCTTCTTCAATCTTCAGTGGCACCAACCCCTTATCCTGAGAAAAGACTAATTTTTTTTTACAGTATTCCAAGTTCTTTCTTTATGCATTCCATGTGTTCTATGCCTACTTATTAATTTTTCTTCATAATAGATCCTATAAGATTAACGTATATTATGCATGACTATATGTGTAATATTACTGCAGAACACAACAAAGCATATTATTGTATTTGTAAAATGCTGAAAATATTAGCGATATACTATATGTAACAAGATACATATATTATTCATGATATATAATGAAGGAATGCCATTGAAAACAGGTATATCTATTTCTATAATCTTCTTATTGGAATACATGCTCTGTGAAGTCAAGGGCTATGGGCTGTTTGTACTGCTCTTCATCATAAACCTGTGTGAAGGAAAGTATCCGGTGTGTAGAGGCTCTCTCAGTTATTTCCACAATGAATAATGCTAAATTAAACTCTGAGGTTCAGGCCACTTTTCTTTGAACATAGCCTCTCTTTGGACATGTTGAATTTGTATCTTATGTGGGATTCCTGGGGATCTATAAACTCAGAGGCAGAGGTCTGTTGGTCACTCGTGTGTGTGTGTGTGTGTGGTTTCCTGGGGAGATAGATCTATAAACGCAGAGGCAGAGGTCTGTTGGTCACTCGTGTGTGTGTGTGTGTGTGTGTGTGTGTGTGTGTGTGTGGCTGGGGATAGTAGAAACTCTAAGGAGCAGATGAAGGTGCCACACAATAGTATCTACAGAAGGAGGGGGAGAATACTAACCCCCAAATTCTGTGCAGTATCTGTGTGAAAGAGAGGAGGCATAAGAAGCCAGAAAACACCAAGATTGGAGACTTTGGAGTTCTTTTTTTGACGTGTGAGGGTACTGTGAGAAAGGAGAAGCCCACGTCAGATCTCACAGAGGGACTCAATAAAAACTGTTTATGGACTGGTATGTGTGGAGCCCTGAAGTGTTCCCACAGACATGGCCACTAAAAGTGACATCTTTTCTAACAGATGTCAGCCACTCCAAAATGCCTTTATCATACAGAATTTGGTGGCGGCGGCGGGGGCGGGGGGTGGTGCCAGGAGGCTGCTGGGCTATCCTGGGTCTTCCTTGCATTAGTCTGACATAGTAGGCTATATCTAAGTTTTTTTTCCTGGCTAAAAGATTCTTAGAAGTAAAAACTATCTAGCTGGAGATTTATTGCTAATGTAAGTTGGGTGTCAGTAAATTGTGTTTAACAGGACAACTATGGCTTACTGCCTGTTCTTGCCATTAAAGTTTTATTGAAACACACTCACATTCATTTCTGAATTTTCTGTGGCTGCTTTCGCTCTGTAACAGAGTTGAACGGTTACGAGCGAAGATATATGGCTGGTAAAGTGTGGCTTGACTTTTTACAAGAAGAAAGCTTGCCTACCCTTATGTAAGGGAGCATACTTGTTTGTTCCCAAACAATAAAGCATTTTTAAGAGAGCCTGCATAGACCCTGACACACCAATGAGCAACACTGCAAAAAGTAAAACACTCTATGAACTCAGATCAAATTGCGCTCTGCATTTTCTTGAGGATGGAACCTCCCCACACTAAAGTGATATATGTGTTTGCATGAGAGATTCCATTTCACAGTGTCCTTAATTGATATCCAGGCTGATACCGGGTGTCACAAAGTTTAGGGCACCCACAGGAGGGGAGGAGGAGGGGAAAACAGAAGTATAAAGAATGAGAGCGCAGAGAGGATGAGTGATGGGCTGAGAGGCTGAGGCTCCCCTGTCAAAGGTACCATGGGAGCATCTCATTGCTCTTCTGCAAAAGAGTAGAAGAAATAGGAACAAGCTTCTGTCATTTTTCTGTGACAGGGGAACGAGACTGAACCTTCCTTTCTAGACTTTTAAAGGAATTACATTGCTTGAACGCTTCTCCCCTAAAGCTGATACATGTCTGCCTTAGCCATCAAGACTACAACTCAGAAACACTTGTGTTTTAAAGTCCCTGAAAGAGCTCATCTTTAAGAGGAGGGACTTGGTGGAGCTAAATTGAGACAATGTTACAACTGTAACCCTCCCTTCCCATCCTAAGTCATCAGTGAGCTCACCACAAGAAGATTAGTTTTTTTTCTCTCCTTTGCTACAGGAGAAGCAAAGCAAAAAGCCATCACCAAATCTGTCCCTCAGTGCTTTATTTTGTCTTCTCGCTGTAAGTGCCACCAGTCTGTGTTGTCTTGTCCTTAAAGGTGTTTCAGCCTGACCCTCAACCAGCTGTGCTGCTGCTCACTGGTGGGGTTCGTTGTTGTTGATTTCCTTGTCATTTGTCACTTTGGTTTATCCACTCTGGTCAAACCTAGACTTAAAGGATGTTGTTCTTTTTAGCTTTGCTATTTCTCCAAAAATGTGTTTTCTTTTTTAATATCCTTAAGTCCTAGTAGACTTAACCACACTTCCCCAGCAGAGACAGGAAAAGGCAATATAAACCCAAAAATGTCCAGACTCGGGACAGAGGGGTGGGAGGTGTCTTCGAAATCTGCCTCCCCAAGACACACTTTTAAATGATATACTTCAAAGCCTAGTTCTCCTGCCTATAGATAGGGTTAAAATAGAAAAAAACCTAGCATCAACAGCAATAAAAGTCATCTTTCATGCCCTCAGGTCATCATATTAACATGAGGTGACTTAGAGGTCATATTTATGAACACTGAAAAAGGTGACACATAGTTCCTGTCTGTGTGGATGGTGATATAGCCTGACATGACACCACAACCCAGACACTCAACAGCAGGTTTGCAGGTATTGACTTTGTAGTCTACAGCTCACTGACACATATAAATCAATAAGCCCATAAGCACAACTTTTGGAAAGAACATTTTTTAATTAGTGTCTCATGACTGATAAGAGTATTTTCTAGCGACCGACTCCCAGTGAAGAGAATGTGGCAAAAGGATGGGAGCTACTTTTCTGGTTGCACTCAAGGTGACTGTGACTTCCATCTTGCTGGCGGTCCCTTGGGCTCACCCTGTTGAAGCTGACTGCATTTTGTGAGATGCTCTATAGTGAGGCCTATACAAAGGAACTAAAGAAGGCTTGGTCCAACTCCTGCTCCACAAGAGCTAAGCCCTGACTATAAGCACACATGTGAGTGAGGAAGTGAGCCCTTCCTAGTGAGTCTGGAGATGACTACGGCCCTGGGGGAGACCTTAGGATGGAAGGACTCAGTCATGCTACACTAGGATCCCTGCTCAACAGAAGTTGCCACTTGCCACTTTGGAGGTCATTTGTTATGTAGCTATATAGAATCTTATTTTTCTCTCAAAATAGAAACATTTTTAAAAAAACTAAGTCTTGTAGTGAGGAAAGAAAAGTCAGTGATTTAATTCAATTGAAGTGTTTGGTACCTGTGGTGGTATGAATGAAAATGGCCCACCATAGACTCAGGAAGTGGCAATATTGGAGGTATGGCCTTGTTGGAGGAAGTGTATCACAGGGGGGAGGGCTTTGAGGCTTCAGAAGCTTAAGCCAGGGACAGTGTTATTCTCTCTTCCAGCTGCCTGCCAATTCAGACGTAGGATTTTCAGCGATGTCTCCAGCATCTTGTTTGCTTGCATGCTGCCATGCTTCCTGCCGTGACAATGATGGACTAAATCTCTAAATCTGTAAGCCAGCCCTAATTAAATGTTTTCCTTTAAAAGAGTTGCTGAGGTCATGGTGTCTCTTCACAGTAATAGAACACTGACTAAGACAGAAATTGGTACTGGGAGTAGGGTTTTGCTGGTAGAGGTTGGACCATGGTTTTATGTGGACATTTTAAGTGGGGCTTAATGGGACAACAAGTAGGAGAATGAGAAACATTGGTGCTAAGGGTGATTTGTAATATGGGGGCCCAACTCAAGATGTTTCAGAAGAGACAAATGTTAGTATGTGGCCTAGAGACTATTCTTGTGGTATTCTGATAAAGACTGTGGATGCTTTCTACCCTTGCCCAAAAAGTCTGCCTAAGGCTAAATTAAAGTGTTTTGGATTGATTGCATTTGCAGAGGAAATTCACAAACAGCCCAGTGTGGATTGTGTCCTGTGGTTATTAGTGACCAGGTTTATACAGATCTGTAATGAAAAGAACTACTTGAGCAAGGAAAAAATACAATATGTACAGTTCAAGGAGGAAAAGAGCACCAGGAAGTGTAACCAGATTAAAGAAAGTGATCTTAGAGCAAGACCCCACCCAGGTAAGCTTCCAATATGCATAAAAGGAATTAAAGAAAAGCTTAGGGCTGGGTATAAGTGGTGCACACCTTTAATCCCAGCACCTGGAAGGCACAGGCTGGCAGATCTTTGAGTTCAAGACCAGTCTGAACTCTACAGAGAGAACTCTAGGCTTAGGCAGTGAAGGAAACCACTGAAAACAGAAAGCCAGTGAAAATGGTATTTGAACGAGGGGGGTGGGTATGTTCCAGAAAGTGCTCTATAATCCCATGATGACGACATGCACCAGCTTCATCAGAACGCTTCGAATCTGAGGTCAAGGGGCTCTGAGATTCAACTGAGGACATGACTAGGGGAAGGAGGAACAGAGCAGAGCCCCGGGAGCCGGAGCCGCAGAGCAGAATGTCAACAGGCTGTCACCAGGTCGGATTTACTGAAGTCAGTTAAATTGGGGATGGAAAGCGGCCGGGCGACTCTGCTCTGGTGGCCGCTGCCTGTGTGGCGGGGCAGAGGACTGGGTCAGACCCAAGAGAATGATGGGATGGATGACTGGAAAAGAAAAGAGGATGGTATTTGACTGCCGCCGAGTAACTCCAAAAGCCATGGTAAAATCAGATGACCCGGGGGAAAACGGGACATGATAAGGGTAAGTTTGACCGGGAATATTTTCAATTCCGGATGAGTGATATTAAGAGGATATGATATGAGCCTTGACACAGATCACCCTAAACCTTTATAAAATGAAAATCCTGTGAGTATCTGACTTTTAGGACCTCTGGTATTGAAGGGCAAGAACACCTATGCCCCTTTAAAAAGAAAGCATATTAAAGATTTATCCATGGGGTTCTTACCTGGAAAAGGGTAAATTACACACTGCAAATCAATGATCAGATAATTTCTCTGTGTCTAAGGGACAGAAAAAGTACAACCTGTCTAGCCTCTAAGAGAGAACAGAACTTCTCCCAGAGGTTTGACATGGTTCTTTTCCCATAAAGGGAAGAGGATGAGGTTTTGATCTTCAAAAGCTTTGGGAAGCTTCCAGGCTTGACGAAAGCCTTACTTGGGACTGGTGGAGGAAGTGGGTGATGTGTGAGAATTGACGGGCATGCTTTACTGCAGGAGGCTGAACAACACAAAAGACAGAGGCGAATTAAGGGGAAGAGGGGTTGACCCAATGCCAGCATTCTCCTGAAGAGGAGTGTGGCTAGAATACACGCTGCGTACTCTACTCCATGAACATAGCCACTGTGTTTGTAGACTTGAGGACCTCTGCACTGGTGTATATTCAAACTGACATACTGCAGGTGAAATCTTGCCGAAGAAGTTATTTTCTTTAAAATTCGAATCGACGGGAACGTAAGCAAACCATGCTTTGAAACAAGCCAACAGATCAAGGTTGTACTCTGAAGACCTTCATTTCCCTTTTTGGGAGCAACCTCAATAATTCCCAAATACAGTGTGTTACAGAGGTGTCTCAGATGGCGATTACGGAAGGCATCTCATGACAGACGAGGAGCACAAAGACTCTGAAGACCAAAACGGGGTGACTGAAACGAAGAGAGACATTCTGTCACTTATTCTAGCAGTGCAAAGCCACAGTGAATGCAGATGGCGCTCCCAGTACTAATGTTACACTATTAGCCATCTGAAGATGGGGCCCTTTACCTACCAAGGCTAAGCACCAGTTTGCCGCATTGTAGCTGTCCGCTGTGCTGTGGAGGATGGATTTGCCTATTCTTATAATTCTCTACTCATTTGTGTGCACGCAGTAGACGCTTCCGCGACAGCCTCTTGAGTGCCGCTTAATTCTGCATTGTCTCCTAGCGTCTCTCTCTACAATGGGAATAATATCCTTACTATAGTGTCTCTCTCCACAATGGGAATAATATCCTTACTATAGCGTCTCTCTCTACAATGGGAATAATATCCTTACTATAGCGTCTCTCTCTAAAATGGGAATAACTCGCTCTCCACAATGGGAATAATATCCTTTCTTCAAAACAAACATTTGATTTATTGTCCAAATCATTCTAGGTTAAGGCCTTCGGTTGTTGTTTCTCATGAAATTGTATGTGGATGACTACAGAATTACCCTAAAACTGAGGCATTCTGAGTCTTGAAAATATTTGAATGGTATATGAGGCAACATTTATTCACTCATCCATCCATTCTTTCCATGGTCATATTATTGGATGAAGCACGAGGAAATTTCAAGGCATTGAGTGATCTCTCCTATTAGGATGTTTATGTCATGTGAGAAATTATCATCAGTATCATCAGATACAAGCAAGCAGAAGGACATAAAAATCTCAAATAAATGAGAGATTACTGTATGTTCTCAATCCACAAATATTTCCTGGGTAGCTGCTTGGTGCCAGAAACTGTCAGGGGGCTGACTGTAGAAAAAGGAGCTAACGAGTCAAGGTCCCTGGTCGCGCGGGACTGGCTACCTCTCGGCAAGATGGAAACAAAGAAACAAGAGAACTTCAGGTAACCGCAGGTGCTGTGGGGGAAATAAAGCAGGCGCCCTTAAAGGGATGACAGCTGCCGAGGGGGGGAACTGCCAGGCTGGGTAAACCTCTGTGGGGTGGGTGTCTGAGTTCAAGCCTTAGTGATGGATGGGACTCCGAAGGATGAAATGAACTTGCCCCTTCGTATAACAAAGAGAAAGTCACCGACCAGAGAGTAGAAGGAGAGAATGATAAATAAGACCACGAGGTAGGAAAGGGCCAGATCTTACTGAGTTTTGCAGACCAAGGTGAGGGCTTTCTTCTAAGTCTGGAGGCTTAGAAAACCGCACTGGCCATGTACAGAGTGGGGTGATGTGATGGGAGTCATAGTTTAGAAGGGTTGGTGGAGACACTGTGAAAATCAATGTGCAGAGACCAAGAGAGCCATCAGGAGGGAGAAATGCAGGCCTGTGAAGGGCCCTGGGTGGAGAGGATCCGTGGAAAACCGGTTCTGGTAACCTAACCGTGACAACAGATCAGAATCTTTGTTGGCAGGCTTACTGAAGGGGGTGGGTATGGATATCAGATTTCTAACTGCTGGTGTAGTGAGAAGTGGTCACAGGTTAGGCAAAGTTTCTCAGAGGAAGTGAGCTGATGGCGTCTGAACCGAACTTTAAATAATGGTAGCACTGTGGAGTGGGAGGTTCGCTGATCTGTGGAGCACCGAGCTGTTTCCGGGTCTGGGACTACCCTGGGTGTTGGCCATGGCTTTATAGAAGCCCTTGCAGAAGGCAAGCAGGACATTTGCTAAGGGAATAATACTCTAAGTGGTGAGGTGAATAACGTGCCCATGGGAACAACTGGAGAATTAAGTCTAGAGAAACTTTCATTCTTTCCCTTGGTTAAGCTCTTGGCTCTCCTCGATTTGTTAATTTGTTAACTTTCTGTCCGCAGAAACTCAGATCGCCGTCAGTGGGCAAATTTCATTATATCACTTCCTTAGACACTATGATTAATATTCATTACTCTCTGTCTGAGGAAAAACTCTACCCTCCCTAGACAGGATGAGAGAAAAAAGGGAGAAGACACCGGAAACGCCGATGGGTGTAGGTGCCCCCGTTCCAGTTCACCTGCTCCAATCTTGCCTCGCTTCCTCTTTTCCCAGCTGGCAGACCCCGCTTCAACTTTCTCTCCTTCAATTCCTCTGGTAAATTGCCTCCAGAATTAAGCAGAATAAAGGATTCTAGTCATAGGCATTCCCCAGTGCCTACAAAACACATTCAAATTCCTTAGCCCTGAAGAAATGAAAGAAATCCACGCTTCCTGCTTTATCTCTGGCTACGGGCCACACACCTTTCAATTATTTTAAGCACCTTGCATTTTCTTCTATTCCGATGATTTTGGAAATTGTGGTAAATACACGTAAAACTTACCAACTTAGATATTTTAACCGTACAGTTCCGAGGCATTAAGAACATTTGCGCTGTTGTGCCGGTCCCCCTGGCTTTTAAAATGCCTAATTATTTCCCAAATGCTTCCAGAAAGTGATTGCCTAGGTAACACCTGTAATGACACGGTTCCTTCTGGCCTCCTGACGTGCCTTTTCCTTCCCTCACCAATTAAAATCCGACTACCTTGAAAGGCTGGTACTTACACCCTACCACTTCCTTCAAGCGCCTCTCAAACCTTTTCTGGAAACATAAGGTCAACTCTGTTGCTAGGTTACACAGCCTCCAGTAAAAAATGATACCCGGTTGACAGATCACACGGAGACTGGAAAAACTACTGATCAACTGCAAATACACGATGGGATGGGACACTGGGACCTCTGCATATGACGCCTTCTGTTATCAGGCATCATTAGAGTCCCTTGTAGTGTCTCCAGACGCTCCGTCTTGACGTTTCTACAAGAGATAAAACTTCTAATGGAGCATGAGGCTCTTCTGCCCCAATATTCTTATCAATGTATATTCGTTGCATATAGTGTTGGCTTTTATATAGACACATTCTTTAAGTATATCCTGGATTTTGACCATACCCATCTCTCCGCTTAGCCCCCTTCCCACTGTTCCTCTGATAGTCTCTTCTCTTCCCTTCTTTCTGTTTTCATGTCACTCATGTGTATGTGTGGATATAAAGAATTCTAGGACCCCAAAATGAAAGAAAAGATGCCATATCTTATTTGGCTTAATGTGATGATTTCAGCTGTATATATACTCTAGATAATGACACAATTTTACTCTTTTTTTGTGAACCTCTATCATATGTATAGATACACACATATTATATATATGTATACACACAAAAAAACCCACTAAAAATATTGATTCACACCAGGTGGTGGTGGTACACGTCTTTAATCCCAGCACTTGGGAGGCAGAGACAGGTGAATCTCTGTGAGTTTGAGGCCAGCGTGGTCTACAAAGCGAGTTCCTTGATAGCCCTGACTGTTACACAGAGAAACCCAGTCTCAAAAAACCAAAACCAACCAAATAAACAAACAAACAAATAAAATCGATTCACATGTTAATGGATACCTAGGCTGACCCCATAGCTGCAGTACACGGGTTTCTGTGTAGTATACTAACTTAGAGCTCTCTGGACACACACCCATCTGTGTCTACCTAGGAGACGAAAGTTCTGTTTGGAGTTTTAGAAGGAACCTTTGGAGCAGTAAAAGGGCTAATTCACATCCCTACCAACAGTACATAAATATTTTCTTTCCCTATATCTTCTCCAGCATTGGTTGTTGCTTATTTTCTTAATGCTAGCCACCCAGAGAGGGACGAGATGAAATCTTGAGCTAGTCTGACTATGAGTTTCCTTGATGACTGTCTTAGTTAGGATTGGTTTTCCTAATTGAGGTTCCCTCCTCTCACATGACTAGCCTGTGCCAAGTGGCCATAAAACCATCCGGCACAATGACTAAGGATGCTGGACACTTTCAACATACTTGCTGGCATCTCTAATTCATCTCTTGAGAGCTACCTCTCCGTTTCATTAACCTATCTATTGATTGGGTTGTTTGGTCTTGGGGACATTCGATTTTTTTTTAGTCCTTTATATAGTCCAGATATTAATTCTGTTAGACTTATGGCTAACGTAAGATCTTCTCCGATTCATGAAGCTTTTCTGTGAAGGATATTACTGTATTCACTCAACAAGAATCCCATCTTCCTTGGCCTCTGCTGTAACTGTACGTGAGTTAGGACTCACTCAGCAGAGGTATTCTGAATCTGTTCTGCTGCTCCACAGTGTTTCCAATATTACATTCTTATGGGTCAGTTTAAACCCAAGTGAAGCTTCTGTCAGTCTTTTGTGTCTGATGAAAGTGGGAACTAAGACCATTCTTACAGGCTGCAGTAGCATGTAGAAACACTGTATGCTCATGTAAATACTGTTCCACATTTGACTGTAAGTCACTGGGAATCATTCAAAGGTAATCCCGGTAAAGCATCCCTTACCTTTGGAAGGAGCTGGATCGCCTGTAGGATTCTCTGTCTGTGTCCAGAATTAAGGATACCAATTTCCAACAAATCCTGATCTTCCATAACATTGCTTCCCTGGAATCAAACCAGAAATGTTCCATGATGAATTCAGCATTTATACCATGTGAAATAGTATCTTTACATAAAGTAAAAACAACAAGTACTCCGAATTGTATAAATAAGAATAGCATCCTCCTCCTCGGAGTGTGAGGGAGGTGGTCACCTGTGAGGCTGATTTGAAGGCTGTGGGAACCGGCCTTCCCTCACACACAGCTCTCATGACTTACTGTTCATGACTAAAATTTCCTGCACTGAAGAGTCATTCCTGCGACTTCGCACTCTGTTTCTGTAAAAGTGCATGTGCTTCCAGGAAGGGTTGTCATTCAGGGTTATCAGTGACTTACAGAAGGATGTGAATGAACCAATCTATCTTTTAAAGCTTATCTGAAAATAGATTTTGTGAGGAGGGCTGATGGAAAAATTGACATGTGCCATGACAGGTTAAAAGTAGAAATAATTCATTTTAAAATATCGAATGTCAGATTCTTAAAATATGGGGATGGAACCATGTGATGCGATGCAAATATCTGTTAACAACTGCCGTTATTCCTTCCACTTGGATACTGCAAATAGGTACCATGTGATGCTTGCTAGGGAACCCTGAGCGCACTGGGGGCATAGTTATGGAGAAGATGATATAGCATCAAATGTCTGAAGTATGCTTAGGACCCAAAACAAGGACAAAGAGGAAACCACAGGCAATAACACAGAGGAAGACAAAAGACCCAACCAAACGGACATGTATACGGGGGATAAAATGAAGAGAAAATAAAAAAATGTAAGGATGGAAAAGTAAGCCCAGGCTAGACTAAACAGACATTGTGTGGCAGAGTGATAGTTTGTATCCATTTTGGCTGTCCTTGGAGAGCAGGCTCAGAAAAGAATTTATTGATGAAACTGTAAATTTAGGAAGATCATTTTGACTTTTATGGCTGGGCCTCAGTTTCCTTCCCTATAAGATGAAAAGGCCGGGGGCCATGCATTCACCAAGGACTAGTCTACACTTAAAAGTCTCAGGTCGCGACTGATTATTTGAAGCCCCTGACCAATATTTAAAACAAAAAACCAGATATTGCTCATTTTGTCCCTAAACTCTATTCTTTAAATCGAAGAGTTTCACATTGTAATTGTAATTCTCACTCACTTTTGGGAGCCGGAAAGCAGGAAAGAGGTTGTAAGACTATGAGGAATGGCTGTGGGCGTGGGATATTGGTAGATGGAGGAATTCATGAAAATGCTGTATCACACAGTAGAATAGCTATCTTATGTAACAGTTTAATAAATTCCAAAATTATTAGAGGAATTCGATGTTTTTCAACACATAAGAAGATTTAAGAAGATGTGATGTTAATCGACATATTTGACTATTACCTATTATACACATGTATCACACGACCATAGTATGGTTCTTAAATGAGTACAGGCATTACATTCCATTAAAACAAGAATAAAAGATCAAAGACTTGAGGAATGGATGGGAAGTCCAAAAATCTGTATTTCTGTTTTTTTTTTAATTTTTCTGGACAAACCAAGCTCCATTCTATTCATGTGTAACACAAGATACTTGTGAAAGAAGTGATAGAATGCTTGGTCATGGAGGAAAACGGGTATTAACAGATGCTCAAAGCAAAGGAAGTGAGCTAGAAAGGGCTACAAAGGGCAGTCCTGGGGTCCTGAAGACCATTGGGAGGATTGTTTTCACGTGACAGGGGCGTGGATTTAGGTAACAGCTATGGAAGGCAGAAAACCATTGAACCCATCAAGCAGTTTTAGTTGGAGATTGAACCTGTGGGAGGAAGAGCAATGCGGAGTGGGGCCGGAGATGGATCTAGCTGCCCTTTCTGAGATAAGGAAAGAGAGAGGGCGGGGTCTAGATTGGTACAGCGTGAGGTTAATGCCCTTCCTTCTAAGTGCCAGAATGGATGGATGTAAGCAGTTTAATACCAGACCGCGTTATAAATGGCCAGTTGGCTGTTGTTAGGAGATTAAAGCCCCGAGACTGGCACCACAGTTAGAGATCTAAGACGGGCATTCACTGAACGGAAGTACTCCACCTACTCAGAGCGTCGTGCCTATGCTTCAGCTACGCCAGCCGTCTCGGAGGAGGCGGAATGATCCCGGTATCTACCAGCATGATAATGAAAAGTCCAATGAAAAACAAATAGAGGTGGACTTGGCACAGTGCCCCAGGGAGCCCGGGTCTCAAGAAATCACTCACCGCACACCGTTGAGCTAAGAATATAAACGATTTCATTTTGAGAAATCGTTATTACTTCCAGAAACAGACGCATGCAGCCTGAGTGGACTACGTGGTGCCTGATCTGACTTCTAATCTTCGAGGGTTTCCCGAATCACTTACTGATCCTACGACAGTAACCACAAGACTGGCCATTTGTGGGCTAGACCACTGTCAGGTTCCCCATGTACTGAATTAACAGTCCGTGTCATCAACTCACGTGAAATATGGGGCCTGTTTTTTTGTTTTTGTTTTTTTTTTTTGTATATCAGCAAACATATCGTCAAGATTTGATGGTTTGTAGGACCGACTGTCTACAGCTAATCCTAAAAATTCGACAGCAGTATTTGAATACATTGATGGATTCAACAGCTGGAAGATCACCGCCTTTTCTTTACACCGTCCGCACACTGTCTTTTCTATTTGTAATAAGGGAGGTTTACTGTGCAAAAGTCTGACATTTTTTAAATGGGCACTAAATGCACAAAAACCTTGTCTGTTTGGGTCAGATTTTCTAGCATACAGGATACTAACAAAGCACTTTTGAAAAAAAAATGAGGGGAAGTATAATACAAAATATAAAGATGTGCCTTCTGAATTGGGAGATATAAAGGGATTCAATTCATTGTCCCTATTGAGGCGTGCTATTAGCATTTTTCATTTTGCTAATTATTCTTATTTGTTCACTATATGATGTATTCAAAAAAACACCACACTGTATGTGGCAAATATATATAATTATTTTGTGTCATGAGAAAGGCAATAAAAATTGAATGTTCTATTTTTCCTGTTTCTCTAATACAAAGCATAACCCCAAATATGCTGGTATATCTCTTTAGCCTGTCTTTTGCTTAAAATGTAAGATGGCTTGGACCTAGGTTTGGGCCATGGTTGGGAAAACTATGTTAAGTCTCATATTTTTAAGGCTTCTTTGTCTTACCTGTGAAATGAAGCAGGCTACTCAATATGCATTCAGTTAAAATGCTATTATTTCGGCCATGTTTAACTTTTGATTAGTATGATTATATATAAATATAGAGTGTATATTTTGCAATGAAATTTTTGCATTTTGGAATTTGTAACTTAATGTTAGCTCTAAGAAACTATTTCAGCGAAATTTGTGAATATGTCTTTTTTTGGACAAAGCAATCTGAGCAATATAAATTTATAACATTTCTTATTAAAGGAAATAATAGAATACCTTCTCTGTAGCATTATGGATTCTTATGGCTTTCCAGAGGAAAATATGATTTTACAATTCTTATGATTTCCTTTGGCATCTGGGTGGCAGTTACACTCTCAAGACCATAGACATTCAGATTCACGCCTTAGGAGCTAGCGTCTACTCTCGCTCTGTTGCCTGCTTTTGTAGATGCAGAGGGTTTCAGCTTCACACACTGCTTGCCCCTAACAAAAGCCAACCACAGTCCTCACCCCTTCACCCCATTGCTGGATCACTGGTTTGGGGAGCAGCGCTCCATGGTGGTCCTCTGCTTTACCACCTACCCCATGTGTTCCACCTCCTCACCTTCCCATTATATCGCTCTCTACTTGGCCCATTTGTTCATCTGACCTCCATAGTAAGCTCCCATCCTCCAAGAGCTCCACAGACGTCCCTGCCAATGACTGACCCCCACCTCCAGTTGCCAGAGATCCAGTCCTGAATCCAAGTACTTGCCAGCTCACTGGCTGGTGGCCACGGTATTGGATAATACTGATTTCCAGTCTGTCTGTCACTGTGGTGGGTTCTATGAGTCAGCGTCTCTCTGCACTTATAGATGGTGAAGCCTTAGTCAAATCACATCGATGGAACAAATGGAGGCCAAGAATAAAACATGCTCATCATTCCTGGGATGCAATTATTTATGCACCGTTTGGTCATAGTTCGTGGATATTAAATGTAGCATCTCTAGCAAATTCTCTCCTAATATTTTAGTGTTCAAAATGAATTATGAACTCGCTACACTTTTGGAGGCATTTATTTATTATGGCGTTAGAAATCCATGCCATGGGAGGATGGGCACAGTTGATAAATTATCGCTTAGCACCCTGCAGGGCACACTGCACAGGTGTTTGCGGAGGACCAGCCACAAAGAGAGTGGTTTTGTTAGCCACTGACTAAACTGCTAACTAGCATGATCAGAGGCCCGAGGTGCTGTTTTTCCAGCTGCTGCTCTTTTACTGACAAGAAATGACAGATCTGGGGGGCCCTTTATTACTTTCTTAAATCACAGAAGGAAGAGAAATCACCTAATATCTTATGCGCTAATAGCTGAAGCTGAAGTTTCTCTGACCGTGGGGAGATTGCTATGTATGGCAAGTTTTCAGTCTGGATAGACCACTGAGATGACCAAATAGAAATAGGAAGTTGCGTTTCCTACTTAATGGCCAGTTAGAGACAAAACAGCTGTTTTTTATTGAAATCGTATCTCAGAAATGCCCATACCGATGGCTCCGGCTCTCAGAACAGCTTGAGGAGTTCATGCGGCTTCATAACTTTCATACAATATTGAATTAATTTACAATCTCTGACTTCATACCCCATATTAAATCAACTGCTAGGGAAGCATGTCTGAGACCTTGGGAAGCTGCTCTCTCCCTAATACATGCTTGAGCTGGAAAACGGTTTTGCCCTTTTTCTTCATTCAGGTCCAAACTGAAAGCATCAAGAGATATTATTGGGGGGAGAATTGTTTTTGCTTTATACTGAGCTCAATTAGATTGTTCTTGGAATTCATGTGACCTTCTGTTTAAACAGGATACTTGAAACAGGGTGCATACAGAGTGAAACGACCTCAAGCTCTCACAAACGTGCACATGGAAAATAATATTTCATTCTTTGTATAATATTTTCTACAGAATAAAGCTGTACATAATTTTCGTAGAATAAAACACACATCTTAGCTTCTTACACTCAAGCTTTGGGTCAATTTGGTGTCAGTTTATAAGGAAATGCAATGCACATCTTTTCTGAATGATGAAGATACTAGTTATTGCAATAAGTAACAGGTTTATAATTTTTCTATGAAGCACAAGAATAACGCTACATTTAGCTCATCATTCAGATGCACAGTTAGTACAAATGGTCATATAATAGCTGCTGAGTATGCTCCAATTCCATCTATTATTATTATGATGATGATGATTAAGCTTTGTGTATGTGGGGTGTGTGTGATGTATAAGTCTGAATGTGGGCTCACGTGTGTCATGACACACATATGGGGTCAGTTTTCTTCCACTGTTATTCTGGAGATGATGCTCAGGCTGCCAGACTTGTGCAACGAGGGCTTTCACCTGCTGCAGCATCTTGCAGCTCACATGCTCCACGCTTCATTCCCCATCTCATACGATGAATCGGCATCCGAAGAGGATCTTGTAGTCCTTTTGTAGCCTCTCTGTCTTAGCCCTCCATCACATATTCTCTTGATTGCAACAGCATTTCCTACACATGCTTGATACTTTTAGTTTATGAACAGTTTTCTGGAATTTAAAGTCACATGGACTTTTGTTGAAGCTACAATTAGGATTTTATTTTCCATATTATTATACATTAAAGATAATATCTGCAATGCAATTTCATGCAGACATTATCTTTAAGCCACAAGATAAAGTAGAAAATACAGTGATCCATCAAACTACATTAGTCTGGAAGAATTCCACAGGTTCTCATTCTCTGTGGAAACAAAAGAAGAACTTCTTTTCTAAAGCAATAAACCCTTAGACCCAAATTCTAAAGTCAAGATACCTTTAAAATATATGTTGGTTTAACTTAGCAGCCCATACAATGAAATGTCTCTCTGTACTTAGCTCCTTAGCCAAAAATTCAAAGAAAACAAAATAATATACATAATCCAGACTCTCTGTGTATAGTCCATCTTTACGTGGCTTATTTTTCTTACTCTATTACTGTTTCTACAAGTTTAATATTTATTTTATTATGTTTACTCCTTTAATCTATGACTGTCTGTACCATTTTATATTACATTTACTATCTCTTTACTCATTTTTTCTCTCTCCCAAGCCTATGTACATTTGTTAAGCACACTGTGACCCATTGAGAGGTCCTTTTCATCTGAATCTGTTTTTATTGTGTAGCTGTAATTATTTTCTGACCAGAAGGGCCCCCTTCTTTTTAATGCTAAGAGGGTGTGGTAGGGCCAACACAACCCTGCCTGCTTGCTCTTCCCAGTCCAACATGGCTGAGGCATGTTTGCTGCCTCTGAGAGCCATGCACATTGCCCCAGTTTTAGGCACACAGTGGGTCTATGTTGCTATTAAGAAGGTTGTAGCACTCTGCTCATAGACCCCATTTAAATGATCCATAGCCAGATCCCATGAAAATTCACCATGAACACCTTGCCCCCCCCCCCCAAATTACTTTGCTAACCAAAAGCAGGAAGCAGTTTGGAGAGAACTATGCCTAAATTCTCAAATATTGTTTATAAATGTTTGTTTACATTTAAAGGGGGATATGCTATAAGGATTTGTATTGGTATGGATCTTGGCTTATTGATACAAATTTTAGGTCAATTTGTTGTATGTATATTTCTGCTCTTGATTAAGTATTGTGTTTGTGCAGCTCATTAAAAATGTAATGTATAATTAAGAAACATAGGTTAATAGAGAATCATTTATATGAGTCAAGATTGTAATCATGTTAGGTTTTCTAGATATATAGAGATATATTTCAATTAGATAGGTATTCTTCAAATCTTTCAAAGACTACAGAATATGACATTTAAAATGTTTTAAGAACTTAGGACTTTTCATGACAATGGGATTCATCTGCTCCTGGCAACACCAATCTACTTCAAGAGGATGATGGGCTCCTTATGGAGTTGGTTAGCCATTTGGACAAGAAACTGCTCTTGCCTGGACTGCTTAACGTTATGCTGTATGAACTGGACATGCAGGACCCACAGAAAAATGACTGCTGAAGCTGCCTAAAGAAGGTGAGACAGTCCTTTCGGGTTCCTGCTTCATAGAAGTGTCTGCCAGACATTCTGCAGGATACAGAAGAAAGTGACTGATAAACTGCCAATATATGTAGAACTGTCTTTGAAATTTCCTGCTTCATGGGAAAGTTTTCTGGATACTATGGGCCTTTGGGCTGAAGATGGATGCCCAGTGTTATAGAAGAACTTTGGGTGACTGTCCAGGCAGTGAGATGTCTCTGTCAATTCTAGAGTTTTGTAAGTTGCTTACAATGCACTTCCTGTTTACTTAGGTAATATTATATCCTTCTGAAGTTTTTAATAGAATTGAAGAATAGATAGTTATAGTTTTCCTTAGTAATGATAAAAGACAAAGTAGATATAAATAGTATAACTGTAATTCTTGCTTGCTACCTCTTTTGTTAAATGTAATTTTACTATGTTGAAGTTAAAACCTTCCTTTTTATTTAGACAGAAAAGGGGAAATGGTGTGGGAAGTTCTTCTGTCTATGTGTTGCTTTTATTGGCTAATGAATATAGAGGCTGCTTTTGGCCAATGGCTTAACAGAGTGTTACTAGGCTGGAGAAGATAGAGAAAGAGGGAGAGGAGGCAGAGTCAGGGAGAAGCCTTGTAGCTGCCACCAGGGACACATGCCTGCACTGGAGCCTGCCAAAACTTTGCTGGTAGGCCACGACCTCTTGGCGATATAGAGGTTAACAGAAATAGGTTAATCAAAGATATAAGAGCTAGCTAGCAATATGCTTAAGCCACTGGTCAAACAGTATTACAAATAAAATAGTTTCTGAGTGATTATTTTGTGGTCTGGGCAGCTGTGAATGAACACAGCTTTCCACCAACAATACAGTATTAGTAGAAAATAAACATATATAGACAAAATGTAATCATAACTCTTCCCACATGTCTATTATCAATTCAGCATCACAGTGAACATTTCTGGGTCCATCTCTTTGTTTCTTGCTTAGATATACACCACTATTCAATAAGTTAGAGACATTCCTACATTCAGGTTATATATTCTAATAAAATAAATTAATCTTAGATTTATTTTTTAAGTTGATATTTGACAGCTAATTTGGTCACAATGAAATTGTTGTCACCATTTTTTAAAGATTTATTTATTTTTATTTAGTGTATAGGAGTGTACCATGTATACTCGGTGCAGTGCCTGAGGAGGCCAGGAGAGAATTGGAGTTAGCATGTGGGTTCCGGAAAACTGATCCAGGTTCTCTGCAGGACTAGCAAGTACTATGAACCACAAAACCACCTCTCTAGTTCCCCCCTTTTTTGTTACCATTTTTTAAACTCCTATTTTTGAGGCCTCTTTCTCTTTTGAAGTATCTATTCTCAAGCACTGGAAAAGGAGAAGAAATTTGAGTAGAAAGGTATTTACTTACTTGAGTGTTGAGTAGGATTTGGCTAAACTATCAGTTGTATCTATGATTAGTTTGAGATACGTGTTTAAATAGATATTAGCACTACATGTATTTATAAAGTGCTGCAAAGGCATTTGTATAGTGATTCATATACTTCTTTGGCCAAAATTCTAATAGTTAGCAGAGAGAGAATCTAGTCTTGAAGGAGGCGGGTTCACAGCTTCTTGAGGTAAGAGGAAAAGTTGATGTGGACAAAATTTACTGGAGTGTTCATACTGTCCCCCAGGTACATACATAGACACAGAAAGACGGACAGGACAGACAGACTGCACTGGCAGTGTCCTCCACACCCATTCCAGTCCTGGTGCAGACTCACCTGCAGGAAAGGTCATTTAATGTACTTAACAGTCCTCTACCTCTCTAAAGATGATGTAAATCTGGCAACACTTCCAAAGATAGCTTCAAAGATGCTTATCTATCTATCTATCTATCTATCTATCTATCTATCTATCTATCTATCTATCTATCTATCTATCTGCCTGCCTGCCTACCTACCTATCATCCATCCATCTATCTATCTATCTATCTATCTATCTATCTATCTATCTATCTATCTATCTATCATCTGTCTATCATCTGTCTATCTACTGAATGTGTTCTAAATTCCTTCAGCATTTACACAGTGGCAGCTGAGGCAAACAACACTCTGTACTGAATTCTTTCTACATGCTAGCGAGGCACCATTCAAAGTGCCTTTTGTATGTGACTGTATTTCATTCTTCCTGCAACTCCATTGAACTTGGAGCTGAGGACTATTTTTCTGAGGGTAACAGGCACCGAGTCCCTCTCATTCATGACCTCAGAGCACCTCCAGGGTGGCTAATGCAGGCCAGGGGAGATTTGGTTTAACAAAACAAACAAACAAAAAATGGTTTGACTTAAGTCATTTGTATTTGTCTATTTTAAAAGCATATGAAATTACATAACAGCAGGTGCCCCAGTGTGTTTTATGTCTGGTTTTGTGGCATTTAAGCATCAGTGACTGCCTCTCTGTAGAAGATCATTTAGAAAACTGCCTGACCCATCCCACCCCCTGCTCAGGTCCTTTCTGTTCACTGAATCATGGAATCAGGGCTTCCAGGGACCCGTGGGCTTTTCTAGTTTAAGTGTTCCCTAACTAAGCATGACACTTTAACTTTTCTGTTGCGGCATGGTGTCTAGCTGGTTTCCCACCATTCCCAGAGGAGCAGCTGGTTATTATTATCTTTTCATGGTCTTTGCCAGCGGTTAAGTCTGACTGTGGGGTAACGTTGGGGTTGGAGGGGACACCTTGGTTCTACTTTTTCTGCTCTCATTGCAATGCGGGCTGAGTGTTAAAGGCGAGTCATTAGAAGAACAAGCCAAGAGCAGAGACGAAAGGAAAACAGTTCGCAGCTGCCCCGTGTCCTTTCCCAATCACAAGCTGTGAAGTTAGTTTTTTTTTTCCTTGAGTAGGCTGTACATGATCTTGGCAATGCTGAGTTTTGTTCTTCTGTTTAATATGTGGAACATTCATTTCCTAAAGCCTCTTGAGAGAAAACGGAGCAGCACCTGGCTTAGCGTGGACACTCTGCTCTTGCTCGAGGGGGAACACGATTCCTTGATATTTCCAGTGGGCTCCTCTTACACACGCCTCTGGCTGGGGGTGTGGGGGAATACTAAATGCCAATGATTACGTGTCCATGGTCTCCAGTACACTGCCCACTTGATTTGTAAATATTATAAAAAAATCTTATAAAAAAAGTTAGGTGGCATTGTTCTCATTTTAGAGATGACTCATTTTAGTCTTGGGAATGTGAAATCATTTCAAGTTTACATACTCAGCGTCTGAGGAATCCGAGATAAGTGTTTTATTTAATTGGACTTCAAGATAGTGCTCCATTTGCTCCAGAGAGAGAATCAAGTAGGAACGGGTGTTTTCTCCAGTTAATAGCTATGCAGCCATGCCCAGAATCGATTTCCAGGACCATGGATATTCTCTAAAACATTTTATTTCTAATAAATTATATACCATCTGAAAGGTCAAGTGGTTAGTTTTCCTTTCAGATTATTAAATCCACACCCAAGCCTCTTAATAAATGTAATGGAGGGTGCTGGGGCTAGAGCACCACACAACTTGTCCCATTCTGACCTGGGTCCACACAGGGAGGAGGGAAGCATCAGTTTGGTGGCAGGTTGGTGTGATCCAGCTCTCCTTGCAGATCCTTGTCAGATGGATGTCTAACTGGTCAGTCAACTGAGGAGAAGGTCTCGGATCAGAGGCATGCTTGGGTAACTCCTTTAGATCTTTTAAAGCCAGAATGAAGAAGGAGGATGTCTAGGAATGAATTAAGGTGGAGGGTGTCTGGGAACAAGTAGATGGTTTTTGTGTCCTTTGCTACTACGGTAAGGATGCAGGGGAAAGGGAGTGAGTTGGGGACTCTGAGAAAGGTGATCTAAGCTGAAGAAAGTGAGACCATGAAGGCAGACAAAGTCTTGAGAATCTAGTCAAAATAGCAACTTAATCATAATCCACAGAAATAACCATCTACAAGGAACAGACATGTCTAGGTTCAAAGGGGACTGGGTTTCCTGACACTGAGAAGTATGTTCAGATACATTTTAGTTGAAGAAACTCAAGAAGAAAGGAGTAAGAAGGATAAGAGAGGGAGGGAAGAGGAAAGGAGAGGAAGTATTTGTTCTGAAATGTAAAGGCAGTATTGAGCCAAATAAGGTTGCCGGGAAGAATACATTAATTGACATTTAAGGTGGCACCATGCTTTCACCTGCTTCGCTAGGTGGCTTTAGAGACAAATTCACAGAAAGATGGGAATGAACCAACAGAACCCAGTGCAGATCATTCATGAAGTCATCATAAACATAAATTTGTTCAACTCGGTTTTTGAGCCCTTCCTCTATCTCAGGCAAGATCTTCTGACATTAGAAGTTAAAGTCTAGTGGATAAAACAGGAAAATAATTAAATTAAACCATATGAATTATGATATAGTGGTCTTATATTTACTATGTGCCATTAATCATTTTGCTTTTTTTAATTGCACACAATAACTTCTAAAGTTGCTACCATTAATTTTGAAAAATTAAAAAAACGTGATGCACAAAGAAGCTGATCATGTGTGCACGCTCACACAGAAACTCAAGCTGCTCTAAAGAACTTAATGAAGTGCTGGGATTAAACAAAACTAAACCCAGAAGACCCATGTGCTGGGAAGACTGGGCAGGAAAGCTTTCGGAGGAATTTAAAGGATGAGAAGGACTCAAGAGAGGCACGAGAAGAGCTACTGGAAGGGACATTACTGGCTGAAGTCACAACAGGTACAAAGGCACAGAGGTGGGAACAGTGCTGAAGATGTAGGGACAGACAGAAGCAGCATTTACTGGCTGAAGATGAAGAGACTTTGGAGTAGAAACCAAGGAAAGGCGTGAGTAATCCAGGGACTTGCAGAACCCAATAACTTTCACTTTTTTCCAACCACAAGAGGATGAGTTGAAGGATATTAACTAATTTGGAACCAGCTCACCTGGTTACAGTGTAATGAATATATGAAGGACTCTGGTGACATATTTAACTCCACAACCCAAACAGAAACACAGCCTTACAAACATCAACTATCTGAAGGAGGTGAAATCTGACCTTTCAGAGAACAATGTGGATTGATTTCTCCGGGGAGTCAAACTTTCAAAGTAAATATAAACTTTCCCTGGAACCAATGAGAAGAGGCAGATGGTAAAGTAGGTCATAGGTACATCACAGTGGGTCACAGGCCCTGGGCAGAGAATCTATTATTATCATGTTGCTAAATGGATCTAGTATGACACGGCTCTGTTCTCTGTATACTCAGCTTTGTACCTATGGATTAATGCCACTCTCGGCCTTCATCAGAGAAAGCTTCTTTTGGAAGTGGACAGAGCTCAATACAGAGGCTCACACCTGGTCAGCCTGCAGAGAAGGGACCATGAAGGGTTTAGCTCTAAATGGGACATCTATATCACACATACCCCCAGCCCAAGGCTCAGGGATCGTCCTGAAAGAGGAGGCAGAAAGACTGGGAGAGCCAGAGATTATGGAGGAGGATGATAAACAGCGTTATCTGGACAGTACGGGCCTGTTGCACGTGTGAGTTCGTAGTGGCAATGAATGCCTGCACAGGACGTGCATGAGATCAAGCCAAGCAAAATGATAATGCGGATGGGGGAAGGGGATCATAAGACCCCGCCCCTAGTTGAAGAGCCATTGGCAGTTGATGGCTGCTGGAGGAAGGAGAGTCAGTTTGCTTCCGGGATTCAGTCCTGGGTAGGTTGCCCATGCTCCAGTGGGTAGCCCCATGTCATGTTCATGGTACCAGCTTCAACTAGAGCCAGTGATTGCAATAAAGAACTGCATGATGTTTGGAGGGAGACTGGGTGGGAGGAACATAGTGAGAGGAGGTGGGGGAGGAACCAGGGAGTGAATTTGGTCAAAACACATTGCGTATGTGTTCAAGATTTTAAAAAAATAAACCGGAACAGTATATGATAAAGATTCTAAGTCGATAAACTATAGAGAAAGCTTTAGCAGTACCCAGGCTGAAGACATTCACGCGAGAGCCCTGGCAGTCTGATTCCAAGGCTGTGATGCACGCTGCTGTTAGGCTGAGTCCCTTTTCATTTGCTACTTGCTGCTTCAAACTCTGACTCTGTTCAACGTCCGAGCCCCCTTGGAGCTGTGTTTGTACATGTGACAGATCTGCCCACGGAGAAACTTCCAGAAATGCATCTACACGCCCAGTGTAAAGGAAAAACAAATCATTTGCCAGTTTCTGTGCCCTTTAGAAAATCCTATGGACTTTGCTCATACAGAGGCATACTCTATGGAGAGATGACAGAGGGGAGCCCATGATCCTCTGACTGCCAGTTATGGATGGTTCCATTGGACGTCTGGAAGCAGAGGAGCCTGGGCTTTGGGAGAAGTAAGGATTCCTGAATACACAAGCTCTCTCCCATTTTCCACATTTGAGCATCTCTGGCCAGTTTTATGTCAGTGAAAATAATGATAGGAACGGGTCTCATGCTGTGTAATAGAAGTCAAGACAGAGGCGATGGATATTTACTGTTTGCCTTATTTTATTGTATACAGACTGGGATTGATGAACCCAAGTGTGACAAAGAAGGGAGGTTAGAAAAAGAAAGTTATCAGAATCAAGTGTGTGTGTGTGAGAAAGAGTGTTTGTGTGTATATATTGCAATATATGTAATAACATATATAATATATTAAATGGTGGAATATTTCCGACTTTTCCCTATATCATTACATATATTTAATAATACATCATATAATTGTAAAATATATCATCATATATTTAATACACATTATACATTATTATATACATTGTACATATATTATTACATATATTGTATATATGTATATATTATTACATACATTGCATATGTGTATATATTATTGCATGTATTGCACTGTTTCATCTCATTTTGACCTAAAATGGCCAAGTCTCATGAAGAGACTATTGAAGGACGTTTCACCTCTCAATTTCAGTTTCAGTCAACAATGGCTGGATATGATGTGGCCACGTGTTCAGAAGGTTGGCACTTTCTTATATCTGTGAGCACCTTTGAGCTGGCAACTGCAGCATCAGGTACCCAGAGGTTGTGAAAAGTCAGAACTCAGTGTGAAGCATAATTTTACATAAGCCTGGTGTTCTGTCAATACAACACATGAATGATAGACTCAAAACCCCACTCGAGATATTAGCACATTACACATACTGGGCTGAAATGCTAAGAGTATTGTGTGGTGTGGCTGTTCCCTGAGCTCTTGAGATGCCGAAGGGCATGCTCAGATCTTTTGTGGTCTAGCACACCTTCGGTGAACAGTAAATGGTGATCATGCTTTTGAAACAGTTGGCTGCTGGAATATTCCTGACTTTTCCCTATACTTATTTTTGGGTTTGGTATTTAAGATATTTTTTTCCCCTGAGATGTCTTTCGGATAAAAAATATTTTTCTTCATGAAAACTTAGTCCTGACTCATCTCAGTTTTAAGAGGTGGTGATGGGAAAATGCTCACCCCAGAGTCTTGACCGATGTGTGAGGAGATAGATCCCAGCAGAGCAAGAAAGTTGAACCATCTGATTGAGCAGTTAGCACAAAAATCAAGCAATGCCATAGACAAGAGAAGCCCTTAGATCTGTCTGCGGACTGGTTAATCACACCTTTGGACTGGAGGTTGAACACAAGAGGAAGGTCCATTCAAGGCACCTCCACCCTTACCACACATCTATAACGTGCAGGACGCTCGTATTACTTATTCATTTACTTGTTTGTTTGTCTTACCTTAAAACCTCCCTATCCTCATATCACTCAGCCTTGCTAGAGAAAGAAAAAGAAAGAAGCCCATTGCCACAATAAATATTATTACAGGTTCCCTTGCTTAATTTTCGATTTTTAATTTGATTCTTCTATTCAACTTTTTTTTTACCTACACTATATTTTGACCATATTCTTTCTCCTCTCCCAACTCCTCCCAGCTCCAACTTATCCCTCTCCACACCCAACTTCATGTTCTCTCTCTCTCTCTCTCTCTCTCTAAGAAGACAAAACAAAATAAAGAACCAAAGAAGCAATTTGCAATTGTGGTACCTGCTGGGAAAGACTCATTTTTCTCCTATGGAGAGTCGCTGGGCATATCAACCACACTCTAGGGCAGGCTCCATGAACAAGAGTACTTGGCCAACACAAAACAGACTTCAGACTAAAGGAAAAGTCCTAACACATTCCAGTGGTATCTAAACTGTCAGGAAATCAACTTCAAATGTATATTATTTAGAAATGGACACATCACATTTAGGTTGAAAAAGTGGTAAACAGCCTTAGAATTCTTGCTTGCTTTCTCCTAGGTATCAGATCTCTCGTTTCCATTACCAGTTGGCAAGCTTCTTGGGAGACAGGGACATGATTCGACATCTTTGCCTTTCCTCAATTCTTGTTTGCTGAGAGCCAAACAAAACTAATACTTCATTGAGTGCCATGCAAGCAGGGACGGGAAGTACAGGCTCATAAGAGAATGCAGTCTAAGGCTCAATGGGGGACATAAGGGTTCAGTCAAAGCACTGAAAAGTCCCAGCAGCAAACTCCAATACACCGGATGCCTGATGTGTTTTTTTTTTCTCCACTAATTGAAGGAAAGATAAAGATGCAATTGCCAGGACACCAGAACACCAAAATGTTCTTAAAATTTTTTTTCCAGCTTTGCAAATTCTCATGATTTGATTTCTATCCAGGACTGTCAGTGGAGACATCTGATAATCTAAAAGTATTCAGAGAATTAGGATCCCATATGGCTCAGAAATATTTCCTATCCGGCAGGGGAAAGAGAACATATTGTGAAAATAATACCAGTATATCCTTCGATGTACGTGTATGGGAGGGCAAATGAATTTAGATCATTTTTCACAGAATAATGATGATGATCATCAGGAATAATTATAAAAGCCAAAGTACAGAGGCTATGTTAATCATTCCATATTATGGAAAACCAGTATTTCAAAGCAACGACAGTAATGGGGTTTTGTTTTATCTAACAGAAGCAATATTCCTCAGGAATGGGCACCAAATTAAGAGTCCTGGCTTATTTGAAAAATGAATTATATAAACACGGGAAAGATCACTCAACTCTCTGAGGCCTTAGGCCTTATATTTTTCTCAACTGCACACATACTGAGAACCCGGTGAACCAGATGTTCCTTCCAAACACATCTGGAGGTCCCAGTGTGTGAGTCCTCATACAACTCCCCACTTTAAAGAAAAGATGATTCTTCTTGTTCGGGCAGGAGAGCCACTTTCTTCAAATAACTGTTCAGTCTGAGAGAGAAAGGGGACTCGGGCTCTGTTAGTAATTGCTGACTGCAAATGAGGATGATTATATGATAACAACCGCTAATCCCCGAGAGTCAACGGCACTGCCATCATCAGAACGAGTCTGTAAAACAGATGTTGCCCCGCCCCCATTCTAGGGACTTCGGAATCACAGAGATTCCGAAGCAACAACTCCGGAGACATCAGCCAAGAAGCAGAAGAGCTCCTGTGGCTGCCAAGGTTGGAGGGAAGCGGGTGTCGGGAACAGGGTCTCCCCCACTCTGCCACCCTGTGGACAAGTGTTAGTCACACGGTATTGTTCCCCTGGCGTCTGAGGATGCGGGCTTCCCCTACCAGCTTAGTGATCTCCACTCTCACCCATAATTCCATCCTAGGGCCTGTGGATTCGTAAGAAAAAGGATAAAGAGGTGGGATTCACAGTCTCAAGCACAGTTATCCTTCTTATTAGCAGTGAGAGTCTGGATGAGTGAAGGTTTTCCCCGTCTGTAGAATGGGAATAACAACTCTCCTTCCTTTCGGAGACGTGGTGACATAATCAGTATGAAGTGCCTTTATTCAACATGAAGTAAAATTGCTATAAATAAAGGGTGCCCACAGGAAGTACTTTTTTTTTTAAGAACACAGCACTGTAAATCTTCTAGTTTCGTGTTGTTTTTGCCAGAAATAGCCTCTTCTGAAAGAGGTGGCATGTGTAGTGGGGAAGAAAAATCACGTTTATTCCTAGCTCTGCCATTCACTTTGCTTTGTGGCCATGGGTGAGTCACTCAACTGGGTACTTCGCAGGGTTCCAGGCACACAGGGCCTCACACTTGGAGTTTATGTTCCTTGATTACTGTCTTGACTTTCTTTCTTTCTTTCTTTCTTTCTTTCTTTCTTTCTTTCTTTCTTTCTTTCTTTTTTCCTTCCTTCCTTCCTTCCTTCCTTCCTTCCTTCCTTCCTTCCATCCTTCCTTCCTTCCTTCCTTCTTTCCTTCCTTTTCTTTTTTTACTTTGAAGTTGTGTTTTATAAATGGAGTCAGATGGGACAATGGAGCATAATCTGGGGACTTGGCATCTCAGCCCATGAGGGGTCCCTCTTCCTGCTGCTTCCCAAGAATGGTTCAAGCACAAACCCTCTCTACTGCTTCCAATTGCCCTGGTCCCTGCCTGCCCTCCTGACCCCTGTCTGGTCATGACAAGGCTGTTATTCGTTATCCTAGCAGGGATCTGGTTCAGAGAGGGCTTATGTTGGGTATTCTTTGCACCTGGTAGAATGCCAGCTGGGTGCTACCCAGAATCACAAGCAGAGACTATCTTAGTACAGAGGCTCCAAAATTCTAGGGAGATAGATTCCCTGTCTGTTGTGGGTTTGGGAGATGGGTTCCCTGTCTGTTGTGGGTTTGGGAGATGGGTTCCCTGTCTGTTGTGGGTTTGGGAGATGGGTTCCCTGTCTGTTGTGGGTTTGGGAGATGGGTTCCCTGTCTGTTGTGGGTTTGGGAGATGGGTTCCCTGTCTGTTGTGGGTTTGGGAGATGGGTTCCCTGTCTGTTGTGGGTTTGGGAGATGGGTTCCATGTCTGTTGTGGGTTTGGGAGATGGGTTCCCTGTCTGTTGTGGGTTTGGGAGATGGGTTCCCTGTCTGTTGTGGGTTTGGGAGATGGGTTCCCTGTCTGTTGTGGGTTTGGGAGATGGGTTCCATGTCTGTTGTGGGTTTGGGAGATGGGTCCCTGTCTGTTGTGGGTTTGGGAGATGGGTCCCTGTCTGTTGTGGGTTTGGGAGATGGGTCCCTGTCTGTTGTGGGTTTGGGAGATGGGTCCCTGTCTGTTGTGGGTTTGGGAGATGGGTCCCTGAGCAAGAGATGCACCCAGTGAGCCCCCCCTAGATGCTGCTCCTACAATGTGTGGCCTGAGTCAGAAAGATCTAGGGTTCAAGCCAAGATGTCCCCTGGACCTGGCATCGGAATGCAGGGTCCAAAGTGCCTTGGGGTCTGTGTTCTCCCTCCAAGTATCTGTTGCTTGATGTTGTTTGCCACACCAGTGCCACATCTGGGGCCTTCTCCCTTCTAGCCTTCCTGGGGTTGCAATCCCTCCACCACCTCTCCGGCCAACTCAAGGCATCCGCGGATAAGAACCAGACTATACACCGTGAAACTCTGATAACACTGTAGAAGATGCTTATTTGAATATCTGTGTTTAAACACAGCATTTGCACAATGCAAAAACAAATGGCAAGGTTCATGCTAAAATACAAAATTTTAATTTTTTTCTTAGAAGATAAACAGCAAATAAAATGAACCACCATAGCTGTCTAGATACCGACCCCAGGAAAGGCTTTCTGTGTGTTCCCATGGCATCCTTCCTTGTTTGTAAATAAGGGGCCCTACGATTTCTCTTTGCACCGGACCCAGCAAATATGTGACCGCCTATGTTCGCAGGTGTAAACTTCGCAGAGCGGCCTGGTTTCTGGCCCACTGTTCCACAGACAGACCTGCTGTCATTCTGCCTGCGGGCTGGCCGTGGCTAGGGAGCACTGGCTGGGCGGACTGATTCGTGAATCGCTCATTACTAGTTAATCGGTGCCTCCTTCTTCACCTTTCCGAAAGGTAGGAGACTTGGAAGCCTTTCCACTAGATACCAGGAGAGTCATTAAATCTAACAAGGGTGGAGTGCCATTGCTCATTAGCCACACAGATATAACTTCCAGATTTACCTCCAGTGCTCGTTAAAAATTATGAGGATAAGGAGAGACACTGAAGTTTGTCTGAACTTACGGAGTTTCATCATATATTCACTCACTCATTCATTTACTCATTCACTCATTCATTCATTCACAGCACCAGTTTACAACCTCTATGAAGTGAATACAGATGGACCATGCTACATAGACTAGGTGAAGAGATCAAGATAATTTATTCTCTTTTCCAAAAGAGCTTAAAGACAGTGGAGGTGGGATGAAGCTGAGGTAGGAACACAGGACACATTAACAGATTTTCCCCCCGTGTTCCTTAAGCACACAGGCATAGATGAAGACAGACATCCTGGGCAGGGCGACTATAATACTAAGTGGCATGTACATATTAATTGGGATTCAGAGAGTGGAGCGAGCCCTGTGAAAATCAATTACAGCATGAACAAAGGCATCAAGGAAAGAAATATTGTTCTGAGAGTGAAAAATCAACCATCTTAACAAAACAGAGCAACAGGGAGAGACAAGTTGGTGGGTGAGCTTTTCAACAGCAAGGCAGAAGAGGTAGCTTGTGGCCGTCAGTTTTGCCTGGAGAGAACTGGGTTTCCAGTTTCGAGAGTATACTCCAGTGGGGATGTGAAATGCGGTTTGAAAGGACAAAGGCCATAGAGAGAACCTCGCATAAATGATGCAGGAAGCAATGAAGTCTGGATGGTCCGCAGCAGCAACAGTGGTGCAAAACCAACAGCGACGGTTATGACTGGCTGGATTTGATCGCTGAGTAACAGAGGCGTGGTGAGTGGAAGGCAGGAGCCAAAGGCGGCTGTGATGTTAAAGGGGGTGAGACAGACGACAGAAGGTGGCAGAACTTCCGGATGTGATGGAGGAACAGGAGCGGGCAGGGGATTCTGGTAGGGAGTTAGGGGGAGTTTCAGGTTGGAGCTGTAGCTGTGAGAGTGATAGGTATCTAGGTGGCGGCTGTGACTGAAACAGAATGAAGCTCCCATGAAGAAGAGCTGGGGACCTTCATGACAGAGGGGAAAAGGAGACAATGAGCCAAGACGGGAAGTATACTGTCCTAGAAGCCATGAGGAACCTTCATGACAGAGGGGAAAAGGAGACAATGAGCCAAGACGGGAAGTATACTGTCCTAGAAGCCATGAGGAACCTTCATGACAGAGGGAAAAGGAGACAATGAGCCAAGACGGGAAGTATACTGTCCTAGAAGCCATGAGGAACCTTCATGACAGAGGGAAAAGGAGACAATGAGCCAAGACGGGAAGTATACTGTCCTAGAAGCCAAGAGGAACCTTCATGACAGAGGGGAAAAGGAGACAAGGAGCCAAGACGGGAAGTATACTGTCCTAGAAGCCAAGAGGATCCTTCATGACAGAGGGGAAAAGGAGACAATGAGCCAAGACGGGAAGTATACTGTCCTAGAAGCCAAGAGGAACCTTCATGACAGAGGGGAAAAGGAGACAATGAGCCAAGACGGGAAGTGTGCTGTCCTAGAAGCCATGAGGAACCTTCATGACAGAGGGGAAAAGGAGACAATGAGCCAAGACGGGAAGTATACTGTCCTAGAAGCCATGAGGAACCTTCATGACAGAGGGGAAAAGGAGACAAGGAGCCAAGACGGGAAGTGTGCTGTCCTAGAAGCCATGAGGAACCTTCATGACAGAGGGGAAAAGGAGACAATGAGCCAAGACGGGAAGTATACTGTCCTAGAAGCCAAGAGGAACCTTCATGACAGAGGGGAAAAAGGAGACAAGGAGCCAAGACAGGGAGTGTGCTGTCCTAGAAGCCAAGAGGGACCTTCATGACAGAGGGGAAAAGGAGACAATGAGCCAAGACGGGAAGTATACTGTCCTAGAAGCCAAGAGGAACCTTCATGACAGAGGGGAAAAGGAGACAATGAGCCAAGATGGGAAGTATGCTGTCCTAGCAGCCAAGAGGGAAAGATTTCCACGAAGGGACACGAATCAGGTGCAAAATATGGCAGAAATGTCCTCAGCAAACTTGGTCAAAAATGTAGTGGCATTTCATTTGTATTTTAATAAATAAAGCTTGCCTGAGGATCAGAAAAGTAAAACGGCCACACTGGCGAGTCTTACAGACCAAGGAGCAATGACACACACCTTTAATCCCAGTAGCTTTACTGGATTGCCATAGAAACCAGGCAGTAGTGGTGCACGCCCTTAATCCCAGAACTAGAGAGAAATATAAGACTAGAGGAGACAGCTTTCAGACACAATCTCATCCTGAGGTCTCTTGGAGGCAGGATCGCCAGTTTTGACTAAGGTCAAGATAAGAGCCAGTGGCTGGCTACTTTGCTTTTTCTGAGCTTCTGGTTGAACCCCAATATCTATCTCTGACCTTTCAATTTAGTTTGGCATCCAACATGAGGTGCCAAAAAGCCTATGGTCAGAGAGGTCGCAGGCCATAAGAAGAATTCTACTAGGATGTTTCGATAAATGGATACATAGTTAAGCTGCCTATTTAGCTAGCATAGCCCTGCGACTTAGAGAAACCTCTCCTTGCAGCTGGCAGTGGCCAGAGCAGAGTGCAGCTGCCAAGTAGGGGACTGTTGAGTGCTCAGTTCTAGCCTGAACATCTGTATTCCTTCCTCCCTCCCTCCCCCCTCCCTCCCCCCTCCCTCCCCCCTTCCTCCCTCCCTCCCTCCCTCCCTCCCTCCCAGGCTCACGAATCACAGAAGAGGCCGTTTAATGCTTGCCTGTGGCAGTTAGAGGATGCAGTCTTGTCTTCTGGACACTACCTGGCTTTACAACAAACAGGCAGCAGTTGCACAACACTTACACACACAAACACACACAAACACACACACACAAACACACACACACACAAACACACACACAAACACACACACACAAACACACACACACAAACACACACACAAACACACACAAACACACACAAACACAAACACACACAAACACACACACACAAACACACACACACAAACACACACACACATAAACACACACACACAAACACACACACAAACACACACACACAAACACACACACAAACACACACACAAACACACACACAAACACACGCACACACAAACACACACACACACACACACAAACACACACACAAACACACACACACAAACACACACATACACAAACACACACACAAACACACACACAAACACACACACACAAACACACACACACAAACACACACACAAACACACACACACACAAACACACACACACACACAAACACACAAACACACACACACACAAACACACACACACACACGCCAGTCTCTAGAGTAGGAGAGGGACCAGTTGAGAAGACAGAGGTGAGCTGATGTGAGAGGAGGAATACGATAGGTCGAGGAGGGAGGCATTATCAATCACAAAATAATACTGTATACAAATCAGAAACGGTGACAGGTAGAAAGCTAAATTTAAAAAGCAGAGGAGGTCCTTTGATTTGGTAATATAGAACAGCTTGTGAGGGGCTACACAACTCTTCCCAGGAAAATTGAGAGGAGGAAAAAAAAACCAGATCAAAAATGACTGTGCAGTAGAAGGATGGAGGTAGTGGGCATGACTTCCAGCTTGAAAGAGAGGAGGTAGAGATGGCTAGAGATGCATCCTTCCCTCCCGACTTCTCCCTCCCCCTCTCTCATTTGCTCTTGAGAAGACACTTGAACTAGTTTACAAAGAGCTAGGGAACCAGTAGAGCAGGGCTGTTTCAGATGCAGGAGAGGCAAAGGCACACTGTAGAGGTCAAAGGTCTACTTTGGAGCCCAGGAGTTGGAAGAAGTCAAGCAGAGATGAGTGTGGGGACCTCTACTCCTGCACCCCACAGCACCTTGCCGCTGCCACTTTCGCACTAACTCTGTCCTAGTCGGTCTGCGCTGACTCCTCAAGCCCCTGTCTCCCTCCCCGAAACCGCGCTGGCAGTGTGCTCTGCAGACGCACATCCCTTGACTACTTATGGAATGCATTTTGCATGACAGTTCTTTTTCTTGGGAGTTCCTCATAAAAATTCCTGGTAACAATTCCCCAAGCCTCTAATCCTATCTTTATAGCCTTCAATCTCATAAGACTTCTTGCTATTTTGAGTAGTTTGAGGTTACCTGCTGTGAACTCCTCCAAGATCTTCCCCTCTTTCTCAATATCTTTAGTCCTTGCCTTGTCCTCAACTTTCCCTCGTGATAATAGCCAAAGTTCTACCAACCTTCCCAGTTCAGCTCCGGGGATATTCCTTATTCTGTTTTTGCTTTCATCTTTTACATATGCTTTAAAATTGGTTTCTATCTGCTAAGTTACCTTTTATATTGTTCTAAATACTTTTCAGAGTGAGGAAGGGATTTAATTCACCAATCGGTCAAGCAGCACGATACCGTTTCTTACCTTGTTCTCCTTCTTTATCTCTGTGACTCATATCACCCCCTACAAAGTATTAAATCTCCTACAAGCTAGTAAACATTGGATCATCAGTCTTAGTAATGTGAATACATAGTTCCAGCTAACTATAATAAATGGGTTGCTTGTACAGTCAGAGAGGAAAAGTATGTAGATGGGTAGATAATAATGTTTAGCTATATTTACATTACCTTGTAAACTATTTTAACTCAATACATGCCACATACTTACTAGCAATAGAAAGAATGAAACACAAACAACACATGACCTTAGTCTTCCAAAGGTACAGAATGGAGTGGAATAATGCTCATGCATATGTACATAACACTGTAATAGATGTTCTAATATCGCTGAGTGGTCTTCTACTGTGAGTCGGTGTTTACCAAGCAGAAGGCATGACCCGATCAGAAGAGCAGACATGTAAACATATGATATGTACATGGATGAGTGCAGAGTGATCGAGGCTAAGACTGGAAACAGTCTAGGAAGCAGACCCCCAGAGGGATTGGATGACAGATTGATGAAATTCTATGGAGGAAACCTGGGTGTCCTCAAATGCTGAAGGCAGATGATATTAGCAGATACGCGTTTTTAAAAGATAACGTTGGCAGCAGAATGGAGGATGAACTTGAACGAGTTGGCGGTGGGTAGGTCTGTGAAGAGGCTTTTGCAATCTTGTCGGGGAGATGACAAATGTCAAACGGGGGGGGGGAGGAGTTGGTTGCACAATCTATGATGAGTGTGCATGTGTGAACCTGTCGGCGGGGCGGGAGAAGGTAGTGTGCAGAAATGTTTGCTGGGCTTACATTCTGAAAGATATTAAGTGGTCAGCCGCAACCATGATTATAATGTATTGCCTACTCTGTAGCACAGTTCTCCTCCTTGGCCCCCAAGCGGTAATGTGCCTCTTTCTCCTCACCCTTTACTGTGGAGGTTGGAGTTTGCACGCTGCTTTGTGTGACCAAAGGTTCTTGTATTGTCTCAGGCCTTATGGTTTCCATGCCCTCTCAGGGCATGTAATGTTTAGAGAAGGATTCATATGTGACGAGGCAATGTTATTATGTATGCTTTGCACGGCATGGTAGAGGGTAAGGAAACGGTAGATACCAAATACATACTTGTTAAATTGATTGAAGGAAGTCACCTGAGGTGCCTTGAGAAATCATATATCATCTTTCTCCTCAGGCTTTGTGGGGCTTCCTATATATAACTGCATCCTTCCCATGTCTCTGCCCACTCCGCAATCCTCACCTAGTCTTCACCTAGCTAGTTTTCTTCCCCCATCACTTCTAGGGATTCTTTCTTGCTGCCTGTGCACTGAGCCAGCCTCTTGCTACCTAAGCTAAAGAACTGCTTTTTTAGTTTCTAAGCTCCACGGAGGGGGCCAGCCCACTCCAGTGTGCATACAGGAACTGATGTACAGTGAGGGTTCCACAGACATTGGTTAAGTGAGCATTGAGGTTTGTGTTTGTACCCATGAACACATTGAAATCGGAATCTTCCAACATGTGGATGAAAAGCCCTGGATAACACTCTGTGAAGGAAAGATACAGCTGACCATCTAGGAAAATATTGCACTCTTTGGCTTTTGAAATCTAAAAGTAGTTTCATATTTGTGAGAACCTTGATGCAATTAAAATGCTAGAATAAAGACACAAGGACTGTTCAAATTTCTCTCCATGCTGTCCTTTCTGAACACGCAAAGGATCTGTGAGCTTATTTTCTCATGAGTGCCATCCTCAGCTGTAAGTTCTCGGGTATGAGCAGTAAGCACCCAAGAATTGAACGCAAACTTGGCAGCAAAGTTCACACACACGTGCATGTATACCACACACGCACGCACACACACAAACACAAACACACACACAGGCACATACATATATATATATAGGGACACACTAAAATAAGAAAGTTAGGTTTCATTTCCAAGAACCTTAAATAAAGGAATAGTATTAGACTACCCAAGACCACAGACAGTACCGATTCCCTTGTTCTGGGATACTCATTTTATTCATACAAGACAATGAGTAGCTTTGTGGACTATGGCTCTTTGAGGAAGCAGATGTGGTTCCCAAGACAGGGTGTAGGGTGGATTTCCTTAGGGTTTCTCCCTGGTGGATCCTACCAGAAGCTCTCTGTGAGACCTCAGATAATCACTTCTCTGTAACTGCTCACTGTTACCATCTGGGGTGATTTCCCCCCGAGAGACCAGAAGGGGAATTTATTCCTGGAAGCTCCAGTCATAGATTGGGGTATTTCCCATTAGCACAGTGACTCTGCAGCCCATATCTCCCATGTGTTCCTCATCAGCCACGATCTTGCTGCAGTAGGAGAAAAATCCTGAAATATCCAAAAGACCTGTGTGTGAGGTGTTCATGTTGATGCCATTATGTGATCCAAAAATAACTTTGAAAATGACCAAGAAGCTACAAAGTCATTGCTAAAACCTAGGGTCAGAGAATTCTGGTCTTCTTACATTGATGTGGCCCAAAGCAATGGATGCCCCTAAGTCATATTTTGGATTTCTTCTTAACACATAATATATCTAAAGTTTTGAGCCCAGGTCATTATATGAAATGTGTATCAAAGTTGGGTAAGGAATGCCTCTGAAATTGTCACCAACTTCCAAAGGCGTCCTTTGATTTTGAATATTCAATTCGAAATAGACTAGAAGCAGAATCATAATTTACAATTTGTAGAACATTTTTTTTCCATTTAGCTTTTGTTTTTACGTCTCGCTGGGTAATAAAGGCTGACCAGATTAACTAAACTGGCCATGAGCATCTTGGGAGAAATTGTGAGAGGAAGAGCAAATCTCTTCTTAGTGTGATGTTTCTCCATCTCTAATACAGCATCATAGTGAGGGATGCTGCCGCTGAAGCACAACAAACCCAGATTACGAAAACACAGCTACAATAAATATAAATTAGTATTACTATAAATAATATCAAGTAACAAATTGATATATAAATTTAATTAATATAGAACAGACGGTTCTTCTTCACTCTTTTCTTGCCTCCAGCTCCCAGGAGCCATTTCTTATTTTCGAAGGGTAGGCGTTGCATTCTCATTATTGGCTAACACTTGCGGAAGTGCGGCGCCCGGGAGACTGGCATGCTCCTGCACACAGAAGCAGTTGGGACGCCAGATGATCACTCAAGAACCTCCACCACATTGCCTCAGACAAGTGAAGCACAAATTGTTAGTGAGATGTACTTGGCATCCTGTAAGTTCAGAAGGACTTTCTTTGTGAGTATGGATTTCTATAGAAAGAATGTCTGGCATTCCATTTGGCAATACTATACCAAACTGTGGAATAATTACAGCAAAGATGCCCTTTCCTAAGTTAAAGGTCTGCATTCTCAGAGTCGGTTGGAAAGTGGCAACTAATGAGATTAGCCGGATGATGAATCCCAGTCTGACAGAACCGGGCTGCAGACTGGAATGGTCTTGTAACTCAGTTCCTTGTTCTGCAGGGAAGAAATTAAGACCTGATCTCCTACACACACAGTACAAGCCAAAAGGCATGGAGAGACCTGACCGGATGAATGACACAAATGGGCAGAGAACACAGTGCTAGGCAAAGAAAGACATGAGAACATGTGTTCTCTCTCTCTCTCTCTCTCCTCTCTCCTCTCTCTCTCTCTCTCTCTCTCTCTCTCTCTCTCTCTCTCTCTCTCTTTCTCCCTCTCCCCCTCTTTCTCCCCCCCTCCCACCCAAAATTAAATGTAGAGACGTCCACTTTAACCTTTAAGATCTAGGATATGGTTAAGCGGTGGTGGCATTCACCTCTAATCCCAGCCCTCGGGATTAACTCACTCTGTGAATTTGAGGCCAGCCTGGTCTACAAAATGAGTTCCAGGACAGGCTCCAAAGCCACCCAGAAACCCTTTCTCAAGAAAACCAAAACAACTACAAAAACAAACAAACAAACCACAAAAGCCCAACAACAACAACAACAAAAAGATCTAGGATATCTATGTCTATATGTTTGCATCTACATTTTTTTCATTGAAACCATCCCTGGGCCTGGCAGGAGGAAGAGAACTTAAAGAGGGAGTTCATTACTACGATGAGACTTACAAAGCCCAATGACTGTAGTCTGGTCGAATAGTTCACTTCAACAACAGCATCGAGAGTCCCTCCTAATCTCCTACGATACAGCATGATAGACGATTGTGAGGCAGGGCCTTCAGCTTGAGAGCTGAAGCCAGGCTGAAGGAAGATGCATTCAGTGCTCTACAGTGACCACATCACACTGGACAGTGGGAGGGCCTCTGCTGCCTTTCCAGCTATGCTGTGTGCCTAGAGGATTGAAGGGGTCTAAACGTTTGTAGTATCAACAGTGACTAGCGCAGTAACTGATGAGTTGTAGGTGAACAGCCAATCTGCAAATAATCAATCCATAAGTGACTGAAAGCATGAGCCAATCTTAGAAAAACTATCTTTGGGCTCCCGGCTCTGGGAAATATGGGGAAGTTCACCAGGCAAATGACCGAATAACCTTGAGAACCATGGTCCTTGGCGGGTGTTAATATTAGGCGCATGAACACAGACTTGTGACAGCGAGGTAGATTACTCGTAGAAGAATAACACACTTGTTGCTTTGGTTTATCTGTTTACGTTAGCTTTGAGGGCTGAGAATTCAATCTAAAAGGAGGACTGAAAAGAAGGCAAGTGATTGGAGGGAGGCTGATAAGAAAGGAAACAGGACTTTTAAAACATGAAAGGGGCAAGGGAAAAATTGTCAAGGTGTTGGAGTGAAAAAGAAATAAAAATAAGCTGCCAGTGCGGTATTGTAAGATTAAAGATTCTTCTCTAGAGGTTCCAGAAGCAAAAAGGGTAGAGACGAGAACCTTGAGGCAGAGTGGACACAGGGACAGATGAAGGAGGAGGGAAGAGAAATGGCTTCTCACTTCTTCAATAAGCTATGTGTACCCATCCTGAAGATAGAGGTCAAGGTTAAGTCACAAATGGGATCTGTCTTTAGCTTCCTTTTCCCCTCGTTTGTATCCCCGCCCTCAGCGTTGCTTCCTTGCAACCCAGGGGACTTTCTCGAGCCTCTGTGATTTTCCCAAGCTCCTCTAGACCTTTGTGGATGGTTACTCAACCATCAGAACTTGCTTGGACTCTCCCTAATTTTCTCAGGACACCTATTTCTCTGAAATGACAAGGGAGGCTAATTGGTCTCATTTGGTAAAGTAATTTCCATTGCAGGCTTTGCTAGCTAAGGGCTGCCTTGCTGGCTGCATCTACCAGCAGTGCAATTAACAAAGAGCGAATGAGCGGATGGGCTGTTATTGTACCGGGCCCTGACCTGAAGCGGCTGAGTCTGATAGAGCAGCACATGGGCCCAGAAACAGACACTAGGAAGATAGACATGACCCAACCCATTCTCCTAGCCCCTTGCTCAGGGAAGTGTCTCCTCTAGACCTTGGATTCTTCATCTCTAAGAATGAAGAGCAAGTTTCTCATCCACAGTTTCATCTTTTATCAGAAACAATCCCGCCTGCTTTGCAGGGCTTATTTTTGAATTCAGAATATGTGTAATTATGATGATGATGAATTCATCATTTACTTATCCTTTCACCCTCAGTTCAATAAGAAGGAAGTGGAATGATGAGGTCCCCAAGCAGGAGGTTCCACAGCCAGTATTTACATCTAGGCATTTGCCTTCTGCTTCTTAACCCATACAGTGTCATGGGGCGGGGTTGACCAGATGTTTCCTCTACAGTTCTTCCCAGTGGTGAGATACTGCAATACTCTTTTATGTCATTTAACACTCGTAGCATTTCTGTGCAATGCTACCCTCCCTGCTTTGAGACAAGACAAACAAAACCCAGAGACTTTGATGCTGACCCAAACTTAAATGATTAGTGAGTGAATTTAAAGTCAAATACAGGACTTATGACTGAGATGTGAACTTGAGGAAGAGTCAGCCTTGGGCATGGGAGGGGTAGGTTCCTGCAACTTCTTTTCTGTATCTTATGTGTCTTTTTTTTTTTTTTTTGCTTTTAAAGATGTCTAATAACGTATCCCAAGCCTGGATGGTTGTGTTATCAGATAGATGATAGACTAGAAGTGAGGGCATGGTGCAAACACAGCTTTGCACTCTTGCTGTCGGGTTGTGGCTAGTTACCTCTCGCTGGGCACTGCTATGGCCAGAAGGAGGAGAAGGAGATTGCTATGAAGGTGCAACATTGCCAGTATGAGATCATGGAAGCCACTGTAGGCTGGGAACCAACGCCACCATAGAACTGCATCCTGCCTGATATCAAAGAAGGAGCCAAGAAATCACGCCAAGAGTTCCTTGGATGAAAACTGACATTTTCTGCCTTGGAGATTGAAGTGGAAGTCCTGACTGGAGAATTATATCATGAAGAGTTCGAAAATATTTATCATTGTTTTAGGTCATTTTTTCATTTACCCTCTTCATTCATGCTCATTTCTTCTGAGCCACTAGGTTGAGCTTAACCAACATGGGATGGCAATTCACTTTGTTTTTGTATATTAACATAAAGCAGGAAGCTTCTGTATCCCTCAGTTTTTTTTTTTAAAAAAAACAAAAGCATTTCTGAGAAATCCTAGAGCATAGAATGTTCTTTCTGAAATATGACCTTTGTCAGCAATGAGGAGGCTAGATTTTTATCTGATTGGGCTGTAAATTATGACTATAATTTCTCAGTCACTTCCTGCAGTCTGAGTATTTCAAGAAGAGGGAACCTTGATAAGAACAATTGAATTTGACATCGCTTCCATGCTCTGATGACCCTGGAGGCTTCTTTCTGGATCTGACACAGGCACCCTCCTGCCCAGGTGGCACTGTCTGCCCTACATTCCAACGAAGAGGTTTCTCCTCTCTGCCCCAATGAACCATCTGCACAAGGCACCATCAATCACTGTCCTCGGGACTCTACAGGGAAACCATCTAGCTTGTGGGTCTGTGCCCCCATGGAAGACAAGCAGGACAAAGGCCATGTCTTACAGTCACCTGGTGTCTGAAGACACACGGCATGCAGACAAAACTCAAAAAAAAATTGTTGATCAGCACTGGATTGTAAAATGACCACCCGACTACAGAGAGGTGGAATGTGGTTTCTGCCTACATGAGACTGACTGTTTCAAACTTATCAATAATATCAAAAATGCTGAAGAGGTGAGCTATCTCCCAGGTCAAATCTCTTTCCCAGGTTGTCGCTCTTCTGCTTACATAATAGAAAAGGTGTACATTTAAAGTCTCACTTGGATTTCTCAGGCTTGAAGGGTGCTTTTGTTACTGGACTCACACCTTCCTATTTTGGCTCTGCATCCAGCAGACATGAAAGAGGTTTGACTCAGCTACTGCCTAATATCACCCAAGCCTTGGAGAGAAGACTATTACATAAGATGATGTGTATTTTAAGGCTTTTTTTTTTCCTACAGCCAATACCCAGATGTAGCTAGCAAACCTCATAGAGGTGCTGTTACCCGATGTGTGGGAAAGAGAGGTCCCTGCTTGCTCTGTAGTCCTTATGAGTAGAAAATAAATAAAATAAAAGCAGTTGATTAAGGGTTAGCAATTTTCTTTCTTTTTTCTTTACACGTACTTGTAATTCATTTAATGCAGGAAGTGGGTTGAGTTTTCTCCTTCTTTCCAATTCAACTGTCAGAGAACTTTCTTGCCAGCCTGCTATGGTTACCATGACAACAGGACCATGGTGGCAGTAATATGATCTCATGGGCCTGTGTCAATAGCATCAGATCATCATGCTTCAGGATAATTTTGACAATAAGTTTCAGTTATACATACAGGATTTATTAGCATTTGACTGGTTACTGGAAAGATGGTGCAGTTATAGACCCAGGCTGCTAATAAAAGGATGCTTGCCGAGGCTAACCTTTTCCCTTAGATGTTCCCTTGAGTTATACCGCACCCTGCGATTTGTAAAGTGCTTTCAGATACTGTAGCTACTTCGGTTACTATTAGTCGAGATGGGCACCGTGCTCCGTATTTTATCAAAGAGGAAACAGGCTCCTGCGATGTGCCTGGGGGAGAAGGGAGCGGATCGACTCAAAGCTGAGGGACCCCAAGTAGAGGTTTCTGCAATCTTTATTCCCGTGCAGGGAATGAGCCATATGAAGAAAATGCTCTGAGGTGTATAAGATAGAGGCCAGGCAGTCAGAGCTCAAATAATTTAAATATGTCTGTGATTAACAGCATCTACTACTTTGAAAACATCTGTTTTGACATGTGGGTGATGTTTCTAATGTTTCATGTGCCTGCTGTGACCTCTTCCCCTGTGGCTTTCCTAACTCCATGACATAGACAGATGTACAGAATGTTAGCCCTGCTATAACCTCCTCCCCTATGGATTCCCTGACACCATTACATAGAAAGGTGTACAGCAGGTTAGCCCTTTTATAGCCTCCTCCTCTGTGGCTTCCCTGATATGGTATATATAGTAGGTTACAGTAGGTTACCCCTTCTGTAACCTCTTCCCCTAAGGCTTCCTGACACTGTTAGATAGATAGATGTACAGTAGGTGACCCCTGCTACAGCCTCCTCCTCTGTGGCTTCCCTGATACCACGTAAACAGACAGAGCTCCTTTTCCTTCTCCACCAGTTAGAGTGTGCGTCTTGTTTGTTGCTGGTTGCATTTATGCTCCCACCATAAACTCCTTGAAGGCAGGACTTATGACTTACATTCTTAGTTGATGTAAGTCCCCGTTCCTGGCACAGAACCTGGTCTATAATAGATACTCCATCAGCTCCTGTCGCTTGATAAATGGAAATCCACCCAGTCCCATGAGGTAGGTACAGTTGTTACTTTCGTATAAAGCCCAGGGCTACTTGCCTAGGGATGGTGTCATCCAAAGTGCGCTGGGCTCTCCTGTATTAATTAATAATTAAGACAGCCCCTCACATGCCTGCGGGCCAATCTGATCTATGGCCAATCTGATCTAGTCAATTTCTCGACTACTGCCTTCTTCTCAGATGACCTTAGGCTGTGCAACATTGACAGTGGAAGCCCAATCAGGACATCTATGACATTTGGCTTTCTTTTTTTTTAAATTATCACATTTTAATACTTATTATTTTATAAATTAGATTTTTAAAAAGTAAACACCTTGGTTTTATCTTTGAGATGTTGGGAATTGAGCCCAGGGCTCCAAATGCTAGGCAATTTAACTATATTCTCAGTACTCGAAATAAACATCTGGATACGCAGCGCCTCCAGTTAAACAACATCTGGATACACAGCACCTCCAGCTAAACATCTGGGTACACAGCATCTCCAGCTAAACATCTGGATACACAGCACCTCCAGTTAAACAACATCTGGGCACACAGCACCTCCAGTTAACATCTGGATATTTAGTACTTCCAGTTAAATGTCGGGATACACAGCACCTCCAGTTAAACAACATCTGGATACACAGTACCTCCAGATAAACATCTGGATATCCAGATGGAGAGGGGCATTTTATACTCATAACAGGAACTATTCATCAGGATGAAGTCTCAATCCTGAATATCTATGCCCCTAATATAAAAGCACCCACTTATGTAAAAGAAACATTACTAAAACTCAAAGCACTTATCAAACCACACACACTAATAGTAGGAGACTTCAACACTCCTCTCTCACCAATGGACAGGTCAATCAGACAGAAACCTAACAGAGAAATAAGAGAATTAATGGAGGTAATGAATCAAATGGACTTAACAGACATCTATAGAACATTCCACCCAAATAGGAAAGAATATACCTTCTTCTCTGCAGCTCATGGAACCTTCTTGAAAATTGACCACATACTTGGTAACAAAGCAACTTCCACAGTTACAAAAAAATATTAGTAACCACCTGTGTCTTATTGGATCACCATGGATTAAAGTTAGAATTCAACAACAATGCTACCCTCAGAAAGCCTACAAACTCATGGAAACTGAACAGTCAACTACTGAACCACACCTGGATCAAGGAAGAAATAAAGAAATTAAAGTCTTTCTTGAATTCAATGAAAATAAAGACTCAACATACTCAAACCTATGGGACACTATGAAAGCAGTGCTAAGAGGAAAGTTCATAGCACTAAGTGCCCACTTAAAGAAAACGGAGAAAGCACACATTGGAGACTTAACAGCCCACCTGAAAGCTCTAGAAAAAAAAAGAAGCAGACTCACCTAGGAGGAGAAGAAGACTGGAAATAATCAAACTGAGGGCTGAAATCAACAAAATAGAAACACAGAAAACAATCCAAAGAATCAATGAAACAAAAAGCTGGTCCTTGGAGAAAATCAGCAAGATTGATAAACCCCTATCCAAACCAATCAAATGGCAGAGAGAGAATACGCAAATTAACAAGATGAGAAATGAAAAGGGGGACATAACCACAGACACAGAGGAAATTCAGAGAATCATTAGATCTTACTACAAAAGCCTGTTAGAGGGCTGATGGGATTACAATTATGCTTTATAAGATGAATCCAGGAGAGAGTGTGTTAAAGTTGTAAGTCCAGGACAAGGGGTCGGGAGGGCCTGGAGAGCTATAACATTATGCGCCTCTGTGTGTCAAGGTCCTCCCATGGAGTGCTCCATTCTATAAAGATCTCCCCTTCTGTCTGTAAGGCAGAAGAAGATTAGATTGTTGTGCTGTGAGAACAGCATTGGTGAATGACATGACCCAGTTTACTGACTGAGAACTTGATGGAAGTCGGTTCAGGATCATGTGACGCTACCTCCTCTGGCAGATGCAAGTTAAGAATAACCATCCTATGGGATGGGCAGTGGCTGCTCGCCGAGTGGGGGGTCAGGGGTCAAAGACGTGAAGGGAAATAGTTGTCGTGTTGCCCCCTTGATGGAGAAGGTGACAAACGGAATGAGCCCAACTCAATGAACAGCAAAGCCCCACTGTGACAGTTTTCCCTTCTGATGCGGTGGTGGGAACAGCAGCTTTGACCTTGGCAGCCCTGACGTCACGGCAGCGACGTTTCAGCAATCATTTGATCGAGGCTCTTCAAGCTCCATCGCTAACGCAGGGTGATTTCTCAAATAGTATTTTTTTTAAAAATCATGTGAAATATTAAAAATATGTTCTTTAGATTCAGATAGATAAGTGTTGGGTGTCATTCCTATTTCTCCATGACACCGAGGAAAACGATTCAGTCTTCTTAAGCCTGAGACAAAAATGTGGGATTTTATGACTTCCTAATAAAAAGAATATTTGGCAAGTCTGAGCTGTAGAGGAACAGGGATATTATACATGGAGGCCCATTCCATATTTGAGGTCTCCATGGAATATTTGTTGACAATAGGTAGAAAGGAAGACTACAGAGGAAATCACCCAGGGATGATGGCAGAGCATCCTCTAAGAAGCACGAAGATGATTTGGTTGAGGTTATTTCGTTTGTTTAGTTTGCCACAGCTCTGTCTGAAATCGTTTTCTCATTCTGACATGAAATCTTCTAGAATTTTTAATTGTCAAGTTACGCCTTAACCCTTGTTCAACTTTAAGTTGGCTAATGCAGGTCTGCATGCATTAACAAAAGCCAGCACAATGCTCTTTAGAGGATGTTGCAAGGTACCCCAGCTTACTGTGCATGCATGGCAAGTAACTCCTAATAGGAGGCAACAAACCCAAAGCATGGATAATCAATTTCCAGAAATGTTTAGGAGGCTCCATAAACATGTTTTTATAAGTGCACGCTGCCTGCCAACTTGCCTGACTTGAAGAGTTGCCATAACAACCAGCAGCCCTCTCAGCAGCCTTGGCACTCTGTCGTCTCAGATCCTTCTCTGAGAATTATTATTATCTTGTCTTGAGCCTTCTAGTGCAATCGTTTAAAGTGTTGCACTGATAAAGCCATGGTAGATGCAAATGTACATATTAGCGACAGGATTCTCTTCATGAACCCTCTTCCAAGACAGCTTGTGCATTCATTCAAAAACAATTGCCAAATGCCAACAGTTACCCAGGTACTGTTCTAGACGTGAGAGGTGAAGCTATAAAGTGCAAAGCCAAAGACTTAAGTCGGATCAAGACGAAATAAAGCTTCAAGCCTGCACAACTCAAAATACCAACCAGACCAAAAATAACAACAAAATTGAAAATTTTCGTGATGCCTCCAACCTGGTGTGTGAGGTAGTAAGTGGTGAGATTGTCAGCCACTACTTAGGTAGCAAATAATTTCACAAGCAGGTGTCTACAAAGGGTGGTAGGCGTAGGGCCACAGGGTGAGAACTCTCTTCAGGTGGACACACCCGGACAAATATTGATTCTGAGAAATAGTATTTCAGCCAGCCCTGCAGGTGTGCTGGAGGGTTCTGGCTGGATCCAGACAGGAGGAGGATGGAATAACCGTAGTGGTGTGTTCAAGGCAAGAACACTATGCAATGAAATCAGGGAGGAAGGCACAGGCTGCTCACAAGAGGTCTCAGGTGCCATTGAAAGGATTTCAGATTTTACTCTCTGTGGGATGGGAAAGCAATGTAGAGTTCTGAGCAGAATAATAGGAGACCTCCTGTAATTCAGGAAAACCACTTTGCCTTTAGGGGGCTTTTGGGGTCAAGAAGGAGGAGGGACCAGCCAGAAGGCTGCTATGGTAGCTCAGGGATGAGGCAATGGTCGTTCAGTCCAGGTGGCAAATATTGAGCACTCATGAGTCTGTGGATATTTTTAGAGATAGATAGGAGAGTCTGCTGAGGGAACACATGTGGAATACAAAAGAAGGAATTCAAAGGTGACTGAGGTTTTTCTTTTGAGTACCAGGAAAAATGAACACAGCACCCTACCGGAAGATTGAGAAATCAAAGCATGTGTGTGCGAGTGTGTTTGTGATGTAGAACATTGGCAGAAGTTCTAGATACATTAACCTTGAAGTTTCTATGATATATCTAAGTGGGCATATCCAGAAGGCATTTGGATATTATAGTGAAATACTTCTACAGACTCCAGAGATCAGGGGGAGGTCTGAATTAAGGCTATAACTGTGACAGTCATTAGATATATATGGAATACAGGGACACAGGACTGAATGTGGTTACCTACAAAGGGTATAGACAAGGTATATAGATGTATAGAAAGGTGTAGAGAAAAAGACCAAGGAGTAAGCCCAGTGCAACCAAACAACAGAGGAACACTCAATCTCTCAATCTTATTGGCGGAGGGACATCCAATAAGAAAGACTGAAGAATGACCAGGAAGGCGGAAAACCGAGAGAAACCGCTATGAGAGAAGAGAGAAAGTTCAAGTGTAATACTGCTGACAGGCAGATAAAATGTGGGCCACAAGCTGACCCTTGGATTTGTTCCTGAGGACATCATGGTGACTGTGTTTAGGCCAGTCTTGGCAGAAGATAAGGAGAAAATGCCTTCTACTAGAAGAAGAAAAGCTCACTGCTAGAGCTCTGGAGAGGTTTTGTTTTAATGAAGGAAAGGTGCTAACTTGGGGGCAATATAGAATAACTAGGATTTTAAAAATCAGGTTAGAAGTTAATGCCATATGTGTAATATGCTGTGCATTGGTGAGGATAATCCATGGAGAAGGGAAAGACTGAGAGGAAAGGGGAAGGAGAGGGAGGGAGGGAGACAAAGAGAGAGATACAGAGAGACAGAGAGACAGAGAGACAGAGAGAGAGAGAGAGAGAGAGAGAGAGAGAGAGAGAGAGAGAGAGAGAGAGAGAGAGATTTTACAGGCTTTAGATAGGGTGAGGGAACACATGACTTGAATGAGGTTTCAATCACCCGTTCTACAAAGTTAAGTGAATACCCATAATGAACATCATATATAACTAAATGCCATGTACAGAGGAATGAATACAACATGCTTCCATTAAGAAGAGGTTTATCTGAAGGGGCATAAATGTTTTCTTAAATAATTTACATTCAATGTATATAATGACCACGCTAGAGGAATGTCCCTGGGCTTGTTTCATTCTGGCACATTGATTCTTAGGCTACCATGTTACAACGAGCCAAGAGATCCAAGACTTTCTTTCCCATGATGCAGCAATAGTTTTGGGTTGTGGTACTGACGAGGGTAAATCAGGCAAGGGTTTTGAGCATGAATCAACACTGTAGCTTGCAACAAATAAACCCATGAGGAGGAATCTGAGAAATATTTAAAGGGTAAAATCAGTAAGACTTGGTAACTGGTCGGTCAAAGTAGATTAAGATGAACGAGAGTGAGGACCAGGGAGAAACAGCAGCCTCCCTCGTCCAGCATCCCAGAGAAACAATTTCTAACAGCACAGATGGACAAAAATCCCCAGCCTCCCTCCCCTCTTCCCACTCCTCCTCCTCTTCTCTTTCCCCATCTTCTCCCCTCCCCTCCCACCCTTCTCTTCTCTTGCGAACCTGGAAATTGAAGGTAGGATATTTTGAAGGTTAGGCAAGAATGTTACCACCAAGCTACACACAGCCCTAAGCCTTTTTCTTTTCTTTTGAAAAAAAAAAATATTGCAAACCCCTGAATGATTTTTGAGAGTCGAAAGGTGGCCTATTCCTGCTGGTGAAGATAAAATGCTAGGCATGCTTTATGGATGATATTACATACCCAGGAACATAAGATAAAATCAGTATGACACTAGAATACTTTTTGATGCTACATAAAATTATAGAGAAGGAGGAAGAAGAAAAAGTAGAGGAGGAGGCAGGAAGGCACAGAGTTCTTGGCAGTAATTTCTTTATTCTCCCATAAAGCCATTGGAGAAACTCGATGAAAACTAACCTCAACACAGAATTGCAGTTCACAGAGGGCCTAGACTTTGCGGGTCTTATGAAAACATTATGACCAACCCAAGGGCTTTGGGAGATGAGAACATGGGTGATGTAAGCATCTCCTTCTGGGGTGTCTCCTCCAAGAAAGGAACCACACAGTATCATGTAGCTTTTGTCAAGTTTCCCAGGCAGGTGCTTCCATTCCCCTGAAGGATGAGAACAGGCCTCCCCAGATGGCAGGTGAGACTCAGCTGTGCCTAAGGGTAAGACCTGAACACTCAAGCTGCAAGCATGAAACCTTTCAAGTGTGTATGAACCGGAAAGTTCAGTCCTGTTGATCTGATGAGTTTTATGGCATCCTCACAACATACCGTGGATATTGAGAAGACCCGGAAAAGCAGAAAGAACACAAATAAAGATTCAGGGGGGCTGGAATCTTCTATTCTAGTTCTCTTTAGATTTTAGAATTTATTACACCCCACTTATTTATAAGAGGATTCCCGAATAGCTCTGGATGTTTTGGAAATGCACCTGCCTTGACTGCTTTATCTAGGAAAGCAAGAAGGTTAGTTTATACGTTGTTCAAATTCCTTTCTATAGGCTAACAATCTGCTTGGGTTTGGTCCATACAAAATGTTAACAGATTAGGGGGGATGACAGCTGAATGTGTATTCATAGGGCCAAATGACATTTTTGAAAATCAATGGAGTATTTATCAAAGCTTGAGTTGAGTTGTGGTGGACACTTTGAGTGTTTTTTTTTTTTGTTGTTGTTGTTGTTTTTTTAACTAACCTTTGGGTGACCAGAGCATGGAATCCATGTATTTGGCACAGCCTGGAAGAAGCTGTTTCTTGAGGTAGAATTTCAGCTTCTTTGTTGAAGGAGATATCAATTCTCCAAGCACCACCCTTAGCAAGCCCACAGGCGAACTCCCACCTCAGTAGACTGAATGATTTGCCTGTGAAATATCACATTAAGACTGGGGTGCTGAATGTGGTAGATATGGAAAGGAGAGGATGCTTGAAGGAGGTGCTCACTGAGATGCAAAGGCAACTGGACTCTCAGGGGGATCCCACACCAGCCCATCACCAGATACTTCTGTCAGATGCCAGGGTTTTTTTTAAACCTGTCACCCATGATCCTGGTATTTCCGCACTCTGAGATGGTAACAATGCTCCGAACGGATGTCCTCATTTCTCCATGGTTGAGAAAGGAGAAGCCCAGGAGCTCATCGTTTCCAGGGAGGGAAACGTCAGAACTGGAGAAGCAGAGCGTGGAGCCTCATCCAGGGGAGACTTAGAAAACTATGGCGTTCCTGCTCAGCACCAGACTCAATCTGAATTCCAGAATCATTTCCCTCGGTGACAGCAACCACTGGCAACACCAAATCAAGAAATGTCTTAGAAATTTGGCAGCACGAAGATCCACAGAATCTTGAAACGTTTGGCTTGCTTTCTTTGTCTCGAGAAACCGTGCGGACCTGACGGTCCCTTGCAGGTCTTCTCCTAATCTATTCTGGGCTTCTCTCACCAGGTGGATTGTGGGAACTTTTCTTTTTTACCATATCTTCTATTTTCCTCCACAGATCACATGTCCTTTTGTAAGATGGAATCATCTTTTGTCGAGGTAGGGATGTAGACAACTTATTTGAAAAGACACTATAAAATGTTTCATAAAAGATTCTATGAGGGAACCATATGTTGAAAACTGGAAATGAACAGCATTTATATGGAAATTCTCCCAGCCCTTCAACCAGCTGGTTGGATGACCATGGGCCAGTCTTATAACTTCCTCTGAATCAATTTCTTCACCTGGCAAATGCGCATGATACTCTCTTGTCTCTTGGGACTAATTAGAATCTCCGCACTGCGATGGATTCTGAAAATGCCTACTTCGAATTCTAATATTCTATAAATAGCATGCGGCTGGCCATGGGAGGGCACGGCGTCATTAGTGTCTGTTTGGGTTTCATGGTTGGCGGAACCAGGACACAGAGCATGAATGAGTTACGTAAGACTCTGAGTCAAACTGCCAGCGGTGCAGAAGGGAGCCTTCATCTGAACACTCATCACTTCCTGTTGGGATGCTGTTGTGCACTCTGGGAATGGAGGTGGGGACCTTAGCCCCAGTGACAGCTGATCTGACCCTGTCTGAAAGGCTCCAGGAATTCCAGGCGATAAACAGGAACCGGTTTGCTCGGCTGTACATTCCTCTAAACTGGTCGAAATAAACCCTCCACACTTGATTTTCTGACCTGCTTCTCAGCCATTCAGCGCCAGCCTGTGGTCTGGCATTATGAGAAATTTTCCAGTCTGTTGGGTGGAAGGAATCCAACCCCGCGACTGTGGAGGAGAGTATAGCGGCCAGGTCCAAAGAAACAATCTTGGTTCTGAGGCCTGAGAGAAGGAGAATTGGATGGTAGCAAGTCTGGACAGGCACAAGGAGAGGTTACTGGAACATCAGAAATAGAACATCCGGGCGGACAGGGCCACTCTGGCTCAGAACACGGAGACAGCTAAAGAGCAGAACATCCCATGTTCAATTCTTCTGGGCGCGATCAGCTGGTGCAGCAGGACGAGACAGATGGGACCATTTCAGGGCCAGGAAAGTGGGCCTCCCTCCTACCGGGATGGAACAAGGGCTGAGGAACCGATAGGAAAGCAATACTGGTAGAAGGAGGTGGTGCTCTGAGGGCAAATCAGTGCCCACGTAGCAGAGACCAAAAAACGGAACACAGTTAAAGTTGGCGCTTCCACCAGAAGCACTCACTGGAAGACAAAGAAGTACTCAAGGTTGAATAGAGATTATGCTCCCTCCTACACAGCCTAGGGGCTCTGGGTCAGGCTGCCCTCATTCTTCCAGACAGAAGGTGGCAGGCCAGTCATTTCGCCTAAAGCAAACCACCGGTTAAATTGTTGGCTAAAAAGCAATGTGTCTGTTCTATGAGCCCATAGAGACTATGGCTGCATGCACACGTACAGGTTAAAACCGTATGGGGTCTTAGCATTGAGGGAAAGCGAAAGCAGATTCCTAGCCCTAACCAAGAAGTTCTCTGAACTTGATAGCTGTTGACAAATGGGGAAAGTTTTCTCCAATGGAGTCTAACTGGGTATATCAACTATACCTTGAGGCAGGCCCAATGCCTGAGAGTAGTTGGCCAACACAAAACCAAGCCAATGGTATTTTTGAAAACTTTGTCTTATTTTGCTTTGCTTGGGCGTTTGTTTTGTTTTCTAATGTTTGTTTCTTTATTGCTTACTTTTTGTCTGTTTTATGAATTAGGTAGGAAGGAACTATGAGGAATTGGAGGAAGGGAAAACATGATCAAAATATATTGTTTAAAAAGAAATTTTCAATAAGATGTTTCAAAAGTCATGTGTTAGATGTGTTTATGCAGCGTGGAAGGTAGGGAGAGACTGAGGTCTGGGAAGGATCCAGGACCTGCCGGTTAACAGAGCTAGGGCACCGCATCCGGGCTGGTGAGCATTTCACGACCAGCTACACCTTACTAGGTCCCGGCTTGATTTTAAGAGTAGGCCAAGACTCAGGTCTGAGATTTAGGGGCACTGACCCTGCTGTAGAATGTTGGGGTTATGTTTAAGTTCAGAACCCAAACAGGGGTGGAGAATCCCGATGGTAGCTCTCCCTACTCCTCTGCCCATCCTTTACCTCTCTACCAGTCTTTCAGGACTGACAAATCAGAGTCACCCTTGTAAATGACTTTCTCCGCATCGCTGGGCTGTGGAGATGAGCAGGAGACACTGCCTGGCTAAGTAGCTAAGTAGCTAAGAAGCCACTGCCTTTCCAAGACTTGACAGTGCCCTGGTAATCCATCCCCCAGCAAAGAAAGCTGTCCCTCGTTACACTGAGATTTTAAAGAAATGACTACATCAACAATGCAAAGATGGTGGAACTGTTAAAATCACCAGAGCTCACGAATAACCCGATGACGGGTCATTCAGCATTTATTCCCGTATTTATTATGTAAATAAACTACAAGTGATGGACTGATTCCTTATTCACGCTGACATTTTATTTATGGTGGATTTGAGAGGGAAACGATCCTGCATCCTTGATTTGGGGATTTCAATGTCTGCTTGTACAATCTCTGCCATTTGACACAGCATGGTGTATTTAAGTGGGTACCAGACACGCTGAAGCTTGTCACGGATTTAGTAACTTCCAAAATTATCCTCAGGGACTTGCTGCACTTCCATCTTGACCTATAATTTTTGCTTCATGAAACACAGAAGAGGATACATTTTCTATTTAGGGACCATTTGGTAGGGAGGCTGGTAGAGTAAAATTTAATAGATCCCCCCGCCCCCCATGGCTCTTGGAGAAATAGCAAGTGAGTTGAGATTAGGTGGTGTCACGCACATTCCTGGAGAAAGGAAGTTTTACTTGCTTAGGCTGAATTCATCTCTGCGAGTCTTACCTATCTTTGATACCCCCTTGATCTTCCTCTCACAGACTAATGTTATCGTATTTCAACTGTCTTTGTGCCACCGTCTGGCTTCCCTCCTTTGTTGGTGGCCACAGGTAGCCGTAGTGTCATTACATTGCCAACAGAGGCCCTGTTCACAGGCCTCGACTCCGGCCCAGCCCCCAAAGTCAGACTGTTAGTGTGAAAACCGTCTCATGACATTCTACCACTCCCAGCATTTTGTGGAGAATTATTCACCCCAAATTATCTTTCTAACTCTACTTCCCATCCCCCACCTCCCATTCCGGCCTCACCAGCCCCTGCAGCTACAGCTCTCTTCTTTCTGGGTATTCTACCATGGTCTTCCTGTCTGTGGAAGCAGGGAGTTTTCTCCGCCTAGTAGTTTAATACTTGTGGACTCTTCAAACATTCACAGAAAGGGCTGGGTCAGAGACAAATTCCCTGACTCCCACAGTTAGTGAAGCCAGGGCCGCTTCCTGCATCTGAAGAACACCTGTGCCGATCATGGTCAATTCTGTTGTTAGTGAGGTTTTGTCTGTGGATCTGTCTCTTCTGTCTGCCTAGGATTTATGTGGTATCAGTGGCCGTTCACTGCTCACTGTCCTTGCCTTCACACAGTGTGTCAGGGTTAGGACCAACTCTAACGCACAAGAAGCGGTCAACAGGCTAGCTTGGAACAAGTGGTTATATTGTATAGGACACTTCATGAGTCCCTTCGGTTGAACTTTCTGACTTCTTGATAGGACAAATCTTTGCTTCCAGTTGTAGCCGTGGACAGTAATGTTTGGTTCTAGCTCTCGGTCATTTTGTCCCTCTGGCTCCACACTGGCTGTGTGGAAGACACTCAAGTCTTTCCCTTCGCTGCTGCTATAGGACAGGCTGAGGCTCCCAGACATTTTAATGAAACCAAACCGAGTTTCCAGGCATGCTCTGAGTCACCTGCCAGTGAAGACACTCTGTCCTTCCTTGCCCCCTTTCCGTTTCTCACATGGCCACCACCACTGTAAAGCTTTTATCATGGTTTTTAGCTTCAACTTTTCATTAGACACAGGCCATTTCTCCCTGTCTCCTCATCTTCAGAGACTGTAAATTATCCTGTTACTTCATTTGTAATGGGAACATATTTATTTTCTGTGATGATGGCTCCCCTGAGCCTTCCTTTTTCTTAGCTACATAAAGTTAACTTCCTCAGTGGCAAATTAAGGACAGATTACAAGCAGCCTGGGAACCAGGCTCCATCACCACAGGGGCCGCCTACTCAGCCTCCTTCTGTTCAGTCATCCGAGAGCTGCAGCTGCTAAGCCAGCTCTGGGCTGCTCTCCCTCTGTCTCTCTTGAGCTGAGAGACAGACAGAGGGAGAGGGAGAGAGAGAGAGAGAGAGAGAGAAAGAGAGAGAAAGAGAGAGAGGAGAGAAAGAGAGAGAAGAAAAATCCCTTTCTCCCCAGAAGGATCTGTTGGTGTCTGATCCAGAGTTTTCTAGGCTCCCCTCTTTTCCTCCTTCTCCCCCTACCCCAGCTGCCTACCATCTCCTCCTACACCCAGACCAGCAAGAGACTGCACTCCAAGACTCCCCCTCCTTCCAGCACTGCCGCTTAGTTTCCATAGCAACAGAAAATGTTGGTGGGAAGCAAAGATGCTGAACCGCAACTAGTGTTGGGGCTGGAAGGAGGAGGAGGTGAAATGTGGGCCTCTCTGGGGGCCTCGGAAGGAAGGAAAAGGAAGCACCTGGGTTTGGGGGGCTGGGGAGAATGCATCCAGGCAAGAAGACCTCAAGAAAGGAGAGAGATGGGGGGAAAAGTAGGTTGGCAAGCAGAAATTGTTTCATGTTAGAAAATAGAAATAGGAAGAAAGGGGAAGACTTATAAAAAGTGATGGGGAATCCCAGCTATACAGCTGTCGATCATGATAAGCAGGACACCGAGAACAAAGGATCTCATTTTGAAGGATGAGTCGTGGAAGGCAAAGAGAAGAGTAGGTGGTACAAACATGGTGGGGATGCTCAGAGCTTATAATAATGATAATAATAATAATTACATGGAAAACAGAAAAGATGATGGACCTGGGTTTAGGATGGGCCTATCTTTTTCTGAGCTCATGGAATTACTAGTATCTACTTCAAAAAGGCCAAGAGTTAAGATCAAGAAAGATACAGTCCATGAAGCAAATACTCATTGTGCGGAAGGGCAGACTGAGAAGCTTTATAGCACTCTAGTGAAGGAATGGTCCTTCAAATGGGGTTCAGAGCAAGAGATGCCACTCACTGTTCACCTAGAGTCCTGAATAGTCATGTGTTTTCTTTTTGAATCATTTCCAGCTTTCCCTGTCTCTAAGCATGTGTTGTCCTGTTATCATGTGCCTCAGCTTACAATTCATACATGACACCTTGCTACCGTGTGCCTAAGCCCATGGTTCATAAGTGATGCCCTGCTAATAGTGCCTAAGTCCATGGTTCATAGGTGATGTACGCATGTACCCAAGCCCACGGTTCGCAGGAAATGCCCCGCTACGATGTGCCTAAGCCCGTGGTCTCAGAGCGGTTCTCAGTGCTTGCTCTTTTATCGGTGCAGGCCACAGCAGTGGTGAACTTGTAACTTTGCATCTCTTCTCTTTCCTTGATCCAAGGGTTTGCTACAGAAACCGGGCTCCTTGCCCGTAATCACAGTCACAGCAGTCTGCTAGTCTTTTCCCCATCAACCTAGGACATCAGTTCCTCCAGGACTGCTAGGTAAGAAATGCTATCAAACTAAGTAAGAAGATGCCCAAGGACAAGGACCGCTAGGCTCCACCTCTGCTTTCCTTCTCGTGCCTCCTACAGAGGTGGTGTTTGACCATCAACTCTTGAGCTCACTGTCCCTATACTCTATGGGGATGGACTCATACAAACCCCACTTCAGCCCAGAGGGAGATGGAGAAGTCTATGATTTATATCATATCTCTTTCTATATATGCCTGCTGAGGCACAGGGATACAAAACCTGACTCATGGTAACAAGCTTGCAAGGGCTGGGCTGGGATTTGAGTCCTGGTGGAATTTGTGTCTTAATCATCACCTTGAGCTACTTCTGGATGAGAAAAACAGTATTTGGGCTCCTTGAAAAACTTGGGCTTGGAAATATTACCACTGCTTTTCATAGATAGCTGTTTTTTCATTCCAGAGTATAATTTAATGAATAAAGAAGCCCCAGCTTCTATTTCAAGGTGTGTACTGAACCTTGATTTATAGAATTGTTTTTATTTTCTTCAGATTTTGGAGAAAAGCTGGAAAAAGAATGTTATGTTCTCACAACAGTGAAGACAATTGTAGAAAACCAATACAGGTATGAAGATCTGACTGCATTCCTAATCAGGAAGAAAGGGGAAATGCTGGCCCATGCGGAGAGGTAGACGCAGATCAGATCTGAGGTGTTTGTAGATGCTTCCAGTCAACAGAAGCATCGTGGTTCTCCCACTGGAGAAGACGGGTTTCTGTCCTAGAAGATGAAGACAGCTGGAGGAAGAAGCTGGGAAGTCGTGCAGAGTCTGGGAATGAGTTTTAAAGTCTGTGATTTTAGTAGTTGCTTTTCTACCTATATCCACGCTCTTACCTCCCCGAAAACACACATGCACAAACACCCAACAGATGTGTGAAACACATACAACACATATGCACACACACATGCACACACTCAAGTACACACACACTTCCAAACACACACACACATGTGCATGTACCCACACATGAGCACACTCGAGTGCACACGAACCTCCAAACACACATATCATACACACATGCACACACATGCACAAACACACAGATGCGCACACCTAAGTATACACACACACCTCCAAACAAACACACACACACATACACAAACACACATACACACATGCAGAAACACCCAGATGCACACACCTGAGTGCACACATACCTCCAAGCACAGACATAGATGCCTGCATACACAGAAGTGCATGCACACACACAGGTGCACACTCAAGTACACACACACCTCCAAACACACACACACACAAACACACATACAATGCATGCACACACATGCGCAAACACAGATGCGCACACCTACCCCTCCAAACACACACTCTATCACACACACGAACACACATGCACATACACATGACTTCTGGTCTTGTAGAATGAAGCAGAAGCTTGTTTGCTCAAAACATCTTGTAAGGTCTTCCCGGAAATGGGATCCAAAGCAGCCTGCGCAGTGGAATCTGGGGTTCCCTGGTTACTATGTGGACATGCAGCTTTCTGCAGCGTGAAACCCGGAAATCAAAAATGTGCTATGAATAGAGCTTCCAGACGGCTTCCCCATGCACAGAAAACCACTTATTGCCAGAGGAGAGAGTACAGCCGACGAAGACAGACTTAAGAGCAAAGCACAACTCCAGAAACTGACCAAGATTTCACCATAGCACAGTGCCCGAGATGCTTGATGGTTCACAACGAGAAAAGCAAAACGGTGACCAGAGAAAGGAACAGAATATAGGGAGCTTTGTGAAATTGGAAACATTACTGAACACATTCTTTTAAATATTCAGTTTAGTGATTCTAAGCAAACTCCTAAGATATATGAGAAAAATAAAAATAAATAGCAAGGGGCTGAAGAGATGGCTCAGGGGTTAAGAGTCCTTGCTGCTCTTGCACAGGCTACAACTTCAGTTCCCAGAACCCATGTTAGGCAGCTCATAATTATTTTAAACTCTGGCTCCAGGGCATCCAACACCCTCTCTACTATCCATGGCACTAACACATGTGACATTTGCACATGGAGACACATGTACACATAAATAAAAATAAATATATATTTTTTTAAAAAGCTGGCAAATACAAGCTAAAGACTAAAGAATACCAAGAAAATATTATAGAAGTCTAACATCTGAAGAGAGAGAGAATGGGACAGAAGAGAAACTTTCAAAAAATATATCTTCATGTTTAAAGCACCTAAGAGGTGCAAACAAGAAGAAAAAGGCAGCTGCTTAGTCATATTTTAGTGACACATAAGGACATGGATGTAGGTAGGATGATCCTGACACTCCCAGAGAGGAAAATGGCCACTAAAAAAGGAACTGATATTATTGGACCTCTTATCCACTACACCAAGTTCACCCAAGAAAACTCGGGTTCACCCTGGAATCACACACCAAGCCACAGCCCTAATTAGCTTCAGGGGAAGAATTCTGGCATGCTCACATTTACAAGGACTTAGAAATTCAATTTTTGTGCACTTCTTTACGGATTTCCCTTCCATTTTTTTAAAAATAAAATTACTTGAATGTGTGCTTCAACAGTATGAAAAACAAAGAAAAAGATGCAATAGTAATAATAATAATAATAAATTCCATTAAACAGAGTAATGCCAGGGAGGGAGCTTTAGAATTGTACATATTTGGCAGTCTCAGGGGAGTCCAGCCTCATACAAGGGTCTCTTGAGGGCTCTCTATACAACAGTGTATTGGAAAAAAAGTGTGGTGGAGAATATAGAAGTCTAATAGACAAAATAATTGCAAAAATGAAAGGGAAGAAAAATAGAGTGAAAAATCAAGCAATTAAATTACTAAGCAGAAGGTAAGTTTCAGGGTGACATCCGTCTTCTTAGCGCACATAACTAAATGGTGGTGACAGTGCCATCATCTTTATTAATACCTGGCATCGGCAGGGGCAAGTAAGAGCTTTTACTCTCGATGAGTGTCCCCACCTCAAGAGTGTCACAGAGGCAGAGAAACCCTGGACAGGGAGGACTTGACCACCATGGACAATAGGCGTCCCTCTGGTCTTTATGATTCTGCTGTGAAGACAGGAGAAGCCAACACTGAAGGCAGTGGACTCTCCCGGTAGCTCTCTACCTGGGAGTCAAAGCTCTGAGTTTGTACACTGAGATTGCGCATCTGCCGCTGTACCGAGGATGGAGGCAGCTAGGTGCCCTCTCCGCTCATAGGGGAGGTCCAGTGAATACCATCAGAAGTTGATAAACCAAGAGCCCGGGGTGCACATTCCATATGAAGAAGCTGCCAGAAGGACAAGGTACAGACATGTTTGAGGCCTTGTGTCTGGAGGGTGGGGCTGTGGGGTGCGGAGAAGATGCCACGAGCTATGTTTAAGTTTGAACTGTACACTCGTTCCTGTTTCACATTTATCTAGGCTTTAGCTCAAACTGATTCTTTTCAATGGGCTCGGCTTTCCCGCCATCACTCTGAAAGTCCCTGTTGCAGTTGTCGCTGAAGCTGTCCTTGGCAATACTGCTCTTGTGTCTTGTGAACCCACTTCTGGAAGAGGTTGAGGTCATAAATCAAATAATTAGCCAGTCACAGGCATCTACTCACCTCTTGCCAACGCCCCAACCCCGCCCCAGCCTTCTCTTTTCCAAGAGTCTTCTGAGACCCTGGACACGAGAAAGACTCCACTTAGGGCTGACGCCCTCTTGGTTGTGGGACAATAGAAACCCGAACAACCTTAAGTTTCACCTTCTAGGCTTCAGCCCCAGACTGCTGTTGAACTGTGAAGCCCTGATTACAGTGTTTAGCCGAGACTGTTGTCTCTGCACCACAGAGCAGTCTTCTGAACCAGTATCAACAAAATGCTTCCTAACAGGCTCCCTGACACCCAAAGTCCCCACCAACGCTGCCGGTGTAATTATCATCCCTGGACAGAAGGCCCTTGTCAGGCCACAGGGATAATCACCTACAACTGCAGCTGGTGATTAGCCAGTCAGTCAGCTGACACCGAGCACTCCTGGGAGGTTCTGCGGAGGTGACGAGAGAGGAGAAGCCTTGGCAGACATACTCTGTGAAAACCCTGACAGGAGCCAAGGGTGTGGAGGAGGAGGTGGCGGCGGCGGCTGAGGTACACATCTTCAGGGTGGTAGGCAGCAATGGCCATTCCCTGCTACCTGGGCCTGGGAGGGTTCCAGGTGAAGCGGAACAAGAACAGACTGTTCTCTCAGAAAGCTCGTGATGACGGCCTTTTTTGTTCCTGTATGCTGACTAGACCCAGCTATTGGATCTCTGCTATCTGTAACCTGCACACCTCGGTTTTAGCACCTCCATGCTAATTGCGGGCATTTCCACTTGTCAGAAAATTTGTCCTTGTGGCTTGACTTGTCAGCCCGTCCATCTTTCCAATCTATCAACCACAAAGTGGTGTATATGTATGGAGATGGTACAATGAAAGCCACACTTTTGTAGGCCTACTTAAAAAAAACAAAAAAGACTTCAAGTGAACCTAACCTCTGCTCTGGAACTTAGCCCACATCCTTCAACTATAGCTACAATTAATTACAGGGCTGGGGGACTTATAGACTGTAAGCTTTGTGAGAGGAGGAACTGGGTATATTATCGTACTAAAATAATTCAAATGGCTAATATATGTGAAGCACATAGCATAGTAGTGCCTAGAGTAGAATTAATATATGATATTTGTTATTGTCCCTATCATGGCCCAATTCATAAGCCACAATATCCGGCCCGTGAAAGTGGCCAGAGAGCAAATATTTCTTCCTTTGGAATCTTGAAACATTCTGGAGCAACTGAGTTTAACTGCTGAGGAGTCAGTGGTCCTGGGTGCAGGGTGAGAAGGCAAGTATTTGTCGTAGTGTTAACAAAGACCAGAGATTATCTGAAAACCAAGATCAAAACCAGACGATCCGCTGGACAAGAAGCACAGTTTGGGAGAACCTAAGGACATTCTGATGGCATGAGCTACTGAGAACAGGTTTCTGCTGGCTTTGAGATAGAACCTCAGTTCTTAGGCTGGTGGGTGTGGCGGTTGATAACGCCAACCAGGCCAGAGCAAGTCAGCCAGGAAACACATATGAGACAGAGCTTTTAGACTAAGTTACTTGTGGAACTAAAACCAGCTCTGTGATTGGCATAATCCCACATGCTGGAATTCTGGACTCAGTGAAAGCGACAAGGCAAAGTGGAGGGCCAGCATTCTCTGTACACAGCTACCTAGATATGGATACATGTAACAGCCACCTCATGCAGGCCGTTGCAGTGACTTCCCTGACACCACAGACTAGACCCTCCTCCAAGGGTGAGTCCAAATAGATGCTTTCTTGAGTTGTTTTCCTCAGGCATTTTGCCACAGCCTTGGACACAATTACTAACACATTCTGTTTTGGAGAGACACCCAATGCAACCAGCAACTCCATTTCCATCAGCACTAGCTAGAAAAAGCCAGTTAATCAGCCTCAGCCAGATGTTGCCTGGCCCACCGTCCTTGCCGCCCCAGTGAAGTACACGTGTGTGTTGTCATCTGGGCAGATCTGTCAAGGAGCAGCGACGGGGCAGTAGGCTGTCTAACCACGACTTTGCCAAGCAGGGAACATTTTCATCCAGAGAAACACTGGCTGACCCCTGGGATTGTTGCCTGACCGGGATCCAGTTTGTTTTCAACATACTATCTGCATTTGGACATCTCGCCTCATTTGTTCAAGCTCCATTCAACTTTTTTTTTTTATCATTTACCCCATTCCTCACTATTGACACAAATGCTACTCAAGACCACGCCCCCTTCCCCGCCTTCCCTGAGTGCTGCAGATGACAGACATCTCTTCCTTCACAGACATAACCAGCCATGGATTTACGACCCTCACTCTTCCCATAGTTTCCTCCTAGGCCATAAAAGCACACTGTTGTCTTTCATTACTACTTGAGTGTGTATTGCTGTGGAGCTTTGAGTGTGCTAGACTTAGCTTCCCGAGTAGACTGTAGGGTCTTTTTAGCAGATACTATATTATGGCTCTCTGTGGTCCCTTCCACAATTAGCACGGGTAGATGAACAGAGTATGTACACAGTCCATTCCCCTATGACTGGATGGATAAACCTTCGCAGAGCCCATTAAAAAAGGCTTTCCTAAGAAAAATTTTCTATTTTTTACTTCAGATTGTCAACACATCGTGAAGGATTATAGATACAGTGCTGAAACATGGATTTATATTTAAGAATGCTACATATATTTCATATGCTTTGTGGTATGTGAATAGTGTGAATGCAAGGTTAGATTATTAATCCTTGTGGACAGAACTACTACATTCTTATGTATTCAAATATTCTTATAAAATTATGACAGGCCCTGGAGAGGTGACTCTGTGGTTAAGAGCACTTGCGGCTTACACAAAGGTTCAGTTAGTTCCTAAACCCACATGGTAGCTTAAAACTCCCTGTAATTCTAGTTTCCGGGACATCCATATCCTCTTCGGACCTCATTGGGTACCAGGCGTGCAATTGGGGCACACACAAACGTGCAAGCAAACACTCATCAGCATAAAATTAAATGAATAGATTTTAAATCTTTTAAAGAAAATTAGCATAATCTGAGCAGTTATATTAGGAAGACATTTTCTAAAGAGCGAGAGTCCTTAAGGGGGTCTGCGACTGAACTGGTCAGAACCGGATTGGCTCTAGCAACATGAGTGTTCTACAGTATTCTTCCAGGGATTCCTGGTACTGTAAGGTGGTGAGCGCAATGGCTCACTTCTCCAGGTGTGAGCATAGAGCCAATTAATCCCGGTCTGCAGTGAGTATGGAACCCAGCTTCCCAATGGCCCTGAACCTTCTTTGGTAGGAGGTCTCTGATGGGTTATGGATGTTTTGGTGTTCCTAGAATAAATCACGTAGCCCTCTTCCTTGTTTCCGGTGACAGCAAGGGAGTCTGGTGAGACCTCGTGGGCATCCCCGCACTCTATGCCAGTTAATCAGTGATTCTAAAGTGGTTTGCCAGCTCAACGGAGCAGATTCTCTTATCACAGTGATTCACTGCCTGCGAGAAGCACACGGCTGGCTTTCATCTAATTCTTAGCATCACCTTGCAAACTGGGCAATACTATCTCCAATTCTGCACATGAGAAATGATGCTGTTCACAAAGGTTAAGTGACCAGCCCGCATTCTCACCCCAGGTGGATGAAGAAGCCAGACTCTGGGAACAACTCTATGCCTTAAAGGGCCACTGTCTTTCCAATTTCTACATTTTCTACAGAACATGATGACTGAAAGTCTAAAATAAGCAGTAACCATGGTAGTCCAGTGCTAACCCATTTTCTTAGTAAATTTTTTCCTGTTTACTGATACCACCCTCCTTAGATAGGCCTTCATGTATCCCAGGATGAACTTGATCTACCAGTCTTCCTGCTTCCTGAGTTCTGGGATTATGTGTACCTAGTTCTATAGAGTGCTGGAGACTCAACCTAGGGCTTTGGGCTAAGTAAGCATTATACCTGCTAAGCTACACCACTAACCCTGAGTTAGCTTTTTAAATATCTTCTCTATCCTTAAGTCTCCCCCATTATTGCTATACCCAATCAGAAAATAGCATGAGAGGAAACCCAGCTGTACCTTCTTCTCAGCTTCCACACACAGGAGTGGCCATCCTCCATGCCTTCCCTTCAGTTGGAGAAGAGATCTCCTTACTACTGACCAATCCCTCTACTTGTCTCTGAATCCCCAGCCTCCTCCCCAGCTTTCTTCCAACCAGTCTCTCCTCCTTCTCCAATATGCTGCCTTTATTCTACTTCCTCATTCCATTCAATACCCAAGCATACTTCCAGCCTCTCCAAAAGAGACAGCTGTCCCAATGACCTTTTAGCTGCAAGCTTCTGTCTGGCCTTCCACCGTTCACTCTGTAGCACTTCCTTTACCAGCTGTCTGCTACCTATCCCATCCAGTGTAACATGGCTTCCCTGGCTTCCACTTAGCAGAATGTGCGTGTGCCAAGGCTCCTGTGCTCTCGACACCAGTGGCTGCCTGCCCTGCTCCATATGACTTTGTTTCCCATCAACGTTTGACCCCCTTGATTACTTTCCATGGAAGAAGGTTTAGGGGTAAGGGCATCCCCAGGTTTGGGCACTGAGTTTGGGAAGCCATGAAACTATATAAGAGGTAGCAACGTTCATGCTGGTTGCGGGGGGAAAAAAGAGCGTCAAGGGTGCAGGCAGGGGTTGGGAGGCCCACAAAGGAGACAGGGAGTGCAGCCCTGGGGTGTGAGACGCCCAAGTGTTACACGTTGGAGCAGAACAGCGGTCAAGAGAATCACAGGCCATTGGTAGATAAGGTTAATAAGGAGCAGGAAGCTGAAATTGGATTTGGGCAGTTAGCAGCACACTACTGGCCGTCACTTATAAATAACTTCAGGATCAGGGGAGAGGCCGATATCATCAAACCGGGCTCACTAAACCAAAAGGCGAGCCAGGGAGTACAGACATTTCTTCTGAGAACTTTTGTTAGAAAGGGAAAAATAGTAAGAGGACAAACCCAAGGGCGGAGAGTGCTGAGGAGAGTTTTGAAAAGAAATAGGTTACATCTGACCTTATTCAAGACCGCAGAATGGACGGCTCGCCAAATCCAAGCCATCTCTGCTACAACTAAACATAGAATCTATCTCTTCTGTCACCAAGGTTTAAATAATGCATGTAAGGAACAAGGCATATTTTGTATAGCATTATGCTTTCTGCTATGTCATAATGGCTGACCAGGAAGCCAATGAATTGCGTTTTCTGACTCTCTAGCAGACCGTTCCCTCTCCCTTTCTCAGAAGAACTTCACTGAGGCTCACCCAACAGTTCTTCAATGGTTGAATTGGTCTACATGATCTCTTGTGTCCTTCTGAAAGACAAGAGGGCTGTCTAGCACTGATGTGACCTGCTTGAATGTGAATATTAATTTTGCTCTGGGGCAGCATATAACCAGCCAGATCACATTGCTATTCAGGCCTGGGGAAGCCCAGATGTTCAGCTCCTTCCTTATGGAACTTTGCTTTTCTGATTCAAATAACATGGAATGTGACTTTTATCAAATAAACAGGGTTTATTTGATTTTCTAGGACGTGAATTCCAAGATCGTCTTCAAATATCTGGAAAAGCAAACCTACTTTATTTTTTGACAACCATCTAAAACAGACATTGGCAAATAATCACAAGATGTCCTACCGCTCTTTATATGGAAATATTCAATAAAAGGGAGATGAAAAAACAAAACCACCTGAAACTTAATTCTATGCACTGAAGAAACAGAAATCAATAAATTGATGTTCGGGAACCTGTCATAATCATTCATTTAATTTTCTCTCCTTTTTATACAACTCTGTAATCCATAACTAGCACCCTTATTTCTCAATAGTATTTTAAATCATATGGTCTTACGTGACCGAATAGTTCCTAACGTACATGACAGACATGGGTCAGCTCAGAAACTCTCGGAAGAAGGCTGGGGAATGACTGAATGAGCTACGGAAATTGATTTGTTGGAGTTATCCTAATCCCTAGTACTTTAGAATGTGACTGTATTTTGGACACAGGGTCCTTACAGAAACAATCCAATTCAAATGAAGTCAATTAAGATGGTGATGGTCTTCCTTACAAGAAGAGAAACGCAGGCACAGTCATGCAAAGACAGAAACCGATGTCAAAACACAAGCCTAAGGTGGCCATATTCAAAGAGAAAGGCCCAGAACAGATCCTTCCCTCAGAGCCCTCAGTAGAACCAACCCTGCTGATGCCCTGAGCTTGGACTTCCTGCCGGACACACAGTTAGAGGACGGTGGGTAGATATGAAGGTGAATTCTTGCTCGAAAGCACTGGTTCTGTGTTGGACAAAGCCCTGGTTTTCTTAAGAAGCAGTGAGGGGGAGCTGGAAAGGTAAGGTGGGTGAGAGGAAAACCTTCCATGGAAGAGCCAATGTATTGAAGACTGGGAGAGCTTTGAGAGCAGAGCCGATAGCCCCCGGGGGCCTGCATTGGGAACACTAGCTGAAGACTGGATGAAGGCATCCTCGCAGCTCACTAAAGTCAGAGAAGGTGTTCTCATCATGGAAAGCCAGTTTTGTAAGCTAGGCTCTGGGAATACTGTTCTTAGGCTATCTTGAGTCTCATTCTCTTTATTTCTAAATATGGATATGCTAATAATTGCTGATAGATGGTAAGAATCAAACAGGTTCATTGATAGGAACCTGAGTAGTACTTACAAATTTCATTCAACCAATGTTGAGAACTGACTGTGGCAGGCAGTGTGCTGGACTTTTAGAATACAAATTAAATAGGACCCAGGCTCTACCTCTGAGACATTGACTCTCGAGAGTAGGAACAGAGATCTGAACAGCAAAGCAACATAAGGACCAGCATCAGGCCAAGAAAAGGACACCGGGGAGGGGGCGGGGTGCACCGGGAAGGGAGAGTGAGTCCCCTAAGAGACAGGGCAGTGCTAGGAGAGCTAAATGGATTCAAGAAAACTCAAGAAGGAAGAGAGAGGAATTCCACACAGAGCAAAGACAGCCTTGCTCTACAGCTGTGTTTTTCTAGATCTCAGGCCTCTTCAGTTGGCTTGCTGGAAATACACTCTAGTGGGCAAAACCCCCTCCAGAGCTCTGTCAGACTCCTGAAGGCTGGAACTTGCTCTGACTGTCCTCAGCGGTGGCACACTGAGATTATCTTTAAAACAAACAGGCCCCCAGAATCCCTTCCTGTCGCCGCCACCTGTCTGCTGCCTCCCCCTCCACCCCCACGCCTTCCTCTCTCCCTTCTTGCTGGCTTTCTGCTTTCTTTCATTAGCTCTGGAGACACAGGGGATGAATGCTGATTTCGAATCGTGGGGCAGGGCGGCAAACTGGGGCCCGATGACTAATCTGCCTGTTTTAATAAGTTAAAAAAAATCACCGGAGCAGAATTTCACCCATTCATATCCATATCATCTACGGCCGTTTGATTGCAACAACAGAGACAGAGGGGTTTGGTCGCAGAGACCATACATCTTGCAGAGTCTAGACGATTTACCACGTGGCACTTCCCACAGATGGCCAAAGTCTGGTCCGGCATGTGTGTATGGTGGAAGGGAATGTGTGAAGGGAGTAAACGGACCATGCACAGGTGATTCAGCCCTGGAAGCAGATTTTAAGGAAGAGTCCCAGGGAAGGAGCATGCTGGCTTGAACCTGGAAGGTCAGAAGAGAGCTGACAACTGAACGATGGGATAACAGAGCTAAGAACCAAAGGATAGAAAGGAGTTAAGAGAGAAGAAGGATGCTTTTTGGTAGTGTGTGCAAAGCCAGGCAGCGGGAGAGAAGCCTGCAGCTGAGTTCCCTAGCACACAGAGAAGAAATAAGACGTGATAGAAAGGGATGGAGAATTATCTGGGTCCAGGCCAGCCGGGATCCCAGATACAAGAGTCACATTAAGGCTTTTGGAAATACCATCTCCTGCACATGAGAAGGATCTAAACCCCGTAGATGAAAGCAGACGTAGCCTCGGATCACTGGGGCTGCAGTTACAGCTAACATTTGTCGGGCATTGATCTGGTGCCAGATCTGAGCTAAATGCTTCGTATGCATACATGCATATGGAAATGTGTCGTGAGCAGTTGGAGGGCGCTGGAAACCAGGTATAAGGAGGTCTAGCAAGGCAAACAGACGTGGAACTTGGAGCATGTCTGCAAAGCAGAAGGTCCCATTTGGACCCTCATGGACATAGAGGAGAACTGGGTGGTGGAAACGGCAGGGTCATGTCCGATAGCTAGGGGTGGGGTGGGGTGGATGAGGGTAAGAAGGGGAGAGGGAAGGTGGCGCAAGCTAAGAAGGCCAAGAGGGATGAAGTGAGGCAGAAATGGGGGAGAATTTGGCGAGAAGCAGGTCACAGCAGTTAGCAAGAAAGTTGGGAAGCAGGCTGGATTATAGAGAGGCAAGGGCACTGCCTGGGAATGAGAAAATGGAGGTCACGGCCACTGAGCAAGCTGCCTGGGAGACCTGCTCTTTGAAAGCAAAGAAAGAAATGTGATTCTCTGGCTGGATTTCTTAAAATTAGTCTGCAACACAACAGTTTTAGTAACTTTTTAGGCTCATGATGCAAATTCCTCATCCCAAATATCTGGTCATTTGAAGCAATTCTGGAGATCAAATTATGCAAATGTGCTCCATGACTAAATTCAAGGCTAACTCATGTGAACATTAGTTAGTAATGGGAGTTACATTACTGGATTATTAGAAAATGGGGCAACATATTTTAATGCTTAAAAATCTAATCAGAGTAACTTCCAGATGGAGGGAAAGGCTCCTTTCCACCACCAGACTGGAATCATGGCTGACGTCGTTCCCAGGAGTCATTCTTTCAGCATGGCCATTTCGGCACATGCCCGCATTACCGATCTGCTGTGCTGCACAAGCAATCAGTGGCCTTCCCCAGGCTAATGGCATATACGGGAACAATTAATAGCTCTCTTGGCACCAGCACTGTGCCCTGCACCTTTAAACAGCCCGAAATATTAATATAATCACCCCAAGGAGCATTGTTTCTAGATTCCTCATTAGATTGATTTTTGCAGATGAGCAAACCAAATGATAGAGAGACAAGACCATGCTGATGAGACCCCTTCCTTCCTTCTGCCCCACGACCCCCTCCATGCTCACTACCTCTTATATTTCTAATTAAGCTGTTGTCCAGATAAAAATGGCTCCCCTTTGGCACTGACTGCTAGATACCAACAGATTCATATGCCAGTGGTTGAAAAAAAAATCTTTGGTAAGAGCAAATATAAAACTACTGTCCTACGTGAGTTTGGGAAATCATAGCTGATTCTGCAATACAAGGTTGCCCACTCAACGCAAGGCTGATTCAGAAACAGGAAGGTGGGGGAAATGCGCATTTTCGTCTTATATGTCCTTCAAGTCACAGAAACTTTATAAATTTGCCTGAGAAATAGTTAAGAAGTCATCACTGGAGTGATTCATCTTAGCCATTGGGGACCATTTATTTTTCTACATCACAGCTTTGACATCTTACCTGTCTAGTGGTTTGCTAAGACTTCAGAGGTCATTTTACCAGAGCAGCTACGAAGAGCACTCTATTCCAGCAAAGTTATGTAAAGTGCGAGCCATCTTTCCATTAGCACGTAGTACGCACCACAGACGTGGGAGAAAAGTTTCAGTTCAATATGTACCTGTCAGCTTTCCACTTGTTCACATCCTTTGATCAGACTGATCACCGACAAGGGCTCCATGGGTCTCCTTCAGTGTCTAATGGGCACTGCTCCTGTTGACCTCCAGAAAGCACTTTACGAATGTTACCCACTCAAGTGCACAAAAATGCCAATTGGTGTGGGGCTTCCTACGATTGACATCATAAAGACTTCATCCTGAACACCTTAAAAATGGCCAGACCATTCCAAGTCAATAGGTCAACAGGAGATGCTAAAAGGGTGACATGAAATATCATTTTATTCTTTCTCCCTTTAGGATTTAAGAATGTAACCGTTGGTTAGTAAGAATAGCAAGACTCTGAGTCAGCCCTCCTCCAGGTAACACAAGCTTTGTATTCTGGTCCTTAGACCATCAATCTGTTGTAGTATTGCTACGTGTCTGATGCTAGCACTATCTCCATTTTCCTTGACTTTGTGCTCCAACAAATGTTTTTCACGTTCCATTACGTACTATAATTTAATATAGGAAAAAATGGCTGAGTGATGCTGACTGTATAAAAAGATGAGGGGCAAGACCCCTGTGTTATAGGCTAGGTGGATGGAGGAACGCCAGAAGCTTAATTTCTAACTCTAGAGATAGAAATGAGTTCCAAGAAGCCACACGACTGTGGACTGTAGTCCTTAAGGAAAGTTATATAATCAAGGCAGGGAGACTATTGAGAAGGAAAAGAACAGGGGAAAGAAAGGAAATGACAGCACCTAAGGGGGACGGAGATGGCAGAAAGGAGCAAAGCCACAGAAAAAGGAACAGAGGATTTGGGACTCTGACAACTCAGGAAGCAATCATTTAACTTAGACAAAGCTGGTGGTAGCAATAAGCAGAGGAAGGAAAAGCATAAGCAACAGCACCCTGTGTAACAATTGATACAACCCTAAACTCCTTGCTGGGAACATAAGCAACGTTAAAACACAGTCATGCTAACATACACCGCAAAGGCTGAAGAAAGTCACAAGGCTCGGAGGACCCCACAGCACCCCCAGGTCTGTGGAGAAGCAGGTAGATGATGTTTGTGGAGGAAGCAGACCGCTGTGCATTGTGACGCATCTTTAGGGGGACAGGCAGGGCGGGGCTAGGGAAGACTTCAACACATGACGCGTGAGAGGACTTCTGATGTCAACACACACATGACTTTCCCAAAGTCTTAGCCGGCTAGAGGTCCTTCTCAAACTGTAGCCATTTCTATTTATTTTATATTCTTAAAGGCACTTTGGATCTAATCTGTGTGCATAATGTTCTACAAAGCAGGATGAATGCATCCAGCAAAAGTTTATGATTTTGTCTTAAAGATAAGGAAAATAATTCCTGCATCTGTAAACTCAAGGGGAAGTATCAAAGAGCCTGAAGGAGAAGTGATGAGAGATGATTGACACCTAAAAGAGTGTGGGGAGGAGCTTTCTTCTTTTCTAACCATGTCCAGGAATCATTATTAAGCAATCTTTACTAAAGTTAATGGTTGCCATGAGATAGAATCAACCACATATTGTGTTTGTGCTTGAGTATATAAAATAGATTTAGCAAAAAAAAAGTTTTCAATAAATTCTCAAAAGTTATTTTAAAGAAAACTTTAAACTTAATTTATCAATAAAACTTTAAACTTAAAACTTATCAATAGAACATCAATGTGACGAAATATTAGCTCTGGAGAATGTTCCCACAACAAAGCACACGGCTAAGCTGCCACATCCAACCAACATTAATTATATCCTTGTGATGTCTTCTGTCTTCTTCCCAAAAGCTAATAAGACCCACACGACATCACAGTTAATGGGAGTGTGGTGCCTGTTGCTTAGGCAACAGGAAGAATAAATGCAGGTCAGAATGTGCTACCCGGAAAACAAGAGCTAGAACATGACGCCGAATGGAGACCGAGCGGGTCTAACGGATTTTCACATTAATGAAATTTGCTTCTTAAAGCGGGCCAATCACTGTGCGCTTTAAGTTCAGCATTTAGCAGACTATGGCAATCAGGGAATAATTATCATACAGGTAGGCATCCTTTCCCTACGACATCGGCAGCAGCAGAGTATGGCAGCACATGTAGTGGGCTAATTGACGACACCGTTTCACGATTTGCTACATTTTCACAATTAATTAGTCCTTCTCCGAATTCGGTCTCTTGATGCAAGCCTTTGGCTTGTGTGAATTAACAAGGGGCTCTTATTTTCTGGAAGATTTCATACGATACTTGGAAATGGACAGGCAAAGCCACAATCTAGGATCGGAACTTGATCTTCCCACGGTGCTCGGGGCTCTTGCCCTTTGGATACATTTTGTGCACAACTTACACATGCTTGTTCTTCACACTCTGCCCTCAAGTCCTTTAAAACCTGGGTGATCACCTTCTAGTTAAATACTTTCGAAGGGGGATTACATTCGCTCATAAGCGTTTAATATTCAGAGGAAAATTAAGCAGAATTAAAGTCCTTCAGTGTGGCCGATTAATTCAGGGAAGCTAACGGCCAACTTCTCAGGGGCCAGAGTGAATTTGATAAGGGCTTGGGAATGAGACACCCCATTTGAAGGAGAGACAACAGAGAGATGTGTAGTCAATGATCTTCATTTTGTTTGCTAGCTCCTCTAATTATTAAGAGCATCTGTTTATTGCCCCAAGTCTGTCTTAACTCTGCTCAGGCTCTAACACCTTCCACTTCCATCCCATTTCAACACCCACGGGGTCTCGGCTGCAAACCGGTGACTGTCTGATGGACACGAGGAAAATAAATGCACAGCTCTTTACTGAAAGAAAAACAACAAGAAACCCATAAAGGGTTTTATGCATGTATTAGTTAAAGCTCATAGGATGGGCCAGATTTATGCATCTTAAAAAAGCTTGTAGGCGTACATATTTTTGTAAAATTTAACTATCTTAATAACCTTCAAATCTATAATAATTCTGTCAAGTTTAGAGAGAAACAATCCTGGAAAAGGAACTGGAAAGGCCTGACTAGTCCTCTGTTTTTATCATCATGCTGTAGGTGTCTCCCCAGCATTTTATTTCAGAGGATCCATTAAGTATTTCTATAAGCGGATGGTGTGCTACATGCTTATGACATGGAGCTCTCCCTAAATTTAGGGACCAAGCGACACGTGGGGTGGGACCTTTGAAGCAAGGAAAGGTGAGAGGGCTGTGGTGTGGCTTAAAGGGGCTTAACAAGAGGAAGCAGTGAGCGCTGGAGGAGGTCTCAGGATGATTAGGAAACTAGACTGTCGCCTGCACCCCTCCCATCCTCCTCCTCACCTATATGCACAGTGGGAAGTTTGCACACCCCCGGTTTAGACCGCACAGAGACCCGGACTCGGAAGGACATCGATGCATTTGGTACAGCAGCTCCTCTCTATCCAATTGATCCAAGTGTCTGTTTTCCACCCAAAGTAACAAACAATACTTCACCGCTCCTCAGTCGGCATGTGGAAGAAAGAGCATGCTCTCGCTAATGGACCAGCTGAAGCGGCTGGCTAATGAAGGGCTGGCCGCAGGATTTAAACTGCTTTATTGAGTGATTAGCAGGAAAAATGATCACCATACCATCAACAAAGCGGATTGTCTAATTAATCACAATGCTGATGTCCAAGTGAAATAGCATGTCTCTAGAATCTAAGGTTAGCTGAAGCGTGGTATAATATAACTGTGTGCTAAGATCACAGATTCATAGGGAAAAAATCACACAAAGAATGACAGGGAGAATATAAATGTTAATCTTCTTTCAGAGCCTATAAATAGAGCACTCACCGATTCATACAACACACATGTCTAAGGGATGCATATAGATCCCATTTTCTAGTCAGTGTCTACATGCATACAGTAAGTTCTGTCCTAAAGGCATTCGCTTTTCCGAGGCAGTTGCATATATAAAGCCCATCCATTTCCGTGCAAACCAGGCTGCCTCTGAGCCGTGGAAGACACATAGGAAGCAAAGACAGACAAAAGGCGGCTCCGTGGCCACAGAGAGCAATCTTACCATAAACTGTACATTGTCAAATCCATTAGCCATCAGGTGGTTCTCGTACTGAGGTAGCCCAATGCTTTCCAACCATTGTCCCACTGTTTGGACGGGGCATCTGGGTCCTGTAAGAGGATGAAGAGGGAAGCGTTTTAGCAGGGAGTAGCCGTCCACGGGGTAATAGCGGTAGTCCTGGGCTGAGAGGTGGCATTGCCACATCATGCTCCGGGGAAAGTTGTTCTCGAAGGAGCCCGCCAGCTTGACAGATTAACGTTCTCAGCGAGAGAGCGAAGTCAGAAGTAACACATAGTTTGCCGGGAGAGGCTGCGGAGTATGACTTGATCCTAGCTCCACATTGCCTACATATTAATCTTTACTACCGACCAGTGCGTCACACAGCCCCCGAAACCAGGCAGCAGAAGAAGGCATAGCAAGCTGTCAGCCTAGGCTGCTCTGCGTTCTGTGTGACGGTGTGAGTACTCCACAGTGAGCAATGCCCGGCCAGCAGCCAGAATTCTTTTTATCAAGTAACTCCTACACTCGTCAGTATGCGGCTCCATGCTCCTTGCTCCCCCTCGCTCGCTCCCCTTCATTACCCAGCCCAGGCTACACCTCGCATTTTCAATAATAGCCATCAGATAAGGCAGATTTTTTTTTTTTGTCTGCAAGCTGTAAGCCTGCTGCTGCTGCTCCCTCCTACACACCCATCCAAGCGTCAATCTTGAATGATGAGAGCCGTCAAAACAAATGCAGAAAATAGCAAGACTCAAAAGCCAACCAAAGCGCCTAAATCGGAATCGAATCTTCGTCCCCGGTTATACATTACCGAGCTATTTTGTTGTGGGATTTTTACGTTTCAAAAGACACCACCGGGAACGCGGAGCTCACAACAAGGCTCGCACTACAGGCTCCCTTTCCCCCCTTCCTTCCTTGCCTTTCTCCCTTTTAAATGCACCAGAGGGAAGTGTTTCTGATGGAAAGCTTCACAGTGTAATTGTTCTCTTTCTTCACCATGCAGCATACAAGGGAACCTCTCTTATTTTTTTTTTAATTTTTTGAATTACTGCAACATATAGAAACTACATCATAATCTGCAAGTCAAGATAATCCATTGCCTGCTCGTTCCAAATAACAACGGTATTAGGCACAAGAAAAGTCTTTCCCCTCCTCTGGTATTTATAACCCTATCCACCAGGCACCCCATTCTAAAATATCTATAAAGGTAACGCTAACTGGGTGGATAATTTTTTTAAATAAAGAAGAAGAGCCCTAACCAAAAATAATTCAAGAATAACAGATGTAAATGTGTGAGTTTTACTGAATGGCAGACAGACTGAGTAATTTATTTAATAATTGAGAGAAACCACAGATTAATAATAGAACCTGCAGAGCTACTGAGGAGAGACTCACGAGAAAAATGAGCCTCAAAGAAAACTGTCAGAAAGGCTAATTCACCCCCCTCCCCCCACACCCCCATCCCAAAGAAGGACTCGTGCCCTGTGTTCCTGGAAGGCCACCATCTTCTGCTTGAATGCTGCCTACGACAGGGCTCTCACCACCCAGCCAAAGCCACCGTTCATTGGAAAGCTCTTTTACTTCCTCCCGAACTCCCACTCTCTGGCTCCAGCTCTGACTCCAGAGCCACACAGATGGGGAACAGAGCCTCTTCCACGTCAAGAACTTTCCAAATTCAAGCTAATTCTCACCCAATCCATCCCACCCGACCCTGAACAGTGCCTGGCACACAGTATGCGCCCAATAAATATTTACTGTGTCACTGAACCCTTCTCTTTTCTTCTTTAAGTCACATCTTTCTGTTTCTTTTCTCAGTTTAAGGGCATTGCTAATCTCCCTGGCACATAGACATTTAATCTCAAAGCAGCTTCTACTGCTGACAATGGTCTTTGAGCTCTAGCCCCCTCCCCTGCCCCCTCTCCTTTGACTTTTGTCTTCTTTGTTTCCTGGCACCTGGCCTGAGGTAAAAATGCCCACTCCAATGGTCTTAAATCTCTGCTATATTTTTAATCATTAAAAATGTTTTCATACTGTGCATGCGCACGTGTGTGTGTGTGTGTGTGTGTGCACAGACCATAGTGCACACACATACGAAAGTCAGAGAACAACCTGCATGAGTTGGTTCTCTGCTTCCACCCTGTGGGTCCCTGGGATCAAACCTAATCAGGCAAGTTCCTTTGCCCATTGAGCCCTTTCTTGCCCACACCACACCACAGTATTTTAAAAAATCCAACTTACACACAGCGTCAGAATAATTTAAGAAACAGCTTTGGTAACTAACTCTTATATCAAAACCCTGCTGAGGTTTCCCACTGGATTAAAAATGAACTCTCAACTCTTGGTGACATTTTGAGGATCTCATCTAGCTTTCTAACCCTTTCCTCAACACTGCTTTCACAGTTCTTAACCAGGGGGATTTTTGACTGGGTTTTGAAGGAAGGCTGAAATGAGCTTGGGTTTTATTTCAACCCTACAACTCTTCTGCAATTTCCCTTGCAAAACCTCTTCTAGTCCTCCCAACAGAAAAATGTTTCTTCCTCCTCTCTCTTAAATGGCATAATTACCTTCTATCATAACAATCATTTTCTAACTTACATGATCATTATTTATGTCCAAGACTTGTTTCCTGAAAGCAGGGAACCCGTTTTCCTGATACTGTACACTGTATGTGATCAATTTTCACTTGATTTGTCAACATGAAACAATCTCAAGGTCCAAACTCCAAAAAGCTCTCTTATTTTCCAATTGAAAATTTTAATCGTATCATTTTGTTTTACTGGGTAGTTACCTTCTTTTAAACTCTACTACGTATCTGATTTCTTTATAAAAGGGGGGTATTTTGGGCTCACCAGAAATGGAAGCACAGAAGACAGAGAGGGAGAGGATACCCATCGCAAGATTGCATCCTGGATGGGACAGCCCTACTGCGCATGTGAACTCAACAGTGGTTGTGACTAGATGCACAAGACTTGTACAAGACCACGGCCACCAAAATCCTAGTATGGACAGGGAGGTCCATGAAGTGCTGCCACCTGCTACAGAGCTTTTGGGGACTGATGGCCACTAGTGGAAGAAGAGTCAGGTGTCTTCAAGGATGGAGCCCCTGAGAGGCTATCCACACGGAACAAGCAGAGTTTAAAAAGTGGGTTAAAAAAAAAAAAACGAAGCACATGAACTTGGGAAGGAACAGGGGATGAGGGGGCAGAGGGGAGGGGAAGGTGGGTGGATTTTATTCAAAGGCAATGTATGCATGTATGAGATTCCCAAACAAAAAATCAAGACATTTTAATTTTTAAATAGAATTTTCAGGTTGGGATTTTTTTTTTTTTTTGCATCATCTTCATTCTCTCCTTGAATGACCATGCCTGGGTGAATTGTATTATTCTTGTTTATACTTTATCTCTTTTTGCTCCTAGATCTTTTAAGAATATCAAAGAGGTAGTAGAGTTGCATGCACCAACTTTAGGAGACTGTAGTTATGCAACAAGACCCGCATGAGACGATGAGGACAAGACGCTCCTTGAGAAAGATTAGATCTAAAGCTGCTACCACGTGCAGTCTAACGGAAGTCTCATAGTTTCTTGGGTTCCCACTGACAGTGCTCTTCCGGGCCATTTTATGAGAAGGTAAATCAGCTCTGTAAAAACGGAATAAAAATAACCAGGGTATATTTTTGCTTGGCAAGGCATGTGCTGACTGGCTTGCTTTTAAAGCCCATCTCATGTTTTAAAATCCAAACCAGTGACTAAGTGACTAGCAAAAGTATCATTCAGTTATTCCGTATTAAGTCACACTCATTAAATGAATGAATGAATGACTCTAGAAATGGCTGTTGGTTTCTTAACAAATGAAAAGGGAAAATCATTCCATGACTTAGACTGGTTATATATAAACAGTTTAGAGAGATTATTTGTTTTTATCCATTTTAACATTTTTATATAGACTTTCTAAATTCTATGATCTTAATTATTCAGTTCTTTGATTTCTGCTTAATAATTCTCATATGTGAGCAAAATGTAGGGTGGGGGTGAACGGGAAGAAGGTGAAACAGGAAAGGGAGGAGAGAGGAGAGGTCCTGAGGCATGCTGGTTTCTGATTTTTTTCTGTTTTTCCCATGAGTCAGACTTCTAAAGAATCCTGATTTAGGCCTGAAGATCACATTCAGTGTCTAAATATATTCTTTATTTTACTCAAAATGCTTTCCTGGAGTTTAAAATTCTCACAAGCCATTACTGGGCAGGCACTTTTATTCAGTGAGGACCTCTGTGATTTTTCAAAGTGAGTATAGTAAAAGGGAGAGGAGGGAGTGGACTCAGGGCCACTGTGTCCCGATTTGTGTATGAATTATTGCCACTTGTGATAAAGTTCAAACTATGTGATAGGGCCAGGGACTTCCCTTTGGCACAGTTTTCTGAAAACATAATTCTAATGAGTTCCACTCCCAGAAACGACAATAATTGCTCAAAATTAGGGTGGCAACAAAACCAAAACAAACAAACTCCAATACCCCCCTCCCCCCATACCACTGGAAGATTCTACAAAGTGCGCCAAGACCACACAACACATGGAAAGATATTATTTAAAACATTTCTAAACTGCTGTGATCAGGAGGGTTCTGTGGCTGGTGGGTGATGGCTGGCTTCTACCTTCCCTTGTTCCAGAGTCCTCTCCACAGACACTTTCTGTAGGAACACACTCAGGAGAACGGCACCTTCTTTCTTTAGCTCCTGGGCCATAGATAGGGAATCTCATGAGAAGGGGCAGGCCAGCCTTTCCAGTCTCTTCTAAGTCTGCAGACATTAAATTCCGAGTGAATACAATTGAGAAGTCAGGGGCTTCCTTTGTCCACCCCACTCTTAGTCATGGGGTAGAATCTATCCTACTTTGGCTAGACCAAGAGCAGTTGGTGCAGGGCACTCAGAGGGGACAGTCCCATGCTCAGAAACGTAAAAAGAGAAGGACAATGCCAGCACCCACTGCTCACAGGACAGCTCAAAGTTTTTGTCCAAGGGGAGTTTCATTCCTAGGAATCTAAGTTCTAAAACTTCCCCCAAGGGGTCAATTTATCTGAAACACAAGAGGATAAGGACGTTATCAAAACCAAGAGAAAGTCAGCCACAGTGGTGTACACCTTTAACCCTAGACTCCAGAGATAGAGGCAGGAGGATCTTGAATTCCTAGCCAGCCTGGGGTGTGTAGGGGGAGACTGCATTAAAGGAAAAAAAAAGAAGAAGGGGGAGGAAAAAAGGAGATGCTGGTGCTAAACGATGAAGAGGAGGCTAGTGCACTTCATCCAGGCAAAAAGGAAAATGGTACCCTAGTTTCAGAGAAATAATGGGAGCCCTGCTGTCATCAGAATGAATTTCAAAGCCTGCTTAAAAAAAATTTCTCCTGCTCAAATTTAATTGAACCAAACTGCGGAGCAATTTCTACCTCAGGGAATTGAAGAAAACAATAGTGTAACCGCCTGGTGATTAAAGAAGCTTAATGTCTACATATCAACCCGCGACAGCAGATGATGTACAAGAATCAACAGAGAGATGGGGCAAAATGACAGTGCCTGGCCAGGCGACATCTGTGACCCGACAAATATGATGTGCTACATCCAGGCAGTGGAATATTACTCGGCAATAGAAAGAAATGGAGTGAGGCAGTATGCTACAACCTGGATCAAACCTGGAAACATCACACTAGGTGAAGGAAGGCTGAGGAAAAAAAACCAGTTATTCTGTGCTCCTGCTCATACCGTACAGACCAGATAGACAAGTCTGCAGAGTCAGAAAGCAAGCTGGGGGCTGCCTAGGGCTGCAAAGGGGATTTAAGGGGACTTGTAGAGTCACTGTTAATGGACCTGGGAGTCCCTATGGAGGAGATGAAATGTTTTAAACCTGCTGATAGAAATGGCTGTCAATGAATCATCAAAGGGGCTAGGAAAAAAATAAAGAAATTAAAGACTTCCTAAAATTCAATAAAAATGACCACACAACATGCCCAATTTTGTGGGACACAATGAGAGCAGTGTTAAGAGGAAAGTTCAAAGCACTAAATGCCTACATAAAGAAGCTGGAAAAATCCCACACTAGTAAATTAACAGAACACCTGGAAACTGTAGAACAAAAAGAAGCAAACTCACCCAGGAAAGCTAGATGGCTGGAAATAATCAAATTGAGAGCTGAAATCAACAAAACAAAGACAACATCAACAAAAAACAATACAAATAACCAATGAGACAAAGAGTTGGTTCTTTGAGAAAATTACAAAATAGACAAACCTTTATCCAAACTAACCAAAAGGTAGGTAGAGAGAGAGAGAGAGAGAGAGAGAGAGAGAGAGAGAGAGAGAGAGAGAGAGAGAGAGAGAGAGAATATCCAAATTAACAAAATCAGAAATGAAAAGGGGGACATAGCAACAGACACAGAGGAAATCCAGAGAATCATCAGGTTATATTTCAAAAACCTGTACACTTACCAAAAAATACCACTTACCAAAATTAAACCAGGACCAGATAATGAAATTAAATAGACCTTTAACTGCTAAAGAAATAGAAATAGTCATCAAAAGTCTCCCAACCAAAAAAAAATTCCTGGGCCAGATGGTTTCAGTGCAGAATTCTACAAGATTTTCAAAGGAGAACTAATACCAATACTTCTCAAATTGTTCCACACAATAGAAACATAAGGAACATTGCCATATTCTTTTTATGAGGCTACAATTATCCTGATACCCAAACCACACTAAGACATTACTAAGAAAGATAATTACAGTCCAATCTCACTCATGAACATTGATGAAAAAACACTAAATAAAATACTGGCAAATCGAATCTAAGAACACATCAGAACCATCATCCACCATAATCAAGTCGGCTTTATCCCAGAGATGCAGGGATGATTCAACACATGAAAATCTATCAATGTAATCTACCAGATAACAAAACTGAAAACAAAAAGAACCAAGAAACACATGATCATCTCATTAGATGCTAAAAATTCTTTGACAAAAGATAGCATCCCTTCATTATGAAGGTCTTGGAGACAGAAGGGATACAAGGAACATACCTAGACATAATAAAAGCAATATACAGCAAGCCAACAGCCAATATCAAACTAAATGGAAAGGAACTCACAGTGATTCCACTGAAATCAGGAATAAGACAAAGTTGTCCATGCTCTTTATATTTATTCAATATAGTATTTGAGGTCCTTGCTAGAGCAATAAGACAACAAAAGGAGATCAAGGGGATACAAATCAGAAAAGAAGAAGTCAAACTCTCACTATTTGTTGATGATATGATACTTTACGTAAGCGACCCAAAAAATTCTACCAAGGAACTTCTACAACTCATAAACACATTCAGCAACATTGCAGGATGCAAGATTATTTTGAAAAAATCAGTAGCCCTCCTTTACACTGATGATAAATGGGCTGAGAAAGAAATCAGAGAAACATCACCCTTCAAAACAGCCACAAATAACATAAAATATCTTGGAGTAATTTAACCAAACAAGTGGAAGACCTATGTGACAAGAACTTTAAGTCTTTGAAGAAAAAAACTGAAGAAGACGTTAGAAAATGGAAAGATCTCCCATGCTCTTGGGCAGGTAGAATTAACATAGTAAAAATGGCAATCTTACCAAAAGAAATCTACAGATTCAGTGCAATGCTCCGCAAAATCACAGCAAAAATCTTCAAACTCTACTACAGAACTACAGTACTGAAAACAGGCTGGTATTGGCATTAAGCAGGAGGACCAATGGAATTGAATCGAAGACCCAGATCTCAGTCCAAAAATAAACAAACAAATAAATAAAATGTAAAAAAGGTAGCATATTCAACAAATGGTGCTGGCATAATTGGATATCGACATGTAGAAAAATGAAAACAGATATATATATAAACTTAAGTCTAGATGGGTCAAAGACCTCAACATAAAATCAACCACTCTGAACCTCATAGAAGAAAAGTGGTAAGTACACTTGAATGCATTTGGAACAGGAGAACACTTCATAAATATAACCCTAGTAGCACAGACACTGAGAGAAACAATTAATAAATGGGACTTCCTGAAACCAAGGAGCTTCTGTAAAGCAAAGGACACAGTCTACAAGACAAAACAGCAGCCTACAGAATGGAAAAAAGATCTTTACCAACCCCACATCAGACAGAGGGCTCATCTCTAAAATATACAAAGAACCTAGGAAATTGGTCATCAAAAGAACAAATAATCTAATAAAATATGGAGTACAGACCTAAACAGAGAACTCTCAATAGAGGAATCTAAAATGGCTGAAAGACACTTAAGGAAATGCTCAACATCCCTAGTCATCAGAGAAATGCAAATCAAAACAACTTTGAGATTCCATCTTATACCTATAAGAATGGCCAAGATCAAAAACACTAATGAAACCTTATGCTGGAGAGGATGTAGGGTAAAGAGAACACTCCTCCATTGCTAGTGGGAGTGCAAACTGGTACAGCACCTTTGGATATCAGTATGGTGATTTCTCAGAAAATTAGGAAATAACCTTCCTCAAGATCCAGCAATATGTATATAACCCAAAGGATTCTCAATCATACCACAAGGACATGTGTTTAACTATGTTCACAGCAGCATTATTTGTCATAGCCAGAACCTGGAAACAACCTAAATGCCCCTCAACCAAAGAACAGATAAGGAAAATGTGGTACATTTACACAATGGAGTACTACACAGTGGGAAAAAATAATGACATCTTGAAATTTGTAGACAAATGGATGGATCTAGAAAACATATTGAGTGAGGTAACTCAGACCCAGAAAAACAAATATCATATGTACTCATTCATAAGTGGTTTTTAGACATAAAGAACAAAATCAGCGTACAACTCACAATCCCAGAGAACCTAGACAATAATGAGGACCTTAAGAGAGACATACATGGATCTAATCTATATGGGAAGTAGAAAAATACAAGATCTCCTGAGTAAATTGCAAGCAAGGGACCATGGGAGAAGGTAGGAGAGGGGAGAGGAAGGGAGGGGAGCAGAAAAAAATATATAGCTCAATAAAACCAATAAAAAAGAGTTATGAGTTCTTTACAACGGTATTGAAGAAAATAATAAACATATGGTTATGTATAAAAAAGAGAAATGGCTGCCAAATTATGTGACTATACCTAAAATCAATGCATTATATATTTTAAATGGGTGAACTGAATATTAAATTAATTATTTCTCAAGAGTTTTATGGCTATTTATAATAAAATGTAAGATAAAAATTAAAATTTTAAGTGCACAATAATTGAACACACAGTTGTATACGTCGATTATGTCATGTATCATATATATATATATTTATATGGTATCTGTCACATATATTGCTATTTTGGTGCTTATTTTCTTTTCATTTTTAGTTTTCTTGGTCATCCCTCTCCTGTTCCCTTTCTTCAGTCTGTATCAGCCATTGTTCTTGCAAAGATGTCCATTTTCATAAGCTAGGGTGCAAAGTCACACACTTCTCATTGTTAAACACACACACACACACACAAAGGCAGATACATTCAGGTATAGACAAATGTGTTGGGAATTATGGCATTGTTTTACAAAAAAGGGAATCATACCACACCCGCTTTTATGAGCCTTACTTTTCTGACCCAATGCAAATTCCACTGAAGAAATCAATTAGTTCTAATTTAGTATTCATTGGGTATTTTTTTTAACTTTAATAATAACTGCATAGGGCTAGAGAGATGGCTCAGTGTTTAAGGATACAGTGTTAGTCTTGTAGGGGACCCAAGTTGGTTCTGGGTGCCCACGTTGGACAACTCACAACTACCTGTAATTCCAGTTTCAGAGGATCCCCACTTCTGGCCTCTGAAGGCCCCTGAACTTCCATACACATACCCTCTCACACACAGACTCAAATAGACATAATTATATATACATACATACACACACATATATATATTATGACTGTATAGTAGTTCACAATGTGTATATACCACAGTTATTCAGTTTTTTGCCTGATATCTCTAGGATCATTTGTTTATTTTTTTTAATTCTTTCAGACACCTGGAGGTCCACATGTTGTTCTAAGGAATAATCATAAGGGGAGATGCCGTAACTCGGACCATCCACCGCTAGCTTTGAAACGATTATGAAATAACACAGCCAGGTAAGTGACATTGATAGAATCCACTGACTTCATTCCGGGTTCACCAGTTTCACACACACACATTTCTGTGTGTTCTTTTCCACATGATCTTATCACATGTGAAATCATGTGACCACCCGTGCACAAGCAAGAATCTCACATAACCGTTTATGGTCACAGCCATCTCTCTCCTTGTATTCCACATCCTCTGGCAAGTATGAATCTGTTCTCGGTGACTTTAATGACACATGGGTGGCACAGACAGCACAGCCTATCCTTTGGAGCTGGCTTTCATCACTCAGGGTATGGCCTTGGAAATCCGTGCACATTGTTCTGTACCAATAGCAAATTACTTTTTATTACTTAATATTATTCCATAGCATGGATAAGTCTATTTGTTTAATTTCCTATACATTTCTCAGAGTGATGAAACCATTAGCAAAATCCGACACTAAGTCACTCTATGTCCGTCCAACTCTGGTGACATCAGAACACTAATTGTAACACACTCCATCTTTTTTCTCCTTTCCTACAACCAAATGCGACCACTGGATGCTTTTCATTTACCTATCCACCTTGTTTAGAACCAGATTTTACAGTTTGCTGGTAATTGTTAAGATAATTGTGTGTCCTAGTCAAGTGTTAACATGTCCTGATAGTGTTTTTCTTCCATTTAACAAATTATCTACTGTGATTGAATTTACTATTTTTATTATAGTAAATATAATAATGGGCCTCCTTGCCTTGATGTCTCTTCTTTCCTTTCTTTGTATCTTTGTTAAAGACCAATTTCTTTCATTTTCAGAAAATATTTCAGCTGAATAAGTACAAAAACAGTGTATCAAACTAACCCTGTGAATTACAGCTAAAATGGCACTTCCGGGTCAATGTATAGCCAGGTGCCCACGTTAAAAATGGAGTGTTTCCGGTCAGTACCCACTGCATCCATTCCTAAGAAATATGAACAAAAAGGAAAGAAGCCAAGCCCAAAGTGAGTAAAATCCAGACAATAAAGATCACCAAGGAAATAAATGAAACACAAAACAGAAAAATCAATAGAGAGAAATCACTGAAACCAAATGTTGTTCTTTGACATGACCAGTAAAATTGAACAACTTTATGCCGGTAAATTCAGCAAGCAACCCAGCAGAAATGGACACGTTTACTTGAAGATGAACTACCAAAGCTCACTTAAGAAAAACTTGGTAACTGAAGAGTTCTCTTTTTATTAAACTTAATTGTACTCATAGTTAAAATGCCTTTCTATGAAGAAAACCCAGGGCGCGATGGCTTCAGAATTGAATTCAACCAGTTCTACATGAACACTTCAGGAAAATGATGTTGGGCCAACATCAATCCAACACCATAGTCAGACAGATGCCCTATCAGATGATAATACTGTGTATATCAAGGTCGACCGGACACAGACACAAAGACTTACAGACAAAGCTTGGCAAACACTCTCTAATATTATATCAAGGTAATACAGTATAATCAACACCTTTGGAGGTTCACGAAAGAGAAATAAAATAAAACATATTCAGATTGGAAAGCAAAAAAATAAAAGTGTTTCAGTTGATACATAACACAATTTTCTACTTGTAAAATTTTATGAGACTTATATAAAGTTAACCAGAATAAGTTTAACAAGATTTTGGGATGCAGGATCAATATCAAAAGAACAACAGTGTTTCTTTATAACTAACCACAGGCGATTAAAAATTTAAATAAAAATCTGCACTAAATGCAACAACACTAGGTATTATGAACTTCCAAGGAGTAAATGCATCAAAAGATAGGACAGGGTAGCATCTTTATGGTCATAAAACACAGCTGGGATAAATCACACAGTACCTCAATAAATTATGCTTACAGACTGTAAGACCCGGCATTATTAACACACATGGCTGTCCCAGATGCCTCTACAGAGTCAACAGACTCCTAATCAAAATCCCAGCAGGTGACAGAGACGGGGGTTTGAGTTTAGGCATTCCAGTCGGTCTCTGTGTTAGAGACGACGGAACTGTGCGTGAAAGGCAAGAGGTCTACAGAAACCGAATAGCAGCATAATGCTTTAAGGGAATTTGATAGATAATCAAACTCCAGCAGAAACTTTAAGTCCTGCCCTTCAAAATGTACCCTAAAATATGAGTATGTGTAAATCATTTCCCATAGTAAGCTTATATCATATATATGGTTTATTTATATCATATACGTGTGTATAGTTGAATCCTCCAAACTCAGTAGCTAAAAAGTAAAATAAATGTTAAGTGGATACAGGACTTGAACGGGGGTTTCACAAGAGATGGAACATGGATGGTAAATAAGCCTGTGAAAAGATGAAATCCACAATGGGATTGCCCTGACTGGAATGCCTAAATGAAAAACCCCAGGAAACATCAACTGATAACGACGGGCTAAGGTTGATGGTGATGTAGGTTGAGCGGGAGGCTCAAACACTGCTGGTAATGTGTAAAATGGTCCAACCACGAACACAAACAGTTTGACAGCTTCTATTCCATGGCCGTTCCAGACTGCTGGATTCTACCCAGAGAAATGAAAGCATACGCCAGGCAGAGAGACTCAGAACCAGGAGTTCAGAGCAGTTTTCTCTGCACAACCCAACAACTGAAAGCAGCTTGAAATGTCCACCAGCAGACGAATGGGCAAACTGTGGTTTATCTATACGATGGGTGTGTTTCTGCAATGAGCAGCTGAAACAGCACGTGACGATCAAAATCGTTCTGCGGAGCACATAAAACGCAGATGCCCCACCTAAAAAGCAGGTTCTGTGCCAACTCCACTTATTAAAGTCCCAGATAGTGAAAGCTTTCCTATCATGACAAAAATAAATAAAGTTGTCATCTTCTTCCTCCTCCCAGTTGTCCTTCCATCTTTATTTATTTATTGTGCAACTCAGGACCTCCGGAGACTTGAGAGCAGAGGGATTAAAACCCAGAGACGGGACTTCTTATCGTGACCAAAAAGAGAGCAGAAATATCTCAGACAAAACATAGACTGCGTCAACTGTTTAGTAAATCTGAGATAGTCAAGGTGGGTAAAGGCTTTGCCAGTGGCAATAGCGCTCTCTGTTAATTTGGGAAGAATGGAGAGCTTCTAAACAGGGGCTGAGAAGGAAGAAGTTGATTGGCTCCTCCAAACTGGAGTAAGCGTTAAATACTGAAATGACTGACGTAAGACTTATGTGTTCCAAAGAGTGTATCCTTCGAGTAATTTACGCCATATGTCAAAGAAGGGAGCACCTACTATATGTCCAGACATATTTATGAGTGTGTTCCCCAAATTAATTTGCTGTGTGGGTGCTACAGCGTTGGGAGGTTAGATTCTGGCCCCGCCCTCTTGACCGGATGTCTCTGATATTAGAAAGGACGGTGGGAGTGGTTCATTCTCTTCTACTTATCCTCTCTTGCCTTTCTGTCTTCTGCCAAGTGAGGACATCGCCCTAGGTCCCTCCTCAGATACAGGACCTGCAGCTCAATCAGGCTTCTCTTTCCTCAAACTGAGAGAGAATAAATCACCGTTCTTTATAAAATTGCTTAGTGCTCTCTAGCTGGTGCAGCTGCAGAACCATCCTAGGACAAGGTCGTGAGGTGTCACTGTGTGAGGCCAGCGGCGAATGTCTACTGAGCCCCCTACTGTGGTCAGGCTCTGTTCTAGTACACCACATCTATGAGCTCACTCTGTTTCCACAGCGACTCTGGCAATTAGGTCTGTTGTTATCACAGCCTTTGGGGGAGAGGACATAAGACCCGGCATCATTATAGATGGTCTGAAGTCATTAGTTTAGACTTGAACCCTGGGAACCTGGCTGCAGCGTCTAAGGCTTTATCAGTCACTCCGCTCCTCAGTTCTGGAAGGTGGGCTGGGGAACCGGGCCCTTTGGCGGGAACGCTTAACCGGTACAGTTTGATAATTCTCCTCGTTCTCAACATCGTTCATGATTCCCGGCCTCTACGTGGGTAGCAATGAAAACGAAAGCAGGTTGGGAGAAGGGCAAGTCCTACCCTTTGGGTATTTTTCTGACACTAACAGAGGGCTTTGCAGTGACTCTTCAGATTGCTGCTTCCATGCGGACTTAACTGGGTGCTCTGACGGTTTACTAAACATGGCTGTTTGTACCGTGGGTCTATGGAGACGGCTGCCTCAGTGGGAGTAGGGATAATGAAGGGGTCGAGAGCACAGGCTTCGGAGCCAGAGTGACTGGATTTCAGTCTTGGCTCTTCTCCACTGTTCAAGTTATTTGCTGTTGCTATTTTTGATCCAGAGCCATAGAACAAGTACCACTCTGCTCGGACAAATCCCTGTAGGTACGCTATTTTTGATTTCATGAAGGGGACACCTCATCTATCCCTCTTGTTGTAATATCTGCAGTTGTGATGAAATAAGTGCATGAGAAAGCCCCATGATACAGACAGACTATTTCAGTGCTGGAGATAGAGCATTCTTACTGCCGAGAGAATATGCACTGGGGTTTCATTTAGTCCCCAGTGAGATAAATTGGTCTGGAGACATGAGGTCTTTTCTTTGCCTTGGTCTCTTTGTTTCCAACAGAAAAAAAAGAAAGGAAGAAGGGAAGAAAAGGGGAGGGGAGAGAAGAGAGGAGAGGAGAGGAGAGGAGAGGAGAGGAGAGGAGAGGAGAGGAGAGGAGAGGAGAAGAGAAGAGAAGAGAAGAGAAGAGAAGAGAAGAGAAGAGAAGAGAAGAGAAGAGAAGAGAAGAGAAGAGAAGAGAAGCTGCATCTGTTAGCTGGCTGGCCAAATGACAGAGGAAAGCTAGTTGTGACCTGATCAGAATGCCTGAACTTGTGACACCAGTCTAGGCCTTGTCTCACCTGACACACACCCAGAGCTGAGCCCTCAGGACCAGTAAGCCTTGCCTTAGGAATCCCTCTGAAAGTGTGGCTGGGAGGAAAAGGGCGGGGCTGGGAGAGTCTAGAAAAAATGATTTCTACTCCTAGCTTTGTAATCAGCGAAAAGAGGTCAACAGCGGTTCCATCACATTCCAAATACAGACTGGCAAGGTCTTAGAGCCCGGTGGAGAGCACACTGAGCTTTTATGAAGGCTGTGCCCACATGTGGGGGAGAGGGGGCACCTTCAGCTACTGAGCAGTGAGTGCCCCCAGAGCTCCTGTCTCTTGTCACAGGAGCTAGGAGTGAGCCCTGCTCGCCCACCCCTCTAGGATGTTGTAGGAAAGATCCTGACACTTTTGTTTTTATCTAGAAAATAGCATTCTCTGATTTTTTTTCCCCATTCTAAATGTCTTCCAGGCTGAGACGTATAAACTACGTACCCAGGCTGCCCCTGGAGAAACGTGAACAAGGGAGATCAGCAGAGAAAGAGACAGTACCCTAAGGACAGGGCTTCTAATGACAAGAGAACAGCCGAAAACAAAAACAAAAAGCAGAGGCCGCAGGCCCCAGGAGAAGGATCAGTTATTCCAGGAACTGAGAAAGGCTGCGGGTCAACAGAGCTCTGGATCACGAAGCCAAGACTTAAACAGGAAAAAGCTCGGAGATCAGACACTGATGTTAAAATGCTAACAGGACTCAGGGGCTCTGATTTAATTTTCCCGTAGGCCTCGCATTTTATTTGAACTAAAAACTTCATGGAACGCTTAAGAAATATCAGCCTTTACTAAACAGATCTGACAACTTATGCACTGGGGTATGGTCTAAAATAGGAAATGGAATTTAAGCCTGAAATGTTAAAATCTTCTGGCAGGCGACAAAATTATTCATATAGGCCATACCTGACTGGGAAAAAAAGAAACCAGTAATTCTGTTGATTTCATGTTGGTTTCCCTTCGTTGAAGGGATCTGTCAAAGTTTCATTTCACATTGAGAAGAATCTGCTGTGAACATCAGTCCACGAGGCCTCCTGTGTGGCCACCTTTGGGCTAAAGCCAAAGGGTAGAGGAACGTGTCCCGATGGCAACAAGGGTCTTCTGGGTTGGTAGGAATACAGCTATCATACAGATGAAGAATGCCGTAATGGAATTGTGTACAAGGTATATAGAAAGTCTGGGAATGAAGGAAGGGATGGGTCTTAGTTGGGTTTTAATAGAGGCAGCCATCTGATCTCTAACTGGAGGACTTCCTAGGAATTTGTGAGGTCAGCAGAAGGATGCTACAGTCTCCAGCACAGGGATCTCAAGAGTTGGTATGCTCGGATAACTGAAAGAGACCCACATTGTTGGAAGTCAAAGGCTTTGCAAGCATGTGTGAAGGGGCTATCCAGGCACCAGACCAGCAGATGAGCAGGCAGGACACAGTTCGGGGGCTCGTGTGCTAAGAACAATGCAGCTCATCCAAACAGGGATATGTGATGGATTTTTTGCCATACAAGTATCTCTTAGAGGATGGAAATGACCAAACAATACAAGGAAGACGTCAGAAGCAGGGAGACCTAGGAAGCTTTCTAAGTTCCCCCTCATGAAGAGCTTACACACGACCCAACTAAACGCAGGGAAGTCTAGAGCAGAGAGTATTCCAAACATCCTCAGCCATTTAAGCTTCCATAGTGATTGCATTTGCTGTGTAAGGCATCTAGTCTGCCATGCCTCCACTCCCTGCCAAAGTAAAACCTGAGGTCGACTTTTCCCAATAGTGAAGACTTTTGTCTAACATCGGTTCAAACCTATATGGCAGTCACAGCAAACCAACACTCGTTGAGTGTTGGGAGGACAAGGCTAAAATTCTAGGTGCCCAGGCATCCTGGACATGAATCACAAAGCGATGAAAAAGACATTAGTACACAGTTTTATAGAATACAATTGCTGAGAATTCAAGACATTGATAAATATGGAAAGCACTCAGCATACCGTGGACACTAAACATTGATGAAAATCATAATAAATATAATCTATCACCATGGTGGCCACATATGGTTATGATACTTAACTGTAATAAATAAACTATAACATATATTAACATTAATAATCACTTTCTGATTGGAAATAAATTTCAACATGTATCTTTCTGAGACAAGTGGAAATCTGGATTTTGGAAGGACCCATCAATGGATTTGTGGGTTCATCTTAGAGCATTTACTGTTTTGACGTAAGTGTGTGTGTGAATGATTGGTTACTTGCTTGCTAAGACAACTTATAGATCTCTACTTTCTACTGAAAAAAGGCTCTAAATTCTTTTTCATCTCAATGTTAATGCTGATTTGTACTTCCTCGTGAATCCCTGAAAAACCAAGGGTGAAGACTTGCTTCTAGCCCTTCCTAATGACCTTTGTATTCCTTTAGGAAAGGTAGGAGACCATTTATTTTGAGACTATTGTAGCCTCAAATCCAAATGGCTCTTCCTACAGTTTTTAGCAACTTCAGATATAAAAATTTTAGCTTCTTCATATGGAGCAATGTTTGAAAATTATAACATAAATCACAAATAAAGAAAGAATGGAGCTGGCTTAGAAATGTTGAATCAACACACCGAAGTATCTTATCCCATAACATAAACATATAATTAGGTAATTTAAGATAAACATTGGGACTCATAGTGACTCAAAGCCATGGGAGTACGAAAACGCTTCCTTTCTGGTTTTCGTTAAAACTCAGCGCCAAACCTGGGACTCTGTCACAGGCGGTTGTAGCCACCATCCATCCCTGTCCTGACAGTGACATCAATTATTCCCTTCACACTCTCATTTCCTGCCCTTGGGAAGAGGTTTTGAACACCATGTTCAGAGATGGACATAGAACTCGAGCGTGGAAGAAGGTGGCTTACTAAGGTGACCTTGTCACCCAGTGTTACTTACTAAGGTGATCCTTGTCACCCAGTGTTAACGGCACTGTGCTTCTCCCATTCTTGCTTCTGACCACTGAACTATCTCAGTCTTAAAAAGATATCCTTTCCAAGGTTAGACTACAAAGTGTCAACTTTAGTCATTTTAGGACACCCTCCCTCTTGCTGGCTTGGATTTAAAAAAAAAAAAAGGTGGAATGATGAGTCACATGCCCAGGGGTTCAGGAAACTTTCACCCAACAGCCAGCTGGGAAATGTGGTCCTCGGTTGAACTACTTAGAAGGAATTCCATCCTACCAACACACAATTATGTGAGCTTTGCAAAGGTCTTTCCCCGGTGAGCACCCAGTGACTATCAACACATTTGATTAAAGCAGCATTCGGGTGACATTGTCTGAAGCAACAGTAGGCTGTTAAGCAATGCCTCGATTGCTGGGCCATGGAAACTATGAAATTAAAAACATGCATTGTGCTACATTGTTAATTTTGTGGTAAATTGTTAAAAAGAGATACGTCACTATGGCTGTTATTATAGATGGTTGACACCTGAACCAAATAAGAATAATCAGTTAAAGGTCAAGCAGGAGAATTATGGACTGTCCCGACCCCTGCAGCACACACAGGCCATGACACTGTGAAGGTGTAAGGCTGGCGGGATTGGCAGCTTTATTTGATCCACCTGGAACCTGAGAAAGGCGTCGACAAGGATGAGTGTAAAACTGAGAGATGAAAGGGGTGGGGCCCCTAAGAAACACAATTGCAGCTCAGCAACAGGTTTCCCTGGAAACCTAAATTCCTTTGGATATATGTAGATATATGCCTTCCTCATAATTTGTAAATGCAGACAGATGTTTGAAATGTGCCTTTCCCCCTTAAATTCATTTGCGTTGGAAGATTATGAAACATTATTAAGCCGGCATTTCAATTCATCTCCTGGTTTTCTCAGCAACATTTTAAACTTCAGTTTAAAATAGAAATTAATTATTGTTGGCTCTAAGTGGTGGTCAAAGTAGGAAGTCTCCACTTCAGAACCACTAGACTTAAAAATAAATTAAAAACAAAACTAAAAATCAACTCAGTAGTACCTAAGTAGTCCATCGAGAGTGAACAGCTCAGCATTGATGCTATTTAGGCTCTGTAGATCCTAAGGTCATGGTTTATTTTGGTCTTAAAAAGAGTATATAGAGGGCTGGAGAGATGGGTCAGTGGTTTAGAGTTTGCGCTGAACTTCCAGAGGACCTGGGTTCAGTTCCAGCATCCATTTCAGGCAGCTCACAATCACTTACTGTTACTCTGGCCTCCACAGCACCTGCCATAACACACACATATCCGCACGCACACATGCATCTTACATGCGATTAAAAACAATAAAAATAAATATTTAACAAAAGAGTCAGTGTCTGAGAAAATAATAATACAGATACATTTCCAGACATGTTGCTATCTGTGATAACTTATTTGATCGGCGAAATAACATTTTTAAGGTCTCATGACCATTTAAAAAGGACTGAATAGATTGTATTATTATGGTGTGAGATTATCATCAGAGTTATAAATAGAATATAGAGACACATTTCCAGTTTCAAAATGTATATAAAAATAATTCTATTAAATAGGATACACGGTTTGAAATGGAATTGAGCTTCTATTTTATTCATTTTTTGTGTATGTGCCTGGGTGCACATGTGAGCATTAGCATGGAGGTCAAAGGTCAGTTTTCAGTGGCGTTCTTTCTGCATTATCCACCTTGTCCCCAGAGGCTTTCATTGTTCTGCAGCTCCCTAGTGGGCTGGGCTGCTGTGCCAGGGACCCATTTGTCTCATCTCTTTCATGCTGGGATTGCAAATTCACACTGGCTAACGATTTTATGTGGATGGATTCTGGGGCCTGAACTCAGGTCCTTCTTTGGTGTGGCAAACACTTTACTGACTATCTCTCCAGCCACCCTCCTTTGTTCTTTATTTGTTTTAATAAAGTTGGCCTTCATATCTTTATTTGTTTTAATAAAGCTGGCCTTCTGATGTGGAACTATTTCTTCTATCAAAATTGTTATCAAAATTATCTGGCATACAAAATTAGCTGAAATACAAGGACACCTTCTTATCTCTTCTTATCTCTTTGAATAAAGTTTGTTATTGCATATGTGACAATAAGAGAAATGTTTCCCCAACGCCGTAAATCGTGTTTTCTGCTTCATTCACCACTTCCTTTTGTCAACCGTGTTAATTTGAAAACAACTTTGTACACATTGTTACCTCGTGGACTATAGAGAGGTGAATGAGGACTCCAGACCATGCCTGTGTAAAATCACAACAATGGTCAACAATGTTGCTATTTTGTCGTTATTAGATATGCTTTCAACAAAGCAGCAGAAACAAAATGTTATGAAATGAAATCCTGTCACATTCAAGGGCTAGTTCAACTCCTGACCCCCAAATCAGGCATCTCTTCAATAATCATGCCTCTTAACCATCAAGGACTCCACCTCGTAGCAGGATAATAAATCCAGCCTTTAGTAAGACACAAGAATACCAAAGAAAGAGCCCAGGTGGAGAAGGAGGCTAGCAATAAAGCAAACTTTAGGCCGTAACATTCATCTACAGGACGCCCGCGATTCTGAGCCACACATTATGAATGCCCTGAGGGAGGTCACCAGCTTAGACCCCAGGGCAGTTATTTGTAAAGGATTAATGCTGAAAAGATAAGCAGGGTACCATTCACCTGAACAAAGATGCTAGGACGGTACTGTGCATTTGCTTCTCTGCAGTACTTCTCTACTCAAGCTGTATTTTGTAATATGCAGCAGCTTAAAGCCATATAACTGATAAATTAGGACGGGGAGCTTTCTAAAGTAGAGGGCAAAAGCCTTTGGTATGTGACAGTGGGCAGAATCTCTCCTGAGCCATTTTCTAGTCTAGAGGGGGACCACTCTGAGAAGCTACACTGTATGTTCTTCAGTGGTTCATTGGATGATAATTAGAACAGTGCTTGGGATATGATCAACCTCTCAGAGCGCACTGCTACCTTGACTACTGTTATGGCTAAATCATCATCATCATCATCATCATCATCATAATCATCATCATCATCTGGCATGTCTTTGTTGTTCGGGCACACTCGTTCGGAGTCCATTCCTTCTTGGTCAAGAGAAGATCTTACACCATAGGACACAATGAAGCCTATTTGTATGATGACCTAAAAAATTAACCTAAGAAAAAGAGAAGGAGCCGGCAGGGCCAGACAAAGGTTCTTCACCCCTTTGCCTCCTCTTCCCTTTTCTGCCCTAAAGCAAGCTACCTCATTTCCTCCGTAAGGTACTCATGTGACAGGTACCCTGTCCCAGGGGATTCTGGACAGATCTTCCTAAGGCCCGTTGCTATTAGCTCTCAGAACCATTTTCTCTAACTGTACTTCTACAGAGTCGTGCCTTCTTCACTGAACCCAGGCGCCAGAACACAGCTTTCCCTGGGTCTTTAATTTTTGAGGGTTCATTTGTCACATAAAACTTTGATTAAATAAATTAGTTCTGTTTTCTTATCTATCTATCTGTCTGTTTTCCTTATTGACCTGTTCTTTGTTAAAGGAGTATCATCAATAGCCTTTGCGATAGGAAATGAGAATTCCTACTTTTTCTTCCCTTCAAAGAAAATCTTGTGGGAGGTGATGGTGATGGTGGGGTGTTCGTAGTGCTTTGGTCTTAGAAGACTAGCATTTTTCAAATCAGTGTAAATCCAAACTCCTAACCACTCACTGACCTGAGCTCCATGTTCTTATTGTTCTTAGGGGTTTCAGCTTTCATTTGGACAAAGATCTAAGAGAAGTAACTCTCAGAGCCTCAAAGGAAAGTATTTTTAAATAGCAAGTTAATTAACAAAAGGATTTCTTTTGGTGTTTACTCTAAATGCACATGATAATCACAATTACCACCATCACCACCATCACCACCATCACCACCATCACCATCATCACCACCACCACCACCACTGCCACCACCACCACCACCGAGACCGTCTTCATAAAAGAAAACATTCTTTTTCAGAATGATATTGACTAATTTATTTCAGAAGATTAAAACCAATTTAATGTTCCTAGGGTGAAATAAACTTTTATATATATATATATATATATATATATATATATATATATATATATATATATGCGAAGTTTCCATTGAGTTTATGAACTATTTAGAGAGGAAACTATATCTGTATCCATAACCAAAAAATGTCAAGGCAAAGATAACAAGATGGCCTTCATTTACTGTTGCTGTTTTGAATGGTTTCGATGTCATCTGGCATATAAAAGGGATGCATATAATAAACAGATTTAGGCTAATGTACTTTTTCCAGAGGCTTAACATGTCTATGAAATAATAAAAGGAGTCGTACAAAATCAAGTTCAGAGTTCAAGGAAGTTTGGAAAATGAAGGCACGGGGTTAAACAGGATTTTTTTGTTTGTTTCGTTTTGCTTATTTGCTGAAGCTGTAATTCTCATTATGAATCTCCAAGGAGGACAAAGACAAGAATTACTGTGGGCTTAATTTTTTTTAAAAAAAAATTAGGATCTTGTAACCTCAGCTTTAAATTCAATGGATAGATGAGGATGTGAACTTGTCCTCGAGCTTCAACAGCCAGCGCTCTCTCCAGAGGGCTGGACCATCGTGAGCTCTCTGCTCCTGACCCCTCCTTCATCAGAGCACCTTAAAGGACAGAGCACAAACGGAGCATATTTTTAGAATGTCTTGCCTAAGTACTCATGGCACTATCCAATGGAAAATCAAAATATCAAAATCTAGTACCACATAGAATCAACAAATTACTTATAAACCTAGAACGCACAAGCTTGAGATGGAAAGGACTCACCACCAAGTGAACGTCTTCTAAAGAACAGGGTTGATCCTAGATTATCAGATGCTAATCTGTTGTTTCGATCTGATCACTCATTAACACAAATACTCAGTTTTAAGCTTTTTATGAGAAAGCATTATGCCCAATATCAAGATAACAAAAGCCTTTAAGATGGCAATACAGCTTCTCATTGGGTTGTAATTTCATGGAACTGTAAAAGTATATTCACTGGAAAAATAGGTAAAGGCATAACAATAACATATATTTAATAAATTAGTCAGCCACGAAAGCTTAAAGTATTGGAAGATTAATATGAGAGAGAGAAAAGAATTTTATGAAGGATGGGAGATGTGAACTGGACCTAGCGGACTGAATCTAGGCTCAGTTTAGCTCTATTTAAGCTCACAAAATATGTCTGAAATTAAACAAATAAACAGACAAACAAAAAGAGGCTCAGGGCACCAAGTTTACAGCAGCAAGGTTTCCTGAGTGTGTGGGTAGAAGCTGAATTCCAACCCCTGTTCAGAAAGTCACTTCTCTGTCTCCTAAAGCTTCAGCTTTTTCATCTGAATACCGTGGCGAAAAATGCCCAAGGCTGCTGTGGAATAATGGTCTTTTATCCTGTCACTTGTATTATTTTCAATAAAATGCTGATTGGCCAGTAGCCAGGCAGAAGTATAGGTGGGGTGACCAGACAGGAAGTAGAGGCGGGGCAACAAGAATGCTGGGCAGAGGGAAGTGCAGTCTACAGTCGTGACCCATCCACAGAGGAAGCAAGATGTGACTGCCTTGCTGGAAAAGGTACCAAGCCACGTGACCAACACAGACAAGAATTCTGGGCTAATATAAGCTATGAGAATTCTTGATAAGAACCTGAGATACTGGGCCAATTAGTTTATAATTGATGCAGACCTCTGTGTATTACTTTGAGACTGATTGACTTCAGGACCAGGCAGGACAGAAACCTCAGACAACATGAGGAACTGTTACCAGGAATCCATATGGGTGGTATGGTAATGGAGCTACTGTCCAGTGTCGTCCTCAGCCATATCCATCAATGGGTTCATCAAGACAAACTGAAGAGCACCATATACAGTTATGTTCAGTAAATGTTTGTTCCACAAAGGACTGAAAAAAATGAATGAAGGTAGAGAGACCCGAATCTCGTTTGTCACTACCGAGCTTTGTGATGTTAGAATCACCTAGCCATTTGTCACCTAGGCTTTTACCTTTAAAGAAAGGATTAAAACATATCCTTATGTCTCAAAACCTTACATAACTTGTGGTTAAATGGAAACAATTTCCCTAATGCACTTTGCCCCAGGCTCAGTGCGTCCTTTTCATTACACAGATATTTTATCAGTTACACTATTGGAGAGTGTGCTCCGTGGACATAAAGCACAGCAACTGTGTTACTAAAGAACCACCACCAGGACAGAAGAAGTGGCATTCAATGTGTAGTTGCAACCTGGTACTTTTGGTTCAACAACGGTATAGGAGTATGAAGCTAGAGAGAAACAAGTCCCTAACTGATTATTCATAAAAACCTTAGATTAAAAACATAAGTAAGAAAACTCTGGCTCAAACGTCACCCAAAGCAGTCTCTCCAGTGTTTGTTGAGTCTCAAAGAACTGAATATAATGATTGGGAAATTGGATGTTTTCTTCCTCTAGTGGGTATAGCTTAGCAGTAACCTGAAGAAGGAGTTATGATAATACTGCCTTAGCCCATTGCCCACAGCTAGAACAAAACGGTGTCACTTGAGTAACTTACAAGCAGCAGAAATTCATTCGTTTAATGGCTCTGAGGGTTGAGAAGTCTGGGGTGATGGGACCACACCTGGCAAGGGTCTTTGGCCCATCATAACGTGAGAAAACATGAGAATACACCCAAGAGTGGGAAAGGGGGAAATCATGCTTTATACAGATGTCCGAGAACACATGCGTTTTCCTGTAATAATGACGCAAGTTTCTGAACACAAACATCAGACACACGTTCAACTCATGGTATCATTTATATATCTGTAGGTGGTGTCGTGTTCGGTTCAGAGTCAGTGGAAAAGGCCACACAGCGTGAGGCTGTCAAACACGGAGATGCCTGAGGTAGCACGTGGATTCTGACACATACCCACTCACTTTGATATGAATATTAAGTTAAAAATGCACTGGGAGGCAGAAGCAGGAGGATCTCTGTGAGTTTGAGCCCAGCCTGCTCTACAGAGCTAGAAAAAAAGTTAAAATATCTGCTTAATCTCCAGCACCACAATGAAAAATAACAAATAAGCATATAAATAAATAAGAGATAACATAATTCAAGTGTCTTTGTTGAGTTTCTCTGTTCTCTTTGAAGCATTCTTATTTGGGGGAGGGAAGGTTCAGTAAATCAATAAGATATACAGACTACATAATGAAAATCTGTTTGCTTTTTCAGACCATGAAGCTGCTGGCAGGAAATCAGGTACTTAGGATGTGTGCTGATGAACCCACCTGCACTATCTAGAAGGTGCGCTCAGTACTAGTCAGCACATACAAATATTCAGTACACAATAAAGCATTTTAAATGGTGTCTTAGTCACTTGACTTTCGAGAGCACATACGAGGACCGTGTGTGTGTATGTGTGCATACAGGGAGAGCTCAGAGGTCATGCATAACTTGGCTCTCTCCTTCCACTATAAGATCCTGGGGATTGAACTAAGTTTGCCAGCCTTGGCAGTAGGCACCTCCGTTCACTTGTTGGCCATTCAATCTCGCATTAAAGTTGTAATATCTGTAGTAAAACCAGAGCCGTGTGCATAATTAGTTTTTTTTAGCATTTGCAGATAGAAGTGGGCTCACGTCCAATCACAAAGGATAACCACTGAACAAGGTATTTGTGAAAGGAGTGCTCTTAAAACCACATTTTAAATAATTGGAAAACGTATTGAAACACCTTTTGATGAAACGAAAGTGTAACAGAAACCATCTGTGAATAATATAACATTGTATCTTTTCTTAATTCTTTGGCTATATATTATAGCTACTCTAATGAAAAAAATACCAAATTATTCTAATAGTTCTAGTGCCTGAATCATTCAAAAGTTTTGCTTGTCTTTGGCATTTAACATAATATATATATTAAGTGCAGCACTTCAAAAGGTTTTATATGATATTTCATATATAGTTCCATATGCCACTCTATTCTCACATTACTGCAAAGTAGGAATCCTTGATTTAACCTTTTTAATTGTTCTTCCTTTACCTCTTGGATAATCTGTCATCAAATCCCACTATTTCTTAGTTCTCCAGATTTCAACTTCCCTTTCATCGTCACTGCTTACTTTATCTCTGGAATAAATTATAGGTAGCATCACTATCCTTATTCCTTACATATAATAGCTATACGGAATGACCGCTCAGAGCACGATACTTCAACATATGGTACCTCAGCAACTGAGAAAACTCACCAGAACAAACTGTTGTCCTAACTTCCCCATCCTAGGGGGTTCTCCATGTACCATGCGTGAAAGCAGGTCACAAGGCCCCCCCCTCCAGAAGAGTCCTAACCTCTAAATCAAGGACAAGGAGCTGTGAGCAAAGAGCCTGCCTGAGGTACTTCTAGTTACCACACTGGCTCACACTCCCTTTGCTGTACAATCATACTTCTAGGAGAGAGAGAGACAGCTGGCCCTCTTGATAATACTAGGCATGAAAATGGATACATTTCCCTAGGTCTTTCAGTCCCTATTTCTGAAAGCTATTCTGTCACATAAAACTCTTGTTAAATGCATATGTTGTGATTTTTCCTGGTTAATCTCATTTGTTAGAGTACCCTCAGCCTTGAACCCCAAAATGGGCGATGAAGAATGTCACTTCTCTCTCCTAGAATGCTAAACATGATAGATGAATGAATTACTCTCTCAATTGTCTTCCTGTTTCCCCTATCCAGCCACCCACTCTCCGGGTAACTCATGTAAGATGGATTTTCCATTTTTTCAGGCTGTAAATGTGATGGAGTCATTATTTAAAAACATGTGTCCAAACAGAACACATCTATTCATGGGGATATCTATGCACATTTGAAAACTGAGCTACATTTGAATTGGGGGTCGGTATTGCACAAAAATATAAATGCATGCGTTCGCCTAACACACAAAATGTGAAATTCTTCAACAGATCTTTCAGTAATGGAATGGATGGTATTCTCATGCATACGGACCACCTCCTGATGACTTGAAGGGCCATGCTAGATGTTCCTACCTCAGAGTGAAGGCAGACCCCACCCTTTCCTTCACATAGTTACTTTAATGGTGTTTTTCCAAAACATGGATTTGACTTTAAAACAGAACTTCATATTTGATAAATGATACTTTTTTTCAGACTACTAAACTCATAAAAGGATGCTTACAAGGGGTAAAACAAAACAGAATGTGAGTTTATAGACTAAAAGTCCAAAGAAACTTCCAAACATTTTGTATGGGTATTATTAGCATTTTGTCTCAAACAAGAGGTTGAAAATGTTGAGACAATGGCAACAGGTAAGTATCAGGTATCTCATATGACATGATTATTTTATTTTCTAATAGGATTTTTAAAAAAGATGTTAGCAAATGAGATGTCATATCTTTAAAAAAATTTTTTATCTTATTTTATTTTCATAACAGTAATCCCAGTACACACAGGGGAGGAATGATTGTTATAAAACAAAACCATACTGGCTATACTTGATGCTTTGGGGGCTGAGTGTGTATATACACTGCCCTCTCTTCTTTTGTCAATATTTTAAACTTTGAATATAAAGTTTTTTTTTTTTAGCATGTGGGTAAAATAAAAGGGGGACATTGAACGCAGTTTATTGCAATGAAGTGACCTTCCAAGGGAAGATGACACAGCACACAAAGCACTCTAATAGTCTGTTCCTTGAATGTTTTCATACCCAGCCATGATATCATGCTGGGTAAGTCAGTATCTTAGAGGTAGAATCATAATCTGTTGCTTGCCAAGAACTCTGTATTTTACTTACTTCATGACTGCATTTTCCCCACTATAGTATTTGGTTGGACAAGCTTATAGGGCTATAATAACAAAAAGGTTTCTAAATCTACCTTTGCAGTGGTTTTGAACATGGCCTTGTAAAAACTGAATGTGATCGAGTCAAATGCTGATTTGGTCAAAGATGTTGTTTTCTGACTGGATCAAGCAGAAACACTTCCCAGAGTGCAACGGTGGTAGCACAATCTGCTATATTTGCGGGAGAGAAGATTGGCAACTTAAGAAGTTACTTAAGAAAGAACTTCACAGGGAGATGAAACACAGAAAGAAAATGCCACTGAGTGTGGAATGTGGGGCAGACTCCTAAGGAGATCACAGAGGAACAGCAAAGGCTGGGAGGGGCTGGGTCAGCAGGAAACAGGACGCCACATCTGAGAAACAGGAGGAAGAGAATTCTTTTACTATTTCAGGAATAAAAGGGAGCTAAATGACACACATTGCTCCTTCAGCAGGGGAAGAGCAAAAGCTGAGGGCTCCTGAGAGCAAAAATGATTGCGCATTTGGTCATTTCAGAAAGTCATCGACATGAAGATGATATAGAAGGAGAATCACTCACTATAACTTTGATTGGGAAGTAGGGGGGAAAGGGGGCACCAAAAGAAAATGAATAGTTAATGTATCATCATGTACTGTTTTGGTCCTGAGATTCATATGCAAAGCTATCTGACAAACCCAGCATCCACACACGATAGAATATTATGAAGCCAACAAAGCAATGTTGTATCTGGCCAGGAAGGTGCAAACGTTCCCATCACAGACATCGTCCTGGTTTCAGCTGAAGCCAGACATGCCAGATGTGTTCCAGCCAGAGGCTCTGGAATGTGCTGGAACCCTAGTCCTGCCACCAGGATGGAAAGAGACCTGGACACCTCATGGGTAGACTAGCTGTACCGATTGACCACTCAGCTCCCATACCTCATCCCCATCTCTGCCATGAGTCCTAAGTTCATTCTCTGCGAGAAGCACCACGACCAAAGCAAATTTGGGGGAGAAAAGATGTTTATTTCAGTTGATAGTCTATCATGGAAGGAAGTTGGGGCAGAAACTCAAGGAAGAGTTTAAAGTAGGGACCATAGGGAAATGCTTCCTGCTGGCTCCAAGGCAGGCTCATGTTTAGCTAGAGTTTTACACAGCCCAGAACACCTACCCCGACAGTGGTCCTGCCTGTAGTGGGCTGAGCCCTCATACACCAATTAGCAATCAAGACAACTCCCCACACCCACACAGGCCCATCTATAGACCAGTCTGATCTGGGGAATCCCTCAACTGAGACCCCCTTCTCGGGTGATTTCACACTGTGTTGAGTTGACAGTTGAAATTAATTGGAACATCCTGTGAAAAGGTCCAGACTGGCGACTCAGTGGTGACCCATTTCTTTGGACCTGTTCTTGCCGCTCAGGAGCTCTGCCTGTCTTTCTGCTCATGTAGCTTTCATGTGGGAACCGACAAGAAACTTCTTTCTAAAACATCACTCTCCCGGCGATCCGTCAAAATCATTTTTCCAATCTACCAGACAAGAACCTGGAGCTAGTACCTTATATGGCAATCGACTGCTGGCACCGTGATGCCTGGGCTAAGTCCACCTGGGGCTAGAAAGCCCCCAGTGCTTGTAAGAACCTCACTCTCCTTTGTTTCACAGTCGTTTGCTATTTTGTATGTGCCTGTTCATGTATGTGTATGCATGTTTGGGGATGCTTGTATGTGTGTGCATGTGCTCACGCATATGATGCCATAGATCTGTGTTGAGTGTTTTCTTTCCTTCATCTCTCTCTACATTTTTAAAGACAGGCTCTCCCACTGAACCTGGAGCCCACTGTTCATCTAGACTAGCTGGACAGCAAGCCCTAGGGTTCTTCTTGTCTCTCGATTGCAGGTGTATGTCACCAGATCAGGTTTTTATGTGAGCGTTGGGGATCCAAACACAGGTCCTCATTATTGTGACTTACCAGCTAAACCATCTCCCTAAAACCCACTTGTTAGACATTGTTCAATGTAAATAACTTTTATAGTCAGACATAGCAATAAAAATTATTTAAAGTGTAACTCCTAAATCCCCAATAGTTCCCTGCTAATTAGTTCATTTGAATAAGTTTTATTATGATTGCCAACCACTTTGCTAAATTAAATGGATTCTTTTGTCTTTAATTTCTGACTTCTGATGTATCAACTACTCCGAGTTAGTTCTCTGCCTACCTGGCTTGACTATTCTAATTTTAATCACACCTCAGCTTTTACCTGGACAATTACTGTATGGTGTGGATGTAAAATGTCCGTCACAGGCTCATGAGTTTGAACACTTGATTCCCAAACAGTTGTATTATTGGCGGGGGAGAAGGGGAGCTAAGGAGCTACCTGGAGGAAGTTGCTGAGTAGTAGGCTTTCAGGGCCTACTGACCCATGCCTCCCTCTGCTTCTTAATGGGCAGACCTAGATGTGAGCCCTTAAGTCCCAACCACCAAAACTGCGAGGCTTTCCTACAGCCACATCTACTCTACTGTGATGGACTGGATCCTCTTTTTCCGTGAAATTGCTTCTTGTCAGCCATTCATGGATAGCAAGAGGGAAGTAACTGGTGTGACAATGGCTGATGAGTGCAGCCGTGGCAACGGCAAGGACAGCGGCGGGTCTTCACCATCAGGTATTCTGTGGACTGCTGCCAAGCTATAAGTGATCCCCTAAAAAGCAAGGGGTGCTCTTCAGGGGTTTACTTTATAAGGCTGGTCTTTTCTAGCTCCTCTCTGAGTTGTTCACTCCCAAGAACTCCAAGTTGTACTGTTTTATCTTTTCTCAGTAAGTGGTGATAGGCGCAATAGTGGTCTCCAACGATATCCACATCCTATTACAGGGAACAGGATGCTGCTCTGTAAGACAAATAGTCCATTGCAGATGTGGTTAAGGACGAGGCCTCTGGGGGTTGGAGAGATAGCTCAGTGGTAGGAGCATATGCTGTTCTTCTAGAGGACCCAGGTTCAATCCTCAGCACCTACATGGCACCTTACAACTGTCTGTAATGCCAAGATTAGACACCCTCTCACAAATGTACATGCAGGCAAAACACCAATGCATACAAAATAAATAAATAAATAAAAAATAGACGAGGCCTCTGAGGTGGGGAGATTATTTGTCACTCTAACCATGTAAATTCTAAAGAGCAAAATCCCTTTCTCAGATTTTTTGAAATGGGGAGACAGCAGCCAAGAGGCCTCCTCCCACCACTGCAGGCTTTGAAGACGGGCAGTGGGAGTCACATATCAAAGAACGTGAAAGAGGATTAGAAACTGGAAAATCCAAGGGAACGGATTTTCCCTAATCTACCCAAAGTGATACAATTTGACAGAGATTTGGGTTTTACCTCCGTGGGTCTTTGGACCAGTTACAGAACTGGAAGATGATAAATACATATGGTTTGACCCTCTAGGTCAATGGCAAACAGTTCCAACAATGATTAAGACAGCAATGAACACATGTCATGCTCTGGTAGGCTTTCTTGGCTCTCCCACTCCAGCTGTTTCCTGCAAAGTTCTTCCTTATTGACCTGTCCCATGTGATCCCAGTCTAGGTGATGAGCTTATGACCATTGCTCAAAATACAACTCAAAACCAAATGTCTGCCCCTGTCTGGAGTACCTTTATCCCCATAGTGCCCCAGGACTGAAGCCATTTCCCTATATCATACTTAAGATACTATATGAATTAACTCAGAATAGATAGCTTCCCTCCACCCCCATGGAACTTTAAATTCATATAATGACAGGGATTATTATATCCACAGGCAAAGTGACACTGGTCACATCGCCCAGTTTTAATAACTGCTTGTGACTGCATGGGAACTCAGTGCATTGGTTACTCACTCTGGAACTGAGGGGCAGGGCAGGGTTGTGTTGGGACTCAGAAAACCCTGTCTCTACGTGAGCCCTATTGCTTCCACACTGAGAACACCTGGGGAGAGCAAACAGGAGGAGGGGCCTTCTCTGAAGTTCCCCTACCTACCTAAGAACCGATTCTGTCAGAGGAGTCCAATAGCTTCAGATCTTCTTACTGAATTCCATTAACCAAGGGAGAATAAACTCAAACCACAGAGGATGATGGGACTTGGAAATCAACCCTTTCCAGAGTCCGGAGGACCTTTGTCCCAGACCATCCTCTGTTCTCTGGGCTCGTTCATTCCTCCTTTATAAGAATGATTTCCCACCCACCTAAGACAGCCCAAAGTCCTCTTCCTCATTTCCCTCTTCCTTGGGAAGAGAGTATTATGCTTCAATTATCTGGGCCTTGAATTTCATAATTTGTATGGCGGGTCCCACGCAAATGTGCACAGTGACGAACGTGGGCCTCTTTGCTCTGCTGATCTGCCTGTTGTATGTTTTAGCAGACTCGATGACCAAATCTTCAGAGGGGAAGTTTTAACCTCTTCACTGTCTGAAACTGGAAAATGTTAAAACCAACAAAAACGAAGAGAAGCTTGTGTCATTGTAAGAATGAAAGTCAATGATTATTAGGTCAGTTTTCAAATACCTTGAAGACCGAGGCCCATTTCACAGAGTGTAAATCTTATTGAGATTACTGAATATGCTCCTATATCAGTGATGAAACCAGTAAATTTACAAGCATGAAATTCATTTAACTCAGCTTCCTTAATATGGCAAAGCTTGGCATTGAATCCTATTCACATGTGAGCTCGGAAAACGTGGTCTTTGCTACAATGGTATTAACTGTTAATCAATGATTTCTAACAGCATTGCCGGACGCAGCATTTACATTTGTGAAGCTGCACTGCACAGCAGCTTCTGAATGGAATCTCTGTATCACCCCCTCCCACACTCAATAGGGAGATGCGACCAATGGGGCTTTGTGAAAACAGCAGCAATATCTGATTTCTCAGGTTAGGCCCACGGATGCCACTGCGACCCCCACCTCAATGCTTTGAACTGCTTGGACTAGAGTAAAACAGTGGCTTTACTGTGAGGATGCTCAAAGAAGCCCGGGGAGGAGCTCACTGAAGAACTGAAGCTTCCAGCGATAGAGAGGACCAAGCTGCACTGTTCGAGTGAGCCAATTGGAGGCGGATAACTGGACCCAGTCGCTCAGAGGATGGCACCATGGCCGTACTTTTGTCTCTTTATTCATATAACTATTATCTCTCATTGTGCGTCAGGACTTGTTCCCACTAAATGAAATCAAGCAAGGCTGTGAGACAGCTCAGCTAGTGTATGAGTCCCTGGGTTTAATCCCCAGAACCACATAAACAGGGAATGGTTGTGCAGGCCTATAATCCCCCCCAAGGGAGAAATATGTCATTCTTTAATATTTTCTATATTAACAAATTATCAGATTTATGATTTGTGATTCTGTTCTTTGGGAAGGGTTTGATGAGGCAGGGGGTCTCATGTAGTTCGGGTGGCCTCCAGGGTGACCTCCTGGGAGATCACCTTTCTCCTATCTCTCAAATATGAGACTACAAGCCTGAACCAACCCGCCAGGCCTTTGCAACCGCTCTCCCCATTCTGCCAGTGCCTTCATCCATCTTGTTCTTTGCTAGGTAGAAGCTTTTAAGTTTGGTGTAATCCCATTGGTCGGTTTGTCTAATTTCATTTTTGTTGCCTGTGATCTGTGTCTATGGAGATGGCATGGCTACTTAGTTGTTGTTAGAATCCTGGGATTTAATGGTAGAGTCATATAGCAGAGTCCAGTGTTTCTAAGCAAGGATGGCAGGCTTGTTCAGGCTACTATTGGTCTTTGTTTCCTGTAATTATCAGGAGGATGTTAGCCCTATTAAATTTTATAAATATTTGTGAGGCTGCAGAAACGTTGTTGTTGTGTATGTGCATGTGAGTGTGTGCATATGTGTGTGTGAAGGCCAGGGAGAATGTCAGGTGTGTGTGTCTGTGTGTGTGTGTGTGTGGTGTGTGTGAAGGCCAGGGAGAATGTCAGGGGTGTGTGTGTGTGTGTGTGTGTGTGTGTGTGTGTGTGTGTGTGTGTGTGAAGGCCAGGGAGAATGTCAGGTGTGTGTGTCTGTGTGTGTGTGTGTGTGGTGTGTGTGAAGGCCAGGGAGAATGTCAGGTGTGTGTGTGTGTGTGTGTGTGTGTGTGCCCTATGACTAAGTGGGGAAGCTAGTGCTCCTTGCAGTAGTAAGAACCACTGGGATATAATGTAGACCCCAGCTTCTAAGGTCACAAAGATTCTGGCAATAGTATGTGAAGGTACAGCGATTAAATGAATTGAGAGTCGACAAGAGTCAACATGTCTCTGGCAGTGCTCTCCCATGCTGGACCGTACGCACTCGCTGCAGCTTTGGTTTTTAGCACACAGTCTGTATGCTTTGCCTCACATATGCCCTCCATCATGCAACACCAACGAACGCCGCCTCCAACACTGCAGCTCGGATTCTAGACGGTTGTGTGTTATGAACTGTGGCGCTCTTACTGCACACATGTAGCTTTTTGCTCTTAAAGAAACAATATGGTTTAATTAGGGAAAGCAGATGCTTTTAATGCTCTTCTACTATTATTCCTCAGCGTGCAAGCATCAAGGAAAATATGTTTCAAATGTATTGTGTAAGAATGTTTGGTTTTTCAAAATTGACAAAAAAAAAAAAAACCTCCTTAAATGACTTTGGCTTGAGATTAATGCAGAATTTCCCAAAATTTCTGACAAGGTTCTAAATATACTTCTGCCATTTTATACTATGTACTTATGCAAAGCAGAGTTCTCAGCACTCATGATTATAAAATCAAAACACTGATCAATTCTAAAAAATACTGAAGATTCTCTGTCCTGCAGTATCAAATATTCAGTCAAGGCTTAATGCCCTGTGTAAAATAAACAAGTACATCCATCTCACTAGTATGTGCTCTTACAAATTTACTAAGAGCAAATTAGTATTTACTCTTAATTTATTAAATTTGCTTTTATCATTAGTAAATGGTAAGATTACACCAAGACTTGCTTTAAGGGATATTTCTTTATACTTTATTAGTAAATGCTTTACTTGTATACCTATTTATATACCTGTGTACTTGAAGTCACATGAACATGTCTCACACAAAAGGGATCCTGAGCGAGGCAAAGTTTAGAAGCTGTGGGTTAGAGCTAGTGTCCCCTCCTCCACGAGTCTAAGTTCAGGGAAGTGGCTGAAAACAGAGGGCACAATCTCAACCCAGAGAGTCCACAAACAGACATCTTTCCTTTCTTGGTCATCTCTAGGCATCTGTGTATTCATAAGGATTTGTTGTCCATCTGAAGAGATGCATCTGAGAAGACACTAAAGTCTCCTGGAACAGTGGTACCTAAGAGGTCAGAGTTTTAATGGTCTAGGAAGCAGTCTTTGGCTCCTGATCTGCACTAGGTTCAGAACTTCATCACAAGAGAACAACTATCTGTATTCAGGAGGCCGAGGAGACAGAATCTAAATTTGAGGTCAACCTGAGCTGTATAGAAAGATCCATTATCAAAAATAAAGCTAAGAGAAGGGTATAAGAACTCCCATGACCTTCAGGCAGTCAGTGGAGGCTCCAAATCGATATGCAACATTTAGGATGTAATCATCACCACTGCCATGGTTAATCTTAACTGGCAACTTGACTGGATTTACAATCACCATGGAAACCCACCTGTGGGTGTGTCTGTGATGGTGTTTCCAGAAGATTTCACAGAAAAGGGAAGACTGTCTGAATGAGGGCAGCCCCATTCTATGGGTTGGGTTCCCAGATGGCATAAAAGGAAAAAAGTAAACAGAGACTCAGCAATTGTCCCACTCTGTTTCCTGCAGATGCAGCGTGACAGCCACTTTCCGTTCCTGTCTTCCCTGCCAGGACGGACTCCATCCCTCTACTGGGAAGCCAAAACAAAGGCTTCTTCACTTCTTCTCTTTGTAACCCGCTTTTGCATTGTTTTTGTGGCAATGAGAAAAGAAGCTAACACAATAATCTTGTGTTTTTGTGAGGTTTCTGAGTCTCCACCCGAGTCTCAGAAGAAAATGTGACTTATTGGACGTTAAGTGTCAGTCAATGGGAAATGTCGAGGTTGACAGATTCTGCATGGACTGATATTTGGGGTGATACGTGTAACAGGAAGTTGAGCCACCGTGCTACCTGGAGGGAAGCTGCCAGAAGCAGTGAGAAGATACCGTTAATGCTGCCTGTAGTGAGCTTGGCCCCTTGTAAAAGCAATATGGAGGCTTTTGTCATGTAGCAGAGGAAGAGTAACAGGAAATGAGTAGGGGAGGTAGCAAGGAAAGAGAGCACATGGAGTTCTGTCTGTCCCTCTAGTAACTTTGAGTTTTATTCTGATGATGACAGGAACACGTTCTTGACGAAACAAGATGGTTGGGTGCCAGTGTAAGCATTCAAAGCCCACGAGGGCGACAGGCTGTCTCTGACAAATGCTATTTTCCAACAGAGAAAGAAAGCCCTAGAAAGTCAAGATGCAGCTACATAGTCCATGAACAGTGAATAAATACTCTTAGCTCACCAGTCAGTAGATGTATCTGAAAATGATTAATAGGGAATGTACTGTGATTATTCAAGCTATCACAAGGGATATTGATTTAGTTCTTTCTGGAGAAGTTTGAATAAATTTATTATACTTTTCAGAGGCAAAGCCCTTAGGGATTTATTTTAGCACAATGCCAATATACTCCCATCTTCTCTAAGCTGACCTTTGAGGTACGCAGAGGTATGCATGCTAAATTGCTCTCTCTCTCTCTCTCTCTCTCTCTCTTTGTGTGTGCGCACATGCACACACAAACACACACCCTTGTCTTTGTTGCTGCAAATGAAGTTAAGCAATAAACTTCAATTAACTTGGTAGTATTCACAACAACAAAATACAACAAACCAAAAATCAAATTACACAAGATCTTTGATAAAGAGAGGATGGTGGGAAAGTTCAGCTTTTTAGCTCATGCTATTTGTGTGGTGTGTATGTGTGTATGGTCTTTCAGAGAACTTGAACCTAAAGTCTCACATATACTAGGAAATCTCCACTATTGTGCTATGCCCCCAGCCCTATGCTCAAGTTATTATTATTCTTTTGTCTGAAGAAAATAAGCTGGTTTAATTTTTAAATTATTTAATAAGAAGGTACTTATTAAGTGTTATTATATGCGATACATATTCCCAAGAGGTATAGGAAGGCTGCAGATTTGGACTTCATTTTTTTTATTCATTAATTTTAATTTCATCCATCAAACACACATCATGTATGAGACCAAAAAAAAGAGAAGAAAAAAGTTAACTTCAGCTACAAGTAATTTATAGTCTAATGAGAATTAAATTGAGTAATAGCAGATTTTTCTAATTCTAAATAAAAAGATGAGACTATTTCAGGTTTTCTTTTTCTTGAAAGACAGGGTCTCAGGTCTCCTAGGCTGGTTTCAAAGTTGCTTTGTAGCTCAGGGTGACCTTGAACTCCTGATTGACAAGTCTCTACCCTCTGAATGCTGGGACCACTGACAAGCACTACCACGCCCAGTTTTGTGTGGTACTGGGACTGAACCCAGGGCCTCCTGCCTGTTTCCTCACCTGGGAACAGTCTGTCAACTTTTAATCTCTAACCTAGGTTGGGATTTACTCTTGTCTACTGCCTTGGCTTTGCTCATAGTCAGTAAGACTGCTGAAACAGACGGATGTATTAGTTAAGAACTAAATGGACAGATGTATAATTTTCAAAGTTACTTCAGATGACTGTCTTTGGCACCTCCTTGGGAAGTGCTGTGGAGCTCACTCCCGTGGTCTACTGCCTGTAACCTCTGGGGCTCTTTGGATGTGCACGTGGGCTGGCTATTTCATGAAAATCCCTAGCCTCTGTTAAGAGAGAGAGTGTACGTGTGATAGAAGCAACCATTAGTTCTTACACGGAAGGTCAACTTTCTCTCTGAAGAGTCGACATTTCTGTCTTCTGAAATAAACTGGCAATAGATCAGAAGGGGAAAAGCTATGACCAATTTATTTAATAATATCTTACATAATACAGGAGCCTTCAGCCTGAAAACCCAAAGACAAAGAGTGAGTAGCCATGCAGAAATGGGACAGAGTCTAAGTGATTGGAAACCACCGAGAGGAAACCCAGAGCAGCCTATCTATTTAGTCTTTTTTGTCTTCCAACACAGCGTTTCTTCCTGTGTAATTTTTCTAGAATGGAGGTCTTATGAACCACTGTTGGTCAAGGATGGTCTTTATGGCCAGCTCTTACACAGAGGGACAGAGGAAGAATGCAATAGTTTTAGATTTTATATACGACTTTGGGGAAGAAAGCAGCTGGGTTCTATGTTTCACTTTGAAGAATAATTCTAGTCTCTGGCTTGCCGCAGGAGAGCGCTTAAGGGGTGAGAGACAGGAGAGCTAGAGCGGGTCAGGGAGAGACTTCATGTCTAGGCTGGGGCTTGGGTATCATCCTCTGAGCCCTGTCATTCTCACTTCAGTATTTGGGTACTGGGAAGTTAGTCCAATCTTGCGTTTTTGGATACTGGGAAGTTAGTCCAATCTTGCATCTACCGTTTGGAAGCATCCTTTCTGCACCGAAGCCAAATTTGGACAAACATCTCATCCTACTAACACTTTGGGGTTTTTGTTTGTTTGTTTATTTATTTATTTATTTATTTATTATGTAGACAATATTCTGTCTGTGTGCATGTCTGCAGGCCAGAAGAGCGCACCAGACCTCTTTACAGATGGTTGTGAGCCACCATGTGGTTGCTGGGAATTGAACTCAGGACTTTTGGAAGAACAGGCAATGCTCTTAACCACTGAGCCATCTCTCCAGCCCCCTACTAACACTTTGTTATATCAAGTAGACAACGGGAAATTGGCAATCTCTCCATCCCCAGACAGTTTTCAAACTATAAAATGTCTACTTCATTGATCGAATTTGTTCATGCATTTTGTCATCAGTTACCTTTTGTTGTTTTTGTTAAGCACCTCCAAAATTTAGGTTTAAAACAAGGATCATTTTTGTTCCTCTTGGTATTAGTATTGCAAAATGGGCAATACGCTGGCTGGGGTCCCTGGTGTGGTAGTATTTTAGCTGGTGGTAACTCTAGAGGACACAGAGGCAGTTGTCCTTCTCCTTCTTCCTGTAGGCTCTCTCTCTCTCCCTCCCTCTCTCCCTTTCTCCCTCTCTTCCTCTCTCCCCTGTGCTCTTGCCTCTAGGCTGAGGGGCTTGCCTTCAACATGGTCCTTCAAGGATCTCCGAAGTCCCAGGGATTTAGCTCCAGAACTGAAGCTTCCATTCTCTTTTAGCAAAAGACAATCTGCTGGTCAGTCTGATCAAGGTGGAGGAATGCTACAAGGATGCATAGAGGTGACGTTCCTCCTGGCTTCTGATGTAATCACTAATGATAACATAAACATGGGGTGTATAGAGGTGAGGTTCCTCCCGGCCTGTTTAATCTAGTAACAATCAGGTTGACAGAGAACCTGGGAGAGCAGGATGAGCTCCTCAGCAACAAGAAGGACCAGGACCCACAGGCTTTCCGTTCACGTCCCTAACCAAGCCATCCTTCGGGAAGGAGGTTACCCTATCTTGACTTTCTGCCTTTTCTGGAGCAGCTGTCTCCCACTTCTCCATATTCAGTGAGGTTGCTTCTCTCTAATGTGGCTCTGCGGTCACCCCCCCCCCCCCAGGAGGCCTTGCCAGATACCCTCAGATCCACTGCTAAGCCCTTGTTTCAGAATGCACCTCATATTTGCCTCCCCACCCCCAGAAGTTATTGCATTGTATTAAAGTGTCTGAGAGTTTGTTTCATGGGTGTGTTTTTTGTAGCTAGATTCTTTACAACCTAAAGACAAGATCCAAGTCTGAGTTTTGTGATCCTGCCGTTCTTACATACTCAGTAAAAATAAGTTAAGATGGAGCCAACATACTACAAGTGTGTCTCCAATGCTCCAGTATCACCATAGTATCTAGAATGAGGCAAGGAACATATCAGTAGTTCAATAAATATTGAAAGGTTGGATGAATATAGGAATCTATTTCTCTTAGTCACTGCATACAAGTAGAAACCCTGATTCTAGTGACCTGGTAAAATCTTCAGCAAGCTTCATAAAGATTTCAATTCCTCGCTGGGAAAGAAGCGGTATGCCTTAGGCATAACTTTTCAAGTAATATCAATGTTTAATAGCATAAACCTTTTGGGCAGGGGCATATAGCTAAAAATAAATCTGTATCCTTTCGAATGTGTAGGCGAAAACTCTGTAAGCATGTATTCATGCCACCAACACAATACAGTTCTCTTGCCTGTACAAAACAAAATGAAACCTATAGGAAACAAAATTGTTTTTCTATGTATGACAAGTTCAGGCTCCAACTGAAACAAGAGACAACATAAATCAATAGGTCTCCATGGCAAAAACCAAGAGTGGTTTTTAGGGGAGCAAAATCCAGTGTCCATTTTAAAGACACACTTCCTTCTTATAGATCAAGTTCTCTGTTTTATGCTGGAAGGAAAATGATTCATGCACCATAGCATCTGTCACTTGGAAACCCCAAATCAGTGTACCAGCAACAGGGTATCATTCTGCTTATTTTCTGGGGTCTCTTACATGCTTCATGGGGAGCTGTGGGTCTGTCTTTAACAATGCTCTCCCTAAAAACTGAACTCAAGATGCTGTAAAGTGCTCTTCCAAGTGGTTCAATGGGCTGTACCAAGGCACAGAGCATCACAGATGTCTCCTGCAGATACCATTTTGTTCCTGATTTTGGAAGCTCTTCTAGGACGTTTAGTGACATCTTGCATGAGGTAGAAAAGTAGGTTCATATATATGTGGGTTTGTAAGGCTGTACATGGTCTAGAGAAGCTACCAGACCTCTACACATTTTTAAGATTCCTCAACCATAAAGTAACACCGGAGGGAGCAACAAACATTCCTTCCCAGATAGATTTCTGTCATCTTCGCCTCGAAGGCTATTTGATCCCACCCAGTGCATAGCTTCAGGGCCCAATGAGAACTGAGGGGTGTCTCCTGAACATTATCTTTAGTTTTGGACTTGCTACCACCTTTGGCCAGACCAAATCTAGCCCCTCAGTTCTGGCCCCTGCAGTAATAAGCCATGGAAAAGTGAAAGAGGAGTAAAAAGGACACAGCTGAATCTTTTCAATTATTTGTCTTTCAGGGTCCTCGCCCATCATCTTAAGGAGCTGAGTTTGATAGAAGGTGCTTCCAGCTAGATATAATACTAGCTCATGTGAATCTCAGGTAACTATTTCCCCTCATTTTATAATTTTTGAGGTTAAGGCCAGAGAAAGAACCTTTCAGGGTTCACATCTCTAGGACGAGTGTGAGCAACAAAGTTATGTCCTGGCCATTCTGAATCAAAAGTCTTTGGCTACAGCCACTTTGCCCCGGCTCACCTAATCTCAGATGAACATAGAGTCTATATTGCTTCTTATGAACAATCAGTTTAAGATGCTATGTCTTCTCCCATCCTGAGCATCATCAGGAAGTGAAGTCTTGTTCCCCAGCTCCTAAAGGGCCATGGGGTATGCCTACGGGACCGGGTGGACTTCTGCCACTGTTGGCATTATTTGGATACCTACCCCATTTCCAACTTAGTCCTAAATCTTCCTGAGGACGGGGCATTTTTAGATTCCTTCTGACTTTACAGATTCTTTACACTCAGTGAGTACCCAGAAACAGTCGACTGAAACAAGGCCCCTGGTGAATCCAGATGCCCTGAAGGGAAGGTTAGTACTTATTTAACCTGGGAAGACCCCCTTGGTTAGACCTGCTTAGTTGATTCCTTACTCCTCCTACTCACCTCTGAATTCTTTAGCTGTGAGAAGGAAGCACTAAAACAAAGTGGAAGAGATAACATCCACGGGAGGGCAAAGCCGTGCTAATTTTTGTTGACTGGCCCATTGAAGTGGTAATGAGGCAGAATTTCTGCCTTTGGCCAGAACACACTCAGAGCTCTCCTGTCTTGTTATTCATCTTCTCCCTTGGAGTGATTAGCAACCCAGGCAGACAGTTCCTTTCCTAGCAGGCAAAGCCCAAACCCTCTGTGCACGTCTCCCCCCAGAAGGCCCTAGGCGCGAGCGAGCTTGCTTTCTTGGCAGCATCCAGGCAATGTAGCCCACCAACACGTGTAATTCAGAGAACTGGGCTACACGGGAAAACAAGCAAACGGAAGAAAAAAAAAATCCACTCTGCATATTGACTTTGTCTAATGTGGCATTTGCACACATGAACAACCACAGTTCTTACTGACTGCTGCCAGACTAATTCGTCCCCAATACTGCCTGATCCTGAACCCATTCCAGCTTTATCTCCAGAGACAGCTAGGCTTAAAATTAGAGGTTCCCCACTTTCTGGGAAATTTACACTTCTACCTTTCTCTTCTGTTTTCTCAGAATAGGAAGGTTTCAACCAACAATTGCATATATGGGTTCAGTACATTCTCATGCCTTGGAAAGCGTTGGATTTTCTTCATAAGTTAGAATTCTCTATGCTTCAAGTTCCAATAGCCGATCTGCTCCCCACAACAAACCTATTCTGACCTTCCCTGCTGGCAGAACCTTACCCTCTTCGGGGCTTGAACACAGATTTTCTCATGGTATAAACACATTTCTCTCTGCTGTGGTTTATGTCTACCTAATCTGTAGGACCTAGCATATAATGTTCAATAAATGTTTCTTGAATGAATATTAACGTTTATTTAATGAAGCCTTTCCACTGATAGGGTCTTCGGAAACCAGAAATAAAATGTACGGTAATTCATTACTTTTGAAGGTCAGAGTCAATTTGAAGACTTTGTGAAGCCTGAAGGGCCCACCGCTTCATCTGTGCACCCTGAGAATTTCCTGCTGTAGATGTGCAACATTGAATCCTATTAGTGTTCTCTGCGTCCCGAAAGGCCAACGCTGTCGCCTTCAGAAACCCAGTTCCTGGCGATAAAGCGAGTGACACTTCTTTTCCTAGTTTGTGTCCTATGACTGTGACAAAACACTGAGCAAATCCAACTTGGGGAGATCAGGATTTATCTCATTTCTCAGCTTTTGGTCTATTGGGAAAGGAACTCAGGACAGGAACTGAAATCAGGAACCTCAAGGCAGGAAAGGAGGCAGTTTACCATGGAAAACCGTGGCTTGCTGGCTTGTTCCCAATGACTTATTCAGCCTCTTTCCTTACACAACTCAGGACCACCTGCCCACTCTATTTTAAAATGGGGGCTTCCTCTTAAGTCATCTAATGGGCAGGGGGCCTATCTCAGCTTCAGACATGTTCTGAGAGAATGGAATTTGAACAGAAACCATGAAAACAGCCAATTAAGGAGCTGGGGAGCAGGACCATAAAATTTAACAAGGTCCAGATGTTCCTAAGAGGCATCCTGTCCTTGAAGACACCTTGTCAGTTATTAATGGCCCTTTGTTAGGGTTTTGTGCCCAAACACTGACCAATGGTTTCAGAAACTACCTTATCCTATGCCCTCCTCACCCAATCCCAAGGCCCAGGACTTGATCTCCCCTGATTATGGCGTGTCCCCTTTAAAAGTTATCTCTTTCCTGGGGCTCACTGCCACACTTTCCACACCCACCCTGCTGGGGTTGCTGGAAAGGGGTGGTCCAAACTCAAGTTTATAAAATAAAGATGCTCCTGTAATTTGCACCAGAAATCAGTCTCTGTGACTTCATTTGGGGGATGAGTAATTTAGGCCTAACAGTCCCACCCCCACTGAGCTGGCTCCTCCCACAGTGATCCTTAATCAAGAAAACACCCCACAGTTCATCTACAGGGCAATTTGACGGAAGTATTTTCTCAGGTGAAGCTCCTTCTCAGAGAGTCTAGCTGTGACACATTGACAAAACAGAACACAAACAGAAACCCAAGCAGGATATGCCTCATAGTTAGAGAAAACAGTCCACATTCAAAAGTCCCAGGCCCTTGGCCACAGTCGCATTTAGAAAGAACATCAGGCAGGACTCACATCCGGGTTCACATGGCTCAAAAGGCTCAAAATCTAAGGTGTCCATACTTTGGCTTTTGGTTTTGTTTCTAACACTTCACGTTTCTCTTGGAACTGTAGCTTTAATACAGTTTCTACTATTTCTAGTCCTTACCTGAGGTGCACTTCCCACCCCCAAAGCTTCACAAAAGGCCAGTTCTACCTGCTGGTGACCCGCTTAGTGTGACAAAACAGTGTGATCTCTGAGGAGGCCACAGCTTCCTTTCAGTGACTTCGAGGGCAACTTATCCTTCTGCAGCGCAGAATCCCCTGAGCAGACGCCTGGCAGCTGGCCACATCGGCAGCTCATTTGTACTGCCCTGTCTGCCCGGCCTCCTGTGATACACTTCGTTGTCCCTAACACTGTCTCAGAGGCCTGTGATTCACAAATCTGGGCTCCCTTAAAAAAGAGTAAAATCTAGAAAGAGCAGAGACCTTACTGGTGACTTGCTAACTGGGGACTCAAAATCTTTCGTAGCCTCATCTATTGAAGATCACCCTCAAGTGCTATGAAAAGAGACTTTTCTAGGCTTTGAGGAGCCCCATGACGCATGTGGCAAGCAGGAGAGGAGCTCTTTGAATGAAGGAAGCAGACTGATGCAAATATCAAACACTCTCTGAGCACAGATGATACCCAACAGCGTGTCATCAATTGTGAGATCTGCCCCACCCACGTTTTTAGCATCTCTGTGATTACAAACAACTGAGAGCTTTTGCAATGATTAGAGCAGAATAGCGGCCATCATAGTTATTACAGACCATGCTGCTTCATTTCAATTGTCAACTTGACGAGATTTAGAGTCATCGAGGAGAGGCGTCCAGGTGTGCCAGTAGGGAATTACCTGGCCTAGGTCTATTGAGGCAGGAAGGTCTGCCCACAGTGAGTGGCACCATTCCCTGAGCTGGGATCCTGTACTTTATCATGGGAAAAGAACGGGCTGAACACAATCACTTATCACTCTCTGCTTCCTGCATGTAAATGCAGTATGACCAGCTGATCCAAACTCCTGTCGATTTCATGTCCCCATTGAGGTGGACTACAGCCTTGAACTCGGAGCCAGAAGTGACCCTTCTCCCTTCAGTGGCTTTTCTTACTACACGTTATCACAGCACCTGGAGAAGGAAGCAAGATGCACAAAGCCTTTTCATGTGAGTATCAAATATGCCAGCAGTGAAATCCGTAAACCAGGCTGTGCATAACTGCAAAGGCAGCCCGAAAGTTCCAGAATTTATCTTTTATAAGTTGTTCAGGAAATGTTTTATCACCAACCTGAGCTTTATGACAGGGTCAAAGAAGGATATTCAGAAGACTCAGAAAAAGAAAAATAACATTCCAGGAAGTTCAGTGGAGTTCACAGTCTTAGATGAGACTAGGTTTTTCTTAAGTACTGGAGAAATACAGTCTCTGACAGCCCCCGTCAATCTCCTTCAAGAGCACGGCTTGACACAATCACCCTGCGTCATGGAATTTTATAACTAGACTATGACAGTAGAAAGTTGGGGTGCAAATGGCTATTTAAGGTAAATCTTAGCTTCTTTTGAGCTTGATGGGACATATGACTACATTTTAGCCAATGTTATGAGAGTAGATTGCAATACATCTCTGAGCATGATGAATTGGGTCTTAAATAATTGCCCACAACTTAAAAAGTAAAGACTTGTCCCCAGCTGATGGCCCTACTGGAAGGTGGTGGAAACTTAGGAGGTGGTGGGGTGGAGGCTAGCTGGAGGGAGTACATCATTAGGAGTGTGTGTCTATGAAGGACATCTTGGGCCTTGGCTCCTTTGCCTCACTCCCCTTCCTGACCACCATGAGGTGAGGAATTTTGTCCTGACCACAGTCCCTAAGAAGTGGAGCAGCCCGGCGAGGACCGAAACCTCTCACCCTGCAAGCTGAAGCAAGCCTGATTTTTTTTTTTTTAATTAACATCACAGGTTAATTCTGTCACTGCAGTTGAGAGCTGGCCCAAACATGGGCCATTCAAGATGTCTGTTAGTAGGCATGCTGATGGGGTGGAGAAATTGCACATATTTTCTTGCATTAAAGATAGAAGCCATGTTTTAAGGGAAGCAGAATGACTGGTGGCAACCGCAAGGCCATGACAACCTTCAAACCTTCATGCCCGCCTGTAACGATCGGCTCAGACTCTCATAAATTAATTCATGCAGCCATCTCTTTAGGTCATTCTGTAGCCAAAATGATGTCTACTTTTTTGGTTTATTCAATCTCATTCTCTCCTGCCCCAAACACGAATTAACTGCAGACACACACGTGTGGACCTCACAAGAAAGCTTCCTTGATCTATGTGACTTCTTGCAATCCACTTTCCTGAGGGTTGCTAGTCTTTTATCTTTGGCGAAGGGAGTCTTGCTTTTAAGCTACACTTCTATACTTCAAGGACATGTTTTTTTCCTCTTCAAAACCCCATTCCTGTTACTTCAAACTTCCTATTACAGTCTTCAGCTTCCTCAGGCTAACCTGAGGAAGTACTAACCATATCTTCTGTTGGCCTCTTTTTTTTTTTTCTGACTATGTGGCTTTTCTTATACATCATACATCATCAGAAAGTCAAATTGCGGCCTTTCTCATAGTCCAGAGAATAGGGGCTTTTCTCTGAGCTCGTTAGCTGGGGATGACTGGTGCAAACTAACTCTCATATATTGTAGAACCCAAAATAAGCAAGTTTTTCCTTTTTATACATTATCTCTGATCCTTAAAACAACTCTAAAAGAGACGAGTCTTATTCTTCTACGGAAGCTCAGAATAGATAAAAGGTCTTCTCCAGGAGACTTCACCCGCTTAAGTTCTGAGAGAGTCTAATGGGAGCCAGTCCACATGAGGCATGGCAGAGATGACTGTAATCCCAACACTCAGGAGGCCCAGCCTTGAGGATTAAGAACGCAAGGCCACCCCGGGCTATATAGGAGGACCCCGCCTGTAAACCAAGGGTGGGGGAGAAAGCACAGAGGTGAGCAGCATGAAGCCCTGGGTTCAATCCATACAGCAAAGTGAACCCCAAGTTCCAGCCTGCATTCTTCCTATTACATATACAAAGACCAGCGTTCCTGGGAAACAAGAACAAGGACTTAGTTGTTACGGCTCAGTCCAGGAAGAGTGGGACCAGGGAAGGAAAGAAACAGCCTGGTTTTCTGGCATGGAGGCCAGATTAACACAAGGATGATGAGAACCTTTTAGGCCTGCTCAAGAAAAAAAAAAAAATCCCTCCCCTTCCCTAAGCCCCACTGAAGGTGCTTCTATTTTTCTGACTTTGACAGATATTTCTCCCTAAGTTCTCTGAATTATTAAGGAATAAAATAGCTCATTTTAATTTCCCTAGATGTCTTTATTGAATTCTTTCACAGTGTTTTATGGAAAATATCTGATTACTGATTCATAGAATAGAACATTATGAAATTTTATGCTAAGTGGCTGCCACAGTGGTACTCAGGCCCAGGAGCTTTGCGACTCTCGGATGCTGACCTGGTCCCTGCAGGCTCGCAGGAGGAGCTCTAAGCTCGTGTATCTTGCATGCGCTTTCTGAGTAACTCATAAAGAGAAAGTGATGGCACCAGATTCCCAGCAAAAGCTTGGAAAGAGATAACGTAAAACACTTGAGCATTGAAGTCCAGAGCCTGGGTTGGGGAATAGGACTAAGTTTAAATCCAGCTGAGCTTCTTTTTAAATGAACGTGGCCAGCTTTCTTAATCTTTCTACCCCCCTGTTTCATGGTCTGTTTGTTAAGCGGGCATGATTCATAGATTGTTCTGGAATATTTGTGAGGATTACATGAGCTAACATAAGTGCTTAGAAGGATGTTATGGTAGACAGAATGAAACAGGCATGTCTACCATATGTAGGATGAACTTAAAAGTTAACTATATATTGTATTTAGAGGGACTAAGAGCAAAATACTGTAGATTGTGAAAGACCCTGTTTGTGGCCGTGGCTCCTAATGCTCAGTGAGGCCATGGTGCTCGGCGTGATTCTTCTCACTCGTCCTGGCTAGCAAGCGCAGTGCACAAGGTGGCGGTGCCCTGGGTGATGAGATGCATCTCTCAAGTAGAGTTGATTCCCTCCTTCAAGATCTGGTAGTAACAGGCAGAACAAGTTACCAGTGAGTATTAACCTTACGCTCACCTTCACTAACCTTAAGTTTCTCCCTGACTGCAGGCTGCTGACCTCCCTTTATAGAGAGTGACTGTCTGAAAAAGCATGGATAAATTTGGACTAGCTGAACATAGCGGAGAATGAGGAAGAATGGGAACTCAAGAACAATCGCAGTGGGTTTTTGATCCTACTGCACGTACTGGCTTTGGGGGAGCCTAGGCAGTTTGGATGCTCACCTTATGAGACCTGGATAGAGGTGGGTGGTCCTTGGGCTTCCCACAGGTCAGGAAACCCTGATTGCTCTTTGAGCAGATGAGGTAGGGTGACTTGATCGGGGGAGGGGGAGGGAAATGGGAGGCGGTGGCGGGGAGGAGGCAGAAATCATTAATAAATAAATAAATTAAAAAAAAAAAGAAATTCATGTTCTGCTTCCTTCTTTACACATAAGCTTTTTTTTTTCTTTTTCCAGCTTCTTCTAATTTTATCAGTCAAGAATGTGTTTTCTAAGGACCTGGGAGTCTTGCCTTTGAAATACAACCATCAGTAAAATAATCGCACAAGCTCCATGAAAGGGAAGGAGTCTAATTTGGTAAGTGGCAATTGATAACACAGATGGCTCAATTACATTGAGCAACCTTCGCTACAATGTCCTTCAGTACTGTCCACTGGTTTGCCTCAGTGCTTGAAAACCCTCTTCCTTCAGGGTTAAGGTCAGTCTCATTCCCCTGATGGAACAGTGTAGAATGAAGTCTTCCATGCCTGTTTCATTCTGTCTACCATAATTTGTATTATCATCACAGGACCAATCATGTTAAAAATGTTTCTATGAAAACAAAAAGAATAAAAGAAACTTCTTGTTTCCCCTCCTACCAATAAACAAGATTTTTCCTCAGAGTAAGGGAGAAGAAAAAAAAATGACTGATAGTGAGTGATGGGTATAGCTCATGTTTCTCAAGGTCCATTAGTCATAACTGAGAAACTGGAATTTTTCAACTCTCCAGAAGAACCAGCAAACTCAGTCTGTCAAGTATGGTCAGGTTCCTGGGATTGTGTGATCATCTACCTACTTAGATGGTCTTTAAGAAGTCTGTGGTTTAACAAACCACATAAAGACATTACTAAGAAAGAGAATTACAGATCAATCTCAATCATGAGCGTTGATGAAAAACTATTCAATAAAATACTGGCAAATCAAATCCAAGAACACATCAGAACCATCATCTACCACGATCAACCTGGCTTCATCACAGAGATGCAGGGATGGTTCAACAAATGAAACTCTGTCAATGTAATCCACCATATAAATAAACTGAAATGTAAAAATCATATGATCGTCTCATTAGATGTTGAAAAAGGTTTCAACAAAATACAACATCCCTTTATGATGAAGGTCTTGGAGAGATAAGGGTTACAAGGAACATACCTAAACATAATAAAGGCAAAATACAGCAAGCCAACAGTCAACATGAAACTAAATGAGAAGAAACTCCCAGCAATTCCACTGAAATCAGGAACAAGACAAGGTTGTCTACGCTCTCCATATCTATTCAATATAGTTCTTGAGGTCCTAGCTAGAGCAGTAAGACAACAAAAGGAGATTGAGGGGATACAAATCAGAAAAGAAGAAGTCAAACTCTCACTATTTACTGATGATATGATAGTTTACATAAGTGACCCCAAAAATTCTATCAAAGAACTTCTACAACTTATAAACAATTTCAGTAATGCAGCACGATACAAGATTAACTCAAAAAAATCAGTAGTCCTGGGGCTGGAGAGATGGCTCAGTGGTTAAGAGCATTGCCTGCTCTTCCAAAGGTCCTGAGTTCAATTCCCAGCAACCACATGGTGGCTCACAACCATCTGTAAAGAGGTCTGGCGCCCTCTTCTGGCCTTCAGGCATACAGACAGAATATTGTATACATAATAAATAAATATTTTTTTTAAAAAATCAGTAGTCCTGCTTTACACAGATGATAAATGGGCTTAGAAAAAAAATCAGAGAAACATCACCCTTCACAATAGCCACAAACAGTATAAAATATCTCGGAGTAATTCTAACCAAACAAGCAGACGACTTGTATGACAAGAATTTTAAATCTTTGAAGAAAGAAACTGAAGAAGACACCAGAAAATGGAAAGATCTCCCATACTCTTGAGCAGGTAGAATTAATATAGTAAAAATGGCAACCTTAACAAAAGCAATGTACAGATTCAATGCAATGCCCCTCAAAATCCCAGCAAAATTCTTCACTGACCTCGAAAGATCAGTATTCAACTTCGTATGGAAAAGGAAAAATCCCAGAATAGCCAAAACAATCCTGTACAATAAGGAACTTCTGGAGGCATCACCATCCCTGACTTCAAACTCTACTATAGAACTACAGTACTGAAAACAGCCTGGTATTGGCATAAAAACAGACAGGAGGACCAAGGGAACCGAATCAAAGACCCAGATATAAATCTGCACACCTACAAACACCTAATTTTTGATAGACACAATAAATAAATAAATAAAATGGAAAAAAGGAAAGCATATTTAACAAATGGTGTTGGCATAGCTGAATATGAACATTTAGAAGAATGAAAATAATCCATATCTATCACCATGCACAAAACTCAAGTCCAAATGGATCAAAGACCTCAACATAAAGCCAGCCACACTCAACCTCATAGAAGAGAAAGTGGGAAGTACATTTGAACGCACTGACACAGGAGATAACTTCTTAAATATAACTCCAGTAGCACAGACACTGAAACAATTAATAAATGGGACCTCTTGAAACTGAAAAGCTTCTGTAAAGCAAAGAAAGAACACAGTTGACAAAAAAAAAGCAGCCTACAGAATGGGAAAAAAATCTTCAACAACCCCACATAAGACAGAGATCTGCTCTCCAAAATATACAAAGAACTCAAGAAATTGGTCATCAAAAGAACAAATAATCCAGTAAAAAAAATGGAGTACAGACCTCAACAGAGAACTCTCAACAGAGAAATATAGAATGGCTGAAAGACACTTAAGAAAATGCTCAACATCCTTAGTCATCAGAGAAATGCAAAACAAAACAACTCTGAGATTCCATCTTATACCTGTAAGAATAGCCAAGATGTTGGAGAGGTTGTGGGGTAAAGGGAACACTCCTGTATTGCTGGTGGGAGTGCAAATTGGTACAGATTCTTTGGATATTGGTATGGCGATTTCTCAGAAAATTAGAAACAACCTTCTTCAAGACCCATCAATACCACTTTTGGTTTTATACCCAAAGGATGCTCAATCGTGGCACAAAGACATGTGTTCAGTTATGTTCATAGCAACATTGTTTGTCATAAGCAGAACCTGGAAACAACATAAATGCCCCTCGACCAAAGAATTGATAAGGAAAATGTGGTACATTTACACAATGGAGTACTAGACAGTAGAAAAAATAGTGACATATTGAAATCTGCAGGCAAATAGATGGATCTAGAAAACATCATATTGAGTGAGGTAACCCAGACCCAGAAAGACAAATATCATATGTACTCACTCATAAGTGGCTTTTAGACATAAAATAAAGAAAACCATCCCACAAATAACAATCCCAAAGAACCTAGACAACAATGAGGACCCTAAGAGAGACATACATAGATCTAATCTACATGGGAAGTAGAAAAAGACAAGATCTCCTGAGTAAATGGGAGCATGGGGACCTTGGGGGAGGGTTGAAAGGGGTAGGGGAGAGGCAGGGAGGGGAACAGAGAAAAATATATAGTTCAATAAAATCAATTTAAAAAACGAAGTCTGTGGTTTAACTGGAGCTGCCAATAGAAGATTTTATGAAGAAATCATGGCCATTCCTTACGCCTTCTGAGGATAAACTAGGCATCTCCAAACCTTGAAGAAACAGGGAGTATATGTACAAACACTAAAACTGTACCAGACAAGCAGATGCCTGGAGACCAGAAGTCTTGTTTCAACAATGTTTGGTTTTACCTGGCATCTCTAGTATCTCTTTTCCATCTCTTCTAGCTTCCAACTCTCACTCTCCTATTTGGTCCCACCTCTAGGCCATGTTCTTGCCTATCTCCTGCTTAAGTACCTTTCCTGTCTTGACCTGTCCTTTCCCCCTCCTCTCCTCTCTTCTTCCTCCTCATCTGTCTCCTCCTCTTCCTTCTTCTATTTATTTATTGAGCAAAGGGAGGATATGTGCTGGGTTAGCTGAGAGGTGATCGGAAGGCAGCTTGAGGGAGCCACTTCTCTCCTTCCACCATGCCCAGTGGTGAGTACTTTTATCTGGAGCCATCTCATCAATCCTGCCCTTCACTGCTTTCTGTGGCTGGTTTCTTTGTCTGCAAACAATGAGTTCCATGACTGGTCGGATTCATTCTACCAAGATATAGTCACCTTCATGATCAAATGGTCATCTCTAGGCCTCCTACCTGTACCCGGGTTTCTTTTTTGGACCTCAATGATATGACTTTGATAAAACCAGGGCATTTCTTCCTTAAGCTGGAAGAGCAGAAGTGCAAGGAAGTCAGCCTCCTCCTGAAAATGCAGAGCCTGGGGGTGGCTGTGTCATTTTCCAGGATGTAGTCACTGGATCAGGATGAGTGGGTAACCCATGGGAGCCTTTTTCATGCCCTGGAGAAGGATTTGCACCGGGGTTTTTGGATTTGTATACTCACACAGGTTGACATTTCTGTGACTTTCTGGAGAACCATTTCCTAGATGAGGAAGTGAAATCCATAGAAAACATTGGCAAGCACCTACTCAGCCATCATGGACTGGTGTGCCTCCAGAATTCAACAATATTCACTTTCATATACCATTTATCAAATCATCATCACCATCATCATCATCACCATCACCATCACTATTAAAATTAGATCCTTTACTAACCCTCCCAGTGACTGCCCAATGTCAGTCTGCTGCCCATACTTCAATTCTGTTCTATCTACAAAATTAACATTGAGATGAAAAGGTGAAGGTGGACATGGATAAAAATGTGAAGGCCCTTACACTAGGACATGGGTCAAAGAATGTGTCGCTGTGATCAACACTGGGTTATGGATAAAGTCTGTCTTAAAATTGTTCTGTAAATTAAAATTGTGACATAAAAATGAAACATAAGCAAGCTAATAAATCCTTTTATTGAAGCTACTCACACCCACTTGAATTCAAATCTGATAAAAATATCTGATTATGTGTTCACTAACAGAATTCAAATATCAAGTAGCTATCAAGTTATTAGCACAGATAACTGTAGAATTTCATTCAAATATGAATGTTTATCTCTTGTGTATCTGTATCTCCCTCCTCTGTTTGTCATTACACTTTTTTTTTTCCAAGACAGGGTTTCTCTGTTTCTCTGTTGCTTTGCAGTCTGTTCTGGAAGTCGCTCTGTAGACCAGGCTGGCCCCGAACAAACAGAGAACAGTTTGGAGTGTTGGAACTAAAGGCGTGCACCACCACCGCAGTTTAACAATAAATAAAAGTAATACGCATTCTCTGAAAAAATTTCAGAACTTTTAGAAGAAAAAGACGGCAAAAAATCAAAATCACTGGCAATCTTACCAAGAGGTAGAAACTATCAATGCTTTTGCATATATCCTTGTTGGGCTATGACTGTTGAAATTAGACCATGTATTTTCAAATTACTTTCACTTTGACCTCTTATTTTGCTAATAGTACAATGCCTAGATACTAACACACCCCTTCAGTATAAATGGATGCCACCTGTCAGGCCATTATTTTTAAATTGTCTATATAGACTACTTGCAACTGTCCATTGTAGATGAGCAAGAGGTTTTTCTATTAAATATCAAAGCGTTCCTCAAGGCATGCACACACACACGCACGTGCATGTGCGCGCACACATGTACGCACACACCACACACTCATGCATGCACACAAGCAAGTACACATGCATACACACACTTTTGTAATCTTCATTTTCATAGATTATTTTGTCAAATTCTCATGTTTCCTTATCTCCCCTTTGTTTTCCCTTCTTCAAACCATTCAGGGTTAGTCTGGTGTCTGTTTTCATCCTAGCCTCTCCTTTCATGTAATCACATATGGGTAGCTAGACAGATAATATATTTTGAAAACATGAATTTATGCTACATTCATTACTAACATCTAGTAATACATGTTGAAAAGAATGGACTTTTATTCATGCCTTGATTTTTTTTCTTTCAAAAGACTAAGATGGAAAAGAGAAATTAAGGACGGAAGATGTCATCTCTTAAGATTGACTATATACTAGAAAAGCAACCACTTTACTTTTCATTGGAACTTCTAAACTGTCAGAACAGTATTGCTTCTTGTCCTTTATCTAAGATCAAGACCCAACAGAATGAGCTTTAAGGGGTCTGAAGCAGCAGTTCGGTCAAAGAAGTGCTTGACATGCAAGTGCAAGGACCTGGGTTTGACACCTAATACCCATGCCCCTGCTCCAAAAAAAAGCAGAGTGTGGTGTGTGATGGTGTGTGCATCTAATCTCAGCTCTTTGGAGGGGAAAACAGGCAGATCTGAGTGCTTGTGGGCCGACTGCCTTGCCTCCCTGATGAGTCCCACTCTAAAGAGAGAGCCTGTCTCAAAATCTAAATTAAAACAAACAACAGTAACAAATCATGGGTGGTGCCTGAGGACTAGTACATGAGGTTGTCCTCTGTCCTCCACATGCACCTAAGTGCCCGTATGCACACACCCACACCCACACCAGCATGAACACGAACAAGTGTGCTCATGTGCATACACATGCATACACAATAGTAACAAATAACACCGACTGTTCTAGTGAAAGACTATATTCTCTCTTTATATTTTATAACACCGACTGTTCTCTTTATGTCTTATGCACATTAGTGTTTTGCCATGGGTGTCAGGTCCCCTGAAACTGAAGTCATAGACAAATTATGAGCAGCCATGTGGGTGCTGGGAATTGAACCCAGGTCCTCTGGAAGAGCAGTCAGTTCTCTTAACCATTGAGCTATCTCTCCAGCCCCTATATTCCCTCTTAAAAAGTAGGCTTATCATCCCAGGAAAGATGTAAGCAGGGGTTGGCTGATACTGATTTAGTTCTGATCAGAGATGCTCCGGGAAATATTCCAGTACAGGTGGCTGATGGTACATGTTCAACCTTCCAGGTCTCTTCTGGAGGACTTAATATTTCGTTGAACTGTAGCAACGTATACTCATTGTATTATTTATTAACAACTGACACATTATAAAAAGTGCAGGCCACAGAACATTATCAACTCTTCCACACTTATGGAATGTCTAATCCCACCTATGGCCATCATATGCAATTTCAAAATGAGAGGAAGATAGCCACACCCTAACACTCAAAACTTCTATGTACAAGTTACTTTACTTTTAAAGAACTACTGGGCATGTGTGGCACTAATTCTGGTGTCTGCTGTGCCAAGCACAATTAGGCTTAGGAAACAAGACGTCTTGATTAGCGACTACTAACTCAAATTCTTACCTCAATATTCTGTTATTAAGTGATTCCTTTGGTTTAACCCCTCCCAAACTACATGACTAAATCATTCAGTGAGGTGTTACATAAAATAACAATAAAAATAAATCTCCGGGTTTGGATAAAATAGTGTGCTTGTCTGCTAATGTATTCCACTACCCACCACCTTCCCCAGTTGGTTTTATTAAAAATAGTGCCATAAAGGGAAATAAAATCAAAAATAAAACATGCTGGTGGCAGAGCATTTCACAGAGAGGCTTTTATGCTCAGTTAACGGTTTGTGGGGAAGCGAACATTACTGGAGGCAAAGAAAACTCTTCCTCTGAAAAGGAGCGACTCCCAGATCATCAGCTGAGCTCTCAGGCCTTATCAGCTGTGGGTGTGGGCACTCACTTCCCAAGCAAGGGGCACAGTGAGGGCTGTGGCTCCCTGGCACATCTCGGCACTGGACTTTGGGAGCAACTTCAGGCTCCGTAGAGCCTACCTTAGGGCGATGATTAGTCTTTACCAAGAGTAAGTAAGTCATCTTTGCTGTCAGAACTCTGCACTTTCCAATAAATGACCTGAAGTTCTTTTATCCCAAATACAGTGTACTCTGTGAGCAAATTCTTTACACCCTCATCTGAGAAATTTTCATTTGTAACTAAAACTTGGATGAATTTTTTCAGGAGATAAAATGCTAGTTTCTTCTTTCCAGATGCCATTTAACTTGCAGGATATAAAATGCATCCTTAAAATATATTTTAAAGTTATTTTTATTTTATGTATATATTTGTCTATATTGTATGTATGTACCATGTATCTGCCTGGTGTTTGGAGGTTGAAGGAAAATGCCAGATCTCTGGGATTGGAGTTGCAGCTGGTTAGGAGATATCATGTGTTTCTGGGAACCAACTCCAGGTTCTCTGCAAAATCAGCCAGTGATCCCAACCACTGAGTCACCTCTCGTCCCCCAAACATATTTATGGCTTAGTGGGTGGAGATGCTTCTCAAAAGGCTGGCTGAGTTGAGTTTGGTCCCTAGGAACCACAGGTGGAAGAGAAGGGAACTGAATATGATTTCAGCAAGTTGACCTCTGAACTGTATATGTACACATACATACATGCAAACACACACAACACACATGCACACAGAGACACATACAAACCACACACAGCACACACACATATGCACATATACACATGCACATGCTCACATGTACACATATGCACATACATATACACTTACACGCACAAACACACACTAAATAAATAAACACGAAAATACAGCTTAATAAAATGCTATTTTCAGTCATAGAATTTCAACCTAACACCATCCATCCATTAATCCATTGGCAGTCTGTTTATCTGAATGGAAATTATTTAGAGGTAGGAGGTACTTACAAGCTGCTTTGTATTGTAACGTCTACTGCTTGGTTATTCTCTGTATTTGCTGTGTGACAACAGAAACACCTCGAAGAGGTGGCTGTCATTGCCACTTAAGTGGATATCAGTCTCATCAAGAGGACTATAATAGATCCTTGGAAAGTGTGAGAATTTTTTTTTTTTGGAGAAAAAATATTCTTCTTGTTAACCATCTACCAATTATTACAGTCGTAAACTGATGGCAGGTCCTAGATGAGATGAGCAGACGACACAGCTCTATGAACAGTGCTTCGATGCCAAACCCATACGCCAATTTAGGAAGAAAGTGTGAGAATTTGAAAAAGTAAAGCTTCCTTGCGACAAGGGCAATGACTCACTAATAAAGTCAAAGGACAGTTCCATAGATAACCTGCTGGGAGGCTGCTTCCTTACACTCCAGCTACAATCATCATGGGTCAGAAAGACAAGTCAGATTCTCCAAATGTCTTTCTCTGTGTGTGTGTGTGTGCGTGTGTGCGTGTGTGCACGCGCGCGCGTGCTCCAACGAGAAAGGTAAGTCATGCATGCTTAAATAAGAAGACAAGATGATTTACATTTCGTTCATCGCCTGCTACATTCTAGGCTACAGCAGAACAGCGTATAATCTCGTAGTAGTCTTATGAGGGGGCTGTTAAAAACCTGAATTGATAGGTGAGTAAGTTTATATCAAAGAGGCCACAATATCAGTCAGTTGAAAAGTTGGAATTTGAATCCAGGGCAATCTAATTTCAAAACCCAGACTCAGGAAGAATACCACGCTTGCAAGCCTAGCACGTACAGACACGACGATGCAGGACCCACTGTTTCATCACATGTCCAACATCACCAAACAAGCGGGTGTGGCAGGCGCAAGGTGGTCAGTACCATTGCACCCTACTGCCAGGCCTCATCTGTCTGGCATCTGAATCTGGCTTCAAGTGGGAAACCAGACAAGCCTGCGAAAATGCCATGCTTGTGCGTGCGAAGTAAGAACCCGAGGGCCGAGCGAGAATAAATTCAGTAAATTTCATTTGGTTTTATTTCTACCTCAGTCTTGGACAGCTGAGCTTGCTGGCTATGTTTCAAATGACTATATAATCAGCGAGGAGTTTGGCCCTCAGAAACCTGGTTTCACTGAGCAGAACTATTGCCATGTGAGTCACACAGAGTTCCCAGCTGAGCCGTCTCAGATTTTTAGGACTGATGATGAGAGCGATCCAACTTTCTTCCTGGTCTGCAACTGTAAATATGTAAATACTTGATATTGGGGAGGGGGGGTCACTTAAAAGTGCTGAAGCAGACCACGTGGGAGCAAGCATGGGGTGCCTATGCTGCTCCCTCAGGCATCTCCACTACTTAGTTTATTCGTGAAATCACCCTCTGAGTTTTTAAGCAACTAATGTCACAAATGCTCACAACCTTTATTAATGCCCAGCACTGACACTTCACTGGCCTTCCCAAGCTAAATTCTAAGGCCTGACAATCCATACTGTCGAATATAGTATTTCTTCTCACGCACTCAATCAATAGATATTTTCCTCTTTTCTTTGTCAGGGTTCTCTGGGACATTTTAATTTTCCCTAAGGTAACTGGCCTTCTCTGGTTGTCTATGAGTTGTCTAGTGGATTTTTATTTCAGTTGAGAAACTATGACAGTTCCAGGGATTATAGCAAATTTAATGTTAAGATTATAAGAATAGTTAATATCATAAGATACTTTACAAAAGGCTTAGAGGTATTATTAGTATTGTTATTGTTATTATTTTCTATATTCATCACATTAAACACAATCTTCCTCATGGTAGCTCAAGGTGAGAGCTAGAATTTAACACACATCTGCACGTATCTGGCACCATATGCTACTGCCTATGACTCTACCCCAATCCTATATTAGTGTCTTCATTTTAAGTGCACCAAGATCAAGCGGCTAGTAGACAGCAGTAATAGTCAGCAGTGTCTTTCTATCTGACTTTCATTTTACTATGTGATTCTCGCCCACACTCCTTACTCAAAATGTTATTTGTGGCATGACATCTTCATAGGGTGGCTAGCACTCCTTTAGAAAAATCTGGATTTAGTGTGTGTGCAGGTGGGTGGGGGCAGCAGGCTGCTATAGCTGTGATTTATAACCAGCCTAAGGACCAGTTGGAATGTTACATGCTATGGCCAATCACTTAGCAGATAATTGGTGTGTAATTAAGAGGCAGAACTAATGCACCTGCAGAGCCAGGCTTTGTCAATAGTAACGACTCTCTGTGCGGTCTCCACTCTCCTTTCAAAGCCGTTGCAGAAACTAGTAAATAAAGGTGGGGGTCGGACACCAAAAGTAGACATGGAAAGAAAACCGAGGGGACAGTCTGTGGATTGGTTTAATACTGAAATGTTGGGTTTGCTTTATCATTTTAAGGACGGTAAGATTGGAGCCCTTTTGTAATGTTTCAAATACGGCAATTGAGAATGTTGAAACAAGACATCAGACTTTTTAAAAATTTGGTGTGTGTGTGTGTGGCACATGGATGTGCTTTTGCTATGACATTTATGCCTTTGCTATGCAAGGTATATTATTTCCACTCTTCCTGTTTAACACGGAAATGGTCATTATGCTATAGAACTAGCTGTGGGGGCTCTAGACTCACCTTGTATCAAGGTTTAAAGTCATATGCATTTCTTGGTATGTGCTGCCAATCTCCAAGGATACTGACTTAGGTATAGAGTGATCTAATATAGAATTTCTATCTCAGGCAGTAACAGGATGGGGAAGGATCTGATGGGCAGAGGAAGTTTGCGGTTGAGCAGGAAGAGTGTCCCTACTTTCCCAACACAGTTAGCCACCCCACTTCCATCTTACCTGACATGCGACTAGGCTGCAGGAAAGCTGCACAACTGTTTCATCTGCACCCCTGGTGTGGGAGGTACTTCTGTCTATGTGCTGCTTTTATTGGTTAATGAAGAGAGAAACTCCTTTGGCTTATAGGAAGGCAGAACTTAGCTAGGCGGGGAAAACTAAACTGAATGCTGGGAGGAAGAAGGCAGAATCTGTGAGAAGCCATGGAGGCGCTGGAGGAGAAAGACACAAGCTGCCAGCCAGAACTTTGCTGGTAGGCCTTGGTCGTGGTAAAATATAAAATAATAGAAATGGGCTAATCTAATATGTAAGAGCTTGCTTAAAATACACTAAAGTCAATGGCCAAGCAGTGTTTCAAATAATGTAGTTTCTGCGTGATTATTTCGGGAGTCTGGGTGGCCAGGAAATGATAAGCGGCCTCCTCCTACACACCACTGACTGACAACCTGGCTTGCTTGGGGAGGAGCAATAACACCCCTCAATGCAACATCCTGCAGCTCTGAGAGCTAAGCAGCACGTGATTTGCCACAGCCCGTGGTTCTGCCAGTTCCCTGACAAGGCGGTGGCTGCTCTTAGCCAATCTGGGAATCACAGTAGGAGACTTTAAAATTATCCCAGTGCACTGGTAGCTTGTCTTTATTTAAATTTGTTCTCCATTGATTTGAACTATTAATTTTGAAATTTTTAAATATTTTATTAAAATACTTTGCATTTTGACGACGATGTTGTTTTGTACCCCCTAAAATCTTGTTTGCTAGGCAAGTTCCTTATTCACCTCACCCGAGGCTGTGCTCTGACAATGAAACCTAATTAATTTCTTTAAGTTTTTAAATAAATCTTAAAGTTTTAAAGGCACAGATACCTGGTACTTGGCATCATCTATCAGTGGTAAGCAAAAAGTTGCCAAAAAAGCTTCAAATGGCCTTCTACTTTGAGTTGTAATTGTACAGAAGAAAACAAAAATATGACGTATTAAATAGTAATGGTAAATGAACTCCGCAAGAGGTACTCTCCTCGGCAGTATGGGGTAGAAGGGGATGAAGGACATACAGTTTTTGCCAAATGGTGTTTAAGACATACAAGTTGTTAATTACGTTTGTCAGGATAAACGGGATATTTCACTAAGTGAAAAGCCACATATTAAATCATCAGATTTCACACCACTCTAAAGTGTTTTCTGCTGCATTCCACCTAAAGTTGAAGCTTCATTAATTAATATTTACTGACATAGTAAAACAGCAACCTGGGAAACACTCTCAGTTTGCCAAATCAATACACTCAGTGGATGTTTCTAGGCGGTTGGATCTGAGAACCAAAGGAAATAATTTACTGTTATTCATCTTAAAATGTGAAATTGTCTAAGGATTTTGATCACTTTCTGCCTATTTCTTAAGCAGATTGATTAACCATAGCACAGAAGACAGTCTTTTTACTTATGTGCTCACCATTCATCTCTTCAAGTTCACTGCTGACCGTTGTGATTCCAGCATCAATAGAATTCATTATTTTGTCAATCTGTGAAAAGTGAAAACCATGTAAGTGGGTTGTTACCTATATTTGCATCATTGCATTGAGAAACAACTGTGAAGTGCCACAAGCATATTATCTTGGTGTTACTACTACAGCAAACTGAACTTCAGAGACTAATGGCCCAAGATTTAAAGGCAAGCAAACATCCTTTGATTTTCAAAAATATATAAATTATCAACTTACCTATTTTTATGCATAGATAACTCATTAAGTTAGGAACTATGAATTCCTTAAACCCAAACAAAGAAGGGCTAAGGATGGGCTCATTGTTAAGGTCTACATTCTCCTTCTTCATTCTTCTTCTCCCAGAAGTCACGAGCACTCACTGGGGAAGGTGGGTTTCAGTTTGTGGACACGATTATGGGAGTCAAGTTCTAACTAAATGATTTGAGCAACCACAAGCCAGTTGGTGGCATTAATTAAAGAATACAGCCATCAAAACAATTTAAGTCTATAAGTTAAATGCTTTAAGCTTACCTCACAAGAAGGCATCCCAATCAAGATTTCTGGAGTTAAAATTTTAAAAATGGATATACTAATAAAAAATATAAGTATATAAGTTTGGAATTTAGATCTCAAACTCTCAATGCTAGACATCGGAAACTGCCCCTTCCTCATATTAGCCACCTGAACAAAATGGAAAGTTTCAAAAGGACAATGGACATTAACTTCTAGTTTGTTCACCATGAAAAATATGCAGGGACATCAAGTGATTTTTTCCCCCCCAAACAGACCAATTCAGAAAGTCATTATCAGAGTCAGGTCTATTTCCGGTTCTCAGACTACCATAGTCACTTCATGTACTTCAAAGCTAAATCTTCCTGGCATATTCTCCTCAGAAACAAAAATGTGACCTATTAGAATGAACTATTGATGGAGACTTGGTCCATTCTTTAAAGAAATTCAAGAAACAGCAAGAAGCATTACTATTTTATGATGTGATTTCCCCCAGGGAAAAAGAGATTGCATAGTTTTACAAAGGATCCTTTATTTTCTGAGTAATTCTGTCAGATTAAAGACTTTATCTTTAAGTGGAGTCTGAAGTAGTGAGACTTGACCCCAAGATGCGTTTCTCTTTTAATGTACCACCGAGAGCTGCAAATGGGAAATATTATATGATCTGTAGCATGGTTCTTGAGAAAGAGTCAGGACTGCCAGCTTTCCCACTAAGGCTAGACTCATAAGGATCTGTTCTGAAGATATAAGAAGGAAGGCATGCTAAGGAAAAGTTTAGCAAGTAGCATAAAAATATAAAGAAAAATAATTGTTTCTTCCAAAATAAGATTTTTTTTTCAAACTGTCAGCCATAGTTAGTGCCTTGTGGGACATGATGGTAGCATTCTCCTGTACTTCATAGCTACTTATTACTTCTGCTTAGTACCAATTTTTATGGAAACAAAGTGTCCCCCACGCGTGTGGAAATGTGCTCATTTTTCCACTTGCTGTGAAATTACTGTCTATTATCCACAGAACCTTTCCCCTCCAGTTGGAGCTGATGAGTTCATTACCCATCCAGTCCCCTCCCACTTCAAAGCTTTGAAAATCAGAACATCTTTCCTCCAAATCCCATTCAACTCTGAAGCCCGTACCAAGAGCAACGATAAAAGTTCGGCTTACTTCTTCCCATTCGGACGTGAACGAAGGCGTCCTTTCGGAATTATCTTTAGAACTGCGTTCAGCCGTGGACGACTCGCTCCAGTTAACCCTCGCTTTGTCCTTGGAAGGGTAGGCGATAAGATCAGAGTCAGACTTAGAGACATTTTTGGATAAGTGCATGTCGATCAGGGCTTTAGGCAGCGACCGTATTCTCCCCAGAGTACATGCTCTCTCCACAAAGCCCCCTGTACTTGTACCCCACTGGTCACCGCTGCGGGATCCGCTCCGAGATGTTCTTGTTCCAACGATGGTATGGTTCTCGAGTTGGTGGCTTCTTTTGTGGAAAATTGTTCTACTGACCACTTTGGGTTTAATTTTCTTTACCACCGTCTCTGACTTATTTTCTACTGCAGTTGGCTTGAAAGGCAGAGGGCTGCTTGCCAAACTGGCTTCATCTTGTCCATCTTCGCACGGATTTCTTTTCCCATACAGTTGGAAAGGGTTTTCAGGGGACTCACAGGCTGGAGAGGATCCGTGGAGAAGGCCTGCGAACTGCCCGGCATCATATTCTTTTGGAGGATCGTCATCTTCCCGTTGAGAGAGGTCATCTGTAGAAAGAGGAGAAAGGCTGTCAGGGGCCTTGCTTGCAAAGGACTCTGAAAGCCATGAGACAGTGGCAATGCATTTACGGACTTTTATATACCCTGGCAGTTGGTTTATTTACATGATATCGTATTTTTGCTTAGGAAATGCCCATGATCCTATACTGTTACATATGAAGCGCACATGAGCATGCGTCTGTAGGAGGAGCCTTATGTGTTTGAATTAAATGCCTTTGATGTACCTCAGGGTTCATTCCAAAGGCAGAAGCTGAGCAACACCATGACTATAGGTCCTTCTTGTCTCAAGGGTATATGTTTGGTATTAAATCAACAAAACTGGGTTTCTTGAAGTGGGACACCCATATCCCGGGCCTCAAAGTTAGTGTTTATCATGCCGTACGCCATCAGGCTGGCATTGTACAAACTGCTAACTATCTTCACTTCTCTCGTCAATTACATTCAAAAGGAAAATCCTGGGAAATATATTCAGTAGAAATTTAAGACTAATAATCCTGAAAGTATTACTTTAAGTATTAAGATAATAGTATTCGAGTTTTATGAGTTAAACAGAAAGAGATTTTTCAGGCTCAGTCCAGGCGAGTGGCACATCTGTACCAGAGGCACGACCCTTCCACAGAATGGACGCTGAGCTGTTCTGTCTTTCTCGTCTGAAACCTCACACCTTCTGGTTCCTTTAGATCTTTGCATAAAAGAAATCAAAGAATGGTGATTTTTTTTATTGCCTTAGAAATGTTTCTAAGATAAAACATGAAAACCTCTCTGTGATTTAAAACACATTATCTTCTTTTTTACAGCTTGATTTGTCTGATAAAGTGATACTGAGGAAAAACTTGTCCACAGGAATTAGCAAAGGAAGACAGTTTACCTTGTTTTACAGAGATAATATTAATTCATAGAGATCGGTAAATATTTGCCAAGATTGAAGCTATGTGATAGGCGAGAGCCTAGTCTTGTGAGGTCAGAAACATCCAAGGAGGGGCATACTGACAATACACTGATCGATAAGCTGATTGGCTGAGCCACACTTTGAAAAAGTTAATTATTATTACAAAACTCAATTCCCAAAGAGCTTATGAATTAACAAGTGATATTGAATGAGCATAGGTAACTCCTAGGCCCAGAATAGAGAGTTACTTTCCCCTTCTCTCATTTCACCCTCATGGCAACCTTGTGATTTAGTTAGTAACAATAAACATGATCTTTCTAGTAAAAACATCTATGGACAAAGTAACAAATTTTCCTACTTTTGAAACACTGGAAATCACAGTGAATTTCGGCTGACATTTGTTCAAGAATTGGTACACACAGATCTCTTCTTGGTACTGCGCATAGGTCCTTGGCCTCCAGGCTTCTCTCTCCCCTGCAGCTGGTAAAAGACTGTTTCTTCTTGGCTCTGCATATATCCAAACCTCATGTTGGTTCATGTTAAAGTTTTCCCGAGGAAACCATATTTTCCTACCCAGACCTATCCCACTGCACCCCAGAAAAGAAGAAAGAAAAGCACCAGGAATTGAGATCCAACTATCCAAACAAGAAGCAATTTTTATCCATCTACTTCTATGGTGACAGCCATATTGGTTGTAGCATAAAACCTTCATCCCTTCGCAAACGGTTATCCTGGCCTATGTCAACTGCATTTCCCATTCGTCTTGTAACAGATCATTCTTGGGACAAGGCAACCAGGAATTCTTTAAGGACTAGTCTTTATTGATCCTTCCTTCTACTTGTTAAGAAGTCAAAGCAAACATACAGCTTAGCTTGTTGAAGTTTCTGTGCTTAGTAGGGACTCCAGCATAGGCTGGCTAGAATACACATTACCACTGAGACAAAAGAATAATTTAGCATTGGCTTACTAAGAAAATAATCAAGGGAGCTCTTAAAAGAAAGGGCCAATGGTTTTCTTCTTCATGACTAGTTTTGGAATGGGAAGAACAGTAGAGAGAGCAGAAGTGTCTTGTTGGCTGTGTGTGCTTTTTCTCAGAGACAGGCTAATACTAGGAGGAAATAAGACCTGGCAACCTCTTCCTATTTATCTTCTCTTCCTTTTTCCTGGGTGACTTCGAGTCTCCACTGCACTTCCCTGCAGCAGCAGGCTGCTCGGAGATGACAGTAATGGCGGGGAATGGTAAAAGGAAGACCTGTGGATGGAGGAAGTTTAAAATTACATTTCGAATGTCACTATAAAGGCTAAAGTGGCTTAGTTTGGAAGGAAAATTGAAGAGTGTCGAAAGACCTATTATCAGAAAAAGGTCTATAAGTCTTAGTCAAAAGGGTTTCTGACCATGTTAGTTATCTAGAATAATGAGAATTTTAGGGACACTATATTTAAAGTTTAAAGGATTTCGTGAGTGGCGGTTTAAGGTTACAGTCACCTCTGTGTTTTGACTAAAATGACTATAATTATATTCTCGAGTGATTCATATGGACCAATCTCTCCAGTCACAAACAGACACTTCCTTAAATGAAAGGGAATTTAGTTCTCAGCTTGTAGGTTTAGCCTGTGAATAACAGTCCTTAGCTCACGACAGCTGAAAACACATTTGCCAGGAGTAGGGGAATAGTTCTTGCTTGTTTCAGGGGTCAAATTTTAAAGGTTACTCAAATCAAAGAAAAGGAGAAACTTATTTGAAACCTGAAATGACTGATGGGAATTTATCCATCCCTGGCCATAGCCACACCCCTCCCTATGCCACACCCCTCCCTATGCCACACCCCTCCCTATAGCTATACCTTTCCCCTGCTCACAGTCCAAGACACAGACTGTCCCTGGGGCCAAGGGGCATCGGCCGATTATAGAGCAGCAAACACTATGTGGGTGTGGACAGTCTAAAAGGCCTTCTGCATTTAACTAGCTGCTCTTGGAATCTTGCCAACACACAGCTGAATTGCTAGAGGATGCAGTGGTTTTGTTTTTTCTTTCCCCCTAAGGAATGCTGGAGTCAATACAGGAAAATGTTTATCATTGAAAAAAATAGACCATTACTAAAAATCTAAGAAGAGGGACATTTTTGGGGTGCCTTTTCCTGGCTTCTATAGGAAGAAACAAGTAGAGCCGAGAAAAAGGGGTTGAGATTGGCTAGCTGGGATCAGTTCTTCAGAGCAGAAGGGTGGTCTCCAGTTGTCTGGTGTCTGACCCTGGGTAACTAGAGCAACCTCAGACCTGTATGGCAAGCGATCATGGAGTAACAGTAAGTGCTGCCAGGTTGAGCTGAGGTGGCCCAAGGTGGAAGAAAACACCAGGATTCATGAGCTAAACGATGCCTATTATTTCAAGCCACCAAATTTGAGTTGGCTTAGTATGCTGTCATACAGTCACATGAAATGCCAACTTTTCCAAGATCAATACATTCTTTAAAAAAGTCCTGCAGTGTTTCCATTTCCATATCCAAGACATTATGATATCAATAGTACACACCTAAAAGGGTTGGGACCACTGAGCAAAGTTACAGATCTTAGTCCATTGGGCTGCTCTAACAAAACCCTATGAATAGAGCAGCCTACAAGTGACAAAGAGTGTTCATTACAGTTCTAGAGGCTGACAAGGCAAACGAAGACACCAGAAGGCTGTCTGATAAGAGTCCCCCACTTTCTACCTCATAGATGGCATCATCTAACTGTAACTTATAAGTTACATCATCTAACTGTGTCCTTACCTTATAAGAGGCAGAAGGGGGCTGATGAGAGACTTTTATGGGACACTAATCCCACTCTTAAGGATGTGGGTCTTATGACTCTTCAGACTCCCAAGTCCCCTCCTCTTATTATCTTCCACCTTGGGGGTGAGGGTGTTGACTTATGTATTTAGGAGGATACAAATATTCAGATCTCAGCAAGAAACAGACAATTTCAGTTGTATATAACAAGAGAATAGCATGTTTCTATAATTACAATAAACACATTTTAATCTAAAGGGGTCCCATGATTTATAAGGAATATTAATAAGCAATATTAACCAGTGGCTTTGTATATCAAATTAAGATTTGTTTTGACACGGTAACTATGTAAGATTTATTTACTTTATTTTTATTTAAACGCCTTTATAAGCACACTTTAGAGACTTTTGCATTCTGTTACTATTTCTTTTTTTTGTATGTAAAAACACAATTTTTTAAATTGATTTTATTGAGCTATACATTTTTCTCTGCTCCCTTCACTTCCTCTCCCCTCTCCTTCAACCCTCTCTCCCATGGTCTCCATGCTCTTTAGATGAAACTTAGGCAAAGGATAGAGATCAAACTGTTTTAATAACTTGTCTTATTTGATTTCATACTTCTCTTTTGAGAAAGTAGGCTTCTCGTGCCAAGGTATGGAAGTAAATATGTGTGAATTCCAATCTGATAATCATTAGCACTTCAAAGAAAAGCCAAAGTCTGTCTAGTGGTAAGCAGAACAATCCCCTTCCCACCTTTGTCCCTGATTTTTATCACCTACATAGATATCTGAATAATAGTAAATTAAAAATTTCATGTTAGGATAAAAACCAATTATCTATGAGGTTACTTCATTTCCCTTCAGAAAAAAATCTAATTTTTAGAGACTTCAGTGCTAATATTGGTATTTGTAGGAATGACTGATTGATTTCACAAATACATATAGAATACTTTCAGTGTGTTTGGTGGCACAATTTCTGTAGTGCCCAAGGCAAAATCACTCCTCCCGGCTATTACATTTCAGAAAAAGGCACAGCTATAGGCAAATAAGAAACAGTCTTGTTTTGGATGAAGTTATGGGGCTAAGATAACAAGGTAATGAGATAAGTATAAAGAGGTATGTTTAATCAGGTGGTGGCACAAGCCTTTCATCCCAGCACTGGGGAGGCAGAGGCAGGTGGATCTCTGTGCATTCAAGGCCAGCTAGGTCTACAAGATCTAGTTCCAGAACAGGCTCCAAAGCTACAAAGAAACTCTGTTTTGTTTTGTCTCGAAAGAATAAAACAAAGCAAAACAAAAAACCAAAAACCAAAACAAACAAACGAACAAAAAACAACGGAAAAAACCTCAAAGAATAAAGAGTTACATTAGAAGGTGAAAAGGGACTGTCTTTCTGAGGAGCTAACGCTGTGCAGACACAGGGATCACTGAAGAAGAATTGAACCTTTGGAATTTGGGTGATGGTAGTGAACAAGGAAAACTGGTTAGTTTCAAAATCACCGGAGCAAGTAAATAACTATAGTAAGCATAACAGAAGTCAGACTTCTCTTTATTCAAGGGGGATTTTCCAAATATGGAGAATAATCCAGAAGTGTGATGTACTGGAATGAGAAAAGCCCTGTTTTCAAGATACAGAGAAAGACAGGCAGACAGATGTCAATATGCCTTTGTATATTAAGTGTTTAGAGCAATTACCTAATCACATCCATTGGGAGGACCTGAGAAATGGATATGGCAATAAATAAAGGCCAGATTTGGATTTCTATCATATTTTCTCTTAGTACAGGGATCAGTTGCAAAGAGACAAATTGAAAGGTGAGTCCGGCACGTCCTGTGCTACCAAGGAAGGAGCCTTACGCACGCTAACAGGGTGTGAACACGCCACCTGAATGGCTTCCCACTGGTTAAATTGAAGATAATTTGAGGAAACCATTAAATAATCACAGTAATGGATTACAGCCCATTTAATACAATGGAAAAAAAAACACAAGCTCATGAAAACATACACATTTTTTTGAAAGTTTGCATAGGAATGAGGAATAATTTCAAATTGCCTCCTTGTAGAATAAATATGTCCTTGGTGTGAAGAGAAAGACTAATTTGATGATGGGAAATCTAGGAGGTGGTACCACTTTAATCAAATAATCAACGTTGTTATCATCAATAATAGAACGGAGCAAAACTACATTCTCATCAGCTAGGGCACAATACAAGAAATGCAGAATCATTTCTATAGTTTTCGGACAAAAGATGAATAACCTGTCTAGTCAACCAGAAATATCAGATAAGCCCTGTTTCTAGGTCATTCTACAACGTCATCTACCTGTAACCTTTAAAGGTGTGCACAACACAAAACTCAAGGAATGAGAGAACAGTTCCCAATTAAAGGAAACGAAGAATGCATTACAGTCTAACACAACATTTGACCCCATCTGGTCTTTCATCACAAAGCCAGTATTACTGGGAATGCTAGCAACACTTGAGTAGGGTCCGCGGGACGAACAACAGCAACAGATTAATGCCAATTTCCTGATTTGTTGCTGCTGTGCTTAAGAATGTACTTGGTGTCTTGATAAACAAAACAAAACAAAAAATGGATGCACTTGGCTATAGGAAAAGTTCTCTGAAGTTCCAAAAGTGAAGACCAGGAATATGTCAAATTTTTCAGATTGTTTCCATGAATCAAAACCATTTTAGGGGCCTACAAGATGGCTCAGTGGGTAAAGACACTTGCTGCTGAGCCTACCGACAAGAGCTCTGTTCCTCGGACCCACATAGCAGAAAGAGAAAATTGACTTTTACTCCTGCAGGCTGTCCACACCTACCTACCCCGCACTCACACGAATAAAAGTAAATTTTTAAAATTTTAAAATAACTTTTGTTCTAGGTTTTGATGGGTATCGCTTAAGTCAAATATTTGGATGTTTAAGGTTGTTCTTTCAAGGCTGCTATGAACTCTGGTTTTGGTCAGATGGAGAGTTTATATCAAATGTCCATACTTACTGATTATGTAGGTTTTAGCCTTTAAGTTGTTAGTGAATGAAGCTTACACATTTTTTGAAACGCTAAAACACATGACACATGGGACACCGATGGGATTCAGTGTGCAGATGGTGGCTTTCTTGCTATTCTTCCACACTGGGTTAACAGGTTCTCTGCTATTTCTGCATCCACGTTTATGATAAAATAGCCTTTTCTGTCACCTTTGCTACACCACCTTCAGGTTTGCCACAATGACTGACAGCCTCACAGTTCAGGTGTGGAAACTCTTCAATTCTCTGTAGAGTCTCTCAAAGCTCAATCATTTCTCTTCTATTTACTTTACCTTTAAAATCATCTAGTCTTCTGTCTTTTTGTGGGGATAGTTTAAATCATCCATTCGCTTTTACTGTTGGTCTACTGGACGTTTGTATACATTCTGATGCCTTCGCTATCACTACTTAGAATTTGATGGTTGACTTCGGCATTGAATTCACTGGTGTGAACTTGCTCGTTTCTTTCCTTGCCTTGTGAATCCTTTTCTAATAATATGTGGTTACATCCCCTTCTCATTCCTAACACGGCCTAGTCATACCTTTTATTTGAACTTTGCCTCTTGGAAAAAAAGGTCTCAGGTACCCTAGGCTTGAACTTTTTTTGTACCTAACTGAAGATTGCCTTCAGCTTTGGATATTCTTGCCTCCATCACCCTACTTCTGGGATTATAGATGTGGTTGTCCTGGCTAGTTTTATGTCAACTTGACATAAGCCAGAGTCATGTGAAAGCAGGGAACCTCAACTGAGAAAACGTCTCCGTAAGATCTGTCCATAAGGTATTTTCTTGATTAGTGATTCACGGAGGAGGGCCTAACCCATTGTAGGTGAGGCTATCCCTGGGCTTATAATACAGATAAAATCAACTTCTATAATTTCATGTTTCATGAGATAAGTTTCATCCTCAGGCCAAGTGAAGTGGATCATGCCTGTAATTCCAGCAGTTGGAGGCAAGACGATCAAGAGTTCAGGTTCATCCTTAGATACAAAGCAAGTGTGAGGTCATCCTCAGTTGTGTAAGACTGTCTCAGGCAAACAAAACCTTTCCATATGCTCTCAGATGGCGGATGCAAAGCCATATGCATTTTATGAGGTTTAGTTTATTGACTGACCTGTTGAAATCTTTGCTTGACTACAGGATGTCGAAATCTCCTACTTTTAGAACACTTAGAATGCCTTTATGATAGTTCTACTAAATATGTATAAATACATGGATATTATATGAATATTCTGTATAGTCATATAATTTTAAATGCATACATGCTTAGAGTTTTCATATTTTTTCCAGTGATTTGAACCTCATATAATTTCATAATGACCCTGAACGGAGAACAAGCAATGCCCTCGTGTCCGGAGCAGACCATGTTTTATGTGTGTGTTGTGGAACGCTCTCTGAGTACCTAGACTGATCTAGGACTTTGAAATAAAATAGGTGCACTATAGAGTGAATGTTCATAAACATTTCATTCAAAAGCATTTTTAGTGGAACTCACAAGTTTTTCCTATAACTCTGAATGACTTGTACTCTACTAAAATGTAGTTTATTAATAAATTGACTTGTCATGCAAATTTGTACCTTGTAATAAATGAAGCAATTCACATTACTAAACGATTTGAGTATACAGATAAAGGAGAGCTTAACTTCAACTACAGATGTGAATCAAGTAAATGCTTTTAAAATATGATTCTCCCCAAATATAATTTTATGGAAAGCAAAGAATAAATTTGAGGAGCTTTGGTAATTTTTAAAGAGTTCTAACTACCATATGATATTTAGTTAAAAATATTATCAAGCAAAATGACCATTTTAGTACTTTTTTTTATATAAATCTTAGATAAACTTGTTTTGATTGAAGGTTAGGAATCTAAGTCATTATAACACACCCGATCATCTCCCATCAAGTTCCTAAGGGATATTGGGTGTTATCATAAATTGGGAAAAGTGTTACTCATGGTTTTCAATTATCATGATCATGTGAACTTTATGAACCCAACTGGAGCACCTCCTTCTGCTCCTCTATTCACAGAGCTCACGTGTTCTGACTAGCATGTCGAGTTTTACCCAGCTATTAAGAAAACCTTTCCAACTGCCTTGCATCTCAGGACAGACAGACACTCAATGAGCCATTGAGGTAACTATTCAGGATTTACATTCCCTTCGTTCCTCGAGGTAAAAAACTGAGCTAAAATTCCAAAAATATGTGACAATATTTAATATATAAACTCCAGTTCCTTGCAAAGGGATTTGTTTCAATGATTACAAAGGCTAAGATTCCACAGGCGGCACAGACACAGGTGTAACATTCACCATGTGCCTTTTACGTCCAAGGTGATCCTATCTCATTTAATCCTCACCCAAGCTTCTGAAGTAGGCGATATGACGTGGGCACTAACAAGGAATCACATAGCTAGTCAACAGAGGACCTGCCATGGGATACAAGTCTGATGCCTGTATCAGTACATTTTCGAGGCTTTGTGTCTGTGGCTTGCCCAGAACTTCTATGGTGTCAGCATCGTACGCCATGTACAGAGCTTCTATCTGAATATCACTGGGCTTTGAAAACCATCCCATGAGCCCCTCCCAGGTATCAGCAACAACCTCTGGATATTTATTCTGACTGTATAATCAGCCCAAAGAGAGAGTAGGAAGCAGAACGTACTGACGGCATCAGGTAAGGTGGTGATAACATTCTCCCCTGCAAACGATTTAAGATCAATAGCTGCTTTTCTGAAAGCAAACACAGGCAAGCTCTATTGTTTCTTGGTCTATCAGCCCTACGCTCTGCCAAAATCAGCATTTAATGCAGGAGCTGGAGGATGCTGGATTCCTGGCACCTCCTGGACTAGAATAGACCATGCGGTTTGGCTCTGATTTCAAACATTTATAATCTTTTCTCTTGCTCCCTTTGCTCGATATAGGAGAGAGGCTATCAGCCAATTTCCCCACCGTTTATAGCAAATCCCAAAGCTCCTTCATTTCCAGCCACTCAGCTGCCTGGGCAGACTGTATTACTAAATTATTGTATCTTCTTGGTACAGTGCCTGATCTATCTTGGCATGCGTTGTGCATTGAAAGAAGCTCCTGTTGCAGCAGAGGAAGCTGACTGCTCTCGCTCTTCCCACGCGCCTTTCCTCTGGTACCCTCAACTACTAACCTCTTTGTTCGTCCTGTAGAAGCCAAGCTCACAGGGGCAGTTTCTCATCTATGCCTGTTTCCCCCCGGGGAGTTAGATGTTTCAAAGGATGTTCTGTGTGAGGAGGGTTTCCCACAGCTAGAGAGAGCCAGATGGGTAAGTGGCCTACAGTGGCAAGCATTTGGAACCAGGAGATTCTGTTCTTCCCTCACCAGAATGTATTCCTTTGTAGGGCTGCACTCACCCCAACCATGCATCTTCCCAGAGGGAAGACACTGCACTGAGAGGAGGGAGGAAGGAGCCCTTTAATTCAAGCCTGTTGTTTTCAAAAGTGTTGGCTCTTTGGTTTAACTTATTTTAAAAACTTTCTATTTTTATCCTATACCAACTGGTTATGAAGGCAGAAGGGGGGAGAGAAGGAGAGAGGGAGGGAAGAGAAGGGGGGAGAGAGAGAGAAAAGGAGGGAGGGAGGGAGAGGGAGAGAGAGGAGAGCTATTTTGGAGAAATGAAACAAATGAAGTATTATCTTTAAATAAAAAGAAAGTACTTGTGTAACATCAAAAGATGGAAACTGTTTCTCATGGCCCTGAAATGAATACTCATTCTACTTCAGGTTTCAAAGGACAGACCTTGGATTTGAACGCAAGTCATTTAAATATCCTCAGCTGAAGCTCTGGGAATGTAAAACATGCAAATGTGTCTTGTGAGCTTGCTATTCCTGTAAGCAACGAGCAGCCTAGATTTTCTCACACACATCCCGAGAGATGTCTCATCTTGAAGGAGCAGGAAAGTCATCTAAAGTCTGATCCTAGTGACAAGGCACAGCCCAGAAAATATACAGGACTGTGAAAGATACATTCTATCCAGCAAGTTCCATTTTAAATCAACATCACTGTTGCTATGGTAAGAAAACTGAATGTAAAATGTAAAAGTCTTCTATAAGGGTTTGGCCCTGTAGCCATGGCAACAATGAATGATACTTAACTCTGCTAATGTTTCCATTTGATCCGGGGAGAACTAGATGTGCTTTAAATTTATGTAAGATGGCTTAGAAAAAAATCAATTTCTTTATGGCTATCTTTCACATGCCCCTCAGCCAATTAAAGAAGACATCACAAAAATAGCAGCCAGGGTAAGAAAAGAAATGCAGAATGTATGGGCTTGCTTAGGTTTTTCATGATGGGTTTTCAGAGCTTCACTTTCTCCAAGATGCTAGTAAATGGGATACTCATTTAGCAAAATACTGTGTAGCAATTTTCAGGTTGGGGGTATCGTGTAATCTTCCATAGATGGGGGGAAAATGAAAAGCAATCAAACAGCAATTTCCATCTCTTTAATACAGAAGAGGAAATATTCACTTAAAGCGAGGAAATATGGAAATCAACGTTCCAGCTCTGCCAGCCGCTAATTCTGATTTCTCACCGACTTTCCAGACAGTCTTCTGATCCATGCCACCCCCACCACTGACACATCCCTCCTGGGACTGGCGGAATGCCCGCATTGCTGAAATGGACATTCTAGGTCTTCCTCCTACTCAGCCCGCCAGCTGCACATCTAATGCAGCCCATCACCCTGGGATGAGTCGGTTCCGTTAAGTCCCAAACAGTCGCGCCCTTCCAGTTTCCTGACACCCCATCATGGGCTATTTGTTTACATGTTGTTTTCCTTATTATTCCTCTTGTCTCCAAATGTCTGTATGAAAGATGCCTTAGGCTTGGAATACTAAGACTGTTTCGTCCTCTGTGGATTCTTCTGCTAGTCACTTGCAGTCTTGGGCTTACCAATCAGCCAGTTAATGACGACAGCCCAATTTCCCGTTAGCCGGATTTCTACCTCCAGGCTCCCAATCATCTCAGCCCATAACCAACCTTATCGTGGGCTGCAGTGGTTCTGCATCTGAAATATACTTATGATCTACTGAATTCTCACACATGGCTTTCCCACTGGATGGCTTCAAAAACCTCTTCACTGGTCTCCCAGCTTCTACTCTTAATGTCTTGTCACATACCCCATCCCACAGAAGTTCGTTAAAGCAGATAGAAGGTAAGAGTTTTGGCACATTAAGCAGGGAATCCACGAAGGCTGCTTCTAGAATCACTAGAATAAAGTTCACTAGTTGTGAAGCTGTGGGATTCTGTCGTGTGGCTTCCAGGGACTAGACAGTCCCAAGCAAAGGCAACCACATGTACGAAGGTTTGAATGCCTAATGCACTGGAGGAATAACAAGAGGTGATATGGCTAGAGGTGAGCAAGGAAAAGCGAAAAGTAGTGCCAGAAACTTATGCTGTGACTCACAGCAGTGTGACCACAGAGCTGGTACCACATATGCACATTCTCCATCACCATTAGTAGTAAAAACAGAGAAAAGGAGAAAATGCTTTACACCATTCTAACAACTAGCAATAATTACAACTAATAACGCATTCATATACTTTTTTCCTATTTTGTTTTCTGTACACATGTAATTTCAATTAAACTGGGACCACTCTAATTATTATTATTATTATTATCATAATTATTATTATTATGTATGTGTTGGGGTATGCATGCAATAATATAAGTATCAAGATCAGACTCTGTGGAGTTCTCTCTTTCCACCTTCACATGGATTCTGGGGACAAAATGAAGGCGTCCAAGATAGGCAGCAAGCACCTTCACCTTTGGACATCTGAAGCATGATTAATAAAAGCTCAGCAACAGATACTGGGATTCAACCTAAAGATCCAAAAAGCAAAGCAGCCAGCCACTGACTCTTACCTCGACCTCAGTTCAAAAATGGCGATCCTGCCTCCAGGAATCTCAGAATGAGACTGTGTCTGAGAGCTGTCTCCTCCCATTTTATATTCCTCTCTAGGGCTGGGATTGAAGGTGTGCACCACTGGGATTAAAGGCACGCACCATCCGGTTCCTATGTCACCTAGTGCGGCTACTGGGATTAAAGGTGTGTGTCACCACGGCCTGGACTGTAAGGCTGACCAGTGGGGCTGTTTTACTCTCTGCTCTTCAGGCAAGCTTTATTTATTAAAATACACATGAAATGTCACTACATTGTCTTGCTGGCGCCCCCCTTCTGTAGTTTTTTTACACAAACTTTAAATCTCACCTAAAATGCAAACATGTTTATTTTGATGGCTTTCGAGTGTCAATTCTAGACACAGTCATGTGATTTGTGGAGTACATGTGGCTTCTTCAAACAGTTTAGAGAGTATGTTCGTGTGTTTATTTAATCATCTTCAAGCCTATTTCTCTATTTCCAAGAGTATCGTGGACTCTTTCCCTTTAAAGTTAATAGCTAATGTTTATTGAGTGACTGGAAGTACTCTTATGTGCACCATCTGATTTCATCCCTGTACAAATTTGGGGAGCCCACGGCATCCCCACTTTACCAATGAGGAATTTAATTACATGTTACAGGGCAGTAAATGGCGGGCAGGATCTGAAGGAGGCTCCTGCCTGCTATATCTTTTGCATTCCTAAAATAAGAAAAAGAGCATACTCGCTATTTCCATTCCCAGACTCCCCATCCATGTCCGCATCCATGTCCGCACCCCATCAAGGTCTTTTTTCACAGTATTGCTCTTCCCTCTTTTTGACTGGACTCTGGAAGCTCGGCCCAGTGCTTTGCTGTGAATCTCTGCATCTGTTTCTATCAGCTGTTAGATGAAGTTTCTATAAGTTAGATGAAGTTCCAATTAAGGTAGCTATTAATCTGACTACAGGGCAAGGCCAGTTCAGGCACCCTCTCCACTATTGCTCAGGGTCTTAGCTGGGGCCATCTTTGTGGATTCCTGGGAATTTCATTAGTGCCAGGTTTCTCGCTAGCTCCATCATGGCTTCTCCGATCGAGATTTCTCTCTTTCCTTGTTCTCCCTCTCAGTTGGAGGGTATTTTTTTCTTAACCTTGAAATCAGAAAGATTTAAATTTTTTAGGAAAAGCTTATTCTTGTCTAAACTTTTGCCTATAATCAGTAAGCCTGTCATTTATTATTCAAGATATATTTTTTTAAATCATAATGGAGGAAAGGGTTCTAGTTTCTCTTCTGTTGTTTATTCTCTGTTTGGGGGGGTCTTCCTTCCGAAACACCAATCCCAGGCTTTCTGGGCACAGGTATATTCCTCTGTGTTTATCTTCTCCTCTGAAACTTTCTGTCTTCTCCTATCTGCCCCTCTTGTCTACTGACGGAATGTTTTGAGTTGTCTTCTACTTTACAAGTTTGGGTTCTGAAAATGCAGCGTATATTTTTTTACCTCTGCTGTACTTTTGAATTTGATATGAATGTAGTTCAAATGTATGAATCCTTTATTATCTTATATCTTAACTCTTCCCAACTGCTCATTCTAATTTAAATGGCCCAATTCCTCCGAAGACTGTTGAGGTCCATTTGACGTGCATATTTTGGAAACTTGTTTTTGTTAAGAGTAAGTTTATTTGATAGAATGGTAGTGTTTTTGTTCCTCAGAACACACTTTCTTTTTGTGACATATCACTTAGAGCACCGGGTGAAGCACAATTAATAAAAACTCAGAGACAGATACTGGGGTTCAACCTGAAGGTCAGAAAAGCAAAGCAACCAGTCACTGACTCTTACCTCCACCTCAGTCTGAAACGGTGACCCTGTCTCCAGGAACCTTAGGATGAGACTGTGTCTAAGAGCTGTTTCCTTCCATTATATAATCGTCTCTAGGGCTGGGATTAAAGGCATGCACAGCACGGTTTCTATGGCAACTAGTGTGGCTACTGGGATTGAAGGTGTGTGTTACCACTGCCTGGTCTGTATGGCTGACCAGTGGGCCTGTTTTACTCTCTGATCTTCAGGCAAGCTTTATTTATTAAAATATAGATGAAATGCCACCAAAACCGGGCCCTTTCCTGTTTGTCCACACATGTAGAGAGAGGTCTTAGCTTGTCTTCTCTGGGCATTGATAAGGATTCTGACAGACACTGAAGAAGTGCCTCATCTTCAGGATGCACAAGGAAGGAGAGGAGAAGAATCAAATCTCAGGCAAACTTCCGGTGTTCTGCCATGCATGCAATTCGTGGGTCATCTAGGCATGGAAGCACAAACACACCTCCCGCAATAGGATTTTCTGGAATGAAGAGACAATCTGTACCTGTGCTGTCTAAACTGGTACCCAGAGACAGTTTCGACCATGCACAACTAAAATATAATCTATATAGCACAATTTGTATACATAATTTCATCTTATTAATTTAAATCCTATTCCACACAGTTGCACACAGCATTGCTTACAATGTAGTGTACATATATTCTAGAGAAATTCTCTCACAGGGTGATCCCCAGCTCATCGGCATTAACATCTCCTGGGTACTCACCACAAATGAGCATTCTTGGTCTAGCATCTGTCAAAGTGTGCCTGACAGTCTATGTTTGCACAGATTTCCCTACATGATTCTGATGCGTGCTGACAGCCCAGACTTGCTGGTCTACCTATGGTGAGCTAGCAGAGGACTGAACGGCCATATGAGTTTTCTCTGGGTTCTCGTGTTTCTTTCCTACACTTGAAGGAGCAGCCAGGAGAGAACTGGGGCAGTGTCCTTTACTTCTCACAGCTGTCCTCATTAACAGCAGACAGTGACAATGCCTCCCTTAAGGGCTAGCCAGGAGTGAGCATGTTCCGCGCTCCTCTCCTGCCGATCTCTGGCAGCCTGCGTGCTTCCCAGTGGGCTGTGTAGATTCACTGACATCTTCCCAGCCTTCCAGGTCTCCAGGTATCAACTCCCCCCCCCCCAGTTGTTTTCACATCTTACCGACCTTCAATTCCCATCATTTTGTCTTTTATCTTGTAGTAAACTTTGAATGGTGCACCCATCATTAATTCCTTATGCTGACACAGTTTCTTTGTCTTCCTTATTTTATGGCTGTTGGTCACTTGTGAGGGGATTTAGAAGCAGCTGAAATTGACCCGGGCATTCAAATTTCTGCTCTCCCAAGAAATTCTATGCCCCTCTTAATGCCTGACTTTTTCTAGAACTCTATAATGCTCCTTTAGACTTTTAATTTCATTAGAGATTCAATGGCATTTGACATCCCTGTGATGTCAGCTCTCTATGATAAAGATAAAGTGACCATAGCTTCTGCTGTTTAATGGTCTTTATAAGAGAAATAGAAAGTACATCCACTTTGTGATGTCCCCAGTAGACAGGAAATGCTAGCTATATTTATTGAATCTGAATTCAATAAATATACAAACAAATGTTGCATTAAATGCTGAACAAATTCTGTATTAAATGTTTGTATTCATTATCTTATTTAAGTCTCATAACATTCTTCTATTTTGCAGATGCTAAATAAAACTAGACAGGTTAAATAACTCCTCCAAACTCTGGACCTATAGTAAAAAGCTCGGGAGCTGTCTTAACTATGCCCTTCCTGGACAGGTGTGTTAGTTTCTAAGTTCGGAGAAGAATCAAATGGTACAGGCCAAGTAAGGAGCACTGTGCTTTGTATCTCACCATTTGTTACACTCTGGGATGTTTGATTGGTTTTATCTACGACTATAAAACCCAGAGCCCAAATTTTTTAAACAAAATAAAATTTAACATAGAACAGAAGCAATCACATCAAAGCTGGACAGTGCAAAAGAACAGAAGGAAAAGAGCCCAAGAGAATGCGAGAGAATCAGAGACCCACTCATTCCTACACTCAAGAGCCCCATCAAAATATGAAACTGAAAACTACAGTGTGTATACAAAGGATCCGGTGCAGACCCTTGGAGGCCCTTGGAGCGCTTGCTGCTCCAGTCAGAACCCATTTTCAAGAAGTCAGCACAGAGGCAAACACATTAATCTGTCAAACTTTTAATCTTTGGCTTTCATTTTGAATGGAATATCCCTAACCATGTGAGCCTTTACTTCCATCTCCACTCATGCTAAGTATCTTTGGTGTATCTGATGCATGCCAGGCAGTCAGCTAGGCGCTGTGTTGCTGATGGGCAATGCTGTCTGTCTACCAACGGTCCCTGCCTGTCAAAAGGTTTGGGGAATGGCCTGGTTGCTTTTGAACCTTTCTCAATCGGCCTCTCTGATAACGTGCATTCGTTGATCGATTGAGTACTTCTCTTAGGTTCTCTTATTTTCTTCTTTGTAGATTAAGGATAATTTGGTACTGTTTTAGTTCCTTTTATAAGATATTAAAACATCTGACATTGTTACAGAACACCCGTTTGGTTGGACGCATCACCTCAGCTCCCAGGCACCCTTTTATCCAAAGAATCTGGAATGTTTGGTTGGGGGTTTAACCCCAGCTCCTGGCAGCCATTTTGGAATATTGGGTGGAAAGCCCCATTTCAAGCCCTCTCCCCTGGAAGTTGCCTCAGTCCATACTCCACCTCTGAAAAAGCCTGCCAAACAGTGACCCCTCCCCAGAGAGGGTCAACCACTCCCACAGGCTATTTAAACCTTAGTCAGAGAAGCAGTGAGCAGCGGTCAGTGAAGACAGTCACAACAGGTTAAAGTGCAGAGAATAAGTGAGCATGAGCTCTAAATGAGACACAGTTATTATATATGTATATATATATATAACATATATATATACACACACACACACACACATATATGTCTATGAAATTCTCAACAAATTAGGGATAAAAATTTGGCTACTTGCAAAAATGAACAGAGAAATATATACGTTAAGGTTATTGCTGAATCTTTACAGGATCAGCCTCAGTATTTCTCATATTAAATGCAGCTCGGTCTGTCTCTACACTTTCAGAAATGCAGGGAAGAAATAGCAGGGATAAGTGTTTTACATTTTGACAGGAGGGTCAGGAAGCCCTGAGTTGTTAAGCAGTTACTTATCGCTGGTCAAGTCTTGTCTGCTTTACTGTATAAGTGGAAGCGTGAATCTTAGGGGACTGAAAATCAAACCAGACATGTTCTCATCTCTAGCAACACTTAAAGCAATTGCTTTTGTTGCTGTGACCATGTCACCTTGCCCTCTTCTGTCGTGTTCATTACACAGAATTTGCGCCTATAGTTCCCGGGCCTAGTGGGTACTCACTGCCTGACTCGGAATCTTGAAGAGTTAGAGACCGAGATAGCAATCATACGATGATCTATATTTTGGTAACGATATAACAAGATATGCAATAAAAATACAATCTAGTTTTTATTCTAAATTTAAAGATTAAACTTTTACTTTGCAATTTTATGTTGCAATTGTTTCAAGGAGTAGAAAATATTTAAAATGCAAACTGCTATGACGACAAGAAGGCTGAAATCTCCAAATATTCTCCATTTTCTTATCGTTTCCATTAAGGGATCCACTTGAGTCAATGAGCTCTGTCTGTGGAATAAAACCCAGCTTAGGGAAGAGAATGGAATTTACCCTTCTCACTAATTCACTATACATAAAGCCAAGTGCCGCTGGTTGTGTTGTGTTTTAGAATGGCTTTCTGGAAAGTGTTAAAAAAAAAACACAAGTGAGTAGTTCTAATGTTACTTTAAGAATTGGTTTTCCACTCGAAACAAAACCCCCAGGTTACTGATCAAAACCTCTAATTCTTATCCAGGAAGCGCCCCGAAGAGAACGGATGATAATCCGCCCATTTGAATTGAAGGAATTCTTACTTGCCACCAAGGCAATTAGTTTTCACTCCTCAGCTGTTTTGTTTCTATCAAGCCATGGCACTTTTGTTTTTTTTCTGCTTTAAATATTATTTTCACTGTTCCATTTATTTAGGGGGAATTATCTATGGTGTATGGATGAAAGAGAAACATCCACTAGCAAATTATGGCATTCATAACTGAATGCTTCCTGTACTCAATCTCCAACACTGCTAAAGGAAGCCGTCACTCCGACATAAAATTGAATATGTTTAGTAAAAAACTGCATTAAACAGACCCTTAAGGCTTTTATTAATTCATTTGGAATGAAATCAGCAGAGTTTTGGCCACGTGTTTTCATTTAAATTCACTAATTCCAAAGCTTTTTTTTTTTCATGGTTTTTAAAAGCATATTTGAAATGGGCAAGGGCAGGCTATTGATAACTTGATAAGTGAATGGGCCATTGTATCATTTGAGAGAGAAATATGGAGATGCAGATTTTGGCATTGGATCAAAGAAGGATGAACAGTACATTTTCCCAAAAGGAATAGCTATACTATTCAAACACCTAACAGAGATATCTGGTTGATTAATGAAGAGCAGAATGAAATTGAGGCCAGGCATTAGGGAAGCTGAACGAGGCCCCAGTTATGCTGGTGAATGGGATTTGAATCCTAATGTAGGTTTTTGATTAGGGGGTCCTGGGTTCTTCCTCCTGTTTTACCCAGTCAGTATTACAGACCATCAGGTTTTATTTTTTTAAATATCTATAAAATCTCACTGCCTCATTCTTTTCAATCCATAACTGGTTCCAACTCATTATCAAACTCTCAGTATCTTTTTTTGACAGAGGCTTATTCTAATCCTCATTCAAGAAATCACTGGTCCTGGCCCTCTGCTGTGCACCCCTTATAGCCGCCCACCTCTTTCTGCCACTCTTTGATTTTCTTATTTTATTAACTTAAGATTACAAACTTTTTTTTGCTTGTTTTGTACCATTCCCCTCACTATAATATAATTTTTAAGGTCAATGGTTTTACAGGACAATCATTTTATTCTATCGTTATCACGAACAGCTGAATTCTGGTCCCTAGGCTAGCCTCTGGAATGTGGCAAGTGTCGTCCTGCCTCACATGGGTCACAATGAGAGTTCTCTAACTAGTTTCCTTGGTCCAGCCTTCCCTTCCTCCAGGTCGTGTTCTCCACCAGGGCTACACTGTTCTCTATAATTGGAGTTCACCTACGCTGTATCACTATTCTCAGTTCTTCAGTGTTTCTCTACGATTAAATAGATATCCCCAAAGCACAGGGCAGCAAGTGCTATCACTTTTAGTAGCTCACAGAAGAGCATTTAACAGTTATCTTTTATTTATTTTAATGTTCATTCTTATAAACCATCAAATAGATGGCACAGTAAGCCCATGATTTCAGAGATATTACTTAAGATTAAAAAAAAACCTATAAATCCACTTAGAGACCTAGGAAACAGAAGAAAACAAGGAATGTATCCTCAAGTGAGTCTGGACTGTACTGTTCTAGATAATAAAGCCCAGAAAGACTGTTCCAATTCCACTGCATCCCAGCTTTCCTTCCTGGCATAGTAGCTACCACTTTTTGTTCTGTGCTTCCTGTCTTAGTGAATTCAAACCATCTGCAGCTCTCTGTTTTTCGGGACAGGTTTCTCTTTGCAGCTTTGGAGCCTGTCCTGGAACCAGCTGGGCTCGAACTCACAGAGATCCGCCTGCCTCTGCCTCCCGAGTGCACCATCACCCTGGCTCTATGTGCAGCTCTTACCCTCATTCATATTTCTTCTCTTGTAGTCCAGCTATGTCATAGGCTTAGGATGCCACTGCTTTGTGGCTTTACTCTACTCTCACTTGACCAGCTCCCCTCATCCTTATGACATGGTTCAGGTCAGGTTACCCACCCAGGAGACCTTCTTTTTGTTTCTGTTAAGTCTGGAGTTTAGCTCCAGCCCCTGGCATCCATCCCAGCCCCGTGGCCTGGGAGTTGCATTAGTCTGGACTCCAAATCCCAGCATGCCAGGTCCTGACCCCTCCCCCAGGGTATTTAAGGGGGATCCCAGAGGAGAAACACATGGTTCCAGGTTTGCATGTGCTCCCCACTTTCCTGTCTCCCCGCCATGTTCTCGGCCACACGAGAGTGCTGTATTTAATAAAATGATGGCATTTTAATTTTGGTTGATCTGACCTAATTAGTTTTCTTTGTGCTGGTGGAGCCATCCCTGTTAGGATTATTTTTTCCTAGCAGTTTCCTCTACCCAAGTCTTCCCTTACAGTCTTTATTGCCATAACATCTTCCAAGTGGAACTTTCCTAGCACTAGGGTCAAAGCGATCTTTCAATTAATAGCCCCGACCTCTGCCATAAGGCATTAATGAATGCTTAGTTAGAACAACACTTACTAAGCTATCGAGAGCCATTCATTGTTAACTTTTTCCCCATCCACAATACTTCCTTGTATGATGTATATTGCATTCCTTCATTTCATTCAATCAATGGTAGAAAATTCAGGCGCTAGTTTGTTAATGAGACAAACGAAGAGGTTCTCACACTAGGTATTCTCTGTGGATGTGATGTGAATCTTGATTGTTAACTGGATGGGATTTAGAACCACCATGGACACGAATCTTGAGGCATGCTTGTGGAGGTGATCCAGATTGCGCTAATGGAGGTGGGAAGACCACCCTAGAAACAGGTGGGGTTGTTTCATTGTCTGGAGCCATGGATTGAGCGCAAAGGAGAAAGCCTTCTGCTGCCTGCGAGCACTTTGCCTCCTGACCATGGTTGAGATGCGATCAACCCCCCTCCCTCTTGCTCCTGCCTCTATCCCTTCACTGCTGGGATAACTGTAAGTCTACATAAACTCTTCTTTCTTAGAACACTGCTATCGGGCACTGTTCTTACAGAAACCACATAGGTTATTAATAGAATGGGGAAGAAAGATGAGTCAAGACTGGGGTGAAGTAAGGCTTAGGTAATGCTGAAAATAACAGGTGAATTATAGATAAGGAACGCTATGTCTCTTTAGAGATTGCATGGAAATCTATAGTTCACAAATCAAAGACTTGTATAGGAATGGTAGTGGAAGGTTAATGTGTATGTGTGTCTTGGGAAATTGCAGATCTTACGTATTCTGTTTTTTGTTTGCTTTTCTCTTTTTCTTGGAAAGTTGAATCAATAACAATCCTTGTGTACCTGGGAACGCCCTGAAGGGGTCAGGGTAAGTGGTTGGCTGGCACTGAATCAATACTCAACTTGGAATAAAGAGTAGATACTGAGGACCAGACGCCCTGGTGTGAGCGCTTTCATCCACTAAACAGACCATCTTATGTACCGAGGGCACTGTGGAGCTGGAGAGGAACAAATTGTGCTATGTAGACTCCAAAGTGCCATTATTCAGGTCATATTCAATGACAAACAACTGCAGTTGCCAAATTATAAAATTGCAGCAGCAGTTGTAAAATTGCTGCTCCCAATTTTACATAGCCAGTTGCGGGGGTTGGTGACATCTTTGTTGGGCACAACAGGCAGGTGATTATGGGAAGGACACCATTTTCAGAATACCTAGTGCTTGAGAAATTGCACGAAGCCAGCTAGAGACAATCCTGGGAAGACAGGAGAATAAGAAACATCTGAAAAGCCCATCTTTCCCTCTTGGGATGCAATCTCACTGGCCGAATCTGTCTGCCATAACTAGTTTTGGAACTCGGGAGTGTTTTGATGGCTTGAAACCTCTGGAGGGACATTTGGACTGCAAATTGGCTGATACCCAATCATTTTGAATTCTTAGACCAGTATCAATTGCTTATTGCCCATTGTCAGCTACAGGGTAGGCAGCTGTGTACTTGTTCCCGGAGCGGCTACACATGGCTTGAGAGAGCCAACGTGCATGCAAAGAGGGCTCTGTCCTCTAAAGATCAGCCGTTTGTGCTCTGGTCTCAGATGACTATTTAGGCTCTGGCAGAGGCAACAGTTCAATACTGTTGAAACATTTATACCACATTGTTGGACCTCCCCCACAGACACAGACTATGGTGGAATTAGAATGTCTCTTCAGATGCTCAGGAAGGTTCCTGAAGTACCAACAATAGGCTAGAAAACAACAGAACAGGCAAACCAATAACTGGAACACCCACTAGGAGCCCCCAACAACAACCAGAATGCTCACCAGGAACACCCACCAACACCCCGAACACCCAACAACCAGAACACTCAAGCACAAAGCACACCCCATGAGAGTGGAAGGTTGATTGCACGGCACATCAGTCACTTTCCTTATCTATTTGATAAAAATGCCTGGTGGAAGGAACGTACGGGAAGAGGGTTTGTCTTGGCTCATGACTTCAGGAGATTCTGGGTGATAATGGTGGGTAAGGGATGACAACAGGCACGGCACAATCACTGTTGGTGTTGGGCATGAAGCACCTGGCCGTACAGTGCTGGTAAACCAAGAAGCAGAGAGTGGGTCAGAAACATGGCTGGGCCCACCCAGTGACTCACCTCTGTCAGCTAGGTCTATATACTACAGTTTCTATACCAGTGCCACTGTCGGGGCATATATCCAAACATATATTCATATATTCAAACACATGAGCCTATGAGGGACATTCACAGTTAAACCTTAGCACATAGTTTCCAAAATATTGGATGCAAATATCTAGATTTTAACAAGAAAAATGGTAAAAAACCACAAGCCATACATTAAAAAAATAAAAACAGGACACAGAAGGAAGCTGTTTGATTTAAAGAAAAAACAAAGTGGAAACTGTTCCTATAAGAAATTTGAGGATAGTTCTAGTAGGAAAATATTTCAATTTTATTAAAACTCAAAGAACTAAAAAACACGTAGAAAGTGATCTGAACAAAACAGAAATATTGTTAAAGACATAAAACATTAAGAGGCTGCAAAAGGTAACTTTGAAATAGAAAACACACTTCTCTCAAAGATTTACCAGAGGAGTTCAAAGGAAGGAGAGAAAAATCAGTGACCTCAAAGACCGGACTGAAAATCAGTATCAGGAAGAAAGGGGAAGCATGTCCTGGAGGAGCTTTGGGGAGTCATAAGCTGGGCTAATCTATGCATCTTAGGAGTCTCATAGGAAGGGAAAAAGAAGAGGAGAGAAACAGTGACTTTAAGTCCCCCCAGCACACGGAGGATTCCAGCAGATAAAATAAAGACATTAGCCAGTAAAGTGGAGCTGTAACGAGGAAATTTAAAAACCCAGTGAAGGTGAACACGAGCAATTATAAATGCTAGAATTATTGTAACTCTGGATTGTAGCTCACATTTTCCTGCATATTTGATGAGTCCAGCGGAAGGCCACACATTCAAGAGTTATGGACAGCACCCACCGTACATGATGGGCTTTATAAACAACAAAAGAGGGACACAAAATTGGATGGAAGGAGAAGAGGAGGGGGGAGGGGTGAACATGACCAAAAGGTATTGTAGGAAATTCTCAAAGAAGACAAGAAGAAAGAGGAGGAGGAGGAAGAGGAGGAGGAGGAAGATGAGAATAGCAGCAGCAACAGAAAGAGGGAATGTATAGACTTCACTTTGTAACAACAGAAAGAGATGTCTGTAAAGTTATAAAGGGGTAAAGGTTTCCCATGTTACACAAAGTGATGAAAAGCTGACTTTTTCCCAACTTCAGTGTGCTAGTTGCTGTGTCCCACGATCACGGAGCAAACCAAGCCTTCCAGTCAACCCTGTGATCAGGTTAGTTCTCCACGTTATCTACCAAGCCCCAACTCAGAAGGATATGTTTACAAAGTTAGATTGTTTACTTATATAAATTTCAGCTTCCAGTGAATGGTTTGGGGGCTATGACCACATAGTAAATCAAGGGGTACTCAAAACTATTTCAAATAAAAGTGGAATAAATTCTCTAAAATAGAGACTGTCAGAATAGGTAGATAAATAAATATGCTCCAACCTATTCTGATGAGAAACTAACTTTACATCTAAAGACAGAGCAAGTTGGAAGGAAAAGATAGGGAATGGGAACTCCACGCCAACAGGAAGCAAGTTAGAGCAGGGGGACCTGTATTACTGTCCGACTATATATTTGAAAAGGTCCCAAGAAGGTACAATGTTTTACATTAGTAAAGGGTTCATTACAGTAAAATGATGAAAGACTAATGTGCACACATACAATCAATTTCAGATCCCCAAAACATATGAAGTAAAAACAGAAGAGAAGGGAGAAGTAATTCTATAAGAACAGTTGAGGACTCTATTGTGCCATTCTTAATAGTAAACAGAACAAGCAGATGAAGCCTCGTAAGGAAGAACATAATTATATCAGTGCAACAATCAGAACTAATGGAAATAACCTGAAAAAAATCTACCTACTGTCAACAGAATTCATGTCTTCCTCGTGAATATTAGATAGACCATATATTAGGAAAGACCATGCTAGGTTACAAACTTTTTCAATAAAAGATAAAAATTTATTATATAAAATATCTTTTTTGACCAAAACTAGAATAAGTCAGAAGTCAGGAATAGAAGAAAAACTAGAAAATTTGAAAATTTGTGTTAAACAAAGATACAAACAAAAAAACAGTGGCTCACAGGAAATTTGAAAATATTTAGGAAAGAACAAATATGAATACCCATCAAAATTTATGGATGGGGCACATCCATGCTAAAGGGGAATTTTGTAGCTACAAATGTTTATATAAAAAGACAAGAATCATCTTAATTCAATAACGTACCTCGGATGGGTGTGGTGATGCACACCTTGAATCCTCACCCTTGGGAGACTGACACAAGTGGATCTTTGTGAGTTCAAGGCCAGCCTGGTCTACATAGCAAATTTCAGGACAGTTGGGACTACACAGAGAGACCCTTTCTCAAGAAACAAATAAACAAAAAACCTTTACAAATTAAGGAAAAAGAAAGAACGAACCACACCCAAGGCCACATTAACGAAGGAAACAGCAAAGATTATAGGAGGCCAGCCAGATGGCTCAGTGGGTAGAAGCACTCACTACCCAGTTTGATGGCCAGAGTTTGGTTCCTGAGACCCGTATAGTAGAAGGCACCCTAACTTGTCATGGTTGTCATCCAATCTCTACATGCATGTTGTGATGTATACCAGTGGCTGCTTCATGCCCATCCAGGTGCATGTATAAACAAACAAATAAATTATGTATTTAAAAATTATTGTACATGTGTGAGCATTTTGTCTGCATATATGTCTATGTACCATATGCATGTCTAGGGCCCAAGGAGTCTAGAAGAGGGCAGTGGATCCCTGGGGACTACAATTCCAGATGTTGTGAGCTGCAAGGTGGGTCCTGGAGGTAGAATGTGGGTCCAGTGAATTAGCAGCCAAAGCTCTTAATTGCTGAGCTATCTCTCTATCCCAAATAAATATGTTTTCGAAAAGAAAGATTTGAACTCAGAAAAACCAAAATAGGAACAGAAAAACAATAGAGTAAAACCAATGAAATCAAAGGCTAGTTCATTAAAAAACAATCAAGAAAATAGAGACCATGAACCACAAGGGAGATTCAAATTGTTAAAATCAGAAACAAATCGAGGTATGTTATAGATTCCACACAAATAAAAAAGTATTTTTAAGAAAATATAAACATAGGCTTTCATGTTTTTCCAAATCAATGGACTTTTATATTCTGTACAGCATGGGCAATGGCTAAGAGTGATTGTCAAGGTGATCAAGAATAACCAAGAGACAGACTTCCGTGCAGGCATGTGAAGAATTTCCAGACTGGGATAAATGAGGTGACAAGACACACACCTTAGACATGCACCGCAGCATCTTATGGATGGGTAGACTACTGAGCCTCAGCCCTCATCTCTCTTGGCTTCCTGAATGTGGCAGCAACCTAGCCTGTTGCCTCAAGTCCTTGCTGCCATGCCTTCTCCCTCATGGTAGAAAGATGCTCTCAGACTGTGAGCCAAAAGAAGCCCTGCCTTCCTTAAGTTTCTTCTGTCAGGTATTCTGCTGCAGCAATGAGAACTTGTTAAGTACTCGTGGTGATGTAGAGTAGGAGCAATGTTGAAGTGCTGTGTGAGAATTTGACACATAAGATGATCAGGGGTGTGAGCTCTGCACTGATTGGTTTCTGTGTCCAAAGGCGATCATTTACATAACTCTAGGAATTAGCTCTGGGAAGGGCTATGTCTCCTCAATCAAAGCCATGGATGCTAGCCTATCCAGATATTAAAAAAATAAGAAAACATAATCAATAAAGCTCAGGCCTAGTTGTCATATACTTAAACATACAGTTGTGTAGGCATACAGGTGGAACAAATCTCTCCTATGCCCAAGTCCTTAGTACCCCTCAAAAATCACAAGGAGACTAGGACCCTACAGTGGTTGAGCAGAGATGTCTGTAAGATCTTGTTACTCCACAAGGGATTTGGTTTTCCTACATCCATCTGTAAGGTCAACGACCACAGTAACAAAGATAATAGTTAGTCTTAACTAGTACTTTGGCACAAGAACTTGAAGATGAGTAATTCCATTTGCTTTGTTAAGTGGAAGCAAACATGAACATGACAGATATTTGGGAAGTGGGATTGTAATGATGTACAGGTAACGACATTTGAATCTTTCTTCTCCACATTGTTCATCTGAAATGCTTTATGGAAAGAGCTCTTTGAAGGGACCCTTCAAGATGTTTTCCTGAGGAGCATCAGAAACCGTTTACAGAGGCTCACACACTGCTGCAGCGTTGCCACCGTTTCACAGAGCACCATGCAAGGCTGCCTCTGACCCCTGCGGTCTCTGCGGACAGCCTTTCACAGACAGAATAATGGCCCTGTAGAAAATTTTCAACTACTGACAGAGTTTCTACCTTAAAGCAATAATCAACAAATGTGACACCACATTCCAGTCATTCATCCCGTGTAATGCTTCCACGTGAACCCCAAGTCTTAATCTCATTACAACGTGAACCTGAAATACAGGCTGTTGCTCCTTCAAGCACATCCAGGTGTGGAACAGACTCCTCAGGTGTAGCTTCTGGGAGGTAACTCCTTGTGTACCATTTGTTGTGTCTGCTGGGAGCTTTAGGGTCCATACAGTCATGTGGGGTAATATCATACAGGCCGCAGTCACAACCCTCCGGGTGCCCAGACACGACAGACGGTGGTGTTTTAAAAAGGGAAGACGGAAAGTAAAGAGTTGGGTGTAGACTACTGAAACTCTGAAACCCAGTTGGGTGCAGGCTCCTGTTTTGTTTGTTTGTTTGTTTTGTTTTGCCATTTAGAGCTCAGTCCTGTTGCCTTAGACTGACTCACTATTGATTTTGGTTCTTGGAGCGATAGAAAAGAGCCTCCAGAACTGTTAGAAATAAATACATGGTTCTATTCAAACCATTCAGTTGTAGGGTTTTGTTATGCAAACCCTAGGAAACAAATATACCATCCTTAATATAAGTTCTAGTCTCCAGGTTCTTGGCTTTTCCTTCGTAATGATCTTTCATTGACTTTTTTTTTTTTACAAAAAATATTTTTATTAAAAGTAGATTCTTCTATATCACCACACAAAATTCTTGTGCTTTATTTGTACCCAGAAACCTCAGAGAGAACAATAACATCTTATATACTGTACTCTCTAGTTCTTCAGCACAATCTAAGCATGATTCCACCAGAATCATCCGTTCGGAAAGGCTACGGGGTCTGTGAGCGTCACTTAGGAAACTATCCTGTCCACAGATTTCTTCAAGACATGTCCTTTCTACCCAGAGTTCTCTACAATATTCCTGGGTGACTCTGTGTGGTCCTCAAGCACTTAAACAGATTTTCCCCTAGTGCGGAGGAGCCCCAGGCAAGGCCATGAGGTCCTGGGTCTTCTCTTACATCTGGAACCTCCCATGAAGCTCTTTGATTTTATTTTTTGAGGATCTAATAAACACATCTGATAGTCTTCCCACAGGATTATACTTTAAGCCACATTTTCCTGATAGCTCTCTGGTTATGAGCTTTGTCCAGATGCCGTTTTTCAAATACTCAATTATTTTGACATCTGGAAAGGTTAAGAAAGTAAGTCAACTAAATATATATAAATAAAGAAAATAAAGATAACCCTACAACTATTTGTGTTCAATAGTCCATCCTCTCAGTGTCATGAGACTTCGAGCCTTCTGTGTGAAAATCTTAGACCATGTTTAGGCACCCTATTTTATACTGGAAGCAACCCTTGCCAGAGCCCTTCCTTACAGAAACGGTGTCCAGTGTCCGTTCTGGAGCCTTTACTTGTATTTGCCTTACTCTGAAGACCCCGGCCACACCCTGTCCATCTACTACCTGTGGGACTTGACTTCTACTACTACTTGCCTTCTCAGGCTTCTACCTAACCTTCTCCTTGTGGTCTAACAGAATGTCACGAACACTTTTCCAATCTCCTCCCAGCTGTCCGGTTTAAAACGTTATTGTGATGTGTTTGAAGATCCTGAAAGGGCAGTACCATTTTTTTTTCTAGGTACTAAAATTTGTTGCAGTCATGGTTGCTGTTTAAAATAACATTTCAAAAGCACAATCAACTCAGAGGTCTGCTCCCGTGTCGGCTGGTTGGTTAATGCCCTGAGAGCCGAGAGAAAATACAGTTATGGACTTGAAACCACTTACTCCTCATATTGTTATGAGTGCCTTGCGAAACTTCCATACACTCTTTAAAATGGGGGGGGGGATCCCTACTAATGTCAACTGAATCAGACGTTTATAAAACATAATAGAGTATCTGGTAGTCTACAGGTACGAGAGGAATAAATCATCCCCGTGGCAATAAGACTGTGTATGTCAGCAATTAGAGATGGAAAATGGGAGTCTTAACAACTGAGAACTTTTTAATATATTTGTGATGCCTGTGTCCCTGAATCAGGCAGGTCACCTCTTCACAGCATCCTAATAGTGGATCAGGTGAGCACTGTGACTCCCTTTGGAGTTTATTCTAACTAATGGATGGTTTCTACCATCTCTTCCCTTTTCTCATGAGAACCTTTGTTTCTTGGCAACCAATATCAAGACATTGCTAAGATGAGGTATTAGGAAGTACTTATGTGTAAGAGGGAACTACAAGTAGAAATTCATTTGAAATGAACGTATGGCTGGGAGACCGCTTAGCTGTAGTGTCCATACTTCACATAAAGGAAACCCTGGGTGATTCAGTTCCCAGGGCCATAAAGGAAAAGGGACTTGCTGGTCCTCAGGCTTTGGAACACCCCGCCCTTTCCTCATTCATGCCTGTTGACAGGCAGCTCTCAATAAATTACAGTATTATTTTATGATTTGAGTCTGTTCACTTCTCATGAACACCTCATAAAAAGAAAACATTTTTCTATTACCCCAATCATGTCCAGAATGTAAAGAAAAAGAAAAACCAAAACAAATCATTCGGCTTTTTCACAGATGTTATCAGAGCTATTCTGCTGCCAGTATCAGTTAGGTTTCTGTGGCTGTGATAAAATAGCACGGCCAGAAGCTACTTAAGAAAGAGTTTATTTTGACCTAGGGTTGCAGCGAGCTAAGTGTCTACAGTGGCAGGGAAGGAAGTCATGGCTGCAAAAGCTGGAAGCGGAGAGACCACACTCAACTGCACACAGGAAGCAGAGAGAGTAAACAGGAAGGAGAACAAGGCTGTACATTCTCAACACTCTCCCTCAGTGGCAGGCTTCCTCTAGCAAGACTGCATCATCTTAAGAGTTCCATCATCTCTCCCAAACTGTGCCGCCAACTGGGAACTGAGTTTTCAAATATGGGAGCCTACAGAGAACATTTCCCACTCACCGACAGTGCAGAATGACGACTGCTGACCCTACTGATCCTCCTGACTTTTACCTTTTGAAGGGTGTTTAGAAAACAATGTCATTTCACAGAGAGCAATAAAAACAAACATTAGAGGTATCTATATCAACACATGAGGGGCTAGAAGCAAATATGCTTCTGAATTAGCCCAGAGTCCTTCCTTTCCTTCCAAAATCACCCAACTACAGAAGCCGCTTAAACTTTCAGTGTTGCTCAACATCTTGGGTTGCTGATGGAAACCATACCCAGGCAAACGGGATCCAGCTCAAGACACTAAGTGCCTTCAAACCGCTATGATTCATTCACTGGGCCACGTGGGACCTCAGACCGACAGGAAAGTAGATTATGCATCGCTGTATGATTGAGTGTACATTTTATTAGGTGCAACAGACCACGGTGAAACTTTGCCCTGGGGAAGACTGCTGAACAGGTCTCGTCTCACAGCCTGAACAATGCACAGCTGTCTTTGCCACTCAAGATAGAATTCTACTATTCTCTGTGCTCGTTCTCAGCACATTGCCTTGATTCGTAAACAACGTGATCAAGGTGAGAGCAATCAATAGGTGTAATTCTACTCTTTGCAGCATAAAAGGAAACTATTCAGGCGGGAACGTCAGAAATCAAGCTGTCCATAGAAGATTTGCGTCTTCCCATGGATAACGCTGGGGTGCTGGGGGGAGGGCAGCCTATCCAGGAACTGCATTTTTCCCATTGTTACCAAATTCAGCGGGAGCTTATGACAGAAATGTGGCATGGCGGATGTTTGCACAGCTGATGAACCCTCTGCCCATGCCTGCCCAGGGAAGTTTCTCAGACAGGCCTGTATTTTCACCATCACTGGCTAAATAGTAACAGCTTGGCTGATGCTGTAAGTCACAGTGTCCAAATGATCTTCTGTGACCAAGCTCTGAGCCTTGGACTTTGTATAAGAAAAAGAAAGGCTACTTGGTTAAGCCACTAAAATGATAAGGATGTGTTTGCTCCTGTAGCAAATATTTAAATGATAAGGATGCGTTTGCTCCTGTAGCAAATATTTATATTAACAAATATGTAGAGACTGGGGAATAGTTCAGTCAGTAAATTGCTTGCTGTGGAAGCATTAGGTCCCGAATTTGGTCCACAGCACCCATGTGAAAATACATGTGTGTGTGTGTGTGTGTGTGTGTATAATACATGTCTGGCGGTGCATGTTTGTGCATGTTTTTAACCCCAGGGCCGCGGAGGTAAGGACTGGAAGATCTCTGGCCCTCTCTGGCTTGCCAGGGTAGATTGATCAGCAAGCCCCAGGTACTAGTGAGAGGCCTCGCCTCAACGAATAAGGTGGATGGATCCTGAGATGCGTTATCTGTGGATGATCTCTGGCTTGCACACACATACACAACGGTACAATCATTTGTGCACACACTGGATCCTGCTGTGATAAAGCACTCTCTCCAAAGTAATGTGAGGGAGGAAGGTTTATTTTGGCTCACAGTTACCGATTCAGGTCCATCCCGGTTGAGAACTCAAGGAAGAAGCGTGAAGTAACTGGTCATGCAGAATCCACAGTCAGGAAGGAGAGCGCAATCAATGCTTGTACTCCGCTCACAGTCTACCGTCTGCACTGCCTAGAATTCGAGACCAGGGAATGGGAGTCACCCCATATCAGGAGGTGGGTCCTCCCATGTTCTTAGCTTAGCCAAGATCCTCCCAACACACACACTGGCACGGCCAGGGGCTCATATGTTAGGGGATGCTAGATCTCATCCAATTAACAACTAAAATTGACTGTCACAGACACACAGACACACACACAGAGGCAGAAACAAAGATAAAGACAGAGACAAAGTTAGAGACAGAGAAACAGAGATGAGGGGACAGACAGAGACAAAGACAGAGACAGAGAGACAGACAACAAATGGCAAGAAGTGTTCCAAATGTACCTTGTGCCCTCTTTCTTTGCCCACCTCCCTCAGCTCTTTCCTTTGGACCTCATCCTCTGAGACTGAGGTCAGGAATCACCTCCTACAAACGGCCTTTGAAACCCTTCTTCAAGCCAAGTCAAATACGGATGGTCCTTTGTAGGTGACTTCCTCCTAATGTAACAACCTTGCTTATGTGCTAATTAAAGAGACCCACACTAAAGTGAGGAATGGAGAAAGGGGAGTGCTTTAAGCACGTATGAAGTACAAGGCTTCTGGAGAAGAAGAAAGTCTTTCTTTGTCGTGGCAAATAAGATTCTCTAAATATTAAACATGTCTATGTGTCATTAGCCTTTCTTCTGCTTTGTATTGCCCCACATGTGACTAAATCGGAGCTCCTGGGATCTGCAGCACATTGTACTTCAGTCTTATTCCTTCACTAGACCATGAACCGCCTGAAGACAGAGGTCACAGTCTTTGTGTTCTTGTTTTCGGGAGCCAATACAGTGCCTCAACGAGTGAGTCCAGGCTGTGAGTAGCTGCATGCTAAGTGACCTGCTCTCTGGGTGACTGCTTGACAGACTCGGCCAAGAGAAAAGCCTTTATGAAATAGAAAAGATAAATAACCAAGTTCTATGAAGGATGATTGTCATTGTCTATGAACGACGATGTATGTCATCGATACAAAACATACCATTCAGTGATCTCCATTGGAGATCACTGTTCCTGTAATCTAATTTTGGCTCTTTCCTACCGTCTAATGAAGAAACCTTGTACCACTCACACCTCATTTACCCTCTCCCATCCCCAGCCCTAGGCGACTGTTAATTCAGTTTCTGCCTATACAGAGATTTGCCTCATTTGGATGCTTCATGTAAATGGAGTCATATAATCCATGGGGTTTTTAAAATAAGAATCGTATCTGTTGGCAAATGCTGGTTAACTTTTAAAAATACAGTTGGATATCATAAAATGTGATCTTTTTTTTTAAATATTTATTTATTTATTATGTATACAATATTCTGTGTGTATGCCTGCAGGCCAGAAGAGGGCGCAAGACCTCTTTACAGATGTTTGTGAGCCACCATGTGGTTGCTGGGAATTGAACTCAGGATCTTTGGAAGAGCAGGCAATGCTCTTAACCACTGAGCCATCTCTCCAGCCCCCATAAAATGTGATCTTAAATGTGCAAAAGCATAATATATTTGGAGCACTTTTTTCTTTCCGTGTGTGTGTGTGTGTGTGTGTGTGTGTGTGTGTGTGTGTGTGTGATGGTTAGTTAATGTCAATTGCCAACTTGAAGAAATCAAGAGAAAGATTTAACAATCTAAGTACAAGGTGGGGTTCTGTATGACTGAACGGCTTAGAACTGGCAGCTAAAGGAACACCTCCATCCCATACGCTTTCCTATTGGTTTGAGTTCTCTGCAGGTCTCTAATAGTTCAGGCCATAACCCTCCATCAACAGAGACTATGTTCTCTCACCTTCTGAATGGAGGGCGTCCTACAAACGTAGGGCAAAATGGAGCCACAAAGCAGGCATCTGGGTCCATGAATATGGGGAAAGAATATTACCCCACTTACTTGTATTGAACAGAGAAATGAACAAGACACAAAATTACATAAGAAGTGTTTATCTCCCGAGGATTGGTTTGTACCTGTTCAGGGCGGCCAGTGTTAAGGTAGTACATGTTGCACGACCCATACCAAGAAAAAGGAACATTATCTACTCCAGAAGAATGAGTACTTCCTTACTTCTGAATTTTTAAAATTATAAGAGGAAATTCTGAGTCCTTCTAGGAGGAAGGTGCTTTGCCAGTTGGTTGCAGGCTCACATGGTGATGTGCCTAGCCCAACCAGATGAATTACTAGACACTGCTAAGAGCTCAGACCTGAACATTTGGTCAAGCCCCTCTAAAAAGACAAACAAAACAAAACAAAACAAACCCAATCCCCCAACCCCCCAAAACAACAAAAACAACAGAAAAACACTTGATATCAGTTGGTGGGCAATTCCACATAAATTAGAAGAGATGAACATACTTCCATCACCTTTCGTGGCCTTTAACTAGTGCATGGACCCTCATGGCACCCAGCAAAGAAAAGCCCTCACGAGAAGCAGGAAATGTCTCACCAGAATGCAAATTTATTAATGGAGAAGTGGAATTATATATGAGGTGGGACACGGGCTTTGGACGTGGGCTGTCACAGTGAGAAACCGATCACTAAATAGAATCACGAAAATACTGATACTCAACTCTCTTTGAGAGTATAAAAATAATGTTTTAGGTTACCTTAATATAATCGATATGCATTGAACACCGTTGTGTGTGCTAGGCATTCAGCAAGCACCAAATCAACTCCTTGTTCTCATGAAGTGTATAACTTAGCAGCAAGAGAATACAAAATTAAATCAGATGGATAAAATGTTCATTGAGGACAGCATCCATTCAGAAAAACAAAGGTCAGGAGGTAAGTATACTATAAAGGGAGGCATTTGCTTCTTTACCGCACATGGTAAAGGTTTTGTATTTACTAAGGCAGTGTCCTGGAAAAGAACTGTAGAACAAGTAGGGTAGAACACTGGGCTACGTGGGGAAAAACAGAGGAGGTAGAGGCTCAAATAAGATTATCAGCACCCCCAACCAGCAGGACGTGGCCTGGAAAACTACACCCACATTCCTTAAAAATGGACTATGGATGTTCTTGTTTTCTTAAAAAAGGTGGGGGGTGGTGCCGGAGAATTCTGTATTCTGTCAATTATGTTTTAAATAAACACTGATTGGCCAGTAGTCAGGCAGGAAGAACAGGCAGGGCAGTGAGAACAGGAGTATTCTGGGAAGAAGAAAGCCCATTCCTCCGCAGTCCTGCCCCGTCGAGAAAGGCAGCTCATGTGGCTAACATTGTTAAGAATAATGAGTTAATATAAGTTATAAGAGTTAACAAGAAGCCTGAGCTAAGGGGCCAATCAGTTATAATGAATGCAGAATCTCTGTGTGATTCTTTTGGGGCTAAACAGCTGTGGAAACTGGGCAGGACACAAACCCCAACAAGCAGGCCCTCATGTTACACAACTGTGCTCAGTACTTTCTCAAGCAGAGAGTGCTTGGGAAGATTGCTGGAACTGAAGAACTTGGGTAACGGAGAGAGCAGTGAAAGGTGAGGCCAGCAAGGCTCCTGAAGACCGACCCCTGCTTTATAATGACTGCTTTTCAGTGAAAGATGAGATATGAGTCTGGGAAGTCTGTGGTGGGGGGAAGGAACACGTGTTTTCAAAGGATCGCTCACGCTAGATTAAAAGCAGATCTTTGGGAGCACAAGGTGGAACCCGGAGACAGATTAAAAGACTTTTACAGTCGTCCAGGTTGGGGAAGATGGTGGCTTGGACTAAGAGATGTGATTCAGTTTTCTTATGTGGAAATGGTAGGGTTTCCTGATTAATAAAATACGGACTATAATTTAGATGGATGCCAAGAATTTCAGAGCAAGTGGGGAGGTTGGAGTTGTCATTGCCATGCTAGGGAATGCCATAGGAGGAGCAGACTTTGGGGCTGGGAATGCTAGGTGCTCCCCTTGGGATGTGTAAAGCTGAAATGCCTAGTAGACATTTAATAGGGAACAAAAGTTGCAGAAACTCCAACTAGCAAGCAAAGTCTTGAAGACATAGGGCAGTAAGTTATTCAACACAGAGGACAATCTAGAGCCAACACCGGAGTATTCTGCTACTTAGGAGAGAATGAAATCCTTGGTGAGGTTGGTGGGGAATCCTTCTGTAACTTTTCCAGGATTCAATCCCCACGATGGAAAACTCAGGAAATCCTCCCCAGGTCAGCCACAGGTGAGACAAGGGAAAGGACCTGCCAGCGTCCGCAGTAAGCGTTATCCCCGACCTCTGGTGAGCTGCTATATAGATGCCACGTTTCTTGGGCTTTCTTGCATTTCTTTTCTGCCTCTTCAGTATGAATCCTATTTTTCAATAGCGTTGACAATGGCAGGGTCTTGTGATTTATCGATTGTTAGCTAAATGTCTTGGTCACAGATCTCACAGTTGTTAGATGTCCACCGCTGTTCTGTGCCTTTTTCCCCCCTCTGTTAGTGAATGGAGGGCTTAGGGTTTTAACTTTAACACAGGACTGCGAAGATGGGAAGCTGATGGATCTCTTCTTGGGAGGCGTTACTAGAGCACCACCACAACAGCTAACTGCTAATTTAACTTCAAGGGCTTCTTTTTTCAATGCCATGGAAGAAAGAACCTGCATAAAAATAGCTCATAAAGTACAGCTTCCACTGCAGCTGTTAAATCCTATTGTCGCAGCCAGTTACCTTGACTGATTCAAGATTACCTGTCTTTGAAGAAAGTCTATACTTTCTTTGGTGTAAATGGGGGTTCTTTTGCTCTGGGAGCAAAAAAAAGTCTACTCAGGAAGACTGGAGAAACATTTCCCTGAGTATATTAGGGATGGCTGAAAAAATACATGGCTGCAATCTTTTGGTTTTTATTCTATTTATCTACCTACAGCAAATGTCACCAGGTGATTACTGGGCTAATGGATGGAGAAATTAAATAAATAAATGAGCTAATATACCAATACATTATCTGCATTGGGGTGCAGGTCAGAATCCTCCTAAACAACTCTAAATAAGCTCTGGGTTGCCTAGGGCTATAAAAAAAGCATCATCAAGTAGGGATACTTTATCATCAAGAAGAGATAAATCTCAGAGTCTAGTCGCTAAGAAGTCTTAGGGGATGCTCGATTCTCCACATGAAGCAGAAGCTGAGTCCTGCCATGCCTACTTTGACTCTAATACTGCTGGACTCCCCAGGTGAACTGGACATCAGTGAATAAAGACGCAAGATGTTAGTGGTTTAACGTAGTGTTGCTCTATTGAGTGTCCAAGGTCACAGAACCAAACAGGCTGCCAGTAACACAGACAGGGGGCCCTGCTGCCAGATATTGAGGTCAGGGTTGGAACAGTTCTCTACAGCGAATCCTCCCCCCCACCAGTCACCAAAAATTAAAATAAATGCAGAAAGCCACTGAATTTTAATAAGGTTACATTCTCTTACGTCTCTTCTCTCCTTTTTAATCCAGCCGCTTTTGTCCAAACCATTCTATGTTCTGAACAAGGTTGAAGCTTTTAGTCACCCTCATGTCGCCTCTCTTGCTCTTCCATGTACTGACTGAAGTGACGCTTCTCCCGTGTAAATCAAATCAGAAAACGACTGAAAATCTTCCACTGGCTGCTTCCCATCGGATCCCAAATTAAGACCAAACTCTTCCTCGTGGTCTTTGAGAGCCTGGACAATCCAGGCCCTCTCTACCTGCCTGACTCCATATCGGATTATTGAGTAAAGGTATTTTGAGGTTTATCCATTTGACTATTAGTAAGGTCTATAAACTTATTCCCTTTTCTATGCCCAGTCGAACTGCATACAAATACAGGACAGCTTGTTGAGCCATTTTATCTCTTGAATAGTTTGAAGCACTTTTTTCCTAGTTTGGGACTGCTGGAAATAACTCTGCAGGACACTTGCATACAGGGCTTTGCAAACCACACATTCATTTCTCTTCAATAAATACCCAGGACTAGACGGCGAGAACATGGTTAAACATTGGTAAAAGTTAAACTTAAAACAACAACAACGAAAGCCCTGCCAAACAGCATTTTTTTTCCAAAGAGGTCAAACACGTTGTATTCCCACGTGCAACATATGAGACGTGTAGCCACCTCTTGTCCCCTCCTCATCTTTGTAATCTTTAGCTTTGTAATGGGTGTGTATTGAACTAACAGCTACTGGTGCACATTGGTGTGTGTGTGTGTGTGTGTGTGTTTTCCATCTGAATATTTTTACGCCTTTTGTGGAGAATGGTCTTGCTCAAAATGCTTGTTCAGTTTCAAATGGAAATGTGCATTTCCCGATTATTGAATTTGTCTTTATATATTCTGGATTTAGTTGCTCATCAAATACGATATTTAGTAATATACACTCACAGTGTTGGGTTTGTCTTCTCATTTTTAATAACTTGAAAAAAGCAGATATTCTGGGTAAGAGGAACACCCATCTATTGCTGGTATAACTGCAAATCTCTTCAGCCACTATGGAAAGCAGTGTAGTAGCTCTTTGGGAAGCTGGGGATAGAGCTACCTCAAGCTCCAGCTAAACTACTCTCGGACATAAACCCAAAGGACATCCTACTAGACACAATCACTCAACCATGTTCATTCCAGCTCTATTGACAATAGCCAGAAACTAGAAACAGCTTAGATGTCTGTCAATGACAGACAAATGGATAAAGAAAATGTGTGATATTTACACAAAATGGAATGTTACTCAGCTACCAAAAAATAAGTCATGAATTTAATAAGTAAATGGATAGAACTAGAAAAACTACCATCCTGGGTGAGGTGATCCTGACTCCAAGAGACAAATATGGTATATGGATGTTAGTTAGCTCCTAAGTCTTCAATAAGCAGGCTACAACTCATATAACCACAGAAGTTAGGTGTAGAGTAAAGGGACTAGCTGGGAGGGAAGGATTTCCCCAGGAAAGGGAAATAGAACAGATAGTTACGGATGGAGTTGGGAGGGGAGGGGACTGAAAGAGGAAGATTGAAAGAAAGAGAAAGGGAAGACGTGGGTAAGGAAGGAAGTATGAAAAGGAAGAGTTAAACCTGAGGGCCATTTGAGGGGCTCTTACAGAAAATAAATTAACACAGCAGAAGTTGTTTTTTTTTTTTTTTGCTGTTGTTTTTCTTTGAGACACAGTCTCACTATGTAGCCTGAGCTGTCCTGGAACTCACTTTGAAGACCAAGCTGACCTTGACCTCACAGAGACCCACTTTCTTCTGCCTCTGAAGTGCTGGGATTAAGGTGTGTGTCACCAATGCCTGGTAGAAGTTCCTTAAAATATACACATATACAAAAGAAATCTAAATTGGAATCATCAAATAACAGGGAGACAAAGCCTCAGTTGATTTTATTGGTTGATGAATAAAGCTGCTTTAGACTATAGCAGAGCAGAATACAGTTAGGTGAACTATCCAAGCAGAGATACAGGGAGAAAGAAGGTGTAGTTGGGTGAGACACCAGCAGCCATAGAAGGAGTAATATGCCAGAGTATTACTGGTAAGCCACAGGCCACGTGGTGATACACAGATTAACAAAAAGTAAGTTAACTTGTATGCAAGAGCTAGCTAGTAATAAGCCTGAGCAACTGACCAATTATAGTTAATATTAAACCTCTGAGTGATGATTTGGAAATGGCTACAGCAACTGGCGGGTGGGACAGAAAAGCTTCCAGCTACATTCTACTTAGCTGTAGCTATCAACTTGATACAGCAGAGTTCTCCGAGGGAGTTTCAATTAGGGAATTTGTCTTGCTCAGACTAGCCTATGGCATGTTTGTGAGCTATTTTCTTCATTGCTAGAAGTAGGGGCTAACCTACTATGGGTAGAGCCATCCCTGGGCAGGTGGGCCTGTGCTATGTAAGACAGGCAGCTGAAAGTGGGCCCCAGAAAAGTCTGTGTCCTGTTTCTGCCTGAGTTTCTACCTTGGCTTCCTTTGATGATAGACTGTATCCTGAAAGACAAAGCAAACCCTTGCTTCTAAGCTGTTACTGCTCGGAGTGTTTTATCACAGTACTAGGAAGCAAACTTACAGTGTGAGTTATAGATAAATACTTTTTTCCTTTTAATAAATGACATCTTATTTTCCAATAATAACTCTTTAAAATACTTTGCTTTCCTCACTGAAACACATCTTTGTTTGAAATCCATTAACCACATACTTGTGGACTTTTTTGTTTTTTAAAGTTCTGTATCCTTTGAATTCTTACAAAGGTTTGAAAATTGGTTTGCTAATTTCTACAAAGACCTGCTAGAATTTTGACTCGATGTCAAAAGTTATTATCATTCTGTATTTTTGCTCTCTCTTTACATAGGTTTACCCGAGGGTGACTCACATCATTTGGGTTTCAGCCCAAAAACAACGTCTTCAGAGATATCTTTCCCTGGCCATGCAATTTAAATTATTCTCCTTCATTTCTCAGTTTCAAACATTTTACTCTATTGGCTCCAAGCATTAATTACGATCTGAAATTAGCCTTGCCCATCTGTTTACATAGCTGCTCACCAGTCTTTCCGAACTGAGAATACAAGTTATAGTAGACTTTATTTTTCTTATTCTGTTTGTATTCATGAACCCAAAAAGCACCTTTGACAAACAAACACTAAGTGTTTATCAAATGAACCATTGGCTGCTTGACAAACATGTCTCTAAGGAAAGAACTAGTATGGAGGTACAGCATGCTAAGTAAGAACATGCTAACTAATTCAGAGCTGCAGTTCTCTGAGTGGATGCCGGTGGTGTTTGTTGGGCTAGTTACGATACTATAGAAACAGGAACTCTAAGAGCCTCTCAACCCATCGTTTATGCATCATTATTAGGGGTCTTGTGAACCAGGTGTAGTGGTGCACACCTTTAATCCCACCACTCAGGAGGCAAAGGCAGGTGGATCTCTGAGTTTACAGAGAAGTTCCAGGACAGCCAGGGCTACAAAGAGAAGCCCTGCCTTGAAAAACCAAAAAATAAAAAAGGGGAAGGGTGACTTAGGTTATAGTTAATTCTAATAGATTTTGCAAAGGGAATGAGCTTGAACAAATAAAAACTTTCCCCAAATATGACAAAGATAAACGGCAGAAAACTTGAGGACCAAGAAAAATTACAGGTCTTTTCAAAACAATGCTGGAGTTATTGATGACTTAGCCATAGTTCTACAGAGACAATTAGAAAATATTGTTTGATTATGCATGTTTAAAGTAAAAACTAAGAAAATCTATTTATTGAACCCAATCCACAATTCAAATGCACAAGTCAGCGTCTAACCTCAGAAAGCTCTTTCAACACAAATATAAAACCCAAGGGCTGCCTTGAGATCTACCACACAAGCAGAATTTTACCCACTGAGATTTTTCTCTTGCTCAGAACCTTTGCTGAACTCATTCAATCCATCAAATGTGGATGGGCACCAGCTGCAGGTTAGGAATGAGGCTACGTGACGGACATACAAAAGGAATAAAGAAGATGCCCAAATCTTCAAAGAAGACATAGTATTAATCATTGCTATACCAGGGAGGGAAAGCCACAATGGAAAAGTCACACAACACGACAATGATGATTTGGTTTCATTATTTCTGCTTTTGTTTTATGTGATTTTACAGAAGAGTTAAGCCTTGAGGTCCCAGTGGGCCCAACCTTGCTCAACCCAGTGACTCACAGGCGACAGCTACAGATCTAGTATTCGATTATCAGCTTCTTCAAACCTGATTATTCCAAGAAACGCTTTCTGCCAGCAACATGGTAATCATGTTTAAATATAACTCTCCCTGATCAATCTAAATCTCCTGATTTTCAACCAAGTTTCCTCTTGTTTGTTTCTTTAACTCATATTTTAATGATCCTAGTTGATTTCAACTTGTAAGGTGTGTGTCTGTCTGTCTGTCTATCTGTTTGTCTAAAGTATATAACTCTTTGAGTGAAGATTGATGGCTCTCCCAGTTGGGTTTCTTTTTTCCACAAATCCTGTGTGCACTTTGCAGACTTTCTAGAGCTTTGGTTGTCAGGATTAGAGCTGCTGAAAGGGGTATAGCAACTCCTGAGTCACGGTTGTCTCTACACCACTGAGCAGTACTGGACAACACACACATACACTTCCCTTAATATCTGCATCACTCCTATAAGGTACAGATTCTATCTTCTCATCTTAACAAAAAGTCTCAGGAAGGATAATAATTCGGTTGAATTGCATCATTAAGCAAAGGAAAAAGGACCATGCCTCAACCTTACCTGTCTGATCAGAGCCTATGTATTTGGTCATTCTATTAATATAACATATATTTTAAGTTAGATAAATACAAAGATTAAAATAAGAACCATTTCTATATCCTATGCAACTCCATTTTCCAGTCTTTCAGTAAAGCAGGGCAATAAGACTGCAATTGTTCACTTTCAGTCTTCATATGTATTTCTAATTTTAAAAAACAAGTCATTCATAGCCAATGTCTGCTCCTGTGAAGTTGAAAATACAAGCCTATAGCTGACCTTTCAGCTGCTTTTGCAATTTTGACCAGAGGTCATTTATATTCTATTTCATTTTTGTAGGTTTTTTTGAAGAATGAGAAGGAGCTTTTAAGTTAATATATAATACAAAATGTCAATAGAATGTGAAATATAGGCTTAGTTTTCACAAAAAACCTGAGTTTAAATTACTTTGCTCTTTCTCTTTTTTCCTCCTTCCAATCTGTAATAGAAATGAACATTAGTATAACTATGATCACTCTAGAGTTGCTCCTGGTCTTAGGCTTCTGCCACATTCCTTGGCAGGACAGTGTGTCTCTGTTGCTTTTGTCATTTAGGTTATGGCCATAATGATCCAGCGCCTAGCTCTCATGGGAAATGATTATCCAGTTTCTCAAAGAGCTTGTTCTGATGATAGAATTCAGATCTACATGCATGCCCATACTCAAGAAAAAGATAATCAATTGGCATGCTTTTTGAAAATAAGTAATTTTAAAAACCTCTACATTTTCTACATTTTTGGTGAAGCAATTGAACTTTATTTTTAATATTAGCTGTTGAAATCCCTGCCTATATAGCTCCAGGGATGAGTATTTGCTTTATTGATTTCTTGTCTTTCCTAGAAAGGACAATGAATGGTTTTCACCTATTGCTGTTCCCGTCTTCGGTGGGCAAATCAGTTCCTTCAGTCTGTTTATTGAATTTGCCTTGGTGGTCAATACAGCTGGCTATAATCAAATCAATTCTGGAACAAGCTGTATTGAATGCTGATGGCCCATATAAATGGATCAACCTAAAGATGATGGAAATCTATGCAACCGTTAGATAATCACTATGATTTATAAAATGAAAAATGCTTTAATTAATTTAGTAGGAGGGAAGAAACTACATCAAAAGGACTGAAATGAAAAAATATTACCAAGGACATTAAAATCCCTAAAGAGATAGGCCTGAGGGAAAGATTTACAAATGATGCCCAAATGACTTTATGCGGACCTACAGATCTAGCTAATGAGTGGTTGCTAACTAGCACAAATGCAGCTCATTATCCTTTTAGAAGGACACGAATTATAGATAATTATAGGTAAATATCAATGCACTCTGAAATGTGATGTACATGACACGTTGGGTCTTTTGTTTTCTCCCACAGTAACACTGAACATCCGCCAAGTTCAGATTTGCAAGTGAATAAAAAAATAGACCAAAAACCTGGTATAATCAACCCAATGGAGCACCTACAATTTGCCTGCAGAATAATCTTGTTTTGTTTACATATTTACAAATCACTCTCTTAATAAAAGAAAGCCAGAAAAAAGTAAAAAGGCTCATGTCCACCTGTTCTGCAGAATTTCAGCGAGCAAGACATGGTTTTCAGAATGAACTTGGTATAAGGTAGAGAACATGTATACACATGTACTTTTGCCTATTCGTTCTGTGGTTCATCCTCGGTCTCCTTTGGGGCATGAAGGTGAAAGTTTAGAGAAGGAGCTTGGCTGTCCAAATTTTAGACAACAGTCTGATGTGGATGAAAAGACTGGAAAAAAAATACAAGTGCTTCTTGATGATGAGACGATTTCATTAGCTTTCTCCAGAGCCGTAGAACTGATAAGACACATACATCTATATATAAGAGGACATTCTGGGGACTGTGCTATCTGATTCATCAGGTTTAAAAGTCCTGTGATATGCCAATGGTAAGCTGAAGAGCTAGGAAATCTGGTAGTACAATTTGGTTTGAGTTGCAGAAGCCTGTTTATGAGAAGAGTAGACGGTTTCTGCCCTACATCCAAGATCCATCAGGTCTGATATCCAAGGGCAAGAGTAGATAGACTTCTTCACTGAAGAGAAAACAAATTAGTCCTTCCTCTAATTTCTTTTCATTTTTTTCTGGATCTTTCTACAATAGGATGTATACCTATTCCATTGATAAGAGTGAAGAGTTACTTAATCTACTTATAAAATGCTAATCTCTTACAGAAACACTCACACATACATTTCAAAACAATATCTTGCTAATTATCTAGCCATCTAGTAATCTAGTCAAGTTGACACATAGAATTAACTATCACATCAGTTCTAAAACCTCCAGTAAAAACTGTTTTCTTTCAATGCATGAGCTATCCCCCAGACAGTAAGAAAATACTGAGCAAGAATTATATACTCATTTGTATACCTCTTAGGATATGGAAATGAGTCATGAGAAACCTATGATTAAGGGGACTTAGCCATTCATTCATTGACACATTTACTCAAAACCATATGCATTTCAGGTAAATAAGTAATGCATATACTCACTCACTGGTTCATTAAAACAAACAAACAAAAACTACTGGGTATTGGTATATACTACAAGCCAGGAATTAAGGGAACTGAAAAGACCCATTTTTCCTTTATGGAGTTTAAAACCAGTCAGAGAAAATGACAAATTTGTGGGGAGGGGAGGCATACACACACACACACACACACACACACCATCTATAATCATAAAAATCAACAAGTGATGTGGGATTCCCCTCTGTATGCTGTGAATACCATTGGTTAATAAGGGACTAATTTGAGCCTATAGCAGAGCAGGGCAGAAATTGCTGGGCGGGCTGGACCAGGTTGAATGCTGGTAGAAAGGAGGCAGAGTCAGAAAGAAGCCATGTAGCCCCGCCAGAAAAAGAAACTGGTTGGAATCTTGCCAGTAAGCCACAGCCACGTGGTGATACACAGATTACTAGAAATAGGTTAAATTAAGATGTAAGAGTTAGCCAATAAGAAGCTAGAGCTAATACGCCAAGCAGTATTTTTAAATAATATAGTTTCTGTGTGATTAATTTGTGGCTAAGCAGCCAGGAACCAACTCACAGCCTCCACCTACAAACAAGAGATACTAAAATTCATGTAAACATAATTACAGATATTTGATAACCTACATGTAAACTTCATGGTATATTACAATAAAGGGGGTATGTTAGCAGTAAAGCATCGGAGAGAGCAGGGTTCATGAGTTTAATGAAGTTGCACCTAAAAACAAAGAAAGGGTAGAATCTACCCAAGTGGAGCAGGAGGAGAATAGGAGGTACCAGGCAACCCTGGGTGGGAGCTGGAGCAGCGAAAACTCTCCTTAGGAGACATAGAGAACGAGCTATGCACTAGCTCCTACCAGTGACTCCAAGGTGACCTTGTTGTTTGTATGACAGAAGATGTGCTTGATGTGAAGAGGAGATTTTATCATTTAAAAAATATGTGAAATGCTTCATGAACTTGTATGTCAACACTGCACAGGGGCCATGCTAGTCTTTTCTATATTGTTCCAATATTAGTATACGTGCTGCTGAAATGAGTGCCTAAAGTCACATACTCTCTTATAAGGACTCCATGGTTTGCCCACCTCACCATGACAAACATTTTATTATTTATTATTATATACATGGTCTCACTGGGTATCCCTGGCTGGTGTGGGATTCCCCTCTGTACATTATGAATGTGTTTTACTACCATTGGGTAATAAAGAAGCTACTTCAGCCTATAGCAGGGCAAAATATAGCCAGGCTGGAATATATATATATATATATATATATATATATATATATATATATATGGCTTTATTCTTTCCTGCTATAGGCTGGAGTATCTTCTTTACTAATCAATGGTAACAAAACATATTTGTAGCATACAGAGGGAAATTTCACATCACCTGGCTGTCCTGGAGCTCACTATATAGACCAGGCTTCTCAGGAACCCACAGAACCCTGCCTGTCTCTGCCTTCTAAATGCTGGGATTAAGTGTGCCATCATATCACCAAGCATATTTTACCAATGCTTTTTTAAAATATCAAAACAGTAAATGCCTTTCTCCATTGAAAGCATGAAGCTATTTACTCAAATGAGCTTTGTATACTCCCCTCCCTGGAACCTCTCATGCATTATAGAAGAGAACATATCATTTGCCTTTCAATGAGACACTACCATCCTTATCATTTCATTTTACTTAGCTACTAATGCCAAGAGGGCTCAATTAAAGTAAATTACTTTTCAGAGTTGAAAGATGATTCCCTTTGAAAACATCCTTCAGAGGTCAATAGTGGTCACAGGCTTAAGAATTTGGGGCCAGGAATTAATGAGGGTTGATAAGACAGTGTTTTAGTGATTTGAGAGGCATATGGATTGCTGCAATGGTTTCAAAGAAAACAATATCCTGGAACAATCTTCACACTTCCTTTCATTTGACAGTCATTCTAGATTCATCCATTAAATAAACAAGAAGAGCCCACTGCTAAGTAGCTTGAAGGAGTGTACTTGGCAATGCCTCTGGGCCTTCCCTTGTCTTACTCCAAGTATAAAACTGTGAGCACAAATGGATTTAGTTTTTATTTGCTTTTCTCATAATCTTATCAATAAAATACGTTCTATATAATCCAAGGCACACTCAAAAGAGATTTCATTCAAAGATAACTATATTATTCTATTTGGGGCTGGAGAGAAGGCTCAGCGGTTAAGAGCATTTGCTGTTCTTGCAGAGAACTTCCATTCGGTTTGCAGCACCTACACCCAGTAGCTCACAACCACCTTTGACTCCAGTTCTAGGGGCTACAACACCCTCTTTGAGCCTCTGTGGACATCAGGCACACATATGATACACATACACATATGCAGATACTCACACATATACACAAAATAAGAACAAATACATTTTTAGAAAATGTCACCTTTCATGAAGACTTAATGTATAATACCATGAAAGTTCCAGATAGCTACTTATCATATTCTCTTAGCTACCATCAAAGTTCCAGATAGCTACTTATCATAGTCTCTTAGCTCATGAGTTCAAACACTGAGTTTTATGAAATGTTCACAAAAGGCCACCTCATTAAACCATCTTAGCAAATATACAGACTTAGCATGATCTGATATGGATAAGAGTCATGTAATATTTGTAAGTGGCAATAAATGGTGTTTTATTTCCTTGTGTTTTTATAAGTCAGAAGTGGCAAAACGCTCGTAGAGAGCCATGCCATTGGCCATGTCTTACATTTCAATTACTGTTGAGTTAAAACTGCATTTACCTGGGGAAAATATGTATATTACTGGATGGTATGAGTTTCAAAACTCTAAAGTTATAATAATGTCATCATAAATGACATGTGGGCTTTCTGATAGTCATCTTGTTGATTTCATCTTTCTTTCATGTTTCAAGGAGAAAAACAATTCTGGATGTTTTCTTAGTCAACTTCTCATTATAGGCTTTAGTGACCCATCAGTCAATCTAGGAACCACTTTCTATCTCTATTTTAAAAAAAAAACAGTACCTGGGTGCTAACACCATGCCAAATTATTGGATCTCAACAGTGAAACAAAGTGGCCGTACATATCATAGACAATGACACATTTTCAGATAAATAACACAGTGATGCTATATAAAGAATAAAGCAAAGCAGGCAGAGAGGGAGAGTTTTTTTTAATGGGAGGTTATGGAAGGCCTTCTGAAGCAGCTCCATACTTTCCATATATAAAATGCAAGTACTTCCCATGCAGTACTGATTCTTGGTTCTCCCATCTTCCCCCTACTGCTCCTTTCTACTAGGTTTTGCCTTTCAGAGAGTGAGTTATGAGGGGGCTGATAATGCTATTTCTGTTGACAGCGATACAAAGAGTCTTGGTTGAAAAGAGGCCTAACAATAATGGATAAAAAAAAGGTATCCTTGGATTCTCATGATAGACCTTTTCTACAGAATCTTGGGCTCTCATATTCAGATAACTGAGAATGACTTGGTTTTCTGATTGATTTCAGTTGTTCACAGGTTCTGGGAATCTATATGATGTTTATCATTTATAATAGATGATATACTTTTGTAGCCATTTTAGTTTGTCAATTTCTGAATCTCCTAGGTAGACATCTTGAGTCCTTAGTAATTAACTCACATTTTGGCACCCCATTAAACGTACAGAGTATTAATGTTTTCACACTGTATTTTCTATATTTCTGCTGATGATAGTTTAACATTAAATTAGTCCCTAACTCTTTGGCTTCTTTAAATCACTAAATTGCTGATAAAAAATGTGGACAATTTAACAGTTTCAAAGTCCAGTTTGTCTTATGGTGGTGTTGAAGCCTATAGGACAAAGAATTAATTCTGAAGAAAGTAGTTATAGGGACAAAGAAAAACATTCAATATTTCTAGAAAGAAAGAGAAAGAAAGAGAAAGAACATGGAGACTCAGAATCACTGAAATAAAGTCACAAGACATTGTGAGTTGTTGTGAGATAATGGTATTGTACTCTGTAAAGATTGTCACTTGTACCAGTCTAATAAAATGTTGACTGGCCAGTATCCAGGCAGGAAGTACAGGCCTGTTCTAGTACAGCTGACTAGAACAGGTTAATTCTGGGAAGAGGAAAGGTTCAGTCTGCAGTTGTCACCTAGATCAAGAGGAAGCAAGATGGCAATACCTCACTGAGAAAGGGTACCAAGCCACATAGCTAACACAAGAATTGTGGGCTAATTTAGGATGTAAGAATTAGTTAATAAGAAAGCCTGAGCTGCTAAGCCAAACAGTTTATAATTAATGTTGAACTCTGTGTGCTTCTTTGGAACTGAGGGCTGCGGGAACAGGAGGGACAGAAACCTCTGTCAACAGTGTGTCATCAAAACTCATGAGGAATTAAATGGAATTCTAAACCTTCTATCAGGGGCTAAATTTCCTTAAGGGCTCCTCCTTACACACCCTAGTCATGTAATCTTAAAAATAATCAAAGGATATTTCTAGAAATCAAATTTTAGATCAATCAGACCATAAAGCTCTCCCTGTCTAACTTCCCAAGAGCATAATCTACTGGGCAGCTCCCCTGCACTGTAGAGCATTTAGACCCAAACAAGAGCAAATTCACTCTTAGAGCAATGAACTTCTTCCACGCAAGATCATATGACTGATACGATGTCCTTTTGTTGAGTTGAAATATATCTCTACTTCCATTTCAGTAACAGAAACTCGATTACACTTTTGGGGAACTTCTTTCACACAGCATTTTAACTGTACACATATATTTCAATTCTATGTGTGTGCTGGACCTGTAATTTAATTTTCTGGAGGGCATGATGGAAGAAAGCCAGGAAGAAAAGGAGGCCTTAGCCTTGTGCTCTGATCCAGAATTTCCTCAAGTTCTTTCCTATAATGGTGATCGAGTGAGGTGTTGATAAAATGACTCTTCAACCTATATCCTGTTGTTCTGTGTGCAATCATTCAGCAACCTCACAAGGAGGGGCAGAGGAAACATGAATAAATCATTAAGGTACCCGTGGGTCTCTAGACATCAATTTATTAAATATTGTTACACCTTCATTTTTACCTAATAGAAAGACCTTCTCATTACTGACAAGCTGAGTACTTAGAAAATGGTTTCTTGTATGTTTTGACCAGCCCTTATAGCATCTATCACTGAAACATCTGCAAATTGAATAATTCATAAAAGTATTTGTATCTCTTCATGAAATCTTACAGGCTAAACATTTCTTCTGATAGCTTTCTGTGGTCCATGGTTTCTAGCCTATCCAGCCCTTGGATGCTATCTAGCCAAAGATTTAAAATACTCACATAATTACCACCAACTCAGGTAAAAGGATACTGCTTCTGGTTATCTGGTCACTGTAATCTCGGGGCAGTATAATTTTATAGACATTTAACATCTGATTGCAAATGAGGTCAATCAAACCTCCTAGCTCATTTTCACATGACTAACATTCAGGGCAAAATATCCTATGATCTGTCTGCTCTTATACAACTGATTAGTTTTTAACCTCGAGGCAGGATTTTATATTTTTCTGCAGTAAGTTTCATCCTAATGGTATTTTGTTGTTGTTGTTCAGTCTCTGAAGATCTTTCTGTACCAGGACTTTTTCATCCATCATACCAGCAGTTATTCCTACCAGATTTGCAGCACGTACAGGCTTGGAGAGCACGGCGGAATGATCATCTCGGAACCCGGCTCTGCTTTCTGACCTTTGTAGCTCTTTCCTGTGGAGGACTCTTTCCTCCAGGGGAATCATAAAACAGTTGAAAATAGCCCAGCAACAAACAATCCTTCTGTCTGCCTCTCGAACCTACTTCCTGACAACTGGTTATCAAACAACTAGCCTTACTCACATGAACTCATACTCTAAAGCAACAACCAGGGAGCCTACCTGTGACTGACGTAGGCCTCTAAATATATGTGACAGTTGTGCAGGACTTCTAACATTGGGAGCAGAAGCTGTCCCTAGTGCTTTCGCTGGCTCTTGGGAACCTATTTCTCATACTGGATTGCCTTGACCAGCTTTAATACAAGGGGAGGTGCTTAGTCTTAGGGCAACTTGATATGCCAGCTTTGCTGTTATCTATGGGAGGCCCGCCCCTTTCTGAACAGAAACAGAGGAGTGGTGGATTGGATGGGGCAGAGGGGATGTTGGGGGAGAGAATGGGAGGAGAGAAGGAAGGGGGAAACTATAGTTGGGATTTTAAATTAGTAAATTAAATTTAAAACAGAGAAAGAAAAAGAAAAATCAGCGTCCTTTTGAGGCAAACACTTTACTGGTTGAGTCAGATCCCCAGACCTTCCCTTTCCCTGCGCCTGAAACTGTGATAACTCTCTATGGTTTAGACTTGTGGGAAACTTTGTTTTAAACATGAAAATAGCTGAACTATTGTATTGAGTAGGGTCTGGTATGCAAGAATTTGCCTGTAAGTTTCCATTTCACTGAGAGCTCATTTAAAGTTCCCCTTCCCATGCCATATTCATTTCATCTCTCTCTGCACCAATTCTACAGTAGCCTGGTTGCTAATACTGTTATGGTAGAGTTAACAGCTACCAATGCTACCTTTCCATATTTTCACAATCATTTTGGATTCCTTATTCTCTTCATTAATTTTAGTGTATGCTTATAAAATTCCATGAAAAACTCTTCTGGAATAACACATTGGCTTTAGAGTTCCAACTAGAAGCTAAATGACATCTTTATGGTACCCAGCCAGCCCACTGTCGTTATGGTATAGGATTTTATTTCCTCATATCTTTGCTCATAATGGTTGTTATCCAACGTATGCCTAAAGAAGTTTATAGGAGCATTGTTTATAAAGAAAGGATCACACAGATATGTGAATATGCAAGTAACATACTATGTGCACACTCACACGTGCACACACACACGTGCACACACACACACACACTGCATTTGTAGTATTCTACACAGATATAAAGTGTATCAGGATGCTATTGGTGTCCCTATTAGAAATCTAGTAACTTTGCTGAACGCCTCAATAGTTTATCTTTGCATCTTCTATGAATATAATCTTACAGGTGACATGTAATTCACTATGCGCCTTTTGTTTCAACCATTGTGCCTCATATTTCTTCCCCTTATCTTTTCCCATTAGCCAGGATCCTATTATATTCTGAAGATAAGTAATGATATAGATTTGCCATGTTATGAAGAGATACATATCCATTTCAAGATATCTCCATTTGTAATTTGGCTAATGGGATTTACTTCTCAATCTTAGGAACCCCAATTCTACCAACTGCTTTTTAAGCACATCATGAGATGACACTCTTTCCCTCCAACAAGTCAACAGAAAGGCTTTCCACATGTTGAAACAGTCATTCATGCCTATGATTGCAGCTCATTGTTATGGCCCTCTGAGTCCTGATGGAATTAGTTGAAAGTATTGTTTGCCACAAAATTTCCAAAGTGGAAATAGCAAAAACACGAGTCTTTCCACTAGAGATCAAGGGTTTGCACAGACATACACAGTACTGGCACAAATTTAAATAAACACATATATGTAGTCAGCTACACACAAAGACATACATAAATCATTTATGCATATCTACAAAACAAAAGCTGAAGATAAAGGTATGTATGTACTTTAATTTATTTCAGGTCAATCACTGAAGTTCTCATTTGTGTTCACATCAAATATTAAAAACTGGTTCTAGCTGGCGTATATTATAATCAGTGTAACAATGAGAACAAAGTGAGATTCTACAGACTTTCAAGTGAGTCTAAGAAGCATCATGAGCAGCAGTCTTTCCGGCCAGCCCCTATGATGCCCTCTTAAGAACATTACTTAAATTAATCTCCAAAGCGCGTTTTCTCTTGAGTCATCGTGAGCTTGGAGTGAAGTGGCAATGAAGGGAAAAAATGAACCTGCTATAAATGGGATTTGAAAACGTCTTATGTGAATCCACAGTGTTGCTAGGGAACATGGCTTCTTAGCATTTGGAAAGCTAAAAAATTGAGCCTCTTACCTCTTTTGGTCATAGAAATATATATCGTGAATCTGATTTAAGAGAGTTGGAAATAAATTGGCTTAAGATATTTGGGTAACCGCAACTTCCATTTTGTGTCCAAGTTTTTCCTAAATAATTATGTGTTCAATTCACCTTAAGAAATGGGATAGATGACATATTATCTTTGTTTTCAGGATGCCATGTAAGTGAGTTGTCAGGACAGTGGCTAAGAGTTCAGTGGCTGTTGATTTTATAGTATCAGTTTTATTGAAATAAAAATAGGGTGCCCAGATATACGGCTGGTGAAAACATCACTGCGAACTCAGTCCCCATGAGACTAGAGCTTGTATTAGGAGAATGAGTGAAGTGGGCTGTTCTTCCTGGAATGGGGGTGATCCATCAGCTGATGGCCTGGATAGAACAGAACGACTTCTCTCCGTCTCTCAGGGTGGGGGGTTTTACTGCCTTTGCCCAAGAACATCGAATTCAGCTTTTGGATTTCCATAAAACACTGGGATTTGATGGTTTTTTAACTTTACTTACCTTAGAAGAGATTGCCTGGATCTCAGGTTTTCTGAGTCAGACTGAGAGCAAACCATTTGCTATCCTATGCCAGAGTCTATAGTTAAAGTAGAGCTTTGTCCCTTGTTCCTATGGGATGCTTAGTGAGCTAATTAATGCACTGGAACTTTCATTTCCTCATCTTCAAAATGGAAAAGACAACATTACCCGTTCAACTGGGTTTTAGGCAAACAAAATGAATTGTTGTATAGAAAATGCCTGATAAAATGTCTGACCATTGACATGTTTAATACATTTTACCTAATTAATATTCAAGTGATTGCAGCTTTGGTCATTCTTTTATTAGAGATTATGTTTTCAGAGAGCATTATTAAAAATTCTAGAAATGGATAAGTCACTAAGAAACCCACAACCTCCTGCTAAATTCACCTATACCATTACCAGGAACCCTAGTAAGTTGAAAAATATATACACAAAAAGAAAGTACCAAAACAAATGGAGTATCTAAGGGTGACTGAGCATACCCATACAATTAAACAGAAAGGGCTATCATTTAAATGAGCCACTGAGTATATATCCAAGAGTGTTTGTGTCAAAAGAGCAACATATATATAAAAAACACAGTATAATTTCCTCTACTTCATTAAAAAAAAAAGGCTGACCGCCGAGTGAGATTGATGCTATAAGTATCAGTGTGAAAGTAAATACCACAAAAGCTCAGAGACTGGAAATGGAGAACAATTCTGTATGCAAATTTAAACCACCAGGGGGGATCAAGGTAGGTGGAAGGTAATTATTCAGCCAGGAAAGCACCCAGGACACTAGATTAATAGCATGCCCACTTTTTTTTTTTAAAAGTGCCAGGCAGTTATAAGTGGTCAAAAGTACTCAGAAACTTCTCATTAGATTTTTATAGCCACAAACGATTCTGAAAGTATATAGAAATGTAATAGTCAAGACTGAACAGAGAGAGGGGCGGAATGGGAAGGAGAGAAGAGCGTGGTATCCTCATAGTCCATCTTTTCATAGTGCGGAAGAAGCTTACACTGAAACAGAATGGCAGAAATGAATGATTTCCTCCTGATGGGCCCAACAGTTCAGCGCATTATTTCCCCCTCGAACTACACTATTCAACTTCCCATTACATGTAAAGAAGAGAAAAGCTCTCATAATGAGTTTCATTAGAGAAATGTACTTGAAGCATTGGCCACAATGCAGAGATAGGTTTTTGACAGGGGCACTGAAATAAATCTTTGCAATTGTTTCTACAGTATTTTAGGCTGACGCTATCCGGGCCAAATGAGTCACTTCTTGAACCATGAACTCTGCACTCTTAGACAAGGTGCTCTTTTTTGTATTTAGGGCCGGCAAGCCAGGATTCTGGATCTTAAAAGATGTGATGTCAGATGTCAAGGATAGTCAACTGGAGGCATTGGCATCACTGCGGACATGAAGCAGGGACAGCATGGCTCTTTCTCAGGGTATAACGGAAACTGCTCACTGTCGCTACTCTATCTGCTGTGGTGAGCTTGGAACAAGAAGTCCTACCTCATGCCTACACAGAGGAGGGGTAAATATTTGCTTGTTCTAAGCTGTCTCTTTTTAGATCATTCTGTTCCAAGCTACAGCAAGAACAGTAAGTTTGCCTGATTTTTTCCCCCCAGTGGAATACAATTCCCAAATAACTACATAGGCCCAATTTGTATCAACTTTCTTCCAGGGGCCTTTTATCAGCATTGAGTGAATTAATTCATCTAAGACAGAAGAATAGATACCAACTTCATGAATAAAGACTATATAAGACAGTCTTGGGCATCCATGTAGTATGGAATAGGTCTATGGTGTTTGCTTTATCTCTGAACCTGCCTGAAAAGAATAAGCCTGAATTTCTGCAAAGTATCTATACCTATCTATTCCTATTTTCCTCTTCCCTGCCATGAACACTCTATGCTGAATCATGGCAGATGACTGGCCGTTCTCGGAAGGCGCCAACTTTCAGCTCCTTCCTAGCCTTCCTCTCTGCTGGGATTGTTCTTAGTTTACATTACCCAGCAAAAAGACAGTATCTCTTTGAGATTCAATGCAAGTGTCTGCTCACCTCCATGACCTTCCTTAACTTCTTGCCGGAGCCGTGCCTTTCCTACGTCACGCTTCAGTTGAGCCCCTCCCGTTTCTGTTACAGCAGACAGACTGTGCCACCACCCTTACGCATACTAGACAGGGCTCCCTGAGTGGAGACACACAGCCTTTGGGGGCACCTTAACCTTGTGTGCCATTCGCCAAGCACTTCTCTCCATTGTCTTACTATCTAGAGTTCCAGTTAGTAGCCAGCGGTGGTCACGTGTGGAACACCCTTCTCAGGTCCGGGTCTGACCTGAATGCTTTTCAAATGCATGAAGTCTGTCAAATAGCAGCTGTCTATTATTTTCACAGTGTTACTCGCCTTGTATTTAACCCTTTATCCACTGCAACCTGCCTTGCTTGTCACATTTAGACTAACCAGTTTAGTTTTTTTTTCTGTCAGCGTTAAAGTTTGAGGTTGGTTATTGAAACCCTGGAAACCGACTCTTTAAAGTGTGTCATAAGAAGAGGAAAAGGGAACACCAAAGAATGGAAGAAAACCAACTTCACAGAAGAAGCTGAAGACAGAGTGTAAGGCCCAGGAATTAGGGCTTAGAGGAATAAATACAACAGTAAGAGACAAAGAACTGTGTTGTAGATATACTCATATTCTTTGACTTTTAACCGCAAGTAGAATCCTCTGCCCTCTTTGGGCCTTATTTACACTGTTTGTAAAGTGAGAAGACCGCCCATAAGTCTTCTGTGTGCCACCAATATCATTTTTGCTACTTGCACTGAGAATTTTGCTTAATTAGAAGGTTACATTTGGTTTTATCTTCACCTTGGTTATCACCACAAATGGTCGTAAGTGATAATATCTGCATAATTGCAGCTTTGAGGAACTAGTTGCATATTTCTAAATGCACACTAAATGCATGGAATTTAAGGCATTTACAAGTGCCTCCATATACATATAGAGTAATAGCAACTCTTATTTAGGTGAAGCTCAGTGTTGTCAATGGCCAGTCTAGGCTCTTTGTTAGCATTAACTTATATAAGTCTCAGCGTGTCCACTTCACCCCCATTTTACAGATGGGGGTTATGGCAGAAGGAAGTTAAGAACTTGCGTATATCTGAGCTGTTTCTAAGTGGCAGAGCTGGGATCTAACTATCCTTGAATAACAGGGGACTGAAAGACACAGCTGTCCCTTCTGGCCCTAAATCCTCTCTGACTGTGATTTTCTGTGGGGCGCTTTTCTGAGTTCCTAAGAGCGCCCTTGCATGCCTACTTTACCGAATATCTTCCTATCCAGCAGAGCCTGCCTAGATCACAATTCTTTTTCCTTTTTAGTCTTTTTACTGTCCTGCCGTTACAATTATATGAAATTGCTCACTTACCCACAAATTCGGAAGTTAAATTTCAGTGCATTCTTTGAAACTATTTATCTAATAGTCCTGTGGGCATCATTCATTCTTGACTATCAAAGAAAATGTGAAGTCACCACATTCAATGGGATCAGTGTGTCCTAAGAATTTTATAATTTATGAACTACTGACACTAAGGCATCCCTTCCTGCCTCCCTGATGCTGACCATTCAGCTTCCAAATAAAGGTTTCTAATGGAGTGAGCAGACTGCCCCACTCCTGGGTTTTCCATGCACTGCAACTATCACTAACTTTCTTTAGAAAGTCAACTATATCATATATGAAGTAATCTCTTTTTCAACACACACAAACACGTAAATATATCATATAACATTACATTTTGGTGAAAGTCATCTATTCCCATAGTAGGAGGCAATTTAGAAAACTGAAAGTAAATACTGACTATAATCCCAGAGATCCATCACTGCTAATAACATTTTCCTATCATTTTTAATCTCAATGTGAATGCATATGCATCTGCTAGTGTTTTACATATATAAGTTCCAAATTAACTTTGCAGTGGCCATATGCTCATATTCTCTGCGTGTAATAAGAATTCTCCTGATATCACATACAGATGAATACAATTTCAACTATATTTTGGAAAACTAGAGCTATCACAAAGGTAAGAATTCTTTACTGACAAGAATGAGTAACACAGACCAAACTTATCTGCCCCTCCAAAAATAAGAATGTTAATATAAAATGTGTGAATTGATTTAAAAATTAGGAATGGAGAGCCAGAAATCTCTGAAAAATAGTAAATAACCCAATCTCTACAGATGTCCCAGTTTATTGGCTACAGAGATTTCCTGAGGCTTTGGTGAAGGAAGTAAGAATTCAGATAGAGTAGAAGACTTTCTGAGAGCCTGGGAAGATCAGGGTACATAGAGAATGGACAGGTGTGTAAATATGGCAGACACAGATAGAACCTCAAAGATACATAGCTGTAGAAAGTTTTTCCTAGGGTCTGTGACCTCCTCATCCATGTTTTTTGTTTTGATAGGGGATCTAGAGTTTACAGTACCAGCCATGAATTCTTTCCTGTGGAGTCGGCCTCAAATCCAATCAGAGAATGGGCCGTTATTCCTATGGCAGTCATGCCACTATTGTGGCCATGTCTTGGGGGGCAGGTTAGTATTCTAGTTTGTAGGGTTCATAGCGGAGGGAGATCTTGATGCCCCTAAGGGGCCTGCATAATACTATACAAGCCGGTCATCAGGGAGGAAGCTTCCATCTCAGTTTCTTTGTGATTCCTCTCTATATTGTGATAAAAGCATACAGTGTTCTCAGCAATAGAGCCTTATCCACTAGCTCTCATGAATGCTAAGAAGAATGGCAAGGGCCTATATTTCTGGAAGCTTCTCTTTGCAATGAACTACGGCAAGTACAGACTCGTGACTGGACAGGGAACTGAGAATCAGTGACAGCTGAGTTCTCACCCTTCAATGGGACATTTGTATCACTCCTTCTGAGGTTTAGGGAACACTACAAAAGAGGGGGAAGAGGAAAGTAAGAGTCAGAGAGTTTTCTGGGCAGGGTATGACCATCACAATCATCAGCTCAAAGCAGCTGCCTCTGTCTGGACTGGGCCTTTATAAGGCTAGGTCCATTACGAGTCACTCAGGGATCAGACCAAATGGAGACTCTGAGGACCACACCATATCCTGCTGAACTACTGGCTACTGGTGGATTCTGGGAGAAAGGCAGTCATGGTCTTCACCTGTGTTCCTAGAGGTGCGTCCACTGATGAATTTGAAACTCATTAGTCATACAATAATACTTGGTCAAACTCAGTGGATCACATGATAAAACAATACAATAGGACTGTGGAAAAGCAACTTCTATAGATGAGGAGCTAACGGAAGTCCAAGTTTCCAGAATACATTCCATACACGAACAAAACTGTCAGGGAAATTATGTCCCCCTCAAAAAATTCACAGAAAAATCCTTACAGATTCATTTGAATAGTGATCATCAGTATACTCAATTCTAGGAAAAGAACTTCCTGAAAGAATTAATGGGAATAAGATACCCAGTGCTCACATGGGCTATTTCTATCAGCCCAGCTGGGATTATGGCAAACACACAGAAGGGTCTTGCCTCATTAGTGGGAGATACTTCTCCTGTGATGTTACCACTGTTGTCTTCTGGCCTAACATTATTTAAAAATGAGTGTGTTTCCAAGTAACTCAACTGAACTCAAGAAAAAAGCTCAAGAATGTTTGTAAGGATACAGAAACACACAGGATGAAATAAGGTAAAAATGGACACTATCTGACATCTGATCAGAAATTACCAGGCATCAGAACAAGCTGGGAGACAATGAGGGGATAAAGTAACTGGCTAAACTCTTCAGAACTTCACAGATGTTAGAAGTCTATTCTGGGTGGTACACACAGAGTGCCATAAAAAAAAGCTCAAATCAAACTGACAGAGGTCAAAACTCAGTCTGAGGCAAAAAAAAGAGCAAACTCAGTCATACAAAGAAGTCGTTAGTAAAGCAAACAACAACTCACATCTTGTTTATTTATCTGAAACAAAACCCTGGGGAACAAGAGAAAGATGCACAGAGCCAGTGATTTGTGAGATGCAAAGCAGCTGAATATGTGACCTGAAGTCCCTGGGAAAGGCAGAAGGAGCTAGCAAAAATATATGTATAGGTAGTGACTGGAGCGTTTCCAAATCAGAGGACAATTATTATATCTTGTTTTAGCAGTATGTTGCATTTGGGCCCATTCCAGGTCTAAAATTCCACACTTTAGATTGTTTTCTCTATCAAGCATTGTAATTTCCTCCAAAGACTTTCTTCCGTGATTGCCTGTCCATGCTAACGAAGAGTTGGGTCGCAAAGGAACACATTCTTAATGGGGTGCAGGTGTTCTGCAGATGTTAAAGATACACGGCGTGTACTCATATAGCTGGATTTGAAAATGTGAGAAGATTACATTTGGAAGTTTCCAGCATGCATATACAAAGCTGCTCCATCTGTCGTGCTTCAAGGAGCTGACTCAAACTGACGGCTCCTCTGCAATGAGCGGGAGCTCTGAACTCAACGAAAGCAAGCTTCTAACCAATGGGAAGATGGAGGAAACTGTGATCCCCTTGGGGACTAGCTAACCAGACGGGTTTGTGTTTTAAATGGTATGCCAGACATTTCATGTTTAGAGGTTCAGGTTATGCACAATTTGGAGAATATGAAAGTATGTCAATTAAGACACATCAACGAGATCATTCTTAGGAGTTTAACATACATAGGCGGGTTCACTGAACATTGCTGGACACACATCCCTCTGCCGTCACTTCACCTGCCCCTAGACAATAACATTTCATGCCTTAATTGTTATAAATTTTAATTACAACAAAATGAAAACTAACAATCTACACGCTGGTATTGGTATGTGTTTGTAAAATAATATTGTATGCATTGTTATGTGCATTGAAATGCTCTCACGGCTTTCTGGATTGAATCTGACACCTCTGGATTTACTTTTTTAGAAAAGAGACAGAACTGTAATCCAGAGTTTGATATTATGAAGAAAGTAAACTAGCACAGCAAATGTCAAGACTCGCCTTCGTATGGCATATCTGATTATAAACTGACCCTACCAAAGCATTGACAGCTTCCGTGATACTGCGAGCATCCACAGGCTCCTACAGCTGCAGCCTAATCTCCGCTATCTCTCCTACATTTGCTTTTCCATCCTGACATTTGATCGGTCAACAGTGTGAGCACTGGCGCTCTCCTGAGCCACCCTGTGGTTCAGAATCCAGAACACTTCGCATCGCCCCGAGAGCAGCATGCTTGCAGAATAAGATCTGCATTTATCCATCACGCAGCAGCTGCTTGGGAGATGGCCTTTGCCGAGGTGAAGAGCGGCCTTCTCCCTGGGAAAGGAAAGCTTCTGGGGATGAAAATGGAGGGAAGACAATTTAGGCAGCTGGAAAGGCTTCCGAAAACAGGAAAGACTGGATTTCCAGGGCTCGGACAATGGAGCAGAGATGGTTTGAATGTGTGAGAAGCGAGCAGGAAAACCACTTTGGGTCAGCTTAAAAACGGAATCTGGGGAGCTCTTCCACAGAGAAAATCACACAGGCTGAGTCATACTGTGAGAGTGAATAGGGGGAAAGCCCGGCTCTGGGGGCCTCATTTAAAGAGGAACAAATACAGTAAAGACAACTCAGCCTTCCGCAAGGCCTCTGTTAAAGCTTGTGTGAATATATGCACAGCTGGAGGGACCCTCTACAGGAACCAATAACTAGTCCTATCCTTCTGTTGACTTCCTTCCCATGTCTTGGCCCTCCCTGAATGTCCCCTGTGAAATCCTCTCCCACGGTGGCCTCTGAAGAATCAGCACCAAAGCATCTCTGAGGAGCTCATCAGAAAAGCAGAATCGCTGCTGCCACTTGGATGTACGGAAGTGGCACCATTTGCCCTAGACATGTGTATGACTCTAGGGCACATTAAAGTTTGAGAAGCACTGCGTTGCAACATGCACAGCGCTCTGTCTGAGAGAGAGAGAGAGAGAGAGAGAGAGAGAGAGAGAGAGAGAGAGAGAGAGAGAGAGAGAGAGTGAGTTTACTTTTGCTGTTCACAGCTACGGCATATAGATTAGGAGAACTTACCATGTTCTATTCTCTGTTCAAATACTCATTTAGCCCAGTAAGTAATTACTTCACTGGCCTTGGGACTGAGGGGGTTTTGTGATCATGTATTGAACTCTATTCTGTCCATTCCTGTGTGAACTTCTAGGCTTATAATGATATGTAAACTTTGTTCCAGCCCCGAAGGAGACTACAGACATAATTAGGAAACGACTAATCTTAAAAAATTAGTTTCAATGTCAAAAACATGTCTTTGTCACGGAGGCCTTGTGAGAAATGAGCACTGGATGTATGTAGAAAGGTCATGTGCAAGCAATGGGGCAGCTTCTATGAAGTTGATAATCTTAAACTGAGTCTTAGAAGGAAAAGACAGGTTTTTTTCTCCCCCATGTTGGCCATGGGGCTGTGCTGGTGGGAAAAGCAGAAAGAAACGCGTATAAAGCAGAAGAAACAGTTTCAACTAAGCCTCAAGGGCAATAGTTGAGTTGGCCTATCCATATAATTTAAAGTAGTTCCAGAAGGCTGGGTTTAGGCTTTGAGGATGAGGGACTGAGGTCTGGTGGTCAGCAATAAGGATGGAGAACTTGGCACGAGCCTGGTACTGAGAGTTTGTAGACCAAACACTTTGGGATGATTCCTACGGAGTGATAAAAGGGAGCTGGGAAGAGTTTTAAGTAGGGCAATAACCAGATCCTGTTTGTGTTTTAGAAACATCACACTGGAGAATGTTTGGGGAATGGTGATTAGCCAATTTGGCTGAAGCATCAAGTACAGGGAGAGAAGCCACGGTGTCTGGAGATGCAGCTTTGGATACAGATCACGGAGGAGGCTGGCTTCCATGTTGTGTGCTTAGTAGGCAGTGGGGAGTAGGAGGATGCTTTCGACTGGGAAGAGGTTGGAGGCAGAAGGCCAGTTAGAAGGTTACTGCAATCATGGAGGCAAGGGGAATAGAACCTGATGGCTCCAAGAATAGAAATTGAGGGCTAGATTCGAGAAGCAGGTGCATAATTATAAGCGTGGCTTCATTACTCACTTTAGGGTGGCGCAATTTTATACACAAATCAGATCCTTGTAGATGCCTCTATTTTCACATCCTAATATAGCCTCACTTCTGCACCAATCACTGGGCGAGACGCTCCAAAGGTTGGTGAGCACCGAGGAAAAATGCTTCTGCTGCGCTAACTGCAGGTCCACACTTCCATTCTAGATGGGCACCCAAAACCAACACAGGAGTCTTCTTTTGGTTGCTTTCCAATCTTGATTATTCGTCTAGGGCAGCCAGGCTATCATTATTGCTTGTCTTCATTAACCTCCAAGATAGTAGTCTCTCCCTTTCTCACCTTCAGCCCTTCCAACTCCCTCCGTTGCCTTCTCATTAGAATCACTGACTTCTTGGCAGCATAGAGATATCAAAGCCCTATTTCTAGTTCCCAGTTTCTTTGCACCATTGCCACCCAGTCCACCTACCTCAGCTGATGCCAGAGTAGCTTTTATGTGCTCTGGAGCTATGGCGTTTTATCACAAGTGCCATTTCCAGAATTTCTTTAGAAAGCTCTTCCAAGTGTTTCAGTGACACATTACAGAATATTTATAATTCTGGGTCAAGCATCACGCTTGGCTTGACTTCCAAAATACAGAATTCTAAGTGGCTATTTTCTCCTCTAAAGACAAAAATGTTCTTGAAAAAGACAGGAAGTGGCACTCTATATATGTTTCCTGTACATCAGTTTGCACCATGTGACCATTTGCCTTCTGTTGCTGGATGACTGTATTCTTTCTAATTCTAGATCCCACAGGGCTAAGGAGTGATCTGAAGCAGCCTTAACATTTGGAAAAGCCTATTGTTATCTGAGCTTTTTATTTTCGTAAAAGTACTTAGCTGGAATAGGAGCTGGCCACACAATACTTGATGAAAATCAAGCTTGATCAATAGTGTTCAAACCTCCACCACTTTAGAGTGGTACAGAACTAGCATTAAGGTATGTATACATACATTTAAATAAACTTTATGATATAAAATTCAGATTTTCATAGCCATTTAAATATGTACCACCAAAATATTATACCTTAGCAAAAAACCCCATAAACTCTTAATATCCAGATATTTTCCTCTCCAGATACACTTTATTGTTATGTTAAATGAAAAGCATTGCTGATTTATGAGGTACCTCTATCTATTCTCCTACTGTATAAGAAATTGGAATGAGCTTATTTCTTGGACTTTAAAAGTCACAACCCTTTTTCCTTCATGTGTAGACTGATGATATAAATTGCCCCATAAGAGTGGTCATTCACCAGTTACCACGTGTACTCACTCATAAGTGGTTTTTAAATGTAAAGCAAAGAAAACCAGCCCACGAATCACAATCCCAGAGAACCTAGACAACAATGAGGACCCTAAGAGAGACATACATGGATGTAATCTACATGGGAAGTAGAAAAAGACAAGATCTCCTGAGTAAATTGGGAGCATGGGGACCTTGAGAGAGGCTTGAAGGGGAGGAGGGCAGAAAAAAAATATAAAGCTCAATAAAAATCAAATAATAAAAAAGAGTGGTCATTCATGCAAACTCAGAGATGAAATGAAGTTGAACAATATAGTATTTTTTTGATGACAGATCACCCTTCTCTGAGTCCTATAACCTAGAGAACTCTATTATAAAACCTCCCAAACACTCTCCATTCTCCCAACTCATAGCATGGGATGTTTCCATACATTTTTTTCTTTGTACTCAGTTCTTACTGTGGTTTTGAAATTTTGTTGCTCATAGGTCCATCCTGTTAGACCTGTTTAGCGAACAGACATTTTTAACTTCTGAACATTCTAACTATATTTCCTTTTGCTGTTGTCATTCTTTTTCTGGTTTTGATAAATAATTTCTAAAAGCTATTTCTTGGAGTAGCTCTTCAAGATTAAAAAATAAATCTGTCAGACTGTTCCCTAAAATTAATTTCATCTGGAAGGAATCAGCTAGTGAGTGTCCTGGCATCAGCTTTGCTTCTTAAATTGAGGCCTCCCTTGCATTCTTCCTGTTTTCAGAACCTTGCTTTGACTCTGGCCCTGACTCTGGACAGTTAACCCGGATCTGGTTCCCACTTCATGGAGCATTTTTTTTTTTATTTCTGCTGCCACCCAGAAGCTTAGTCCCCGGATCAGTCTCCGAGTCCTTAGGCCTGGTCCCATATGACTTGATCTCTATTCTAGGTACACCGAAATGTTATCCTATTTGTAAAGCTTAGCCATATCTTTTGGCGTTTAGTTTTGCTCCTAGTGTCTCACTGCTATGTGTTTTTATATAATGGGGTCATCTTGTATCTTCATTTTAGAGTCAGAAACCAACTAAAAAACAAAAAGGAAAAGATTTATCAGCTTCCCCCAGATTGCAAACCTAGTCAATAGTATAAGTCTGGCTCCAGCTCAAGACTTTTCATTTGATTCTGAGAATCAAACTTGATTTCATTTTTAGAGAGCTGTTCTCCATGAATCATTGCCCAATGGTGGTAAAGCGAAAACACACAAGATTTAGAAGCAAAGGAGCTTTATTCCAGTCCCAGATCTGCTAGTTACTACCTCCTCTTGCCTTCAGCTTGTCTGTTGTATAATGCTCTGCAGAGTCGCCATGAGCGTAATGTTGAGAAATAAAAATAAAACTCCCTGCACAAATGTAGCTGCCTCAGTTGCTAAACAACTTGTCTTTTTAAGATGTGAATAATAAGTGTTAATTTCCAAGAAATAACAAGATACAGATAGACATGAAGAGGAAAAATTCCTTGTAATATAATTTAATAGTGTATTCTACATTCTATTTTAGCACATTATTTTTTAAAATTGCAACTGATATAGATGTATGTATGTAATCAACTTATCAGTTAAAAAATGAAATTGATATAAAATTGGAGAAAGCGGAGTCGGGTTGTTTGCAGGTACAGCAGTGGCTGCTTGTCTCTGTTTGTTGTGGTCCCCCTTCCTCTCTCTGTCCTGCCTTTCCTCTCTTTCCCCACTTTCCTTTCCTCTCTCACTGCTCCTTCCTTGCTCCCCCTTGTTTCATCCTTCCCTTCTTTCCAGGTAGAGTTTCACTTCCCAGCCAAAGTCTAAAAGTCTCCATTCTTCTGCCTCAGCCTCCTGAGTGCTAGGATTCTAGCCCTGCACCTGATGACTCTGTCGTCCAGTCTTTATGTTTAGACCTAACAAAGAGACCCTCCCTTTCAGCAGTGGTTAACTTGTGGATCAAAACCCTTTTGGCACACCTCTAACTTCAAAAAATATTTATTTTACATTATAGTTCATAACAATAGCACAATTATAATTATGAAGTAGCGATGAAATAATTTTATGATTGGGGTCACCGTAACAGGAGGGTCACAATATTAGGAAGGTTGAGAACCACTGCTTTAGAGAAACTCTTTCAACACTATTTGAAATTTAATCTCTAAAACCTAACCTATGCAAACAAAGTACAGAATACGCATTCACTACTGGAGAAGAAGCATGTTCCCAGGATGTCAAGTATCACACAGACTCTAAGAGAGCTAGAGAGCTCAACTGTCATGTCACAACCAGATACAAGGCCTCTAGAATTAAAAGCGGTGGAAGAAAGACCTCATCTCATCACCTCACATTCCGGAAGAACTACCCATGTTTACATCTCGAGGGATCCATACTTACACCTAGATTTATGACACTGTATTCAAACTGTCCCCCAAAGAACCACACATCTCTTTGCGCATGTTTGTCCACTTCTAGCTACTACTTCCTTTCCCGACTCCTTCCGGTCTCTAAATTTGCTGAGTGGGACCAAGTTCCAAGTGGAGCCTTATCTTCAAGGGATTGGAAGTTGTTAACCCTTCAGGTTCTCATGTACGAAGGTGAGCTCTAACAGAAACGGCATAGGTATGAGTGGTCAACGTTCTCTATCCACCATAGGCAGTCCTTTTGCCGCCCTCATTTTAAAGATGAGGAACCTGAGTCTCAGGCAGATTATGCTGTTTTATTAATAATAACATTGATTGGGCAGGAAGCAAGATCTCAGCATTTGTATTCTATTCCAGTTTACCTTCTTAACCACTGTCACCTTTCATAATTACTTACCTGTGTGAGTCTCCATGAAAGAGTGTGAACTGCGGAGGAACCAGGGCTGTCTGAATCACTCATTTTCATTATCAGACACTAAATCATTCGTCTATCAATCCAAACCTCTGTATTGATTATCTACTGTGTGATAGAGACTCTTCTATGGACCAGGAACTATTATGGTCCATCTTACACACTACACATGTCTCATGGAGACTAGTATATAGTGGCCAAGAGTCACCAGGTAAAAGATGACTCATTGATTAAACACGACCTGAATGCTACATGGTAATAAGAGCACATTTAAATGAGAAACTAAGCTAATTTTGAAGAACAGGCACAGACTCCTCTTTAGGTAACCAGCTTAGGTCACAGAGACAGTCACATAAAACGAGTGTCCACCTCTCTAAGGACAGAGTCTGGAAAAGACTATTGCAGGTCTGTGAGGTGAACGGAATGTGTCTCAAGGCTGAAAGGAGGCCAGAGAACGGACAGGGAGCCAGGGTGGCCGGATCACTGACGGGGAAGAAAGGCTGGCTTGGGACCAGGCTAAGGTGGAAACTCAACACTCCGTGAGTGGGTAAGTGTGAGCACACTTCTAGGGGAGGACGCTGGGACTTGCAAGGTATTTTTCTTTCCACTGACTCCATGACTCCAAAACACCCCTATGGACGCAGTTTTAGAATAGGGAAAGTGGGGGGCAGTGTGGGAAGCTTTTCCAAACTCGTCTTGGTATGACAGCCTACATGAACATTGCAGAAAAAAATCAGCTTTGTGAAGGCGGCAGATTTTCTGCAAGGAGGAAAGTAAAAAGTGCTCAAATAACAAAATAATTTAGCATAATGGAAATAAAACACATGAATACTATCTTTTTTCTTTATATTTCCTCTGAGTTAGTATTTTGACCTGATGAATAGACAAACATCTTTAGAAGTTTACCTAGAGCTACTTTAAACCAAATGGAACAGGCACAGAAGATCTGAGTTAAGTAGACTCTAATTAGGGGAGGTGATGGCTTCTGTGGGAGGGAGAGCAAATTTTCTTCAAAAATGTGGCTCTTGGTTAGGTGATCATTTTTCAGTGGTACACTCAAAAGTATATGGGCATCACAAATTGGAGTAGAAGAATTATTAAATTTTTTAAAAATTTAATTCCTAGACATTGGGAGGGTGTCTAGGAAGTGGGGGTGGATCTAGGAGGATAAAATTTTCAGACTTAATAAAATATTTAAAAATAAAAGGAATGCTTTTTGTTGTTTTTCTTAACATGTTTTAAATCAAGGACAAAATCAAAGTGCCCTATTTCTGTCAAAAGAAAATTATAATTATTTTCCATCTACTTAAGGGAGAAACAACACCCCAAAATACTCAACCAATATTTAAATCATCTTTTCAACCCTTCCAAAGATTTGGATTATTATATATTTCAAAGTGATAATTACAAGCGTATTAACATACATTTGTATCTTCTATGACTGTTACCAAAAACATTCGGCTATTCATACACGTTATAGATAAGCAGAAACCACATACAGTGGAAAAGAAGTTAGTTTCCTTGAGATCACACTCAAGATTTCATGATTCATAATAGCTTTTAGAATAGGCGGTTTATTTCTCTATTATTTGAAGTCCATTTCCACATACATGTACTATGAACTCAGACACTATGCTTGACTGTCAGGTACCTGCCCTGATGTCACTTCTCTGAGTGTTTCACAGATCAGTAGACTAAGCCAAAGGCCCCAGTGTAAGGCTATTCCCTTTGTCTGTCTTCCACATGGCACTGTCCTGCTCCCCTGGGGGATTTAACTTAATTCCCACAACCTGTTCCCTCTTATCTCATTCTTTTCCTCATCAAATAATCATTCTCATCTCTCTTATGGTCAAACCAATCATTGATAAAACAACTCATCAAATGTGTTTCCGCCTACCTATAATACTTTATTATTTCTTAAGGTATTGCTTACCACTGGCAAGATGGTTCAGTGGCACTGAATACCAAGACTGGTGACCTGAGGTCAATCTTGGGAGCCACACATAGTCGGAGCACTGACTTTCAAGTGTCCCTTGGCATGTGAAGGTATGAGCGCCTCCTTCCCCAAGGAACATAAATAATTTAATAAACATTTAATTAAAGTTTATTGTCTAATATTGTGTATTATTTAACCACTAATTCACCCCCAAGATTTTTAGAGCCGTTAGCATTTGCTAGCCCCTATTTCTCACCCTCCACTGACCTCACTCTATCTGCTGTTCTTATTCTTCAATGAAATCATCGCCTGTGACCTCTCAGGTGCTGTATGAAGTGGGAGCAGGCAGGGTTGTCCCTTCAGCACCGTGTACGACATTAATTAGAAACTTGGAGCATGTGTTACCACTGGGAGGAGCAAGGCAATTTCCCAGGATCAAACACGGCAAGGCACTTAGCGAACACCACTCTAGTATATAAACAAATGCATTTGTGTTGCACTAAACCACTCAAGTTTATGAATCGCTACAGCACCTGGCATTATTTACGCTGACAAGCACATAAACCTTATTAGGTTTCCTTGAGTAGTCTCAAAGGCTATTCCTCCTCTGTGTACTCTATTCTGTGGCCACTTACAGAATTACTCTGTGTGCATGCATGTCTGCCTGCATGGCTGCTACTGCCCAGGCCAGCATTAATTCCTTCCATCCTTTGCTGACAGGCTTCTTCAGTCTCATTTGTGGTCTTCAAGAAAGTTTCTCTGCCCCTGCCAAATGTATCTCCTATGCCCCAGTGTTCAGCGCTCACAGCTCATGACACTAGATGGTAACCACCTCTGTCCCATAATGAACGCTCTGAGACTCAAGATATTTGGACTAGTGTTTCTACTGCCTTTGTTATAGATGACATATGAGAAGTGATGCTTAGTTTGGGGGATATGTGAATTCTAAGAATTGTGTATGTTGTATTAAAACGAGGCTGAAGTGGTACATGCTAAATTCTTACCAAAAAGTCTGGTAATAACATTAGATTCTGACAAAGAAGAACACATTTACTGCCATGTGTTTTGATTTCCTTTAGTTAAACCCTAACTGTGAAAGGCTTACAGCTTGCTTAAAAATAATCTCCTGCTACCACTGGTTTCAGAGATCACGTCCAAAAAACAAAGTCAAATATACTCTTTATCTCATTTCTTTTGAGGTGATTTTTTCATCCACAATAAATTCTTCTTGCAAATAATATTTGCATATGATCATATATTTTATATCTGAGCTGTATTAATGTTTTAATTGGCTATAAGCAATGAGAAAGAGATTTATCTAGTCTGTTGTGGAAGTGCTAACATGATTTTAAAAAACAACTCAGAACACTCACTTGGTTGTCAGTTTTATAACCTTATAATTACCTCATAAACAGGCAGCATTTTTTTTTCATGGTAATCACTGCAGTTTTCAAATGGCTTAAAAAGAAAAAAGGCATTTAAGCTAATTTTTTAGAACAGATGAAATGATTTATTTTGACATTTGTTGACTGTGGTTATGGACCATGTCCTTTCCAATTCTGAAAACGACAACCCAGAAAGAGCTGTTCGGAACACTGCCTTCAAACAACTCAAGCAGACCCAATTTGGGGACTCAGATAAGATGATGATCCTAGCCCATCTTTTTTGCAAAGGTGCTTGGCGGTGTCACTAGCTGGGGTGTTGGCACATTTGCACTGTGCCAATCACTCAGTAGAGGAGTCTAAATAGTTGGTGGATGGGAACCAGGGAGCTAGCTCCTTTCTTTGGTCCCTGCCAAGGGGAACAGTGAGTTTCAAGAGGAGATACAGGGCAATGCCAATAGGCAGGCATCCTACACGGAGGACAGATGGGTTTAAGAAATGGGTTGAAATCCACGTGACAGCTTAGAGGAGCATGAAAATCATGATCATAGAGTATATGAGCTAGAGGTTCCCGAGGCTGACCACAGATGAGGAGGGCAGGAGACTGAAAGGATGCTAAGCTGGGTCAGAAAGAACCATATAACATGAAGAATAAAGGGTTTTAGAGACAGATCGTTTTTAGTTCAAACCTTTCATCTTAGAGGAGAAACCGACCTTTACACAGGTTAAACCAGCTGACTTGGGTTGCATGGAGAGCCTGTGAGAACACTGCCTATGCGATCCTGAGGTGGCAATGGGGAAGACCACTAAGGATGGCAAGGAAGTGGGTCACTTTTCATTTTGATTCAGAAACACAAATCCTTTAAAAGGGTAGGTAGAGCATCTGAAAGAAAAAAAAGCTGACATCGCCTACAGAACTGAACCCAATTCTGGGGTTGGTACCCAAGCTAGGCCAGACAAAATGCTCTTTTGAAAATGTCTTCAGCATAAAATTAGTTCATATTCACTTTTAAATTTCTTTGCACCTGTCTAATTGTTTCTGGAAATAAATGTCCTAAGAGTTACAAAAGGTTTGCAAAATTGGGCTGCTGACATTTAAAAAATATTTATTTTTATTGAAAATAGATTTTTTCATATAATATATTCTGATTACATTTTCCCTTTATCTGGGCTCTTATTATTTTTAGGATCATTCTTAGATTTCCTATGTTATATAACTCGGTTTTATTTTTCCTCCTAAGGCATGCAGTTAATTATTATTCCCAATGCTATATTTGCTTCAATATAATCTCTACAATGCTCTTTAGGATATCATGAATTATATAAATACTTTGAAACTTTAACTTTACATTTTGACACACACACACACACACAGAGAGAGAGAGAGAGAGAGAGAGAGAGAGAGAGAGAGAGAGAGAGAGTGAGAGAGAGGGAGGAACCCCACATATATGAATAATGATAAGCTATAAGCTACGTAAGTTAGGTATGAAACATAAGATGTGTTATTATGAAAAAGTCACATGATAAGCTGTGTATAAAGAAATTATACATAGTATAAGAAGTCAGTAACTCCAAAAATATGTTCCTCTCTATAAAAACCCAAAGGCCTACATCAACATCCTACAACAACAACAAAAAGCCATTTTTTAACTTTAGAAAAGAATCAAAGGTTTATAGTAATCAAATTCAATCATGAAAAATTAAAAGAGAGATATTTGTAAAATAGTTTTTAAATAAAGATTCAGTTATGTGCTGTCTCCCTACCCCAACTTCAACTCTAAGGACATATGTAAGTGTAAAGGATGCAAAAGATATGCCACACAAACAACCAAGAGCTGGGATGGCTCCTCATATCAGATGAAATACAGTAAGTCAGAATTTGTTAAAGCCAGAAAACACTGATCATCACTACAAGGATCCATCTATCAAGCTTGGTGTGACGATTATAAACATTCATGCAACTAACAATGAGGTTCCATATTGTATGACACAAAATTAAAAGTCAAGGCTGTGATGGTTAGTTTTGTTGATGACACAATCTAGAAGGACCTAGAAAGAGAATCTCAAGGAGGAGGCATTACCTACATCAGGTTGGCCTCTGGGCATACCTGCAAGTGGGATTGTCTTGATGGTGCCCACTGGGGCTGGGAAACCCACTGTGGGGGGCACCATTCCCTATGACTAGTGGCTTCACTCTTCTGTCACCTTGACTTCCTGTACTGATGCATGATACCCTGGACCTGTGAGCTAAGATAAACCAGTTCTCTAAGTGGTTTTGTCTGTGCATTTTTATCCTATCAAGAGCAAAAAGAAAACAGAAAAAAAGAAACCTTAAGACAAAGGATAGAATAAATCAATGGAGGGTTATAAGATACAGAGGGGCATTTTAAGGCAACAGACTCATCAGGTCAATAGATGTAGATAATGCTCTGGAGTTACACAGTGATCAAAGTTACATAATGTTTCGAAAGGTACTAAAAGTCCTTGAACAGTGCACCTTAAAACAGAAACACTGCACGTTTTTGTGCTATGTACATTTTTTAAATAATGAAAAGTGTTCACTATGAATGTTCACAAGAAAACAGTGCTTCAGAAAGAGTAAACACTGTGACCTAAAAACGACTCCCAATTACTACGCTTACTGAAGCCCCGACCTCTCCAGCACGAGTCAGATGAAGAGCTCCAAGTCTCAGGCAGGAGATAAGAAGACAACAGACACTGCCCTCAGAGAAGTCACAATGGAGAGCTACAGGAATGGCTCTTCTGTAGATAGGAAAAAGAAGAATATTTTGGTCTTGTTTTCTGGCTGGGGGTGAGGGTTGAGACAGGGTTTCTCTTTGTAGCTCTGGCTGTTCTAGAACAAACTCTGCAGACTAGTCTGCCCTCTGAGCTCACAGAGATCCGCCTGCATCTTCCTCCTGAGTGCTGACATTAGAGGTGTGCACCACCACACCCAACTTGGTCTATGTTTTTTCTTTATTTGTGCGGGGGTGGACGCAAGTGCAAGGACAACGGTGGCCAGAGGACAACCTTCTGTGTCATTACCAAGGTTCCATATATCTTTTTGGGTTGGGCTTTTAAGTTTTATTTTTATTATTTATGAAAGATGTCTCTCATTGGTCAAGTAGGTTAGGTTGCCTGACCAATGAGCACCTGTCTCCTTTTCTCCAGTGCATGTGCCACCACGCTACCACACCTAGGTTTGTGTGTATATGTGTGTGTGTGTATGTATGTATGTATGTATCTATTATCTATCTATCTATCTATCTATCTATCTATCTATCTATCTATCTATCTATCTATCTATCATATATCTATCTATATCTTGGAGTTGTAAGAATTAGACTCAAGTCCTTTGCTTGCAAGGCAAGCACCTTCCTGACCGAGTGATCTCCCGGTCCAATAAATAGGATTCTGTTATAAATGTATAGTACAGATTTTTAAATAAAGAATTCTAAAAGGATTTGGTGCTTTAAGACACATGAATGCATAATTTGATTTAAAAGTAAACATCCCGAAGTGGTCTTCATCAACTGAGGCATTCCGAGACATCCATGTCCATCCACGCTCAGTGGTCACACAGAGATGGGTTGACCACAGCAATGTCTCCCTAAACGCACTTGACTGTGGCCACCTAGCTCTGCCTTTGCTTCTGGTCCCTTAACAGCTATTGTTCCAAACAGAATAGTCTGAACCGCATCCCTCAGGTGTGCCTTTCTCCAAAGCAATCTCATTTTATTTCACAAGTAATGTCTCCCCTTGCAGTATCCGAGGTGTGTGAGTCATCAAAATCACAAAGAGCTGTAGCATTCCCATTGTGAAGTCTTCAAAAACAAGCATTTGGAAAAACTCTGATGACCTCTATCTTGGAAGCCTGTGGAGATGCCAAAAGTCAAGTCACTATTGCTGAATTAACATAGTCCCCACACGGGAGGGAAACAGGTCCTGCCAATGTCCCCTTCCTGAGGAGCGGGGTTCTAAGAATGAGTCTGTCATGTGTTAAAGACAACTTTCTGAAGCAGGGACTGTTACCACTACAGAACAAACAATTCTTGTTTTCTGACCCTTTGTACTAATTAGAAGCTGAACTTTCAGTAGGTCCTGTTCCCAATTCCACCTGAATGTACCAGCAAATATTTTTAACATAAGGTTAAGGTTAGGGTTAGGGTTTATCTTGAGAACTACAGAAAGATTTAGCATTTCAACCTGTACTATTAGAAAACAAGTTCTAACATCCCATGGGCCTAGGCCTGAAATCCAAGCTGGCCCTTCCAAGCTCTGTCTAAACTTGAATCCCGGGTAATCTGTGTTGCGTAGTCTATAAAAAGACAGAGTTTACAGAAACCGAGATATTTTGGGATTCATCACACAAAACTATACCATTGAAGGAACCGTGCGCTCTCACAATGCATCAATTATTCACTTGAAAGAGGAAGTACAGCCTGTGTGATGGTGTCCCTCCCTGGACCACCTGAGTTCGAACCTGGATCCCATGGTAGAAGGGAACTATCTCCTGAAAGCTACTCCTCTGACCTCTACACACGTGCACTTGCATGTCTGTCTCTCTATCTATCATCTATTATCTATCTACCATTTATCTATCTATCATATATCTACCTACCTACCTAGTCTATCTTCCTATCTATCTATATTACACATAGGCATACTAATAAATACATTTTTAATGTTAAATATGCAGAGACTGATATTTTCACATTGGTCTCCCAAGCTTTTTATGGTACATACAGAAGCTCTTTCTCCTCGATACCCAAGTTTCTTTACTCTTCAAATTTTCTAGTGACAATCTATGATTCATACAAATAATAGTCCTAGTCATTCTTTTGAATGCTCTTCACAATGCAGTCATGCGAATGACACGTTTTACATTATAGCCAGTTTCAGATTATAATTAAAGCTTAAGATGACTCGTCACCACGCAGGAATCTTCCCCTCTCAGGTCCAGTGTAACCCAAACTGAACAATCCGAGCTCAAGCTCTCAAGAGAGACAGAGAGAGAGTTTGGATGCATGACAAACCATGAACACAGTTCTCCTAACCAGAATCCTTAGCCCTTGCTTCTCCACTATAAATGTACACTGATAGCAGACCCGGCACCACACACAATATGGTCTTTACAGTCCAATATAAGCAGATACAATTCGGAATTGGCTCCATTTTATCTGTGAACTATTGTGTGTGTGTGTGTGTGTGTGTGTGTGTGTGTGTGTGAGAGAGAGAGAGAGAGAGAGAGAGCGCGAGAGAGCGCGAGAGAGAGCGAGAGAGAGCGAGAGAGCGAGAGCGAGAGAGCGAGAGAGCGAGAGCGAGAGCGAGAGCGAGAGCGAGAGCGAGAGCGAGAGAGAGAGAGAGAGAGAGAGAGAGAGAGAGAGAGAGAGAGAGAGTTTGGATGCATGACAAACCATAAACACAGTTTGGATGTGCTGTAGCGAAAACTCTGGGTCAGAGTTTGTGTCTTTTTTTTTTCTCATGTGATGTTGAACTCCACTGAGCCTGAGTGCTCCCACGGTGAGCCTGAAGTGAGATGATATATGTACAGTGCCTGGCATATCATAAGTATTTCATGAAATGAACCATTTAGCTACAATTAGGATGAACATCCAGAAGAAACGCTTGTCATTACAATCACATCACTGGGCTGAAAAGCTAACTCTCGACACACTGAAAAGAGCTTGAATCCTAGATGGCAAAGCCATGAATCCATAGCATCTCTGTGAACGAGCTTAGATAGTGGGTGTGGGTTGCAGCATCAACTGCATAAAGATGGGACATCTGAGAGTTGAGATTCAGTTTTGTTAACATTTCATATCAAGTAGAGTATGTACACAGTTCAAACAATCTTTGGCTAGAGAATCAGGAAGGTGCAACACTTGCCCCTTCCACAGCTACGCAAGCAGCTTCTTTCCAACAGAAAGTTCACAGACATTTTGACCAAATAAATAATGTGTGATGAAATTAAAGGTCAAATTTATCTCTGTTATATTACTACTAATAACTAAGTACACGATAGCAGATATTTTAGTGCTTGCTCTGTGCAATGCGATATGCTAGATATTGCATATGTGTAATTTGTATTCATTTTATCTCAAAATCTTTGAAAACAGCCATTTCTTTTATCCCCCCATTTTAAACCCAAGCAGTGTGAGGCATGATCCCACAAAAAACTAAACGGTCACAATGATTCCTGTTAAGTAAGAGGTAAACACTCTTCAGGCTGGTATATGCAGGTTGTGATTATGGCTAGAATCATTTCCTTAGTTTTAATCCAAATTTCTCCTTGTAAGAAGACACTTAAGCAATTACTTCAGATTTGCATTAATTTTGTGCTTTCGGCAAAACTATTCCTTAAAGAAAGGTTTAGATTTAGTGTGTCATTTTTGTAATTTTCGAATTGTCCTTTAATGAAATGGCGAGCTATAGCAACGTGAGGGATTTATACTCAGAATTAGATAAGCCCCTTTGCCCTGCAAAACGAGGAGCTGGTTTCTTCTGACTTCATTTTCCATTCGGTAGCCTCTGCGTAGAGACTCGGGGTTCATTTAGCACTCACTGTCATGTTTCTGTCTTCTGCCCCCACCCCGTTTCTTGTTTGCTGACAGCTCTGCTTTCATTGCTATTTGCCGTTGCAGGGAGAATATTTTTACCTTTCCTCCACCCCTGCTTAAGAGATATTTACCCAGCTTATAACACGTACCCTGCTCATTTATTTGGAATTTCATATGCTTTAAGAGACTGTATCTCCTTTCCATATTTGAATAATTATGATTCTTGACCTAATATGACAAGCACTCTCCTCGCATCACTTTTGTTTGGTCTTTCTCATTTCCTTTCCAAAAGAATGAAAATCATAACACGATCATTTAGGTTCATAAAGTCCACGTACATTGGGCCATAAGCCATGCATGGAGATGATACTGTGATTTGATCAGGAAGTAGTCATTGTTTAGAGATGGCACACATTTGTAATGTTAGCACTTTGGAAGCAGAAGAGGAAGTATTTCCCACGAATTCAAGGCTAGCCTGGTCTCCATGGTGAGTTCTAGGCCAATCAAAGCGACATACTAAGACCTGTTCCCCGTCCTACAACACCAAAAGAATTGTTAGCTATCACAGATGATTATCACATGGAAGGATTGACCAGTAAGAAGCAAAGGGGATTCTTCAAAATATAATATACAATAAAAATATAATAATTGCAGCTTTGAGAAGAGCCACTATCCTAGGACTGCGATAGTTTTCCAAGGAAGACTCCCCCCTGCCCCCAGTCACTGAAGTAGGGTATTACAAACTGAAGATGTGGCCATGATGCATAAAATAGAAGGCACTGGAGTTGCTGAAGATGCACCTTCTAACACGTGCTAGAGACTGACTCTCCACCGTGCCAGGGAAAACCATTTATAGGGAGTTACTTTGCTGGAGTCTCTCCGCATGAAACTTCCCGAGGTGGTTGCTGGGAAAACTGGAGGCTGCTGGCTACAGGTTGGTCCAGTAGCTGTTCTCACTGACAGAAGTGAGAGGGGAGCCAGGAAAGAAAATCCTTCTTCCTTGCCTCCAACTGACAGAGCCCTAACATTATTCAGCTTGGCAAAAGGAAATCTTAAAGGGCTCATCTCCATATATGCAGAGCACGCAACAGGGTGCTGCCGAGAGACTATGAGTTGATAATTGGCATGCCAGGTAACACATATATAACAAGAACCTTGGCATATCATCTGGTCCAATTTCCTATCTTCCAACAGATCGATGCTTCTGCTATTTAGAGCAGAGGGTTGCTAATTCTGCTTAAACATACGTTCCTTTTAGAACCTGTTTCATTCCTTAGAAATACGAGGTAATTAAATCTATATATGTTTGCTGTGGAGAGTTTTGCAAACACTGAAAAATTATAACAAAGAAAGTAAGTCACAATGTCAGGGTTTAGAGAAAGCTAACGCTAGCTAGTATTTTGACACATATTAGTCCTTATCTGCAGAAGGTATTAACATCTCTGGTAGATACCTAAAACTAAAGGTTGTCTCAACCCCTTTATCACTGTTTTTTCTATACATACTAATAATGATGATGTATAGCGTGCAAATCAAACACAGTGAAATATATTAACAACTCATACTAAAACAGAACATTGTTAATGGAAGACTATGGTAATGTACCGTACACAGCCTAAGAATATATAGTGGATAAGAAAGCGGTATTTCTTTCAAAAGTGTTTTACTACATTGTCCTCTCTCCTTTCTTACGGTAACAGGACATGGTATAATGACGATGTGACGTATTCAGATGGAATAAACGTGAGCGTACAGGCACTGAGAGCTAGCATCAGGCTATTCTATGAGGTTAGCCTAGCAGACGCCTCGCTAACCTCTGAGAGTGAACAACTCAGACGGCTGTCGCGTGCCTCACAGGTGCACAGCACACCCGGCATGGATACGGCAGATGGAGGATGGCTGACATCCTGGGCAGGACCGGAGGGGGAGGACGTGAAATTTCATCACACTGCGCAGTAGGATACACAATTTATAATTCAGAATTTGTTCTTTTCTAGAAACTTGCAGCTAACATTTTTGGATCACTGAAATTGAAACCCCAGAATGGGGGTAACTGCTGTCTATTATGCTCTACTTTTTTTTCATCATTCACGCAATTAAAACTTATTTTAAAACAGCCTTATCTCCTATCTTCTAGGCCTAAGGGCTATGGGAATAAATGTCCAATGATGAGCCAACTAAGAACCACTTCATTAACTTGGAATCTCGTGAGGGGTGCAAATGTTAAGTGAATATAAATATATTTGTATACACATAAGTATGTGCACCACATATATTTATTTATAATATTTCAATAATAAAAATGAGTTTATTTATATATGCTGTGATTTGTATTCAGTCTATGTATTTTTATAACATTATATTTTCCATGGCGTTAACATTTTGTAGAAGCTCATTTTTTACAGTAAGAAAATCCATTTAAATGAAGCTTAATATTCTCAGTTGTTTATTATTGTTGGACAACTTATCATCACTTTAAATTATGTACTGTGCATTAGCTCTACCCCTGCACTATGGTTAAAATTATTATTCAGTGGGCTAAATAACCTTGAGAAAAACCACCAACCCGAAGAAACCACGATACTACCTCCCTCTTCTGATGCTAAGAAGAAAAATTAAAAATACTTTACTATAATAAAACCACTTAGAAAGTGCCTTAGAACTGAAATATTAGCTGTCGTCTGCCCTGCGTGCCCGAGAATTAAGCACCTCGGTATTTTTTTGTTCTTACATCCCTAATACCTAACACAGTCTTTCATTTATTATTTATTTGAGAGCTTAAATGGAGAGTTAGGTTTGGCCCAGTGGTAGAGTGCTTGCGTAGAATGCAAGGGGCCCTGGTCTTCAGCACCACAGTAGATAAATAAATGAGACAAAACTTAGGACCCTCAGTGTCTAAGGCAACTTGCCAATTACTTGACAGGATGAATCCCTATGTGTGGACTTTGGAAATAAGAGCAAGCATTTTGAAAAATTTTGATGCTTTCGAGTTCTTTTGTTTTGTTTTCAAGACAGGGTTTCTCTGTAGCTTCAGAGTCTGTCCTGAAACTAGACCAGGCTGGCCTCGAACTCACAGAGATCCACCTGCCTCTGCCTTCTGAGCACTGGGATTAAAGGCATGAGCCACCACTGCCAGGCTGCTTTCAAGATCTTAGCATACTTCAGAAAAAAAGGAATTTGTTTTCTAATCATAGCACTTGACAGAATGTTCCTCTTAGCCTGACAACACTAAGTCCTAGACGCTACAACCTCATGCTTCCCGGGTTTTAATAACATAAGAGACTGCCTTGCTGGGTTCATTTGTGTTACTCACTGGTCAGATGGAGCATGCCTTCCCAGCTGAATGCCATCTTCTTGACTAATTTTCTACTGGCAGGAGTATTTTCTGCTCTCAGGAGATGCTGTGTAGCTAAATGAGCAGTGAGCATCTATTTGAGAAGTGGCTGAGCGTAGCCACCTTTCATTACCCAATGCTGCTATGCAGTCACACAATCACAGTTTTATGTAGTCTGTCTCTTCCTTGTGACCAACTCCATCTTATCTCAAGTCCTTCACTTTATGGAAACCAAAATGATTCTCTGAACTCAGCTCCTGATCTAATGGAATTTATTTTACTCTCTGAAAGTCGTAAGTGTTCTCAATATTATTTGTCTGATAATTTATTTCTCCTTTGACATGCATAGATTTCACAAACTATTATTTATTTCATATTGAGTTAGAGTTCTTGACGTCTATTAAAACCCATACATTTCTACACTCCCCTATCACCACAATTTAAGTGATATGCTTAATTCATTATGTGTGCATATTTAGTAGGGTCTTTGAGTTCTCTGTAGTTCAGTGGGTTTCTAATTTCTACTTGCTTAGCAGTTTTTGAGACTGGCTCTTGCTATATAGTTCAGGTTGGACTCAAACTCATATGATTGTCCCACTTCAGCTTCCCAAGAATTGGGATCATATCCAGGGACTACAACACTTTTCAATATAATAAATTTAATATATGATATCTTACAGAGGAATTTCTAGTTCCTACTATACATGCAAACATAGTTGCAGACACACAGGGTAAGAAGGAAAGGAGGGATATGGGGAGGAGAAGAGGAAAAAAACATAGAACACACACACAGAGTTGGCACCGACTAAGAAGATTCTTCTCTCCTGATGAGCTTTTCTTGGACCAGAGAAAGGGCTGTTTTTTTTTTAAATGTTTATTCCAGGTGCTATGGTACTCAATGTCGATGCGAACTATTTTTAATAACTTTTATTTTACATAACCTGATAGTAATGGAAATGCAAATTGTACTTTTCCAACCTTGATTTTTCTGTTCTCTCAGAGGTTTGGGTTAAGTGTTGATATTTTTACTTGTAGAGCTTCAAGCAGAAGCTAACATACTTTAAATGGTCAATTAATTTTGGTGGAACTGAATTTGCGTGATTACATACTTCCAGGCTAAGGAAAGAGTTTCAGCGAGCTCCTGCTAGTGTGTACTTGAATTTTTCACTTCGTAAAAAAAACTTGTCAGAGAACATCTAGTCTAGAATATTTAAGTAACCAGTGGGAAAAAATAATGCACTAATTGTAGAAAATGGCAAGTTGGGTTTCATATCAGTCTTTGCCACTAACAGGATCCAATCATGGGTAACAGTCACTCAATGCTTTCAGGCCACATTTATTTGTAAAATGAAGCAATTGATTATAGCCTCCTCAAAGTCCCATTTATCTCTAAAAGTGCTAAAAAAATTAATTGACTCTCAACTGTACCTGAGAAGTTCTAATAATCTAACTGTGACCTGGGCTATAAAAGGTTATGTTACATGCTCCTGACCACTCATCTCAGCCTTTAGCATGGTGTTCCTGGGGATGAAGTGTAATCGTCTGGCCACTGATTCTGGGATTGACCTTGTAACTTTCTTTGACCTGTAGACCAGCATGGGAAGGACAGGATGGTAACCCCAGGAGAGGCTGTGAGAGGCAGTAGGGGCATCCTCCTTCTTACTTCCTCTTGAACCTGTCCTCTGTCGCAAATACCGCACATCCTGGGAAGTGGTTTCCTTAAAGCTGGGTCTCTGAGTGAAAATATGTATAAAACAGGATCGATCCAATCACAGTGAAGTCTACTCTGACACAACAGAGTAATGTCCTTCATTGTCAGCAACCCTGAGATTGCAAGATTTGCCACAGGAAAAGGAAATGAATCAAGTAACAGGTGTGCATCTTATGAAGCTAATAAGAAGATAGAATTTTTGAAAATCTTTTTCCAAATAGTTCAATAAGCAACTCCTCTTGTGATGTACTGTACTGCATCAGTTAAAACAAGAGTCTGCAACAAGGAGCAGAAGTACACCAGGGAAGCTGATAACGTAACTCTTGGGCTATTTCTCTAAAGTAGTGAAGGCTAACGGGTGCAGACAGGTGGACACCTTCAGTTCAGTCACCTGGCCCTGTTCTCACTACCAGTTAATGTATTTAGTCGTCTAGTCTGCTATTAGTCAATATATCATCAATATATTTTGGTTGAAAAGACATAGGAAAATTATCAAACTGTTTTTTTTTGTCTGAATGACTGCATTTGAATATCTGTAAAGAACTTTCTAACTTGTTGAAATTTATCACTAGGATCTGTAAAATTATAAACCATTGGAATAGTTAGCGATTTTATTTTGTTTTGTAACAGAATAGGGGCAGGGGAAATACTAAAGATCGGGCTACATTAAATTTCAGAGGACAATCAGTTAAAAATTTATTCTCTATCCTATCTTCCTTTATAGTCATGTAAATAAGATGATGATTAAGTAATTATATTAAGACATAAAGTATTATATTATCATGTAAAGCTTCTATGTATCAAAAAATGGTGACACTTTGTGTACATATATACATACACACAATCTGTAGGGAAGACGATAATTAAACATTGAATAAAAATAATATAAATCTGTAATGGCTATGAAAAAATCCCAACAGTGACTATCACTGTAAATAACATCATAAGCTCCACAGGGATTCTGACTCCATAGTTCACTGAAACAAAAGAGCATATGCTAAGATTTATGCAGACGTTCAATATTGAGGCCTTTTTATGTAGCATTAGCAATTTTATGTATGACTAGAAACTAAAACAATAAAACACAGTCATCATCTCCAGCACTAGATGAGCCCCTAATTGCCTGACAATCTTTCTGAGCGGCTGTTATATGTTATCTCATCACACACTACCTAACCCGATGATCATTTTAATAATCCCCACAGTTTTCCTTTAATCACAGGTATGCCAGGTGAAGACCTTGCCTAAGGTAAGAAGTGATAAACCTAAAAGTATGACTAAGAATCTGAGTTTGTGGGCGAGGCATGGCGATGCATGCTTTAGTCCCAGCACTTGGGAGACAGAGCCAAGTGAATCACTGTGTGTTCAAGGCTAACCTGGTCTACATTGCGAGTTCCCGGACAGCCAGGACTACAAAGAGAGACCTTGACTCAGAAAATCAAAACCAATAAACAGACAAACAAAAAAATCTAAATGCTTCTTGTTAAAGCCAGCTGTGGTGCGAGTCCCCTAAACACATAAGACTGATATAGAGAACTCTACACATCGAATTCAGAGTTACACAGGAACTAGAAGGAGAGATCAATCAGGAATTTGAGGTTTTGACTATGGTATTATATACTTTACCATATATTAATGAAAATACGAGATTTTTTTTTTCAGATAGGAAGGGTATCACTATTTAGACAAGGCTGGCCTTGAACTTATGGCAATCCTCTTACCTCTGCCTCCTGAGTGCTGAAATTATAGTCACATACCACCATGTCCATTCTAGACTCTTGAAATTTTATCTTTACATATGCATTCTTCATCAAACTTTCAGTATCACTTTTACAGTCCTATCTTAAGAGTATCAATTAATTTGTTTTATAATTTTAATATATTTTCTCCTAGGAAAAATAACCTTTTTGAAGATTATTTTATCCCAGTAGGGGACTGGGAGTATAAGGATAATTAACTCCCAAGATGTCCTTGCTATTTTACTCATATTTGATTACTTAATTAAGGGAATTGTGAGACACATAGCCAAAGCAAGTTGATCTGAGATTAAGTAATTACGATTTCCATTAGGATCAAATCACACATCTCAGTGATGTCTGAATATTATTAGAACCTAGAAAAGTGTTATGAATATGATTTAAATCAAGTGTTTTACAAAGATTGAGTGTATTTCCCCCCCATCTCATGATGAGCTTTGCAGATAAAAGGACCTTCCTTTAGATAGCCTTAGAAAGAAAGTGCTGGGAGCGGCGGCGCCCGGACGCGGCGGAGCGACACCGCATTCAGGAAGAGGCTTTGGGAGACCAGCGCAGCAACAGACACAAGCGGCAGGGTCAGGCGGGCAATAAGGAGAGCAGATCGCCCTACTACAATCAAATCAAAGAGGTAGGCCTTTGTTTGGCCAGGTCACTGGCAAACGGGGAGCCTGGTCCTGTCCGGAAGACCCTTCGGAGGGGTGAGAGGGTTCTTGGCCTGTGGCAGGAACCAGGAAACAGAGCGAGGGCATTTTGTAAGCGGAGCCCTGGGCCAGCAGGGAAACCTGATTGGATTTTTAAAAGACCCATTAGATAGGATTAATAGGAGGAGATGGGCAGACGCCAAGGCAAGAACTCACCCAATAATCTGAAAAACAACATGAAAACACCAGAACCCAAGGATCTTACAACAGAAGTATTTGAACAATCTAACACAGAAGAAGTGGAAAAAATTGACTTTATGAACGCAATAGAGTCCCTTAAACAACATGTAAAAAATGTCCTTATAGAAATGGATGAGAAGTACAACAAAAAGTTTGAAGAAATGAGTAAATATGTACATGATACCCTGGGAAACCAAGATAAAACGATCAAACAGGTAATGGAAACAGTTCAAGAATTGAAAACTGAAATGAAGGCAAGGAAGAAAATACAAACTGAGGACCAGCCGGATATGGAAAATCTAGGTCAACGAGCAGAGTCTACAGAAACAAGCATAATCAATAGAATACAAGAGATAGAAGAAAGAATCTCAGATGCTGAGGACACCATAGAGAAAATAAACGAACAGATCAAAGAAAACAGCAAAACCAACAAATTCTCAACACAAAACATTCAGGAAATATGGGACACAATAAAAAAACCAAACTTAAGAATAATAGGTATTGATGAAGGAGAAGAGTCACAGCTCAAAGGCCCAGAAAATATATTCAACAAAATTATGGAAGAAAACTTTCCCAGCTTAAAGAAAGATATTCACTTAAATATTCAAGAAGCATACAGAACACCAAACAGACTGGATCAAAGAAAAACATCTCCTCGCCATATAATAATCAAAACACAAAATATACAGGTTAAAGAAAGAATATTAAGAGCTGCAAAGGAAAAAGGGCAAGTAACTTATAAAGGTAAACCGATCAGACTTACACCTGACTTCTCTATGGAAACTATGAAAGCCAGAAGGTCCTAGATAGATGTTCTGCAGAAGCTAAGAGACCATGGATGCAAGCCCAGACTACTATACCCAGCCAAGCTTTCGTTCACTATAAATGGAGAAATCAAGACATTCCAGGATAAGAATAAATTTAAACAATACGTAGCCACAAATCCAGCCCTACAGAAAGTAATAGAAGGAAAATCACAACGCAAGGAATTCAACACTGCCAACACTGCCTACAATAACCCAGGCATCTAGTGACCCTTCACCAGCACATCTCAAAGAAGGGAGACACACAATCTCTACGACCAAAAGCAATAAGAATAACCGGAGTAAACAACCACTGGTCATTAATATCACTTAATATTAATGGGCTCAATTCACCTATAAAAAGGCACAGGCTAAAAGATTGGATACGAAAACAGGATCCAACATTCTGCTGTTTGCAAGAAACACATCTCAACCACAAAGACAGGCACCTACTCAGAGTAAAGGGTTGGGAAAAGGTCTTTCAAGCAAATGGTCCTAAGAAAAAAGCAGGTGTGGCCATATTAATTTCTAACAAAACTGACTTCAAACTAAAATCAATCAGAAGAGACCGAGATGGTCACTTTATACTCATAACAGGAACAATTCATCAGGATGACGTCTCAATTCTGAATATCTACGCCCCCAATATAAAAGCACCTACTTATGTAAAAGAAATATTACTAGAACTCAAAGCAGACATCAAACCACACACACTAGTAGTAGGAGACTTCAACACACCTCTCTCTACAAGGGACAGGTCAATCAGACAGAAACCTAATAGAGAATTAAGAGAATTATTGGAGGTAATGAAGCAAATGGACTTAACAGACATATATAGAACATTCCACCCAAATAGGAAAGAATATACCTTCTTCTCTGCAGCTCATGGAACCTTCTCAAAAATTGACCACATACTTGGAAACAAAGGAAACCTCCACAGATACAAAAAAATATCAGTGTCCACCTGTGTCCTATCTGATCACCACGGATTAAAGTTAGAAGGCAACAACAATGCTACCCACAGAAAGCCGACAAACTCATGGAAACTGAACTGTCAACTACTAAACCACACCTGGGTCAAGGAAGAAATTAAGAAAGAAATTAAAGTCTTCCTTGAATTTAATGAAAATAAAGAGACAACATACTCAAACCTATGGGACACAATGAAAGCAGCGATAAGAGGAAAGTTCATAGCACTAAGTGCCCACTTAAAGAAAACGGAAAATGCATACATTGGGGACTTAACAACACACCTGAAAGCTCTAGAAAAAAAAAGAAGCAGACACGCCCAGGAGAAGTAGAAGATTGGAAATAATAAAACTGAGGGCTGAAATCAACAAAATAGAAACACAGAAAACAGTCCAAAGAATCAATGAAACAAAAAGCTGGTTCTTGGAGAAAGTCAACAAGATCGACAAACCCCTATCCAAACTAATTAAACGACAGAGAGAGAACACACAAATAAATAAGATCAGAAATGAAAAGGGGGACATAACCACAGACACAGAGGAAATTCAGAGAATCATTAGATCTTACTACAAAAGCCTGTATGCCACAAAACTGGAAAATGTAAAAGAAATGGACACTTTTTTAGATAAATACCATATACCAAAGTTAAACCAGGAACAGGTGAACAATCTAAACAGACCTGTTAGTCGCGAAGAATTAGAAGAGGTTATCAAAAACCTCCCTACCAAAAAAAGCCCAGGACCAGATGGTTTCAATGCAGAATTCTACCAGAACTTCCAAGAAGACCTAATACCTATACTCCTTAATGTATTCCACAGTATAGAAACAGAAGGGACATTACCAAACTCCTTCTATGAAGCTACAGTTACTTTGATACCAAAACCACACAAAGACTCAACCAGGAAGGAGAATTACAGGCCAATCTCACTCATGAACATCGACGCAAAAATCCTCAACAAAATACTGGCAAACCGAATCCAAGAACACATTAGAAAAATTATCCATTATGATCAAGTAGGCTTCATCCCAGAGATGCAGGGCTGGTTCAACATACGAAAATCTATCAATGTAATCCACCATATAAATAAACTGAAAGAAAAAAATCATATGATCATTTCATTAGATGCTGAAAAAGCATTCGACAAAGTTCAACACCCCTTCATGATAAAGGTCTTGGAGAGAATAGGGATACAAGGATCCTACCTAAATATAATAAAAGCTATTTACAGCAAGCCAACAGCTAACATTAAATTGAACGGAGAAAAACTCAAAGCCATCCCACTAAAATCAGGAACACGACAAGGATGTCCACTCTCTCCATACCTCTTCAATATAGTGCTTGAAGTTCTAGCAATAGCAATAAGACAACATAAGGAGATCAAGGGGATTTGTATTGGGAAGGAAGAAGTTAAGCTTTCGTTATTTGCAGATGATATGATAGTATACATAAGTGACCCCAAAAATTCTACCAAAGAACTCCTACAGCTGATAAACACCTTTAGTAATGTGGCAGGATACAAGATCAACTCCAAAAAATCAGTAGCCTTCCTTTACACTAAGGATAAGGAAACAGAGAGGGAAATCAGAGAAGCATCACCTTTCACGATTGCCACAAATAGCATAAAATATCTAGGGGTAACCCTGACCAAGGAAGTGAAAGACCTATTCGACAAGAACTATAAGTCTTTGAAGAAAGAAATTGAAGAAGACACCAGAAAATGGAAGGACCTCCCTTGCTCTTGGATTGGGAGGATCAACATAGTAAAAATGGCAATTCTACCAAAAGCAATCTATAGATTCAATGCAATCCCCATCAAAATCCCATCAAAATTCTTCACAGATCTGGAGAAGACAATAATCAACTTTATATGGAGGAACAAAAAACCCAGGATAGCCAGAACAATCTTATACAACAAAGGATTGTCTGGAGGCATTACCATCCCTGACTTCAAACTCTATTATAGAGCTACAGTATTGAAAACAGCCTGGTATTGGCATAAAAACAGAGAAGTCGACCAATAAAATCGAATAGAAGACCCTGACTTTAACCCACAAACCTATGAGCACCTGATTTTCGATAAAGGAGCTAAAAGTATACAATGGAAAAAAGACAGCATTTTCAACAAATTGTGCTGGCAAAACTGGATGTCAATCTGTAAAAGAATGAAAATAGATCCATATCTATCACCATGCACAAAACTCAAGTCCAAATGGATTAAAGACCTCAATATCAGTCCGAACACACTGAACCTAATAGAAGAGAAAGTGGGAAGTACTCTACAACACATGGGCACAGGAGACCACTTCCTACGTATAACCCCAGCAGCACAGACACTAAGGGCATCATTGAATAAATGGGACCTCCTGAGACTGAGAAGCTTCTGTAAAGCAAAGGACACTGTCACTAAGACAAAAAGGCAACCCACCAACTGGGAGAAGATCTTCACCAACCCCGCAACTGACAAAGGTCTGATCTCCAAAGTATATAAAGAAATCAAGAAACTAGACCGTAAAAGGCTAATCAATCCAATTATAAAATGGGGCACTGAGCTGAACAGAGAATTCTCAACAGAAGAACTTCAAATGGCCAAAAGACACTTAAGGTCATGCTCAACTTCCCTAGCGATCAGGGAAATGCAAATCAAGACAACTCTAAGATATTATCTTACACCTGTCAGAATGGCTAAAATAAAAAACACCAATGATAGCCTTTGCTGGAGAGGTTGTGGAGAAAGGGGGACACTCACCCATTGCTGGTGGGAATGCAAACTTGTGCAACCACTCTGGAAAGCAGTGTTTCAGTTTCTCAGGAAATTCGGAATCAACCTACCCCTGGATCCAGCAATACCACTCTTGGGAATATACCCAAGAGAGGCCTTATCATACAACAAAAGTATATGCTCAACTATGTTCATGGCAGCATTGTTTGTAATAGCCAGAACCTGGAAACAACCTAGATGCCCTTCAACGGAAGAATGGATGAAGAAAGTATGGAATATATACATATTAGAGTATTACTCAGCAGTAAAAAACAAGGACTTCTTGAATTTTGCATACAAATGGATGGAAATAGAAAACACTATCCTGAGTGAGGTAAGCCAGACCCAAAAAGAGGAACATGGGATGTACTCACTCATATTTGGTTTCTAGCCATAAATAAAGGACATTGGGCTTATAATGCATGTTCCTTGAGAAGCTAAGTAAGAAGGTGAACCCAAAGACAAACACATAGGCATCCTCATGAATATTAACCTTCATCAGGCGATGAAAGGAGACAGAGACAGAGGAGCATGGGACAGAAATCTCAAGGTCCAAATCAGGAGCAGAAGGAGACGGAGCACGAGCAAGGAACTCAGGACCGCGAGGGGTGCACCCACTCACTGAGACAATGGGGAGGTTCTATCGGGAACTCACCAAGGCCAGCTGGCCTGGGTCTGAAAAAACATGGGACAAATCCGGACTAGCTGAACATAGAGGACAATGAGGAATACTGAGAACTCAAGAACAATCGCAGTGGGTTTTTGATCCTACTGCACGTACTGGCTTTGGGGGAGCCTAGGCAGTCTGGAGGCTCACCTTAGGAGACCTGGATAGAGGTGGGCGGTCCTTGGGCTTCCCACAGGTCAGGGAACCCTTATTGCTCTTAGAGCAGATGAGGGAGGGAGACTTGATTGGGGGAGGGGGAGGGAAATGGGAGGCGGTTGCGGGGAGGAGGCAGAAATCCTTAATAAATAAATAAATAAATAAAATCAAAAAAAATGTTAAAAAAAAAAAAGAAAGTGCTTAGGATATAAATATCTAATGGATTTCGGGATGGGACAGGAGGGGTTTTTGTCTATTACTTTTCTTACAGAGGGTCCCCCACCCATATGCCCTTCAGGGCATACAAAACCCCGATCTGCTTTTCAGCTTCAGTTCTCATAGAATAATGCCAGCTGCCCAATTTTGATCCCTTTGTCATTGATGGAACTTTCACATCAAATGAGGAAGAATGTGAGACAGAAGTTGACTTTGTGTAAGTGGGTGGCATTCATCCCAGGTGACTGTATGTGTTTGCATGTATGTGAGTGTGTTCCCTCTGACAGCGTTGTACTATTTTGCATTCTGAGAAGTAATGGATAGTTCACAGGGTGCTTAAAATGTTACACCATGTGCTATTCAGGTAAGTAAGACATAAATGTGTATTTTTGTGTTTAGTTTCTTATGAATGAGGTTTAGTGAACTTTTATGTTCTCTGTTTCTTGTCAAATGTTTTCCTCTTCACTTATTTCCTGTTGAAGTTTTGAAATTTTCACTGCTTAAAAATATCTCTCTCTCTCTCATACACACACACACACACACACACACACACACAATTAAATAAAATATTTATAAAAAGATGGGTAAATATTGCAGAAAAGGGGTCTGAAAGATTGTAAGAGCCAGAGGAACAGGAAGTAGGAAGTTTGCTGTGAGATTATGTCTTTTCCTGACAACATTAGAAGCTACAACCAGCATGACTGTCTAAACATGAGCTGAACAAGGAGGACACCAGAAGACACGTGACTGTGGATGGGGAGAACTCATGAGGGCCTAGTCCCACACAAAGAACATAGGCAATTAAGGATGCTGAGCCAGGACAAATAGTCTTCTCTGGGAAAGAGCATACCCATTGGTTATCCGATACCAAGTAACCTATCAATACAAGTAACAATATACAGATTAACAGGTTGTAATTACATATTTAAGGCAATATGTGTGTTACATATATGCATCTAAAAACAATCAATGCTAAAAGAGGCCATAAATTTGAAAGAGGGTGCAGGACATATAGGAATATTTGGAGAGAGAGAAAAGAAGGAGGAAATGGTATAATTATAAATTCAAAAATAAAAACGTAATAATTTAAAGAGCTAGGTAAATGGATGAATGCACAAACATATAGGTGGACAGATAAAAGATAATTAAGTAGGATGATAAACAGGAGACAGAAAAATTTCCGCTGCTAAATGGTAGTTGAATATTTCTTGAGTTGTTCTTCAACTGTCCTTCATTGTTTAGGTATTTTTATATTAATTAGAATATGATTAAAAATGACAAAGAAGCACACATATAACTTCAAGATAGATGATATCTTGGAGATGTTAGAGTGTAACACGATTAATAACCTAGAGACAGATGATTGGGTTCAAACTGAAGGTCAGAAAAGCAGAACAGTCAGCCACTGGCTCTTACCTCTACCTCAGTCCGAAATGGCGATCCTGCTTCCGGGAATCTCAGAATGAGACTGTGTCTCCTTCTCTTTTATATTCCTCTCTAGTGCTGGTCAGAGTTCAATAGCTAACTAGCATGGCTACTGGGGTTAAAGGTGTGTGTTACCACTGCCTCGTCTGTAAGGCTGACCAGGGTGGCTGTTTTACTCTCTGATCTTCAGGCAAGCTTTATTTATTAAAATACAAATGAAATATCACTACATTTCTAGAGTCCCCTTCGACCAGGAAGGTAGTGGGATAGCTGTGTCAGCTGCTACTGGTAACGAAAAAATCAAGTACACAAAAGCCTTCCCATCTAGAGTCCATGTCATGACAGGTTTAGTTGGTGATACTGGTAAGGAGTCTACTACAGCTGTTACTGTTATGGCTTCAGAACACTGTGATGGATACGGCACAGAATCCAGAGAGTCAATAGCTGTCTTAGGGAGACATTTCCATAGGAACATTGTAGGCTAAAAGGAACTAGAGAGAAATCTAGGATGGCCAGTAGAGCCAGGTGCATTCCGGGGATTTCTTTAACAGTCAAGCAACCCATATTCAGTATATTTACTTAAAGTTATAAAGTCAGGGCACACTGACATTCCTGGTTCACAGTTTTGTCCTAGGGCAGAAGGTATAGTCTGTTAACAGATGCCCAGTTTTGTGACACGCAGTAGTTTCGGGGTAAAAAGGGAATTATCACTTTAACTGACTAGTTGAGAATTCACAGACCTCAAATTTAATTACCTCTGGAACCGATTCCAAGATATAAGAGTTTCCAGGTTCTGGCTATTACAAACAATGCTGCCATGAACATAGTTGAGCATATACTTTTGTTGTATGATAGGGCCTCTCTTGGGTATATTCCCAAGAGTGGTATTGCTGGATCCAGGGGTAGGTTGATTCCGAATTTCCTGAGAAACCGAAACACTGCTTTCCAGAGTGGTTGCACAAGTTTGCATTCCCACCAGCAATGGGTGAGTGTCCCCCTTTCTCCACAACCTCTCCAGCAAAGGCTATCATTGGTGTTTTTTATTTTAGCCATTCTGACAGGTGTAAGATGGTATCTCAAAGTTGTTTTGATTTGCATTTCCCTGATCGCTAGGGAAGTTGAGCATGACCTTAAGTGTCTTTTGGCCATTTGAAGTTCTTCTGTTGAGAATTCTCTGTTCAGCTCAGTGCCCCATTTTATAATTGGATTGATTAGCCTTTTACGGTCTAGTTTCTTGATTTCTTTATATACTTTGGAGATCAGACCTTTGTCAGTTGCGGGGTTGGTGAAAATCTTCTCCCAGTAAGTGGGTTGCCTTTTTGTCTTAGTGACAGTGTCCTTTGCTTTACAGAAGCTTCTCAGCCTCAGGAGGTCCCATTTATTCAATGATGCCCTTAGTGTCTGTGCTGCTGGGGTTATACGTAGGAAGTGGTCTCCTGTGCCCATGTGCTGTAGAGTACTTCCCACTTCCTCTTCTATCAGGTTCAGTGTGTTCGGACTGATATTGAGGTCTTTAATCCATTTGGACTTGAGTTTTGTGCATGGTGATAGATATGGATCTATTTTCATTCTTTTACAGATTGACATCCAGTTTTGCGAGCACAATTTGTTGAAAATGCTGTCTTTTTTCCATTGTATAAGAGTGTCATAACACTTTACTGCTAGGCAAAAATGACTCTACATTATCTGAATCTGGGGAAAGAAACTGAACATTGTGTAAGGAAATATAGAACTCCAGACTCTAGGCAATTCCAGGGCTGATGGGAAGACTTACTAGTGCTTAGATGAACCACAAGTTTGTCTTTTTAGGTGAAAAGACATATTTTTTTAAGTAACAATAAACCATACTTCAACACAATGTATTGCCTTTGACTGAGTGATATAGCCATTGGTGTTGGATACCAAGGCAAAAGTGGATGAAATTCTTTGCCAAATTGTCTATTCCATGGGTTAGCTCACTCTACATGGCCCTTAGACTCTGTGTGTCATAATCTAGATATTAACTATGGAAAAAAGCTGTGGATGGCTTTTCAGGCTTTAACTCGAGTTCCCCCTTTCCACGCAGCAAGACTACTTGGACAGCATTGCACAGTGTGCTGTTTCCGTACAATTACTCACAATCTTGATTTCATGGGGAACCCCAATCACGAGACCTTGATGGAAGAGAGTAGGTGGAAGGGTTTCTCACTTGCTCAGCTTTGAAGATCCCTGTGTGATCAGTTTAAGGGGTCAGAACCAAGAGCAGAGTTGCATTTCGAAAGGGAAAGATTAAGAATAAGATTAACCAGTTGTTACTCTATTAATATATATACACATGGTGTTTTCTGGTATATGTGATTATGTATAAAGTTCTTTAGGCAATGGGGCATGTTTTTTTGGCAACTACCAGTCTAGATGTTTGTTCGATGGTACGTGTCAAACGTTCAATCACAAGACAAGAAGGCAGCAGATGGCCCACAATGATGGTGATGGGCCTGAAGCTAGCATCTGAAGTCTGGCGTAAGTGCAAAGGTTATGAGGAAAAAGACATTCTGCAATTCAAGTGTAATACCAAGCCTTCCAGGATCCTCTAGCCTTCTATCCTGGTCCATAAAATACAAGCTTACTCACTTCCACGTGCAATAATTATCCAATGAAATAACTCCCTAAAATTAACTAACCACCTACCTAAAATTAACTAACAACCTACCAATCCCAACCTCCCTCCATCTACCTATCCACCCACACACCCATCTATCCATCCTAGACTGATCTCCTTTTCTCATGTTTAAAGAAACCTAATACAATTCTTTTCTTCACTGGTAAGCACTTCCAAAACTTCAGCCTTGCAATTTTGCGTGTAAAGAACAGATTTTTGTTGCTAAATTCCTTACTGAGAACAGCAAGCCCTTCCTTGTTATTAAGGGGGAAAATTTGTCTGAAAATAAAAACACTTTCTCTTTCTGTTGATAATGCGAACACAAATTCTATCAGTATAGCAATATACTGCTTATGGGTGACACCTGAACGAATGATTAATCCTTTGCCATTTAGTATAATTTGGCACAGTGCTGAAGATACTTACTTACTTACTGGCAAGTAAGAGACTCAAATAATCCTAGTATTATTTCCATGAAAATGATGACATGGGTGTCTTAGTTTCTTTTCCCATTGTTGTCATAAAAGGTCCCAACAGAAGTAGCTTCCAGAAGAAAGGGCTTATTGGGGCATACAGTTCAAGATACAGTCCATCACAGTGAGGAAGTCAAGACAGCCATTGCACCACGGTCAACAGAGAACAACAATGCTCCCTGGTGCTCATTTCCATTCCCCATCCCATACTGCCCAGATTCCTTGTTGAGGTCCATATCGCAGATGATTCTAGATTGTGTCAAGTTGACAATGCAACCATTGTAATGACTAAGACACAACACACTTAGGATTTGGGGCAGTGAACATGTTCTAAAGGATACTATAATCATGAATACTCGACACCTAAATATTTTCACAAAGGGACAGAGTCTAAAACAGGAACCCCAGCACATACTGTGGACTCTGAGTGCTAATAGTTTCTGTGTAGGTTCACCATTTTTATAGTGACTGTGTTTCTTCACTGGTAAAAGATATTGACAATGGGAAAAGACCACTCAAGTGCATGGGATAGGAGACATGAAAATATCTATACTTATATATTCAGCTTTGCTATAAAACTAAAATTTCTCTAAAAAAGGTGAAGTCTTTTAAAAATTAATGGCCTAAGTGTGAATAAAACACGAGCTGTACAGAACATCAGGGTTTAAAGTCAACACGTGCCATACTGATAGCACTTAGGGTTCCTATCACACTGCGTTTCTTACGGCTCACTTGTAATTAGTCAGAATACACTGCAGCTGTTAGTGATTTGGGGAAGAATAAGAGTTTTAGAAAAAGGTACTGTTTCATTATCTTTGCTTTCCAAAAATCCTTTCTTTGTAAATGGTGTTTTCTATGTTTTTCCATTCCCCACTTCCAACTCTAAATAGAGTTGTTAGGTGGGGTTCTATCTCACATGATAAACTACACATCAGTTTTAATCTCCTCTTCTTGCCTTAGCTCTGTGGATGCTCTTTCTACACAGTTTTTTGTATGTGATGATCTCTGACTCCCCGTAAGTGTTAACTGCTACAACATAAGATCAATGATTTTTTTCACCTTTCCACATTTATACTCTGACACCTTTGTCAGGGTTTTAGATGTGCTATGATGCCATTTGTGTTTCCGATCTTAGCAATTATTTGAATTTAAATAGGACTTTTTATTACAATATTTGAAAGTATGCATTCCCATATAAGGTTTACCCTCTACATTATATTTAGTTGGACTTTCTTTGTAAAACCTATAGTTTCTGGGATGTGGTAATACATATTAACATAATATTATAAAAATTATATTTCTTATAGATGTAGCAAGGGACTTTGAGATACCATAAAACATGGTGTATTTATAACAAGAATCTCTTAAAATACCCAACGGACCTGCACAAGCATAGGTTCACCCTGATTTTACTACTTTCACATATAATGTATCTCTAGAAGTTATAGTAGATTCTCCCACTGGTAACAAACTACTGGGTAAACTAAGGAAAAGGCAGGAATAGGCTTTTAAGAATGGGTGGTGGTAAAGAACCAATAGAAGATTCAGAATGACAGTTGGAACATCAGAAACATTCTCGGCGGTTCATGATGGTCAGGGGATCAGAAGACAGGCAGTAGTGTGCTGGAGATCTGGCACCCAGAAGTAGGTCCTCAATGGAAGCAGCTTCTGTCTTGGCGCAGAAGGATTCTAGTCAACTGAGAACAGCAGATCTCCAGCAATAAGAGGCTAGAGCTAATGGGCAAGGTGGTGTTTAATTAACACAATTTACGTGTAATTATTTCGGGTATAAGCTAGCCGGGCGGCCGGGAGCTGGGCAGGGTCCAGCCTGCGCCTCTTACAACATCAGCTAGTGTCCCTTTCTACTCCTGCTTAAAGGGGAGATTTGATGAGATGCAGGCAAATGGGATTCCACAGGGTGGGCATCGTTTAAGTGCCACGGGGACTGGAAACCTCTGAAGATTGTTTAGCTGGATAGTGGTGTTTCATGGGTTGCTCTAGATATTCCTATTTGCTCCGGCCACTGTTTCTGATCCTTGAATATTATTATCCTGCTGTTGTGTTACAGCTGGAAATAACGCTTCTGACCAAGAAACTAGGTCTCTTTGGTAATCTGGAGAAGTTATAAAAAAAACAAAACAGAACAAAACAACTTAGCATAATAAAAGGTAGATTGGGTTTTTATTCTTTTTTTTAAAAAAAGATGTTTTACAAAAATGTGGAGGAGTTGTTTACCTAGACATTTTGGAGAACTCTGGGTAATCTTGAAACAAGACTAAGTTAGAATGTGAATCAAGACCCTGCTGCTTCATCAAGAGAAATGATGAAATAACTTCATCAAGAAAAAGTGGCAGCTGCTTGACAATACATTCATATTATGCTACACTGACAATTCCTTATACTCTTTCAATGTGACCACCTTTCATGTGGGCTAGATAGAATGTTTCAAGTCAAAAAAAAATTAACTGAGACCTTTTGATAGGCTATCTAGAAATTATTATATGATTTATGCAAGTATAGAACATCCTAGAAAACACAAAAGATGTGGGTTCCTAGCTGCCAAGATGGCTCAGTGGGTAAAGACAGCTCCTGTTAAAATGGTGATCTGAGCTGGATCCCTGAGACCTATGTGATACAATGAGAGAGACAACCCTCATAGGTTGTCTTCTGACCTCCACAGGCACACAGGTCTGCACGCTTTTGCATACACATACACATACATACACACATACAGACACCCACACACACACACACAACGCATGCACGCGCGCAACAACTTTTAAGTAGGCTTTTAAATTCAGATAACTTCTTCAAATTTTTCTATTATGGGTTTTAGATGTGACTTTAATTTAGCTTTGGCTTAGATTCTTGTCTTTGATATATTAGGGTAGATCAGGTTCTCTTTGCATTGATGTGATGCTCATTTCAGACTCGGGTAATTCCTTGCTAGGGATGAACACCCTCCTACTCTAACATTTTTACCCTGGTATCTTTCTCTAGGTACCAACAGCAAACTCCCAAGTGTCTACTGCCAGAAAGGGCACATTCTCCTCTGTTCAAAACCACTGGAGTATACCATTGTAATTACTGGCGGACATCTAGTGCCTGATAATTCTGAGTCTATCATTCAGGAATGCTACCATTTTGTTACTGACTTAAAAAGTTGCTCATTTTCTTTATCTTGGAAAAGGTGATGCTGCTATGTCTGTAATCTTATAGAGAGTAGATAAGATACTTGGTGACAAGCTGCTAAAGCCATCACTGCTGATAATGGTACCATTATCATAATTCCTAAATCCTAAATGCACGTTTTTTTCTGACCCAAATCTAAGTAATGACTAAGCAGATTTATTATTAAGTTGTCTGACAATGATTGACAAAGAACTAAACTAAAATAACTGAAAACAACTACAAAGTCATACTAACCCCCTACCATCTACATAGAGTGATTTCTCAATATAATAAGGGAAGCTTCTGGATTTAATTCTTTGAACTTAAAACTATTTTAAAAAACAAGTAATGTTGCTTCCCCTGCTCAACAGAATGTAAAGACTGGAGAAATCTGAACAATAAGAATTATATGTCCAACACTCTGATTCTAGGAATAACTTCTTCCTTTCTCCAGAGAACTGGTTCTCAACCTTCCCAACACTGTGACCCTTTAATACTAATGTTGTGATGATCCCCCAACCATAAAGTTATTTTTGTTGCTACTTTATAAGTGTGATTTTGCTACTGTTATCAATAGTAACATAAGCATCTGATATTCAGAATATCCGATAAGCGACCCTGTGAAAGGGGTCACAACCCACAGGTTGAGAACCACTACACTAAACCCTAAAATGTTAGGAGTGAAATGGGCTATGAAAATCAGTAACAACCGTGTGAAATATTGTCACATTGAACTAGCCTAAGAAATGCTGTCAAAGCCAATATTTTAAAGGAAGGAGTTCATGCATGAGCATTTCAAATCTTCTCAAGCACAAAATAGAGACGCGACAGATGAGAACATGAATTATCAAACCACTTTCTGTACGAAAATAAACTCTTGAACTTCTGTGCTTTGCTTTATAGAAAATCTTTTCTTTCCTGACTTGGTTATGACCTCAGACATGGATCAGAACCTGACTCGATTATGACTCAGACATGCATCAGAACCTGACGCAGACAGAAAAACAACTCCAGGGGGAAACTGTGAGCATGCCAGAAAAACAAAGCACAACCAAAAAGCCCACCCGAGAGACATTTCAAACCCTTCACGTTTGCATAACTTCCAACCGCCCTGAGATTTCCTGCCTTTTCCTCTTAGCTCCTCCTGCACACTCAGGTGAGTTACAGCTCTTCCCTCTACACGAAAATGCCCTTCAAATAGGACACACAAAGTTCACTTTACAGGTACATTCAGAGAGCGTTGGCTTGGTGAGTGTGGTGGAGCTTCAGAAAGTGTAAGAGATGAAAAGCACAAGAACCTATTATCAGGTTTTTTGGGAAGTAGGATCCTGATCCAGCAAGTCAGAGGCAGGGACTCTCTGAAGGAAGTCAACAAAGAACTCAGATCAAACCCAGCAGTCTAAGAAATGTCTTTGCAAGAAAATGGCATGGCTCAAATATATGCTAAGTCTCACTATGAATCGAGCCATAATTAAAATTTATTTACCACTACATTGCACAAGGGGGCCTTGTAAATAGAAGATATTTAGCAAATATTTCTTGATGACAGTCCAATGTCTCCTTTATTGCAGTATACTAAGATGAAGGGACGGATTTAATGAAGTCACACAGGGCTAGTTAGAGTTCACCCAGGAAATTTGTCCTCCTGAAATCCCAGTCCAGCTATGGGTTGAACAATAGACCGAGGACAACTTGATATTTTTATACCTGCATATGTGTTATAAACATGTGTATGTGTTCATATACACTTAGGTGCATGTGTTTATGGGAGGCAGAGGTGATGCTGGTTTCCCCTCTGTCATGTTGAACCATATCTTCTGGAGACACTTAATCTAGTACTCACTGATTCAGCAAGACCAGCAGGTCACCCAGCACCTAAGACTAGAGGCATGTGCCATCATGCCTGGCTTTTTCTGTGGGTACAGTGGGTAAGAATCCATGCCCCCACACTGATGTAGTAGGCACGTTGCTGACTAAGCTCTCTCTCCAGCCTCCACATTGAGGTCTCAATGAAGGTTTACCTGTCTACTTAATCTAAGACACTCTTCACCACTGCTCCACATATCTTTGCTTAGTTAATAGGTTGACTAAAATGTGCAGAGATTAAGAGAACCATTTGTTGGGTTTTCATGTGCAAGGTTAATCATACCAGAAGAAACACCTTCACAAAAACACATTATAGATGCTCTGCTGCCTGGGATCTAAGAACACCAATAAAAAAGCCAAGGTAAGGAACTGAAATCAAAGATTATGCAAGACAAAGAAAATGAAACATTGAGAAGATGTTCTTTCTCAACATCTGCCACAGTAGCACCAATGCTTTCAGCCATCAGGAATCTTCTAAGCTTTTCGAAAGCAGTTCCAGAGCTGGGCTCCAGAAAGTGGTTTAGACAAAAGCAAATGTATAAGAATGAAAATGTAGCTTTCCCAGGTCAACTTCTGCACATTTAAACACTGATGTCTGTCTAAAAACATTTTATCATGTTACAGAGATTATTAGCATCTTCCAAAGAAGGCTCCAGTTGAATTTTCCATACCATTTTTTCTCTACAAGTTTTATAAATTCCCCATCAAAAGTATAGACTAATTTCCTGTCTCATTAAATCTAGATGGGTTTGAGACATCTTTGGTCACCAGTACAAACAAAACACAACACAACAACAACAGCAACTAAGTCCCCTTTGCTAGATCTGGTAATTTGCCTCTTGTGCCGCGGAGCTTTCAATCCATTGCTACCTCCCAGATCGCAAACACAGAGAATCCTAAAGCTCAACACAAAATCTATGATAAGACTGCAAAATCTGCTGGAAAGCCAGGAAGACCTCACAGACTATTACAAAGTATAAAAGGCTATCAGGGGAGCTCAGAACATGCAGTCTCTGTCAAATATTATAGGTCTTCTAAGTATCTAAGGGTACATATGCCAATCATCAGCTTCATAGGGAACTTGAAACATGGAAAAGATTCTCTTAAGTTATCTGTGACTACGGCTTTTGTTCACAAGGGAGAAACCTAGTAAGATTCACCCAAAAATCCCACTAAGTTTTTCATATCTATGTGAAAAACATTGCCAGGTTGAAGCTAAATGGATCAAAGGCATTACCACAGGAAGACGGGCCTTTGGGCAACAAAACTACTTTAAGTAGGAAGTAAATGGGAAAGTTACTTAGTTTTATACATAGATAACTCATTATGACAAAGGAAAGGTTATTCAAAGGGGATAGGATCCCAGATGGCAGAGCCAAAAACCACAGGATCCAAACCAAGAGGAATGAATGGTACTCATAGAGGGTTTGCCTAAAGAAACACACCTAAGGAAAACAGTTGAGCCTTGAATAGACAATGAACATCAGGAGCCAGACTAATGCTGAAAGGAACGAGTGTGCATGTGTGCGCGCATGGGTATGCATAGATGCTCATGTGTGTGGAGTGTATGTGCATGGGTGTATACGTGTGTAGAGTGTGTGTGTGTCTGGTGTGTGTGTATGTTTGTGTGTGTGTGTGTAGGGGTCTCTGGAGAAGGTGAACATAGTTTGGTTGTAAGATAGAGGATGGATTGCCTATACTATCTTTGTGAAGATGGCCACAGCCCTATCCTCTTTTCTGTCTGTCCATCTACAATACTGACACGTTGCCTTCCAAGTCCAAATCTTAGCTCTTTAGTCTGGGGAGGCCTGTGACTCTCTCCTAACTGATAGAATGGACGGCAGTGACTCTGTATGGCTTCTGAGAGTAAGTCAGAAACGTAACTCAACGCCATATCGCTTGCCCCTGAAGACTGGCGCTGGAGGCTTCCCCCAGTCCCCAGCTTCTCCCAGTCCTCAGCTTCTCGTAGTCCCCAGCTTCTCTTCACCCCATGTGGTTCATCTCCATCCACTTTTATTGAACAAGAAACACTGGCAAGACTGATCAGCTAAACCTGTTCTGAACTATGTAACCTGTAAGATAATACAGTGATTCTTATTGTAATTGCACCACATTTAGGCTGGTTGCTATGGCAACGGATACAATGCTTCTGGATTCAAAGGGCATTTGATTTTCTTTTCTTTCTTTACTTTTTTTTTTTTAAATAGGAGAACACACGATTTTTAGACCATGATTACTTTGGTTTAAGCCTATAAATAGAATAAAAAAGCAGTTCACTAATTACCACAAGAAACTCTAAATTTGGATCAAAATAGGTCTAAATGATTTTTAAAAACCATTCAGTACTACAGACTATAGAAAGTTGCTTTGTCCTTCTGCTCCCCATCTGCCGATTAGGAATAATTAGCACACCGATTAAAATGAATGAGTTATGTAGGAGAAAGAGGCCTAGGGTGGAAGGGTGGTGTCTGACACAGAAATGCCCGAGTCAGTGCCAGAGTTCGCCTGGTGACTATCCACGGGGATGGCTCTCAGCATCACAGTCAGTCAGAAGGACAGCGTCAGCAGTGGGATGAGGCCTGGAGAAGACAGGGTGTTTCTCCAGAGCCAGCACTTCAATCCTTCTTTTAAAGAAGCAGACACTCGTTTTACCGTCAGTAGCAAGTGAGAGCCACTGTGTTGTCCTTCCTGGGCTCACATTCTTCCTAGGGACGGGCTCGGATACTCATCTCTGGAACTCAACCACTAAAAGAGCCACCGTGGACACTGAGTGGATAAGGAGGAGCTAGTTCTCTAAGACAGCTTCTTCCTAAACACGCACAGACATGGCCAACATCAGCGAATACAAAGATTTCCTCTCCTAGACCTACTTATCCTTTGAGAAACTCCAAGTACATAGGGGGTCGTGTGTAAATAACAGCCACTATATTAAACAAAAGTGATGTTGCTTTCTAAAGCACATTATAGCATGACTCATAGGATTACTGAGAGGCAGGGAAATGTCACTATGCCATGGTCAAGGGCCCAGACTCTGAGTCAGATTGCATGGCATCCAAGCCCTACTTGACCCTCCTTTAGTCAGGTAAACATGGACGAGTCAGACAAATGCTCCAAGGCATAGTTGTAATCAGAGATAACAGTGTGGATCCAGGGTTAGGGCAAGGGTCAAGTTAGCACTTTCGGAATAGGGATGATTTACATAGAGGAGTCTAACGGACAATGACATCTCTTATTGCTAGAAAGGAGGAAATTGTTACAAATTCTTTAAAACTTTTGAGGATTAAAAAAAGGATGAATTATTTAAATGAAGAAAATTGCTACATAAAGCTATAGAGGCGGTTACATAAGTACCTAGAGGCCCCCACACAACACGGTAAAAGCTAGAATCTTTAGCAACTTGTCAAAATGAACTAAAGATAGAAGAATAATAAATACTTAAGCTGTTAATGCCAGTGTCTACTTGGGATAATTTAATGACAATAAATCTAGGCAGCCCCACTGGGCTATGCCGAGATATTGTTCTAACTGTATCTAACTTGGTTGACTTTTCCTGTTTAATTAGTGAGTAGTATAATTATGTGTCTGAAAGTTCTTGTGAATTTAATACCTTCACTAATGCAAAGTAGAGCAAAATAACGAATCTTAGATTATTCTTTGCGGTCTTGCTTTCTCACAGAGAACACAATTAACTCCCTGGAGTAACCCTGATTTGCTTACAGAATGAGTGCTGGCGGGTAGAAGGCACTTCCACATGGCTCCTCGGCGACACCTGGAAGACCTCGTCTGATTTAGCTGAACTGAGGTCATGTTTAATAATCATAAGCATGCAGGCATGAGAGTCTATTGAAGATCTGCTCAGGAAAACCTATTACTGCAACCAAAGGAGATACAGTTCTGCATGTCTCATTCCTTTTAATTTCTTGATTGCCAAAATAATCGATATGACCCCTTGCCAACCAGCTCTCTGTGCAGAGAAGCCCACATGCCTTCGAAAGCGAATGGATACATTGATTTAATATGATGCTTTCTTTTGTTCTTTCAGGCTGACATACGGAAATGTTTTGCCGAGCTATAAGGATTATATTGATTTTAATCTTTTTTTTTGTAATTAGAACGCTGCTCATTGCTGATCCATTTTGGAGAATATAAAGCATTCTGTGCTCTAGAAATATTTGAGAAAGGATATGGTATCCTATAGTATCAGCAAACATGAGAACTTTCCATTAAGAAAAACAAGTAAAATGAATGAATTCTGACAAAAGCATTGAGGAATACAAATACCTTTTCTTAGGTTCATGGAAACCAAGGGGCTTTGTGGCAGTACAGAAGGTTTATGAATAACTTCCAATAATGTTTTACTGTTACTTAATGTATTTTTAGTATGTTGATTAGAAAAATAATATTGAATCACACTTCAAAATTTCATGCCTAAACCTAACTTATAAGCTTGTTCACTACTTTTTAAGATTAACTAATTCTTAATTGCCTTCATTCCTTCCATCCTGCCTTCCTCCCCCTTTCCCCCCTCCCTGCTATCCCCTTTCTCTGCAGTCAGTATTCATTAGGTAATGATTTGTGTACTACAGCAAGCAGTAGGCCTTTGAAATCCCATCAGAAAGTCATAATCTCTGCGCCATTAATTTTATGTATATGCAACATAAACAAATTTTTAAAATCACTTAGGGTGTTCCCCAAATACAACAGCTGATATAAGAAAGAAAACAGAGACCAAAGAGAGCAGAGGCAGAGAACATAGTCACAATGCTCTCAGAGCAATACCTGGATGTTGGAAGCGTGTGTACATGCATGAACATGTATGTCTGTACATGTGCATATGTATGTATGTGTTTATGTGTATATGTGTATATTTATGTATGTGTATGCATGTATGTGTTTTATGTACATGTGTGTATGTGTATATCTGTGTCCATGTATGTGTGTTATGTATTTGTGTACATGCATGTATGTGTTATGTGTATAAGTACGTGTGTATGTATATGGTGTTTATGTTTATGCATATATGTTGTATGTATATTTATGTGTGTGTGCATGTGTGCGTGTGTGTAGATTCTTCCCGCCTAACTGCAGAAGGAGCATGGGCCAAGCTTCTGGCACGCAGGACAATGAATGATAATTTCTGTTTCAAGTCACTGTGTCTACAACACCTTCTTGGGGCTGCCCTAGGAAATCTATATAGACAGGTGTCTCTAAAGCCTTGCGGATGGTGCAGGTAGAGCCATCTGGGACAGAGATAAGCTTAAGGCTTTGGAACGCCAGCTTAAACTAGAGAGAAAAGCTAGCAGAACAACAACACAGAGCTAAGTAATGAGGCCATGTATGCGACTGAGATTCTAACAACGTGTGGCTAAGCAGTGGAGCCATAGACGTGACTGAGAGTCTTGAGGGGAGTACGCAGATAAGAGATCCAGAACTCTGAAGAACAACCATCAGAGGGAGAGGCGCACACTGAGGACAAAGGGATGGATGGAGACTGGGGGAGTGCAGTACCCAGCGCCACCTGCAGAGAGCGCTCCAAGGAGAAAGCAGGACAGACTACTCTCCATAGCTAGAAGGACACCATTCTACAAAGTCCAGCAAGGGCAGACAAGTCATGCACTGGTCTAGAGGCCAGCAGAGATTCCGGGCGGGCTTTTCACATGCCTTGGCCATCTCTACTTGAATGCCCTTTCACATGACTGTGTGTTCATCCGATGAGACACTGATGTTTCCAGAGCGGTGAGAGGACGGATCAGTCAGCCCGTTATCCTAACTACTGCTGGCCATAAAGCTGTGCCCTGAATTACAGCCCCGCACTACAGTGCTTTACAGAGGCACGTCTAGACATCTGTTTAGAACCTGTTGTTGGTAGAGGCCCCTGCATAATTTATAAGGAGGGGAATTGGAGGCAGGATGGTGTTTTGAAATATAAAACATCTGACTCATAGCAGAGATGAAGAGCAGGGGATGGCCCATGAGAGGCACTTAGCTCATTGTGGGCACACTGGGCAGCCCACTAAGACATCAGACTTCTCAAAGCAAGACTGCGTTAATGAGGGTGAGTCACCGTGCCACCCCGGGAAATGAATCAGGTGCCCACACGCCTGGGCGGCTCCATCATTACAGGTTTCCCCTCCCTTTTAAATTAAAATTGAAGCCAGGTAACGAGCAGCGTCCCCACAGAACAGACTAAGCCAGATGGAAATATGCAGAGGCCTAAAAAGTAAAATGAAAGTATTAAAGGGAAGGAGCTTCTCCAGCAAGGAAAAGGAGGAAGGAAGGGAGATGGGGAAGAATACGTTGCTCTAAGAAGATGGCCGTGCCTGCTGGCCTGAAGACACTTTGAAATGCTTTTACTGCACCCTTGATTCCAGCTCATCCTGGAACCTTCGGCCCGTGGAGTAACCACAGCTGCTTGTTCTCAACGTTAAACTTTTAGGAATATGATCAGAGTTTCCTATGGTTTCCTGCTCTAGTTAAGAGAGTGAGGATTACTTAGCCCCCTCCCTCCCTCCTTCCTCTCTAGCTTCCACAGCTGATGAGGAGGAGAAGGAGTCCTGTAAAACCGTACATCTTGAATGTGTTCTTCCCCAGAGCCCGATCTGAGCAGGCAGTGACTCACCTCTGCCAGCCTCACTTCCTGTCTAGGGCCCTCAAAGCAGAGTAGAAGCAGAGTGGAAGGGAATAAGGGACACTGCAGAGCAGACGTCATGAGCTGCTTGAGACCTGGGGTCGTTTCCCACCAGGGCCAACTTGATCCTAACAATATCGGTGTGAGAAATTTGAAAACCCACGTGGGTCAAGCAGAGAATTAATCTGATGTTTGAGAGTGATTTGCTCTGTGGCTAGGGTCTCTATGCTGTACAGAAAGTGTAGCTTCTTTTTCCTTCAAAGTCTACACTCACACACACACACACAAACAGAGAGAGAGAGAGAGAGAGAGAGAGAGAGAGAGAGAGAGAGAGAGAGAGAGAGAGAGAGAGAGAGAGAGAGGTGTGTATGTCACGTATGTGTGTAGTATATGAGTGTATGTGGGTGGAAGCCAAAGGAGAATATTGGGTGGGCTTTTCCCTTTCTGCCTTACTGCCTTGAGACAGCTAGAGCTCAAGAGCTGGTGGTAAGTTTCAGGAAGGATGTGGGGGAGACGAGACTGATGACCAGCCAACACTGGTGAACCTGCAGCTTTTATGTAGGTGTCAGGGGATCCGAACTTAGATTCTCACATTTCTGCATCAGCCGTTCTTACCTACTGATCAACAAGCATTCTCACATACGCCCTCTACACTCTGGGGGCATTTCTATCATCGGTTCCAATCGTCCCACTCTTTAGAACAATAGTCTCTCCTCTCTGTGCACATGTCCTTATTTACTCTCCAGGTCTCGGACTCCCTATAGCCCCTTGACGAGAATACATCTTGCCACACTCTCCCCGCAGAAGACCTACATACATGTGCTCTTGCACGGAACTTGGTAGGATTATTGCAACTGCTACTATAAAGTCTACCTTGCCTCATGGATGATCAGCTAGCGAGAGCAGAGACTTGGTCCCTTGCAGTATCACCTAAGCACAATAATATGACGATGCAGTCACTACTCAGAAAGATACCATGATGGAATAAACCGTTGGAGGGAGAAGCCTGGCCTCTAGGGGGCAGTACACCAAGAGATGGTCTTGTCTTGTTTCTGCCACTATCTAAGTTGTGTGATCCGAGCAAATAGTCAAGCCAATGTTTTAGTGTCCTTTCTCGCTAAAAATGTGGCTAATACAATCTGTGCTAGGCACAAGGCTGTCGTGAGCCTCGGAGATAGAGAAAACAAGCATTCAGTGGGGCATTACCAAGTGCATAGCTCTAGGGTAGGTACTGACATTCTTTAAAAAAAAATACTCTCTGAAATATTATTTAAGATGTGGAAAGTAGTGAAATCGGGACTTAGGTTGAATTATTTTGACTCAAGAGGGTGTTCTCTCTCTCTCTCTCTCTCTCTCTCTCTCTCTCTCTCTCTCTCTCTCTCTCTCCCTCTCTCTCCATATACTGATTGTTTTGTTAACTGAGTCCTTACTCAAGTCATAAAACAAGTAATACCCGAGACAAGTATCACCTGCTTATGAAACCACCCCTAAATAGCCTAGACATATTTAAATGTTGCTTTCTCTATGTTTATATCATAATTCATATAAGAACATTAGATCTTAATTTATTTGTTTACCATAGAAATTTGGGGAGCATGGAGCATGTCTTTCCATCATTATATTCCCAGTATCCTGAGTGGATATTAATAATAGTGAATAGCAATAATAGGGTATGAGTATTAGCTAAATGAATAAACACTTTACCTGACATTTCCAGAAGATTCAATAATACAATTAATTTTATTTAGAATATCTAAGCTTATATTTGTGTCTGTTAATTTTCACTGTCAATTTAGTGGCTTTAGAGTCACCTAGGAGATACAGCTCTGGACGTGTCTTTGGGGGGCATGCTCAGATAGGTCCAACTGAGGACAGTAGAACCATGTGGGGAACATCACCCCATGTGCTGGGGCTCCAGGCTAGATAAAGAAGAAGGACCAGCCCTCATGTCTCTCTGCTTCTGACTTCTATACTGACAGTTTCCGGGAGGTATGATGTGACCAGCTGGCTCACACTCCTGTCACCATAGCTAGAGCTGCCTGGGAACCTCTCCCACCATGATGGGCTGCACCCTTAAACTGTCAATCAAGATGAACCCCTTCAGGCTGGAGATGGAGGTCAGTGTTTAAAAGCATTTACGGCTCCTAGGCCCAGTGTGGTGGCGCAGGATTTAATCCCAGCATTCAAGAGGCAGAGGCAGAGGTAGAGGCAGATAGATCCCTGTGAGTTCAAGATTAATTTGGTCTAGATAGCAAGCTCCCAGCCAGGTCTACATAGTGAACCCCTATCCAAATATATATATATATATAAACAGAAAAGGAACACACGCAACTCTTGCAGAGGACCTGGGTTCAGGACCTGGTGCCCTGTTCTGGGCTCCATGGGCCCCAGGAATACATGTGATGTGCACATATATATGAACGCAAACACTCATACACATGAAGCAAAAATTAGCTTAAAATTAAATTAAGCCCTTAAGTTGCTTCGTCAGGTATTCTGTCAGAATAATGAGAAAAACAATGGATACATATTTATATCCAACCAATAATTAAGTATCCAACCACAGGATTTCAGGCTTAAGGTTGTTAAAATAGAATAGCAGGTCCTATTTAAAAATAGAGATCCAAATTTATGTAAATACATCAAGATGAATTTTAACGTTTACAAAATAATTGCTGCTGCAAAGGTACTAGACCAAATATGAGGGATAAGAAAGTAATTCAGATTCCCTTTGTATTTGATTTACACTAGTTAGAAAACTAGTATTCATTTTTGTTATTGACAATTTCCGGGAGCAAATGTATTATTAGTAAACGGCAAATTACTTAGAGAACTTGACACATATATTATAATGTTGCCCTTTCTAGAAAAGTATAACTAATAGCAAAAATAAAACACAGCTGCAAATTGATGGTCTCCAACACATCGTTGGACCAGGAACAGGCCAATGATAAGAAACTAAAATAGAGCAGTGGTTCCCTTCAAATTCAGACAAGTACTGTTTGCTTATTACTCAGAAGAAATACAAAGCAACTGTGAAGTTATGTGATATGTGATCTAAATCCTTCCTCTAGGACAACAGCTTGTCAAAAGGATAATCACCAGGAATAGAGAGATTTGTTCGATGAATAACAACTCTTCCTTTTGTGTTTGCTCCTGTGCTTTCCAGAAAGGGATCGGAAATCTATACTTAGCTTTATATAGGCAACTTCTGATCATGTGACTTTATAAACCACAGATATCTGTGGTAGTAGAGGAGACAAAGACAAATGATAGACCTGATTGGTATCTAAAAGAGTGTGGTAATATAAAAATTATAACCTAGGTTCTGGAATAAGTGTGATTCTTTGTAGCCTATGTGCTTTCCTCATACCCCATTAGCTGATATAAATCAGAACCATGGACAGCTCAACAATATTGCAGAGTTAGTGTTAGCCCTAACCCTTGCAAGCTGCTGGTCAACAGGTGGGATTCTTCTCAAGTCTCCAGGTCCCAGTACAGTACATTTCCAACCTTATACACCAATGCAAAGAGAGAAACAAAATAAAGAAGTCAATTCAATAAAATAAAATAAAATATAGCCATCCTATCCTGTGCTTTGACCTTGTGATAAGACAGGGATGGCTAAAATCCGTTAAAGTTTGAGGAGCAGAAGGAGGGAGAACATCAGCAAAGAAGTCGGGACCACGAGGGGTGCACCCACCCACTGAGACAGTGGAGCTGATCTACTGGGAGCTCACCAAGGCCAGCTGGTCTGTGACTAAAAAAGCATGGGTTAAAACTGGACTCTCTGAACATGGTGAACAATGAGGGCTGATGAGAAGCCAAGGACAATGGCACGGGGTTTTGATCCTATGCAATGTGCTGGCTTTGTGGGAGCCTAGCCAGTTTGGATGTTCACCTTCCTAGATATGGACAGAGGGGGGAGGACCTAGGACTTACCACAGGGCAGGGAACCCTGACTGCTCTTTGGACTGGAGAGGGAGGGGGAGAGGAGTGGGAGGAGGGGGAGAAGGGTGGGAGGAGGGGGAGAAGGGTGGGAGGAGGGGGAGGGAAATGGGAGGCTGGGAGGAGGTGGAAACTTGTTTTTTTTCTTCCTTTTCTCAATAAAAAAATAAATTAAATAAAAAGTTATTTTTAAAATTAAGCCTTTACACAATAGTCCACTAAACAGAAAGAAAAAAGAAAATTAGTACAAATTATCAGATATATTACTTTTTGGAGTGGTTTTTATATTATGGGAGCACCGGGTCAACTATTTTACAACTGTCTAGCAAAGCAGAATATCGTCCCATTGTAAAAGAAATCTCATCTGTCAAACAAATTATGGAAGAAGGATTTACATTACAATATCATATCTCTGGGGTCATTTTTTGAAGTAACAAAGGAGAGCAAGAATCCAGGGCCAAGGAAGACCACTGTCGTTAAGAAGGAAGCTGATGTTACCTTGTTGTAAAGATGAGGTTCACGAGCTAAGCAGCATCACTCTGGGGGTCAGGTTCCAACAAAAGACACTTAAGGTCGTGCTCAATTTCCTTAGCAATCAGGGAAATGCAAATCAAAACAACTTTGAGATATCATCTTATACCTGTCAGAATGGCTAAAGTCAAAAACACCAAGGATAGCCTTTGCTGGAGAGGCTGTGGAGGAAGGGGTACCCTCATCCATTGCTGGTGGGAATGCAATCTTGTGCAACCACTGTGGAAGTCAGTGTTTCGGTTTCTCAGGAAATTTGGGATCAACCTACCCCTGGACCCAGCAATACCACTCTTGGGAATTTACCCAAGAGATGCTCTATCACATGACAAAAGCATTTGTTCAACTATGTTCACAGCAGTATTATTTGTAATAGCCAGAACCTGGAAACAACCTAGATGCCCTTCAATGGAAGAATGGATGAAGAAAGTATGGAATATATACACACTAGAGTACTACGCTGCGGTAAAAAACAATGACTTCTCGAATTTTGCATGCAAATGGATGGAAATAGAAAACACTATCCTGAGTGAGGTATCCCAGACCCAAAAAGATGAACATGGGATGTACTCACTCATAATTGGTTTCTAGCCATAAATAGGGGTCACGGAGTCTACAATAGGTGAACCTAAAGAAGCTAAGTAAGAAGGTGAACCCAAGGAAAAACATATAGTTATCCTCTTGGATAAGGGAAGTAGACAAAATTGCCGGGGAGAAAATTGGGATCTTGGGGGTGGGATAGGATGGGGGTAAGGGGAGATGGGGAGAGAAAAGGTAGAAGGGAAGGAGGGGGGACTTGGGGATAAAGGAGGATCGGGATAAAGGAAGGTTGGATAGGGGAGCACGGAACCACAATTCTTAGTTAAGGGACCCACTTTAGGGTGGGCAGGAGACTTGACCCTAGAGGGGCTCCCAGGTGCCCAAGCTGAGGTCCCCAGTTAGTTCCTTGGGCAGCTGAGGATAGGGAACCTGAAATGACCCTATCCTAGAGCAATACTGACGAATATCTTGCATATCATCCTAGAACCTTCATCTGGTGATGGATGGAGATAGAGACAGAGACCCACACTGGAGCACTGGACTGAGCTCCCAAGGTCCCAATGAGGAGCAGAAGGAGGGAGAACATGAGCAAAGAAGTCGGGACCACGAGGGGTGCACCCACCCACTGAGACAGTGGAGCCGATCTACTGGGAGCTCACCAAGGCCAGCTGGACTGTTACCAAAAAAGCATGGGATAAAACTGGACTCTCTGAACATGGCAAACAATGAGGGCTGATGAGATGCCAAGGACAATGGCACGCGGTTTTGATCCTATGCAATGTGCTGGCTTGGTGGGAGCCTAGCCAGTTTGGATGTTCACCTTCCTAGATATGGACGGAGGGGGGAGGACCTAGGACTTACCACAGGGCAGGGAACCCTGACTGCTCTTTGGACTGGAGAGGGAGGGGGAGAGGAGTGGGGGGAAGGGGAGAGGGGTGGGAGGAGGGGGAGAAGAGTGGGAGGAGGGGGAGAAGAGTGGGAGGAAGGGGAGGTAAATGGGAGGCTGGGAGGAGGTGAAAATTTGTTTTTTTTTTTATTCTCCTTTTATCAATAAAAAAAAAGGAAAAAAAAAGAATCTGGAGCAGCCAAACATTAAGTCCATAGCAGATGCCTCCTTTCTTAGCCTTTCCAGAGCCATCAGTTTTTACAACCAAAGTAGGCTCACGGCGGGTGGCGGGATTCCAAAAAGGCAAGTATCCATTGGCTTATTCAAGTATTTGACATCTACTGTAGAACAGGTAGAGTCACCATTTTAGGCTCTAGGGATACATTGCATTTGAGACACAGTCTCTCTCCTTAAGTGGCTCACGTATACAAATGCATGCATTTATATAAGATTTCCCAGAAGTACATGAAGAGTATGAAAACTGGCGGAGCTAAGAAAAGACACACAAAAAGATGGGAGCCACAGGACCCCATTAGGTCATGGAGGTGGGGGGCTCATGAATGGCACCTGTGCCCCTAAAGGAGAGCCTGGAGAGAGTTCATTTGCCTCTTCCTCCCTGTGAGACACAACGATCTGTCTGAGAACCCAAAACCACCACCAAGTCTGATGACACCTTGACATGCACCTCCCAGCATCCAGAAGAGAAATAACTTTCAGTTGTTTAAATTATCCAGTGTACAGCTGGGTGTGGTGGTGCACACCTTTAATCCCAGCACTTGAGAAGCAGAGACAGGCGGATCTCTGTGAGTTCAAGGCCAGCCTGGTCTACAGAGTGAGTTCCAGGACAGCCAGAGTTATGTAGAGAGACCCTGTCTCAAAAATAATAATGGCAATAAATAATAATAATAATGATAATAAATTATTCAGTTTACAATGTTTCAATATAGCAGATTTAATAGAATAAGATAGCTACCATTAGTCAAATTATCTGACAGAATTATGTGCTATCAGGTGGATTGGATGGGAAAACATTTTAATCTGACAGAATTGAGGTTCTGTGGGCACAAAGACAAATATGCTTACAACTTAATGGCAAAGTTGGATGGAAACAAGAATCATGATCTAAGTAAATAGAAGTTAGAATTAAATTTTCAAAAGTTAAGTTGGATACGATGAGACCTTTTTATTCATGCTCATATGAAAATTCTTTTCTTCTAAAAGGGACAGATACAATTTTATTAATATTAAATGACATAATGGTTAGTCAAATCATAACATATTGTATTAAAAGTAATTCTGTAATGATATCACATTATTAAAATAAGTAGTAGAGATCCCTATCAGATGAATAATGAACCACTCATAAAGAACATTGGGTTATGCATGTCATACAATGTCCCCAGACATACATATTTCCTGGGGCATCATATAGATATTCATGTGTGTTAGTTTTTCACATTGCTTCAGTTTGTAAGCCTCTGCTAAGCCAACAGCTTTCAGAAAGACTTTCAAAGTGATGTATGTTTAAATTTTGATGTGTTTTGCTTGAGACAGGGTCTAGCACAGTAATACAGGCTAGTCTGGAAGTCATGATATCATCAAGACTGGCCTCAAACTCAAAGTGATCCTCCTGCCTCAGCTTCCTGAGTACACAGGGATTCGAAGCAGGAGTCACTCAGGTTCAAGGTGACTGTCAAACCTGAAAAGCTTCTTCTGTTATACAGTTTTATGCATGCACATACGTTTTTAAATTTCCTTTTTTAGGCAGCACTAAAGATCCAACCCAAGGCTTCCTACATAGTGATGAGGTATAACAAATAAGTAAATAAATAAACTGAAAAAAGAAAAAAAAAGTTCTTAAGCTGTGGAATATTATGATCTAATATGTGCTTGAGAAAACAAAAGTTCTGCTGACATTAATGAATAACCCAGTCTTCTAGACAAGAAGCTAAGGTGGAGGCATCAATAACGCAGGGATTTCAGCCTGGATGGTCTCTAATATAGTGTTCCATTTTTTGTCTTACATCTTAATATTTCATTATTTTAGCATTAGCCTCATGCTTATTTCTTATTAATATAAAAACATATTTTAAAGGGAAAAGTAGGATGATAGAAATAAATCCATGATACTGAGGTGGGTTTGGGGATGCCAGGTAGAATCCTTCCCTCTCAATTGATCTGAAGTGTGCCTCAGGGCTAGGGAAGATGGAGAGCTTCCTTGCCCAAATGAATAGACTATGGGCCATTGCACTAATGTTCTACCTCTGCACACGTTACAATGAGCTTAGTGGCTATGACAACATACATTTATACTTACAGTTTACATGAGCTAGGAGTCTTAACTGGGTTCTGATTAAGGTCTAACTAGGCTGTGATCCAGGTAGTGGTAGAAGCTGCGGTCCCATTTGAGGTTCAGGGTTCCCGCTCCAGAGTTCATGCTTTTGGCAGGATTCATTTCTTCACAACTATAGAATTGTGTGACCTGCTTCTCCAACACCAACGGCATGGAGAGAAAGACTGTTGTTCCCAGTCACTGGCCTCCAGGTCACACAAGTGGAGTGACTTGTCAAGGAGACCCTGTTAGTGGCTGAGTCTGAACTGTCTGTCCCTTAAACGTTCATATCCTGTCTTGTTTTGTTTTAACACATGCTTCCAGCAGGGGCGCTGTTTTGAGTGTGCACAACCTTGGTAAGGTTGGCTGGTGGAAGTGGGTCACCTGAAAGCAAGCAAGCTTCACCCCCCAGCCCCTCGCTCAAACTCAGGCTCTCCGTTAAGTTATTTCTATCAGGAGTTTGTCACAGGAATGAGAAAGGTAACTGATAGAATCTTTCCTTTGACTAACTTAAAGTCAACGATGGAGACCTTCACTGAATTCACACCTCCCTCCAACTTTGCCATTAAACACGCAATGGAGTTACGTCCCTGCGCCTCTGTCAGCAACTAGCATACATCACAACTCACATGGACTCGAAAAGAGGACTAAGGCTCAGAAAGCAGAACGCCAAGAGTCAACTAGAAGAGCTAAGGCTTCCAAAGTCAAGGCGGCGAAGCAGTGAGGAGCTATTCGTATCCAGTAGGAAGCCACCTGGAGATTCTCGCTCTGCCGTAGGTCCTCCCTGGCATGTCACACAAAAGCAAAGCCTCTGAAAAGCAAGCGTCAGGTGAGCACACAGACCACCTTCCCATCACAGTCAAGGATAAAGAACAGACGGGGAGGATGCAGCGACAGATGTGACCAGAGGAACGGAGCTAGTAGTGGTAGAAGTTCTTTTCCATAGTGGTAGGGCGGGGATTTCTCCCCAGCCAGCATTATGGACTCAACCCCATGGAGATTCCCCCAGCTCCTTCTTCTGAAACATTATCATCATATTTCTTCTTCTTAAACATTATCATCATATTTCTTCTTCTTAAACATTATCATCATATTTCTTCTTCTTAAACATTATCATATTTCTTCTTCTTAAACATTATCATCATAGTTTCTCCCTCCCCATTTCACATTTTGTTATAATGATCACACGCATATCCCAGAAATATAACTGATAATGGAGGATGGGGAGGGGGGGCGTCAGGTCAAGTGATGAAAGCAATCTCAGCAGAGGAAAATCAAATGAGAGGGGAACACTATTCATAAAACCCAAACAGGACGGGTAACCGAAGAGAAGATGAACGCTATGGTGAATTGGATTCTCATAGAAAAATCGAGTTAATGAAATAGTTATATTTTCACCTGTATTAACGCTGGGTAAAAGCAAGAGAAAACTGAGTTAATAAAATGCAGTTTGAAAGAAAGGAGGACTTCTCAGAACATCATGTCTCTGGACCTGCATCCCCCAACCACTGCTACCTCGCCTCTGCTGGGATCTTCAACACTGGCTGTCCCCCAGAGTGACACACACCCAGCTTGGGCTGCTCTCCCATCCTAGGGCACACCAAACGGGGGGCTAGTCAATCTTCTCGCTCCGAGTCACCATAGGAATTTCAGATTCTGGTGCCCAGCTAGACTCACTTCGCCTGGATGCTCCCGATTTGTACTGGAGGTTTAAGGGTCCGAGCTGTGACTGCCACCTGGACTCACATTAATACAGTGATATAAAAAAGTGAATCTATTTATGAAGCAATTGTGCTACTGAATCAATTAAGCATATATGTTGCTCTCAGATATTTTTTAAATTTAGTAGTGCTAGTCCAACATAAAAGGAATTTCAGAGAAGAAGGGAAATCTTGCTACGCCTAAATCCTTTCTGCTCCCAGTATATTCTGGAGGCTTGTCCTCATGTAGGACAAGGTAGCTTAGCAAGCCAGCAGACTTGAAGGCAGACTGCTACGTATGACACACAGACTGGGGTCTGAAGGATGACCTACAGACACCCGAGAAGCTGGACCCAGGTGAGAAAGGATCTAACCACGTTCTGGTGCAATTTCCACAGGAGAGGTGAGTGGGAGGTAGGAGTGCATTTCCTGGGGTTTCCTGCTGGGCTCTGGCTTTGCAAGGAAAACAGGCAAATAACTGGGGGCCTGGCTTCCTAGTCTCTTAGAGACTCTGGGCATGGCCACATCCTGTTAAGCTTGGTAGTTCTTCACGGTAAGAAATAGTATAACCTTGGGGACATATTTTCTGAACCCTTTTAATTTCCTTAAGTGTTCATGAAATCCACAAGTTCCTACGACTTCCTGAAGGGGGCCTCAGAAGGCCACTGAGCTGAAAGCTGGGTGGGGTGGCATGCAGCCAGCCCCCAACATGTACATATCGACATCACGCATGGGTCCTCGCTGTTTTCACAGTTTTCAACTATTGCAACACAACTTTTCCTTTCTTTGTCAAGCATCAGGGGCAAACATCCCACCTTCCTGTGTGACATAGTGGGCTACAGGGGGAGAGGGAGAGGGGGAGGGGGAGGGGGAGGAGGAGGGGAGAGAGAGAGAGAGAGAGAGAGAGAGAGAGAGAGAGAGAGAGAGAGAGAGAGAGAGAGAGAGAGAGAGAGAGAGAGAAAGGGTTTGGGAATAAGAGAGAATAATAGGGTAACCATGATCAAAGCACTTTATATAAATAAAATTGTGAAAGGATAAAAAATGAAATACTGGATTGTTTCTGGAAGTCCCAAAACACATAATTATACATCACGCTCACAAACTCCTAACTTCCTTCTGTCCATGCACACTAAATCTTAGTTTGGAACTTAAAGATTTTCTAGGTTGCCTTTGGTTTTCTTGTCATCCGTGGGCAAAGTCTCCCTCAGCAAGCTGTGTCCAGCAACTGCTGTCATAATGAGGTCTTGACTTCAGAGGGTCTAGTTCACATCCCTGTGAACTAATTAGAAGGCAGGCCTTTGCCTCCCTTTCTGGCAATCTCTACCCAGTGGGAGCGCGCATGCCACCCTCTCTATTCTGATTTTGCGTCTCTGGTGTTTCCTCTCTGCAGAATACTGAATACCTCGTGGCTCCTGGGTTTTGTTTTTCCTTCCATTTGGAAGGAAGCACTTTTCTACTTTACTTAAAAAAATATTTCTCCTCTCCCCCATCAGTTTTCTCCAGCAGGAGGTAGATGGTTTGAAACTACAGGAGAACTGGAAGTAATTAGTTACCCAGGATGGCTGATTTGCCTGGCAGGTGCCCTTGAGACAGCGCTAATTCATAGAATGCTTTATATGGAAAGAGCTTTCTGGATTAGCTTTCTAGAAGACAGAAGAATCTGTCAGGATTTGTTTTTCTCTTCTCCCCCAGCTCCAATCCACAACACCAGTGTCTTCCTACTGACAAACGTAGTCCCCTACTGTAGGCTAAGCCTTCTTGAGCTTTTAAATTTTTACCCTTTGATTTTAATGATCATACAATTATTACATGGTTTCTCCCACTCTGCCTCAGCCCGCTGACAAACCACTGTCTCAACTACCTACTTAATATAACTCTTTTGATACCAAGTTTAAGTTAAAATGTCCGAACTGAACTTTCCCCATCTTAACTATGATAAACTCCATCCTTTTAATGATTTAAAAAGGTCCAAAGTTCTCGAATCATATGTATCTAGTTTTCATTTTATCATATCCTGTATCCAACCACCAAAATCCATGTTATCTCTACCTTCAAATAGACCCCAAATTCTACCATTTAAATTCCATCACGACTTCTACTAAAAAAGAAAAAAAATCATCCTGATCATGTTGGGGGGAGCACATAAGCCAGCAGCCACTCTAAGACTGAGATCCTAAGGAGATGGGTTCTCAGGTCAGGGATGTGGTCCATATGAGAACAAGATACTTGTGATGTATGGCGTCAGGAGCTGAGAGCTCCATGGGGGTGCAAATTTGGAAGAAATCCCCACCTCAAGAGGATCCTGGAAATCCTGGAACACAATCACCGTTCTTCAAGAAAGAGTGGGACAAAGTACAGGAGAGGTAGGTCCAGGAAACGTCCACCTATATTATAACTTACTGAACAAATGAAGACTATGTCAAATATTTTGAACAGACTAATATATATGTAGATATGGCCCTGAACACCAAGTATCTCCTCTTGAAAACCATACTGACCTAACTACAGACACTGTTTTGAGGGGTACAGGCTAATACCAGGCTTACTACCACGGTCTCAAGATCAAACCACTCCTGGGCGCATGTCCATTCCCACTGCAGACTCCCCGCTTCCATTCCAGCTTTCTTCAGTTTTGACTATAGAAGTCTTTGCCCTCTGGGATCTTCAGCCCTCAAGGCCCCCTTGTGTTTGATTGTTACTCATCTCTTTGTTCTTTCTCTCCCTTCTCCATATCCATTCTGCATCAAATTTCTATCCTTTCTTTCATTCCTATTTTCTTGCTCTTCAATTGCTTACTTCAGTATACCCATATAGAAAATCCAGAACTTGTCTAGAGTTCAGTTTTCTGCTCTTGGGTCTCCAGTTGACTAGAGCTGGAGGAAACACAGAACTGCACTGGCTAGTCTTTTCTGTGGTTTGTGACACAGCATCACTTGGGCCTTTATGTTGGTTGGGGAGGGGGTGGTGGGTCACTCCCTGCCTGTTTTCTCCTATGCACCTATTTCACCTCTTCTCAGATGCTGTGCTCTAGCTGTCTCTCTTCCCAATGGGAGCTACTGCTTTCTGCCTAACAGAATATATACACTATCAGATATCTGTAGACTGCTGCATGGGTGACCTTGCCTGCATTTTCACCCACACCCAACACATCCTTCCTGCTGGCAAGATACTCCTGTCTGAAGTCAGTCTTTCCCCTTATTTCACAGACCCCTCCCTGTTTCTCCTTCTTCAGCAGAAGTTAGCAATTCTTTTGGAAAGAACACCCTGGTGAGACTGACAATGGTCTATCCTTGCCCTCTTTAAGTCCTCACCTCTTGTTTCCCTGCACACCTTATGTTGATGCTTGCCCCATTAGTTCTAATCAGGTTGGTCTTATAAAGGTCATCAATAAGTTCTATTCTGTTAAATTCACCAGTAACTAGTCCTCTTTGTAGCCCGTGTAGGAACTATGGTCAACAGAGCCAATTAGCCAATTGCTTATTTCTGCTTCTTCTTCTTTTATTCTCCTCCTCCTCCTTCTTTTATTCTCCTCCTCCTCCTCCTCCTCCTCCTCCTCCTCCTCCTCCTCCTCCTCCTCCTCCTCCTCCTCCTCCTCCTCCTCCCTCCTGAAGATGAACACTAACCTCCCTAGTTAAATGTAATTCTGTCCATAGGATTCCCACACTTACTGCCAAAGCTTCTCCTTTCTTCAGCCTTGCTGGATGACGTCTAAACTGAAGCTTTAATCACAGTCCAGGAGGCTTTTCAATGGCTGTCCCTCAAAATAAATCTGTTGGTTCACCTAGAATTTTGTTATTTGACTTTAAAGCTAAAATAGCTTGTTGGGGGCAGGGAAGGGTATTCGATAATGCTGTGAACCCCTAATTAGCATTTGCTTTAATTAAGTAAAATTAACATTGGAGCGGGAGGATGAGTTAGCAACTAGTTGACAGAAAGTCATCAGAGGGCATCAGAGAGCACCTGGAGAGACAGAGAGAGGCATGGGAAATGTTAGAATAGGGTTTTGAGTGACGTGGCTATTTTCGTTTTTGCTGAGCTGAAGCATGGCCCCTTGCAGGAGAGAGGGCTAGCTGGTTGCTACTCAGCCCCTCTGAGCTAACAGTGTTTCACCCCAGCCTTTGAACCTCAAGTCTTATTTAGTTAAAGCTGCCTTTAGCACCAGCAGCAAAGCCAGTGCCTGGGGGAACAGAATTCCCGCCAGGCTGTGGCCAGGTCACTTCTAGAGAAGCAGACCAGTAACTGTGGAGTCGCAATTTCTGGCTGAAATAGCAGTAGATTAAGGTGTAAGCCACTGTGCTGAAAATAAAACAACATTCGTTCTTGCTCTATTAAATGCCATTTTTGTCAAGATTAATGTTTTGTACCATCATTTATAAAATGAACTGCACATGTACAGTTAATTAAATTATACTTCAAAGTCAAGAAAAGGCCACAAAAAACGCTTCTGCATTTAAAAAGTTGGCATATTTCAAGTATTAATATTAAAAAGAAAGATAAAAACTGAAAATATTAAAGAATATTAGTTTCCATAGTTTACAAAAATGAATTAACTCACATATCATGGATATTGAAGGAAGTCATTTTACTTTCTCTTTTCCAAAGAGCAAATTGAAGAATGGAAAAGAGATTTGATAGGAGATACTGAAAAACTCCAGGACGGAACACACAATACATGCCACTCGGGAGGGTCTGCGGAGGGAGGTTATTAAGTCCAAAGCATAACAAATTAACCCTGTCTCTAAGGTAATAAACTACTACTTTTTCAACTAGACAAGAAAAAAAACTATCTTAAAAAATCTTAAAGTTTTACCTTTTAATTTAAAGCAAATTGGCATCATCTTTGCGCACTATTACAAAGTACCAGTTTGCTGCTGAGGTTGCAGTGAACTGTGCGAGTGAGCCCTGAAGGATGAAGTCACGGCAAGGCGGCTGGGACCCATCTGGGGAGCAACAGTCAGGTTTCCGCTCAGCTGAAGGCAGACAGAAAGCATCCCAGGCTAACAACTACGCTACTCATTTTGGATGATGCAGCAAAAGAGAGTTCTTGCCCTCTCCTCTTGGGGTTCAGGGCTTAGGCTCTATACCTACAGCTCTGACTTTTAATGGCAAAAAACTAAAACAAAAACAAAATACAAATGAGCACAATCTCGATCTACCTCAAATATAACTGCAAGATTTGCATCCTTGAAAACCTTTGTGCTTGAAATAAAAGGAAGCTGGTGAAGTAGAGCAAATCTTGCCACCCCTCCCACTGGGGGCTTCAAGATCTGGAGCTGAGCATCAAGTAAGTTCTGGATGAATAATAATTGTATACACCCCGAATCCTTTCCAGGGTCCAAATGCCCTTTCTCTTTAGGAGGCAAATCCCACTTCCTCATCCTATACCATTTTCTTCTATACGGGAAACAGTATATACTCATTGAAGAAATGTGGGGTTTTGAGTAGGCAAAGGGGAGCTATGAGAATATTGCAATTCCTGCAACTACTATGGACAGTTACTAATATTTACTGAGCACTAATTTAGTACCTGATAGGATGCGATGTTAATCGCGGCTTCAGAAGCACTGTTACACTGTAGGCTAAGGAAATCTAATCAGTTCCTTTTTCTTTAACTCTCTCTTTAGAGGAGAAGACCTGTAGCACCAAAAGCTGAGCTTACCCCATAATTAGTAATCAGTTTAGGCAGCCTGACTTCAAGGCTTATGATGTGCCAAACCCATCTACCATAGTATACGTTCTAGAAACATGAGAGTTGCTAAGCAGAAAAGCATGACATGTCTAGAAACATGACAGTTGCTAAGCAGAAAAGCCATCGGCATTATTTCATATGCAGATAAGACCACCGAAGAAAGAAAGGAGAAAATTTGATAGAAGTAACTAGAACAAGCCAGATATTGTGCTACACACCTGTAATTCCAGCACACAGGGAGCTAGGGTAGGACCATGAGTGTGAGGCTAGCCTGGGCTACACAGCAAGGCCCTGTCCTCCTCCAGATATCACCAAAGTGAACATAGCAACAGAGGAAAGTGTGGGAACAGGGAAACTGGCACCAGGTTTGAATGCCAGCACTGTTTGGATGGGAGGCTGTTATTGCTCTTTGTGTCTGAATTTCCTTCACTATAGAAGCTACCACTCAACCTGTATGCCCACCAAGATTATGATGAGCTGAGATAATGGAAATACCAAAAACACTGTCTCACCAAGCCCTAAGTATGTGCTTTTTTTTTTTTATTATTGGAACGGTTGCATTTATTTTTGCTTCTTTCTTACCACACTCCTCATCATATTGAGAACTTCTACTCAAGATAGTACACTCTGAAGATCATGTGAAGAAGCATGACCAAGTCAAAACCTAAGTGATGCTCCGTAACATCAGCATTAAAGCACACAGCTTGCAGGTGGGAAGAAGCAGAGTGCCAAAGTCCCCGAGCCTGGGTCCTGCAAAGGAGGCCTGGGTGAGTGTGCTGAAGGTCAGGTCCCACAGCAAGTTTGGAACCAGGTGACAGATGGTTTCATTGGACATACAAGGACCCGAATCCCTCGGCACACAGCAACACACCAATGGTGCAACTTGATTTACATTTTATAAATATCTCTCCAGCTGCTATGAAAGATTGGATTATGGCTTCTACAGAGCATCAGTGTTATTACTTGGAACCCCAGAGAAGATAATTCCTTAGCTTTATATTTTTTACAATGTTTGTTCTGATGCTTTTAATAATAGTGTTGGTGAAAAGACTTAAACATGTACGTATACATACATATATTTATGTGCAGACAGTTTGAACAGACACATGGTAGAAATAACGGAACTGACTTTTGTTTAGGATTCTAAAATGAATGTAACCATATCTACTAAGCTTAAACTATTTGAATGGAAACAACTGGGCAGTGTGTTTGCTGAGAATTAGACAGAAAAGAAAGATACTTCTCACGTCCTAGTCCGCATCTGTTAGCTATTGGTTCATTCTTCTCTGAAGAACAGAAACACTGTGAATCTGATTGGCTAGAACCAGAAAGCTTTCCCTAGTGGGCGGGACTACTTCCCTCTTACACCCCTCCTTTCCAAGTTCACTTGGGTTTAAGTGGGTGACATCTATCTTAGCAACAGTGCCGAACTCAGTCTTAACCAGATGTCCTTGGTAAGGGTTTTTCAGTCTCAAAGCAGCTATCAACAGCTCCACTGTCGATTAGCTGATAGAACTGCGGGAGAGTAGTGAATGACAGTGGACAAAAAAAGCATTTCTAGGCCCTTTTTAATTATAACCATAATAATATTAAATTGTTACATTAATGTCAACACTGGAAAGACCACTATTGTATTAGAAACAATATTACACCCTTGCCATAATAAAAATATGAATACCCTATATTGTTGCTCATAAAATGTGAACCGGAAATAAAATTTGGATGAAGATTTCTCTTAATCACCAAAGCTCATAAAGACTTTATTAAAGCTCAAAAGTATACTTGCATAAAGTGAACTGTTTTACCTGTGTGCTCAGCTCCCTCATTCTTGACTTCTGTGGTTCCCACGGAAGAGGTGGGCGGACTAACTGGAGGACTGGAAGGAAAGCTGGCGCACCCTGTAGACGTGCTGATTTCAAAGTATTCTTGGTTATGATTCATTCGCTGGAAATCCAGAGAAGACACAATAGATGTTCGTTGTTTTGGCTAAAATAAACAAGACGACAAGAGTATTAATACAATCATTCCTGCCTTTAGCCATACCTCTCTTTCTAAATAATTTGAAGAGGAAAAGGTTTATTTCCCCCACAGTTACATATACCAGTTTTTCAACAAAAGCAGCAAGGACCAGAACACAAGCAGGGCAGGAACATGAGGCAAGAGATGATTCAGAGGGCAAAGAGGGGTGCTGCTTACTGCCTTGCCCCCATGGCTTGCCCAGTCTGCTTTCTTATAAAACCCAGGGGCACCAGCCCAGGGGTAGGCACACCCACATGGGCAGGTCTTCCTTCATTAACTACTAAGAAAAAGCCCTCCAGGCTTGCCTAGAGCCTAATCTTATGGACGCATTTCCTCAGTCAAGGCTCCCTCCTCTCTGAAGATTCTAGTTTGTGTCCAGTTGACATAAAACTAGCCAGCATAGCAGAGAGAGATAGCAGTCAATCAGTTGATGATAGTGAAAAGCTGTATAACTGAAAATCTTATGACACCGTTAATATGCTACTTTAGGCTATCTGGTTTCCACAGAAGATCACAAAATCAAACGCACAGCATTTCTCGCAATCATCAATTTTTGAAAGTTACAACTTTAAGTCACCTTCCCTTCAACCAACATTCATTAAACATCTGTCATTCACTGGACCCTGAGGAGACAGAGACAAATATCAAAAGGTCCCTTCAACATTGAAGTATAATTAAGGCAGTTCTATTTTTTGCTTTTTTTATATAGTCCAAGGAATTGGTGGCATTAGATGGTATCCCCAAGTACCATATGCTAGAATTAAATCACGAGAATTAAGTGAACTTATATGGAACATTTTCTAGGATCTACGAATCTACTTGGTATTTGTAGTGAACTTTGATTTTCTTTCTTAAGGATTTTAATTAATCCCCAAATAGCAAGAAAAGTCAATTTAAACATAAAAGTTAAAATCATGGAGCAATTGCAGATATAATCTATGTTCTCTGTCGGTCACGGATTACTCCCCATAGGAGGCTTCTGGGGTTTTTCTACAACAGTATTAATAATTTCCCATTCTTCCTGCCCACTAGAGCTTAGAACATTGTAGTTAAGAAAAAGTAAAACCCTTTGGACCTCAGATCTATGTACTATTTCCAAAAAAAAAAAAAAAAAACCAATCCAAGTTTTAACTTTTAATTATTCTTGTTGATAGAAGTGAAATATTCTTTCGTGCAATAAATAATAGGAGTTAAGTCTTATTCAATAAGTTTATTATCCATTCATTTCTCATAGGACAACAACCTTTGTTTTATTAGTGTTTTCTTTGTTCCAACATGTTTGGATCACTGCCTTCAGAGATCATTTCCTTAAAAAAAAAAAAGACCTCAAATTCTGTGTCTCTTCTACATCACTGTGTAGAAGTAAATTATCTAAAAACATAGAGAGAGCATGAAATGATCTCGATGCTTTACTCTTTCATACTTTTATTATTTAAAAAGCTTGAGAGGCACAATATTGTTATACAGGAGCAGGCACGTCATTTATTATCGCGACACCACTTGGGGACAGAATTCAGATTAGTACCCACACAAGATGCAGTTGCTTCTGAAGGATGAAAGATGAGGATTTAATGTCAGGCTTGGTTTCTCATGACATGTCTGCCCTGGGGGCTACTGAATCTCAGTTTCACATTCAATGTCCTTTCCACTGTTCTCTGGAGCAGCCATTAAGGAGGCACACGCTATTACAGGGGCACTAATAGAAACAGATATGGCCATTAGTCAAGAATTTGCTTTGTTGTTTTGTATTGTGCTTTGCTTCCCTTTGTATACAGGCAATGGACTGCCTTCCCACTAACGCTCCTTCCCATGAGCCTTCTAAGGGTCAAGACCACTGATGCATATGGTCTCCACCTAAATGTTTCTTAAATACATGTTTCTAAGCCTCGGCTGCCCACAATTCTAATTGCATTAAAATACAAGTTGTTATGCAATTATGAAGATAAATAGGCTAATTTGGCGGCATTAATTCATCCTACAAATATTGCTGAGTGTACACTAATTGCAGACACCAGGGCAAGTGCTGCCAGAGCAATAAAGAAGTAACATTATAGCTCTTCAGTGGGAGGAGAAGTGATGCATGGGGAAGAAACGGAACCATCTATATAGAAGCTGCAGGGAACACAAAAGACAGTACCACACATAAAGGAGCTACAGGAAGGGAACGCTAAGGTCAGGGAATCCACTGTTGGGTTTCTACTTGAGGGAGGGTACCAAAAAAGCAGTACTCCCCCCCATACCCACCATTTCCCATGGTCTCTTACTACAGGATATTTTCATTTGTTATCCATGTTTTGGTCCCTAAAGCATGGGGCTTTTCACAGCATGATGGTTAAACCCTTCCTGGCAGTCATTAGGGTGGATGGGTGTATCAGGCTTAAGAGGGCATTGGTCAAGAATCCCACCCTAAAGGTTGATGCCACCACAGAAGGCAGGATAATAGGTGAGTGACTCCAAGCCAAAGCAGAAGCTCTGTTGCCCCACAGACCTCATTGGCACAACAGTCAGACACGAAGACATGTTTTAGAGCAAAAGGGGGCTATATCCAAGCACAGGGCACACTTATAAGTAGGGTCCAGTGGGGTTCACTTGGTACAAAGCAAAGAAGCCAGACTCTAAGAAATGCCCAAACGGAATTATGAGTGACTGTTCTATTGCCAGAGTGAGGGTGATATGTATGTGTTATACTTACTTTGAATTATCTTCGCCAGTCAGAACCCATTCTAGGAGTATTGTGGAACATAAAGATGTAGGTGGAATAAATTCTGATACAACAGTAGGAACAGCATGTCATTATGGTGGAGCACATGCATGTGATCCACTTAGGATTGAAATAAAAAAGAACTCCTGGAAAACTTAAAAGAAACGGACAACTTTCTGAATAAATATCACTTACCAATATTAGATCACTATCAGAAAAGCAAATTAAACATACCTATAACTGCCAAAGAAATACAAACAGTCATCAAAGGTCTTCCAATAAAATAAAAGACCAGGATCAGATAGTTTCAGCATAGAATTCTACAAGATTTTCAAAGATGAATTAATGCCAATACTCCTCAAACTGTTCCATACAATAGAAACAGAAAGAACATTGTCAAACTATTTTTATGAGGCTACAATTACCATGATACCCAAACCACAGAAAGACATTACTAAAAAAAAAGAATTATAGACCAAACCTACTCATGAACATTGATGTAAAAATACTCAACAAAATACTGGCAAATCGAATAAAAAAAACACATTAGAACCATCATCCACCATGATCAAGTCGGCTTCATCCCAGAGATACAGGAATGGTTCAACACATGAAAATCTGTTAATGTAATCCACCATATAAACAAACTGAAAAAATAAAAACCACATGATCATCTCATTAGATGCTGAAAACGCTCCTGACAAAATACAACATCCCTTCACGATAAAGGCCTTGGAGAGAGAAGGGATACAAGGAATATACCTAAACATAATAAAGGCAATATACAGCAAACTAACATCAAAGTAAATGAAGATAAATTCACAGTGATCCCTCTGAAATCAGGAACAGGACAAGGTTGTCCACTCTTTCCATATCTATTCAATATAGTTCTTAAGGTCCTAGCTAGAGCAATAAGACAACAAAAGGAGATCAAGGGGATACAAATCAGAAAAGAAGAAGTAAAACTCTCACTATTTGTTGATGATATGATATTTTACATAAGCAATCCCAAAAGTTCTATCAAGGAACTTCTACAACTCATAATCACTTTCAGGAATGCAGAACAAAACAAGATTAACTAAAAAAAAAACAGCAGCCCTCCTTTACACAGATGATAAATGGGGCTGAGAAAGAAATCAGAGAAGCATCACCCTTCACAATAACCACAAATAGCATAAGATATCTTGGAGTAATTCTAACCAACAAGTGGAAGACTTGTATGAAAAGAACCTTAAATCTTTGAGGAAAGAAATTCCAGAAGGTGGAAAGATCTCCGAGGTTCTTGGATAGGTAGAATTAACACAGTAAAAATGGCAATCTTATCAAAAGCAATCTACAGATTCAATGCAATACCCATTAAAAGCCCAGCAAAATTCTTCACAGACCTTAAAAGAATAGCACTCAACTTCATATGGAAAAGCAAAAATCCCAGGATAGCCAAAACATTCCTGTACAATAAAAGAACTTCTGGAGGCATCACAATCCCTGACTTCAAACTCTACTACAGAGCTGCAGTACTGAAAACAGCCTGGTATTGGCATAAAAACAGACAGGTGGTCCAATGGAACTGAACTGAAGACCCAGATATTAATCCACTCATTAGTGGTTTTTAAACATATAACAAAGGAAACCAGAATACAAATTACAATTCCAGAGAACCTAGACAACAATGAAGACCCTAAGAGAGACAAAGATAGATCTAATCTACATGGGAAGCAGAAAAAGACAAGATCTCCTGAGTAAATTGGGAGCATGGGGAAGGGTTGAAGGGGAGGAGAGAGACAGGGAAGGAATCAGAGAAAAATGTAAAGCTCAATAAAACCAATAAAATAAAGAAAAGGAGTTGAGCTTTTGGGCTTTAGAATGTATCAAAAAAAGAAAGAAAGAAAGAAAGAAAGAAAGAAAGAAAGAAAGAAGGAAGGAAGGAAGGAAGGAAGGAAGGAAGGAAGGAAGGAAGGAAAGAAAGAAAAAAAGAAAGAACTCCTGACTAGGTAATATGATTCTTCCTTCCAAACTTTCCTTAAGCTTCCATTTTATGTTTCCTTTATTCTTTTCAAATCACTTAAACCAATAGGCATTTGAAAAAGCCTCTTACTTAAATTTAAGTTGATTTCCAACCACTTGAAATTGCCTAATTCAATTAGAAGGGGTTTCAGACGCTGTCCTAACCAAATGTCAAGCTGATCTAGAGGGACACACTGGTGTCAGGGCAGAGATGTGGCACTAGCAAAAGTCAATGGTCATATTAAATAAACCAGTCAGGTGAAACCGGGATGCAGAATGAGTTCTCGGGAAAGATTGCAGACTATCAGAACACTCGCTGCGACACTCACAGGACCCCGAGAAGATGACACACTTTCTAGACACCTCCCCACAGGCTCCGTGTCTCAATACAATGAGGTGTTTTCATATGTACTTTTTTTAAAAGTTAGATGGTAAAAATGAGCAGCCAGAGTATTTGCTTTGAAGGCTTTCTTCAACCTTGGCACATTCTGAGTATACAGTATTTGGGAAGTGGGATTTAATTACAAATATTTTCCCCAAATGACAGACTGTTGTACCACTATCCTGATTTCTGCACTAATGTGAAATGTCCATTTATCATATAATACATTTCTGGATGTAGACTGGGTTTGTGTGGTGGTGTCGTTCGTCTTTATTCCTATGCTAACAGGGCACTCCCCAATGATGGCTTTAAGTCTTCTACAGCCCTTTATAAATGGCTATGCTGAGCCTTCTTGTGTTTAGTCTGGGAGCATTGAGAAGCTTTATTTACTCTACTTCTATTGGTTCATACAACAGACGAACATTAGCCCTTGGCTATGTGCCAAGCCCTTCTCTAAGCTCTGGAGACAGTGCAGAAGACCTGAAGGAAAAGAAACCATTTTCAGGCATTTTAAAGACAAAATTTGCTTTGCCTTAAACTTTTAAATGCCCCCAAATAATTTAATAGCCCGTTTTTACAAATGCTGCTAAAGGTGTGAAAAAAGGAATCCTTACACACTGTTGAGGTGGGAAAGAATGTAGCCACCATGGAAATCAGTATGGAGGGTCCATTTAAATACATACCCAAAGGAACGTAAGTCAGGATAGACCAGCAATACTGGAACACCTATGTTTATTGAGACACAAACACCTAGCAGTCAAGTTATGGCTTGATCTCAGGTGTGCATTCACAGATGCACATATAAAGAAAATACGGCACGAATATACAGCATCTTCTGCAGACTTAAAGAAGAGCAAAAGTATGTAATCTCCAAAAAAAAAATGAATGGCACAGAGAAAATCAGTGAAGTGCCTCCATTTCGGAAGGACAAATGTCACCTATTTTCTTTCCTATGCTGAATCTAGCTGTCTGCAGGGCCTAGCATAATAGCCATCAGAGGCTTCATCTAGCAGCTGATAGGAGCAGATGCAGAGACCCACACATAAGGCAGAGTTCAGGGAGAAGGCGAGAAAGGGTTGTAGGAGCTGGAGAAGTCAAGACACCACAAGAACATGGCTTACAGAATTAACTAACCAGGTCTCATAGGGGCTCACAGAGACTCAGTCTCAACAACCAGGGAGCCCGCATGGGTCTGACCTAGGTCCTCTGCATGGATGTTATGGTTGTGACAGGGCGCTCCTGGGGGACTCCTAACAGTAAGAACTGGGCTGTCTCTGACTCTTTTGTCTGCTTCTGGGATCCTCTGCCTCTTACTTGGTTGCCTCATCCAGCCTTAATATGACAGAATATGCCTAGTTTTATTATGACTTGACATAGCATGTTTGGTTGATAACCCTGAGAGGCCTGCCCTTTTCTGAAAAGAAAGGAGAGGATCTGGGGGAGATGGAAGTGGGGGTGAGAGTAACTGGGAGGAGAGGAGGAAGCAGAAACCACGGTAGGGGTGCAATATATGAGAGAAGAAGAAATTCTAAAAAAAATAAGAAATTAATTTAAAAAAATTAACCCTAGCAGTGGGGTGGGAATCTAGGTGTCTGTCATTCTTCAGGTGGCTCATTTTGATCACCAGGGTGTGGCGCCCCAACCCCTCCTGCTACAGTTCACTCCTTAGGAGCTTCAGAGGCTCCTTTAGCACCTAGGCAGTAACCATTACTGTTGGACAAACTGTGAAACCCACTGCTCATATGCAAGGTGCTAATGTTCTCAGCTGCTCTGACCACTTCTAGCTGGCTTTGATAACCATGCCCTCAAGATTTCCTTCAGGGCTCTGAGAACATCAAACTCATTTCCGACTCCTCTGATGTCCTCCCTCCTGCTTGACTGTGCATTTCTACCTTTGGTTTTGTCTAAATCAAACAATATTGATTTTTTGAGAATATCCCATAACAACACTGCAATTTTCAGCACTTCTGTAGATTTATTCTTAGTTTTGTTTATTTTACTAAGTTAATTGCATGCAAGGAAAAGGAAATGACTGATCCTCTCATCTTAGAATTCTCGGTGAATCCTTTCTCTTTCTTCCTCCCAACCACTTCCTGCCTCTGTCTTCACCAGGGATCACACATGGGTTTCATACGGGCCTATCAAGCCCTTACCACTGAACTATATTCCCGGCCCTGTCCTGAGAGTTCTGAGAACAGCACAGAAAAGGGACTTGAAGAAAATCAACAGTGTTTTTGTTAGAGAAGCACGAAAACTAAAAACATCATCTACCTTCTTTCTTTTCAAAAAGATAGAACTTGCCCTCGTGAGATGTAGGGTGTGTGTGTGTGTGTGTGTGTGTGTGTGTGTGTGTGTGTGAGAGAGAGAGAGAGAGAGAGAGAGAGAGAGAGAGAGAGAATTGCATACAATGACTAAAATTTGTCCTAATAATGTAGAATTATAGTACTCAGGTTTGTAAAATACAATTCTTCTATTTTCCTGATCATGGTAAAACATACATCTATAATTTCCGCCCAGGAGTTGAAATAGATGTAAGTAAATGTCATGTACTTAGGAGTGGATGTTTTATGCACTTTAGATTCGTTTTCTTTTAAGGATTGTAACGTTGGTATTATAAGTAGATCTAATGCAGGCATAGTAGAACACCCTTCACTCCAAACTCCCAAAGCAGACACAGGTGGATCTCTGTAAGTTTCAGGACAGCCAGAGCTACATAATGGGCAGTGGACTGTGTTAAAAGAAAGAAGGAAAAAGAGAGGGGGGAGGAGGAAAGGAAGCAAGAATGAAGAAAGGAAGGAAGAAGGAAAATAAAAACAATTTAGCTCTTATTCTGTTTTGTGGACATCAGATGCAGGTATGGTCTTAGAGTCAGCAAGAGAGTATGCCAAAATTAAAACAGGTGTATGGAATTAAAAATGAGTGATCCTCCCATCCTGACTCTAGGACATAATTATTACACAGATTAAAAGGGAAGTGAATATAAAATTACAAGTATGGCAAGGAGCTTACTATTTCTCGAGCCTCATCTGTGCATCAATAGGACATTCTCCTCTTCACTGTAAGAAGAGCATTGACTGAAAATACTGGCTTTGCTTCAAAAGGTGTTGAAAGATAAGACAAGTGGATAGAAATTCAACTTTTACAGATTGTATTCTTTTTTGAATTTAATTAAGTTAATGAGTGCATATAATCTAGGTTCTCTAAAGGAACAGAACCAATAATGAAAAGTTTTGCTGTAGGAAATTCTACCACCAGTAGCCTTTACGTTCCCCACCCACTTGGGCGTGGCCTCTTATACTATATATGCTCATGTAAAGTGCGTGTCCGGCCTCTTTTCCAGCTGTGGTTGCTGTTCTCCATTCCAGCAAAGGATTGTGACCTGTGAGTATACCCCTAAATAAATAACCCTCTATTATTCTCAGTTCTGAGCTAGTGTGGGATTTCTTTTAAGCGTCCTTCTTCAATGTGTGTGTGTGTGTGTGTGTGTGTGTGTGTGTGTGTGTGTGTACGTATGAGTGTGAGTGTGAAAATGGGGATTTATTAGAGTGGTTTACAAGCTATGGTCTGGTAGGTAGTCCACCATGGCTGCCTCCTGTTGGAAAGCTCAAGTATCCAATAGTTGCTCAGCCACGAGGCTTGAATCTCTGCAGGTCAGCCTGGTGCTAGAGTTCAGGGTGATCCCTGGGCTGCTGCTGGTTTTCAGTCTATGCTGGAATCTAGTCACAGAACAAGATAAATAAACTTGTCAACAAGAGGGAGGACAAACAGACAGAAAACAATGTTTCCATCTTCCATGTCCTTTTATGTGGGCGGCCCAGAAGGAGTGGCCCAGATTTAGGCTGAATCTTCCTGCTTCAAAGAATCTGATTAAGAAAACCCCTCACAGGGGAGCCAGAAGCTTGGGCTTAGTTGATTTCAGATGTAGGCAAGCTGACAACCAGGTTAGCTATCACAGTATGTGAGTGTGTGCTTATGTGTGTGTGTGGGGGGGGCACATGCACAAATATGGTTGTGTATGTGTCATAGTGTGCATGTGGAGGTCAAGAAACCACCTCAGGTTTGCGCCCTCACCTTCTGCCTGGTTTGGCACAGGGTCTTTCTTGGTAGCCACCATGTAGGCCAGCTGGCCCACAAGCCTCCAGGGATTCTCCTGTCTTCACTTGCCATTTCCTCAGCTCCAGGACTACAGACACTTACACTGCACGTCTGACTTCTACATGGGCTCTGAAAATTGAACTTAGGTCTTCAATCTTGTACAGCAAGTGATTTCACGGATAAGCCGTGTCCTCAGCCCTTATAATCTGAGTTTCTGTAGTCACTAAATATAGAATTAAGAGTAAGGCAGGAAAAAATTAAGAATCTTATTCAATTCTAGCTTTAATCTCTTTGATTTATTATATTTTGCATAGAGATACTTAGCTATGGATTAACACATCTCATATTTTATTAAAAGGGACAGATTATAAGACTACTAGCCTATCCCCTTATATTTAGCACATATAAGCATGAGTGTAAAGTTTTAAGAATGTTTCCTTTTATGAACTTGCACTGGAATGTCATATACATATATGAAAGATTAAGTTTCAGACCTCAGTTTCAGTCAGTAAAAATATTAAGTAGCTCCAGGGCCTATGTAGACAGTGAGGAACAAGAAGACATAGTAATGAGCTTACCTCCTAGAAGCAGCTCTACGCACATGAAAACACACAAAGCTACCTTGCAAACATTATTTTAATTATTTTAAATGTTCACACATTAATATTTCAGAGATTTTCATGCCAAATTCACTGTCCTAAGTTAAAAATAAATATAGCCAGCTTTATTTCCCGGTTTGTTTTTAAAAATAAATTTTGAAATGATTTGGTTCATTTTCAGACCAGCAGGAACGTAATTATGCAACTGATTATAGAAGATATGTTCTGAGCAGCCGAAAGAGGAAGTACATAGCACTGTGTGGGCGAAGGAACTTTTACACAGAAAAGTGCACAGTACTTTATAAAAAAAAATCAACAGCTTAATGTTTAAATTAAGATTACAATTTTGAAGAACTGTAAATTCAGATGTAATTCTAATAAGTACTTAGAAAGGAGCTCGTGTGACCTTTTCTGGTTTCCCCAGGGGTAGCATCTTACCAAAATCTTGCATATCACAACTGGGATCAAGAAACAACAGCTTTCTGTCTTCCCCAGGGTTCCTTTGGTGCCTTTTATAGCCACACTCATTTCCCTCCTGCCTCACCTCCTCCTCAGCTCCAGGAAACACAAATCTGTTCTATAATCCTGAGATGCATCATGTCAAGAACGTTACATAAATAGTCCCATCCAGTGTGTAGCCTGTGCAAAGAGGCCCTTCTCAGTTGAGACGGGTCCAAGGTCTAGGAGCATTTCCATAGCTTCTGCCCTTTATTTGCTGGGTAACATCAGGGTTATAAATGATGAACTCTTCACAACTGTGTGGTGATTGGATTGTTCCAGGTCCAGCTGTTGGTTAATGATGTCACTCCACATTTTATGTGCAGGTTTTGGTGTTAGAATGTTTTCATTCAGCCTGTCTAAGCTCCCAAGGGTACACATTATGGATTGTTGGATAGTTTCATGTTTTAAGAAATATCAAACTTTTGGCGTTTTGTTTGTTTGTTTGTTTTTGTGGGTTTTTTTTTTTCAGAATGATGTTGCTATTTTACTTTCCTAGCATCAACATGGGAGCTCCTCTGTGGTCCTGCTAGCATTTTCTAGCTGCCATGGTGTTTCACTAAAGCTTTGGTCTACTTTGCCCTAATGAATAATAACATTAGGCATCTCGTGTGCTTCTCATCTGTATATCCACTTCAATCAATTTGGGGGCATATTACAGTTTTTGCTTTCTTTTGAGGGTTCTTTATAGATTCTAGACATTGGCTCTTTTACAGATAAGTAGCCTGTCTTTTAGTCTTTATAACAGCATTTTCTCCAGGGCAAGAGGTTTTCATTTTGATGAAGCCTATGGATCAATACTTCTTTCTATGGGCCATGCCTTTAGTGTTCACTATAACTCTCTGCTAGATTTAGATCTTAAAGTTTTGATGGTCTATATTTTCCAAAAAAAAAAAAGCTCCTTCATCAGCCTGAGTTATTTTCACATAAATTGTGAGACTTAAGTCAAGTTTTGTCTTGTCCAGGTATCCCTGCTCTGGATACTCACTTTCTGATACATTTGAGCCTTTGGAATTGAACATCAGAGGAGCTATTTGGAGTTTCCAGTTTATTCCACTGATCAACACAAATGTCCTTTCACTAATAATACATTAATATCTTAAGTAATGTGGCTATGAAACAATCCTAGCATTAGGGGACTTATTTCACCTGTTCCTGCTTTTGAAACCCTTTTTCCTCCTACTGGGTTGCCTTGCCCAGCCTTGATATCAAAGGTTTGTGCCTAGCGTCATCATAACTTCTTTTGCTATTGTGGTGGTTTGAATAGGAATGACCCCTATAGACTCATGAACTTGAATAGTGCCATAGGGAGTGGCACTATTAGGAGGTGTGGCCTTGTTGGAGGAAGTGTGTCACTGTAGGGGCAGGCTTTGAGGTCTCATGCTTAAACTCTGCCCAGGGTGGCACACAGTCTTCTTCTGCTGCAGCCTGCAGAGCAAGATGTAGAACTCTCAGCTACCTCTCCAGCACCATGTCTGCCTGCATGTGGCCATGTTTCCTGCCTTGACGATAGTGGACTAAACCTCTGAAATGGTAAGCCAGCCCCAATTAAATGTTTTCCTTTAGAAGACTTGATCCTACTGCATGTACTGGCTTTGGGGGAGCCTAGGCAGTTTGGATGCTCACCTTAGGAGACCTGGATAGAGGTGGGCGGTCCTTGGGCTTCCCACAGGTCAGGGAACCCTGATTGCTCTTCAAGCAGATGAGGGAGGGTGACTTGATTGGGGGAGGGGGAGGGAAATGGGAGGCGGTTGCGGGGAGGAGGCAGAAATCCTTAATAAATAAATAAATTAAAAAAAAAGACTTGACGTGGACATGGTGTCTCTTTTCAGCAACAGAAACCCTAAGACAGTCATGTTTAACTGATAATCCTGGGAGCCCCGCTTTTCTCTGAATGGGAAAGGAGGAGGAGTGGATCTGGGGGAGGGGGAAAGTAGGGGAAAGAGGGACTAGGTATGGGAGGAGGAGAAATGATAAATGTTTGAGAGAAGAATTTGAACATTTTACCTCTCTAAACTATCCTTCAGAAATGAGACGGAAATAAAAGGTTTTCCAGACACGCAAAAGCTATGTGAGTTTATCATTTCTATACAGGAATTAGTGATGGGAACTTTTTATGCTATATCAAAAGCCTCTAATTAAAGACACAACACACATGGAAGTGAAAATTCAAATTGTATAAGAAACACAGAGCCATGCTAGACTAGACTACATGCTAAATAGTAGAAAAACATAAACATATTTAATGGAATTTTATCTATGGTATAATGGCGTATCTCTTGAAACAAATATGGCTAAAACTTACTTTTAGGGAGTGAAAATCACAAAGCTGTAGCAGTCTTGACACTAAAACCACAGAGCGTAAAAGCATTGCATCTACCATACAACATTAGATTTGTGCCTAATACTCAGCTTATACTCAGTTTATTTCTGATTTTGACGCATTATTGTGACTGTAAATAATATTGTATTTTCTAGATTTCTGTGTCCACTCGTTCATTACTACTACATAGAGATATCATTTGTTTTGTAACTATATTTGGCATCCTATAATTTTGTGGAAATCATCTATTTATTTGTTTACTCCAGGATTATTTATAGTGACTATACCACTGAAGACGACAACTACCCTTCACTCAGCCGTCATTAGCTGCCACTGGCACTCCAGAGAGAGGTGGGTTTCATGAGACCCTCCTCCCCCTCAGACGGCAAGTCGACATATGTTGACATATGCTGACGTGCCCATGTGAAGCGCTTGTGCAGGTAGCCACCGGTTTTTATACATTTTCTTAGAATTTTCCAAGCAGACAATTAAGTCATGTGCAAATGGGCATGGCTTTATCACTGCCCTTTAAAAATAAAATATTGTTACTAATTCTTCGAGCATTTTAGACTCTTTCTTTTAATCTTTGCGCGTGTATTTCCCTCTTTGCCTTCATTCCACAAGCTAGATCTTACAGCAGTATGTTGAATACCAGTGGGGAAGAAAAAGACGCTCGCTCTGCTCCTGACCGGGGAAGAAACACATTCAGGTTTTCACTGTGAAGAACAATTCTGACTGAAGCGTTTCGTTAACACGTGTGCTCCTTGTCACTCCGAGTGTTCACCCACATCCTATTCTTTAGAGAGTTTTAGAAACTTGAATGTACATTTAATTTTGACTGTGTTTTCAATTAATATGATTTTATGGATTTTCTTTATTATTAGTTTTCAATATCAAATATAGTTATGAAATAAATTTGATGAATTCTACTTTTTAATATTTTGTTACATTGTTCTCTATTATCATAAGGGTTACCACTCTCCCAGCACTAGTGTAGTAAGTATTACTATGTACGTGTGTGAGTGTGCACCTATACAAATAGGCCATTTTGAGAAACAAAGGGGGATTACTAACTTCATAAACTCTACTCGGAAACTTTCTTCATTTCTAAAAAAAGATTTCTTAAAATTGTTGCTAATTCTTTCTAGCACAATTAATAAAAACCCACAGACAGATATCAGGGTTCAATCTGAAGGTCAAAAAAGCACAACAGTCACTGGATCTTACCTGTATCTCAGTCTGAAATGGTGATCCCGCCTCCAGGAATCTCAGAATGAGACTGACTGAGAGCAGTCTCCTCCCATTTTATTTGACTGAGAGCAGTCTCCTCCCATTTTATTTTATTTTATTATTATTTTTTTTTGGTTTTTCGAGACAGAGTTTCTCTGTGGCTTTGGAGCCTGTCTTGGACCTAGCTCTGTAGACCAGGCCGGTCTCGAACTCACAGAGATCCACCTGCCTCTGCCTCCCGAGTGCTGGAATTAAAGGCATGTGCCACCATTGCCTGGCCTCCTCCCATTTTATAATCCACTTTAGGACTGGGATTACAGGCATGCACCACTACCACCCTGTTCCTATGTCAAACTAGTGTGGCTACTGGGATTAAAGGTGTGTGTCACCACTGCCTGGTCTGTAAGGCTGATCAGGGCAGCTGTTTTACTCTCTGATGTTCAGGCAAGCTTTATTTATTAAAATACAAATAAAATATCACTACAATTCTTTAAATATTTGCTATAATTCCACACTTAAACTAAGGTGTTGGATACTTGATTCTTTTAAGAAAGACTACTAGATTACTAATTAAATTCACATTCTCCATTTCATATTGGGTGAATTGTGATAGTTTTATTTGAAAAAAAAAATGGTTCATCCTGAAATAAGTTGTTAAATTGATATGTGTAGAATGGATTTTCATACTCCTTCATTATCTCCTTGATGTTTCAGGGTCTGCTGTGAGGTTCTCTGCTCAATTCTGATGGTAGTAATTTCTGTCATTTCAGTATAAGAATGGCATAAAATAATAATTTAATGATTGACAGATGGCATTCTCTCAGAAGCCCCCAGAAGTCTACCTCTGTTTCTATGTCTTAGGAAATGTCTTTGATGATAATGACACGCATTGAGTACATGTCATGTCATGTCATGTGTGCTATATGTCTTTTCTAATGTAAATACCACAACTCTGTGAGGGTGTTATTGATCATATTTTATACCTGGGGAGAGGGAAGCTTCATGAAACATTGAAGGTCTTTCAGATAGTCCAGGCTTGCTCCACAGTCCAAAGCCATGAGTAGTAAATTCATTGTACTTTGTTTTGCTGTAATTACTTAAAATATCTTTCTATGTAATACAAACAACCGGGCTTTCTTATGAATAAGAAAACGATAGTTTAAGAGAATGTTTTCCCCATGGTATTTATAAATCAGTTGCCAGTAAGGCTATCACTAAGGACTATAGTAATAGGAGAAAGTAAAAGCTTAAGCCAGGAACAAGTGACAATTCTAAGCACTTCTGGATAGCCGAGAAGGCATGAACTTTGAGTACTTTTTTCTGGATAACTGAGATGGCATGAACTCTAAGAACTTCTCTGGGTAATCGAGATGACATGAAGTTTATACTACTTACATATAAACATTCCTTGAAGTAAACTGTAGCCAGTGCCATAGCATTTGTTGCCATTGGATGATAGATTATTAAATGAATATAATATTGAAATTAATTGTGGCTAATGACTTCCATTTTTTTCTGCTAAACATTTCCCAAAAATACTTAGAAAAATACCTACTAAAAGTCTTTAATTTCTCCTTGAACCATGCCTCTTGAAGAAAAAAAACTCAAAACACATGTCATAAAGATATAAAGTGAATTCAAGAAAATATTCATAAAGCAATCAGTTTCTAAACAATCAAAACTTTGCAAGACTAATTCATAACTTTGTGTGAATTTTTCTTAAGAAAAAAATCTTATTAAACCTTAAAATAACCTCTAGCTCTAAAATCTGTTTCTTTACTTTTGCATCAATGAGCAAAGAGAACACATATCTAATTCATTTTTGTATAATTAATTCAAATGATATGAATTTTATTTTCTGTAAATTCCTCTCATATTTAGCTCATCTAATCAGATTTGGAGCACAGTAAAATTAGGTTCAAATCTTAAAGACTTATAATTACAGTTGGGAGTAATTGTATAGCTGCAATGGAGGTCATAAGATAACCTTTCTCGAGAAGTCACTGTCTAACTGGGTTAACACAAAGGAAGCACTAGGCTTACGTCTAATTTAGAATAAAAGTGTTTGTTTTCTTTGTTGTAAGATCTAGCACAGGCAGAAACTGAGAGACCTACATATGTTAAAACAACACATCCCTCTTCTGAAAGATCAATAGCAGAACTGCTTACATCCACGAAGATCAACGTCACTGAAGCATTGTAATCCCAGACGGGAAGGAATAAAGGGAGAATCACTGGGGTTAGGAGGAAATAAAAAAGATAAAATTATTTTATCAAAGTTTCATCATTGCAGCAACTGTTTCAAGAAGAAACCTGCAGCGAGAATTTTTCTGGACTAAGTGTCACAGGTTCTGGAGACTGTCTACAGCTCTGTTTCTCATCTGGGGGCGTGAAGACTGAGGGTGGTAGATACCAGAAGGGAGGGAGAAAGAAAAGTATAATTTGTTAATTTCTATTATGTGAGCGAATTAATTTTTAAGAATTGCTTAATATTTTAATTCTATCTTGCATTTAAGAATTTTGCTGAGAAAATATTGCTCCAGTGAAAATATTTTAAAGTTTATTTCCAGTTTTTCTGAGCGTTTTATTGGTGCAGGGGACGAATTACTAGACTTAAAAGTGGTAGAAATCTCTTCTGCAATCATTCCAAGCCTGGCTCTACCATGCATTTACTAAGCACGGGACATACGCTCATTTAAAAAAGCTTTAAGCACTTTGTGGGTTAAGTGCTATTTCAGGCAACATTTATTTCTTTGATATTCAGGACTGGTAAGCATTTCTCCGTTCATGTTTTGGATATTTCTCTTTTCCGTTCTGATCTTAGCCTGTTTCCTTCCATCGCCATGTTAGTATTTACCAGGCTCTTTTGAAAGGCTTTTATGTAGTAAGCATTGGTTCTTTAACAGTTTATTTATTACAAACACCTCTAACTCATTTTCAGTTTATTTCTATTTTAATTGGCATTTTTTGATGCTTTATAACATTTACTTTATTGTAGTCGAGGCTCTTTGATTTTCCTCTGGGCTCATGCTCACAGTTTTTGTGTTAGGTAAATATCTCTGAGATTCAATTTGCAATACTGACAGCCTGAGGCGCTATCTTTTCATACTTCTCGTTATTTGATAGAAAAGCGACTGCTGAACTAATCACTAGCAACTGTTGTGACAGGAGAGAGAGCACGCAAGGATGAGAAGATAGGAAAATACCTCTCAGGGCTGTTATTAATCACTGTCAATATTTTGTAATAAAGCATTGTCTAATATCTGTTTTTATAATTTGATTTATTTTAAATAGTCCTTACCCCACATATTTTTACTAAATTATCATCATAGTATATTATTTTATGTATAACTGCAGTTATGTGGGTTTATACATGATATTTGTGTTACATTTTAGTGAAATTCAACAGAAAATATAAGACTTAATGTCTCTCATATTTAAGAAATATATGAAAGAATAATAATCTAATTTAAAATAATAACATGGTTTGGCATTTGACTCAGTTTAATTTAGTATTTAGTATTTAGGGCTATGGGTCTCATATAACTCTTATTTTCAGTGTACATGTAAATTTTCATGTATGTGTATGTGGTGTGGTGTGTATGTGTGGGGTGTGTGGTATGTTGTGGTGTGTGTATGGTGTGTGTGTTTGTGTATATGTGGTGTATGTATGGTGTGTGTGTTTGTGTATATGTGGTGTGTGTATGGTGTGTGTGTTTGTGTATATGTGGTGTGTGTATGTGCATGGTATGTGTGTGGTATTATGGTGTGTGTGTCGTGTGTTTGTGAGTGTGTGGTGTGTGTATGTGTGTGGTATGTGTGTATATGGTGTGTGTGTGGTGTGTGTTTGTGTATGTGTTGTGTTGTGTATGTGTGTGCATATGTGGTGTGTTGTGTATGCATGGTATATGTGTGGTGTGTGTGCTTGTGTGTATATGGTGTGTGTGTGTATGTGGTGTGTGTGTGGTGTATGTGTTTGTGTGTATGTGGTGTGTGTGTGTGTGTGTGTGTGCATGGAGGTCAGAGGCTGATACTGGCCTCTTCCCTACTTGTTCTCCACCTTAGCTTTTGGCAAAGTTTCTCACTGAACCTGGGGCTTGCAGATTTCGTCACACAGGCTGACCAGCAGTCTCCAGAGGTCTTTCTGTGTCCACCTCTCCAGCACTGTGATTACAGGTATGCACAGCTCTCCCAGGCGTCTTTATATGGTGATGCTGGAGATGCACGCTTGGTTGTCAGGCTTGTAAAACACACGCTTTCCTGACGGAGCCATCTCCCCAGCCTCACAGAACTCTTTTAAGAACTCATGCCAAATTTTCAGTTATTCTTACGGCCACTTGAAAAATATTTATTGTCAAGTTCTTTGCTGAATGTGAAGAATCAGAGGGCGACTGATTTTTTGGAGTTGATCTTGTATCCTGCCACATTACTAAAGCTGTTTATCAGCTGTAAAAGTTCTTTGGTGGAGTTTTGGGGGTCGCTTATGTACACTATCATATCATCTGCGAATAACGAAAGTTTAACTTCTTCCTTTCCAATTCGAGTCCCCTTGATCCCATTATGTTGTCTTATTGCGATAGCTAGAACTTCCAGCACTATATTGAAGAGGTATGGTGAAAGTGGACAGCCTTGTCGTGTTCCTGAGTTAAGCGGGATGGCTTTGAGTTTTTCTCCGTTTAATTTGATGTTAGCTGTCGGTTTGCTGTATATAGCTTTTATTATATTTAGGTATGACCCTTGTATCCCTAATCTCTCCAAGACTTTTAACATAAATGGATGTTGAATTGTGTCAAATGCTTTTTCAGCATCTAATGAAATGATCATATGGTTTTTTTCTTTCAGTTTGTTTATATGCTGGATTACATTGATAGATTTTCGTATGTTGAACCAGCCCTGCATCTCAGGAATGAAGCCTACTTGATCATAATGTATAATTTTTCGGATGTGTTCTTGGATTCGGTTTGCCAGTATTTTGTTGAGGATTTTTGCGTCGATATTCATGAGTGAGATCGGCCTGTAATTCTCTTTCCTGGTTGAGTCTTTGTGTGGTTTTGGTATCAGAGTAACTGTAGCTTCATAAAAGGAATTTGGTAGTGACCCTTCTGTTTCTATATTGTGGAATACATTGAGGAGTATAGGAATTAGGTCTTCTTGGAAGTTCTGGTAGAATTCCGCATTGAACCCATCTGGCCCTGGGCTTTTTTTTGGTAGGGAGGTTTTTGATAACAGCTTCTAATTCTTCGCGACTTACAGGTCTGTTTAGATTGTTCACCTGGTCCTGGTTTAATTTTGGTAAATGGTATTTATCTAAAAAAGTGTCCATTTCTTTTACATTTTCCAGTTTAGTGGCATACAGGCTTTTGTAGTAAGATCTAATGACTCTCTGAATTTCCTCTGTGTTTGTGGTTATGTCCCCCTTTTCATTCCTGATCTTATTAATTTGCGTGTTCTCTCTCTGCCGTTTGATTAGTTTGGATAGGGGTTTATCAATCTTGTTGATTTTCTCCAGGAACCAGCTTTTTGTTTCATTGATTCTTTGGACTGTTTTCTGTGTTTCTATTTTGTTGATTTCAGCCCTCAGTTTGATTATTTCCAATCTTCTACTCCTCCTAGGTGAGTCTGCTTCTTTTTTTTCTAGAGCTTTCAGGTGGGCTGTTAAGTCTTCAATATGTGCTTTCTCTGTTTTCTTTAAGTGGGCACTTAGTGCGATGAACTTTCCTCTTAGCACTGCTTTCATAGTGTCCCATAAGTTTGAGTATGTTGTTTCTTTATTTTCATTGAATTCAAGGAAGACTTTAATTTCTTTCTTTATTTCTTCCTTAATCCAGGTATGGTTCAGTAGTTGACTGTTCAGTTTCCATGAGTTTGTAGGCTTTCTGGGGGTAGCATTGTTGTTGAATTCTAACTTTAATCCATGGTGATCTGATAAGACGCAGGTGGTTACTAATATTTTTTTGTAACTGTGTAAGTTAGCTTTGCTACCGAGTATGTGGGGAGGGGTGTTGGGGGGGCTGGAGTGGGAAGGGACTCACGAGCTCCCATCCCTAACTGGAAAACTATGGACAGCTGAAGGTTTCTGAGGAAAGGGATGCCAGTTTTCTCTAGCAGGGTGGCTCCTAGGCCAACCACACCCCAGTGAATGGCCCCATACCCTGCAGTATGTGGGCATCACAAATTGGAGACTTATGGTTCAGGAAATACATGAAATTCAGGGTATGGGGATGTGGGGTAGATCTGGGAGGAGTTAGGAGAAGAGAGGGGGGTCAAATATAATCAAAATACATTGCTGGAAATTCTCAAAAAGTTAAAAAAATTAAAATAAAGTCCAACCATGCCACATTTTCGCTTAAAGCCTCTAGTGACTTCTAATGCCCTTGGAGGAGAATGGACAATTCTTATCCTGAATGCACCGGCCCTGTCTCATGGTAAACTGCTGAGCCCTGTGCTGTTCTTACATATACTTCTTGTCTACTCCTCTACTGTAACTCTGACTCCCTGTCAGGTCTCTTGTATTTCTCCCCTAAAAACATTGCCCCAAGGAATCGCTTTGCTCACCATTTACCTTCCTTCATATTCAAGCTCAAACACTACCTCTTTGTAGAAGTCTTCTTTGATCTCAAGTACTGGCCCCTGACTCCCAAGTACCATTTTCTATTTAGTTCATTCCTACAATTTACCACAATCTGTGGTTATAGTAGTATTTATTTGTTGTTGTGTGGCCACTGACTCTCCACCTCTTCTGGAATACAGGCTCCTAGAACATATCAGATGATCAGTGGAATGAGTGAGCGAAGAAGGCCATCTCGATAGGGACGCATGGGGAAGGAGTCTATTGGTCAATGCTTGCAAGTTATGCTGAAGGAGAAGCAGAGGTCAACAAGGTAAAGTAAGAAAGATGCTGTACACTGTATCTGGATGTGCGAGCGCTCATGTTTCTTGGGTGAGTTGCATGAGTTTAGTGTATTGGGGATGGTCATCACAAAGAAGATGGAATCCACGTGAGGTTGTGCTAACCTTAGATAGTAAAGATTAACTGAGAATCAGACATGCTCAGAGAGTCAAATACACCCAGGATGAGGGAAACTTGGTTTCTGGTTGCCAGGGAACAGAATTACAAATATGGGAATAAATTCTGCAGTGTTTAGGTCAAAACTGCATTATCCCATATGAATTCATAGTTTTCAAGACATTAAGAAGATGTATATATATATATATATATATATATATATATATATATATATGTGTGTGTGTGTGTGTGTGTGTGTGTGTGTGTGTGTGTGTGTGTGTATAAACATATGTGTTCATGTGTATATATCTTCATAACTACCTCCATATGCATGCATAGACATACTGTGAAACTATAAATATTCTCTATCTTTGTCCAGTAAGCAGCCTGGTGGGAGTAACAGCTAAATAGCACATGATAGGTACCTCAATCTTGGTGTTCACAATTTTACACTAGAAGGAAACAAAGGTGATTGGGAAAATAGGTGAGTCCCATATCTGTGACTAGAAAAGTATATACAAGTCTTAAAAGTAAGGTAGGGCTCCAATAATGATAAAGAGATGTCAAAAGTACACAAGGAGACTTGCTTTGACAAAATCCTAAAGAATTTGAGTGCTAAAATAATGATAGTGGTAGATTATAACTCACTGGACAATATAGAAAACCTATGGCTCCCTGTATATAAAAATATGTTTTAAAGAATTGTATTCCTTTAAAATGCAATATTAGCATAATTTCAAAATATCTTTTCATAAAAATTTTAAATTTCAGAAGTAAATGAGTAACTAACTTCACGTGGAGAAAACCTGAAGATAACACTATAATTACATGATAATGGTGATGTCATAATGACTAAGACAAATCAATGTTCAAGTCACACCTGATAGGATTCAATAAAGAAGCCAGAGAGGATTCTTCTTCTGATAAAGATTCATATCCTGGGTTTAAGAAGAAAATACCAGGTAAATTTAAACCAAGAGCCATTCTATCAAATTGCTGGCCCATTATCTTTAAGCATGTAAGGGTTACAGAAGTCAAGACAAGACTTAGCATTTGAATGGAGTCTTAAGATTAAACGTTAATAATATGCTAAAGGTAATGATCTGGTTATGATGACACGCTTTCTGTTGACAGATAAACACCCATTTATAGGGAGTAATTCACGACTTGTAGCTGATGAGGCATTGGGTCTGTAACAATTTGCATCAATTCTGGGAGAAAGAGCCTTTGTATTATAGCTCCAACTTTGTTATAACTTTGCAAATATTTTAAAATATAAAACAGCAATAACAATCATAGCACAAACAGTACTGCATGGAAAACATAGAATATAAATCCTGAGAGGGAGAGATAGGGAGCCATTAGGGGAGCTATTTCAGCAATAAAGTCAAAAGCCCTCAGACGGGCAGGGAGTGTAGAGGAGGGAGGTTCTGAGTCATATCGAGGGAGTAAAACTGACAGGCTTCGGTGACTAATTAGATATATGGAGGGGAGGAATGGGAGAGGTCCTGAGTGACTCAGGGTTCTGGCTTGCAATGCAGTGGATGGTAGTGCAAAAATAATCGACACAAGGGAAAGAGGAACCGGTTTTAGAGAAATACTTTGGATGCTTGGCAAAAGGACAAGTCTGGCATGTCTCTTCCAGAACTCTGGGTTATCTGACCCAATGGGATGCATTGTCCTCTCATTGTCAAGCTCAGCTGCTGCTCTCTACCTTCAGAGTTCCACAAGAAGAGTAATACTCTTGGTCTGTTTTCCCAGTCTTCATTCACTTTTCCCTACAGAGCGAGAGGTATTTATCTAGAACATACCCTTGGGGTGGGTAGAAAACAAGCATGGTCACAACTGCTTGTTTTGGTTCTTCGCCATCCACAGCAAGTCTAACAGGGTGATGAGCGTGCCCTCTGCTCTTCCATCGTAAAGTCACCCATGGTCCAGGTATGCCCATGACTGGGACATGTACATAACTCAAGAGAAAAGTTACAGCAAGCACATTTATCCACATACCTGGAATGATATTATCCAATCAGTTCTAAAAATGCTAAAAAAAATTGACATTTGTTATTCTAATGCGGACATCTCAGCTCTCCATTGGTTTGGAATCCAGGAGATTTGGGTGGTTCATCTGTCTCCTGCACTCAGTGTGCAGTTTTTTATTCCTCATACTGTATAATAATGTATTTAGGAAAACTTATCAAATTAATAAAATAAGACAGTGCTAAGATAATACTGTTATCTTATAGATTCCTGTAGGGGAATCTATAACTCCTTCTAGCTACTTGTTTTTCAGTTTTAGGCATTTAACAAATTTGATTTAGAACTTAGTTTTCAACATGGCATAATTACTCCACATACTTTTGTACCTTTCTTCATATATAAAATTGGAATCATAATAGCTCTATCTATATTCCATGGCTGTTCCAAGGATTTAAGTATAGATTACATGCATACCACACTGTAACATATTAAATAAAGTACGTATTTGTTACTGAGTCAGGCTGCTCCCTTTCTTAAGAATGCGAATGTGTGCTAAAGTGAATAAGAAAAATCAAACCAGAATAAAATTGTTAAGATTGGCAATACAAACACAACTGTTTTTTGTGGATCACGACTTGTGAAATATACCAGTGGGTTTCCAGAGTCAGTAGTGGGGGAAGGGTATGAAAAACTCCTTCATGAGAAACTTTAATCCTTTACATCTCCAATAGAGGCGACCATGAAAAGTTTTACCAAGAGCATTACTCATGTAATAAATAATGCTAAATAATAGGGAGTTTGACTGAGAGGAAGGGGGTAGACTGCCAATTTATTAGGTCTTCTTGATTTATTGGGAGTTCTAGTAATAAATTCTGCACTGCATTAAGCCAAAGTACTTCAATTTACCTTGCTCATCCTATGCTTCTTCTGTGGGACACACACACACAGAGTCGCACAGGCGCTCTCTCTCTCTCTCTCTCTCTCTCTCTCTCTCTCTCTCTCTCTCACACACACACACACACACACACACACACACACACACACATTCACCTGGCTAGCCCCTATTCAAACATAAAATCCAATTTGAGTGCACAGAATAGTTTTCTCTGCCATTTATTCAACTACGTTCAGTAAATTCAAAAAACACTGAACACCAATTATGTATAAGGTGGTAGTCTACCTGCTGCAGTTGAGGATTTAATTTTTCTCTAATTAAGAATGCAGTTCCAATTCTCAAGGAACATCCATTGAAACTGGAAAGAAAGGTAATAAAAATACCATGCTAGCTCAAACGGAAAACGCCATGAGGACAAATAGCACAGAGGAGACAGAGAGTGACATATAGCCAGCCTCCTTACAGTCAAGAAAGAAGGCATTGCTTACAAGGTGGCATTTGAGCAATGGTCTGAAGGAAGGATAGCAGTGAGCCATGTAAGTTTCCGTGTAGGTGTGCCATAAAAATCCACAACCGATAATAAGAACCTAAAGTAGGAGCTGCTTGGCCATTCAGGAAGGACGGCATGTCGGAGTGAAGTGAGCTCACCAGAGTGGAAGCCAGCAGAACAATATGCTACGGAGGGAAGGAAATTATTCGGGGTGCTATATACATTTATCTTGAAATGAAAGAATGGAAGATTGATCAGTTTGTAAGACTGGCTGCTGAGTTGTAAAAAGACAGTAAGGGCACCATGACTAATGCTAACATACAGGACAGAAAGATTTTCCAAAGTTCTAGATAAAAAATGCTAATGGCTTATAGAAAACTAACACAGGAAAGAGAGGAAGAAGGGCCTGGTTTAAGACGTATATTTAAATAGAGTGCTGAGGTTAAATTAGAGAACAGATGAATTAAAATATGCTCATTAAACTTATCACTAGTGCGCAATGAGTGTACTAGGTAAAAGTACTATAAAATGAAAGAAGAGAGTTGACTTTAAAACCATTTGGTTTCAAGCTACGTTCTCACCCACAGAGGTTCCTGAGAATACAACAGCAATTTTGTTCACAAGGACTATATTAAACTGATATTTAGTATACTAAAACCAAATACTGAGCAACTTATAAAACCTAAGTGCATAGGCGAACATGCCATGGTCACCAGAGGCTACGCATACTGTACAGCTTCTGAAAAACTCCACTTTGCACTCATATGGAAAAAAGTGAAACATTCTTATACTAATCCTAAAACAGTTATGGCATCACAGACTACCAAGTAGACTGAAGCACAGTCTGAGAACAGACACCCTAGACAATTTGCTGTTGGGTTGGCTATGAGATGTAGAGAAAGAAGGGAATTCAAGGCAGGGGAAAGTTGTTCAGATGGGGTGCCATTGACTACAGTATGAAGCCTAGCACCGTTTCTCTTTAGAAGCGTATTGGGCACCTCTACTAGCACTTAGAGGCACCCGTGGACCATGGAAATGGAGTTCAGGGAGGCGGTCAGGGCTAGAGGTAGAAACTCAGAGCAGGCAGACAGCCTTTGTGTTGGAAAGGAGAGGAGAGGACTGTGGGATGGCACAGACTGGGAGGAGAAGGGGACGGAGGATGACTCCTGGGTGTTTGGTCGATGGATTCCACTCACGAAATCTAAAAACCCCGCTCTAAAGAACAGGCTCGCACTCCATTCATGGTTTTCTTAGGACAGAACCCACATTTTAGTCACCGTCACATTCAAATCCTTTCTTCAGATGCCTAGCATATGGTCACATTCATATGCTTCGTGAATGAGGGAATCAAGAATAGTGTCCACTGGGACACTTTCATTGCTAAAGTCCAGGCTTTCCTAACAGTTACAATCGGGAGCTAAAATGATTAGCTACAGGTTCATCTATCAGATGTACTGCTAACCGAGCTGTCACATTAGTTCCTGTGACCTTAGGGGCAAAGGTAACTGGGAAGTTTAAAATTTACTCAGAGTCACCAACAAGTTACCAAATGGGAGAGACAAAATTAGATTTCAAATTGTAATCGGCCACCTATGCCATTAAGGAAATAATGACAACTCTTCTTTCTAGACATTTTATTTTTTTCAAGGATAACTCTGTTATCTATGCAGACTGCCTAGAGATACTCCAGTGAAAAAGGCATGCAAAAAAAAATGTCATCCACTGAGATCCTTATGCACATGGAAGGAAAAGTGCTGAGTAGGATGAAAAATTCTTTGTTAATGGCGTGTTGCAATCCATGACACTCTGACCACAAAATAAAAGTAACTTAGGAAAGGAAATAAGTATTTTTTAAAGGATATAATATATATATATATATATATATATATATATATATATATATATTATGCATAGTGTTCTGTCTGCATGTGTGCCTACAGGCCAGAAGAGAACACCAGATCTCACTATGGATGGTTCTGAGACATCATGTGGTTGTTGGGAACTGAACTCAGGACCTTTGGAAGAGCAGGCAGTGCTATTAACCACAGAACAATTTCTCCAGCCCCCGAGGTAAGTATTTTTAATTTGTGCAAAGTATAAATAATAAATAACTCCCCATTTGGTTTTATTCACACTCCTAATTCCTGAAGTTTATATTTTGTGAGGCTTTCTTGTTCTGATACTGTTAAAAACTGTGATGTTGGAAGTCATGACCATGCCGTATTTAGTTAGCACCCTTTTGGGTAGACTCAAATGATCAAAAAAAACTCAGAAAGGCTCTCAGACACGTACTCTAAAAGCTGAAGTTATTATATATGTATATTACTATATATTATTGTAACCAATATTTCACTAATAACGACTCTGAGTCTTACTGCAGCCCTGAGGAGTAGGCAAGGAAACCACTGCCCGCCCTTTGCTGACAACCACACGGAGGGACAGAAAGGTTATGCAGAGGACATGTGACAGGACACACCCTCTATCAGTTATAAGAAAAAGGTACCGAGGGACAAAATTTCACATGGATATGCCATGAATGTCCTTTGTATAACCTACCTTGGAAACCTGGGTTAAACATATAGACCATTTCCAACTTGCAATGGTTGGAACAAATAACTTCTCAATTTTCTAACAACACGATTAGAAGCCATACCTAGAACGATGAATTTTCAACTGTTTCCAGGTATGGCATGACAGTCCCTCAAGAGACGAGGAAGTAACAGCAGGTCATAAGTCTGAGTCAATTAGTCACACATGCCGAACGCTAAGATGTACAGCTCCCTATGCTCAATGTAGTCAGTGGAGTTCTGCTTTCTAGTTTCCATTGGAAAGGTTTATCAGTCTGTGCTACACTGCAGGTCCAGGACCTTGTGTGCTAGCCCTCCGAAGGATTTAGCTGGCTTTGGAAGCAGCTTAAGTATGTTTTACAAAAGCTTGCTGGGCAATCCTAATTTGTGGAGAATTGCTGGTAGATTGGGGGTTCCAGTGACTTCTTTTTCCACTTTTTTGTTTCCAAACTTCTGGTCTACCTAGGGTTATTAGGTTATTATTTTCAATAGTAGAGTTATCTCCCTCCTGGCAACCTTCTTTATCCACACAGCTTTTGCTGTAAGCCTTCAAATGAAGGACATGGCCTCTTTGTTTGCCTCCTTTGGGCTATAAACTTTGGTCTTCCATGTTTCTGCTCATCTTTCTTTCTTCCACTTCATTAATCTCCTCCCAGACTTCATCCCTCTGGACTCTGAATGCGCAACCTTGATCATTTTCTCCCCAATGAGCTAATTAACATTAATAGAAAGATTATTGACATTAGGAATTCAGAGTCCTTCCAGTTAGTGGCTGTGTCACATTGAGAAAATTATGCAACCTCTCTAAGCCTTAGGCCCAATTACTAAAATAAAGAAAAAAATACCAAGCTCATAGCATTTTTATAAGAAATAAATGAAACATGTGCTCCATAATAGACATAGTTCAATATTTAATAATAATTTTGAGGCTGCGTCTTTGACGACCTTTTATTCTTTATCTATTTTTGTTGTAATCCGTTGCAATATTCTGGGATTTCTTTTCTGAGTCATATGACTTGGCTTTCTGCATACCCACTCTAATTTCTAATTTTAAGATTTAACATATGTATTCTATAACCCCAGAGTGACCAGTAAAATATTATTCTGGATTTGACAAGAGCTTTATTGTTAACTTGATGAACACACTGAATCTCCAAAAATATTTATTTCTTTCAGGGTGCGATGCCACCTAATCCATCATGAGCAGGTGCACAGGAGTACCTATTGTCCAAACCACCCTCTGATCATATCTGTTCTTATCTCTCTTAAAATGATTTACAAACACCAGTCAGTCTCTCCAAATTACATCTAATACATCTGTCTACTGTGGATGCTTTATCCATTCATACCTGTATTCGGCATTACGGCAATAAAACACCAGATCACAATCATGATTCCATAAGTGAAAGTTATGTTAATGTGTTTTTAAAGAAGTTAAGATACATGCAATGGAGATATACTTCAGTGAAAGAAATCTTGATCGGTGTGCTCAAGACCCTGAATTCGAATCCTAGCACCTGAAAACAAAGACTTCCTGAAGGTTGTATTTTGCTGTATCGTTGAAGAAAGGTGGGGTGATGGAATTATATGCTTATCACATACAGACAAAAATACTTGGGGAAATGTCAAAATTCCCTTACATTAAAAATTCTCAGTAAGCCAGGGGTAAAGCCCCATAAACTGTATGTTATAGTGCCTGTGGAGATAAGAAATTCTTTCTTCCACAGTACAGAACAAGGCAGGCATTTTTAGGGTTAACACATCACCATATAATTTCTACCACAGTCATAATAAGAAGAAAAGGAAGAGATATTCACAAAATGAAAAGTGAACTACCATTATTCTAAACTGACATAAGAAAACCCAGTGAAACATACTGTTTATAAAGCAAAACAGACTATATCTTTAAATGAAACACATAATATAAAATTTAATTGATTTTCTAAGTACCAACAACACTTAGAAAGTTAAATAATTAACACTTACAAAGTATCAATTTAGCTTGATGAGCAGACTCTTTATCTTTGTAGTCAAAACCAAATCTTGACCCTAATTCACACAGCATATAAAATAACTTGAGTACATTATAAATGTGAACTTAAATTAAGCAAGAGAAAAAATTCTTCAAGGATGAAATATGAGAGAGTTCATTCATATCCTGGACAAGAGAAAACCCAGTACCATAAAAGAAGAATAAAATGATACAAATTGTATCTCATCTAACTGAAGCACCCTAGTCATCAAGAGATACACATGAAAATGCTTAACCAAATTTGAGACTGGGGGGAAATATTCTCCACGCATCTGTCTGACAGTGAATCCAAATCCCTAGGAATTTTGAGAGAATGAAAACAGAATTACTGTAAACCAACAATTAAAAAGCTGAAAAATTCCATTAAAAACGAGAAGTTTCTCATAAGAATGGGCATTTGCCATAGAGAAGGCATCCAATGTCACTAGTCATCAGAACACTTAAACTAAACCATAATGATAAATCATTTCACATCAATAAGGATGGCTAACTAAAAGCGATTGAGAAGCTCAGGTGTCGAGAAAATGAAATTGTCATGTTTTGCTCTTGGAGGCTCTACAAAGCAATGCCTGCTTTCAGACTAGAGGGAAGTCTATATAAAATTATCTACCTTAAGATCCAACCATGCCACTCAACATACATCTATAAAAATACACAAAGACATGCACATGTCATGGCAACGGCACAACTCCCAGCAGCCGTGATGACCTGCACAAGTCCTGCATGGCTCCCATTGGCTAAAATTTCCAGTGTGGACTGGGAGTGGCTCCTTAGTCTCCACCCCTTGCTGAGGAGCAATTGACAGTGGATGGCTACTGTGGGAGGGAGGTCGCCTTTCTCTGTAGCAGAACAGCTGGTAGGTTGCCCAGCCCCAGTGGGCGACCTCGCACGCATGCGTATATGGGCACCACCACTTAGACTCGGTGTTTTATATGCACGCACACACAAATATACACAAACACACACACATAACAAAACAACAAACAAAAACAAGCACCAGTCACCAAGAGAACTAAGAAACAAACTGTAGTGTATTAATACAATTCATTTTTAAAGCAGAAATATGCAAGAAATTCAAAAGCATATATAGAATGAAAGAAGTGAAGTGATGATACACACCAGCCAACACGTGAGTTGTAGGATTCCATTTATATAAAGTCTAATAATATATCATCTATATCTGTGACATAAAAATGATGCAGTACTCATCTGTGAGGCAGAAATGAGGGCAATTTCTTGGCTATGGTCAGGAGGAAAGCAGAGTGAAGGCCGAACTCTTGCTTAGGGTGAGATTTACACCTACAAGTACAACAGAGCAAGTGTGAAGCTGTTCACTTAAGATCTGCATGTTTTAATGGAAGGGGGTAGGATTCTCTACCAGGAAACATCAAAAATAAAACCATCTAACTTACTTCACTTGACATCCCCAGGCCATGTGGGCCATGACAAAAGCATGATTTTCTACTTCTGGATGGCTGGCTGTTTCTCCGCTGTGTGAATGAACCACGTTTTCTCTATCCATCCATCCACTGTTGAATCCTTAGGTTATTCTATATGCTAGCTATTTTGACCATTGCTGCAATGAGCAGGGAACACAGGTCGCTCTTTGACAGAGTGGCTTTAGATCTGTGCCCAATAGTAGGGCTGCTGGACCATATGGCGAGTTCTATTATCTGGTGGTCATAATTTTAGCTTCCTAGGGGCCCCCACACAGCTTTCCATAATAGCTATGCTAATTTACATTTCTACTCAGACTGTGCAAGGGTTCAGTTTTCTGCTATCTTTGCCAGTGCTTATTATCCCTACCCTTTCTGATCACAGCCATTTTTAAAGGAACGAGATGCTATCGCATTACGGTTTTAATTTGCATTTCCCTGACAATTAGTGATGTTAAAGCCAGACACAGAGAGATGACAATGGTTGCATCATTTCACTTCCCTGTGGAATATAAGGATAAATAATCTCATAGAAGTAGAGATCAGAAGAGTAGGGACCAGTGGCTGGGGGAGAGAGGAGAGAAACAGCTTTGAAAGATGCTAGTCAGAGACAGATATTTATAGTTAGATAAATAGGAGAAGTCACTTCAAGAAATCTCTGTACTGCTTGGTGACTATGTGGGTGGTAACATATTGTATACACAATGCTAAGAGCGAGGATGCTAAATGTTCTCAATACAAAAATGGCAAGAGGGAATGCATTTACTAGTGAGATAGAGCTTCCAACTCACAAAGTATGTATTCATCTGCATACGCTATTGTACATTACAAATAAATACAATTTTATATGTCAGTGTAGGAACAAAAAGCCAAACTCAAGCAATATGCAATTATTTAGTAGAAGGAAAATTGGCATGTCGATACACCTACTTAATTTTTCAAGAGAGATTTCTCAAGTATTTTTTAAGGGTAATAATCGATCTGGCTTTCAGGTAGAAGTCTGGGGGTTATTCTAAACAGAAAAACTCGGCCTTACAGGTTAATATTCTTGAGAGAAACAAAGAGAAGCCAGTAGCATATAAATATTTCAGCTCTTATTAATTAAAAATAGGATGTTTGGCAATCTGGAGGCCTTTAAGACATGAAAGGACCCAAAGAAACAAAGGTGAGGAGATCAAACAGGGATGGGAAGCCAACAGCTGCGATTTAGCCAGTTAACAAACACGCGGAACAAACACAAACCCAACGGAGCCCTGCAAAGTCTGCGGCCTGCAAGTAATTAAGACGCTACTCAGAACACGCGCAATGCTGCATCCACTCCATCTCTCCCCGGAAGCCAGGGTTCCATGGGTGCAATGGCTCTCCACATAGAGGCAGGATAAAGAGACTCAGCTGGGAATGCAGCAGAAGGGGTCCAGCTTGTGCTACCCGAGCAACATCTACTTTCAATGAATACGGCAAAGCTTACCCGCCACCTCACCTCTTCACACATCCTTCCCATGGGCAAAGAATGCACAAGTAAAGAAATGTAAATTAGTTTGTATTCTTTCTTTTAGTTTCAAAGCTTATGTTTTTAAGTGTGTGTATCTATGTCTGTCTTTCCCTCCCCCCTTCTCTCTCTGTGGTATACATGTGTGATTATGGATATGCATGTGACATGATATTCATGTGGAAGTGTGTTTGTGTGTACGTGTGTGAGGTATGTACTTATGTGTGGGTGGTGTGTACATGTGTGTGGGTGATATATACATATATGTGTATATGTATGTGGTTTAAACATGTGTGAGTATGTATTTGTATGTGTATAAGGATGAGTGTATGGTGTGCACACAGGTGAGTATGTGTGGGTGTATATGTGTGTGGTAATGTTCATGTGTGTGTCATGTGTTCATGCATGTGTATGTATCTGTGTGTGATGTGTTCATGTGTGTGCATCTTTGTGTGTATGTATGTGAGTGTATGTGTGGTGTAACAAGTCTGAGTATGGACGTGCATGTATCATGATGTTCAGTAGAGATCAGAAGACAGCTTTTGGGAATCAGTTTCTTCCACCATTATCTGGGAACTGAATTCGAAGTTCTCTCATTTCTAGTCTTAAAAGTGAAACTACTTTATGTTGTTAATTTATTATTTCAGTGCTAAGAATGTAGCCCAATGACAGAACCATCTCCTGGCATTAGCTAGGCCATCGCTTTGATTTCTAAATTTAAAATTTTCCTGCTAGTATAGGGACACGAAGCACATCTAACCAGTGATTCTAACCAGCTTTCTTGTATTTCCAGACAGAAAGCTAAGATCTGCAAGCTCTTGAGAAGATTACACTTGTGCCCCAAATAAGGCACTTATTTAAACCAATCAAGAGTTGTCTTTTCCTTGGAACAGGAGCTCTACACTGTCTCATCCCCACTCTGACTACTGGAGGGCACACTGGGGAATCTTCTGTTCCACCACCTATCCATGTTCCTGGCATGTCCTCATCTACTGTCTACCCGTGCTCCTTGCATGTCCCCTTTTACTACATATCCATGTTCCCTTGCATGTTCTTGTCCACCACCTATCCATGCTGCTTGCATGTCCTCAGGTCTCCAAGTCCTTTCTTGAAACCAACAGTTTTCTGTTTAATTCGATGTTAGCAAGCAGCTTGCTGTAAACTGCCTTTATTAAATTGAGGTGTGTCCCTTTTATTTCTACTCTCTCTGGGACTTATCATGAAGGGTGTTGAATTTTGTCAAAGGCCTTTTCTGTTATAGAGAGACAATCACTTAGATTTTTCTTTCAGTTTGTTTATATAGTGATTACATTTATTGATTTCTATATATTGAAACATTCCTGCATCTTCAGATGAGCCGACATGACCATGGTGGATGAGCTTTTTTAGGTATTCTTAGATTCCTTTTGCAAATATTTTATTGAATATATTTTCACCTATGCTCTTAAGTGCTGCTTTATTTATAATAGCCCAAACTGGGAAACAACCCAGATGTCTCTCAACAGAAAAACTGATAAAGAAAATGTGGTATATTTACACAATGGAGTATTACTTAAAAAGTGACATCATGAAATCTGCAGGCAAATGAATGGAATTAAAAAAATCATCCTGAGTAAGGTAGCCCAGACACAGAGAGATAAATATGGTATGCATTAATTCACTATTATGTGGCTATTAACCATTAAATAAATGATAACCAACATACAATCCATCTTATACAAAGACCTTTTATAAACTATACTGGATATGTGAAGATGAAATGCTATTGTCTGATGAAGATAAGACTTCCATATAATAATCTAAAGTAAGTTATAACAAAGAATGTTATTTATTAAACAAATCATTGCTTATACTGTCTTAGACATAAGATTACACTACAGATTGGCTCAACAATTTATTCATGCCCTATGTCTCAGCAGAGATGCTGAAAGGCATTGGTTGGATCTTAAGTCCCCCCTTTTTGGATTTTATGAAGCTCATTCAGAATGAGCCAGGTTGAGAACACCACCAATTCCATGTTCTAGGTCCATCTGTTGGCAAAAACTATAATGCAAACAGCTTTATACGTGCTATTTTCAATGAAATATCACAGAACAGCTTGTCCCAATGATATTTCTAAAGCTTGCCTGCAAACCGCCTACTGGGAAACCCAACAGAAAGAGAAGAGGGATGAGGAAAAACATACAGACAAGTGACAAGAATGGAAAAAAAAAAAAGAACAAAAGGTAAAGACGGATTACCAAGAATGAGAACACTGGAGGACACTCCGCAGATTAGTAGTGCGGGATCTAACATGACAGCATGAGATGCCTCGAGGGAGAGGCAGCTGGAAGCAGCTGTATACATTTCAGAGAAAAAGCACAACAGCGCATCTCACCCAGAAGAAGCTTCAGAACACAGTAGCAGCTACAGACCCACAGCACCATTGCTAGAATACCGAGGAAAATGCACAACGACCATTTATTTTTCTATGCTTCATTTAATCCTTCTCCTAATATAAAAGTTCATTTTCCAAGAGCTAATAGAGATCTCAGCATCTATTATGAACTTTGTGGGAAGCAAACAGCCGGTTTTGAGTCTTCTTCTTTTAATACACAAATCTATTATAAATTACACAACAGCCCCAGCGTAGAAGTGAAGCGTTTACGTGTATCAGTTCAGAAACATTTACCGTGAAGATGACGTCATTCTAGGTACTTACTTACCTGTGGTCGGATAACTTTTACGATGTTTTTCAGGGCGGTGTCGGGGGATGGAGGTGAGCAGTCAGGTGTTGGGCCTGTAGAGCTGCTTCTGTGGTGACCAGCTCCTGGAGCAGTAATTGCTACCTCAGAGGCATTATCTGCGAGGAAAAACAGAACATCCATGAACTGAGTCAGTTTACCTCACAAGACTTAAAATTATTTTTTGTGTGAATAATTTGTGAATATGAGCTGAGATTTTTAACATAAAACTGGTATTTGAAAAGAAATACATACTGACTGTTCTGTTTTCTTATAAGAGGATGAATATTCATTCTTGAAATATTGTTCTAAACATGAATGAGCAATATTCAATTTATGGTGGCAGATCATCATCCACAGTTGTTAAGACTACCACTGCTATATGGAAGATGACAACCTTACCTTGATAATGAGTATAGTTTTTCAATATGATGGGTTTGGCCAACAATTCCCATAATCTTTTTAATGAAAGTTCATTTTTATTAAGTAAGAATTTCATATCTACTTGGTTCCTAGAACCCACACTCAAGCCCATAAAGTAACTTTGCCTAGCCATTCTTAAATCTGAACTTTAATAACAAACTGACATTTGTAGAAAACAAACAAATTTATCACTACTAGATAATCACAGAAGCCTGCATGTTCAAAATTAAAATAGTTGAAATTTCAAGCTCTAAATGAACCTTCCCTGGTGTTCAGCATTTGACAGTGGGAGGAACAGGGAGTTTAAAAAAAATATCTTGGAATTCAGCATCTTGTGCAATATTTTCATTTTCAATTTATACTTAAAGTAACACCAGAGGTACAGTTTGGAAATGTCTGAAATACCTTGAAATGGACGGAAAATAACAGAAGTCTAGTGAGCACACAGAAAGCTCATGTGCTTGATAATAAACTGGAAGTCTTTCGTGGCTTTTAATGAAAACTATTGCGAGTGGGAGTCTGCAAGAAGTTCATTTCTGTTATGTTTATACATGTGTGTCCAACAATTTTACATCCCAGACAAATGAGCTAATGCAAATTAGACTTAGACTGTGTTTGCTTCAGATGAGCACGTTTCTCTGCTTTATGGCCACTGCTTATAGGCCCAAGGGAGCAGGGATCATTTATAAAGACACCTGTGTTCATAAAAAGAAACGGGCTAATTCCCTTAAGACTGTGTCCACCAGAGAGAAAAACGCGATTCAGGACCTCGGGAGACGGGTTAGTCAGTAAAGTGGTTGCTGTATAGGCATGAAGTCCCCACTTCAGATTCCCAACATAAAAGGTGGGGTTATAGCATGTGTCTGTAATTCCAGCACTTGGTTGGCATCAGGGAAGGAACAAAGGGTCCCTGAGGATCACACAGGCCAGGCAGCACAGCCAAGTGATGCGATTCAGGTGCAGTAAGGGACCGTGTTTCAACAAGGGAGGAGGAAAGTGATTGAGGAGGGCACCTGAAGACAAGCTCTGGCCTTACCATACCTGTGCACACATATGAACACTCATCCCCCTGCACACATCCTCATAAACACACACACACACAATTAATTTAGTTTCACTGGAGAATCATGAAACAAAAAGCAAATGTGGAATATTTGAATTATATAGATCATTCATAAAAAGTTTTGAACTGTATGGAGCACCCTTCTAAGATTTAATAGATACTGTAGACTGTGGAAAGATGGCAAATGGACAAAGCATAGAGGACCCCTGCAGCAGAGAACCATGCTGTAGGTATTATTTGGGTAGGTTAATGTATTTTACATTTGCCTAAACCAAAGATGTGAATCTCCAAAGGTGAAGACCAGATTAGACCATGAGCTTTGGGCAATCACGCAGTATCTTTGCAGGCATTACCACGCAGAGTGAACGCACCATTCCCGTGAGGGATGCTGATGGTGGTTGGAGACACAGGGATATATGGGAACTCCATAAGTTTGCTCAGTCTTCCTGTGCATCTAGTGTGATAGAAAATATCAAATCATTTTCCCAATCTAAGCTGATTTTCTTTTTTAAAAAATAACTCTGTGATGTACTGAATACTAATAGACTTCTTTCTTAGGCTGAAAGAAGTCTAAGATGGCTAAGGTCCTGTCCCAGAGAGCTACAAGGGACAGTTAGTATCAGGAGAAATAAATAAGGCTATATGAACACACATACTTTATTTTATTGCTTCTAACACTGACTTTTATATTGTGCCTTATTGTCCAATGAGTTAATATTAGATATATATTATTATTATTATTATAGCCTATGCTCTATTGTTCATACCGTTTCTGTATTACACTTACAATTGCTTTTTATATTTATTTTCCAGTTTATCTTTTCTCTCTCCAGCTGTATCTATTCTGCTGGCAAACCCCTAATTTCAATTATATTTTTAAATTCTAAAATTCCTATCTATTGCTCACTAGCTCTCCCATATCACTACCTGACATTGCTCACTTCCCACATTTTTTAAGCTTGGCTTTTATTTACTTGAAAATGGCAAGTATTGATTGTTTTAGTGTATGTGTTTAGACAGAATTTTTAAAATATTTCTAATTCAGCATGTAAAAACTGTAAACATTTATAGGGCACACGGTGATATTTCAGGATCTCTACACAATGTGCAGGGCCTGGATTCGGGTAATTAGCTCATGAATCATCTCAAACATTTATCATTTTTTTGTGCTGTGAGTAACTGGAGGTGGGTTGGAAAAAGGAGGATGGAGAGAGGAAATGAACAGATGCTGAGGGACAGATAGGCAGGACAGAGAACTTCTAAACGTGTAAAAGTCTGAGTCTGATCGCCACAATACCAAAGTTTTCAATGATCTGTGAGTTACACTCCTTAGCATCACGGCTCATCTCCACAGTCATTTTATGTTTCACTCAGGTCATAAAAGAAAAAAACCGAGAGCATTAAACATAAATTATTTTCCTCCTCCTCCTCCTCCTCCTTCTCTTCCATCACCTATTAATTCAAAATAGCATCCAGGTTTGCATTGTAGTGCTGATGCTGAATTCTGCAAAAAGCATACCTGCATACCAAACACAACGTACTTTATCTTTCTAGTTTTTGGTATTCTTTACTATAAAAAAGAGAAAAGTTACAATTATTTTCTGCGGCCTCTGTGTGCAGATGAAATGAAAGACAGCTAACCTACATGTAATTAGGCCTATACAAGTTTAATAAAAGTTTGTTTTTCTATCAAAGTGAATGTCATAGTCAAAGTGAGGAAGATGAAACTCCACAAAATAAGAAGACACCTAAATATGGTATCTACAGAAACAATATTGAGATGTTGGGGCAGCTTTTCAATCACATCTTTTATTTGTTAATACAGATTAGTAGAGACAAAATGTAATTTCAGAAGCAAGAGATGGTCTCTTGAGGGATTTCCAGAGAAAATGTACTAGAAATGTCTACACATGCAAAAAGATTTTTCTGTCAAGATCACAGATTATGAAGGCAGAGGGCTCAAGATCGGCAGCTGTTGGCTAGGAATATAGAAGAGCCAATACAAGATTCTACTTTGACTCCAAAAGACAGAGAAAAAGGAAAACTTGCAGGCTATGCTCTATCACAAAGGCTAACAAGCTCAGAACCCTAGTAGGGCCAACTGTGAAGTCCAGAAAACACAAATGCTCTCCCTCAATTCCTCCCACTCAGCTCTTCAGTCAACTGGATAAAGTCTACACACTAAGAAAGACAAGTCTGTTTGTCTACCGTTCAGATGTTAAGTTCATCCACAAACAACCTCAGACAAACCCTGAGAAGTGCTTTGCCAAGTGCGGGCCCCTGACGGGCATTTAGGTTGACACAAAATTAGCCGCCATAGAAATGACTCACTGCCAGGACTCTGGCCTTAGTCATTGTTTCTGCTGCTTGTTTGGTTTGGTTTATGTTTTGGATTTTTGAGCATTAAAGTCAGGATCAATGCTGAAAGCTTCATACAAACATAAACCAAAAGATTCTCCAGTGTTTGCAATGGTTTAGCAAAATAGAAAACACTGGGTAATCAAGGACTAAATGACTTAGCAAACACAAGTACAAGTATCTACATTTTCTGAATCTGTGATTGCCTTAGCCATTTGATTTTATACTACATCGATTTTGCATTGTTTATCGCACAGACTCATTTCTCTTATCCTCTGTATGGCTTACTTCAGTGCAGTCTTTAAGAAATATTCAGTGAAATAAGATGGACCAAGCAAAACCTGTGCCAAACATAAGCATCACAAATGTTCTTAGTAATAGCAGAGAAAGATGATCTGGCTTCTCTGGTTCTATGTTCATTCTTTCAGGAGAAGAAAAAATCTAAATAGAGGGTATTCTAGACTTCTGAAGTATACATAAAATTATGGGGAATAAATTTCATCCTAAAATACCCTTGATATATCATTTAGTTACTTATCCAGTGGACTCTGCAATATGGAGCCTAAGTCCAAAGCCAGTGTTCTGTGTTCTACCTGCAGTTGGTAGCAAGGATAAAATAAGATGGGGAAAAGCTGCCTAGAGGGAATCGCTAGGTGTACCTGGAGTTTCAGATAGAAATGAGACTCTACTCAGTCTAAGTTACTACACAGTAGGTTAGACATTGTGACTCTCAGTTTTCTCCAACATGATAATCTTAGAAATAGTAGTTTATTTAGAAGACAAATACCTTACCAATATAAAATAATCCATGTGCAGGGTGTATGTGCCACATCCTTCTCCGGACTATACTGAACAGTTAACCAATGCAAAGGACAACGTTTGGGACATACACCTGACAAATGACACTGAGGTTTCCTCCCACTGGGATTTAGGAAAGATACCAAGAGGTAGGAAGATGAATGCTACAAACTGTAGCTTCTATAAAGAAGATAAAATGTTGGTCTTATATAAGTAGAGGCAGACTATCAGAGGCTTGGCTAGATGAAGGGGGTGGAGAGTGGATGATTAATGAATACAGAATGTAGCTAGATATATTCTACAGCACTGTGGGTCACTTTAGCTGACAGTAAGTTATTGCATGCTTCAGAAAGCCAGAAGAGAGAAAACTCAATGTTCCCAATAGAAGAAAATAACAAATGTTTGAAATGATAGTCAATGACCCTCATTTCATCGTTATATACTATATGTATTGAATTGCAATACTAACCCCATAAATATGTAGTTATTAGATTAATAATTTGTCAAATGCTGTCTGATTCATCCGTAAACTTTTAACAGAAGGAAATGGCAAGGAAGGGCATTCCCAGAGATGGAAGAGGAAAAACAATAAATAGAAGGGAAAGAGGAATATTGTCAGAATTCAGGAAAGTTCAATTTGAATAGAATGCAATATTCTTACAGGAAATACTTAAAGGGAGACTATATAAAGAATTCAGGATTAGTCAAATCTATGCTGGCATCCTGAAATATTTAATCTGTCTTCTCATCTATGAAATGACACCTTTCCTATAGTGCTGTTAAGATAACTGAGACATGTATGAACAGAATTGTAGGTACATAGTAGGTAATAACTATCTATGAAAACAAACAGTGGATCATACTTATTTATAGGTCATAGACTATGGGGCCTTGCCTTAAGTACTTGAAATGAAAATGCTAGTCATTTTATGGTGAACCCTAGGAGTGTGTTATATGATATAGATATCTAATGTTTGCAATACATATGAATAATCTTCCCACATAATTAAAAATTAAGCTTGGTCTTTTTCAGACAAAAGAACCCATAGAGCCAATGAGGTGTCACTTCTGGAAAGAGGTTATAAAGTCACTGGGTTCTCTGTGGGATGTGTCCTCTTGGGTTTTCCATCTCTCAGGATCTCTTATACTGAGAGAGGAGGTAGTCACACACGAAGAACCTTATCAAACACCAGTGTAACGTGGCGAGGCTCTGAAGCCATCAGTTCAGCAATTCACCAGGACCTGAAATGTGTGTAGCACCACACAAACCAGCTTGGAAGCAAATCCCCCAGCCTTCTGCTCAAGCTTTGAAATGACCATAGTTCTACTGAACAGACTGACTGTACCCTCATGAGAGACCCTCAGTCACAGGCATTAAAAAACAAACCTTTCATTGCTTCCAGATCCAGGGAGATAGTATATGCTTGCTGTTTTCAGACACATTTTTTGGATGAATTTTCTATGCAACAACAGATGACTAGTTTGTTAGATGCTTGGCTAACATTTATAGTACGGCCAACATGTTTGCTGCCCAGGCTGCAATAATAAGTAGATTTCTTTAAATCTTTTTGGTTTTTTTTTTTTTTAGAAATTGGCCACTATGTAATGGAAAGTGTATAGAAACAAATATAAGTTATAAAACCGTGTTACTTATGCTCCATACTGGAGTTTAGATGATGACAACAGGGACCCTTTAAGTGGCAAGGCAAGTATTATTTGGCCCTAATGTACTTTCAAATAAATTACTTGAATCCATGTGGTAATTTCACGTTTAGAATTTATGCAGTTATTTACACTGGAGAGTATGCTGGTAAAATATTAAGCCATACAACTACAGAGTTATGTAGTTTTAGATAGTTCACTTCCTGAAATATTCTCTTAAGTTTGTTTAGCCTCAGTTTTGTCTGTTTATTAAGGTTTGATAAAACTATCCGATTAAATTATCAATGCCATCTATTTTTGCTTTCAATTCTGCTAATATCTGTTGAGTTATGCCTGGAAATCACTATTACACAGAATATTATATATTTAGCTTATGTCCTAGTCATTTTAATAAAACAATTCATTATATCATTTTATGTTTAAAATTTCTTCTGTAAATTTAATTAATATATTTAACTTGATATTATTTGTTTGTATTTTATTTTCTCTTGGTCAGTCTTGTTTGAGCCTTTTCAAGTGCAGATTAATTTTTTAATTGAACTTATGTTAGTCCTTTACTTTAAAATTTATTCCTTCTTTGTCTCAAAACTTATGAGTAAGCTTTCTAGAAAGATGGTAGCTTAGCTGCATTTTCTATTTACTGCAACCCATTTGCTGAGTCAAAAACACCGTTCTTGGGCCAATGTGTTTGAAATGAAGAAGAAAAAAGTAGTTAATTTTGGTATCTGTTAAATTGCCAAGTTCATATCCTAACTAATACATGGGGCAAAAGCAGTGTTAAATGACTTAGCTGGGTCAATATTTGATAGATAGTTTCCATATACCAGAGATATAGATATTTGACAACAGACATGTGGAAAGATAGCCATTTTAGTATAATGAATATGATAAAAAAAATTCCCAATGAGTAAAAAGAAAATATTACTAGCAATTTAATGAAATAAGAAAAACAAATGGGTATGGATGAATTAATGAATAAAATAAATAAATAGATAGATTAAAATAAGAAACCTAATGATGAAAATAATTAAGGAACAGTAGCTATTATGCTAAACACAAATGGAATTTTCTTAAGTGAAAATAAAGATGCAAGCATCGGACCAGGTTTTTGTGGGAAAAGCTATGTGTCACTTGGGAGAAACACAACTGAAAGAGAATGATAAAGAAAAAATGGCACTAGTAAGTGCAGGCAAGTGAGCGTAGTGGAAGGAAGCCCTGCACACTGCTGATGGGACTGAAGATCAAAACAGCCTGGTGGCTCCTCAAACATCAGCGAGGTACCCTATGATCATCTAATACCACTACAAGGCTTACACAGCCAAAGCAAAGGAAACCATGTATCAGAGGGAGATCAACGGTGATACATTTTTATTCTTGGCACCATTAACAACACATTCTATGCAACCATCAACCCGAGAACTGATGAAATTCATTTGTGCTACCTGTAATGCATCTGGAAATTTAAAAGTAAAGATTCTGAGTGTTTTCACATAAATAAGAAATATCCAGTGACAGACCCTGCAGCCAAAAACATAATAATAATAGCATGGAGCGAAACAGAATAAGATATTTGATAACACCCTCCGGCTCCCCACACAAAATTACAAACTAACAAAACCCCTGTGCCAGCAGGGGAAACGTCCCTTTGAGGTGTTGATAATGTATGTGCAGGAGACCCCTAAAACAACATAGTCCATTGCCATTTCTCTCAGTTGCATTCTAGAAACAGAAGGGAAGAGCCCTTATCAGAAGAAACCGCACTCCTTGGACAAGGACTAGGAGGACTAGAGCTGGAGCTGACAGGGATGCCTCTCCCTGGAAACCAGCTCTCACTGTACTAGAAGGGGCCATGCGAGCTGTCGATGGAGAAAAACAATCAATAGCCCACTTAGTTTTAATGCCATGACAATGATCGGCACGGCAAGGTAGCCTTGAGTGGCATTTATATTCTAAGGGCAAACAACAGCTATCAAATTGGACTTAGGTCTCACTTAACAGGAAAGAATTCATGCCTCACACTATAAACCTATCTCATTACCATGACTGATAGGGCAGACTACTGATAGAATCAACTACTGCCAGTTTCCTAAGCTAGCATACTTTCTAATTGCTTCCCAAATACCCCTGTATCCACAGGGAAGTGGAGCTCTCCCCGCTCATCCAAGAAGCTGCAGATGGATATCATTAGAGAAGGCCACGGCTGGTCAAAATGTAGAGAGGAACTGACTCCTAGGTACCCAGCTCCAGTTGATAAATGAACAATACAGCTATTGCATCTAAGGCTCAGAGAGTATCAAAGAAGAGGATGCGCAAAGAATCCGAGATCTGGAGGGTAGAGAGGTTGCCTGTGGCATAGTGTCTTCTCTATGTGTTGAGAAAGCTGTACCCATGAAAACTCAATACACAATCAAACCTAAAAACAACACAACTGGTTGACATGATGTGGGGCGGGGAGAGGCAGTCACAAGATCCTACCACCAGATAAAGGCAAGTAATGAAGGTCGCTGAGAGAGGGAGAAACAGTCTTCTCCAAGGACAAACCCCCAATTGGTTATCCAAGTGCAAATGGGCAACCATAAAAAGGCAGACATAAGAGCAACAGTAAAGAGACTCAGAGAATTGTATTTATGAGTATATTATGATATATATGTATATATATGTAGCAATAATAATTAAAGAATAAGAGGTCTTAAATTTGAGATAGGATCACAAGAGGAGTAAAGAAAGGGGTGGGAGGGAAATGACATAAATACAGTATTCCTACATGAAATTCTCAAAAAATAAATATGTAAATAAAAATATTTCTAAAGATAAAATTTAGAGGAAAGTGTATAAATGTCTAATACATGTACAAGACACGTTAAGAAAGAAACATAAATAAAATATATGAATCTGAAATGTCTAAAAGATTTTTTTCATATTGGGTCATGTTTTAAAAAGTGTCAAATCATTATAGTTGACTAGTTTTTATACTGTTAATCCAACCAGCATTTCATTTCCTTCAATCTTCAAATTTAGTTTCTTCATGTATTAGTTGAGATTAAGGAAGTGTACCTGCATTGCTAACTTCTTTACACATTAAGCAAATTCAACATACTTGCTGTGGATTGAAGAATAAAGGAAGAATTGGAGTTTCATTCTAAAAATGGAAGACATTGGGCATAGCAAGAGCTATGACAGAAAATCATTTTTATTACATTTCTACTTGAAACCTTTAATTCATTGACATAAATTTTTAAAAATTTCTTGGATGATTCTATTTATACTATAAAGTGACATTAGTTTAGAAATTTGGGAGTTCTTATAGATAAGAAATATCCAAATTACTAATCAAGCATTGTCTCATATGACATGCACAATTAACAAGAAAATAACTGTTACTTAACTTTTTGAGTCAATTAACATTTGCCATCATTTTTAAGAGGGTCCTCATAGCCTATGAGTAACTGTTTGGTAGTTTAATTAAATGAATTTCAGTTTAGGTAAAATATCTTAGTGTTCATCTTAGAGTTTTTCAGCAAAAATTTTATCTTCTACCAGATCTTACTTAGAATAAATTGTTTCCTATTCAAGAATCCAATATGCTTTATACTTGGTACCAAGCCCCCCATAATGTTTATTAAAATGTGTTAATTATATTAGTAAAAGTTCTATATTCTAATATGATTTCATGCATCAATATTATGAATATTCACCAATATTATAAAAAAGTATAACAAAACCTTGCATGAAGTGTGAGTTTTTGTTTCCTTTAAAGTCCTACCTATTTTGACTTTTAATGTTTCAAGCTTATGTAGAATAAATTATTACATGTAAAATTGTATGGTGTTATTCCTTAGTATTATGTTTCCTTAGGTTTATCATTTTATTGTTTTGTTGCATAATATCTAACCTCCAATTAAATTTTAACTGGTGATACAGCTCTTCAATGCCTTTAATTAAGTTGACCTTGCTTAATATATACTCTTGTGTGTGTGTGTGTGTGTGTGTGCGCGCGCGCGCACAAGTGCGGGTGCATGTGACCATGTATGTGCACATGTGGAAGACAGAGGTCACGATCTGCTTTATTTCTTCAGACAAGGTTTCTCGCTGACCCTGTAGCTTGCCAGTTCGGATAGACCAATTGCCAGAGAGCCTCACGGATTCTCCCATTTGTGCCTACTTAGCTCGGGGCACAGGCACACGCTGCCATACCTGACTTTTACCTGGGTGCTGCGATACAGACACATGCTTCCATACCTGACATACCCAACTCTCACATGCATGCTGAGCATGGGGATCCAGGTTTCCATGTGGGCACAGCACACGTCTTCCCAGCCAAGCCATCTCCCCAGCCCTGTATTTTGCTCTATTGTTCTGTTGCTCTGTCTTACTAGATCAATTTTAAAAAATACAAATAGCAACAGTTTTAAAAATTACATTCCACAACGTCATCTCTTTAATTAATTATATTTTGTGTGTTTTTTGTTTTATTTTTTAATCTTTTTGGTCAATTTTCTACTTCTTTTTCCTACTGTTAGAGATATTTTAATTACTAAGTATTCCTTTGTTCCTTTATTTTTCCACTACTGGCTGAAAAAATACAAATTATGTTTCTAATTTTCAGCGGTTTAATCTTAAAAATATTTTATAAAAACACATTTAATAAAAACAAAACGTTCCTTTCTATCTTAGTTTCTCTAGCTCATTTTAAAATCCGTCCACTCTATGACTATGAACCACTCTCACTCAGTTCTCACGGCCCGAGATTCTAACATACCCTGCTGCTCGCTCTCATTAGTGGGGCTGACTTTTGGCCCGACCTCCACTGAAGCTCTTTTAGCCTCCACTCCCTGTAAGTATGCATTCTGTCCATGGCTGTCTCCAATTCTTGGCCATTCGGGTCCCACCTCGCTTGTGTTTCTGTTCCAGGCAAGCATGCAAGTATCTTGCTTTTCAGAATGCTGGACTCTAACATTTTGTATTTGCCCTTCGCTTTTGGGCTGATGCACTAGGTGGTAGAAAACAGGGGCAAGGGTTCTGCTACCAAAATCTTTTACAGACCTTGCCGGGCTAAGCATGCATATTTTGGTAATCAGAACCACGTTTACTTTAAAAGTGAACCCAATTATAATATATGTATACCAAGTCTTCATATGCATGTAAAACTATGGACAGAAAAAAATAGAAGAAAAAGATGTATACTAGATTGCTAGTTATTCTGATACGTAGGATATAAAGAAAGTATATTTTCTTCTTTTTGCTTTGTATGTCTTAGGCAAAAGTTTTATTAAGATAATTTATTCAGTTTTATAATGAGACTGTAAACATTCATAAATGCTACTTAGAGGAAAATAAGCATTAATTAGCAGCAGTGTTAAACTTTTTAAAATAGCAGCACAAATCCAACAAGATTTCCAAGAAAAATAATTAAGAAAAAAGTACATGGATTCATAGTTTGGAGACATTCTGAATCATTGTGTCTCAGGATTGAGACAAAGTGTTCTCACCCACAATGTATCAGCGTGTTTCAGTCCTAACAATGGCCCTGGATCCCCACACACAGTGGTGAAAAAACATCAGTCAATCTCTACAAAAGAAGTGAACTGCTCACCTAGTTCACTGTCCTGTGCGTGACATAGCTTTTTGCATCTCACTATTCTCATTTCACTTTCTCTATGCACAGGCAAGAGACACAGACAACAATAATATATCGGTAACGAGTTAGATGGTTCTATGGAAATTAAGAGCACTGAAAATCATGTGATTAAATGGTGTCCAGTTTTCCCTCATGCTCTCTATATAAGTGGAAGAATAAGCTGTCCACAAAGCATGGGTGTGGCGAAATCAGGCAATGATAAACATTGTTGGTTATACAATGATGGTCTGCCTGGATGCCTATTGTGTCTATTATTTTATGCAATGCATTCAAGCTAAAATTTCTATTATTTTATTTGATTTCATTTTGTGTGAATCTTTTTATTGTTTTTATTGAGCTATATATTTTTCTGTGTCCCCCCTCCCTTCCTCTCCCCTCTCCTTCTACCCTGTCCCATGGTCCCCATGCTCCCAATTTACTCAGGAGATCTTGTCTTTTTCTATGTTCCGTACAGTTGAGATCCATGTATGTCTCTCTCAGGGTCCTCATTATTGTCTAGGGTCTCTGGGATTGGGAATTGTAGGCTGGTTTTTCTTTGCTTTAATGTCTAAAAGCCACTTATGAATGAGTATTTATGCTATTTTTCTTTCTGTGTCTGGGTTACCTCACCCAATATGATGTTTTCTAGATCCATCCATTTGCCCCCAAATTTTAAGATGTCATTTTTTCTGCTGTGTAGTATTCCATTGTGTAAATGCACCATATTTTCTTTTCCCATTCTTCAGTAGAGGGGCATTTAGGTTTTTGTTTTGTTTGTTTGGTTTTTGTTTTGTTTTTCAAGACAGGGTTTCTCTGTGTAGCCCTGACTGTCCTGGAACTCACTCTATAGACCAAATAGGGCTTGAATTCTGAGATCCACCTTCCTCTGCCTCTGAGTGCTGGGGTTAAAGGTGTGTGTTACCATGACCGGCTTTTTTTGTGTGAGTCTTGCACGACTACTGAGCCTGGAGGCACAGAATCTTTAATAGACACTTAGATGAGTGAGTGGTTGTACAGAAAGGGAAGCAACCCAAACAGCAAGAAGAAACACGGAGGAAGACCTGGGAAGCAAATATACAAGAGACAGATGGTTTCTCGATTAATGTCAGTACTCAGGCATCTGGACTGGCCTGTCCTTGGGGTCCTGATAGGATTCATCCTCAGCTGCAGCCACTAAGAGCACCTGCTGTGCGCATTCACTACATTCCCTTTTAAAAGGTGGACCCTGCCCACCTCCAGTCTCTTTCTCCCTCTCTTTTTCTCTTCTGCTATTCTGGCCCCCAGGCACCAGTCCCTGTCCCTCCCGACCCTCTCTTTCGGCTCCCATTTCTGCCCCTTCTCTCTCCTCTTCCAGTAAACCTTCTATGTGGATGCCATGACTTCTCTTTGTGGCGTTTTTTTTTTTAATTCCAACAAAATTGTTTTTGAATTCTCATTCCTTTCAACAAAGTATTGATGACTTTTCTCAATTGCAATATTATATATAATGACAAATGTGACAGTTTGATAAATTTGTAAATATGTTGTATTCTTAACTGAGGTTAAATAATTAAATATTTTTAACTCCCTACTTTTAAACTATTTAAGAACACAAATAAATTTTATCTATTTCATATTTAAAATTTTTCCTCAGAGATACTAACAGAACCATCTAGTCTGGATTTCTCAGATGTGTGTATTCTAATGCACATATAAAATGTAATTCACTGGGTAGAATCTCGAGTACAGTAAGGACTGATATAAAATTATTCCCATGTCAATGTATAATGTGACGAGAGCTGTATGCCAGTTAATTGGGTTAATGTTTCTTAAGTGGAGTGTAGGAGTGCATAAAGGGAGAGCAATCTTGGCATCATCTGAAGTGAACGAGAGAGAGAGATCATCTATATAACAGAACCTGAGGTGAATTACTGAGCTTGCAGTACACATATCCGGCATGTCTAGACAACACAGGGATGGGAATACAGGTGTTAAATACAGGTCTACAAGCACTAGGAAAGACTTCCGCAAGGTTATATTTTCAGAATAAATACTATTGCCAGTTTAAAGCAGCAGCGACTGAATAGGAGAAATTTATAAGAGTAATTCCATGCAGTGACCGCTTCACCGTTAGAACAGGCTGAAACTCAAACTGTGAAGTCCCATGAGCTACAGTGATGTGGCCTCTTTTAGGGGCATTTCAGATGGTTCTGTCACACAACAGTCAACACTCTGGACTCTGAAAATGACTCGCATCAAGGCTTCAACTCACACACAAAACAAGATCATCAAAATGAGGATATTCTTGGAACATACCCAAAAAGCAACTGTGCACTCTGTCTAGAGAAGCTAGAAGAAAGGATTTTGAATGCTTCTGCAGTAAAAAGGTGGGAAATGTTTAGGAGACAGATAGTTTTAATCTAATCACATGAGAGATCTACATATCGATGTATCATGTGGCACCAAATTCACATGCACATTTTTTGTGTTTATGTATAAAATTTGAATATTCTAAAGTTTAAGCAAAAATGTTCAAAATTTGTGTCTTTTCGTTTTCATTGAATTATACATTTTTGCCTGCTCACCTCCCTTCATCCCCTCTCCCTTTTTATCTTACCCATGGCCCCCCTACTCCCCCAATTTACTCCTTCCTATGTACATCCATGTATGTCTCTTTGCTGTCTAGATTATATGGACTTTGTGGACTGTTTTTTCTTTGCTTTATGTTTTAAAGCCACTTATGAGTGAGTACATATTTTATTTGTCTTTCTGTGTCTAGGTTATCTCACTATATATGTCTTTTTTCTAGATCCATCCATTTGCATGGACATTTCAAGATGTCATTTTTTTTAACCACTGAGTAGTTCTCAATTGTGTAAATATACGACATTTTCTTTATCCATTCTTCAGGTGAGAGGCATCTATGTTGTTTCCAGGTTGTGGCTATTATGAATAACCCTGCTATGAACATAGTTGAGCATCTGTCCTTATGGTATGATTGAGCATCCTTTGGGTATATACCCAAAAATGTTATTGCTGGGTCTTGAGGTAGATTGTTTCCTAATTTTCTGAGAATTTGCCATTGTGATTTCCAAAGTGGCTGTACAAATTTGCACTTCCACCAGTAATGGAGGAGTGTCCCCCTATCCCACACCCTCTCCAGCATAAGCTGTCATTGGTGTTTTTGATCTTGGACATTCTGACAGGTGTAACATGGAATCTCAGAGTTGTTATGATTTGCATTTCTCTAATGACTAAGGATGGTGAACATTTCCTTAAGTGCCTTTCAGCCATTTGAGATTCATATATGTTGAGAGTTCTCTGTTTAGGTCTTATTCCATTTTTATGGGAATATTTGTTCTTATGATGTCAAGTTTCTTGAGTTCTTGGAATATTTTGGATATTAGTCCTCTGTCTGATGTGGAGTTGGTTAAGATCTTTTCCTATTCTGTAGGCTTCTGTTAAAAATCTCTGGACAGCCAAAACAATCCCATACAATAAGGACCTCTGGAAGCATCACCAACCCTGACTTCAAACTCTACTACAGAGCTACAGTAATGAAAACAGCCTGGTATTGGCATAAAAACAGACAGGAGGACCAAGGGATCCGAATTGAAGACCTGGATATTCATTCACACACTTTCAAACACCTGATTTTTGACAAAGCTAAAAGTAGAAAATGGAAAAAAGAAGCATCTTCAACAAATGGTGCTGGCATAACTGGATATCAACATGTAGAAGAATGAACATAGACCCATATCTATCACCATGCACAAAACTCAAGTGCGAATGGATCAAAGACCTCAACATAAAGCCAATCACACTAAACTTCATAGGAGAGAAAGTGGGAAGTCTACATGAACTCATTGGCACAGGAGATCACTTCCTAAATATAACCCTAGTAGCACAGACACTGAGAGCAACAATTAATAAATAGGACCTCCTGAAACTTAGATGCTTCTGTAAAGCAAAGGACATGGTCAACAAAATTTGTGTCTTTAATAGATGAAATATTATTGCAGGAGCTTCAGGGTTTTATAGACCATACTCATTCTAAGTATATTTTGCATTCTTCAAAGGAGGAAATAATGTACATATTTAATATGAATGAGATAGAACCAAACTGTTTTGGTGAATATAAATTCAACCTTGTGAATGAATAAATTATTCTTAATCATTCTCTAATTATTATAGAAACAATTTGCATTAGTTGTAAAAAGTTTGGAGAATATAGAAATTATGCAAACAAATAAGCAATGCATATAATTTTACCAATAAAGACGGTAATGCAATGTAATATCTTCCTGGTTTCAAGCATGAACTTGCATATAATATGACCACTAAGAGGCATGAAATGTAAGTATGCATTGATTCACTTGGTAGATATTTACCAAAGGGAAACTATGTGCCATAGTGAAAATCTACATAATCACTATGCAAAAATATTACCTTGGGGTTGGGGAGTAGCTCGTTTGGTAGTGTTGCCTAGCATTCAGGAAGCCTTGGGTTCCATTCCCCAGTTCCACACAAATGAGGTGTGTGCCTATAAGTCTAGCACTCAGAAAGTACAGGCAGGAGGATCTGAAGTTCAAGAGCATCCTCGGCTGCACATAAGAGTCAGGCAAGTCTGGGATATTACGTCTCAAAACAAAACAAACAAACAAACAAAAAAACCGAACACCTTTTCATGACTTAAGTGACCCTTCTTTTTAGATGTGTCATTATTAATTTACCATCGCTCACTTTGTCTTCTGAGTTGCTCTAACTCATTCATTTACTTTAGAATGATTAGAACATTCTACAGTGTCTACAGGTGGGCTCATACAGGTTCGCTCATGAATAGTAAACAACTTCCCAAAGCTTCCTATTTTCCTTTTGAAAAGAAAAAAAAATTCCAGATTTATCTTGTGGATCTAAAGCAAACAAACAGAAACCTCAAGACTGCAGGGTTCGTTAATTGATTAATTAATTGCAAATATGGTTAAGAATATGGCCAAATCTTCTGTTTTCAGATTCTAGTGCTCTCACTGGTTAGCAAGTTCTGCGCCATTTTATGACTTGACCTTCTTATCTGTAGAATGGGAATGAGAGAGTGCGGTCTTACAAACTAGTTTAAAATCAAGCTAATATGTATCAACTATTCTAACACATTACTTAGTTTCTCTTTTACATGAATTATGGCCGGGGAATTGGGTAGAAACTATGGCTGCAATGACGAATAGCAAAACTTAGGATAATAGAAGTCACACAACAGAAACCTTAAAATAACTGTATCATTTTGGTCATAAGATTTATCGAGGAAAGGAGTATTGGAACGCACTAGAGGGGTTGAAAGGAGAAGCATTCACATTTTTTTCTGGGGCTCAGGGTGTGTGGGTGCCAAAGGGGTTTCCTGAGGAAGAACATGAGCTAACCATTCTAGAACACCTGAAGTAACTAAGAGGGTTGGTACCTTAAGTTGGAAACTGGAGAGGCCAAAGGTTAAAGCTACTGAGTGTCTAGAAAACCAAAACTATCAAAACAATAAAAAAAAGTCAGAACTCCTCATTAAGAATTTGGGCCATTTTTCCAAGACCAGTGGCAAACCACAAAGGGGTTTTACCTGGAGGAGTAGTGCAATCAGATTTGTACTTGTGTTGTTAAGGCGAGAAGACAAATTAGTGGCTGTTAATATAATCCATAAGAGTGAATGGCTATGGCAGAGAGTAAGAGAAGTCAGTAGATTCCAGAGAGAAAATAAGGACTGGAATCATCCTATCACTGATTCCTCTAAGAAAAGAAAAAAACCCTAAGATTTGGTGTCTGGATTAGAGTGTTGATGGAGAGGTAGGTAGTAAGATTGACACTTGGGTTGCTGCTATTGGGTAAATGATTAATCCTTTTACCAAAATCAGAAACATGATTCCAGGAAGAGATTGGAAAGCTGAGGTTGGGATATATGCACTAATTTGGGTGTCTTTGAGGCATAGGTATTGCTATTTAATGGATTGTAGATGGACAGGAAAATTGATATGTGCATGGGCTTTAAATTAAGAGAACTGCTTATAACTATAAATAAATATTTTCAGATCCTCAGCATACTGATTGTAACAAAAGCCACGCCACACATGAAATCACCTATGGGGGAAGGGATAGGGAGAGAGGGAGGGAGGAAAGCAGACAGACAGAGAGAAACAGAGAGAGAGAGAGAGAGAGAGAGAGAGAGATTCATTCATAAGAAGTTCTGTGACTCTAGAAAACCTTGACTAATACAGATAGACAGGAAAGAGTAGCTGAGTGTCCAGTAGGTTCGAGGAATTCTTATCAGTCAGTTGTTTTCAATGTCAATAGTGTTTTGCTTTTATTTTCTAAAAGAAAAGAGAGCATTGATCCACATGTTCAGGAGAAAAAGACAAAGAAAAACTCAAAAGGTAGGGGCTGGTAGGCATCTCAGTGGTAAGCGGTGTGACCAACTTGTGGAAGGACAGACGTGGGTTTGATCCCCAGAATATTGTGTGTTTAAGAGGGCATACCACAAATACTACTTTATATACAAACACACCAGAGGGGAGAAGATTGAAAAAATGATAAAACTGCTAAGAAGTCAGAGACTGGAGCACAGAGGATACAGCTAACAGGGAGAGATCACCCCCAGCTATATTAACAGGAGGGACAATTAGAGGAGTCAGGGGTAGTTCTCTCTGTGTGTGCAATTCTCTCTGTCTCTGCCTCTGTATCTTCTCTTTCGTCTTTTTTGTTTGTTAGAGACAATCTCAGGTATCTTGACAATCTCAGGTATCTTGATCCTCCTGCTTCCATCTCAAAGGTGCTGGGATTACGGCTGTATGGATTCTATGTTCTTTGTGAATTAAAATATGAAATCAGCTACCGAGACAAGGAAGGAGAGCACCTGGAATCGGAAGACATCAGAGAAGCAGTGGGGGACTGCCTGAATTTCAAGGGCATGGATTAGTGAATTCAGTAAGACTTCGCTCGTTACTATACACAGTCTGACTTTATAGGGAAGCGTGATCCCAGAAGGTAGGCAAACCATAAAAGCCGATGCCTTCATCTTAGCGAGAGTTCACTGTATTTTCAGAAGTCTTAATCTACGACGTATGTTACACCATTCAAAGAACAGGTGAAACTCATTTGGGGTGATTTCCTTTCTGTTTAGGATGTTGTTTTCGAAGTGCAGCAAGCTTCCATCAATGCAAGCAGACACATCTGCCTTGTCAAAATGCCCACATGGATAAAGAAGGTGGCTAATGGACCAGGACTTCACAGTGCACATGGGATTTGTGGCTTCCTTGCTGTTTCCCTCTGTTAAGCCCCTTGTTACCAATTTACCATGTAGATATCTGACTTAATAAATGGCTACAAAACCACTGGGCACCGAGCAAATGCCAGATAAATAATTGCTAGCTGATAAAAAATGGTTCTTATCAGAAAAACCAATATTTGTATGTAAAAGGATGTTTCCAAGGGCCTTAAAAATAGTTTGTTCTTTTAAATGAGTTAAACATACCCACAGAAATCCTGTTGACATTGCTCACTTCCTTAGCAGAGATAAACGTCTGTCCTGGTCCAGCTGGAATTCTTTTAATTTAAAAACTGTGGCATTAGAGAGAATCTTCACTATCTCAAACATAGATACATATGCATATATATAATAGATTTGTAACCATATAAATACCTTCACATTTGTGTATAAATACATGTGTAATCATTTAATATAAATACATTTTACATATTAGATATATATTTATATATCATTTATAATATTCAACATATATTTATCATATGTTATGGTTATGTATTCATGTTTATATGAATACAACATGTAATTATAAATATAAAATCTATATATAATATATATAATACACACAAATACATGTTTACATATTATAAGTTTATAAATAAATCTTTAAATATACTATAAGTACATATATGTGAATTTATATATTTACATACTAAGTATATAAATATAGATATTTCCATGGTTACAAATTCATTTCAGAAACCCTTGCCCTCCATCCTGCCTATGTCAGTTGACAGAAAATGTGTAATGGGGTGTGGAGGATTACTTACAGGTGACACTTCCATTTCAGGCAAACCATGGTCCAGTAAGCACATTAGCAAATCGAACAGCGGTAACTGGGACCCCCACTATGCTGGCGTGTCACTATTGAACATGGCCTTTTTTAAAAAAAAAAATCAGAGATCATCCATTCTCTCTCAACAGGATTGGAAACAGTCTTTGCTAGTGTTGTTATAAATTGCTCATTAATCAAAATGGATTTATTGAGCACCCATACTGTGCAAAGCCTGCACTAAGTGATTCAAAATAACAGGTTGCTTAGTTACCGCAAAATGGAAAAATTCCCCTGTGAAGGATAAAATTAAATGAAAGGCAGACAGCAAAACATCTTCTTTGATGGCATCTGACTATTACATAAGGGCTTTTTACTGCTATGCCAGCCATTTTCTTTTAAAGATAACTCATTCATTAATTCCTTTTTGTTGCTGTTGTTCATTTATATGACTGATTCCCCACCATAAAAATCTACCGTCCTCTGCGTGAGGAGAAGCAGATAATTTAATAGTGGCAGCACAAACGGGAATGTGATCCATCCTTACTTTAGGAGCCCAGCATTATTGTTCTTACTCCATATGAAACCCATAGTCATTGAGGTACTAGCAAAGTATTCCTTAGAGAAAAACTCAATTTATTGGTTGAATCATAAAATCTGGTTGAATATAGATAAACTACTGATTCACTTTCTTATTAAAATTAAACTAGTAGCTATGGTTAAAAAAAAGTTTTGCTTATCTGCTTAACAAATACAGAAAGGGGACAAATATACATACTTAACTGTTATTTTCAGAAGAGACACATTTTATCTCTGATTGGCATTGCCAGTTACCAGCCAGGCGGGATTTGGACTGTGCAGAATGACCCATACATGCTAATGCGTGAAACATGTGTGCTCAGTTACAGAGCTCTGTATTAGACACACAGGACCATTGTAATATAGCAGAAATGCATGGCGTATACAATCAAACTTTCCTTTCTTTAGTTCTGTTGGCTGGGGGGGGAGGGTCTCAGAAAGAGGCATGGGTAGGACAGATCTTATGAGGTCCATGAAAAAACTCTCCTCATCAGACCTCTTTTCTTGGCTTGTGGAGGGCCATCTTCTTCGTTTGCCACCTACATTGCCTTTCCCTTTGCCTGGGTTTCTGACAGGCCTGCCCCATCTTTTGTCATTGTGGTATCACATCGTTGTCATCTACAAAATCGACACCAGGGAACCACACAATCCAGTTACTCCCCCGCCAAACACCAAACAACACAGCTCCTGATCTTTGGTATAAGTTGTCAACTCCCTCATGTTTACGCTCAGGTTCATAGCTGTCTCCTACTGCATGTGCCATAGGTTGGACATGCCTGATAAGGCCTACTTAATTACTGTATTACTTCTATGAAGATGTCATCTCTAAATTCTGCTAAGTTCCTAGGGGTTAGGATGCAAACTTTTAAAGCCCTCTTGGTGTGCAGGATAAACAATTTGATCTCTAGATGTTCCTTCAAGGAGCTAACTATCTATCTTCCGTGGCTCTCTTGCCTCTTCCCCCTACATCTATCTAACCTTTCCTTAGTTGAGGCTGAGATCGGACAGCATCTGCTGGAAGTAGGTTACACCTCATATCCCTCTCCTACAACCCAGGAATATGTGGATCTACTTCTTGTGCTTACTAACCTTCAAATTTCCTAATTTTTAGGACTTGCAGGTCAACTCTGTTTCCTTAGCAACACTAACACCATGCCTGGAACTGGAAAACTGGTGGAACTCTGCACATGTTTATTGAATGAGCAAGTAGGTCATTTCCTCCTCATTCAGTTTGGTTCTTGTAGCATCCTTGCTATGTGTACTACAGTCCTTTAGCACCTATACTACGTGTACTACGGTACTACGCCTCACCTGTACTATGTGTACTATGGTACTACGCCTCTAGCATACCATGCTGGGCAAGGGGCTGGAGATTGAAATACATACACACAGAGAGACAGAGACAGAGGCTAGAACTTTATCCAGTAAGCCACAGCCTTGTGGCCATACACAGATTAATAGAAATGGGTTAAATTAATATGTAAGAGTTAGCCATAAGAAGCTAGAGCTAACAGGTCAAGCAGTGTTTTAAATAATGCAGTTCTGTGTGATTATTTTGGGAGTCTGGGCAGCTGGGAAACAAACAAGCGGCCTCTCTACAACAATTGGCACTCCAACATGTGCTAGCAAAATCCACAGAAAACCTGAGAAAGCTTGGGAAGGAATTCTAGACACAAAAGAGCAGAGTTAAGCAAGGACATTTCCAGGTGGAGTCCCTCAGTCAGACTGGGAACTAGGGACACTGAGAGATCACGCTCGGGAATGGTGAGGGTGGACTGAAGATGGGTATGTGTCTGTGTGTGCTTTCATGCCCAGACTCTTGCCTGATAGTGGTTCCGGGTGGTGCAGGAGGCACAGTTGAGATCAAGAACTAGAGACTCTCTCTGAGGCATGCCCTCCAGAAGACTGGCCAGCCGGAAAGTAATAAAGAGGAGGGTGGAGGGTGAATTGAAGGCCTCAAAAAGATGGGATGTGCACAGATGTATACTGTTGTGTTTTCTTTCTTTTTTATTTTTGACTGGAGAAAGACATTTGATTCTGGGGACTGCTAAGAAAGGTATCTTGATTTTAAAAATTTGTTGCTTTGGAAAAGAGGTTCTGCTTTTGTTTCCACCAATGAACCTGTGGATTCATTCCAGACTAACATGGTTTGATGGACCAAAATCCCATGAAATGTCACTGTGAATACCCCCAAAGATACTTTGCCCAATAAACAGTAGGAAGTAGGTTACAGAGAATTATGCCCAAATTCCCTAAATGATTGTTTACTGGAGGTTGTGGGCTCGAGGAGCGGGGACAAGCGGTGTGCAGGCGGCAAGCTTTGACACACCCCCACCTCCACTATTCCTGAGTGTGAGCCTGCTTCCCGGAGTCCCCGTGGGTGGAGAGGTGGCAGCTTGAGCAGAGCTTCATGGGTGGCAGTGGTCCCTGGCTCTGCATGCCCAAAACTTTGTGACGAGAGGCGTGTGGCCACAGCCCAGTGGGTGCCCAGCCTGGTGGAGCTGCCCAGCAGAGAGACACTTTGGGATCACTGCTGCGGCCTCCTCCGTGGCAGCCAGAATTGCCATCAGCAAGATGGTTGGTGTGACTATCTTGTAGCCTCTACCAGCATTTAATATTATTCATATGGAATGTAGAATGCGCATGTTTGCTAGGGCATTTTCCAACTTACAAGAGCAACTGGATTTTTGTGGGCTTTGCATGTGGTTAGTTGCTCTCCTTTTTCCCATCATATTTGTGCCCCATCTGGGCCAGTTAAGATCGAAGAACATTAGGTCTAATTATATAGAAAAGGGGGAGATGTTGGGGACTGTGGACCCCCAGACCCTAAATTTCCTATAAACACCTTGTTTTTCCTATGCGTGCAGCTGCTCTGAGCAAACAAGAGACCCTCCCTTGATGGCAGGGGAGTGGTTTCTGGTGGCCTGCAGCTGAAGGATCTCCAGAGCTAGGGTGTGGCTATTGATCAGGGAAGGCACTACATAAGCTGCCCTGGAACACAATAGAATTGGCATTCTTGTTTCAAGGATGACCCGTGTTTCTGTCTGTGCATCTATGTGTTTCCATCTCCAGCCCCTTTTCCCGCCTCACTAACAATCCCATAGCATAGGCGCTACAGGAACTCATCTACATTAGGAGTTGTCCTGCAAGTCCTTTCTTTGCTCTCACAGTGGGAAAACATCAATAACTCCAAGAGTGGTCAGCTCCTCCCCCAAGTTCACCAGCTCACCAAACTGCTCCCAAAGGAACAGCACAAAGCTAATCATAAGCCATGAAGTACTCAGAGCAGTGAGAGACTTGGAAAGGGTAGGATCCATGAAACCTAGAAATCCAGGTTAGCTGAATGAGCAGAATGGAGCAGCGGTGGAGGACGGGGTGCACACAGTTTCCTGACTAGTCAATGAAGACACAGCTATGCTGGTGCTGTCTCACCAGCTGTGGTGCTAACAACTAGAGAGCAATCCTTTGGGTGCCCCTGTCAGGAATCTGCATCCATGTTTATTCCTATAATTTAAAAAACACATAATTTCCATTTTAATTCTCGACTCCCCACTGGTAGAATTCATAAACACAGCCCAGAGCGCAGAGCACAGGTCTTAGGAATTCAGCTGGTTCAGCTGGTCAGGCTGATTTCTGTACAAGCCTAAGTATCAACGACAGTAGTGGGAATCATATATCCATGCAAATTAAAATCTAGCTCCATTTAGAATAAAATAAAACCAAAACAACAGCAACTCAGATAGTCGTAAGAATCTGTGTTTTCCAAAAGCAGCTGGATGGATAACTTCTCATGCTGCTATTTAGTCAGCACTCTTGGCAAAGGCCAGAGAAAGAAAATTCCTTCTACTTAAATGCGGGCAGAGTCTTGGCCACAGCAGAAGTGATGCCTAAGCCATAAAACGGAGTGCAGCTTCTGCCGATTTTCCTTGGGGTTTGTTCTTGGAATCATATTCACATTTACCCAACATATACCAAGAACAATCCAAGCAGGCCATGGTAGATATGGAAGATAGGATGTTTGTTATTTTTTATTTATTTATTTGAAATTAGCCCAGACTGATGTGGAACTCACAGTGTTGCCAAATTCACAGTGATCCTCCGGCCCCAGCCTCCTAAGTATTAGGATTATAAGTCTGAGCCACCACAACTGACGTGAGGGAGAGGGTCCCCCTCGGAGTCAGTTCAAGACACATCCAGCACAAAGGAGATTTAATACTCTGGAGGGGCAGGCAGATAGGGGTTGGGGTGGGATGGGGGGCTGCAAAGACAGCAGCAATAGAAAGAAAGCAAGCAAGCACCAGCAGGATTTTTTGTTTGTCTTTTACAGGAGTGGGTTTTTAAGGAGAAAGGGGGGAAATCTATGCTAGGGTGAGTTGGTAAATCCTGACTGGACACATTAACCAAATAACAAATTTTGATCGTTGGACCTTGGTGTTTTGTTTCAGGAATGAGTCAGTGGCAAAATGAAGGAATAGACCTTGGGGGCTAGCTTTGGGAATGTAATCTAACAGTCGGGGCGGCAGGTGGGGGGGGGGAGGGTAAAAGGCAAAACCTGTCAGAGCCATGTTTGCCATTCTGGGCCCTGTGTTTGCCGAGCTCTGGTCGGTTAGAGCCCTTCACCTGGCCTAAGAATGGATCTTGTACACAGATTCTATTACACTGTTTAGTCAAGATGCCCTGGCATAATTACTTGGAAGCAAGCAAGAAACTCCTGCAGAGCCATCTCAGAAGTGCAGCTTTAAAAGAAAAATAAATGAGTGTGTGTTGCTATTGTTGTTGTTAACTAGGTCTTAAGGTTGGTTTGTTCTGTGTGGTGGTCAATAACCAGAGGAGACTTTGACACCTGGAAATGGGGTGCTCCAAAACCTGTGGCTTTAACATTGTGACTTCTCAGGAGGCAGGAGCTGGGGACCCTAAAAACAAGTGACAATGAAAGACGAAAAGCTCAAGGGGAGAAGCTGTGGGGACCAAAGCAGATATTCAAAGACAGAAACCATGACTGGAAGCTGGGAAGACAGTCCTGACTCCTCTGGTGTCTTTTCCTTAAGTATGGTTCCTTGTCAGGGACAAAAATGCAAGAGTCGCTCACTCAGCACAGACATAAAAAACAAGCAAAAGCACACAGTGAAATGTCAGCCTCCCACGAGCCAGGAAGAACGCCCTCACCAGTAGCCTGGTCATGCTGACATCCCAGATTCCCAGAGTGCAATATGGTGATAGAAGGGAAGAGCTAGACTTTCCACTGGTAATGGAGACACTGATCTTAGAATCCAGCCTGTACTTCACGAGGAGAAACATGCCAGTCACGGAAGGCAAGCAAGCAATCCCCACGCCAAAACAAAGCTCCCGGTTTATAGACAGCTTGCCAGGTATCCAGCTAGACCCCCATGGACACAGTATCCTTAGAGTCAATTGTTCTCCATAGGCTGGAGAAGGAGCGCAGAGTTAGGGGCACTTAGCATGCACAGTGCCCTGGGTTTGACTCCTACCACAGAACAAAATAAATTAGTTAAGGTTACTTTCCAAATTCCCTAAGTGAGCAATGTGGTAGAAAGGCGATCCTCACAAAACGGAACCAGCTAGACTTGCAGATTCAGGAACAAAATCAATTACTGCTTATTGATTAAACTTATAATCAGTATAAGTTTAGTTGTGTTCAGATAGCATTAGACACACATGCAGGTAGTCTCTCTTCATAAATTGATTCTTATGTTTCCAGGACGCTCTTTCAGGTTACTTCCAAAGAAATCTATGAAATATTACATCTTCATATATTACACAAACTAACAAATTTTACTCTTCATTTATCAACCCCCGTACATCTATCAGGGCAGGGCTCTCTGGGACAGGTTTTCCTCTAACATATTGTTTCAGACCTCTGCAGCTTTGGTCAGACATGTAAGATAGATGTTCTTGATAGGAACACTCCGTGCCATGCTCCTGTTCCACCCTCTTCCCTTCTACGCCATGTTCTGACATTTTCTTCTTCCCCTCTTTCCCATTCACTAAAACTTCCTTCCGCTGAATTTAATGTCTGATAACATCTGCCCATCTGTAACATCCGATTTTGTGTTACACCCTCGGTATGGTTTGTGTGCCTTTGTACCATAGGCAAGTTGAGCAAGGGCCTGGAGATTGAAAGAACACACATACAGAGACCAGGGTCATTTGAAAGAAGATCAGCTGAATGCCAGTTTATTCAGGTATGGGGGAGTCCTTATCTACCTAACTGCTGTACAAGGATCTCCGCCCAGGCAGGTGGGAAATGACCATGTTAACAATGGAGACAATGCCCTGCAGCTAATCACCAGGCGGGGGCAGGGAGAGCACAGAAACACACAGGAAGCTTAGTTAGCTGGCCATAAACTGTCCCCGCGAATGCACCCCAGGAATAAGGGCAGACCAGGGCCCTACACCCATCCATTCACATGTTGTGTGGACCATCTTTTTCCATTCCTAGAAGGTTCCATTTTCATCTCAGATATACCCTGGTGGTTTCTTTCCAAGCTTCTCCCTTCCTGAAATTACGACATTTGACACTCTACATCTGACATCTGCAGTAGGTGAAGTCCCCTCAGGTGTGTAGATTTCCCCTTATTCTGCTGGCTCTTGGTTGAGGCTCCTTTCTCTTCAGGCTTAATTATTTTAAACTGCAAACCATAATAGGGAAACTATTCGATGGAATTTCTTGGGGCCTAAAGATAATAGAGTGTCCTGCTCTCCTTTCTGAGGGTCATAATTTTTTTTGACTGGTCCCTGACGGAACTGCTTTTAACCTAAATTCAGTTCTCGGAACTTCTGTGTGAGATGAATTTGAGGTGCTAACCTGTGTAGGGGCTAGTTTAAAGCATGAATTCCTCAGGAATCTCCCCCTTTGTTACCCATGATGAAACAAGATGTTGAAGTCTTTGTGGTGGAGGTGTGAGGCCGCCTTACTTGTGATTACTCTAACGGTGTACCCTTGACATCTAAGCCTATGGAGGACAGTGTTCACTGTAGCATGCTCACACTGGGCTGTCATGGAGATCTCTGAATTTGCTGCTTGAAGCACCACTTCTCAACAGTATGTCCAGCAAATTCCTTAGGACCAAAGCAGCTTTAACTGCTGCACTGGCTTACCACACAGGCCGAAGCTTTGTGGCCTGTCTCTCTAATGTGCTGTTAGAAGGGGCTCCAAAGCCAGGTGTGGTTCAACCCATTTAATTTTCTCACCAGGTTTTTGGTGCCATTCAGAAGTTTTTCTTACCTATATTTTTATGCAGAATTCCTTGTTTGCAGCAGAGAGCTGACCGGATCCTAGTCAGTCTTGATACCTGGGGACATCTCTCCTTTATCCTAACGTCCTTAGTTTCTAGAATACTTGTGTCCCATCAAGGGAACCTGTTAGCCTTTGATGGATAGCTAGGAGAAACCCACCTTCCATGCTTGGACTCCTTCCTCTAGCGTCACTCTTGACCCTTCCCTGTGCCTATGCCTAGGTAGAGTGCCCGTACAGTTTTGCACATTTTGCCTATATTTTCCTACCTCAGTGGGTCGTTCTCCTCAAGTCCACCATGTCCCTTGTTAGCTCTCTTGTAAGTTCTGGTGCTCACCCACTTCTATATACGCTATGAGCACTGGTCTTCTCTATGGTGGCTTGTCAACCACTCATTAGTCTCCCTTCACCCATAGCCTGTGATCATCTGATCTTCGGCCACCCTTACATCTTTTCTGATTGTCAAGGTCACATGAGGACTATCTGACATTTCTTAACACCCTGTTCTTTGTTCACAGTTCCTGCCTCTCCTCATCGCCTGACATAATGTAGCACTATAGCACACAGTGAAGAACCACTCAGACTCAAACCCCAGAGCCATCCCTAGTAATACACTCCTGTGCCATCATCTGATGTGTCAAGGCCTCCACTTCCTCGGTTTTAAAGTGATGGACAATGTTAATAACTCACCGCATCCTAAGAGCTACATGACATTATACACATAAAGCACTTAGAACACACAGTAAGTACCTCATAATTTTTAACTACTTTCATTACCATGTTTTTACCTTATCCAAAAACTAACTTCCTTTTGTATGGTTATGATTTACACAGTACCCCTTCCTTAGCACGACTCAAAGTCTATTTGTCCATCTCCGTGAAATCTTCTAGTCTATTATCTATAATGGGTTTTCTGGATTTTACTTCAACCCCTCTATAATTTTTCCATTCATTGCCCCCAATACATGCCAAGTACTGGGGCCCAAACCAAGAGCCTTGCACATACTAGACAAGCACTCTGCCATGGAACTATGCCTCACCCAATTTGCCATCTTAGGCAGAAACAAACCCATTTGGAAATGCAATAGAGTTTGCCTATAATAATAAGCACACTCTCCTCCTTCCATATCCAGGCAAGGAATGTCGGCATTTACCTAGACTATCGCAATGCCAGCATCCACCCACCCTGTTCTTGCTTTGGATGCTTCATCTTCAGTAACTCCCTCCACCAGAAAAGACTCTCAACCTTTAAACTAGACCAAGTTATAAAAACGTAAGGTAAATTTAGTAACCAAATATAATTTGATGAGTTAGAAACAAATAGGATGTCCAAAGGTCTATATAAAGACTTCTGCTACCAAGGACCCAAAGCATGACATCTCATCAAGGTTCCTAATGCTTCGTCGAACAATGCAGGGCCATCTCCGTGAAGAGCCCTTAATATTAGACTTCACATCGAAACCCACAGCTTACCTGTACTCACTTGAAATGCAAAACTGATCACTGGGACTACCCTGGGACACTTTTATGTTGAGATAATATAGTATGACATAAAAATATTAATGATGCGTCTTCAGTTATGTGAGTATGCAAATCGAATTGGCCAATGGTGAGTAGGAAAAATTACCAGTTCTCGGAGAAGGTGCCCTTGCGATTTCTAGGGAGCAGGGTTTCTTTGTAACGGCTGTGTCCATGAGATCACAGAGAAAGTTCTCATTTTCCGAAGGAAATGTCTCCAGAGAGGCCGATGGCACGATTTCCATGGTGTGATTCCTCTTCTTTGGATAAGACTCCTGAAAAGGAGAGGTGATGACGAGCTTTTTAATAAAAACACAGCCTTGTCTGATTTATAGAAATCAGAAGGGTAGTTGGGTCCACCAGCTGTTGCCAAATTGGCTAAGAACTGATGCTCTATTTGAAAAGGTCCTATAACTATATGTTGTTATCACTGGTAGCTTCAAAAAGTTCTTATCATTTGGTAAGCCCAAGTTTCCATTAGACAATAACAGTCTGGATCTTCCTCTGCTATGAATATCTACTTTCTAGCCACAGAGTAAACAGCTTCAATCAACAATCATTTCCCAGGCCCTCCTCCTTGCCTGCCTCCTAGAGATAGCCATAGAACTCACCTTCGGCCTGTTAGACACAGCAGAATTCTGGCGAAGGCTTCCAAAGGAATAGTTCTCCCCCAGAGAAGATTGTAAGGGGGCTACTCCCCCTAGGCTCCTCTCTAGAGGAAGGGAAGACTTTGTGTTTTACTATAATGCAAACTCAAGAACAAAATGATAAAAAAAACCAGAAGCTACAATATTAAGATAAAAGTGCCTGGTACCCTTATGATATCGTTGAGTTGCTAGAACAGACCTAGAAAAAGCTTCTTCAGGCTTTGTAAGTAAATATCAGCATCCTTATAATAAGTTTACACTCAGAATTGTAAGTATCCCATCCATCACATTAACATATTTCTTTGTAAATACTGTCAACTATATAACTAATCCACTATGGCTAAGACTTTTTAAGGTAAGGATATAATTTATATCCAGATTATTCAAATTTTGTTACTAATTCCTCAATATATTCTAAAAAAAAACACAATTCAATTAACTGTATAACATCTCAATTTCTTATGAATGATGAATTAACTAGTTACCAATAATTACTGCCCCTTCCGTGTGTGTGTGTGCGTGTATGGGGGGGGGTGCTATATTAAGCAGTAAAAGCTAAGCATGCATGTTCTTTTCTTAATTGGTAAGACATGGTCCTAGCTCAGAGGGAGTTCATAGTCTACTTGAGAAGACAAATTACCTGCATGATGGATTTTAGAATGAATAACATTTTGTTTTTTTCTATTTGTTACTTTATAAAGTACACTTCATAACTGGGAAACAAATAACAAGAAAATAAACTCATTTTCTGAAAATCTTCCAAGATCCATTCCATGGTTGATAGAGATTTAGTACGAGCGCCCACTTTCTCTATAATGATATTTACAGTAAGTGGAATTCAAGGTCAGGGTAATTGCTTTCAGACCACACCAGACCCTCACACATCAAAGAGTCAATTATGTTCACTCTACTCCACTGAAAGCAGGAAATTGGGAGTAATTTATTTTTAACAACAAAGGGTGACAAAGTAGAAAGCATCCAGAGGAAGCAATCAAGAGGGTATTTGCTTTAAAAACCCATGTCAGAGGAGAAACGATGAAAGGAGTCGCAGGGTTCTGCCCAGAGAAGCTGTGCAGCTAGAGAACACGTTTCCCGACATGTCTAAAAGGCTCTCCCTCAAGTGCAGCCTCGCAAAGTGGAGGGAAGGGTAAAGCTCTTAAAAGGCAAAAAAAAAAACTGAAAGAAGAAAAGACTAATGTTTAGAAGATAAGAAGGGGAAATTTGGGTCAAAACTCAAAATAAATTTATGAATTAAAGCTACTACTTGTTTTATAAAATAAATACACACTGACAAAGTAAGCCAACAAATGGAACTGGAAAGCAACAGAATAGACCCCCACTGCTGAAAATCTCCAGCTACTTCTCTGTGGCTAAGATAATGGATGAAGCCGATTTCATGGTTAGACCAGATGACTGTGCCGTCCTCCGTGTATTATGTCTTCTGCACCACCCTGTATCCAGAATCTGCTGGCGGCCCTGCCATGCGGCAGGAGTTGAATATGCCCTGTGCCTCAGTTGGACAGTCTCTTGTCCTTTAAACAGATAAAACTACTATCATCTAAAGGATTTGAACTTTTTGTTAGTTTGTTATTGCTTACTTCGTTGCTTTTCAGAGCTGAGAAGCTGTGGTGTACACATGCCATCCTGGATACGTATGAAGCTGAGGCAGGGGTATTTTGAGTTTGAGGGCAGCAGCCTGGGTAACACAGTAAAAGAAAGGAGAATGAAAGAAAGAACCTAAGGAAGGGAGGAAGAGAGGAGCGGGAGGGAGGGAGGGAGGGAAGAATGGAAGAAAGGAAGAAAGGAAGAAAGGAAGAAAGAAGAGAAAGCTGAGATTACAACAAAATCAAATAAAGTCTAATCAAAGAGTCTTCAATCTTATCTGAGTTGGAAAGGCGAGTATCAACAAAATAGGGGACAACAAATGCTGGAGCAAGTATGGGGTAATAATAATAATAATAATAATAATAATAATAATAATAATAATAATAAGAAGAAGAAGAAGAAGAAGAAGAAGAAGAAGAAAAAGAAGAATAATTTTCAACCTTGAAAATAAAATAGATAAATGAAGTCTCCAGCTAAAACCCTACATTAAATTTATCAGAACAATTCAAGGGTTTGGTAAAGTTGTGATGTCACTGTTTGATGAAACATGATTAGGATTTTTAAATGGCTTGGAGGTTTAATTACTAAGGATGGGCTAATTTACTTTCTCCATTTGTTGGCACACAGACTGGTTCCAAACCTTGATGTCTGTGAATAGGGCTACAATAAACTTGGGAGTGCATTGTAACATACCAACACACTGATTCCACATCCTTTGGGAAGATGCCCAGTAGTGGAACGAATCATTCTCAATACATTTTAATGTTTTTAGAAACTCTATACAGTTTTCCAGATGGCTACATCAACTGATCTTCCATCCAGTGGTGTTCACAACTCTCATTTTCTCCATATCCTCCCCAAACTATTCATATTAGCCGTTCTAACAGCTATGAGAGCTCACTGTAGCTTGGATGTGCATTTTCCTGGTTATTAGGCAGGGGTATTATTTAAACCCATTGGTCATCTTACATATCTTCTTTAAGGAACAGCTCTCCAGGTCCTTCATCCGTTCTAAAGGGTAAATTGTTTCCAACTATGGAGCCGAGTGCCCTATATGATGATGACGAGTGCCTTTCTATGATGCATGGTTTACAAATGCATTATCCTGCTTCAGAGGCCGCCTTATCAATTCACTGTCCTTTGCTGTTGGAAAACTATTTAGCTGATGTAATTCACTCTCTCCTTTGTTCTCGTTAATTATTTTGTGCTTCGATAAAAAGTGATTTTCCTGGACAGATATGGATATTTTTATTTTGTTTTCTGCTAGTAGCTTTACAGTTTCAGGTTTTGTGTCTCAAGTCCATTTCAAGTTAAATTTTACAGCTAGAGCGAGATAAAAATTTAAGATAATTCTTCTGTGAGGCCATCAGCTTTTCCACAAGAATTTATTGAAGAGGCAGCCCTGTTTCCTGTTTTGAGTATCTCTGCATCTATAATTATTTTAACCTTCAAATATTTGCAACAGTACCTTACTGTGTAGCCCAGGCTGGCCTCAAACTTTTCAGTCTCCTGCCTCAGTCTCCCATGTGCTAAGATAATGAGCATCAGCTGCTGTATCTAACTTTCTATAAATCATATATTAACATAAATTATATATAAATTTTATAAACTAAGTTACTTCCAACAATGTCTCATGAACTATTGTCAAGGGTAAATATAAACATACTGTCTTTGATTTATGATGTTTGACATGGGTTTCTGATTCCATGTTATGTAAGAGCAACATACATATATGCACAGGGATGATACTCAAATTTTGAGTTTCATCCTATCTTAGGCTAGTGACATGTAGTGGAACACTCCCTTATGACAGTCCTCGGTGGCAGCAAATCACAGGTCCAAATGAAACACGTGATCACAGGAATAAATAAGTGATATCTTATTGCTAAACTGGGATGCCTACAAGATTAGGTGAAGTAAATGCACTTTGAGCTTAGACTACTTTTAACTCACGATGGATTTATCAACATATGACTTATGCTGAACGCATCTGATTATGTTCAAATGATAAATTAACATTAGCTTCCCATATACATAATTTAGTAAGTTCTATCATATTGAAATTTAATGTTTTGCTCTTTAAAAATCTCTTATTTATACAACTTGTTTATATGTTCTACTCTTTTGAAATAGAATTCCCACAACAAAGGGTATCTACCATATGCTTACCTAAAGCCAAATCTGTTTCTGAACTTTCAGACCCGTTTCTATGTCATTCTGTTCTCTCTCTGGTATTGCACAGTTTTGATTACCAAACCTTAAAATTAATTTTCCTACCTGGTAGGATAAATCTCTCTTCACATTCATCTATGTCAAACCATTCCCGGTTATCCTCAGGTTTATTTGAATGTATCGACATTTTCTAAGTTCTTAAATAAGTCCCTATCCTTTGTCCGCTACCAATAAATGACACTCCCATCCAGCAGGTCACCTAAACAAGCTCGCCTTCATTTCTTATGCTTCCTCACTGTGATTCCCAGTCAGTCAAGGGCTAGACTTGAGCGCTACCTCAAACACATTTATTTCTCTCCACTCTGCTTTGTCTAGATAACCAGTGTGTCTCATTGGAACTACCAGAACAACTTTCAAACTAGCCTCTTATCTCCAAGGCTGCTTGTTTTATATAGTTATTATACTTCCGAATACCGATCAGAGGGAGTTGAGGGTTAGTCATGTTCCAATTAGTGTTCTTGCTTTTGTTGTACCTTCAAGAGGGAATAACAAATGCTATGCCATTAGTACATGTTGATCCTAAGCAGAAATCATAGCACAAATCAGAATCTTCTTACCGAGTGATTTCGTTGAATAAACAGTGACCTGCACAGTAATCACATTCATATAACAAGAGCTAGACAAATAAGCCGAGGCATCGTTTAATAAGTTGAAGCATAATCCTATTATTATGATAAATAGTCTTCATATTTAAAGTGTTTGCCTAGCATTTAGTGAAGCTCCATGTGGACGGCAGGGCAGTGAACGCATGCTGAGGAAAATGAGTGCATAAAATAACTCTTCACTTTGTGTCCTACGGTCTGCTTCTTCCTCTTACACAAGTCAAGGCCATCCTCTTTAAAAGGTGTACAAACACTTGAATAAAGTTTGGTTTATGTAAGTCTGAGACAACAACACTCAGGAAAATCATACATTGAAATCTTTTGTGTTCTGTGAAAAGAACCATATTTTATTTACCCAAACGATTCTCATTTAGTGCCCACAACGACTGATCTAATCTTCATTCCGAAAGTGGTTTTGGGAGTGCGAAAAGACTTAGTCAGTACAAGATCTGAAGAGTGGAAGGACGGGGCTCCAACCTAGAATACATGTGTTTGCATTGTGATAAAGGCACTAACACCCAATCTTTACCTCCAAATACAAGGAAAAGAAAAGCCATACATTTGTGAGTAGAATCCGGCCCTGATGGGTTTTTAAGCTCCTGAAACTCCTCCTCCTACAGTGAGAAATATTGGCTTTTGTCACAAGTGTATTGTCAATATATCATTGACAACTAACCCCAGAAATGAGCCACAGAGATGGAAACAGGAGTGAGTGATCCTGAGGACTCCACTCTACCTGATCTAACTAAACTGGGCTCTCGATTTGAGGAGCAATTGCCCTTTTCATATTTTGCCTCTGTCTTTACTTGAGATTCTGGATCCTACCCTTATTCCTGCTCTCACATTCCTGTAGTAGTAGCATAACCCCTGTGTTCTGGGGCATCGTCAGCAGCTCTCTTCCAAGGAATGGAGTTTCCGCCCTGAGTTAGAAACAGATCCCTGGGCCCTGCACTGTCTAACTTAACTGAGGAAATACATAACTTTGATGCTCTGTTGTCCTCAGCCTGCTCCATCTCATCTTCCCTATTCGACTATGAAGTGTATGGTCCAAACACTGCTTCTTCTGGATGATAAGAAACATGTGCAGAACACGAACTAAATTAGTAGGAAGTTGTGTGCTCCCGTACCTCAAGAAAAATAAACATTAGAAACCAAACCTCAATAGACTATGCTTTTAATATGCTGCTTATGTTGTATTTCCACAGAAGTAAAAACTGCTGAACAAATCAAAAATTATAATTAAATATAAGATCTTTTAGTAATGAGTAAAGAATTTTAGTCACAGTAAATAATTGTAGCTATTGGTAGTAGTCAGAATGCAATAAATCAGCTAAAGACATTAACATGGCATTGGCTTGATTTGATACAAGCATGAAATTCATACTAGAGAGAGTACCTGGCCTCTTCCCTTCGGTGCTAATTAGGAATGATTTTCTTTGGTAATTGCATAAAGGAAAGTCTAACTGGATTATGCTGACCACAGTAAGGAAGTTCAAGTTTTACTCATTATAGAGACTGGGAGAGACTTGGCCTTCTGACTTAGGAGAATCCATCACAGTCATGAAGAAACCAGGTATGGGCACAGCTGCTTCACAAACACTTCAGTGATGAGTTTTACGATCAGAAACAGGGGGCACTGGGGCTTTCTGGAGCAGCTCTGACAGACCGTACATCACCATGAATCTTTTCCTGCCCTCAACTCAGAGCCACACAAGGAGACCCGGGTGTTTAAGGAATGAAGGGTTGGCGATCGCGGGGGGCACGTGGTCTGCTGCTGAGACCCACATGTGAGGAGGGAAAAAAGCCAGACAGGGTGTTTCCTTTGGACATGGATGAGCAAAACAACCATTTGGTATTTAGCAAATGTCACGCACAGAAACGGTGAAGAAAAAAGTTACAAGGAGATATTGTGCCTCGAACACGTGAAAGGCAGAAGGGAGGTTACAATGGCTCTGCCTCTAGGACCGAAGATGGCAAACATGGGAAAATGGCAGCAGGAAGAAACGCTTCATCTACACACCAAATTTCTAACAGCCGAGTGCATTAGGTTGAACTTGGCTGCTCCCTGTAGAAGGTTCTTTGCCCGTAGAGTCGTCATACCGGGCCTGATCATCCCCAGGGTGGAGAGAATGGCAGTCAGATTAGATGAATTTTCAGATGGTGGGTGGACTAAAAAGCACTGTGTCAATATCATGAGGCCTGTGTGCTTTCACTGCTTTCTGGATTCTTTGGCTAACAAAAGAAAAAATAACCCTAAAACTTGGGAGTGTGGGTTTGTGGCTGTTTGGAAGTTTGAGATGATTCAGAATCCCAAATGACTCAAAGCAAATAAAAGCTTTTGGAAGTAGCCTGCTTTACTTTGACGTACCCACAATATCGAGAGAGAGAGAAAAAATCCTCAAAAGATTTGCAATGACATTCAAGTCAGGAACATCACAATACAAATATAGAACAATAATAAAAGAATTTTAAAAGAACGGCCATTGGCTGTAAGAAAAATTTGATGCCCACAGGACAGCCCTAGAAAAAAAGCAACACTGGCTACCGTGCTAAGGAGAATAACTCCTCCCCTCCCGTGCAGAACCATATTCCAATCACTATACCGCCAACTATATGGTGCTGCATGACCACGGGGCTTTGCAGACGCATATATAAATTAAAGGTCTATAAACAAGGAGTCAATAGTGGACTAACCGTTACACAACAGTTTCCGAGACCCAACAGGCTGGTTGAACTCACAGTGGCCGAGGCTGCATATGTAAGACCTGCATACCATCAAGTCAGGCAAAATTCCAGCATGGATAGGGCAGAGGCTCACAAAAGTCCTAACTCGATAGGAACAGAAACGGGCAGTTGACGGCTTCTGCGGAAGGGAGAGTCAATGAGGAATGCGGACCCACTTAGGATGGCCGAGGATGGCCTTGCAACCACACATCTACCAGCAGCACTGATTGGATTTGGGGGAGGGGACAGAGACAGAGAGAGGCACAGAGAGAATGAGACTGAAGAGGTGCCAGAGCAGTTAGGAGCATTTGCTGCTCTTCCAGAATGGTTCAGGTTCTGGCAGTTACTTCCAGTTCAGGGCTCTCTGTAACTTCAGGTCCAGGAGAACCAATGCCCTCTTTTGGCTTCCACAGGTACTGCAAGCACTAAATGTGAGTGAGTGAGTGAGTGAGTGAGTGAGTGAGTGAGTGAGTGAGTGAGTGAGTGAGTGAGTGAGTGGGTTTTTGATCCTACTGCACGTACTGGCTTTGTGGGAGCCTAGGCAGTTTGAATGCTCACCTTACTAGACCTGGATGGAGGTGGGCGGTCCTTGGACTTCCCACAGGGCAGGGAACCCTGATTGCTCTTTGGGCTGACGAGGGAGGGGGACTTGATTGGGAGAGGGGGAGGGAAATGGGAGGCGGTGGTGGGGAAGAGACAGAAATCTTTAATAAATAAATAAATAATAAAAATAAAATAAAAAAAAGACTACATGAAGTTGGAAGTAAGGTGTGGTAGTAGAAACCTGGAAAAGTTGTAGACGTGGCACTGGGGTGGTTTTGATAAAAAGAAAACATTGCATATTTGCACAAAATCCTCAATATATATTAAAAGTTCCTTTTAAATAAAGAGGAAGGAAGACGAGTCGATGTTATAGTAATGCGCCACGCTAGCCTTGGATCTAGGGGTCAGCAACAAGAGAGCAGGGAGATAGTTCCTTCCATGACAAGCCTTTCCTTACACGCATGCGGACCTAAGTAGAATCACCAGAAGTGCTAGATGTGGTGGCACCCCCCGTGACCCCAGAACTATAGCACTGAAGGTGGAAGACAGGCAGATCCCCGCAGCTTAGCGGGCAGCCAGCCTAGGCAACCGTGAACTTCAGGCTTAGTGAGAGACCCTGTCTCAAGGTAGAGGGCAACAAAGGGAGACACCAACATCAACCTCTGGCCTCAAGACTGTCACACCCATGCACCCACACACATGTGCATGTATCATGTGACCCACACACATGTGTAAGCATGATACGCATAAATAAAGAATAAAAATTCAGCTAGGAACCAAAGAACGTGGGCAGTGCACAGACGATGGAGAGGATGCAAGGCCAGAGTCTCCACTAGAGACTGCAGGGAAAGCAGCGTGGTTTGCTTTATTTCATCCTGCTTAAACAGGCTAAATAGGTAAAATAATAACTGTGAAATAATAAAATTGCTTTTAACCTACTAAATCTGGGGAATTCGGTACAAGAATAACAGGAAATTCGTGACGCATCAGCTGAAGAAATAAAAAAATAATTGTACCTTAATGGAAAAGAAAGTGCTTTGCGGTCAATAATCAAAGCCAGTGATTTTTATCTCTCTCAAAGTCAGTGTGGTACTGTACCATCTGCGTGCCTCCTGCTCACCTGGAGTCCTGACACAGAATCCAAAAGCGAGTTTGAAAAAAATAAGTGTCTGCCAATAACCAGGTGAAAGAGAAAACCATGGGAGGGAAGGAGGTCAGCCTTTTCCATTTTATGTTTAAATAAACATCAATGGTCTCATATAATAACTGAAAGGCAATAGATTATAAAAAGATATGTGAAAAGAAACAGTTACAATGTTTGTGGGATTTTTTTTTATATTTAGAAGATGACAATTCAAGTCAAAAGGGATACAATGGATAATTTAGTAATTGCTAGTTTGGAACAGAACAGTCATTAAAAAATAAGAACTCTGAAAAAGATCTGAAACGCTGTATCCATCTATCTTTTTTAAATATAGTCTCCTTATGTAGTCATGTTTGACCTGAAACTTACTACATAAAAGAGGCTGGTTTTGAACTTGTGGTTCTCCTTCTGCTTCTACCTTCTGAGCACTGTATTTCAGTAAATTGATATTCACTATATGACCACGAAGATTGATCCCAGGTAAATGTTTAAATAATGAGAAAATGCATTTGTTATTATAGTAACCTTAAAGAATGACCTCTGATTGAAAGATCTAACAAGACCCATAACCAGAACTGCAGAGGAAAAAAAGGTGACCAACAAATAGACATAAAGATGAATTTGTATGTGAAGAAATAAATAAAAAAATTTTTAACAAACAAGACTAAGGATTTGTATCTTTAACATGTAAAGAGAATTATATATTAAAATTAAGCAGATGAAAAACCAGGGGGAAAAAAGCAAGTGATCAGAGCAGATCATGAAAAATAACTAGAAATACCGTGTAAGTGCCGGTGTCTGGCCGCTCTTATAACTTAATATGTGTGACTTTAAGCAACTATGCTTAATCAAACTGCTAAAAAACAATGCAAAGGGGCTTTAAATGGACACTGCATATTTTTTGGTGAACATGTGAGCTTAAACATCTTTCAGCCTAGTGTGTCAGTCACTAGTCAACATGGACTTAAAACTTATATTTAACTTTTTTCCTATTACCTGGGAGTAGATGGAATCAGAAATTCCCATGTCTGTTTCTAGAGCATATCTGTTCATATGCATCACATAGCTGTTATTATTTTCCCATCACTATGTTTTACTGAAATGGAGGGCGAAAGAGCACAGCCTGCCTCTTCTCATCAAGGATGTGGAAAGCGATAACATTGCTGGGAGCAATAGTGAACACCTTTAATCTCAGCGCTTGGGAGGCAGAGGCAGGTGGAGCACAGTGACATCAGGGCCAGCTTGGTCTATATAGCAACTTCCTGGCCAGTCTGGGGCTACATAGTGGTGGCAAGTTTCAGGTAGTCTGAGCTACCCTATTGCAGACAAAAACAAAATAAAACAAAAGACAGAAGAGAGAGAGTCTTTAAAAAGCCATAATGAGATCTTACCCTTATCAACCATTTGATTATAAATATTAGGACATAATCCCCTTTGGAAGAAGTTGTTAACATGCAGGGAGCCAGATCCATTGCAAATTTCCCCTCTTCAGAATGGAAGGTTTCGATCCTCCAAACTGTTTCAAAGGTTTCCCACTGCAGAGAAACCAGGTTGCTCCTACCCAGGGCTGTTACTTTGAGTATGGCATGTTCTTGTGTGCATCAGCCCAAAAACGCATGGATGGGAGCCAGAGGCCCCGGTACCTCACAGCAGGACCTTATTTGGAAAGTGGACCTTTGTAGGTGCCTAATAGGTTTGTTAAATAAATGTTCTTGTAAAATCTGAGTGATTCTTTAATTCAATGACTGCTGCCAACTCCTTGTTTCCAACTTGGAGCTTCTAGAACCGCCAAACGATAGAACAATTGCCAGATGCCTGTGCTTTAGACAGGCAGTTATGGTAGACAAGCAAACTAATACAGGGGGCAAGGTAGAAGAGAAAAACATATCATTAATGGCCATATATTTACAAAAAAATTAAAGGATTAGTAAAATACTTGACTCGTCATTTTTAGTATCTGAAATTTTCTGTGTGGGAAGAAATCAGCAACTTGGGATTAGCAGGAGAGGCTATTATCTCTGCTCATCACAAAACTCTCAAGTCAAAAAAACAATTAAAATTCTAAACCCACATATTGTGTGGGCCACAATTTCTACCGGAAAGAAAATTCTTTTCTAGTATTAAACCTAAAATTAAAAATTCAATTTTAAGTATGTGCAGTGAATCACAGTTTATGTCAAAAGACTAAAACTTATTTTTGTCTGGATTGAAAAGATTAATGAATATCATTGATAGAAAAAAGCAATGCAGTGTAATACAGGGTCTATAGACTTGAAGCTACATAAAATCCTAGTGGGTCTCTTTTAAATAATGCAGACTTGAGACATTATCACTAAATTCTCAGTAAATCAGAAATTCTAACAGTGAGCTCAGAGGTCTATGTTGTACAAACCCCCAGGCCACTCTGGTACAACGTTCTGGTGACACACGCTGGAAGAACAGAGTACCAGTTAAAGACTAGGAGGCCAGAGGAAGAACCCAAGCTTTTCCTTTGCAGCAAATTCCCAGTTCTCTCATTTGAGAAGTCAGGAAGCAATGATATCTACTTCAAACTTTGTGAGAGTTGAAAGTGCAATAATAAAATCATTAACTTTGATCTGTAATGAGATATACTACATAAACTACACAGTGTGGTGCCCTAGGGCCTATGTGGTCCATGGATACAGTCATTGTGACGACTCATTTTAAAATGCAATGACTACAGAAGTACCAAGGCGGGTGTGATGTCAGCTCATCGTAATCCCAGTACACAGGAGGCTAAGGCAGGGTGATCATGACTTCAAGGCTAGCCTGGACCACGTAGTGAACTCCTGTCTCAAATGCAAGTAGAAACTAGGGGCATTTGTGCCAAAATACTGTGTCTCTTGAGTGAAGGATTAGGCACACCTTTGAGGGTTAACAATGGGAAAGAAGACGATATTCTCTTTATTTTGGTCAACCTTTAGAAAGCTATAAGTTCTTTTCAAGAAAATAAGTCTGTGAATATATAGGCCACCTGAAGAAGATGATGAAACAGTTACAAAAATATGCAACTTTTACTTTTGTTTCTGGTATGGTTGTGAAGAAACCTGCCTACCCAGGTGAAATTGTAAATAGTGAAATCCCAAGAATAATCTCCTTAAGGAGGCAAATAAATGCAACTTAAAATATGCCAAACACTAATCAAAACCAAACAGAGATCATCTCAGTATGAATTCTCAACAAAAACCCAGATGATCTACTTAGGAAGCAAAAAAGGAACAAATGTAGTTTACCGATGGGATAACAAAAAGGAAACGCATTCTGCGAAACACCCTTCCCGTGAAAAGATCAGAGGGCATTGCCTATATAGTATATGGTATTAACTGTAGTAGGGGGAGAGCAATCCCAGATGATTTCTGCAATGACAGCAGTCAATATCCCATCCTTTCACGTGGGTGGGGAAGGAGAAATACTAAATCATTAGAATAGTGAATTTAAAAACTGAAAAACAATGGAATATTCAAACATAAACAAACAGTCTTTACAATTAGGTATAGCAATCCAGGAAAGGCCGGTCAGTTTAAGAAACAGACAAAATACAGTACATTCAAAGGACGAAGAGCATAATTGAGTTCAAGCAAGCGATGCTGGACTGGTGTAATGTTGCAGGGACACATGTTTCCTGTTACCATGGATGACCAAGAAAAAGAGGCCAGGTCCCACCTGATGGGGTGACCAAGCTGGGGCCATTATTCTGGAGGACGTGTAGTTTGAAGGGCCAGAGCAAAGACAGAATACAAAACACATTTTCCAGTTTGCTTCCTCTTCTTTCCACCCCATCTTTTGATCCTGTGAAGAAACAGTCGGCAGCTTGCATGCCAATTTTTCCTTTGTCACTCCTGCTAAGCACACCAAGACTTCAAGTCACTCAGCTAGGAATTTAGAGAGTACAATAAGTGACTGCCTTGTTTTCTTTTCAAATTATGAATAAAAGCCCGGAGCTTAACAAATCTTTCCTACAAGGAACCGACCGGTCAACACTGTAAGCTCTGCAGACTGGGTGGCCTGTCCCCACTGGTCAGTGCTGCTGGGACAGCAGGGGAGCAGCTGTGGTGACAGGGCCACACAACGGCGGGGTGAGACTGGGCTAGCAGGAGGTTCAGATTTTCTCGGGAAACTGCCCACCTATAGACAACACAAAGAGGTTAGGCCAATAGGATATATGTCAGTGGGGCTGGGCAGACAGCAGACACCGGCTCAGACATAGAGAAAATGGGAACCCCACGATTTGGTAGATTGGTACTAAGTCTCCCAACTGGGTTCTTTATGGCTAAGCTTTCTCTGCATGCATTCTGCACCATAAAGCAGGTGACACAGGCTCAGTTAGTTCCTGTCCCAAATTTACAAGCCAGTAATGTCCCCTGAGGGAGGTAGGAACAGAGTAGTCCGGTTGCAGTGACCAGGTTACTGCAGGAAAACAACTCACTTGGCCTGTTAGATAGCTGTAACAAAAACTGTCAAAAGGCAACAGTAAATTTCCTTTTTATTATTCACAGAGAAACTAATAAAAATTTTAAAATAATAAACATGAATATAACGTGTAACAACTATTATTAATTTAAGCTCCAGATAAAGCTTGGCTCTTCATGAACAGTATGCTTTTAAAGTACTAAATTGCAGGTAAGATGAAAATATACACTGCGCTCTCTAGTCCCAAAATTTGTTAGAATTATCTAAAAAAATAAATGGCTGAGTAAGACATGTTCACAAGTTAGAGTTCAGAAAAGTTCAGAAGTTTTAATCTCACATAGTAATTAAATGTGACAAATCAATGTTAATTCCCTATCTATCTATCTATCTATCTATCTATCTATCTATCTATCTATCTATCTATCTATCTTATTCATTTACTACCTTTTCTCCTCAAAGGCGGAAAGAAAAGAAGGGGATCACTGGGAAGATAATGCTGAACCTCCATGCTGGTAGAAAGCACTGTGTTTAAGTACCCAGGCCTCCTTCATCCGGGCTATTAATAAACACTTAGTGCTGTGAACCAATTATCTCATGCAGTGATGCAGTGCAATGAACTCCTGCTTCTAGAAACTCCTGCATCCCCCTCTCTGCCTTCCAAGAGCATCACCTGCTCTAAGTACATGTGCAAACATAGCACAATGTCGTGAAACCTTTAGAAAACACCTTTCCAATGATTTACAAGGTTTTCATTCTTGGAGTTAATGTGATTTAGGAGGCAACTTGAAGATGTTCAGCTTTAGATAATATTAAAAACTGTTGGCTCGAATAACCAATAGCAACAACTAAATCGTTGGAATCATGTGTCTGCAGGCAGCTTAAGAAACTATTGGCTAAATCAAGGAATCTTTTATGTCAAAATAAGAATTTCCCATATGTTATTTATCTTAGTTACTTTTCTATTGCTGTGGTAAAATGCCATGATCAAGACAGCATATAAAAGAAAGCACTGAATTTGGGGCTTAAAGTTCCAGAGTGTTAGAGTCCACAATGGTGGATCACAGGAACAGTTGTGAGCTCACACTTAATCCACAACCACAAAGCAAAGAGAGACACTGGGGTTGGCACCAAATCCTCTGAAATCTTAAAGTCCACTTCTAGTGACACACTTCTTCTGACAAGACCATACCTTCTACTCCTTCCCAAACAGTTCCACCAACTAGGGGCTATGCATCTATGCATTCAAAAATATGAGCCTGTGGGAGCCATTCTCATTCAAACTACTCTCTGGCACCTAAGACTCAGGGCCAAATCATAATGAAAATTCATTTGCTCCAACTTTAAAAGTCTCCTAACGTTTTCACAGTCTCAACACTGTTTTAAATACAAAGTCTCTACAGAGACTCAAGACATTCTCAATTTTAACCCACTATGAAAATTTCTTTTAAATTTACATGCTTCCAGCATGCAATGTTGTGGAATATACATTACTATTCCAAAAGGGGGTAATGGAGACAGTGTGGGGAAATACTGGGCTGAAGCAAGACAGAAACCCCGCAGGGACAATTCCAAATCCTGCAGCTCCATGTCTAATGTCAAAGGGCATGAATGGCTCCACCCTTTGGGATCTGCTGCTTGAAGCATACTTCTCTCTTTTGGGTTGGTTCCACTCTTCCTATTCTGTAGCTCTCCAGCACAGATGTCTCATGTATCTGGTATATCCAAAATCTTGAGATCTCCAAAACAATCTAGGCTTCATTTTCTCAGCTTCACACAATAGCCTTCCAAGGAATCCATTCAGGGGCTCCCCTGCTAGAAGCCTGGCCTCAGTGGCTTACCTTAGCAGTGGAAGAAGAGTCCATAACTCCTTTACCACTGTATCTTTAAGATTCTAAACTCGAACCATATGGGAAACACTTTCAAGTTCAACTGCCCACTTGGGATGGAGCCTAGCCCCACTGAACCACATTTGCCAAAGCTTTCCAGTTTTTGTTGCATTTTGAGAGCAGAAAATTCCCCAGACCTTTCCTTTTTGACAAATTGGAAGCTTTTCTGGATGGGGACTTTCCCTGAGAACGTCCCTCCCTCTTTGTTCTATTTCAAAATCGGCCCTTCCTTTCATCGTCTCTTCCCTTTCAGCACAAGTCTAGATCCCAACACTAAACTTCCTACTGCCCCTTCCACTTTGAACCCCCTATTTATACTTCCTTTGTCCTCCTTGCTCTTTTCATCACAGGCCTGTATAACAGTCGCACAACAGAGTCAACATTAGGCTGTTTTGAAATCTCCAATAAGGAAATTAATCCAAAGCTTTCCAATTAGCAAATAATTAGGCAGAAAACAGCAACATTCTTTGCCAAAATATCACAAGGATAGTCTCCAGCCTGGTTGCTAATATTGCTCCCTATTGAAATCTCTTGATCTAGATTGTCATAGCCAACATAATTGTTCTCAGCGCGATTATCTTCCGAGATCCTACAAGGATGACCTATCGAGCCTCATTTATACCATTTACCTGCTCCTTAGTCCAAAGTCTCCAAGTCTTCCCTGTTCCTCCAAAACAATAGTATGATCAGGACGGTCACAATCCCCCACACTCCTAGTACCCCACTTCTGCCTTAGTTATATTTCTGTTGCTGTTATAGAACACTACAAAAGCAACTTATAAAACAAAGTGTTTAATTGGGCTTGTGGTTTCAGAGGATTAGAACCTGTGAAGGAACAGCTGAAAGTTCTCATCCTGACGCGCAACCACAAGCCAGGAAAATAGGACTAGGAATGGCATGAGTCTCTTCTAAAACTTCAAAGTTCGTCCCCAGTAACACACATTCTCCAGCAAGGTCACACCATCTAATTCTTCCCAAATTATTTCACCAAGCTGGGAACCAAGTGCTCCAACATATGACCCTTTGGGGGCTATTCCTTTTGGAATCACTGTATCATCTGTCTTCGTGATTCTCATGCTTACTCTGGTAACTCAAGCTCCTTCCACATTCTGTTATTCAAAACCAGAGTCTGTGTCATCTTGGAAAATTGACTTCTTTACTTCACTTTCCAGTTAATCCCATGACAACATTCTGCTTCATTTGCTGGTTCAGCTGGCTTCCTACTGACTTTGAGCAGATCTTTACTCATAACTGCCTATTCAAATTCTCCATCTATTTAAAGGACAGCGAAGGGAGACTTTAACACTGAAAAGAAAGTATACTATACAGCAGCTCAAATCTACTCTAAAAAATAAAGAGCAAGCAGAACTAGGGTTATGTATTGGCCTACCCCAATATCCAGTCCATCTGTCACCTGCTGCAGCACGTGAAGGGACCAGGCCTGAAGACAAAAGCTGCAGGATTTCTATGACACAGGGCAACAGCAAGATAACAAAGAGGAGTTCCATTGAAGGTCCAGCATCAATAGTGTAGCAGAAACCAGAGGCCTCAAACCAGACCAATGGCCCTTTGCAATGAATGAATACTTGCAAGTTAGAAGGTGAACCCAAAGAAAAGCATGTAGTCATCCTCCTGGATATGAACCTTCATCAGGCGATGAAAGGAGACAGAGACCCACATTGGAGCACCGGACTGAAACCCCATGGTCCAAATCAGGAGCAGAAGGAAAGAGAGCACAAGCAAGGAACTCAGGACCGCGAGGGGTGCACCCACACACTGAGACAATGGGGATGTTCTATCGGGAACTCACCAAGGCCAGCTGGCCTGGGTCTGAAAAGGCCTGCTGTAAAAATGAAAAGAGGAGAAAGAAGAAGAGGAAGAGGATGCAGGGGCCAGGACAGAGCTCAGTGAGAGAGCCCGAGCCGGCTATGCAGTAGGACCTCATTGTGATCCCAGCATGGTGACAAACATCCCCCTCCCTCCCAAAAAGAGAGCCTTGTGTTCAGCCTTGTACCATCTACCGCACAGTGGTACCCGAGTCAATAGAAATGATAGACGAGCGTGTGTGTTGGCATGAACAAATGCTCAGTTTTCCCTCCTTAATTCTGGCACTGGTGACGGTCAACATGGCAGGTTTGTATTTTCTATATGCTGTTGGTTCTGAAATCCATTTTTCCAGAGCACGTTCTGATGCCTGGCAGTCTCCAAACCTAATTCTAGTCATGTGGATTCCAATGTGTGGCAGATCACTGAGCCTTTGCAGCCTGCTCACTGCCTCACATGTGGAACGGGGTGGCAGCATCTATCTAAAATGGTCATGGGGGGAATGAAGCAAACGGTTGTTGCAGAAGATTGACCACCACCCCAGAGCACAGTTGGGAATCTTTTGAAATCAACTAGGCCCTCTGAATGTGGGAGACAGTTCTGTGGCATGGGCAGTTTGAGGGGCCACTAGCAGTGGAACCAGTGTTTATCCCTAGTGCATGAACTGGCTGGCTCTTTGGAGCCCATTCCCTATGGTGGGGTACCTTGCTCAGTCCTGATACAGGGGGGAGGGCCTTGGTCCTGTCTCAAGTGAGGTGACAGATTTTTGTTGACTTCCCGTAGGAGGCCTCACCTTCTCTGAGGAGGGGATGGGAAGTGGAGTCAGAGAAGATGGGAGAGGGAACTGGGATTGGTATGTAAAATAAGATTGTTTAAGATAAAAGAAAGAAAAGAAAAAGAAAAACCAGAGATAGGAGTCCACACCCTCACAAACATTCTACTTCACTAGCTCTAAGGTAAGTTGGAACTTAGGCATCTGGAGATGCTAAACATCTGTCTAATTAGATACACCATGCTCCCACGCTAACAACCTTCACACTGCATGAAGTCTTTTACAGTTTTCAAAAACACTTTTAAAAACACTCAGTATTTTTCCTACAAGTGCTTAAAAATGCTTGCTATTTTAACCATTCTGAAAATGTTTTCAGAATTATTTGGTTATTATTGCATCTCTCCTTTGAGCCTTGATAAATTATCTGTCTGTCCTGTTATCTGGGTCCATTTACTAGAGGCGGCCTTATAGGAACTGAGAAGGAAAGGGATCATAATTGACAGAGCAGTGGATATATCTCTAAGATTCCTATCAATTGTATGACACATTTTCCCCATTTTCTTCTTTGGAGAAATAAAAAGGGGGGATAGGCTCTTAGGTGAGCATTACCACTAAGTCTAAAAAGAAAACTGAGTGTCTTCAATGTCTTTCACTATTTCTAATCAACATTGCTTGATTCTTGGAGAGAGGCTGTCAGGTAACCCTTGACCTTGCTATGCCGCTGAGGCTGCTTTGATATCTAGATCCTGTTGGTGCACCTTCAGGGTGCTGGGATCACAAGCATGGAGCACCACACACAGACAACTGTGTTCTTTCCTTCAGGGGGGGATAAGGAGCTCTAGTCTAGCCCTAATTCTAGAAAATGAACTGGACTTCTTTTTAATATTTATTTATTTATTATATATACAATATTCTGTCTGTGTGTATGCTTGCATGCCAGAACAGGGCACCAGACCTCATTACAGATGGTTGTGAGCCACCATGTGGTTGCTGGGAATTGAACTCAGGACCTTTGGAAGAGCAGGCAATGCTCTTAACCACTGAGCCATCTCTCCAGCCCGTGAACTGGACTTTTAAAAATGCCATTTCTCTCCTAAATTAAATTTATTAACGCATTTAAGTTCTGCTGGAGTTTAGCAAACCCATTCAGCACTCGACCACCATTTATTAACATTTTTCCACAAAATAAGAAAAAGCGTAGAATGCTGCTTTTTGTCTCTTAGATTTGTGCCTAAAGAGTATAAATGAGCTAAAACCAAAATGAAAGGCAGACACAGAAAGGGGGAAAAGGCACAATGCAATGAATAGGAGTCTTAGAGTTATAGCCCTCGCTCTGTCAGTTATGATCCCTTTCCTTCTCACGTCACTGCAGCTACTCACAGTAACCCGTCTCGAGCCTGCTCACCACACTGTTGGTGGGCACCCTGTGAGATGAGGTCGTTTCTTTTTGCGCACTTTCTCAGATTATTGCACAAGTGTACGGGGGAAGTGTAACTGGACCCTTGAACTATTTGCGCACTTTCTCAGATTATTGCACAAGTGTACGGGGGAAGTGTAACTGGACCCTTGAACTATTTGCGCACTTTCTCAGATTATTGCACAAGTGTACGGGGGAAGCGTCACTGGACCCTTGAACTATTTGCGCACTTTCTCAGATTATTGCACAAGTGTACGGGGGAAGTGTAACTGGACCCTTGAACTATTTGCGCACTTTCTCAGATTATTGCACAAGTGTACGGGGGAAGTGTAACTGGACCCTTGAACTATTTGCGCACTTTCTCAGATTATTGCACAAGTGTACGGGGGAAGCGTCACTGGACCCTTGAACTATTTGCGCACTTTCTCAGATTATTGCACAAGTGTACGGGGGAAGCGTCACTGGACCCTTGAACTATTTGCGCACTTTCTCAGATTATTGCACAAGTGTACGGGGGAAGCGTCACTGGACCCTTGAACTATTTGCGCACTTTCTCAGATTATTGCACAAGTGTACGGGGGAAGTGTAACTGGACCCTTGAACTATTTGCGCACTTTCTCAGATTATTGCACAAGTGTACGGGGGAAGTGTAACTGGACCCTTGAACTATTTGCGCACTTTCTCAGATTATTGCACAAGTGTACGGGGGAAGTGTAACTGGACCCTTGAACTATTTGCGCACTTTCTCAGATTATTGCACAAGTGTACGGGGGAAGTGTAACTGGACCCTTGAACTATTTGCGACTTCAGGTCAGAACTCCTGCTAGTTGTTCTCTGGCCTCCATATGTACACCATAGCATGTACACACACACACACACACACACTCACACACTCACACACAAACACGCAATAAAAAACAGAAATCAGAAAAGATGGGAGGAAAAGCAGCCAAAACCCCAAACAGGCTAGCCACCATGATCAGGAAGCCCCTGCCGTTAGACCTAAGCGTCTTTCACTGTGTCTGGTTTTCTCAGCCCTCTTCTGTTCTAGAGCCCATTCCCTCTGTCCTCGTCATCTACAGAACAAGGTGTGTGCAAAATTCAAGAAGTCCTTGTTTTTTACTGCTGAGTAATACTCTAATATGTATATATTCCATACTTTCTTCATCCATTCTTCCGTTGAAGGGCATCTAGGTTGTTTCCACGTTCTGGCTATTACAAGCAATGCTGCTATGAACATAGTAGAGCATATACTTTTGTTGTATGATAGGGCCTCTCTTGGGTATATTCTCAAGAGTGGTATTGCTGGGTCCAGGGGTAGGTTGATCCCAAATTTCCTGAGAAACCACCACACTGCTTTCCAGAGTAGTTGCACAAGTTTGCATTCCCACCAGCAGTGGGTGAGTGTACCCCTTTCTCCACAACCTCTCCAGCAAAGGCTATCATTGGTGTTTTTTATTTTAGTGATTCTAGAGGTGGGCGGTCTTTGGGCTTCCCACAGGTCAGGGAACCCTGATTGCTCTTACAGCAGATGAGGGAGGGGGACTTGATCGGGGGAGGGGGAGGGAAATGGGAGGCGGTGGCGGGAAGGAGGCAGAAATCCTTAATAAATAAATAAATTTAAAAAAACAAAAAAACAAAACAACAACAAAAAAAAGAACAAGGTGTGGTCTGGTTTCAGAGCTGTAACCCATAGTCTAGGACCCTTGCATGGTATTGTCATTTACTCTTATGACAGGAGAAAACACCTCTCTTCCCAGGACAGATACTCAATTCTTATTTCATTTTTATGAACAAGAACACAGGAACATACATGAGAGGCCAGGGCCACTCTGTGTATCTGTGAGACACCGACCAAAAAGATGAATCCCAGCCCCAGGACCAAGGCCAAGCAATAGTACTGACTGAAGGCAGAGTCCTTAAAATGGGATCTCACCCTAACCTGACCAAAGTCTTGCTGTTGGGTAACTGTGGCCTGAAAGTATCTCTTAAACTGGGAGGCAGAATAGGAGCTAAGGAAATGGATCGCAAAGAGGCTTTTATTTTTCCCGTACCTAACTCTTCAGCACTGAATGTTTTTAAACTTAACCAAGAATTACCGAGTAAGTGAATTATTCTTATGCCCCATGCTTACAACAAATCTGCTGCAAATATGTTGTTCCTATATTCTAAAATATCAAGTATGTTTCTTGTTTTTTCACATTCTATCTCCAAGAATTATAACCCAAAGAAGTAGTTCTCAGGGATAGAAAAGGCAAAGCTACTCTTTTTAAAGTGATAACTTGATGTGAAATAAACAAGTAATTGCAAATTATAAAAACAGAGTCTGTAAAAAGAGTCTGGTTTGTTTTGGAGCTGTGATTTTATGGCTGTCACTGACACTGGCCTGTTTATCAGAGAACTAAAATAAAAATCATGTGCAAAGCCTTGGGCTTTGTCCCCAGTGCCGCATGAAACAGGGCATGTTTGTGCCACTTGTGACCATGGCACAGAGGCAGAAGTGTCAGAAGTTTAGGATTATCTTCAGCTGCAAATTGAGTTTAAAGCCAGGTTGAGAAAAGGACAGACATATATACACACACTCCCGATAGAAATGATTTCACCAGTGTTAGCTAAGTAACTTTAGAAATTTAGCTAAGGACAACCATCTCCTTGTGAAAGAATCTCAAACTGAAATGATTTTGCCTCGTCCTCAGGGATTCCCCATTGAATGCCCCTCGGACCTTCCTTATAAACCATGTCTTTTTATAACTGAGATGAAAAAGATTTGGGTAACAGAAGGCCTCCACCATTGCTGATACTCTTGCTGCACTAATACAGAGCATTAAGTAGAAAAAGGTTGGGTGGATGGATTGGCGAATAAAGAGCTTGACGCACAAACACAGGGACATGAGTTTGGATCTCTAGAATCATAGAAAAAGCTGGGCATGGTACCTCATGCCTGTAACCCCAGTACTGGAAGCAGAAAACAGGAAATACTATGAACTTATTGGCAGCCAATCTAGCCAATCAGTGAGCTCTAGGTTCAACAAAAAATCTTATATCAAAAAAATAATATTTAGAACACATCAATCCACATAAAGGCCAAGTCTATTCAGAGAACTAAATGCCAGGGTAATAAAACAATTTACATATATTCATTGCTTTAGAGTTTGTCTATAAACCTTCAAAGTTCAGGGACAGTAAGAGAGCTGAGAGAAAACTACAGCTAGCCAAACCATTAACACGGTTTCCAGAACAGCAGCTGAAGCAAAAGACCACGGAGTTTAAGGCTGGGCCTTGCCAGCTTCCTTTGCATTAAGCAGATGGTCTGTGAGAGCTCAGTAAATAAATGAAAAAGATTTGGTAAATCAAGTTATGTTAAGATACACTCACCCGTCCCCCCATCTTTCTTCTGTCATTCTAAGCTCCTTCTAGCATTGCATCTTAGCTTGTGGTACGTAGCAAGGATTCAAGCTGTCTCTAGGGTTCCATGACATGAAGGTAGCCCAGTCAATATCTAACAGAGCTTTGCATACATGGTGAAGAGACTGAGCTTAGCAACAGGGACCAGATAAGAAAAAAAATTACCTAAAGAAAATGCAAAGACTGTTGCTAGAGGCTTTTATAGCGCTGTGTCCATTAAGCCCCCTTGTGAAAGTTCTGTAAGCGAATCCATTAGGTTCTCCGAGTCATCAAGCAAATGAAGACAAGTGGCAGCATCAGGACCTAGAATGCTGCTAGCGATCCATATTCCTAGCGGTGCCAAATTTTACTTTAACAAAACCCTGAAGTTATATATGAATCTGCATTTTCTATTAACCTCACAAGTAATTACTTTGCACGCTGAGATCTAGGGATCCTCACCAAAACACTTGAGGCACAGATTCCACCTTTGGCTACTCATCCTACCTGTCACGAAAATAAGTCATCGCGCTTCCAAATCTCGTCAGACTTCAGAGTTCCAATTTAATAACTCCTGGCCTCGGGGTGACTGCTTCCTGCCCCAACAAGCACGGAAGTGGAAAACTGTGGTCCCGCCTTTGGTGGCGAGAACAAAGCATTGGAAACACACAGTCCCTGACTAGCTTCCATCCCATTTTGTCACTTTTTCTGCCATGCTTCTATCATCAAGCCATGTGATGTCACTTGCAATTCCTTGACTGCATTATTAGACTGAAAAGCTACCAAGATGTCCTTCAAATTTTCTCGGAGCTCCAACTTCCCTTTCGGGACCCCAGCTTGGTCACAGTGGGGTTCTGGAGCTGCCCTGTCTCTACCAGAGCAGCGCTCATCTACAGCAGGAGCTGTGCATGAGGGCACCGTGTACTCCTGTAACTGGGGGCAGGGGCAGATTCTTGGGGTATGCTTATCAGGAAATGGAGGGAAGGACCGTGGGCCAGATGGATGAATCAGGAGAAGCTTCACAAAATATGAAGCTTGAATGTCGTGGACTGGCAGAGATGTTGCCTACATATTTTTCCTTATCAAAGTAGCTAGCATTGAACCAGCTATCTCCTGTAACCAGCAAGGCTTTCAGTGGCAGGACTGGGACACCAGCCCAGCCACAAAACCTTAAGCATACAAGCTGTCCTGCCTGCAAGATGTGCTGGGACAGTGGTGGCTCAGAGCTCGTGAGAATGGCCAACCAAGGACTGGTCTAACTTGAGACCCAAGCCAAGAGAGGGAGCCCATGCCCGACACTCCCTGGATGGCCAGGAGCCAGAGGCTGGATGGCCTAGAGACCTAGGGTAGACCCAAACATGAATATCCAAAAATAGAAAAAGAAAAAAAGCTAAGCACAGAGCCCACTTAAAACAAGGACTTTATATGCCAGATCAGATCAAACTCTACGATATTATATATTTTTCTAAGTTAACCATATGAGTAGACATGAAATACAAAACAGAAATTTGGTGTGGCGTTCTATAACTAAGAAAGCTCTTCCAGGGAGGACTGGGATGACATCATTCAGCTAGCTCATAGCGGTCCTTATTCTCAGTCACTTACTTGTGCTGAGGATCAAACCCAGGGCCCTGTGCATGGTAGGCAGGAACTCCACACTGAGACCTCTCCTTAGTTCAGACGAAATGTTCCTTACACATATCTGAAGGCTTTACTAACAGCCTCTTAAGCAAGAGTGTTTCAAGACGCAATCCCCTTTATCTAACCCGACGGTTGCCTATTCCCCGTGAGCTTTCATCTTTGTTATGGAGACCAGGAGAACAGGATCAGGAGCCGCATGGTAAACATCTTGGCTTTTGCAGGCCATCCGGCCTCTGTTGCAGCTCAACTCTGTGGACACAGCAGGAAAACAGCCATAGGCACGTATAACTGAATAGATATGGCTGCGTTCCAATAAATCTTTATTTACAGAAACAAGCAACAGCAGGTTTGGTTTGCAGGCCAGTTTTCTGATATCTGCGAAGTAGACCATTGCTGTTTTAGCTGCCTAGCGTCCCCTGCCACTGCATTCGGCAAAGGAGCTTTGGGATTATATGCAGGTTTCTCTCTCCTCATTTCCTAATGCATGCAGTCAGAGGGAACAGACCCAGCCCAGGGGCACAAGGGTTAGGGATGTGGCTCAGGACAGTACTGACTCCTTTATGTTGCTATCAGGTATTTTTGTCATAGTAATGAGAAAAAAACAATACATAGATAGGGGCAAAGGGGGGCAGAGGGAGAGATGAAATAAATATGGCTGCCTCATCGGAGCCCTGAACCCAGTGAACCTAAACATATCTCAGGACACACCAGCTACAACAGAAGAGGGCCCGCACTTCAGTGTATGCATGACATTGTGAGCAGCCCGAAAGAAGTAAAGTGACTTGAATGAGGTGCCTGTCAGTTATGTAGTGAAGTTCGAGTTCTCAGCTGGTGGAGAGATGTTAGGCTATTAAGGGAGACTAGACAGTCACGGGCTGAATAGGAGGTGGGAGGTTTTCAAAAGCCACTGGATATTATCGGTTTTGAACCTCCATGTTAGCCACAAAGAGGTCTCTAACTATGAAGTCAGCAATTAGTTCCACAACCAGGAGGGTAAATGAGAAGTAAACACAGCGACTGTAGCATTCCGAATGCCCAGACAATACACAAGATCTCCTTAAGGGTGCCATGCTAAACACCTGTGACTCTGTGGCGTGGTATGGGGCCTCCGGTACTAAACACCTGTGACTCTGTGGCGTGGTACGGGGCCTCCAGTACTGAAGAGAGCTTAATGTTCTTTCTATACTATTGCCAATACACAGAAAAGGGGGACTCACGACTTCTATGGAGTAAGCATTTTAGATTAGCTAGGTTCAAGACAGATACTCATTTTAGGAGAATCCCATCTCAACTGAGACTTAGGCAAAGCTCAACTTGAAGATGCCACTTTGTAACTCTAGAAGG